>NC_074711.1:31859101-33331601 GCF_947242115.1 Biomphalaria glabrata | reverse complement strand
GGCTTTGGTTATACACTGGCAGACTTTGGTTATACACTGGCAGGCTTTGGTTATACACTGGCAGGCTTTGGTTATACACTGGCAGGCTTTGGTTATACACTGGCAGACTTTGGTTATACACTGGCAGACTTTGGTTATACACTGGCAGGCTTTGGTTATACACTGGCAGGCTTGGGTTATACGCTGGCGGGCTTTGGTTATACACTGGCAGGCTTTGGTTATACACTGGCAGGCTTGGGTTATACACTGGCGGGCTTTGGTTATACACTGGCAGGCTTTGGTTATACACAGACGGGCTTTGGTTATACACTGGCAGGCTTTGGTTATACACTGGCAGGCTTTGGTTATACACTGGCAGGCTTTGGTTATACACAGACGCGCTTTGGTTATACACTGGCAGGCTTTGGTTATACACTGGCGGGCTTTGGTTATACACTGGCAGGCTTGGGTTATACACTGGCAGGCTTGGGTTATACATGTCTCACTCATAAAATGAAAGTGGATTAACTGATGCATAATATGCGTATATACTTTTTTTTCCTTTTTTATTCTGTAGCATAGTGAGAATATTCATTAACAAATACATATGAAAAGTTGTATCTCAACAATTACCGTTTTTTATACTATCATTGCTTTAAGTAACAAGACTTAGATCTATAAGTCTTTGTAAAATTATTCTTTTAAAATTGTAGGAAAGGTTAAAGTTCATGAAATGGAAGGCTGTCTGGTCTCCATGGTCCCACATCCCAGCCCAGTCGGCTGCCATCCCCCCATCGATACACGGGAGGTTTGTTCCATAAAGTAGATGATCAACTCTGAAGGAACTTCCGAAATATGTAAAAATAAAACAAGCAGAATGTAATGTTGTGCTAATAAAAGCGATCCATAGAAATGTTGTCTTAATGCTAGTTTAGAAATTTAGAATTTATATATATATATATTTTTTGAAATATTGTATACTAGAAGTGTTTTCATTATCTACAATTACACGGGTTTCTAATTATACCTTCCAGATAGAAGTCTATTTTTGTTAAAAGTGCTGATGTACCATACTCGATCAATACAATTATCTATATTCCAACATTAGACTCTGTGAGTGCCAGAACTCTTGCAGAGGAAAATCAAACTATTTTGTGGAGTGTATGTTTTGTGTTGTGTCAAATGATTAATGGAAAGAAAAAAAAACATCTCTTCCTTTGTACTCTTTCTAGTACTTTCGCTGCAGTTCCTTTCCATTAAGATTTTAATGAAATGGGTCGGAGTAATACATTTTAATAAACAATTAGTTAATTATTAATTATGAATTAGTACCCTTTATAGGTCGCCGCTCCAAATTAAAACAGTCAATATATAGCTATACAATCTTCTATAGTCAAAAGTATCTCACTAGCAGAGTGGTTAGCACGTCGGCTTGAGAATAAGTAAGCCAAGAGTCCAAAATTCAGTTCGTTCCCTTTTTAAAAACTAATGACGGTAAAAGCCACCCAGATATCCCTTTCTTTCTCCCCCCGCTCCCCCCCCCCCCACATTTTCCCAGTTGATCCAGACAAGTGATAAGATAACAGCGTACTGAATAAGCTGAAAGCATAAAATAGCGCTTAACAAAAATAATTGTTAATTGAAACAATTACATTTCGTATAAGCTTTTTTTTTAAGTACTTTTAGTGGCCCCTGAAAAGGGGAAAAGACGCTATTAGTTATGTGTGGAATGTCCGTCCGTCCCGTTTAGATCTCGTAAACTAGAAAAGATATTGAAAATCCGACATCATGATATTTTAGACCATTCAAAGTTCTCATGCAAAGGCTACTTTTTTCTTTTCTAAAAGCGAAAATTTTAATTTTAAAAATCAACCATGCAGGCAGTTCTTTCATAAAAATTCACCATTTTTACAACTATTCACTATTAATAGTAACAAACACGGGAGGCTATTTAGTAAGGGAGGTGGCAATTTACCATATTTTTAACACATTTATTCAAACGGTTTTAGATTTTTTGTAAAAAATAATAAATTTTTGTGTTATTGTATTGCTAAGTTAAGTAAGTTCTTTCATACTAACTACACATTTGCACACAAAGAATTTACTTTTATTTTTAAAGAGAAAAAAATCTATTTAGTATGCATATAAATGAAAAAATTAATTAGTAGTTTTTCATATTATCGCGTGAACTGCAATGCAAGTCATGACACTGGACTGCTGGACCGTTGCACCACATAAGATTGATCAATCTTCTTTCTCCGTTCTTTTGTCATTTGCCTTTGATAGAATTTTATTCCGATATTCTTTCTGAAAATATTGAAACCGGCCCTTTTACCTGCCTGGGTGGACCACTTCGGGGGCCGATTTTGAGTTTGTGTTTCCACACAAAGTGTCTTTGTATCCTTGTTTGTGTTTCTTGTTAACTCTTGTAGTTGTCTGAAATGTAGAATCTATGTGCTATTCTTTCTTTCTTTTCTCGAAGGTCACGTGGCGTAAACTTGGAGAGAATCATTTTTTGTCCGTGGGTGACCAGACCTGGGTGAAGGACCCCAACCTGCAACTTCACTACAACGAGATAACGGCAGATGTAACGGAGTGGAACCTGGTGATCAGGAATGCAACCGAGGAGCACTCCGGCACGTACGAGTGCAGGATCTCCGACTCAAAGCAGCTGATACGTTACGTAGACTTGAATGTCACAGGTGAGCCGTTATATTAGGTGGACGTAAATGTCACAGGTGAGCCGTTCTATTAGGTGGACGTAAATGTCACAGGTGAGCAGTTATATTAGGTGGACGTAAATGTCACAGGTGAGCAGTTATATTAGGTGGACGTAAATGTCACAGGTGAGCCGTTATATTAGGTGGACTGTCACAGGGGAGCCGTTCTATTAGGTGGACGTAAATGTCACAGGTGAGCAGTTATATTAGGTGGACGTAAATGTCACAGGTGAGCAGTTATATTAGGTGGACGTGAATGTCACAGGTGAGCCGTTATATTAGGTGGACTGTCACAGGGGAGCAGTTATATTAGGTGGACTTAAATGTCACAGGTGAGCAGTTATATTAGGTGGACGTAAATGTCACAGGTGAGCCGTTATATTAGGTGGACTTGAATGTCACAGGTGAGCCGTTCTATTAGGTGGACGTAAATGTCACAGGTGAGCAGTTATATTAGGTGGACTTCAATGTCACAGGTGAGCAGTTATATTAGGTGGACGTAAATGTCACAGGTGAGCCGTTATATTAGGTGGACTTGAATGTCACAGGTGAGCCGTTCTATTAGGTGGACGTAAATGTCACAGGTGAGCAGTTATATTAGGTGGACGTAAATGTCACAGGTGAGCAGTTATATTAGGTGGACGTAAATGTCACAGGTGAGCAGTTATATTAGGTGGACGTGAATGTCACAGGTGAGCCGTTATATTAGGTGGACTGTCACAGGGGAGCAGTTATATTAGGTGGACTTAAATGTCACAGGTGAGCCGTTATATTAGGTGGACGTAAATGTCACAGGTGAGCCGTTATATTAGGTGGACGTAAATGTCACAGGTGAGCCGTTATATTAGGTGGACTTAAATGTCTCAGGTGAGCAGTTATATTAGGTGGACGTGAATGTCACAGGTGAGCAGTTATATTAGGTGGACTTAAATGTCACAGGTGAGCAGTTATATTAGGTGGACGTAAATGTCACAGGTGAGCCGTTATATTAGGTGGACGTGAATGTCACAGGTGAGCAGTTATATTAGGTGGAGTTGAATGTCACAGTTGAGCAGTTATAGTAGGTGGACGTGAATGTCACAGGTGAGCAGTTATATTAGGTGGACTTGAATGTCACAGGTGAGCCGTTATATTAGGTGGACGTAAATGTCACAGGTGAGCAGTTATATTAGGTGGACGTAAATGTCACAGGTGAGCCGTTATATTAGGTGGACGTAAATGTCACAGGTGAGCAGTTATATTAGGTGGACTTAAATGTCACAGGTGAGCAGTTATATTAGGTGGACGTAAATGTCACAGGTGAGCAGTTATATTAGGCAGACTTAAATGTCACAGGTGAGCAGTTATATTAGGTGGACTTGAATGTCACAGGTGAGCAGTTATATTAGGTGGACTTGAATGTCACAGGTGAGCAGTTATATTAGGTGGACGTAAATGTCACAGGTGAACAGTTATATTAGGTGGACGTAAATGTCACAGGTGAGCCGTTATATTAGGCAGACTTAAATGTCACAGGTGAGCAGTTATATTAGGTGGACTTGAATGTCACAGGTGAGCAGTTATATTAGGTGGACGTAAATGTCACAGGTGAGCAGTTATATTATGTTGACATCAATGTCACAGGTGAGCAGTTATATTAGGTGGACGTAAATGTCACAGGTGAGCAGTTATATTATGCATACTTAAATGTCACAGGTGAGCAGTTATATTAGGTAGACGTAAATGTCACAGGTGAGCAGTTATATTAGGTGGACTTGAATGTCACAGGTGAGCAGTTATATTAGGTGGACTTGAATGTCACAGGTGAGCAGTTATATTAGGTGGACTTGAATGTCACAGGTGAGCAGTTATATTAGGTGGACGTAAATGTCACAGGTGAGCAGTTATATTATGTTGACCTCAAAGTCACAGGTGAGCAGTTATATTACATAGACGTGAATGTTACTGTTTAGCCATTATATTATACCAACTTAAATGTTAGTGAGTAGTTACATTATGTAAACTCGAATGTCACAGGTGAGTAGTTACATTACGTAGACTTGAATGTCACACGTGAGAAGTCATATTACACGGATTTGAATATCAGAGGTGAGAAGTTATATTACACGGATTTGAATATCAGAGGTGAGAAGTTATATTACATGGACTTAAATGCTACAGGCGAGTCGTTATATTGTCACAGATTGGTAGGTGATTAGTTACAGTCAATGGCGATGTAACTAAACATAAAGGTTCCATGCGGATGGCCAAGTAAGACTAATTCAAGTCACAGCTGGATGTTATTTTTAACTTGAAACTTACAACTAAGTCATTGATACCTAACTAGTTCAATGGAGTTTAGACAGTCATTCTTATTGATATTATTATTAATATTGATATTCAATGTCGAATGAAAGATTGGCCCTGAACAGTTTTATTGAGCTCTATAATTTATATTTTAGAGTTATCTTCAGATGAGAAAATTAATACGTCCTACCCTAGCAGAGGGTTTGTACCCGAGACTGCGGTGATGACAGTCCAAAGCGCATGCAACACGACCACCCACTCATTTTGAAAATAAGAAACTACATTTCAAGAACATTCTAATTCTAAAACGTTCAATTGTTAATTTATATTTTTAGAAACAAAGTTCGAGCTAATCTATAGCTCACATTTGGCTCCATAAATAACCTGTACATCATCAAGTCCTTGCAATGCCTGCACATTTCCTCTTACATCTAGAACACCGACATGGATATATTTACGACTATTTACGAGTCTTGTTGTAGATTTACCGCTGTACAAGAGTATAATAAGGGAGTTGCAGGATTTTAAACAGGAAATCCTTAAAGTTTCTTCAAGTTTCCAGAAAGAGTAATAGATTTTCTATAATTGTGTGAAATTAAACTACAAATATAGAGTTAGTGTGTATTTCTAAGTAACTTATGTAAAAACCTGATTGTTTTGTAATTCTTTCTTGTTTTCTATAATAATAGCAAAGATATAAAACTTTTTTATTTTGATAAATGGTAATAATGAGATAATAAACAAAAGATTACATAAAATGGATATTTTGACGACGATGACTCTAGACTTAGACTCTTATCTTCTTTGTTTCAGGTATTCCTGTTGCTGAAACAGGTAAGATCGCCTTCCCATTTCGTACTTTTAGTGGTCACTCAATGGCTCTCTTCTCACGTAAATCATTGCTTCCTATTTTCATGAACAAAAATTTAACATCAATGTGTTTTTATTGGGGGGTTTGTTTTGTTCTTTCATCGAAATAGAATCGATCTTATTTTCCATTCTCTGGGTGGCCCATTGGTCTACCGATCAAGAAATAAGCGCGGTCTGAATTTGTTTTACTAAGGGAATTAACCAAGAAATTGCGACATATATATATATATTGACTTCTACCTCCCTTTACATTTGTGAAGCGCTTTCTGCTCTTTGAATTTATATCTTGCTACTTTCTTCCAGACACGTGACTCAGACATAGATTAGACTTTGTAAGGTAATGTTCAGGATCAGAAGAATGAAAGACTAAAAGGGGAAACAAAAGAATGTCACATGGACTGTCTTCTGACTTATTTCATATCTGGAATGAAAAAAAAAAAGACATGTCTCGCCTCGCGCAGGTCTTTTCTGGTGGGCTCTCTGAGTGATATTAGATTGTACTAATTTCAAGTGAGCTGGTGAGCTATCTTGTAATATTGACTTCCCCAAATTATTCAAGAGGAGTACTGGTTGTTATAGCAAGTCTAAAGGTGGGGGGGGGGGGGGGTCACGGCATGGAGTCTTCATGGAACGTTCTTTGTCCTCTAGCTAATGACAATTTAGATTTTTTGTCATTTCAAATGTACTGATTCAGTTCTTCATAAGGTTTATGTCACCTCTTTTCTCTCCCCTACCTTTCCAATAATTTATAACAATAACAGTTTGCATAATGCTGTTCGCGTTTACTTAATGTAACTGTTTTGTTATTGTATTTAAAAATTATGTAACAGTGCTATAGTTCTAGTTTTGCGTTATGTAAAAGAGTAATAGGTATACATGATGTAACAGTGAAACTTTCTTAATTTTACACTATTTAAAAGTGTGAATGTGATATACAGATTACTCTATTAGCCTAAATATATTGCTAAATGTGTTGGCAGCGACCATTCCACCCATCGCAGTGTCGGGTAAGAACTACGTGGACAGGGGTCAAGCTATTCACCTCTTCTGTAACACCACAGGACCGATTGGGGCTCACCTCAAAATCGACTGGTTCAAAGACGGAGACAGGATAGACTACCGGAGTTATCGTCAAGTGGTTATAACTAATTACAATCTGGTGGAGAAAAAGTGAGTAGTCTACCCTTGTTTGTTTGTTTGTGTGTGTGTGCGCGCGCGTGCGCATGTTTGTTCGTTCTGAAATCTGTCGTTAATTAGACTATTAAAATTGTAATTTGTTCCATTCGTCTGTTAATAATTTATGCTAGATTGAACTCACAATTATATATAATATACGCTAAAGTGACTTCACAGTTATATACGATGTATGCTAAAGTGACTTCACAGTTATATATGATATACGCTAAAGTGACTTCACAGTTGTATACGATGTACGATACGATACGATATTTCGAATAATAGAATATGCATCCTCTGTTTGGGACCCCTCTACTCAAGAAAACATTAAGAAACTGGAACAGACACAAAATAGAGCAGTGAGATTCATAACAAACGAATATTCACATTTGACTAGACCTTTAGTAAAATCACTAAATCTATAAAGCCTTCAGGATAGAAGAATCAAAAGTAAAGTAGCAATTATGCAGAAAGCACTGAACCATAATCTTTAAATACAAAAACAAAATCTAATAAAATAATCAGAAAGACACAAAGATAAAGGCACATTCCTCGTTCCATATACTAGGACAAATTTGTACAAATACTCCTTCTTCCCTAGTGCTATTAGAGCATGGAACAGGTTGCCTGAACTAGCCAGAAAAAAACAGTGACTTGGCAGAATTTTGGTCATTGGTTAACTTGCATAACTAAATGCATGTCGCGTTGGACGTAATCATCTTCTTTTTTGAAGTAATGTCTGTATTATATAAGATAAGAGAAGTGGCCTCATTGTTTCATATGTTGTATGCTAAAGTGACTTAACAGTTATATATGATGTACGCTAAAGTGAGCTCAACTATTACTCACCAATGATACCAACAATCTTCTTCAGTGTTCTTGTGAGTGAACTCTTGATAGACCGCAGCCAAGAAACAGACACAGGCACCTACATCTGCCGCTCTGCCAGCGGTCATATTGAGAGTATTAAAGTCACAGTTTTATTAGGTAACGTGTTGTATCTCACATGTTGCATACACAGACTGTACTATATTTACATATATACTCTATGGTTATATACTCTACTTCCTTTGAAACATTGTTTCAGTTTGCATATTGATTTATTTGGGTTTGGAAATTGTTTTCTTTTTGTCTGTGTTCACTTGTTGTTATACTTTTGTTGTTCAAATGCTCTGATACTGTACATTATAATTTCTCTTTTATTTGTGGTTGTTTGTTTGTTTTTTCCTTTTTTTTTTTGTTTAAGAATCATGGAAAGAATTGTGTTGTTACTAGATCTAGTTTTGATTGTGTTGTTACTAGATCTAGTTTTGATTGTGTTGTTACTAGATCTAGTTTTGATTGTGTTGTTACTAGATCTAGTTTTGATTGTGTTGTTACTAGATCTAGTTTTGATTGTGTTTTGTATAATCCAGTTACGTTTCCGTGTGTTTTATTAGTAGACAATTTCGGGAAATCTCAATTTCATATCTTTAAATCTTTCACCTTTTTTTTTCAACGCTATCTAATGGACCTCATTCACAAATCGTAAAAAAAAAAACATTTAGTCACGTGATAATATTGATAAAAATAACGGAAAAAAACTGTCATGTGACAGATATTTTGTATTAAAAATTAGATCGAAATTTGTATAGAAGAGATAGAGAATCACGAGAATAAATGTTTGTTTACGATTGGTGAATGAGGTCCATTTGTTCATGGATTTGCTAAATTTGTGGACGCCTAGAACTAATAATAATAATGTTCACTATTAAACTGAATATTTGTATGACAGATGGTTTTAGAAGAGAGTGTCTTTACAAAAAATCATTTTTAAACAAATACATGGAACGGTGATGGGGTGGGTGACCTTTTTGTTGTTAGAAGGAACTGACCTGGTCTCTTGATAAAGTGATGATTTAGAGAAATAATTTCTCGAATATAAAAATATTTATTTAATAAATAAAAAGTAATAAATTAATACATTTTATCAGACTTGACCTTGACTTGTGTTTCTCCACAGCAGCTGATACAAACAATGTCAAGAGGGGTGAGTACATTCTTCTGATTTTTCGATTGAATTAAATTTTAAACGTTACCTATGCAGTGTCTATATAAACTAACTATTTAAAATGAAGTCTTTTTTTAAAAAAGCTCACACATTGCTCCATTAAGATGTCCACGTATGGTTCGAGATGACCGCATCACTTTTATGAACCATGTGACCCGGGAAAGGATTTTATCCCGTGGGCAGGATGAGGAATCGGCTCTTCACCAACCCCTCTGTTTGGAGTCCCCCTCAACCAGATGATCATTTAATCACATCCGTTTCGTCATGGGACACGGTCCCTTGAGCCAACGACATGAGTTCCTCCTGTCATGCGAGGCCGGAGGCCGAGCCCACTGGGGGGCCCTCCATATGCCTATAATGTGCTACTGCCCCCGTGGGGAGACCATCACCACTCGTATAGCCCCCTTTGGGAACGAAGCAATGGGTTTCGGACAGGTTAGCAAGCCTTTTTTCACATCCCCACCACTTGCAGGTACACTCGCTGGAGCATACAGTAGTAGCTCACTGGGAGCCATGTTTGCTCTTGTTCTTGGACTTTCCATTTCCACGGGCGGACGTTTCCACGGAGGTGCCACGCTGAGGCGACGGGAGCCGGCATCTTCCATACACATCGCTCCAGCTTATTGGTAGTCTTTATACAAAGCTTATGTCAACTCTGCCTGTCTGGTAAAAAGTCTGTGCCCGTTATTTCTCCCACACCCGATCTCGGATCCAGTTCGAATCAAGTTGAAATTTTGCACAATTATTCTTTGTACATAACTAAACAATAATCAATTTTAAAAATTTAGTTTATTAACTATTGGTAATTAATTAATTATTTTAGTTTTTTTTTTCTTTGTTTTTTCTCAGGTTACGCATCTAACAGAGAGTCTTCCTCTGCAGCAAGTCGGCAGTGCCTTCAACATATTGTACTCATAGCTGTCTTCTTGTCTTCTAGTCTAGTATCCTGATAGTGGCACGCAACCACCTAAGACATTGGCTGTGCAATCTGACAACAACTCGAGGTGATGATTGTCTGGGCCAGATACACAAAAAAAAAAAATTAAGTCCAAATATGTGGAACTGTAGACACAAAGTACTACACTAACCATGTCCTCCGATGCGGCATGAGATGCCATGGGAATCCAGTGAACCGGCTACTGTGTTATTCTTGTTGTTGAATGTTTTATAATGAGTTCTATTTATATTGATGTGTTTCAAAAACAAATGTACAAATATTAATAATCTTAAACCGATGACATTTATAATGTTGATATTTTACTCAGTTATTGGTGTCATTCTAAATCATGATTTTGTAATATAATTGACTTTTAAATAGATTGATGTGTGTCATTGTTACTATTTTTTTTAGTTTAACAGGTAATAGGCCTAAAAATCTAGCTAGTACCTCCCTAAAATCTCTCACCCTCCCCCCTCTCTCTCTCTCTCCTTCCCTCCCCCTCTTTGTCCCTCTCTCTCTTTCTCTCTCTCTCTCCCCCTCCTGCCCTTATACCTCTCTCTCATACCCCGAGGTACACGTCTCTATATGGAAAGAAACAAAAAATCAATTGTCGCATTATTTAAAATAGTTTTCTTATTCCAAATGCTATTTACATTTCAGCATACTTCGGTTATATAGTTTAGCTACAGAGCATTCACAAACGAACGGAAACTCCAGCGAAAAATACCTGCAACAGATAAAGTTATATGTAAGCAGGGCCGGTCTTAGACCACTGCAACCTATGCGGCCGCAGTGAGCCCTCACTTTCATAGGCCCCGCACGATGCGAATTCTAGGTTTAAATTATTGAATTAAACCATTTTAACTTATTATTAAAGGGTTCCTGGAATTGTCCTGAAATTATAAAATATAAGAAAAAATCATGAAAATCTCCTGAAATTATTAAAATCTTCTAAAAACTGATGTAAATCTACTTAAAACAGATAAAATTGTCATTTCGGGTGTCGCCAATTCTACTCGCGATTTAAAAAAAAACGGTATTGTAAGCTTTCATTTAATAAAAATGTAATAGTAAGCCGAATTTGATCCAAAACAAGAAGTTCAAATACTTAATTTACTTTAATAGTCACTGGCACACAAATATAGATCTAAATCTATCTCGACCTCTTAAAAAAATATCAAAAGCGATATTTTGCTAGTCGATAGTAAATCTAAAAGGCAGATCTGAATGTTTATCGGCTTTTTGTTGGAAAACTACTATCTACTGTAGATGGCTCGTAAAGTTAATTTGACAGTGATTTTGTACTTAGTAAAGTATAAATAAAATGCAAAGACGAATTTATTTTCTACAAAGTCTTAATTTTCACTTATTATCCTTATCACAACCCTGATTAGGCCCCGCGCAATCAATTTTGCATAGGGCCCCGCAATCTGTAGGACAGGCCCTGTATGTAAGCAATGCCAAATAAATAATAGCAAGCAAACACTATCACATCCACATAGTTATAAAACATTCAAGAACAAATACTCTTGGAAGATTTTAGTAAGAGCATAAAATTGCTGTACTAGATGCCACACATTCGAGGCATCTGGGAGACAGAGGCACATGACAGAGCATCATGGCGTCGCGCTGTGAAAACTGGCGCACAGGTTGTTGAGGAAAAAAGAACAACGCTGGCAGAAGAAAAACGCCAGAAAAGAAAAGCAAGACAAACGACACTAGCTCCAGCTGGAATAACCTGCACAGTGTGCGGCCGAACATTCCGGTCTCACATAGGTCTCACCAGCCACATGAGGAGACATAAAACCCCAGTGCAAAGCCCTCAGCCCCCTGGATGACAAAGTGGTCATCATCGAACCACGATGGACGAACTATGTCACATCTAATTACGTGTACGACTATAAATTTTAATGAAACAAATACACAATGGACATGATATAGACAAGCGACGTAGAGCAAGGCTGTTGGAGAGACTTTGGCAGACGAACAGGAAGATTCCAACATGGAATCCTTAAGAGATTTACATGGCCATGTAGGTCTTTCCTGAATCCACCCAGCCTAGGTTCCTTCGTAAAAATACAAAAGACAATTAAACCTTTTGGATCACTGTACGGGCAAGAAATCAAATATCGATGATGTCTCTTGGATTTAGGAATATCAGGTAAGATGAAACGACAACTGATTCTGTATCTATTTGCCTTATATGTAAAGTTTGGTTTTGCTTTGTGGACATGTTGAAAGTACTGAAAATATAGTTTGATCCTATCATTGGCGTGTCTTAATATGAGTTTGATAAAAATCAATTGCGTGTGTTTGTGTGTGTGTGTGCGTGTATATTTGTGAAACGATGAATGTGTAGATACTAGATATACATATAAAAAATATTTACCTCGTCTGATAGGCCTACATATCAGAAAAAAAAATGTTACAAAACATTGTGCTAGATTACTTATTGGAACATGATCTATGACTTCCCAAGTAGAATGTGACATGTTACAAAACATTGTGCTAGATTACTTATTGGAACATGATCTATGACTTCCCAAGTAGAATGTGACATGTACTAAAACATTGTGCTAGATTACTTATTGGAACATGATCTATGACTTCCCAAGTAGAATGTGACATGTACTAAAACATTGTGCTAGATTACTTATTGGAACATGATCTATGACTTCCCAAGTAGAATGTGACATGTTACAAAACATTGTGCTAGATTACTTATTGGAACATGATCTATGACTTCCCAAGTAGAATGTGACATGTACTAAAACATTGTGCTAGATTACTTATTGGAACATGATCTATGACTTCCCAAGTAGAATGTGACATGTTACAAAACATTGTGCTAGATTACTTATTGGAACATGATCTATGACTTCCCAAGTAGAATGTGACATGTTACAAAACATTGTGCTAGATTACTTATTGGAACATGATCTATGACTTCCCCAGTAAAATGTGACATGTTACAAAACATTGTGCTAGATTACTTATTGGAACATGATCTATAACTTCCCAAGTAGAATGTGACATGTTACAAAACATTGTGCTAGATTACTTATTGGAACATGATCTATGACTTCCCAAGTAGAATGTGACATGTTACAAAACATTGTGCTAGATTACTTATTGGAACATGATCTATGACTTCCCAAGTAGAATGTGACATGTTACAAAACATTGTGCTAGATTACTTATTGGAACATGATCTATGACTTCCCCAGTAAAATGTGACATGTTACAAAACATTGTGCTAGATTACTTATTGGAACATGATCTATGACTTCCCCAGTAAAATGTGACATGTTACAAAACATTGTGCTAGATTACTTATTGGAACATGATCTATGACTTCCCCAGTAGAATGTGACATGTTACAAAACATTGTGCTAGATTACTTATTGGGACATAATCTATTACTTCCCAAGTAGAATGTGACAGCTAGATCTGCAATTTCGACCATATCCAATTAACTATCATCGTAATTAACAATGTTTACGCTGAAACCGATACGTTGAGAACAAGGGAGAGAACACACCAGTTTTTGTGACACTGGATTATATTTTTATTATGTACCTTTTCCCTTTTTCCTTGATTAATCTCTTATTTTTCTTCCTCTCTCTCTCTCTCTCTCTCTCTCTTCCATTTTGTAATTATATATTGTTAAAATAAATGCATGTTTACGCTGTTAGTGCAGAAGAAGACCTCCATTCTATACAAGTTTTGGAAGAGATTCACTTTTAGTTCACGTTAAAACTTTCTAGTCATTGAAATATATATCTTTAACAGTTTAGGGATTTGTGCACAGGAAAGCGCTCCCAAGGAGGTCAATATAAGAGCTATAAAGACACTCTCAATAGCTCCTTCAAGGAGTGTGATATCGACCATCACGGCTGGGAAGCATTAGCTCTCGATCGCTCCTCATGGCGTGAAGCTGTGAGTCTCGGAGTCTGGAGATTTGAAGCAAGAAGGATGGCCAGGGTGAAAGAGCGCCGAACCAACAAAAAGCTGAGAGAAGCAGCAGGACTATCTGCAACTGACCAAACCTACCCATGCCACGTATGCGGCCGGCTTTTTAAAGCGATGTTTGGACTTTACAGTCATCTTCGTGTCCCTAGGATATGAGAAATGTGCTCTTCTTCGATCACGAAGGAGGAGCTATATCTTTACCGTTTTTAAGAACAATGTGTTCAGCATTCAAATAATTTCCGATATTATTATATTCCATAAATCTGTATAATTACATTTATTTATTTTTCTTTAACCATTTAGAAATCATTGATTTCCTACACTATGATACGAAGTTCTAATCCTTTTACTTATCAGCAACACTTTCAAATGTTTCGCCTGAGAGACAAAAAAAAATTTGAAACTTTATTGCTTACTTTTTTTTAAAACGGACGGAACGCATGTGAGAATGTCTCTATCATTTTACATTTCTTTCTTTTTGTTCGATATTTTGTGGTTTTTGTTGTTGTTGTTTGTTTGTTGTTGTTTTTTTTTTTTTGGGGGGGGGGGGGTATTATTGGACAATCTTTGTGATAAACTAATCAATGTCAACGACGCTAAATCTTTTTTTTTTTATTTTTTTTTTTAGAAAAATTAAAGTTCAATTAAAAAAACAAAAAAAAAAAAAAAACGGAAGAACGTATGTGCTAAAATTGGCCAAAAGTGATCATTTACCTTTGAAAATACATAATTCATCAGCACTTCCTTTCTTCTGTGCACAGGATAAGCTACATAGGCTACAGCAAAAAGCCAAATATTCATGAGAATTTATTATTAAAATCTCCTATAAAAATAGAAATCGTGAAGTTGCGGTAGATTATAAACGATAACAAAAGCCTAAAAAATATTTTGAAAAATGACTAAAGAATTAGATTTAAACCAAATCAATAATATTAAGGCTGTAAATAAAGATGTAAATGCCAACTCGTCACTCAGCAATGAGTTTGTTTGGAATGGCATTGCGTCGGCCTTTCGAACCCCTGTCATCTAAAACTAAAAAGATGTAGGGCGCCTAAAAAAGATCAGACGTAAAATGACACAGTTGTTTAATACTAATCAAAAGAAATGTAATTAAAGCGAATCAAAACTTACCCTAGGCATCTGTTAAAAGAAAATATGATGTGAAAATAAAAGGATGAGTTGGTAAGTGTGACATGTGTTAAGTCATGAGAATACATTTTGGTTGTTGTGCTAATCTACCCTGGTAAACCGGTGGTCAAGATCCAGTTAAAGTTACGTCAACTGTCTCACACTACTATGGGCGGTAAACAAAAAAATAACATTTACCCTTGACACCTGCAGATCAATGAGCCAGAAGATGTAAACGTTAATCTTTTCAAGGACCAACATGCTCTTCCCTCTTCTCCCCTTTCACCCCCGCCCCCCACGCTAGAGAAAGTAGAGTATTCTCTGACAGTGCTCATAATGGAAAAAAAAAGCTTACATCTAATTATTGTTATAACCAATGAATGTATTCGCGTTTCCTACTAAGTCCCACTGCACATAGACTACGTTATATCTTATTATGTCCAAAACATTCATTCGTTCTTACGACTACTGAAGAGCAGGGGCGCCGGCAGGAATTTTTGCGGGGAGGTGCAAGTGGCGACCTATGGCTTTAGTCATAGTCATAGCCTTAACTTTCTTATTACTTTCTAGTTACGCAGATTATTAAAGAAAAAAAACTAGTGCCCCCCCCCCTCCTTTGTCATATGTGATATTAAGAGCACAGTAAATGCTTGTTTCATGCACACACACACACACAAACAACTAAAGAAGCGAACAAACTAGTTACTGTACACGTTATTAAGTTTATCCGTGCGGCCCGTGCATCCCTACGGTTAAAAAACAAACTGTAAACGTTGACTGTGGCTATGTGGCTATCGAAACTGTCAATAACTTCACTGAAGAATTGCTTCTCGACGCGATGCTGAAAGTCTTCGTATTTGGAACCCTAACAGAAAATCCAGTTTTTTGGAGACCCGTAGGCAGGGGAACAGTGGTAAGATCACTGCTTTCCGGCCAGCTCTCCATCAACCTGACCCCAAAATACGATGGCTCTGCATCCTTTTGGATCTGGTCAGTGTGGAAGAAAGGCAATTGTTGACGTGTGGTCAGCCCAACACCCGTAAATTTTCCACCCAGGCTTTTCCCCAGCAATGGAGAGGTCACTGCATCTCTAGTTGCAAAGTGAAAGGGATCGTCTCTCAAGAAATAAATGCCACATACATGGTCGGCCATCAACTCCTTATTAGCTTATTCTAGTTTATTATAATTATAGCTATTCATTGCAACTTCACTTAAGTGGAAGCATTGGTGGTTAAGTTGCTAATTTCAAAAAGTGAATTGATTTGAAGGTGCAAAAGATTGTCAAAAAAATTGGCTACTCGGAATTCAGAGAGGGGTGCCCGTACATGGTCTGCATCAAATCCTGATGAGTCTAGGCTGGTTTTGTGTCGTGTAATGCACACATTGTAAGACAATTTCCTTCTGATAATAAAGATTATTATTATTATTTTAATGGTTATTAGTCTAATACAACAGCTTATCCTTACAACTGTGGCAGCACTACAGTTGCTACTTAGAGGAAGTTAATGGATTAGAAGGTGCAAAAAAATGGCCAGAATTTGGCTACTCACGACATTGCACCCCCCCCCCTGCGGGCGCCTATGCTGAAGAGTGCTACAATTGATTGATGACCTCTGTGTATCCACTTAGCCTGGCCGTTGTTATCACGTAATTCTTCATTTGTACTTCCTAAACTACGGTAAAATCAGTGACGCGTACAAAAATATAAGATTTGTGTCACGGTATGACCTTGACCTTGTTTACACTAGACAGATTTTCAATGGCGAGAAATCGAAACGTGTGCAATCCTTATTCGTTTAGATTCAATAAACCGGTCTTCTAGAAATAAAAAAGAAGTTGCACTGTCACGGTTAGACATAAGATTAAATCAAGTGTAATACATGTAATAGATTTGACGCTATGTTTTACTCATTTTAAAGTTGGGAGTGGCCAGAATTGTGTTTTATTTTTGCAATAATAGTGATAATAGTTCAGTTTAAATAGCGCTGTTAAGATGTTAGGCTCAAGGCGCTACAAAAGAACATCACTGATACAAAAGCGAGAACTGATAAGTTTAACTTTCTCGATTGTAGTGGGGCGTGTGGTTTGTCTGAGCTCAATGGCCAACGAGTTTCAAACCTTTGGTCCTTGTACTGAAAAAGTCCACGTGCTGTAAATTTTGAGATGACTCGGCATGACTAGAAGAGCTCATTAAAGTACGGTGTCCTTTGTTTGCTATAGATGCATTGAGTTTTCTGGCGTGCATATGGTTTAGTCGGCTCTCTCAACATAGACCATTTTCATTGTTACGTTCTAAAAACTCAGATGATCTTCCTCGTTAGTCTTGTCCTTCTTTCTCTTTAGCTTTCAGATTCCATGTCTGTGCTTGGACTTTCCATGTTGTTGGCTGGCATGTGCCAATAATTAACACTAGGGAGACATATGCTCAACACTATTTATTAAATAGTAACCCTGGAATTGAGTCCATCAATGAAATAAGGTCAGGCAGCATCATTAGTTTAGAATTGACGCTAAGAGGACTACTATTTGGACCGATTGAAGGTGGTTAGAGACTCGTTGGGAGAAATGCACAGCTTTACAAGAATCCAAGTTAATCTTCAACAGTTTTTAGGGAACAATTTAGGATTTCTTATTTTAATAATATATCATACCTTGCTCAGAATTTTACCTGGAAGACAGATTTGTACACAGCTCTGTAATCTATATATTATAATATATATATAACATCTTAGCCCAAAACTCCCACAAGATGAGAGGAGATGGCGCCGGACATGGGTTGAACCAGGGACCCTCAAGACAGTCTGGAGCGCATACCACATACCAGACAACCAAAGCTATAGCGAGTTACATCTAAACAATTTTTAGAAAAAAAAATTCGTGTAATGATTGAGAACCAATGTGTGTTCTTATGTTTTGTGTACGGGTATAGCACAGTTCATGTCATGTTATCCCTGTAGGCTGTATATTACTAAAGATTTTGGAAAAAATAATACATACATGTAAACTTAGTAACAGAGGCGACCTTACACGTGCGCGGAAGCTGGGAAATGCCATATGCGGCCTATGAAAGGCCATCAGGATTGGTAAATGAAAGCTATGTATACCATACCACATCGCTGGAAGGGGGTGACTTTCTGGTCGTGTGGTATACACTTCGGACTGCCATATGCGGCCTAGAGGGGGGCCATCAGGATTGGTAATTGAAAGCTATGTATACCATACCACATCGTGGGAAGGGGATGGCTGTCTGGTCGTGTGGTATACACTTCCGAATGTCTTCACGTTTGTATCGAGTTTGAACTCAGACCGCTCCCGCCCCTGCCGTCCTGCAGAATTTTGGGACTAGGAAAGTTCGAAACTCATAAAGCTAACGAACTCTTCATGCGAAATACCTGGAGAGGTTTCACTGCTTACACTGCTCATCCCCCAGGGCCACCTTTGCTCATTACTGAAGAAACATTGTCTCCGGGAAAAAAATCAATTTAACTTACTTATCCGAATAAACGTTTAATTATGTTTAGAATTTGATGACTGGTAAATGTAAATGTAACGATAATGTTGAACAATTAAAGAAAAGTTATTATGTAGGCCTACTCATCTACCGGAGTCAAAACATCTGTGAGCAAAATATCCGAGCACAGCATGAAATATTATTTTAATGTTACATTTTTTTTTAGAAATATTTCTGTTTAAAATTTTGTAGAATGATTTTTCATTATAAACTCTTCATTATTGAATATAGGCCTACATTACTTTTAGAACACATTTATCTTGAATTCGTCATTATATGTCGATGATAGACTTTTCTCTCTCAATATATTTTTTTAAAGAAAAAATGTTCTTTGAATGTATGACCTAAAATATTTTTATCAACACGTTTACAAAAGTAATTAAGTGTAATTTTTAAATTTTTGTCTTAATGGTTTTTGAACCCCAGACCATCGTGTTGACTGTCTAAAAGAGCAAACGTGTTTTCTTTCAATGATGCTGTTGAACAAAATATTAAAACTTAAAGATTAAAGCTCTCTTTTTATTAACAGTCTAAATGAGCTTTTTATTACCTGGTAATTTTTTTTTTCTTAAAATGAATTCTTTCTGTCTCAAGGGCCAAGGGCTCGCTTATGTTGTTTAGTTATGCTAGTCAGAGTATAAACAGTAATGTTAGGGTAGGCTATTACTACTATATAGGCCTATTTATCTTTTTCTTTCCAGCAATAATTATAAAGTGAAAGAATTTTATAAGAGATCATCATATGTGTTAAAAGAAGAAAGTTCTAGAGCTCCAGAGATACGAAAACTTAGAGAAAATGGAAGAAAAAAAAGAGCATGAAAATATTGGCATAACGTAGAGAAGAAAATGAGGCAGAGAACAAACCGTCGAGCAAAACGAGAAACAGATTTGGAACATGAGAATCTAATTTTTTTTAAAAAGACATAAAATTAGCCAAGGCAAAAAAAAAAAAAAAAAAAAAAAGTAGTGAATGCACAACTTAAGACTGCAGGCTTTGACAAAGATAAGCTAATGCCAAACATGGCCAATTTCAAGAATTAGAAGACAATATAGTTTCTTATGTAAAGCGATTTGGAAAGCATCGGGTCTACCTGAAGATCAATATTCAAGAACCTTAATGAGCCTTCATACAGGAAAAGTCATAGCCATTTGTTTAAAAATGTTACAGTAGTTACGCTGAGGTGGTACCGTCAGTTGTAGTCAAAATAAATTTTCATTTGATAGGACCAATGAAAATTATCTTATCTTAAATTCCAGCGCATGAACTAGACAACTACACCAATGTTAAAGAAGCAATCCTAGGTAACATTAGTCTTCCTTTAGGTTTTTATTGGCGGGCTACGGTACCCTCGTGGTACATGGTTACTTTAGTTGTTGTTTGTTTGTTTGTTTTTATCGAAAATAAGTTTTTAACTTCCATTCCCTTTGGCTACGCTAATGGAATTTGATGACTGGTGTAGTTTGCTTTAGATATTGATTGAAAGCTGGGCGGGTGATGGTTTATCATTAATATCTACCCTCCAAAAAAACAAAAATTAAAGCCAGTCACAGAATTCCAGCACTGAACACACTCCTCTTCCCCCTTCACACCCACCTTTCTTAAGCCTCCTCTTTGGCTAAACCATGCTTTCTCTATTTATAAGTTTAAAAGTGAATATAGGTAGAGTATATATGAATATATAAAGGTACTAGTGTAACTTTCTGAACAAAATTAGATATATATATATATATATATATAGACCAGTGCTACAAAAAATTGTCAAGTGTCATAATTTGTTGATATGCCACTTTGTCATTTAGTAGAATAAAATCTAGATTTTAGTTTTAAAATGTTTATTTACTTTTTAAAATTTTATGTTGAAAATTAGTGTCATAGATATAGAAACTAGTCTTTTTTTTTGTTTAGCAAGATATCTAGTAAGATCAAATTGTTTTCATTTTACGAATCTAGAGTCTCGATGCTTATTTTAGAGTCTGCATCTTCGATATCTGTCAATTGGCCACATATTTTTGTAGTAAACAATCTTATGCAATAGGCATAGGTAATAGCCTCAATAAACAAACAAACAAAAATTAGATATTTAGATTCTATAAACCGTATTGTGAGTGTGAACTGTAACAAACTGAAACATTGATTTTGATCATTGAATTATGAATAAACTAAATAAAGTAAAGTCTATCTAGATCTAGAGTAGATGACTAAGACTGAAAAGTAAGACTAACACTAAGTCTAAGTTAAAGAAGTGCTAGTGGCCTTATTTATATACACCTTTTTTTAACTTTTTACACTTACGTTACAGTGCTGCTAAATTTACACTTACTTAACTTAAGTGGTCTTAACTAAAGTCTTAAGGACTTAACTTGACTTATTAAGTCAAGTCTTAGTCTGTAACTGTACTTTAAATTACAATCAACCGTAATTAATAATAAATTTTAATACATGATAAGAATATTATAAATAATAAGAGTATTAAACTAAACTTAAAGGCATTTTAAGAATTACACTTGACTTAGAAATTTTAAATTACAGAGAAATCATATCAATCTAAATCTAGAGTAGATTACAGGTATTCTGTTATTTCTTCTCGGATTATCAGTAACAGGATTAACTCAGCTGATGAGTCTAGAGTGTGAGAGAGGTTTTTAGACTCACTAGTCTCTTGAGTTTGGGTCAAGCAAATATCCCTAACGTAAGTATACATTTATATTTATACATATATATTACTAATATTAGAGACTATAATATAATAGAGTATATATTAAAGATCTACACTAAATCTAGATTTACATCATACTAGATGTACTTACATGTATTGTATAATTCTAACTCTACCTATAGCCTATATTAAAACCTATATTTAGTCACAGGGCCAGTCCTAGCAATTGCGGGGCCCTATGCGAAACGGATTGCCAGGGGCCTATTCTGGGGTAGGGATAAGGATAATAAGATTTTGTATTAAAAAATAAATTCGTCTTTGTATTTTATACATTCTTAACTAAGTACTAAATAACGATCAAATTAACTTTACTTTTCGAGCCTTGTGTGTAGCGAAGTCATACAGTAGATCATCAAAATTCTGTTTCCTACATAGATCACGCTCAATAGCAAGAATTGCCACATTGTTCAATCTCTATTCGTGAATTGTTGACCTTAAGTAATTCTTGATTAGTTTAAGACGCGAGAAACTTCTTTCACAACATGCCACAGTTACAGTTCAAATCTCAGCTGCATGGAGTAAATTGCAGTGTTCACAATTCTGTTGAAACATTTTATCCTGTAGCCATCTTCAGCTTTTCGATGTGTGAAATTTTCCACAGATTTATCATACTGCCTTTTCCTTTGACTTTGGGCTGGAAAGATTGCAACAACATCCATGTTTCCAGCCAACTTCTTTTCGCTGTCACAAGAAGAAACAACAGGAAGAAACTTAAAACGTTCATACACAACCACAAGCTCTTTCACATTAACCATTATCTGAGAGATACCCATAAAATCTGATCATTGTGACTTATGTCTGGAGTACAATCCAATATCACTGCATTCTTGATGTAACACATCAAAGTTGTTCCCCCATTACTGGATCAAACTTTGCGAGTAATTCTACTAGACCAGGAAATTCCCATTACTTGGCTCTTTAAGTCTTTCAATGGTCCCTCTGAAAGCTAAATTGCGCTTCACTAGAAATCGTACAATTGCAACTATTCCAACGTTTAGTCTCAGAATAAAGCATCTCCTTGTGAACTTTTTCAATGCCTGTTTTTTTTTACTTAGTCTTGCTCCAGCTTCACAGCAGCTGGTCATGGCATCTAAATGCCTTTGCGATTTTTCATGCTCTGCTAGCCTTGTGGTACAGCTTTGCCACTGGTCAAATCTGTCATTTAAAAAGGAACTTTTTTGTTTTTCCAGTAGACGACAGTAGAAACAATAGATCTTGTCTGCTGACACAGAATATATTAGCCAAGGACACAAAACACTTTCACCATTACTCAGGTTTGGACTTGCACTTAAGTGAAATGTCTACCATCCTTATTTTTGGAAAATTCTCAAATGTAATCTCAGGTGGACATTATTGTAATAAATAGTCAATACAAGATCTTTCCATTTTTTATTGACACATGGCAGGATAATCCAGATTTCTCAATGAATCGATCACATTTAGCTCATTATGTATAACTACATGTTGATCAGTTATTACATTATTGCCTTCATTTCTTACGATATGTTGATCAGTTGTTAGTGTTACACATTTTCTTCTCTTACGACATTCACCACTGCAGTTTTTGCATTCTTCATAGAATCTGTTTCAGCTGTCTCACTAGAAGTGATTATGTTCTCATTTTCGGGTTTTGATCGTTTTAAAAACGTATTCTAGTTCTATTGGAACTTTCGTTTCAGTTAAAATTCGCACTATTTTTATATTTTTATTTAAATATGAAAGCTGACAATGCTTTTTTTTTTATTTGCGTAAGATTTGTTTTTTCCATATAACAATTTTGTCTAATTTTCAGAAGATTTAAAAAATAATTTCCACTACATTTTCATATATTTTGCATCATTGTGCAAAATATACTTAGCGCAGGGCCTATGAAAGCGCGGGGCCCACTGCGGCCGCATAGCTTGCAGTGGCTTAAGACCGGCCCTGTTTAGTCAATGCCATGATGACATGCAAGCAAGAGTACAAGACAACAGAGACTACTCCAAGCCTTTTCCTGTCTCAAATGGCGTGAAGTAGGGCTGTTTGCTGGCTCCAACGCTTTTCAGCATAATGTTCACCGCTATGCTAAAAGATGCCTTTCGCATAGAAAGCATTGGAGTTGGTATACACATATACCATATATATTGCCTCACTGGCGGATTCAGGGGGGGAGGGGCGGTAGGGGCCACTCAACTGACCCGGGGGGGGGGGGGCGGACAAATTTTAGCAAAGAAATCTCACAACTTGTTTATTAGTTATGTTAATAATATATCATACTAATTATTTGTATTTCAACCTATTTTTATTATTATTTCTATTCCCCCCTTCTAGTATGTTGGCCGATTTGGTGGGGTGGGAAGGTGGCAGTGGCATCAATGCTGCCCTCCCCCACCATAAATTTTTGAGGGGGGGGGGCAGTCCAGTTTATTTGTAGAAATCACCTAGCTTGTTTACTGAATCAATTAAATATCTATAAATATATATAGATATGCAATTAAAACATGTTATTGATATTTTAACCAATCTTTATATTATGTCGTTCCCCTGTTAGCCGATTCAGTGGGGGTGAATACATCTACCGCCCTTCCAACCTGAACCATTTGAGTGGGGGGGGGGGGGGGGACCTACTTTTAATTAGAAATCATAGTTTTGTGAACAAAATTAGTTGAATTTCAATATAATTTTTATATTATGTCGCTACACATCTGGTATCTTAGCCAATTCGGAGAGAGGGGGGCGGGACAATTGCTTCTACTGCTCTCCCCACTTTAGCCCTCTGAATCTGTGTGTGTGTGTGGGGGGGGGGGGCGGTCCTATTTTATGAAGAAATCGTAGTTTGTTAAAAAAATTACTTAAATATCTATGTGATATAAGCTATATATTAATGTTTTAACCCATTTGTAAATTATGTCGCACACACACTCTGATCTCAAATTTTATTATTAGTAAATATAAAATGAAAAAGGGTTGTACCAGGTGGGAGGGGCGGTAAGTAGGGAGAGTAACCTTTTAGGGATTACTGGCATGACATGGCCTAAAATGTGCCAAAAAACTCAACTCTTCCCATCAGACAAACCAATACTTTTTCTTTTTGTATTTTAGTTTAAAAAATGTCAAAATTAAACAAAAATTGTCACTTACATAATTTATATATGCTATAAATTTATTTCTTTTTATCGAGTTGCCCCCACCCTATTCTTTAATGCCAAATGCAATCATTAGCAGAAATTTAAAAAAAGGAGCGAGGATTAACGTTCTCACTCTTCCGCCCTCTCCCCTTTCCAGACGAGAAGATGAATTTTTAAAACAGAAAAGTCAAACATGGTGACAGAGTTTATATAATTGCACACGAGTTTATCTTAGTTATTTTAAGAAAGACTTTGTTTTTTAAAATTTAGAATTTGTACGAAATTTTTCAGTATAAGAGTAACAATTGAGATGAGTTCTGAACCCAAATATTCTTTTACTAGTCGCCTCTTTCCAACCTTTACTCATACTGATATTTTTCTGTTGTATAAAAAAATTTGGGACTCACAATATATACTTGAATCCTGAAAATTAAAAACATTTAGAGTAGAATCTAATTGGTTCACTTAAATTCTCCTCCCACTTCTGAATTTTTTTTAAAGCTTTGAATTATAGTTCTGTAACAAAACAAAGTTACAAATATGCCTATTGAGCAAAATGTATCACTTACAAATGATCTTTTTTTTAAATATTATTTTTCGAATAAATTTGTTTTCGGCGGCGATGCTCAAGGTTCTAATTTAAATATGTTGGGTATCTTATATTTTCAAGAACAAATCCATTGTATTTGCAATGTAGTAAGGGCCTGTAAATTCCTATTAGAATATTTTTCAAGTAAAACATTATTCAAAAGGTCCTATTTTAATAGGATGAATAATGAGCTGTAGATGTCAGGAGAATGCGGTTCTGCAGTGAAGAATGCAAAAAAAAAAAAAGCTTTTGGCGCTCTCCCAGACCCCCTATCTGTAAAGGGAAAGGACTCAACATGGCTGTTTTTTTTCGCCGAATGTTGTGAAACACAGCTTTTTTAAAAAAAAATCTTATATATATAATGTACGCGCGTTTAGGGTTAGGGTTTACTGGGCATTAGGGTTAGGGCTTAGAAAAAAATCGCCCTCCCCCACTCCAAAGTTCTGGATCCGCTAATGTATCGCACTGATGCAAGTTTATTCAACGCTCAAAGACTAATGCAAGGACCAAAGTAAACTACCACTACACCAGAGACCTGCTATTCCTAGATAACTTTGCCCTAATGCCACAGACGAAGAAGACCTTCAAAAGAACCTGTCCCTCTTCGCCAACGACTGCATAAATTTTGGCCTCACCATAAATGTAAATATAGACAGAAGTGCTGCACCAACCTCCTCAAAAAAAATGTCACAGAACCAGACATTCTTATAGATTGCCAGAAATTAGCAAACGTCAAAAAGTTTGTCTATCTGGGAAGTATTTTTATCAGCTAACGCCAACCTAGATGATGAGTTAGACTTCCATGTTGCACATGCCAGTGCTGTTTTTGGTAGACTTCAAGGACAAGTGTGGCAACGGAGAGGACTCAGCATATCCACAAAAGTCTACAGTGCTGTAGTTCTCCCGTCACTCTTATATGCATCAGAGTCCTGGATCTTATATTCCCGTCACATCAAAAAGTTAAACTCCTTTCACCTACACTGTCTAATCAGTATCCATAAGGAGCGTTGGTCCGACCACATACCAGACACAGAAATCTTAAAGCTCTCCAACAAGAATAGTATCAATGCGACAGTAAAAAAGTTCCCAACTTCGATGGGCGGGACATGTAGTTCGCATGCCAGACAGTAGCCTTCCCAAATGACTTCTGTATGGGGAGTTGTGTGCTGGAAAGCGCTCCCGGGGAGGTCAATACAAGGCTATAAAGATACTCTCAAGAGTTCCTTCATGGAATGCAATATCGACATTCATGGCTGGGAAGCACTAGCTCTCGATTGATCCTCGTGGCGTGAAGCTCTGAGTCTCGAGATTTAAAGCAAGAAGAGCGGCCAGGATGAAAGAGCGCCGAACCAATAGAAAGCTGAGAGAAGAAGCAGGCCTATCTGCAGCTGACCAAACCTACCCATACCACACAAGCAGCCGGCTTTTAAAAGCAAGGATTGGACTTTACAGTCATCTTCGAGTCCATAGGAAATGAGAAATGTGCTTCTCTTCGATCAGGAAGAAGGAGCTAAATATTTAATTGCCAGACCATTCTATTTAGAATATTCCTATAATAGTACAATCATTTCTCTGCTATCAACCTATTATCTTTTGTTGAAAATTTAGGTCCTGTTGACATAGAACTTTGGCCTAATGCACCATTTGCCAACATATCCCCTGAAAAAGCATTCACCACATAGAGTTTGAGATCAATTGCTT
This sequence comes from Biomphalaria glabrata, assembly GCF_947242115.1. Lineage (NCBI taxonomy): Eukaryota > Metazoa > Mollusca > Gastropoda > Planorbidae > Biomphalaria > Biomphalaria glabrata. Next base: position 33,304,855 of record NC_074711.1, on the reverse strand, counting down.
CATCTAGTTCTACTTTTCTTCCGCTCTGTACCAAGTTCAGAGAATGCACCCGGAAAGTAAATACGCAAATCTCCCGAGGCTTCAGGTCTGTGTGAAGGCTGTAATGTAAGCCAAAGTTCTCGTTCTTTTAAACAGCAACAGGTGAAGCCACCGTAATGTACTCATGCGCTAATTTGTATGTATCAGTATGCCTGACTTCATTAGGTACTTATGGTAGGCTTTTTGAGCATTGTGGCATCCCAAGTGCACAGTAGACTTTGATTTTGGCACAGTAGAGTCACTGACTCAATGTTCAAATCGTAGATTATATAAAATCTTGTTCAAATCCTGCAATTTTTTTGATGTTTTAGGCAATTATGAACTCTCCAAAATGAGAACATCTATCCATTCCAGTTCTACCTTCAGTTCTGTGTTTACATAGAAGTCGAGCTCAAACTTTCTCCCCCTCACCTTTTTTATTCACACACAGACTTTTGGTTTTGTTTTGTTTTGCTGACATTTATTTTATACTGTGCTTTTTTTTTAAATCTATTTATGAAAAAAAAAAACGCTTTGCCTAAAGGCATCTTAAAAAATGAATGAGATTTAGTAAAAGAGACGCCGAACTTAAACTGAAAATATGTTCAAAATATTTTTTAAAATGTTGACATTGTATCGCAATCATTCATAAAAAACTATAGATAGTACACTTTCACATATTTACATGCGCGGAGACACTCTTGCAATAGTTCATTTTTGTTACGTCAGTTGCTAAGCATTCGGTGCAATTGTTGAACACCTGGACAGAAGGATTAAATAAGTCACCACACCCTTACTCGAAGGGAAGATTGGTATTTTTTTATTTCGGGACTTTTAGGGCGCCCTTAAGTTCACCCACCTCTCAGGGGTACCTGAAGTTAGTAGGGAGAAGTAAAGCGGTTGGTCGTTGTGCCATTCTAGCTTTCCTTCTTTGACTTGCAAACCTCTTATGCACTACACTCCTCAACACTGCTCCAACTGAATAAAAGACTCTCTCAATATTAAGGCTCCGTCATTGCATTTAAAACTCACTCCAGTATCAAGCGAGGATGACAAACGAAACTTTGGGAAGTGGTGTCTTCAGCTCATTCTTGGCGGAAGAGAACAGGAGATAGTTTCAACTTGTGTCGTCAGTCAACAATAGTCCAGCATTGACCCTCCTACTGGTTGACAGTTTAGAATAGTCCAGCACTGACCCTCCTACAGGTTGACTGTTTAGAATAGTCCAGCATTGACCCTCCTACAGGTTGACTGTTTAGAATAGTCCAGCATTGACCCTCCTACAGGTAAACTGTTTAGAATAGTCCAGCACTGACCCTCCTACAGGTTGACTGTTTAGAATAGTCCAGCATTGACCCTCCTACAGGTTGACTGTTTAGAATAGTACAGCATTGACCCTCCTACAGGTAAACTGTTTAGAATAGTCCACCATTGACCCTCCTACAGGTTGACTGTTTAGAATAGTACAGCACTGATCCTCCTACAGGTTGACTGTTTAGAATAGTCCAGCACTGACCCTCCTACAGGTTGACTGTTTAGAATAGTACAGCACTGATCCTCCTACAGGTTGACTGTTTAGAATAGTCCAGCATTGACCCTCCTACAGGTTGACTGTTTAGAATAGTACAGCATTGACCCTCCTACAGGTAAACTGTTTAGAATAGTCCACCATTGACCCTCCTACAGGTTGACTGTTTAGAATAGTACAGCACTGATCCTCCTACAGGTTGACTGTTTAGAATAGTCCACCATTGACCCTCCTACAGGTTGACTGTTTAGAATAGTCCACCATTGACCCTCCTACAGGTAAACTGTTTAGAATAGTCCACCATTGACCCTCCTACAGGTTGACTGTTTAGAATAGTACAGCACTGATCCTCCTACAGGTTGACTGTTTAGAATAGTCCAGCACTGACCCTCCTACAGGTTGACTGTTTAGAAAAGTACAGCACTGATCCTCCGACAGGTTGACTGTTTAGAATAGTACAGCACTGATCCTCCTACAGGTTGACTGTTTAGAATAGTCCAGCACTGACCCTCCTACAGGTTGACTGTTTAGAATAGTCCAGCACTGACTCTCCTACAGGTTGACTGTTTAGAATAGTCCAGCACTGACCCTCCTACAGGTTGACTGTTTAGAATAGTCCAGCACTGACCCTCCTACAGGTTGACTGTTTAGAATAGTCCAGCACTGACCCTCCTACAGGTTGACTGTTTAGAATAGTCCAGCATTGACCCTCCTACAGGTTGACTCCTACAGGTTGACTGTTTAGAATAGTCCAGCACTGACCCTCCTACAGGTTGACTGTTTAGAATAGTCCAGCACTGACCCTCCTACAGGTTGACTGTTTAGAATAGTCCAGCATTGACCCTCCTACAGGTTGACTCCTACAGGTTGACTGTTTAGAATAGTCCAGCACTGACCCTCCTACAGGTTGACTGTTTAGAATAGTCCAGCATTGACCCTCCTACAGGTTGACTCCTACAGGTTGACTGTTTAGAATAGTCCAGCACTGACCCTCCTACAGGTTGACTGTTTAGAATAGTCCAGCACTGACCCTCCTACAGGTTGACTGTTTAGAATAGTCCAGCACTGACCCTCCTACAGGTTGACTCCTACAGGTTGACTGTTTAGAATAGTCCAGCACTGACCCTCCTACAGGTTGACTGTTTAGAATAGTCCAGCACTGACCCTCCTACAGGTTGACTGTTTAGAATAGTCCAGCACTGACCCTCCTACAGGTTGACTCCTACAGGTTGACTGTTTAGAATAGTCCAGCACTGACCCTCCTACAGGTTGACTGTTTAGAATAGTCCAGCACTGACCCTCCTACAGGTTGACTGTTTAGAATAGTCCAGCATTGACCCTCCTACAGGTTGACTCCTACAGGTTGACTGTTTAGAATAGTCCAGCACTGATCCTCCTACAGGTTGACTGTTTAGAATAGTCCAGCACTGACCCTCCTAAGGGGTTACTGGTTGGAAGTCATTTGATATCACTGACACATAAAAAGACACGATGTCATGTACGACATCTTTAGATACTACACTATACACGGAGCCGCGTTGGCTGAGCGGTAAAGCGCTTGGCTTCGAGCCGAGGATTCGGGTTCGAATCCTGGTGAAAACTAGGATTTTTAATTTCGGGATCTCTAGGGCTCTGAAGAGTACCTCACTTTAGTTGAGAAAAGTAAAGACAGTTGGTCGTTGTGCAGGCCACGTGAGACCCTCGTTAACCGTGGGCCACAAAAACAGACGACCTTTACATTATCTGCCCTATACATCGCAAGGTCTGATGGGATTTCACTCTTTTGAAACCTAACACACGAGATGGAACAGCGTTTTGTTTTTTGTTTGGCCGTTATTTAGAATAAGTTCATTTGTACATAACACATACATTATAGCTTTTAACTACACATACATTATAGCTTTTAACTACACATACATTATAGCTTTTAACTACACATACATTATAGCTGTTAACTACACATACATTATAGCTGTTAGCTTCACATACATTATAGCTGTTAGCTGAACATACATTATAGTTGTTAGCTGAACATACATTATAGCTTTTAACTACACATACATTATAGCTGTTAACTACACATACATTATAGCTGTTAACTACACATACATTATAGCTTTTAACTACACATACATTATAGCTTTTAACTACACATACATTATAGCTTTTAACTACACATACATTATAGCTGTTAACTACACATACATTATAGCTTTTAACTACACATACATTATAGCTGTTAACTACACATACATTATAGCTTTTAACTACACATACATTATAGCTGTTAACTACACATACATTATAGCTGTTAACTACACATACATTATAGCTGTTAACTACACATACATTATAGCTTTTAACTACACATACATTATAGCTTTTAACTACACATACATTATAGCTGTTAACTACACATACATTATAGCTGTTAACTACACATACATTATAGCTTTTAACTACACATACATTATAGCTTTTAACTACACATACATTATAGCTGTTAACTACACATACATTATAGCTTTTAACTACACATACATTATAGCTTTTAACTACACATACATTATAGCTGTTAACTACACATACATTATAGCTGTTAACTACACATACATTATAGCTGTTAACTACACATACATTATAGCTTTTAACTACACATACATTATAGCTGTTAACTACACATACATTATAGCTGTTAACTACACATACATTATAGCTTTTAACTACACATACATTATAGCTGTTAACTACACATACATTATAGCTTTTAACTACACATACATTATAGCTTTGAACTACACATACATTATAGCTGTTAACTACACATACATTATAGCTGTTAACTACACATACATTATAGCTGTTAACTACACATACATTATAGCTGTTAACTACACATACATTATAGCTGTTAACTACACATACATTATAGTTGTTAGCTGAACATACATTATAGCTTTTAACTACACATACATTATAGCTTTTAACTGAACATACATTATAGCTTTTAACTACACATACATTATAGCTTTTAACTGAACATACATTATAGCTTTTAACTACACATACATTATAGCTTTTAACTGAACATACATTATAGCTTTTAACTACACATACATTATAGCTTTTAACTGAACATACATTATAGCTTTTAACTACACATACATTATAGTTGTTAGCTGAACATACATTATAGCTGTTAGCTTCACATTATAGCTGTTAGGTTCTACTTCTTTGGTTGATACCAATGATAAAGAAAGTTTTTCTGTAGATGTTTTAGCGCTACAATGTTACATTATCCTTTTAAATTCTAGAATAAATGTTTTATCCGAAAACATCTGGAGACTTCATTATTCAACCCAGTTATATACACGTGCATAGCTTCTGTTTCAGTATGTTCGTGTCATTTCTAATGAAAACGCTCAAGTATCAACGCATAATTTTTGTGTGTTCGATGCGTTAAATAGTATCCTGTTCAGAATACTAGTTAAGTAGGACTAGTTTCTATTGTATTAGTAACACTGACCTCCATTGTGTGATAAGATAGTAGTTGAGTGGGCACACTGATCCAGACTAGTGATTGGTGTTTCTATTAATCTAGTAACATAGGCTTAAGTTGTTTCATCACCTGCTAGAGCCTTCACTTCAGTGGCTCTCCTTTTGTACTGAATTTAGGTTGAAGTTTTAAAAAAAATCTAATTAGAATCGATGGGCTTATCCTATTATCTTATATTATAAATTACAGACGTCCTTTCCTAAAAGAATTATTATTACGTCCGAGAGGTAGATCTGTGTTAACCCAATCGTTCAAGTAAAGTCATTTGATTTGTCTGATTTAAGCAACTCCTTCTGTGCTCTAAAACTCTGGGAAAGAAGTACGTATGTGACTATCCTAGCATACAAAAGGAGAAATATGCTTTTATATTTGTGTCATTCATATTTTTTTTTGTATTTGTAAGTTATAGTATTTTATGTATTATGGCGTTTAAAATCTTTTTTACCCATCTGTCCATTAAGTTGACAGAATTAACTAAAAGGTGTTACGGTATTTAAATGTGAAAATTCGTTTTCGATAAACCTCATGCTAGATCTAGTTCGTTTGTTGTTTTTTTTCTAGGGGATCCCGTATGGAGGATACATATGTACTTTCAAACTCACTTTGATTGCATACATAACAATATCAACTCTGTCTGTCTGGTACAAATTTTGAACGCCTTATTTTTTAATGTGAAAAAGGGAAATCAATTATACATTATTGATATATATGGTTATAAATGTGAAGTTCTTCCCCTTAGATAAACCCTATTGCTTGTTTATAATTAAAGTTGTAGTGAAGGCTAAAGCGTGAAATGAACATGAATATTTTGGTCCCATTCTAACACCTTATGTAACTGACAACACCGTTATTTTTATATTTATTCTTCAACAGGCCCCTGTCAGATTGATCGAGCCAAAATGTATTTTAAAAAGAATGAGCTAATCAAGCAGCTATCTATTCATTTACTTATTAAGTGATGAAAATTTGTTACTAAAATCTGTTTTTGTTTCATCTAATTAAATTTCTATGTTTTGCCATTGGGGGGGGGGGGGTCTGAGTGGTAAAACGCTTGGCTTCAGAACCAAGGGGTTTCACATTCGAATCCCGGTGAACACTTGCATTTTGTGCTTCGGGATTCTTAGGACGCCCCTGAGTCCACCCAACTCTAACGAGTACCTGATATACGTTGGAGAAATAAAAGTGATTGGTCGTTGTTCTGGCCACATGACATCCTCGTTAACCGTCGGCCAAAGAAACAGATGAGCTTTGCGTTATCTTTCCTCATAGATCGCTAGGTCTGGACGGAGGACATTTACCTTTCTTTTACTTTTGCCCATTCGATCTAGTCGGCTATCATTGGCTCGAGTAATTGTCACAACTCATTTCTATCGGTTCCATAGCAACCGATTCAATTGCCTCGCGCACTTGTTATCCGGTGGTTTTACACTGCGTAATTAACATTTCATGCTGGCACCGGTTCAATCCTTCGCCCATGATGTTTGTAGAGGCTTTTAGATTTGATTTCAACTCAGCTTTCTGTTTGCTTTAGATGTTCAGAGTGAATGTATAATGTGCTGACTGATAACGATCCCTCCTTCTAGGCTTTGTGTGTGGCTACTTACACAACATTTTCACGGCATGTCAGCAGCAGACCAGTGCTTCGGCACATTAAATAGATAGTTCGTACATTGGAAATTTCGCCTTTCAGATTACAAAATCTCTAAAAAAAAAAATAAAAAAAAAAAAAAATTGTTTTTTTCATTTCAATGTATTGTATGTTGAAAATATCAATGAAGGTTTTAATTGACAAAAGTGTAGATATAAAAAAATGGATTTATTAAAACTATTTTGTGTTTTTGTCTAAAACTAATAGATGCCCCTAGCAGGGATAGTCAGAGGTTTTGATCCGCGGCCTGTATTGCATGTACAAGTGATTTGCAAACCTGATGGTTGAACGTAACATTTGCAAATCTCAATTTCTATTTGCTCTGGTTGGGACTTTTTTTTTTTTAATTCAGAAGTCGTTGGAACCTTAACCCATTTTCTGCTTTTTCTTTTTCAAGGGACATTTTTTTATGAGGCTCAAACCATAGATGTTTAGCATTTCATTCACTATGTCTAGAGGTTTTATATTGAATTCATTATGTCGAAAAATTGAAGGTGGGTTATGCCTAATCGTCATTTTAAGAAAAATGAACCTCACAACCCTAAATCATGGAAGAACCACCATAATACAGGACTGGTGTTCTCCTTAATTCAATGTTCAAACCTCTGCTGCCTTGCAGCTATACCCAATCATGGGAAATGATTGGGAGTCAACCTGACGAAAAATCAGGAGCCGGCGACCCTTAGGAAGTTTGCAGCACTCAGTGCTACATCCTGGCAGGACCAACGACGCCGCTGACACCAAACTGTATCTGCACTTGCCGTTTCTTTGAATACATCAGCTGCGTGGAGTGGGGGAACTGATGTGCGTGCGATATTGTTCCAACCACAGCTAATGCCCAGGCTTTATTATCGCTCATTCTGAGTCGAAATTTATTACTAGGGGAGATTAAGATATCCAGAGTGATGTCGCCATTTTATGACTTTTTTTGGAGGGGGGGGGGTAATCCTGGCTACTCCCCTGCATTAAGCGATGACGCTCTTTAAAATCAAACGTCTCAGTAATCAATACAGACCAAAGAGTTTTTTTATGAATTAAAAAAAAACTTCAATTTTTATGGGTCTGTCGGAATCTCATTAGTTCAGTGGTACTAATCGCCCATTCATGTTTCAACCGCCCCTGGGAAAGTGTTTCTCTTTGATTAGTTAGGCCCGACCACTTGCCATAGACAACACCTTTGAATGATGGCATTATGATCGACCGCTCCTACTTTGATTTGCAGCATTACATCTAGGTGAGGGGGGGGGCTGCTGAGGACAATTAGGGCAGGCTGGGGGAATATCTAGGTCACGGTTTAGGAAACACACTGAAAGTTGCATTCATGTGTAGCACATACACATATAGAGCATGAAACAGTTCTGTTTAAACATTAGATCAATGTGTCCTTAAGAAATAAGTAGGCCTACTGCATTCACGTTATCAAGCACAGTGGCGTATCATCTATGGCGCGAAGGGGTTCATTGAACCTGGGCCCACGAGTATTTAGGGGCCCACACCCCATGGTGTAACAACCATTAGGTCAGGGCCGGATTCACCTCTATGCAACATTAGCTCTATTTTAGGGCCTCTAAGAAAAACTTAGTTGTTATATATACTATCTAGATCCATATGGATCAATAAAGCAGTCTCAGTCTTAGTCATAAGTCATAAAATACCACCATATTACTTACGTTACCAAGGCAACGATGGTTTCCCACTGCCTTCTGGCATTGTTTCAACAAAAGGGCAGCCACTTGCTCATTATGTTCACTGTGCTAACCAGTACTTAGACATGGTCTTCAATGATTCTGTCAGCTGTGTTCATGAACTTGAATGTCTTTAAGTAAATGTACCGATACAAGCAAACTACTCCATTTTTTGTCATATGGGGGGAGGGGCCCATCAACATATTCTTGAACCCAGGCTCATGGATACCTTGCTACGCCACTGATCAAGCACTTACATATTATATGATTTCTGACTAGATCTAGGTCTATATCTTGACCCGGTTTGAGTTTCTATTTTCGGAATCATGTTTGCGTTTGTTCAACCTACTTACCAAATTGGCACACAGACTTTCGATTACAAACATATCTATCTTGGTCTGGGTCTTTCAATACCGTGAAACCAGAACATGAAAGGAAGTGGCCAGGGAGGGAGGGGCTATGTGTGGTAATACTTTGCCAGAGACCTATTCACAGTAATAGTTGCTCTGTATTTAGCAAGCCGCAATGAATTGTGTGCCAGTGGGATCTTCTATTTGTTGACACCAAGGTTTTTATGAACGAACCTGGTCTTTCAGATTTAGATTAAGAGATCTATATTAGAGCAGAACTGGACTGGTACTCGGGTGGTGGATTTGATTCTTCCAGCCCCTCCTTCCTCACTTGTAACCCTCTCCACCACGCTCCTGTGTTGATTGCTGTACCTGGACCCAGTATATCATCTACTGCGACGGGACAACATATTCTAGTTGATTGTCAGTGCGGGTTTATCTATCTCAAGGTTAACATTATTATAAACAAATGTCTGCTTCCTCTGTGATAAAGTACTTTCAAAATGTAGTGTGTTAGTGTCGTCGTTTGATAGCTTCGTGTTTCTCACAGACCAGGTGTTCAGATGCTTAGTGTTGGATAGATCACCTGGGCTTATCTAGTACATCAATAGAAGCTTCTTACATTGGTGTTATATTAGTAATGTGAAACACTGCACTCATCCATAATCTTCCTATTGGAAGACTAAGATTTATAATCTGATATTTAGTAGATAGTTGAAGTGATGACAGCATTATGTCTAGTGGTACTAGCTCCAATATTTCTTGGCTATTTGTTATTTAAAATATCAAGTCTTTTAAAACAAAAATGTACATTGCATAGGCTTCTACCTTTCAGGCAATCAAGTAGCTCTGAAGCTTAGCAGTTGAATCTGAGGTTAACCTGATCTTGACTTCAGGTTGACCCCAAACTCTCTCCAGTGTAAGCTCATGGCTTCCCTTGTGAGCCCATCTTTGGTCCAGACAAAAAATATTGGCTCCAAGAAACAGGTGCTGGACAACAAATCAGTGATAGACAACATACGTGATCATGAAATCTCCAAGTCCTTTGCTTTAGGCAACATTTGTTACTCTTGTGAACTTGTCTGTAAGTGTGCACCTAGACTTTTGTTTTTGTCTTAGATAAGTTTTTAATTTTCTAACAGGAAGTTCATGTCTGATTACACTTCTAATATTTAAACATGTACATTCTGTTGTGCAGATAGTGTCAGATTTTCCACATTAGCATTTAAAGTGTTTTAGAATATTCTAAACTAGAGGAGATACTGCATTTTGTTTTTCCAGGGAAGTTTTCAATGACAATTTATATGATCAACTTAATATTCTGGGCTTTTTATGAGCAAGTATAGATCTGGGTTTTATTTTTTATCTTCTATTGGAAGAATTAATTCCTTTATTAGATCTAATGATTATAAGGACCCTGAACATTTGTTTCTCATAAGCTCATTTAAGCAATATATGCAATAATTAAAAGAATAGAGTTTGAGTAAATGCTGTTACATCTTCTAGAATTTTAATGCAGAATGAATTTCAAGTGTAATATATTATTGAATTCATGAAATCTAATTAATCAAATAGAAAGTAAAAAAAAAAGGAAGGGGGGAGGGGTCTGAACATTCAACATAAGAAACAAAAATGCATTTTTCAGTAATGCTACTACTAAATCAGATTTCCACTGATTGGGCTAATAAAAACTTTCCTTTTTTTCACAGGTAAACATTTCTTTGCTGGCTTGGACTTGAATTCTAGGGATAGTAAAACAGGGGAAACATTCCTCCATGTCCTAACAGACTACACACACCTATATCTGACAGCCAATGGCACTAGGATTGTGTACATGCTATCAACCAAGCTAGACATTGAGGTGCCAGATGAGAATGGGGACACAGTTTTACACAAAGTGGTTCGAATCCCTGGTTCTTGGAGATGTATAGTTGCCCTCATGAGGTAATTTTCAAATGATTATATACTAAATGTATAGTTGCCCTCATGATGGTAATTTTCAAATGATTATGTACTAAATGTATAGTTGCCCTCATGAGGTAGTATTTAATCTTCTTAAGACGACGTGGCCGGTCGTCCCGAGACATGACGTTAAACTGCGCTCCTCTTTCCTTAGCACTTTTGGAGCTCAAAAGTGCCCTACTTCTTTTCTATCATTGTGTCTGCCTCCTCTTCTCCTAAGTCTGCCTTCATTGATCATCACACTGTCTCCTTAACTTTAAATTCTCACTACGTCCTAGACCAGTCCTTTGCCGTGGACTGCGACGGGTAAGGGGGGATAAAGAGATCCTGGTGTTTGAGTGGTGGCTATCTGAGGATAAACCACAACAACACAATACTTTGGCTCCAAGTTCCCCTAGACCTGAGACCCAGATGGCCCGCTCTGGGTCAACCGGCTGGTCATGCCGAGCTACCAGCATAGGTCGTCGACCTATGCTGGAGGGCGGTGGCTGGAGGGTCAATCAGGGAGCTGCTGTATCGGACACATGTCCGATGTAGCAGCTGACTGAGTATAGCACCTGTGTAGCCCTGGCGGGCTCATTCTGGACATCCGAATGGCCCGTCCCCTTGTTGGACTCGATGGCGGGTGGGGAGCACAGGTGCCGAATTAACCAAAATATATATGGACAAAAAAACACACACAAAACTACTTGCCCCAGACCTATGTCTGGGCAAGAAACGTCGAATTGACGATAAAAAAGAGGAGGTCCCAAAAAGCTGTGCCACCTGGCCATCATTTCTGGTGGTTAGATGCACAGAGGAGGGAAAAAGCCTGACAAAGTTGAGCCCTTTTATTATCTATAAGGGACTCAAGTCAGTAGTGGGAGAGCCCAAGAGTGTGTCTAAGCTACACAAAACAATGGAACTCCTTGTAGAAGTAGACAGCAAGACACACTCTGATGGGCTTTTAAGATGCAGAAGACTCTGTGATCTCCAAGTGGAAGTCATGCCACACAAGAATCTGAACACCAGCAGAGGTGTAATCAGCTCTAGGGACCTACTGGAATGTTCCGAGAAGGAAATAGTGGAGGGCATTGAAGGAGTCACCCATGCCCGGCGCATTACCAGGCGCAGGGAGGGTGAGGAGGTCAAAACCGCCACTATTATCCTCACATTCGGAACTAGGACACCGCCAGAGTATGTGAAGGCAGGATACCTACGAGTTCCAGTGAGGCCCTACATACCTAACCCCATGAGGTGCTTCAAGTGCCAGGGTTATGGACACGGCGCGGCAGTCTGCAAGAGGAACACTGTGTGTGCCAGATGTGCTGGAGAGGGTCATGAGGACAAGGGCTGCACAGCCCAGTTCAAATGCCCAAACTGTCAAGCTGGCCACTCAGCCTACTCCAAGGACTGCCCTGTGTGGAAACAGGAGGTTGCCGTGCAGGAGTACAAGGCAAGAAACGGATGTACCTTTAGCCAGGCGAAATCGGCTGTACTGGCCCTACCCAAGGGCCAATTCGGCTTGACAAAGACCTACGCCCAGGCTGTTGCTAAGAAAGGAAGATCCATAGCCACACAGACGGACACATTGACCCCACCACCCCCTCCTCCTCCCCCAACTCAGAAGAAAACACCGCCAAAGAACACACCTCTGAAGAAACAAGAAAGCCCTGTTGTCATGCTAAAGAACAGGTTCTCTGTGCTCGCTGATGAGAGCATGGAGACTGAGCAGCATGTCAAAACCAATACTCCGGGAGAACCCGGAGACATCATGTCTGACACAGGTTCTCCTCAGAGAACCCAGCCAGACACCCCAACCTCTACCGAGTTAGAGGTTGACCAACTCCCTAAGGGGAGAAATCAAAGCGGAGAGGATGCCCGAGGTGAGAGAGGAGGAAATAACCTCCGCTCTAACCAGAGGGATCTCCCCTCTCCAGAGAGAAAGACTTCCCCCAAAAGGGGGTTGTCCTCCTCTCCATCCAAACCCAAGAATAAAAATACCAAGGTCACTGGAATAAAGGGAAACCCCTCCGGGGGCCTACCAAGGCCAAATAGCTCCAAGTAGGTCATCTAGAATAAGCCATGGATTCCAGAATTGTACAGTGGAATTGTAGAGGCCTCAAGGCCAATTACGAGGAAATGCAGCTACTGATGGACTCTGAGACTCCTGTAGCTGTCTGCTTACAGGAAACATTCCTGAAAGATTGCATCAGCTTCCGAAGCTACCGTGCTTACACCAAGAATGTTGAGGATGCAGAGAGAGCATCAGGTGGAGTCTGTATCCTTGTGAAGGATAGCATCCCCCATGAGAGGGTAGAACTACAGACCACACTACAGGCCGTAGCAGCTAGGATAACCCTTCACAAGGTTATCACTTGCTGCAGCCTGTATCTACCACCAGGCGCTCCATTAAACCGAACAGACATGGAGGACCTATTGAAACAACTCCCCCGGCCTTATTTAATCCTTGGGGATTTCAATGCCCATAACACCATGTGGGGATCCAACAATACCGACACAAGAGGTCGTATGCTGGAGGATATCTTCCTCCAACATGATTTATGCATACTTAATGATGCATCACCGACCTACTTGCACCCAGGAACTGGATCATTCACATGCATTGACCTCACCGTATGCGTCCCCGGACTTCTGGACGATTTTAAATGGTCAGTTAGCAATGATCTACGGGGAAGTGATCACTTCCCAATCATCATTACTAACAATCTCCCTTCATTGGGACGACCTCAGCGGTGGAAACTGAATAAGGCCGATTGGGAACAATTCCAAAAAAGATGCTCTGAGGATATCACAGAAAATATCCTCCATGAACAGAACCCAGCTGATACCTTTGCTAGCAAGCTACTAAGTATAGCCAGGAAAGTTGTACCCCTAACCTCTGCAAATCCAAAACGGCCTAGCAAACCATGGTTTGATACAGCTTGCAAAAGTGCTATTGGTGATAGGAAAAAACGACTGGCTGCATTTATAAAGAATCCTTCCCAGGAAAACCTAAAGCTATTCAGGATAGCTAGAGCAAAGGCTAGACAAACCATACGGTCAGCCAAAAGGAATTCCTGGAGAAGTTTTGTCGGCAGTCTGGATGCCAAAACTTCTGCTAGAGCGGTTTGGAAGGCAGTAAGGCGAATCAAAGGGAAAGAATCAAATGCAATAGGGCATTTGAAAAACCAAGGACGAACTGTCACGTCCCCCAGAGAAATAGCTGACTGCCTTGCATCCTCAATAGCAGAAAAATCATCCACTGCACACTACACGCCAGAGTTCCAAAAAGTCAAAACCAGGGAGGAAAGACACCCCATTGATTTCAGGTCAGAAAACAATGAAGACTACAACAAACCGTTCTCGCTTGAGGAACTGAGGGAATCGCTGGACAAGTCACATGACACAGCGCCTGGAGAAGACGAAATCCATTACCAGTTCCTCAAGCACCTTCCCGAACCCTCATTGGCAGTCCTGCTAGGGGTCTATAACTGTGTGTGGCAAACAGGCGCTTTCCCAAACAGCTGGAGGAAAGCCACAGTTATACCGATACCTAAACCGGGAAGAAACGGCTCTGACCCAGCTAACTATCGACCAATAGCACTAACAAGCTGCATCTGCAAAACCATGGAAAGAATGATTAACAGTAGGCTGGTCTGGTACCTGGAAAGGAATAAAGTGATCTCAAACTACCAGTGCGGATTCCGGCAGGGGCGGACAACAACTGACCACCTGGTAAGGCTGGAAGCTTATATTAGAAATGCATTACTCAGAAGAGAACATCTAGTAGCTGTATTCTTCGATATAGAAAAGGCCTATGACACAACCTGGAAACATGGCATTCTACGTGACCTGGCGCTTATGGGGCTTAAGGGACACCTCCCCCGTTTTGTGGAGGAATTTCTGAAAGATCGAAAATTTCAGGTTCGAGTGGGCAACTCCGCTTCTGACACTCATGACCAGGAAATGGGTGTACCCCAGGGCAGCATTCTGTCAGTCACCCTGTTCAACATTAAAATAAATAGCATCATAAATGCGCTGTCCCCTGGCATAGAGTGCTCTTTGTATGTTGATGACTTTGTCATTCTTACTTATGGGAAAAACATGAACACCTTAGAAAGAAAATTACAGTTATGTTTAAACAAAATTCAGGGTTGGGCAAACTATAATGGTTTCAAATTCTCAGACTCCAAAACAGTTAGTATGCATTTTTGTAATCTAAGGGGACTCCACCCAGACCCTGAACTATTTATACACAAAAAGAAGATCCCTGTCGTGAAAACTACAAAATTTTTAGGCCTCACCTTAGATTCCAAATTTAATTTTCTCCCCCACATTAAGGAACTTAAGAAGAAATGCCAAAAGTCATTAAACATACTAAGAGTACTCAGCCATACGGACTGGGGAGCTGACAGAGATACCTTGCTGCTGCTCTATCGGAGTCTAATTCGATCCAAGCTAGACTACGGATCCATAATATATGGAGCAGCAAGGAAGTCGTACCTAAAAATACTGGAACCAATACCAATTGGCCACACCTACATCACGCACTCTTTTGTACTGAAGAGAGAGGAGCCCCCACTTTGCGAGTACTGTGACTCTCGCCTCACCGTGGAACATATCCTCGTTGATTGCCCCAGATACCAGGATGTCAGGGCGAAATATTTTAGAGCCACTAATCTAAAAACACTATTTAATAATGTCGACCCTGGGAAGGTACTGGGCTTTATTCGGGAAGTGGGGCTATCTACGAAGATCTGATTTCTGAATTTGTGAACATGCACTATTTACATTAGATTTTTACCAAATATTTAAATTTTTACTACCTTTACTATTTTAACTGTGAATAGACCTTGATTTTAATTATATGACTGTATAGAATCTGGCCCTTGTTGTTTAGAGAGAGAGTGGTCCTTGAGGGACTGCAGGCACGACATGGCCTAAATTGTGCCGATGTGCCTCAAATCAACAAATCAAATCAAATCAACGACGTGGCCGATCTATCTGCCCAAGGCTATTTAGCGAAAAAGACAAAGCTGCCGATCTGTCGGCCGTGATGTTTCCAACCACAAGATAGGCTAGCCAGTTTTTGTATCAGCCAATCAGAATAGTTCTTACTATTATTACTACACATTAGTGGACTGTAATGGCGGCTTCCTTTGCTGTCTTTATATGATGATTTATTTGTATTGATTTTTTTGAAATTAGCTTGTGACAGGTTAAAATTTTATCATGTCAGCCGATGATATTGATGAAAGCAAACTCACTGACTCTGATTTTATTTAAACTATGATAGCCATAATAAAATTCATGGCAGTATTGAGGAAAGCTTTAGATCTAAGTTTACACTTCTAGACGTAACTATTTAAAAAAGGAGAAAAATCTGACCCAGGAAACTACAGACCAGTATCACTTACCAGCATCACATGTAAAATCCTAGAACACATAATATGTAGCAACATCATAAACCACTTAGACAAACATAATGTCCTCACACCATACCAACATGGCTTTAAGAAATATAGATCATGTGAAACACAACTAATAGGACTAATTGATGATTTTTCAAAAGGTTTAGATAATAGTGAACAAATAGATGCTATCTTACTAGATTTTTCTAAGGCTTTTGACAAAGTTCACCACCATAGTTTGCTTAAAAAATTAAAATATTTCGGCATTAATGGTCCACTGCATAAGTGGATTAAAGATTTTCTGATAGGGAGAGAACAAACTAATAATAAATGGCTCTAAATCAACACCGATAACAGTAAACGTCTGTATTATATAAGATTAAGATTAACTAGATCTAGATCTAGTATAGTGTTGGTGTCTATTCATGGTAACATGGTCTAGAGGCAAGGGTGAGGAGCTGGATAAAGAGGACCCATTTGAGCCCCAAGGGATAAGAACCCCATAGACTGTTTTATGCTCTTTTTTTACTATCAATTTAGTTTAAATGTTTGTCAGGGAGACTAATAAATATGATGCCAACTTTCTGATCAACAAACTGCTCAAAAAAAGATCCCTGAGTCATAAATGGTTGTCTGTCTCTGTGGCAAAAATGAAGGTGTTTGTTTCCATGGTACCGGGGGGGAGAAAAGTAGTAAAATAATGTGTCTAAAGGGTCTTCATGTACCTTGTTTCCCTAAACACATGTATTAGGGCTTATTCAGGCCTAAAACTTCTTTAAAAACTCTTACATTTTTAATTCTGTTCTGTTTTGAAAAATCATTTTTGGAAATTTGTGCACATAAATTATGCAAATTAGCTTGGCTTATTTTAATAAATGTTAATATTTCAGGTGGATTCCATAATATAGTTCATTTATTTCTCTTCAATAATATGTCTAGTTTTGTGTATGCAAAGTAATTAGTTTATTTGTTAGGAATTTTTTGGTAAGAGAAGTGCTTAGTCTGGAAATAGTGCTCCGTCATTTTGGCACAAGACATGTTAAAATGCTTTGTCTTAAAAGGGTTAAATGATTATGTAATGTAGTAAACCATTAACCTACATATCTGACAGTTGATATTAAAAGACAATGTGAAATACTTATGTAGAAAATAGTTTGCTGATTTTTACACATTGAGAAGTACTCATGTGGGAGAGCATTGTATAAGATACAGCAGAGAAAGCCAAATTTTTTAGGTTTACAAGTCTGGAAGTTTCATCTGAACAAGAATTACTCTTGATTGACATTACTGTTGTTGAGGCACTTTCCGATTAGATCTTTAGCATTGTTGTGGAGTATTTTTAAGTTACAAGCTTACATATCAATCATCAATAAAACATCATTATTTTAAAGGATAACTAATAATATAAAAATTAACTTTTTTTTTTTTAGATGTGGAGCCTGTCCTCTTCAGAAAAACAAAGCAGGTCGCACACCTGAAGAAGAAATTCTGTTCCATAAAAAACCTGGTTGGGAAGAGAATCTTCACTGGCTAAGGAAGTATCATCCAGGTATAGAAATGTTCTCTGTTATAGACAAAAATGTTTGTGTTTCTTTTTAAAAACATCTGTTAAATAAATTATCATGATTCTTGAAAAGTTCCAAAAGTATTCATGTATGTGTATTTCTTTGTGTAAACAAAAACTATATATTTATGTTTGCATTTTGCAAGAATAGTATTGACTCTTTTTAATACATATTTATTCTTATTATCGTCAGGTCTCTGGGCTGCAGTAAAATGTAAAAATCCAGATCCAGTTCTGATAGAAAGACTACTGAGATATTGGTGTAGGACTGTAAAAGTAGTTGGTAGAGAAACAGCTAATTTGAAAGTGAGCTCTTTGACTTGTCATTTTGAACTGTCTCTAGAAGAACATTTAATTATAATGGGTGTGCTTTGTTCTAATCTTGTTTGAGTGGTGAATAATCATATCATACATGTAAATAGAATTTAAATCTTTCAACTTAAAAAGAGCATCTTGTACTTGACACAGAAATGTATTCATACTGAAGATGCCACATTACAATTTCTGATGTGTTCACATAATATGCATGCTACGTACTCTACAACTACAACAAATTAAATTAGGAGAAAATGTTTGTTCCTATCTTCAAGAATGCAAACGAGAGGTCTAAACATTTTTTTTCTGGGTCAGATTTTTCAACAGCTGTTTCTCCTTTTGGGAGTGATAAAACAGAACTGTCAGGTTCTTCTCCTGGCTAATCTAGGGGTATGATCAAACTAATTTCTCTTAATTCTGCAGATCCAGAATTTGTGAACTTGTAAATATACTAACAACTTCAGCTCCAACATTCATTTTAATATCAGAAAAATGTCTGTAACTACAAAAACTTCTCATTCAATCAACACTCACCAAAGCAACTACCTTCAACTAAACACAAACTTCTCTTCTACTTCTTTTCAACTCCTAAACCAGTGCTTTGAATTTCACCATTACCTGTTACATCTATAGTTCACTACAAGTAATGGTCACCAACTCCTTTCTCTGTTCTGCTATTTCCATGGTTGACTGACCATCATTTTCTCCCCTTATTCTCCTGGTACTGCTTCTTGCTAGAAGGTCTTCTCAAGTCTTGGCGTTCATCTAGTGTGGACATATCATGTATTATTTAAGTTTGCTCTTGTTTTATTAATACCCAGTAAAACAGCCAAGTTCTATTTTTATTTCCTTGGAGTAATACAATTACAACCCACCATCTTCCCTCAGTGTCAAGTGCACATGTGTGAAACCCAGCTGGACACAGTGCTGCTCTTAGAAAAGTATGAAAACACCAATGAAATGGCCTTGTCCATGTTAAGTGGCAAGTTACAGTTTGTTGGGATGTGGAAGGCTGCAGGTAACTTTTAGTCAATCTATAGTTATGGCATCAGATGTATTTTACTCACAAGACACTTGAACAAAAACACTTTTTTGTTAGCATTAAAGCTCTGGCTGAAAATGTTATTTACTATTTTTTATATTATCTCATGATATTTTTTGGTTTGTTTGGTAAAAGGTTTAACTTTTGTAGTTATAGTATACACAGTTTATACTTTTTCTGTTCGTTTATAAGTTGTTTTTTTTACCTGCTAGAACACCTTCAGAAAGTGGACATCAATGCCAAAGACTACTCCTATCAATTCTACTACAGGGATTATCCTACTGCTCCTCGGCCTCTGTTAGCTGCAGTTTGGGAAATCAACCAACTTAGACTAGTCGATGCTTTCATGGAACTGAACCCTGACACTTGTGTCAAATACACATTTGAATCTGAAGCTGCCAGTCCACCTAAACCTCTCTTCTTTCAGGTTTGATCTTTAGAGTTGCCTAGAACTACTGATGTACTTTCACTGCAGAACTTTGTCAAGTTTATAAACAATCAGACTAGCAAAGAGTTTGTGTTACACAAACTTGTTAGTGGCCCCAGCTGGCCATATTTACACTCACATTAGTTTACAATTGCTGAATTCAGTTAACAAGTGATTTTAAAATAGATACAGTGAGACCTTCATTATCATTGACTTTGTAAGAGAAACAGAGTAACTTTGCCCATTTTTTTTTTTTTACAAAGCTTATATCAACTCACTCTGTCTGTCTGTCTGATAAAAAGTTTGTACACATTATTTATTCCACACTCAATCTCGGATCAAGTTGAAATTTTGCACAGTTATTTCTTATATCTGACAGAACAGAAATCAATGTAAAAGATTAGCCAAGTAGTTAATTAATTATTGGTAATTAATTATTTTGATTGGTATCAAGCAAGGGAAAGAAATTGTAATTGACAGTTGTGGTAGTATATGTTGAATTAGTCCCCTTCCTATAGAGAATAAGGATGTCCTTTAAAAGTTTGAAACTATCATAGATAGTTATGAAACCTACTATTTTCATAAGTTTTTGCTGTCACAGTGGTTAGTGGATTGGCTTGAGGAGGCTTGAGCCCCTTGAGTCCAAATTTTTTAAAAATAAAATACATTTAAAAGCTATCACTATCCCATACCCCCTTCTTTTTCCCCTCCCCTCCCCTCTTCCCAACTGATCTATAAAAGTGATAAGATCATTGCGCATTAAGAAATCTAAAAGCATAGCATTGCACTAAACAAAAAAAATGGTATAAAGTCACACAGATTTATTATTGTTAGCCTAAATCTATTAAAAATTTAATTTCATGACTGATTTAAACTAATTGATAAATTGCACTTAGTATACACTAAAATTACACTTAATATATATATATATTTTTTTTTTTTTAAATCTAGATCTTACACTGTAGTTAATAACGCTACTGTATTTTTGCACATATAACCCATGTGTTATACAAGTTTTTACAAACGAATGGCAGCTCTGCAGGTTATTCAAAGGTGTGGGGCTTACAAAATTTATTTCACTCATAAATGTTGCATAACGGAAACTATGGACATACCGGTGGGGCTTTATACCTCATTTAGTTGTTGTGAAATGTGCATTAGAAAGCTTTATGAACATCTTATTATAAACCTCAGGAAAACAAATAAACAAATAGTAATGATGCGGCAGAGACTCTTTTATATACCAGTAATCAATTGTGACAAGTAAGTAAGCAACTAAACTAATTAGCCAATACCTGTAGTATCAAAGTTCAAATTACAAGAATACCTGTGCTGCTGGTTTCCCTGAGAATTAATAGACTACACAATAAGGCAAGAACCAGCCGAAGCACAATCAGGCCAAACGTAGCGCCCATATCAGCTGCTGCAGCAAATCTTTAGCCACCATCACCAGATAACAATTTTCTGTTGAAAAAATATACTACAGATATGACCATTTGCTGGTATTTCACATGCGTGTTGATGAGAAACAACTTTATGTACTGATAATCTATGGCAGCTCTTGCTTTGCAAACTATTGAGTTATACACACATGCAGTTATTGAGTTAATTGAGTTATACACACATGCAGGTTATATGTGCAAAAATCAATAACTTGGTTTTTCTTCTTGCATTAAAAATAGTTTATACTTAAAAGCATGCAATTTTTTTAAAGTTTGCTTTTTCAAAAGACCATAATATTTATTGTGTTTACGAACATATTTTAATAATCATGGTACAGATGAAATTAGGTATTAGAAATTTACAGAATTATTTCATTCCTGTCATCACATAGATTAAACTGTATTAGATTATTATTAATACTAAACTTTTATATTCATTCTTCTTGTCTTTAATTTAAAACTATAATTTATTTTAGCTCATGGTGTATAAAAATTTTACTGTTTGCTTCAATTTTTCCAGCTTGTCAATCCTAAGTGTCGACCACAAGATGAGGCAATCACTGCCAGAATACTCCGTGATGCTGACCTGAACATCAGAAACATTCATGGCCAGACAGTCTTGATTGAGGCTATGCTGAATGGTGAGACAGAAGGTGTCATTAGAGCTATTCTGAATTCTGGCATCAATATAGCTGCCAGAGATGCCCTTGGTCGCACAGCCAGAGATCATTCTGAACTTCTGAAAAGATCAGATTACAAGTGAGAAAATTCATAACATATCTTTTTGTTTCTTGAAATATCTAATTCTTTTCTTAGGCTATTAGTTCTTAAAACCGTCAACTTGGTTAAGAGTTAGACTGGTTGCTAGTCAGTTTACAAAAGCTCACCTAATAAGATTTGTTTGCTAGTTATTTGATCAATTCAGACTAACGTATATCTTAACTATTAATATAATTAATTTGCAGGTTAGAATTTATTTTATTTCAGGCTACATCAATAATATTCACAATAATATTTTTTTAAAGTCCATGTTCTTTGGTTACTTCATTCAAGCAGTGTTAAAACAAGTCCCAAATAAACAATGATACCCACCCAATTAAATCACATTAAGCATATTAAATGCATTTTATCAATAAAATAAAATTCAAGCAATTAAATTAATTCTATCTTAGAGACATAACAGGCTCCTTTCTGTCTTTTGTTTTCAGACATTTAATTGACAGTCATGTGATTGAACTTGTTAAAGAGTGTGACCTTGAACGTCTGGAGGCTCTGGTCCTTCAACTGTATGATCACATTTTCCCAGAGTCCAACACTCAGAGTTTTGCTAATATTGTAAGCAGGAAAAATTCTAAACAGCTGTGTCAACTTTTAAGAAACACCAACTCCACCCAGGTAATAATTCATCAGATGATTTGCTGCAATGTGGATTTAATATGAGTTTAATGCATTCCAACAGAACAAAGACAGATACATTTTGGAAACAGCAGTGTCACAAATGTAGTAGTTATAAAATTTATACATAAGAAACAAAAATAAAATCTCTGCAAAGACTGGGATTTTGAATTTTGGGATTTTTAGGGTGTCCCTGAGACCTCCCAACTCTAATGGGTACCTGACTTAAGTTGAGGAAAGTAAAGGCGGTTGGTTATTGTGCTGGCCACATGACACCCTGCTCGTTAACCATTAGCATTATAAACAGATGACCTTAACATCATCAGCCCCATAGATTGCAAGGTCTGAAAGGGAAACTTTACTTCTCTATATGTGGCTGAACTGTCCAACCCTTGAGTTGCTCTTGCCAACAAAAACATTTTCTAATTTCATTTATGTAAGTCATCTTGCTGATACTTGTGATTTCCTGCTTTGTTTGATCCAGAATTATAACACCCCCACCTTCCACACACTTTTAGCCTTGAACTCAAGTCTCATGTGAATGTTTACTTTGCTCTCCCTCTTAACCAGGGACACCTCTTTGCACACTTTAGTCATACCCCCTTCCCTGACACAAACATTCTTTAGCCCATCAATTGTAACCAATTAGAAATGTATCTTTTTCCTTTGTCTCATCCAGTCTGAAAACTACAACCTCTTCCAGACTCTCATTTCTTTTTATCATTCCAAATGATTTGCACACAAACTGTCTGGACCCTTAAGGATGAACTTCTTTTGCTTTTCTTTGTATGTCTGTATAGTCCATGGCATATTTCAATCAAAATTTCACACATAACTTTTAATCCCTTTTTCATGTTTGTCATTTGTAAAAATAAATATTGCCCACTTCTATATTATTCTGTGAGCTAAGGTCATATATGTAAAATATATTTTATAATTATTTGCTTATATTTATATTTTTGCTGTTGAACAATATTTTAATGTAAGCAAAAAATTAACAAAACATGTTTTACTTAATAACATTCATATGTACGTTTATGTTCTTGTGTTTTTCCTTCAGGCCCATGTGAAGAAACTTTTTAAGCTGGCAAAGTGTGGCAACAGTGCTCAGCTCATCAAACTCATGAGTCGTAAATTTGCCAACGCCAGAGACAAGGCAGGTCGCTCATTGTTGCACATCGCTATTCAATACAGCAATGGCAATAAGACGGCCATTCCACAATCCTCAAATGGTCAGAACCCTATGGACAGAGCCAATGGGAACATAGTGACTCAGGAGGAAATAGTTCTGAAAGACATTAGTAGCAATGACCCACACACTGACACGACACAGCTCTTTAAAAGTGGAAAAGACTGTAAGATACTTTGTAGTCTAAAGAAAGATGGTCCATTCAAAAAAGGACATCAGTGCTGGAAAAAGTTCTCCACTCAGGGAGGTAACTGTGTTCAAGATCATGTTGGTATTATAAAATATCTGGTCCAGGAATATCCATTAATGCTGGGACTCACAAATAATGTAAGTTTTTTTTTTTTTATGCATTAATAATAAGTATCAGGTCACAGAGCCTCGCTAGGTTGAATAATTTTTTAAGGAAGGATATATATATATATACCCAAAGTCATTTTGGAAATATTTTTTTTAATTACGAAAATGGACGATCGGGTATAGATGATATATATGCAGACCTGCCTACCGTTACGCAAAATGCGTATTCGTTACGCAAAATCTCCCAAAAATGACCGTCAGTACGCAAATACGCATTTAACCCGTCGCGTTACGCATTTCGTATCCTTTTTTTCCCCCTCTCTTGACTAGCTTACGAGCGGTCACGGAGGTCACACTAAGCCGTCCTGTTGGGGGGGGGACAGAAAAGGTGGGGGAACACATTGTGTCCAGATCTATACAATGATTGGTTCTTAATAGCAATTAGATTTAGTCTAGAAATGAAGAACGCGAGAGTGAGGGAGTGGCGGGTTGGTACCGTCAGTTAGCTGATACACCAACGTGATTTTTTTTTTTTTGTAAGTTCATTAGTAGAAATTAATTATGTTGAATCCCCGATTCCCGTATTCATTTGTATAGAAAAAAATATTGAAGTGCTATCGATTCAAAACACATTGAGTGACATTGTCATTGTAGATATCTAGTCTAGATCTAGATCTGGATTCTAGATCTAGAATCTAGAAAACTTGTTATACAGGAATAGATCTAGCTAGAGTCTAGCTAGCAGCTAGTCATTACGTTATGTCATGATTCTCTACATTACTCTACAATCTAGATCCAATTTAGTTGTAGTATGATTTAGATTGACAAGATCTAGATCGATAACATCTACTACCATCTAGTGATTCTAGTCTAGAGTCTAGATCTAGACTAGATTCTTAGTCTTAGTTACACTTAGTATAGAATAGATCAAGGATGAAGATAGGCCTACGAAAGTTTGGAGTAGACCTAGATCTATGTTTGTAGCGGATCCAGGGCATCGGTAACACTCTTGAGACTGTTGAGCCCAGATCTAGAGTAGATTATATTCATTATATTATTTATATAGACATAGATCCAGATCTAGGCTAGATATCATCTCTATTGTCGTATTGATCTAGATTTAGATTGTAGATCTAATCATGACATCTAGATCTAATATTATATAGCCTATATATATATAGGCCTATATATATATATATATATATATATATATATATATATATATATATGTATGTATATATATATATATGACAAAATAGTGGATCGCGTAAGTGTTACGCATTCTGGTGACAAAATACGCATTTTGACCATCAGTGTTACGCATTTGGACTTTTTTTGGTAGGCAGGTCTGCTATCAGTCTGAAGAGTTGTTTTTCGTTCTGTTAGTTCTCAATGTAATTGTACATGGCGATTAGAATAGAAAGTCTCTTAAGTCCCCCCAACAGAGTAGAAAACCACATCTTACGTCGTGTCATTTTACATTGCATCTTTTGCGTAAAACTATTGGGCTATTATTGGCATGGAAGAAAGTCTTTGCAGTGTAACTTCTAAAATGGTTACGTTTAGCCATTTAAAATTGCAATTAGTATATTCATTAAGTCCTTAGTATGAAGCATCAAGTGATGTAAAATATCTTAAGTTATAGGGTAAAACATGCACCTTGTAACAAAGTAAAATAGCGCATTTTTTCCTAAAAGACTTAAAAACATTACTATTCTAAAGAAGCGTTATTGTGGGGCATCTCTGTTACACCTACCACCTTTCATCTCACTAAAAAAAGATTGCCTTTGGCATATGTTCGTCCCCCATACGGGATAAGTGCCCTTCCCAGCGTGATTGTCTGACTATAAGAAGTTCATACCATTTCGCAAGAACATCACTGTTTGTAGTGCAGTCTTGCCACCGCATGTCCATGATGGTGTGCAAATATCTTTGGTGAAGGCATTCAAGAAGTCTTAGTTGCTTTCTATAAAGTACCCATGTCTCAGATCCACAAAGAGGGGTTGAGAGAACCACTGCTTTTTAGACACTGATTTTTTAGGCAGGTGGAGCGATTAATTTCGCCACACTCTCGCTTGGAGGCGTCCAAAAGCATGACTAACCCTGATCACATATCAACCTCCATTTAAAGCAATGCGTCATTTGAGACTGTGCTTCCCAGATATGTGAAGTTGTCTACCACGTTAAGGGATGTCTATTCGCAGTGATCTTAGGGGCTGAGTAGATTTTATTGAGGGACTTCTGTTTTACTCAGTTCTATAGTTAAACCAAAAGAGGCGTCTGCGTAATGAAAATTTGTTGACCGCGAGCTGGATATCATCAAGGCAGGCCATAGGCCACTGCAACCTAAGCGGCCACAGTGGATCCGAACTTTCATAAGCCCCACGCTAATTCTAGGTGTAAATTATTAAATTAAACCATTATAACTTATAATAAGGGTTCCCGTGGTTTCCTTATTTTCAAGGGGCTCCTGGAAATCTCCTGAAATTGAAAAATATAGTAACAAGTCCTGGCAATTATTTAAATCTCCTGAAAATTCATAAAAATGTCCTTAAAATAGACATAATTGTCATTTTGGGGTGTCATTCCTACGCGCAATAAAAAAACGGCATTGTCAGCTTTTATTTAATAAAAATGTAATACAAAGACGAATTTATTTTCTAATACAAAATCTTAATTTTCACTTATTATCCTTATCCCTACCCTGACGGGCAGCGCGCAATCCATTTGACATAGGGCCCCGCAAATGTTAGGGCCGGCCCTAGGTATCATGTTCAGTGTGTGCAAGTAAGGTGTAGAGAAGCTATGACCATTTCTTATGTTTTGTTATGGGACAGTAGACTCGGAAGCTTAAACACATTGCAATAATTCACCAGTAAATTAACAACAAAAGCTACCTACGGATCTACACAATTAAAGTGTAAATAATTTATAAAGCTTTTAAAACACAATAACTAATCATACATTGACAGATTTAATATCATTATCTTTCTTCCATAGTTTCATAATAGATCAATCACTAATAGATGGCTGCCTAGTCGTGCGGTTTGGGCGCTGGACTGTCATTCGGATTTATCGACGGTCGAGGGTTCAAACCGTGCCCGCTCCATCCCCCGTCGTCCTGCGGGAGGTTTGGACTAGGAGGTTCAAACCCTGCCCGCTCCATCCCCCGTCGTCCTGCGGGAGGTTTGGACTAGGAAGTAAACTATCTTCAACTCTGAAGGAACATCCGAAACATGTAAAATATTTTACAATCTACAATAAGATGGTGCGCAAATGTTTAATTAGACCAATTGATTCATTAAAACTTTTTCTTGTTTGCGAAGAAATGTCTTAGTGTACTGCTGTGAGCCTAGTGACGTAAGCGGTGTCAATTTTTTTCCCCATCGACGTCATATAGAAAATTTCATTCATAAAACATTCTAGCCAAAATTAATTTTTCGATAATGAGACATTTTTAAACCGATATAACGTTCGACCTTGAGTTTTCCAGATGTGGCCAATGAATTGAGAATTATTTTTTATTAATATACACATACCTTGAAATTCTAAAGAAAATCGTTAGAGCCGTTTTCGATATAAAATGTATATATGTATATATATATACATACAAGAATTGCTTAAGAGTATAGGATAAGGCTTGTCATCAAGTCTGAAGATAAATAAGAAGTATTACCCATGGCTACGCAGCCCGAGCTGTGACCTACATGTATACATTAACATTTTTAAAAGCATAATATGTTCTGAGGTTCAAAATATTTCGTGAACATATTTTTCTGTATTTTTAAAAATTAGGAAAAATTAAGAAGAAAAAATTATATCTCTTTTTTTAAAAAGTATTCTCAAATTCTTAAATCAACCTAATACACCTAAATGATGTCATCATATTTCAAAGTAGTAATTATTAGTTTAAAAAAAATGATAGCATTTTCATTGTTTGCAACATAATTTTATTCTCTTTGTCAATGATTTCTTAAAATTTATGATCACATTGTCAGTAATTATTTATTTGGGTTGTTAGTTTTGTTAAATAGCTGAATTGAACATGTAAACATTGGTCAGCATTCACATTTCTAGTTTTTACTGTAAGTCATTGTTTGTCATCATATAGAATAATTCCATTAAATAACATTGATAATTAAATAACATTGATAATTAAATAACATTGATAATTAAATAACATTGATTATTAAATAACATTGATAATTAAATAACATTGATAATTAAATAACATTGATTATTAAATAACATTGATAATTAAATAATATTGATAATTAAATAACATAGCTATTATGTGAGACAAAATGGCAAGCTTAAAGAATCTGGCCTTTGTGTATATTATCATATATATTGAACAAACCTTTTTTTTTTTTCCCACTTGCAGCTTGGACAGAGTCCACTTCATTATGCTCACATCTACACAGCAAGTCAAGAAGTTATAGATCTGATTGATAAGACAGGATCTTGCTCTCAAATAAAAGATGTGGTAATTATTCCTTTTTTGTTCTCTAGTCATGTTAGGGTCATGTTAGGTGAAATTGTTCTGTTAACATGTACTCTTTGTGTGGATTCAACTGAGATGGTAGCAGATATAGTATATATTAACTTCAGTGTATCATTTTTTTTGTCTACAATGAGATGATGCTGGCAACTGTTACTCACAATGTGTGGCTGGTGAAGTGTGAAATTCTGAGGTTGAAGTTTTGCTTTTATGCTATTTTACATTTCTTTTTTTTACTATAAAGTCAGAGTAGCTTTTAAATTTAAAATATTATGATTTTGTGTCAAATCATAAATGCAAATGATAATTCTGTTTTACTGGATATCAAAATGTCCTTAGAAATAAATTAAGCTATTAAACTTACAACTTGTGGACGTGACTACCTCCTTAGGTCTTATAACAAATACATTTCACTTATACATTATCAGTAGACTTCTGATGGCAAAGAATCTTTATATATTTTTTCCTTAAAGCCTTTTTTGATATTTTAGATATGATTATTTCAGCAGTAGCATAAGATATTGATGTCAACTCTAACCACTGACAATTCCATTGTACTTTTATTTGCTTTGCTACCAAACAGTATGACTTTGTACCAGAAGACTACGATAAGTTGCAGTGTGGAGAACAAACATTCAATGTCAGGCGACGGCCAACAATAAACCTTGACCTTGACATATTCCTCACAGAGTCCAACTTTGAAGAACGTTTTCATCAGGCCATAAAGGTAAGATTATCTATTCAGAAAGAAATGAGAAGTCATTATCCACACAATTAAACACAATCTGTGCATGTTTACTTGTGAGTGTTTAGTGGTAAATTTTTTTTTTTTTATTTTCAAGCATGTTTGTTTGATGTTTTCAGGCAGGTAACATAGATGAAGTGAAGAAACTAGTACCACCCCTGCTAGAGCATAATGGTGAGTCCAGGTTTAGTCAGGCATTATTTGACTGCCTGGATGCAGGACACATTTCTCTGGCTAACTTTTTAGTGACCTCTGGATTCCAGACAAACATTTTTAAACAGGTATAATTGAATTGAATGTTTAGACTTGGTGATATTTCTGGTACAGGAATAGCTAGCAGAAAATAGTTAAGAGATGGGCCATTAAAGTGGTGTGTCCTTGAAGGATTCACTATTTTTGTTTTTCTTCTATAAAAGTTTTGCTCTCAAATCTGGAAGTGGGCAGGGCAATAGCTAAAGAAAGTTTTTTTTTAATTAGATTATGAAAATCCTAAAAATTGAATATCCAAATGAAAATAAAGAGGGAAATAGAACTAATGGTTTTAGTTCATGCTCTAAGAAAGATTGTAAATAGCTGGTTTTAATATATTCTCAATGAAAGACTGTAATATCTTTTTAATATTCTTCCACAAGGAATAAACAACTATAAATGTCTGTTAAAACAACTGAAATCTGTCCTCAGTATGAGACGTGTGATCCTGATGAGCCGATGTGTGCCATGATGGAATGCAGTCATGCTGTGACTTCACTTAAACAGAGAGCCACAGATATTGGTGCTTCTGATCTAGTCAAGCAAATAGAAGATCTCCACAAAAAAACTCCTCAAGTGGCACTGGCATAGTGGGTCTTCACCAAACATTTGACCAGCATTGTGATACATGTAGACACTCATCAAACACATGACTGTTTAGACTTTGTTGAACAAAAACTGTGAGTCTTGGAAAATCTGTTGATAGTTTGGAACACAAATGTTTCTCAAAAGTAGATTCTTGTTTTATTTTTTGACGTTTTTTCTGAGAAACGAAGCTTGTTGGAAATTATATTGAAATGATCCTATGATCCTGAATGTGTGAGGTCTGATTTGCCAGATGTCTCACATATAAGTATAATCAGTGTAAATAAAATAACAAAACAAGTTTTGAAAACTGATGAATTTTACAAAAGACATATTTTTTTTTTAAAATATCCATGACTAGACAATTGAAGATCATTTGTTTCTTAACGTTTCTGTGGTATAGACAGATGTGGTTACAACTATTTTGTTATTGGTTGCAAATTTATTATTTGTATTCTTTTTTTTTAAATAGAAACCTGCTTACAGTTAAAAAATAGATTTCAAATTATCTCAGTCTCAAGTTGTTCATGTCTCTGCACAAAACATTGAAATGACTGCCAACAAAATTATATTTTTACTGAAACCACGAAACAGCTTAGTCAACAAAATTTAGCACAAGATATATCCGATGAAATTATTATGTACATATTTTATATTTGCTTGTATACAATTTCTGTTCTATTCATCCATGTAGAAATAAACTAGTTGAACTTTTTTAATTGTAACTTGAAATATGCATTTTTAGTTGGTTTGTAATAAAATACAAACTATAATACTTTGTGATATCTCACTCTTTACACTAGCAATGTCTTTGAAATCCATTTGTTATATTTATTTTGGATTCTAGTTTGTTTTTTGTTTTGTTAGTTGGATGACCCCTTGTGTTTAAACTTTTTACAATTTCGGTTTTTCATTTATAAAAAGTTTTTTTTCAACACTGGTTTGGTCATATTGGAATTTGTGTGTGTTTCAAATTGATAAAATTGTTAGACCTACCAAATATTTCAATTGAATGTATAATGGAGCTTCAATTCTTTGCCTGTTTAATTCTGTCTGACTGCTCAATTCATATCTTAGCATTCTACCTGTGCTCTGTTGACTGTGTATTACATTAGTGTAACATGAATTTCTGTAATTCATTAATGATGTAACGATATGCATCAATATCAGTTTTATGTTAGTTAAAATCGATCTTGGACTTCATAGAAAATAAGTTATTGTGATTTGAAATATAAGTTGATGTGTATACAAGCAAAAAAAATATGTAAAAATTTTTTTAGAACACAAAGCTTATATTAAGTGTATCAATAAGTTCGGATCAGTCATGTAATTAATTTTGTAATAAGCCTCAGATGAAATTCTATATAGGGGACTAATTCAGCTTATACCACTACTTCAGTCAAGTACTATTTCTTTCCCTTGTTTGAGATAGCAAACAAAATAATTTATTACCAATATTTAATTAACTAATTGGTCAATTATTAAATTGATTCTTGTGTTGTCAGTTAAAAGAAATAATAGTGCAAAATTTCAATTTGATCCCAGTATGGGTGTCGGAGAAGTAACATACAAACTTTTGACCAGACAGACAGACAGAGTGAGCGATAAAGTGGTGGTATAAGCTGAATTAGTTCCCTTTACAGGTCATCTTCGGAGGCTTAGTAAACACAAACATGAAATAGGACGAGACTTAAGAAACAATAGATAACTATACAATTTTCCATGTTCATAGCAGAGTTGTTACTGTGTTGGCTTGAGAAGGCTTTAGCCCATGAGTTGGAATTCAGGTCGTTCACCTTTTTTTAAAATTAATACATTTATAAAGCAATCACCCAGATACCCTGTACTTCTCCCCCCCCCCCCCCTTTTTTTTTTCCAACTGGTCCAGACAAGTGATAGGATCATAGTGTATTGAGAAAGCTAAAAGCATGAACTAGTGCTAAACAAAAACATTTGGTAAAAATTTCTTATTGCACAGATTTATTATTGTTAGTCTAGATCTATTACAAAATTAATGACATGACTGATCCAAACTACTTGATACATCTACACTTAATATAAGCTTTGTTGTTGTTTTTTTTAAGTATTTTTTTGTATTTTAGTTGTTATCCTTTAACTTGGTTAAAAAATATTTGATGTCAAAAATTGTTCCCATTCCATCTTAGTAAGAAAAGTGACGCTGTCAAATCATTTAGTTAATCCTTTATTGAATGCAATGTCAATGTGCCATTTCAAATTTGTCTTACAGTCCAGTTAACTTTTTTAACCTTTTTATGTAAATGAGGTGACTTTGTATAGTTTATCAAAGCAACATTTGATTTCAAATGCAGAGATTTGAATGAATCATCACATATTGAAGAAGTTAATATATAACTGATAAAATATAGAATTCATGTAAATAAATAGCCTCTTATACAAAGATAAATGTGGTCCAGACATGAGCCCAGAAACTTATTGAGTACCTGTAAAGAAGTGGGCTAACAAAGTTCATTCATAATCCAAGGGAGACAATCCTACACTGTATACTTTTAGTTGATCAAAGTTAGAAGAATAATGCTTTAAAGGTTGCTTCCATGTTCAAACTTGAAACACTTTCAAGCTATTGTTTCAACTCTATTGTGGATTGTATAGCAAGACTGATAGAAATATACCAGTCTGCTGTATTCTGTAATGATTGATTAATAGCATTTGTGCTAAGCTTTTACTGTTGTGTGCTTTAGGGAAACACAATATTTCAGAGCTTTAGTTCTTTGCAAACACAATCCATTGCAATGATGAATGCTTTGTATAGTTGGTTTTTTTTTCTTTATGCCATATTTTTTTTTTTTATTTTACATTTCAGCCTCAACTTGTGGTGTATTTTTGTTTCATTCACTACATTTAACAACTAGCTTTTAATTAATTTTTTAAAAATTTTTAAATTACTTTATTAATTAGGTCGTGCCCAGGACTGGAGTCATCTCTATGAGGATAAATTAAATTTCTACATCTTCTACTTCATTTTGATGACATACAAGAGCTTCATTTGATATCTAGTAATATAGTGGCATGAGTTGTTTGTTTTGTTTCTCAACTCATTGTCCTGTTCATTAGCATCTGGTCATGTTTTCAGCCAAAATTTCAGCTAGTGGAAGTGTAGGAATGAAAAAAATTGTCCACTTTGAGGAGTATCAATGTTGAATATCACTTAGGCTCCTTTTCCCTGATAACTATGAAAACTGAAGACCTGTGATAAACCT
The DNA here is from genome assembly GCF_947242115.1 of Biomphalaria glabrata. NCBI lineage: Eukaryota > Metazoa > Mollusca > Gastropoda > Planorbidae > Biomphalaria > Biomphalaria glabrata. Next base: position 33,271,725 of record NC_074711.1, on the reverse strand, counting down.
TGGCACATTGATATGTCTGGCTATGCATACAAAAATATATTTGATTACAACTTGATTGAAAAGAAATTGTCTTTAATTTTTTAAAAGGGGTTTGGGGGGGGGGGGGTTGTCAGTTAGTTGATTGTGTAATGTTGCTATTTTTTTGTAAAGAAATTTTCACATTTTATATAGTGATGTATTTGTAGCATTATGACCATAAAAGTGGATGAATTCATGTGAAGTGTATTTGATGCAGGTTAATATTTGTTAGCATTAAGCCAATCTACTATTGTTAGGGCATCAAATGGAAACAAAAATTGGCAATGTTTCCATGTAGTGTATGACATGATAGTTTTCATGATAATTAAACAAAATGTTATTTTTCCCTCTCTCTGTTAGTATTCTTTTATATGTTTGTTTGTTAACATTTTTTGTTAATGTTTGTTTGTTAATGTGTGGTATTATTGGTGTGGGATGTTACAATCTTCTGTATGTCTGATTTTCATTGTGTTTGTGTTTTTGGTTGGTATACATTCAGTCTATTGTGTGTGTGTTTTGGTTACACTCTACTTTCAGTGTGTGTGTGTTTTGGTTACACTCTACTTTCAGTGTGTGTGTGTGTGTTTTGGTTACAGTGTACATTCAGTGTATTGTGTATATAGAAAACACAGTGAATAAAGTTCACTAAACTATATATAAGGTGTGTTGTTCCTAGGCTGTGTGTTTCATTCCACACAATGGTTTTACTTCTGTAGGGGAAAGTTGTTTTTAACTTTGTGTTTTTAACCAGCCATGATTTTTAGAACTGTCCCACATGCAGCCTGACTTCAACCAATTTGGCTTTTAAACAGTTTTTTATCTGTAAGGTTGGTTCTAGTGTAACAGTTACTAGTGTATAGATATTAGAAATAAATGTAGAATGAAATACGTTTTAGATTTCTCTAGCAGGAATACAGACAATACTAATTAATGCCAGCCCCAAAAGTTTAGTTTTAATGAAACTTACTTTGATAGCAAAAAAAAATTTAGTCTGAATTTTAATAAATCTTAGCAATAAAAAATGACTTCCTTGTTGACATAGTGGTGACATTGGCAGTGGCACTCCTCTACTACAATAGTAACCAGATCATTGATCATTAGCCTTGAAGAGTATATCTAGGGTCCAGTATCTAGACCATGACTTTGAACTTTCTTATGGAAAAGTGATGAAACCCCCACCCCCCAAAAAAAAATTATTTTGAAAGCTTGTCGAGTGTACAAAAACCTACAACACAACACAAATATGAGTCCAATGACAAAAGGTATTGAAAGAAGACATCCAACTTGTATTTGAACGTTTTTGTTTAAAAGCCTTTGAATCTGTTCTTCTAATGGTACAGATTTAATACATATTACATTCTCTCTAATGGTACAGATTAAATACATATTACATTCTTTCTAATGGTACAGATTTAATACATAAGACATTCTTTCTAATGGTACAGATTTAATACATATTACATTCTCTCTAATGGTACAGATTTAATACATAAGACATTCTTTCTAATGGTACAGATTTAATACATATTACATTCTCTCTAATGGTACAGATTTAATGCATATTACATTCTCTCTAATGGTACTGACATAAGACACATTACATTCTCTCTAATGGTACAGATTTAATGCATATTACATTCTCTTTAATGGTACTGACATAAGACACATTACATTCTCTCTGATGGTACAGACCTAAGACACATTACATTCTCTCTGATGGTACAGACCTAAGACACATTACATTCTCTCTGATGGTACAGACTTAAGACACATTAAATTCTCTGATGGTACAGACTTAAGATACATTAAATTCTGATGGTACAGACTTAAGACACATTAAATTCTGATGGTACAGACTAAGACATTAAATTCTCTCTGATGGTACAGACTTAAGACACATTAAATTCTCTCTGATGGTACAGACTTAAGACACATTAAATTCTCTCTGATGGTACAGACTTAAGACACATTAAATTCTCTCTGATGGTACAGACTTAAGACACATTACATTCTCTCTGATGGTACAGACTTAAGACACATTAAATTCTCTCTGATGGTACAGACTTAAGACACATTAAATTCTCTCTGATGGTACAGACTTAAGACACATTACATTCTCTCTGATGGTACAGACTTAAGACACATTAAATTCTCTCTGATGGTACAGACTTAAGACACATTAAATTCTCTCTGATGGTACAGACTTAAGACACATTACATTCTCTCTGATGGTACAGACTTAAGACACATTAAATTCTCTCTGATGGTACAGACTTAAGACACATTAAATTCTCTGATGGTACAGACTTAAGACACATGAAATTCTATCTGATGGTACAGACTTAAGACACATTAAATTCTCTCTGATGGTACAGACTTAAGACACATTAAATTCTCTCTGATGGTACAGACTTAAGACACATTAAATTCTCTATTATTTACGTCAACATAAACTAATGTAATAAAAAAATTTATTTGAAATTCCAGGTTTCGCAGGGAAGATAATCCCATTTTTAACCTTTTTTTTTTTCTGAGTTTATCTGCCTTGATTTGTCCTCACCACCTAATCAACCTAACAACCAGTCTTCTCAAGAAAATGCGACAAGGTAGTAAATGAATGATTTATATTAAGCTTACTGCATAGTTTAGTTTTAAGAAAAGTAATTGTAAAAATGTCATGATTTTCTAAATATGTTGTTAGGGCTAAGGGGAGGCAAGTAGTCACGACGGCGGGGCGTGGGTCATAATTAAGTTTAGAAATGAGCTTGTGTTCGAGCTGCTCATCACTTGCAGGAGGTCTGTGATAGTTTAGGTCTCCCAAGAGTATTTTCCTTTTGTAACTTAGGCCAATCCTTAGCATACATATCTGGGGGGTCTGCGGTCACAGATTGGGTATGTCGCTAGTGCTAGTGTGTGAAGGTAAACATGATGGGACCAGGGGGAGTAACTCGAATTTTTCCCCAACTACGAACCTCTAGTGATTTTTCAGCTTTACGTTTTTGAAACATTAACTTGCAGCGAAACGTTTTGTAGTTTGAGTCATAAAGTTTGCATTATCATATTTTGTTGGTATAATGCACACATTGTAAGACAAATTTCCTTATGGATAATAATTATTATTATAATAAAATTATCAAGTGTAACATTTAGAAAAAACATCCTTTACAAAAATGTGTTAAAATGTTGAATAAACTTACAAAGTTTTAATTACCCAAGTCGTTTCATCTTGTAATCTTCATTCTTCAGGAGCACCAGAATAAGTTCAGCCAAATGTTTTCTACATGGCGTATCATCACGGACAGTTGGGATTAAATGTTTGACGACGTGTAACACTAGTTTTTGATTTTCGAAAAATGTCGCTAAATGTGACTTTTTGCCCATCCTTATGTCAATGCCAGCGAGTTGGTAGGCCTAATTAGTTACATTAAGGAGAGCCTTTTTTTTGAGACACTATATTTGTGAATACTAAAAGATTTAGTGTAGGCCTAATTGTTCGAAAGGTGTCTACCGATTAATTTAGGAGAAAATTAAATTCATTTTCAACATCTAACGTCCGAAATACTCAAATGGTGTCTTTAAGCTCCCTTTTATTAAAAGACAACTTTACCAAACTTGAAAAAGTTTTTTTAAAAACCGTTAAACACCAAAATTGCAGCGTTTAAATGTCAATTTTGATTCCTATCCAGTTTCAAAACATTTTTTTCAGCTGGTTGCAAGTCTAAGTCTCGGAAAGCAACAATCAAGAAAGCAGACACAGGAATCAACGCAGACACAGGAATCAACGCAGGCACAGGAATCAACGCAGGCACAGGAATCTACGCTGGAACAGGATTCAGCGCTGGCACAGGAATTAGAGCTGGCAAGGGAATCAGCGCAGGCACGGGAATCAGCGCAGGCACGGGAATCAGCGCAGGCACGGGAATCAGCGCAGGCACGGGAGTCAGCGCAGGCACGGGGATCTACGCTGGCGCGGGGATCTACGCTGGCGCAGGGATCTACGCTGGCGCAGGGATCAACGCTGGCAATGGAATCAACGCTGGCAGTAGAATCAACGCTGGCAGTGGGATCAACGCTGGCAGTGGGATCAACGCTGGCAGTGGAATCAACGCTGGCAGTGGAATCAACGCTGGCAGTGGAATCAACGCTGGCGCAGGGATCTACGCTGGCAGTGGGATCTACGCTGGCAGGGGAATCAACGCTGGCAGGGGAATCAACGCTGGCAGTGGAATCAACGCTGGCACTGGGATCAACGCTGGCACTGGAATCAATGCAATCGATGCCGACACGAGATTCAACGCTGGCACGAGTCTAAACAATGGAAACATACCTAGGAGGTAACTTGAATATATATACCTTCTGACTTTTATTGTTGTTTAATGTGTTGCTTTCTCTGTGTTGTCTGACTTTTCTCAAACTTATTCCACTTCAGCATCAACACAGAGGAGCACCAGCTCTGGTTTACATCGTTTCTTCCTCACTACGAAGTCCTGGCCTTAGGTGATCCCAAGTGTGCAGCGACTAGTTCATATATTCTATCCAATGTTGAAGACCCACCCAGAGAATTTTATCTGGCATGCAAGTTAGATAAAAACATCTACACGGCAGGGGAGAATATCACTGGGACTCTTCATATTTATGTGGACAAAAAATTGCCTTGCCGTAGTGAGTTCTTTTTTTTTTACTTTTAAAAGTGCCAAAAGTCAAAGGAATTGTTTCCTCCAGTTTGTCTATTGAAGGATTGGTCCAAACATAGTGGCGTAGCTAGGAATTTGTCCTCATTTGGGGGCCCAGGGTCTTGACCCCTTTGGGGGGCCCTTCATTTTGCGTAATATTTAATGTAAAAAACACTCATTTAGGACACTACCTCTCCCCACCCTAGTTACGCCTCAGCATAGGCCACAAACTAAAGGATATTTATTGTTCAGTTCAGACGTCGTGGATCAAATCTCCAATCCGTAGTCTAAAATTGTAAAACCTTTTTAACGAAAGTTCCTTATTTCAAAAGTAAATAATTATTTTTAAAAAATCATGTCCCTTTGTCTTTTTTTCTATTCCTAACAAAAATACAAGTTTGCAGTCAAAAATTCGATTAAAATTCTTCAATGTCCCTAGGTTAAGGTCATTTTGAAGATTTACAAAACTCAAGTGATGTAAAATTATACTAGGACCACAAATTACATTTGAATAACACTTGATGTAGTGAACCACTGGCAATGTTTTGAGATCGATGTGCAAGTGTTTTGTTGAATGTCAAGTCATTGAGATCAAAATGCATCTAATTTCAGAGATAGAGATTCATTTGGTGTCTGTTTGTTATAAGTTCCTAACAGAAACGGAGCCCCACACGCAGGTAGCTGCTGTCAACAATACAACTCAACAAGCATGGAAAGCGAAAGGTAATTAGAGCATTAGTTCTTGTAGTCAAAGGCAATATAAAGTGGACGAGGAAATGAAACGCTGAACTTGAATGTTGTAATCACAAGATATTAGGCGAGTTAAGTCCCGCTATCTGAATATTTCTCTCTTGTTAAATGAAGGTAACATAAGAAGACTAATTGATATTTTAATTTTGAGTGTGGTAACAAGAGCATAAGTAGAGCCAACTTTATTGCTGCTGAGCTGTCAGCTCTTTTGCAGACTATGCCAAGGAAAAATAGAGCGGTTTTCTTCAGTTGTTCAGCACTGCCGTACAGGTTATGTTGAGCTGGAATGGTAGTAGGGTCTGCCTAAGGTGGATTAGGAAGGGGCATTCAAAGAGGATATGGTTTAAGGTTTCATAACAAAGGGAGAGTTGAGTGGAATTTACTTGGTACAGATGGTAATTTAACAGGTGTGTGGAATTTATTTGGTTCAGATGGTTATTTAACAGGTGTGTGCAATTTATTTGGCTCTGATGGTAGTTTAAGAGGTGTGTGGAATTTATTTGGTTCAGATGGTAATTTAACAGGTGTGTGCAATTTATTTGGCTCTGATGGTAATTTAAGAGGTGTGTGGAATTTATTTGGCTCGGATGGTAGTTTAAGAGGTGTGTGGAATTTATTTGGTTCAGATGATAATTGAACAGGTGTGTGGAATTTATTTGGTTCAGATGGTAATTTAACAGAAGTGTGCTCTAAAAGCAGCTAAATTCTAGCCATTAGCTTTTTTCTCAGCACAATGTTGTAACATTTTTAACTTCAATTAACTAGATCAAATAACTTAGGTATTCCTCTTCACAGGCAGACGATACAATCTGCCTTCAGGGATAAGTAGCTTTTCATTTCTATTGAAAATACCTGACGATGCCTTAACAACAATACAAAACCGTTTCTGCAGTGTTATCCACGCCATTGTTGTAGACTTCCATCAACCAGGCTTGTGAGTATCTTGGATACACCTTTTTTATGAATAACATAAAATGTAGACTTAACCAGAATTTAAAACGTTATGTCTGGGGTTTAGCTTTGTTTTCTAAATGACTACTCGAAATGGACTCATTATACAGTAGGGAAGAGTTGTGCAACATTGTCATACTGAATTTTTTTTTCCATTTCAACAGGAATGATGGTGAACGAATGTCTGCATTTGGTGGATACATTAAAGTTTACAGTCGACCATACATAGAAAGAGGTTTATCACAGGTAATCTTTTAGAAATGTTAGCTATAAAGCATTAATTCAACTTGACTACTTTGACTTTTAGTGGATTCTCTCAGGTTCAGTAATAATGTCTGTAATAATAAGGCTTATTCCATAAGTCATTTTTCCCACATCAAGTGGAATGCAACCTTTTCACGTTATGGTCCAGTAATCTGAAAGTAATCAAGATGATCTGACCCAAACTTCAGTCAGAAGAGTGTGGGACGTGAAGAGTAGATGCTTCATTCCTGACCATTGAGAAAAAGTTTTCAGTGATTTGGGATTTAACGCGATCCTTGTGTTCATTTCAACACTTGATAAACAAGAAACAACTTGGTTGGTGAACTAAGAAACAACTTGGTTGGTGAACTAAGAAACAACTTGGTTGGTGAACTAAGAAACAACTTGGTTGGTGAACTAAGAAACAACTTGGTTGGTGAACTAAGAAACAACTTGGTTGGTGAACTAAGAAACAACTTGGTTGGTGAACTAAGAAACAACTTGGTTGGTGAACTAAGAAACAACTTGGTTGGTGAACTAAGAAACAACTTGGTTGGTGAACTAAGAAACAACTTGGTTGGTGAACTAAGAAACAACTTGGTTGGTGAACTAAGAAACAACTTGGTTGGGGAACTAAGAAACAACTTGGTTGGGGAACTAAGAAACAACTTGGTTGGGGAACTAAGAAACAACTTGGTTGGGGAACTAAGAAACAACTTGGTTGGGGAACTAACACAAAAACTAAGTTTTCTACGGCTGACCAACGTTTAGAGACAAAATTGCACTGCACTTAAATGTAGCCAAATGTTGTAACGCTAAGTTGTAACGATGTGCAACGCTAAGTTGTAACGATGTGCAACGCTAAGTTGTAACGATGTGCAACGCTAAGTTGTAACGATGTGCAACGCTAAGTTGTAACGATGTGCAACGCTAAGTTGTAACGATGTGCAACGCTAAGTTGTAACACTGCGTGGTAAACTCAGTTTACATTTGTTTCAACAGACTCCACTGTTCGCTACTGAGCTCCTGAAAGTGGATCCAAATCATTCTTTCCTAGGACAGTTGAGGGTGATAATGACGCCAGAGAAAACAATGATACCCACCAATAGTACATTCTCCATCACTGTCACCATCCACTGTGAATCTATAAGAAGCATATTTAAAATATCCGAAATTTTTCCCATATTGGTCCAGGTAAATTCCTTTTTAATTTTTCTTAGCAGCACTGCATTGAATATTTTGGAATATGTTCAGAGCTCAAAATGTCATCGTTGAAACTAGACGATCACACAGACTGAGATTCTCTTAGAATATAGCAATAAAATTGTCTGAGATTCTCTTAGATCGTAGCAATAAAATTGACTGAGATTCTCTTAGATCGTAGCAATAAAATTGTCTGAGATTCTCTTAGATCGTAGCAATAAAATTGATTGAGATTCTCTTAGATCGTAGCAATAAAATTGTCTGAGATTCTCTTAGAATATAGCAATAAAATTGTCTGAGATTCTCTTAGATCGTAGCAATAAAATTGTCTGAGATTCTCTTAGATCGTAGCAATAAAATTGTCTGAGATTCAATTAGAACATAGCAATAAAATTGTCTGAGATTCTCTTAGAATATAGCAATAAAATTGTCTGAGATTCTCTTAGATCGTAGCAATAAAATTGACTGAGATTCTCTTAGATCGTAGCAATAAAATTGTCTGAGATTCTCTTAGATCGTAGCAATAAAATTGTCTGAGATTCTCTTAGATCGTAGCAATAAAATTGACTGAGATTCTCTTAGAGCGTAGCAATAAAATTGACTGAGATTCTCTTAGAGCGTAGCAATAAAATTGTCTGAGATTCTCTTAGATCGTAGCAATAAAATTGACTGAGATTCTCTTAGAGCGTAGCAATAAAATTGTCTGAGATTCTCTTAGATCGTAGCAATAAAATTGACTGAGATTCTCTTAGATCGTAGCAATAAAATTGACTGAGATTCTCTTAGATCGTAGCAATAAAATTGACTGAGATTCTCTTAGATCGTAGCAATAAAATTGACTGAGATTCTCTTAGAGCGTAGCAATAAAATTGTCTGAGATTCTCTTAGATCGTAGCAATAAAATTGACTGAGATTCTCTTAGATCGTAGCAATAAAATTGACTGAGATTCTCTTAGATCGTAGCAATAAAATTGACTGAGATTCTCTTAGAGCGTAGCAATAAAATTGACTGAGATTCTCTTAGAGCGTAGCAATAAAATTGTCTGAGATTCTCTTAGATCGTAGCAATAAAATTGACTGAGATTCTCTTAGAGCGTAGCAATAAAATTGACTGAGATTCTCTTAGATCGTAGCAATAAAATTGACTGAGATTCTCTTAGATCGTAGCAATAAAATTGACTGAGATTCTCTTAGATCGTAGCAATAAAATTGACTGAGATTCTCTTAGATCGTAGCAATAAAATTGACTGAGATTCTCTTAGATCGTAGCAATAAAATTGACTGAGATTCTCTTAGAGCGTAGCAATAAAATTGACTGAGATTCTCTTAGATCGTAGCAATAAAATTGACTGAGATTCTCTTAGATCGTAGCAATAAAATTGACTGAGATTCTCTTAGATCGTAGCAATAAAATTGACTGAGATTCTCTTAGAGCGTAGCAATAAAATTGACTGAGATTCTCTTAGATCGTAGCAATAAAATTGACTGAGATTCTCTTAGATCGTAGCAATAAAATTGACTGAGATTCTCTTAGAGCGTAGCAATAAAATTGACTGAGATTCTCTTAGATCGTAGCAATAAAATTGACTGAGATTCTCTTAGATCGTAGCAATAAAATTGACTGAGATTCTCTTAGATCGTAGCAATAAAATTGACTGAGATTCTCTTAGATCGTAGCAATAAAATTGACTGAGATTCTCTTAGATCGTAGCAATAAAATTGACTGAGATTCTCTTAGATCGTAGCAATAAAATTGACTGAGATTCTCTTAGATCGTAGCAATAAAATTGACTGAGATTCTCTTAGATCGTAGCAATAAAATTGACTGAGATTCTCTTAGATCGTAGCAATAAAATTGACTGAGATTCTCTTAGAGCGTAGCAATAAAATTGACTGAGATTCTCTTAGATCGTAGCAATAAAATTGACTGAGATTCTCTTAGATCGTAGCAATAAAATTGACTGAGATTCTCTTAGATCGTAGCAATAAAATTGACTGAGATTCTCTTAGAGCGTAGCAATAAAATTGACTGAGATTCTCTTAGATCGTAGCAATAAAATTGACTGAGATTCTCTTAGATCGTAGCAATAAAATTGACTGAGATTCTCTTAGAGCGTAGCAATAAAATTGACTGAGATTCTCTTAGATCGTAGCAATAAAATTGACTGAGATTCTCTTAGATCGTAGCAATAAAATTGACTGAGATTCTCTTAGATCGTAGCAATAAAATTGACTGAGATTCTCTTAGATCGTAGCAATAAAATTGACTGAGATTCTCTTAGATCGTAGCAATAAAATTGACTGAGATTCTCTTAGATCGTAGCAATAAAATTGTCTGAGATTCTCTTAGAATATAGCAATAAAATTGACTGAGATTCTCTTAGATCGTAGCAATAAAATTGACTGAGATTCTCTTAGATCGTAGCAATAAAATTGACTGAGATTCTCTTAGATCGTAGCAATAAAATTGTCTGAGATTCTCTTAGAGCGTAGCAATAAAATTGACTGAGATTCTCTTAGATCGTAGCAATAAAATTGTCTGAGATTCTCTTAGAGCGTAGCAATAAAATTGTCTGAGATTCTCTTAGAGCGTAGCAATAAAATTGTCTGAGATTCTCTTAGAGCGTAGCAATAAAATTGACTGAGATTCTCTTAGATCGTAGCAATAAAATTGTCTGAGATTCTCTTAGAGCGTAGCAATAAAATTGACTGAGATTCTCTTAGATTGTAGCAATAAAATTGTCTGAGATTCTCTTAGAGCGTAGCAATAAAATTGACTGAGATTCTCTTAGATCGTAGCAATAAAATTGATTGAGATTCTCTTAGAGCGTAGCAATAAAATTGACTGAGATTCTCTTAGATCGTAGCAATAAAATTGACTGAGATTCTCTTAGAGCGTAGCAATAAAATTGACTGAGATTCTCTTAGATCGTAGCAATAAAATTGACTGAGATTCTCTTAGAGCGTAGCAATAAAATTGTCTGAGATTTTCTTAGATCGTAGCAATAAAATTGATTGAGATTCTCTTAGATCGTAGCAATAAAATTGACTGAGATTCTCTTAGATCGTAGCAATAAAATTGTCTGAGATTCTCTTAGATCGTAGCAATAAAATTGACTGAGATTCTCTTAGATCGTAGCAATAAAATTGACTGAGATTCTCTTAGATCGTAGCAATAAAATTGACTGAGATTCTCTTAGATCGTAGCAATAAAATTGACTGAGATTCTCTTAGATCGTAGCAATAAAATTGACTGAGATTCTCTTAGATCGTAGCAATAAAATTGATTGAGATTCTCTTAGATCGTAGCAATAAAATTGACTGAGATTCTCTTAGATCGTAGCAATAAAATTGTCTGAGATTCTCTTAGATCGTAGCAATAAAATTGACTGAGATTCTCTTAGATCGTAGCAATAAAATTGACTGAGATTCTCTTAGATCGTAGCAATAAAATTGACTGAGATTCTCTTAGATCGTAGCAATAAAATTGACTGAGATTCTCTTAGATCGTAGCAATAAAATTGACTGAGATTCTCTTAGATCGTAGCAATAAAATTGACTGAGATTCTCTTAGAGCGTAGCAATAAAATTGATTGAGATTCTCTTAGATCGTAGCAATAAAATTGACTGAGATTCTCTTAGATCGTAGCAATAAAATTGACTGAGATTCTCTTAGATCGTAGCAATAAAATTGACTGAGATTCTCTTAGAATATAGCAATAAAATTACTGAGATTCTCTTAGAATATACGAATAAAATTGACTGAGGTGTTAGGACCATTCTCTGTAAGCAGAATGTCACTCGTAATGCCTTAATCGTTATAATGCAGCTAAAGTATTCAATGTTAAAAAAGTTTCTCTTATAGTGCTTATAACTTTGTGATTATGTAGGAAGCAGTTTAATATTATCATAGGCTCATCTCCGGTGCATTTTTAACATTTGGTTAGCTAAATAGTTTTATAAAAATGCATTTGTTTTGTAAAATATTTTTCAAATCCTCGGGTTAAAGAGTGTGGGGTGAGATTGTTTTTTAATCTTCTCCATTAAAGTATCCATTGAGAGTTTGACGTAACAAAGTGATGTCTGGATATTGGTAATAGAGTTAAACACGGATCTATGGTCCACATTTCGGTGAATTAGTTTGTAAACTTTTGCATAAATTTAACAATTAGTATATACTGACTGGCGCGATTTTTCAGTGGTAAAGCGCTTGGTTTTCGTACCAGGGGTCTCTGGTTCGAATTCTGGTGAAGACTGATTTTAAATTTCAGGATCCTTGGGCGCCTGAGTCCACCCAACTCTAGTGGGTACCTGACACTAATTGGGGAAAATTAAAGGCGATTGGTTGTTGTGCTGGCCACAAGACACCGCCGTTAACCGCGGGCCACAGAAACAGATGACCTTTTCATCTGCCCGCAGTGTCTGAAATTACTGCAAGGGGAGCTTTTTTTTTATATACCGACAAGATAAATTGAAAACTTGTATAACTCCATATCAATTACAGTGCAGTACACTCAATGAAGCCCAAGAAACTTATTTTAAAACAAGCTTTTGTAATTTCAAACAAACCTGTTTCAAGTAACCATGTGTATTCCTTTGTCTACTTCAGGAGACTATTCTACCCGGTGACAATATGCAATGTCCTCTAGTAAATATCACGGTCTCACTCCGTAACCAAGGTAAAAGCAATGTAGTAGGCAAGAAACGAGTTTTCACTCACCACTTTACGATGACTGTGGGCGACGTCATTCCCAGCACAGTTCCAACATTTTCAGTGGAACCATCAATAGGGTGTAGTCTCATAGGGAAAAGTTTTATTTTTACACAAGAAATTCTTAATAATTTATTAGAAGCAGACCTTAATGACAAAGAATGGATGTCCAAAGCTAAGGCCCAAGAAGGCACGCCTAAAGCAAAGGGAGCAAAGCCTAAAGGCCAGGCTATAGGAGCAGGACCTAAAGCCAATGTTAAGGGCGCACATAATACACCAACTGAAGGAGAATTACCTGACGCCCAAACTCCAACAGCAAATCCTAAAGCCAGTGAAGCTAATTCGAAATCAGAGGGAGATACGCTCAAATCACAGGGAGAAGTGCTCGAATCACAAGAAGTGCTCGAATCCCAGGGAACAATGCTGAATGTTAAGGACGCATTTCCTAAAGATGAATCTGTTAGAGTTCAATATTTCTTGCTGGTAAGAAAGTTTTTAGAATGTAATTTTTTTTGACAGCTTTCAGTTGTTCCCCAAGTTTTCTCAATGGTTTCCCCCCCCCCCCTACACAAATGATTTGTAGAAGACGATCTGTTCCAGTTTTTTGTACTCGCCTGTTGAAATGAAGCATCTTTTAGAAACTAAGTTCTTTGTAGCCTCCAAAAGATGTACTGTGGGAACTTTTCTTCTGATGTGGCAGATCTGCAGGGGTACAGTTTGGTGGTTAAGAATACTTTGTATCCAGATCTTTTGGTGTCTGCAAGGTTCAATGTTGTCTCTTTCTTCTGAAATTTCATTCACTCATTACAATTCTTTTACTCTTTATTACTATTTCTATACTCTTACAATTCCTATACTCTTACAATTCCTATACGCTTGCAATTCCTATACTCTTACAATTCCTATACGCTTGCAATTCCTATACTCTTACAATTCCTATACTCTTACAATTCCTATACTCATACAATTCCTATACGCTTGCAATTCCTATACTCTTACAATTCCTATACTCTTACAATTCCTATACTCTTACAATTCCTATACGCTTGCAATTCCTATACTCTTACAATTCCTATACGCTTGCAATTCCTATACTCTTACAATTCCTATACTCTTACAATTCCTATACTCTTACAATTCCTATACTCTTACAATTCCTATACTCTTACAATTCCTATACTCTTACAATTCCTATACTCTTACAATTCCTATACTCTTACAATTCCTATTATCTTACAATTCCTATACGCTTGCAATTCCTATACTCTTGCAATTCCTATACTCTTGCAATTCCTATACTCTTATAATTCCTATACGCTTGCAATTCCTATACTCTTACAATTCCTATACGCTTGCAATTCATATTATCTTACAATTCCTATACGCTTGCAATTCATATTATCTTACAATTCCTATACGCTTGCAATTCCTATACGCTTGCAATTCCTATTATCTTACAATTCCTATACTCTTACAATTCCTATTATCTTACAATTTCTATACTCTTACAATTCCTATACTCTTACAATTCCTATACTCTTACAATTCCTATACTCTTACAATTCCTATACGCTTGCAATTCCTATACGCTTGCAATTCCTATTATCTTACAATTCCTATTATCTTACAATTCCTATTATCTTACAATTCCTATACACTTGCAATTCCTATACGCTTGCAATTCCTATACGCTTACAATTCCTATACGCTTGCAATTCCTATTATCTTACAATTCCTATACGCTTGCAATTCCTATTATCTTACAATTCCTATTATCTTACAATTCCTATTATCTTACAATTCCTATTATCTTACAATTCCTATACGCTTACAATTCCTATTATCTTACAATTCCTATACGCTTACAATTCCTATACGCTTGCAATTCCTATTATCTTACAATTCCTATTATCTTACAATTCCTATTATCTTACAATTCCTATTATCTTACAATTCCTATACGCTTACAATTCCTATACGCTTACAATTCCTATTATCTTACAATTCCTATACGCTTGCAATTCCTATTATCTTACAATTCCTATACGCTTACAATTCCTATTATCTTACAATTCCTATACGCTTGCAATTCCTATTATCTTACAATTCCTATACGCTTACAATTCCTATTATCTTACAATTCCTATACGCTTGCAATTCCTATTATCTTACAATTCCTATACGCTTACAATTCCTATTATCTTACAATTCCTATACGCTTACAATTCCTATACGCTTACAATTCCTATACGCTTACAATTCCTATACGCTTACAATTCCTATACGCTTACAATTCCTATACGCTTACAATTCCTATACGCTTACAATTCCTATACGCTTACAATTCCTATACGCTTACAATTCCTATACGCTAACAATTCCTATACGCTAACAATTCCTATACGCTAGCAATTCCTATACGCTTGCAATTCCTATACGCTTGCAATTCCTATACGCTTGCAATTCCTATTATCTTACAATTCCTATTATCTTACAATTCCTATACGCTTGCAATTCCTATTATCTTACAATTCCTATTATCTTACAATTCCTATACGCTTGCAATTCCTATTATCTTACAATTCCTATTATCTTACAATTCCTATTATCTTACAATTCCTATACGCTTGCAATTCCTATTATCTTACACTTTCTAAAGCACAACAAACCTCGTGTAAAAAAGTCATTCTAGACTATACTCACCTTAAAGTAGTGTTATGGAAAGAAATGTTACTTCATTCATGCTGATGGTAAATTAAATAGGTTAGGATTACTTCAGTTCTAAAAAAAAACACCTTAATATCTGCAGCTTGTGATCAAACATGAACACAACACCCAGGTCAACTTCTTGGCCAGATGTCCAGTAGTCCTCTTTCAAGAAACTCTACAAGCCAATCCAAGGAGCCCAAATGGTAAGTATGTTACACAGTGTGTCAAAGCCTTTTAAAACTGATACGCTATTTTACTTTCTGTGTAAGATTTAGTCTAATTATTTTAAATTTGTAATAAATTAATCCTAGTCTAAATGTTGTACATTATTTTCTTTATTTCCAAACTTTAGGTGAGAAACTTCTCGTACCACAGTACTTAAAAGAATGTAAAGAACATACAGTTCTTAACACTGCAGTATTCTTTGACTTAGGCCCATCTTTTCAAAAGTCTCGTCTGCATGCAGTCCTAAGCAAGTTCCGTAAAGACTTGTATCTCGCATTGGGCCTTATCAGGGATCTAAACGCCAAGCTGATATTTCTCTATTCTTTTATGACTAAGGGAAACCACTCTGAAAAACTAGAAGAGTGGTCGACAATAGGGGAATGGATGAGATTTTTTGGAGGTCTGTTAACATTCTCCCCTATATCCAGTGTTGACGATATAAAGGAAGCTCTTATATCAGTTCTCTCCAACTACAATGGACCATGGTCAGCAAGAGCAACATTGTCAGAAACTCCTTATAAAGCATTCCGCCAATTCGTGAAAACATTAATCTGTAGGATCACGGAAATGATTGATTGGATCATTAACGTCGACGACAAGAATCCAGAACGAGACCAGTGCCCGGACTTGAAGCCTTATCCAATTCTGGATCTTCCACGAGTGAACTGTACAGCTGCTAGGCTGTGGTCAGGCTATATGTCAGACACTTGCCAACTATCAAAGCTAGTTTTAGTCAAAAGTTTTGTTGAAGAAAGCACAATAGAAGAGTTGAATTTAAAATGTTTTTTCTGGCCCAAGTCTTTAGACACATCACAGCTACCAACATTCATTAGCGACAGTACATTGACTATACTGGACAACATCGAACCTTGGAACACGGACTTTCTACCTAACATCGAGCGCACTGACCCATGTGTACCTGACATGGATCTCACTGATCCAAACGTCCCCAGCATGGATTGCACTGGCTCGTGTGCACCAACCACTGAGAGTACTAACGTTGTACCTGATACAATGTGCACATACATGTCTGTTGCACCAACCACTGAGAGTACTAACATTGTACCTAATACAGTGTGCACATACATGTCTGTTGCACCAACCATTGAGAGTACTACCATTGTACTTAATACAATGTGCACATACTTTTCTGTTCTTGCAACAAAGTGTCATTACGTCTCTCTGACTGCCGATAAATGTACTGATGTGTCTCTGACTGACAATATATGTACTGATGCGTCTCTGACTGCCAATAAATGTACTGATGTGTCTCTGACTGCCAATAAATGTACTGATGTGTCTCTGACTGCCAATAAATGTACTGATGTGTCTGTGACTGCAACTGTAGGTTCTGAGCTTTCTGTTCCTTCCGTTGTGTGTAGAGACTTAACAAATAAAACTGTCATGGGTCCGACAACTAATTGCTTGCAAAACAATACCACCTGTTTGGATGTTCAAGCCTGTAGCTTCCAGTCCTTAATCTCTAGTTCTGAGGACGTGAAGGAAGAGAGGGTAACTAGCACTGAAACTGAAATGAAACAAAATGGAAACGAATGTTTTGTTAGCTCATTAACAAGGCCAGATATCACAGACACAAAAACAGATCCTAAAACTAACGTGTTGCCTTCGAGATCAGAATCTTCCAACGAACGTAAGAGTTTTAAATGTGGAGACACAACTGATCTAGTAACACCAACTTTATGTGGAAGGGACTCCAAAGAAATGTCTAAAACTACTCAAAGCTCAAACTTGCACAATGACGACCTTGTCGAGAAAACGTGTAATTTGTACGACATAAAAGAACTTCATGAGAAAGATGTCAAGTTAAGGTCTAGTCACCACCAACAGGTTAAGACTTCTGAAACTTGTAATCAACCTAAACAGACCATAACTGTTAAGGCTCAGAGTAGAAACAAAAACCATAAAACTAAGACTCGTAAAAAAAACAAACACGCTAAAACTACCCAGTCAAGTAATCAACAGGTCCAAAATTCTCAGATATGTTATCAAAAAAGGCAGGACCAAACTGAGACATGTAATCAACTTAATCAGGAACAAACCGCTGAGACATGTAATCAACTTAATCAGGAACAAACCGCTGAGACATGTAATCAACTTAATCAGGAACAAACCGCTGAGACATGTAATCAACTTAATCAGGAACAAATTGCTGAGACATGTAATCAACTTAATCAGGAAAAAACCGGTGAGACATGTAATCAACTTAAACAGACCCAAACTGAAACATGTAATCAACTTAATCAGGAACAAATCGCTAAGACATGTAATTTACTTAATCAGGAACAAACCGCTGAGACATGTAATCAACTTAATCAGGAACAAATTGCTGAGACATGTAATCAACTTAATCAGGAAAAAACCGGTGAGACATGTAATCAACTTAAACAGACCCAAACTGAAACATGTAATCAACTTAATCAGGAACAAATCGCTAAGACATGTAATTTACTTAATCAGGAACAAACCGCTGAGACATGTAATCAACTTAAGCAGGAACAAACTGCTGAGACATGTAATCAACTTAAGCAGACCTCAACTGTTAAAGCTCAGAATCGAAAACACCATAAAACATCTAAGAAGTGTTTAAAAATAAAAAACGCTAGAATTACGCAGACATGTAATCCACGTAAACAGGTCCAAACTACTGAGTCATCGAATAAACTGAAGCAGACCCAAACTGCTGAGACATATAATCAACTTAATCAGGAACAAACTGCTGACACATGTAATCAACTTAAGCAGGAACAAACTTCTGAGACATGTAATCCACTTAAACAGGAACAAACTGCTGAGACATGTAATCAACTTAAACAGACCCAAACTGAAACATGTAATCAACTTAATCAGGAACAAACTGCTGACACATGTAATCAACTTAAGCAGGAACAAACTGCTGACACATGTAATCAACTTAAGCAGGAACAAACTTCTGAGACATGTAATCCACTTAAACAGGAACAAACTGCTGAGACATGTAATCAACTTAAACAGACCCAAACTGAAACATGTAATCAACTTAATCAGGAACAAACCGCTGAGACATGTAATCAACTTAATCAGGAACAAATCGCTGAGACATGTAATCAACTTAATCAGGAAAAAACCGGTGAGACATGTAATCAACTTAAACAGACCCAAACTGAGACATGTAATCAACTTAATCAGGAACAAATCGCTAAGACATGTAATTTACTTAATCAGGAACAAACCGCTGAGACATGTAATCAACTAAAGCAGACCAAAACTGAAACATGTAATCAACTTAAGCAGGAACAAACTACTGAAACATGTAATCAACTAAAGCAGACCCAAACTGAAACATGTAATCAACTTAATCAGGAACAAACTACTGAGACATGTAGTCAACTTAAGCAGGTCCAAAATTCTAAGACATGTAATCAACTTAAGCAGACCTCAACTGTTAAAGCTCAGAATCGAAAACACCATAAAACATCTAAGAAGTGTTTAAAAAACAAAAACGCTAAAATTACGCAGACATGTAATCAAAGTAAACAGGTCCAAACTACTGAGTCATCGAATAAACTGAAGCAGACCCAAACTGTTGAGACATATAATCAACTTAATCAGGAACAAACTGCTGAGACATGTAATCAACTTAAGCAGGAACAAACTGCTGAGACATGTAATCAACTTAAGCAGGAACAAACTGCTGAGACATGTAATCCACTTAAACAGGAACAAACCGCTGAGACATATAATCAACTTAAGCAGGAACAAACTGCTGAGACATGTAATCAACTTAATCAGGAACAAACTGCTGAGACATGTAATCAACTTAAGCAGGAACAAACTGCTGAGACATGTAATCCACTTAAACAGGAACAAACCGCTGAGACATGTAATCAACTTAAGCAGGAACAAACTGCTGAGACATGTAATCAACTTAATCAGGAACAAACTGCTAAGACATGTAATCAACTTAAGCAGGAACAAACTGCTGAGACATGTAATCAACTTAATCAGGAACAAACCGCTGAGACATGTAATCAACTTAAGCAGGAACAAACTGCTGAGACATGTAATCAACTTAATCAGGAAAACACCGATGAGACATGTAATCGACTTCATCAGGAACAAACCGCTGAGACATGTAATCGACTTCATCAGGAACAAACCGCTGAGTTATGTATTCAACTTAAGCAGGCCCAAACTGCAGAGATATGTAATCAACTTGAGCAGATACAAACCGTTGAAATATGTAATCCATTTAAGGAGAACCAAAATGAGACATGTAATAAACTTAAGCAAGAGCAAACCTTTGAGAAATGTAATCAACTTAACGAGACACAATCAGCTGAGACGTGTAGCCAACTAAAGCAGGCCCAAACATCTAAGACATGTAATCAACTGAAGAAGACCTTAAATGTTAAAGCTCTGAATCGAAACAAACACCATAAAACATCTAAGACGCGAATAAAAAACAAAAACGCTAAAAATACCCAAACATGTAATCTACCTAAACAGGTCCAAACTGCCGAGTCATCGAATGAAATTAAACAGGTCCAAACTACTGAGTCATCGAATGAACCTAAGCAGACCCAAACTGCTGAGACATATATTCAACTTAATCAGGTCCAAACTGAGACATGTGATCAACTTAAGCAGACCCAAACTGCTGAGTCATCGAATGAACCTAAGCAGACCCAAACTGCTGAGACATATATTCAACTTAATCAGGTCCAAACTGAGACATGTGATCAACTTAAGCAGACCCAAACTGCTGAGTCATCGAATGAACCTAAGCAGACCCAAACTGCTGAGACATATATTCAACTTAATCAGGTACAAACTGAGACATGTAATCAAATTAATCAGGTCCAAACTGAGACATGTGATCAACTTAAGCAGACCCAAACTGCTGAGACATATATTCAACTTAACCAGGTACAAACTGAGACATGTAATCAACTTGTGCAGAACCAAACCGCTCAGACTTGTAATCAATGTAAGCAGACCCAAACTGAGACATGTAATGAACGTAAACACGCCAATACTGTTGAGTCACCTCGTAAACCAGGACAAACTAAAACTGTTAAAAGCCCAGGACAATACATTAATGACAGAATTTCTAAAACCTGTGCTCTACCCACACAGGCCAGAAGCAATGTAGGCTCTGGTCAACCCACACAGGCCAGAATTGCTCAGTGCTCTGGTCAGATAGAAATCAAATCTAATCAGACATATGAAGTCATACAAGCCGAAACTGATATGGCATCTGGGCAACTCGAACAAGTGAAATCTAACCTAAAGGGAGATAAACTCGAAGCCTCCCAAACTGACTTAAGATCAAGTAATAATGTCCAAACTTTGAAGGTATCTGATAGACTAATTCAAATAAACAATTCATATGCAATCAGAAAACTTGCACTGACCAGTACTGGTGAAACCTTTAGCCGAGAACTAACTTTTCTTGCAACTAGTCCAAATGTTCAGGCCGAGCAGTCAATCGGTCGACAGGAAAATAAAACTGCTAAGACTTGTGATCTTATCAAACAAGCCAGAACTGTTGGGCAAGCTGGTCAATCAACAAATACCAAACATGCCCCTACTTCTGGTCAAGAATATGACCAAATAGCACAAACCTCTGGGCAACCAGTAAGTGAAAATTTGAATCCTTCAGATGAAACTGTTGCTGAAAATATCATCACTTCAGTCACTAAATGTACTGAGTCTCTGAATGTCCCCCACAACGTCAGTGACACCTGCCATCAACCAAATAATTTCAATCAACTGACCCCTCCTGAAAAATGTAAGAAACTTAAAATTTCAGATAGACTAAAACCATTATCCAAACCAGCCCGAGCTATATCAAAGTCCCCCGATGTTCCCGCCAGCAATGAACTTTGCAGTGATTTAAATCTTCCATACTCCAATAATCAGGCCAATGTTGTCCAAGAACAGATTGGCAACGCCTCTACTGACATGGCTGCAAAGCTTCCATACTCCAATAATCAGGCCAGTGTTGTCCAAGAACAGATTGGCAACGCCTCTACTGACATGGCTGCAAAGCTTCGTAACAAAATTTTATTTGAAGGTGCCACACATGATGGAAAATCACTTGTTAATCACCAAAACGAGGCTACTTATATCAGATCTCCAGAGACAAACACACGGTTACAAAGAGACGCCAAAGAAGTCACCAGCCGTACACAGTCTAAACTTTTTGGGCCAACAGTAAATATCTCCTATTTTGAGCAAAGTAGACCTGACACCATCGAGAATGAGCCCAAGTCACTGTATCCTGATCCTAATACTATAAATAGTGAATATACAACTTCTATTCAGTCCTCAGACTTGGCCAGCGCACAAATGCCTAACGGTAGCCAGAACTCTCAATATACTAATCAACCTCTAACTGTTGAACTAAATAGAAGTCAGTTATCTGAAACAAGTTTTCTGAATCAAGAAACGAATACATGTTATCAACCTTTTGATAACTTAAGGATCCTGATTCCTCCAACGTTCAATATTGGGTCTAGGAGGCAACATCAGCATCTTGAAGAAACAAACAGTGGCAATCAAGATCCTGACAAGTCCAAAAAATCTAGATTAAAGGACTTGCCGAGTCATGGTCTTCAAATACTTAAAAGGCCAAATCAATTTTCTGCTGTAATAAGTCGACCAACTATGTGTCCTGAAGTCGATATTCCAAGGAAAATGTCTAAAGCAAGGACTGATCAAGATCCTGAAGTCGATATTCCAAGGAAAATGTCTAAAGCAAGGACTGATCAAGATCCTGAAGTCGATATTCCAAGGAAAATGTCTAAAGCAAGGACTGATCAAGATCCAGAAGTTTTAAACAATCGAAAGCATACAATGAAAACCTCACATAAATTAAATGACCAAGGTCAGAAGTACCACAAGAAAAAAGCAAACAAACTTCGCGTCAGAATCGATTCAGCTAATAGCATTGGAATGGACGATATGGGTGGCTTGTTTGACGATGACCCAGTCACGCCACCCAGTGGACGATGCTCTCCACTTGAAGAGTTTAAGTTTATTCCTATTGTATTAGAACCTGTGAACACAGATGCAAATTTGACGTTCGAATCAAAATTATGCTGTGGCGGTCCTTTCGGTGTACGACGCTTTGAGAAAAAGGAAGAAACACTATGGGACAGTCAAATCATTGATAACATGATACTCCAACACACGGGCATTTGGTCTCACAATGAAAAAAACATTTGGTCATCCAACTTCAACTTTGGTGATTCTGAAAGCATACTGTCTCGGCCCTCGATGTACTGGGGTCAACCTGCAACTTGGTCAAAAACTCAACTCAATCCAGCAGCTCCAGCTTTTAATATGTATGCAAAAAGTGCGCGAAACAAGCAACAGTCTATGCACAACGAGGCTCAGCCCATACAGTCCGAAGTCATTTCTCTCCCCTATCAGAGACAGCAACCACTCTTACCCACCCCCGAATTAAGGCAAGTTCGTGGAACAGGAATGGGCAGTGACATAAGGCAGATGGGGTATCAAAATATTTCTGGTATGGGCTTGTTACCAAGATACAATCCTGCCCACAACGATCAGTTTATACCTCAAATGAACCATGCCGCTTACCCGAGATATGGACCAGCAGCAATGCCTCGCTATAGCCAGGATGTCAACGTTAGTCACGCTCACAATCTGGCACATCAGTATGGAAACAGTCAGTTACAAAGTGAAGACAGTGGTACCAACTGGGTTGATCAGAATCAATTTAGAGCTAATCATATTTGGCCTGGACAAAACCAGCTGCCTCCACGTTACCAACAGCTACGTAGGTGGCCATCAATTGAGGATTAGCCTTCCACAAACTGTAGATGGCCATCAGTAGTCTTTGTCACAAAGTAGATGGCCATCAGTAGCTCGTTGATAGCCATTAGTTCATCGTTAATCTGTGTCCTGATTACAATTTTGACTATTACAATACAGATAGACTTTACCATTACAAATTTGCATTTGGTACATTAATGCCGTCTCGAAATGTTCAGTTGCAGACGTACACAGAATGAACAGTACAAGTTGTTGTCTTTTTAAATCAATGCTAGTGGCCTCGGCAAGAAATGTCCAACTTGTACATTAGTTGCATGCTAGTCTTTTATTCTGTGACTATTAGAAAACAATTTGCTTCATGTAATTTTAGTCACATTTTTTTTTAAACCGCATGTGGATTTTTAGTGATCTCCCTTGATTTTTTTATGTAGCCTACTTTAATAAGACAGATTTTTTAAAATTTTATCATAAAATGTGTATTTTATTTATTGTGCTCAAGTTTTATGCATGTGATATGATTTCCTATTGTATTATTACGTATAAATACATTGAGCAAGAAGTGAGATCTAAAATACATTTAAAGCAGTCAATATGATCTTGATTTTAATTTTTCTAATTCAAGTTTAAAAGGAATGTTTATCGTATCATTTTACAACCGATTGAATGAAAGTCTACATCATATTTTAAGAATTTATTAGATTCCCATTTTAAAGAAAATATCAGATGTTCATCTACATGGAGGGGGAGAATAAAGATTTGTTATAAACAGCGCCACTTCATTAACTAATTGCAGTCTCTAAATGTCACATATAAATAATAGCGACTTTCCAGGATCATTTGGGTATTTGCAAGGGGCAGGGTTCGAATTCTGTGTCGTCTTGATCAATCTGGAGTGACTACCACACAACGAGCCACACGACCAGCCATCTATTGATCCAAATTAATTTTAATTTTCAAACAGCCACAAAATAAAGTTGATCAAACGATTTTTTGTTCAGTAAAATATTGAACACAAGCCAGACTCGTAGGTTTAAATGCAGTTCGATATACCAATAAGCTTCGAGCTTTATAGCTGCAACTTTAAGACTGTAGCGCTGTCTTGTTTGAACAAAGGTTTGTATAAATCTTACTGTGTACATGTGTGTACATATGTTGGTCAGCACCTTACAAGCAGACTGTTGGTCACTACAAATGTTAAAGGATCGCATGGAGTACGGAGTCAAAATCAAATAGAAACATTCTGAAATGTTCAATTTATCTGTACACATATTTAGTCTTACACAAGTTCATGTACAAGTCTGTACGTTCAAGGTACAGACTCATCAGTCATTAACATCTCCATTTTAGACGATTGTGTTGACGAAGTTAACAAAAATTAAAAAAAATCATTCACTGTAAGCACTGGTATAGAAATGCGACACTGGGTGATTGATTGATATAGTGGAGAACGTTAATACCGGTATGGAATTTCTAAATCATAACTTTAAATCATGTTTCTATACATTGGCCTCCTAAAGTTGTAAAACGACTATGGTTCATCTCGAACACTTTTTCATATGGCTGTGGAGCCCTAGTTTGGAGAGACACTCCCGTCCACATATGTCGCAGGTCAAGGTGGCTTTCGCTTTGGTGGTAGAGGAGCGGGCCATTTTCCGTGTGACACGCTTTTCTTCAAGAGCTGAGGCCCATGTTTTCTCGCTGTCCATTGCTTTCTTGGTCACCGTCTTTCCAACTAGTGCGGTCTAAGGCTATATCTTCCCAATGGTAAGCGAGATGAATGCCTGGGCATTGTCTATGGTCGGAACAATATCACCCACACAGCCCTCTCCGCGCAGCTGATGAGACCAAAGGAACGGAGTATCCGATACAGTTTGGGATCTGCAGGGCCGCAGGCTCTGTCAGGCTGTAGCAGTGTGCAGCAATACATAAATAGTACATAGATCTAAATGTAGCAATATTTAAAAAAATAATAAAAATAAGCAAAAAAACAGAAAATAAACACTTGTAGAGTACTTTCAGATTTTTTAAATTTTATTATTATTATTATTATTTATTATATTATATTATTATTATATTATAATTATTATTATTTTAAAAAATATTTTAATGACACGCAGTACTGACAATTTAAGAGATTAAATACACATTGATTTCAAGTAAAATTATGTAACACTATAAAACATTGCAAGTCTTATGGCCAACACATTATTACAAAAATTGTTTCCTTACAAGAGCATGAATGGGCTACGATTGGTGGTGGACTTCGGCGCAATGAACACCTTTGCGTCTAGGTTGCTATGTCAGTGCTATATACATAGGCACTATAGATCTATCGATTAAGCTTTCTCTGAAAAAATAGTAAAACTTTCATATAGTAGGAAGCGAAGCCAGTGATTGAAATGTTGGAAGTCTCCAGGATACAAGCCAGCTCCCAGCCTTTGCTGCCCATGGTCTGGAACCAGAAATAAAATGTATATTTAATAATACACAATCTCCGCCAAAACCTATATCAGGTGGTTTGCTACATTTAAAGTGAAAGAAAACAAATGTAATATTAGTCAATATGTTTACGCTGAGTTTCCACAAGACACCATAGCAGCGGCTAGCAAGGAAATAAACTCATGGTAGCTATTTGTTATTTTGTTTTTTTATATGGATAGATTCCCTTTGATCATATGACTTAATAAAAGATTTTCAAATTTTATTGTTTAATTAATCAAATTTAATTTTAAAACAATAATAAAATTTTCTAAACCAGAAAAAAAAAACGTTTATCAATACTAGTGAGAGCATTGTAAAGAGAACAGGAGAGCGTCCTGGGCTTCAAGAAACACCTAAATCTTCATCGTCTCAGCAAGACTTGAAAGAGATTACAGTGGGTGAGTAATGAGAACAAGCCATTCGTAAAAAAAAACTTTTTGTATTATGTGTCGCCGCACAAATGTTGGACTTAATAGTCATTATGAAAGTAACCTTCAAAAATCCCAAGCCCAAACATTTCGTTTCGTGTGAGATGTAAGCACATGTGGGGTGTAGGAGGACTTTCATGTGTCTAGATGCAAGCACATGTGGGGTGTATGAGGACTTTCATGTGTCTAGATGTAAGCCCATGTGGGGTGTAGGGGGACTTTCATGTGTCTAGATGTAAGCCCATGTGGGGTGTAGGAGGACTTTCATGTGTCTAGATGTAAGCCCATGTTGGATGTATGAGGATTATGTATCTAGAGCGAGGAAATAGACAACCAAAATGAACGCATAAACTATGAACAATTTCTGAACAAGTTTTACTTTTCTTGTAATTAGAGCATGAAACCTGTTTAGTTTATCTTGTGTGTGTTTTTGGCAATGTAAACTTTTCCAAAATTGAATAAATCGGAAAAAAAAAAGATTACAGTGGTTTGAGGGTCAGGTAGCAGTGGAACATTGTTTGGAATCATTGCAGTCTCGAACTATCCAGAACTTCGGTCAGAGCTCATTTTTCTTCCATTTCTATATTCTGAGACAATCACAAGATATTGGAGCCCTTCAAATGAAAACGAGTTGTGGTATTAGGACAAGAATGATCAAATGAAATTTTTCAGCTAGTAGAATAACAAACTAATAAATAAAGTGGCATACCATTGGCATTAAAATGTGATCAAAGTGTCCGCCCTAACGCACTTTTTTTTTAAAGATTTTGTTTTTCATCTCTTGAGATAGCTGGATTTTAAAATCTTTTTGTCTTGAAGATGCCCCCCCCCCCCCACACAAAAATGCTTACTGTAAAAACGAACAAAAGGTGTGCATAAGTTGATGTGAAGTCGAAACTTGTAGCACCTTAGAGCAACGCCGAATCAGGGGAAAGGGCAGGTGGAGCTACTGTCACGTGACCTCCACAAGAAAGTGGACCCCACAATAAAGATTTTTATTAAATATCCGAATTTCGATGGGTCAGCTACTTTAATTATTTTTTTAATGACAATACCTTAACACTTACAGTTGGCTATACAGTTGTGGTTAAAAGGTGTCCTCTTGTGGCGTGCTCGACATGTAGGGCCTACTAATGCATGGCCTTACCTTACACCTTTTCAAAATATACTTTTTTTTTTACTAGAATATGCACAATAAATATTTATTTGAAAAAGATAAAATTAAATTCAAAAGAACTTCATTTCTTTCTTCTAAATTATGGCACATTTCTTAAATATATTCTGTGTTTAATGTTATCAATAACTAAGTAAAAGTAGATAAAGTTCCCCTTTCAGACCTTGTGATATATGTGGCAGATAATGTAAAGGTGATCTGTTTCTATGCCTATTTACATTATTATATTAGGCTTTTATATTAACTAATGTCAGGGTACCCTTTAGAGCTGGGTAGACTCAGAGGCGTCATAAAGATCCCAAAAGAAAAAAATCCCAGTGTTTACCTGGATTCGAATCCGGGACCCCTGTTTCGGAAACCAAGCGCTTTACCACTCAGCCACCGCGCCTCCCGTTATTAATAAGAGGATATTTAAAGTGTAAGGGCTGCACACTAATTTAGCCCAGGGCGTCCACTTACTTAGATCCGGCCTTGGTTTTGCATGTTTATATAATCCCATAGTATAGAGCAGTGATGCCCAACCGTACTCGTCCTGCGGGCCATTTTAATTTCCAACACTCGTGTCGCGGGCCATATCAACAAAAAGATATAGAAATGCAATGTAATTAACTTGAAACTAATAGAGAGAAGAAACTTGTGGATCTAGTACCCGTAGTTTAACAATCTTTTATTTACGGCTCAAATCAAGAATGCCGTTTATATGTTGCTTTTTTTTTAACAGCCGCTTTCTTTATGGAACAAACGTTTTAGCATTTCATAATGTTCCGCAAACAATTCAAAATCCGTTCGCTTTTCCTTTTAGGTTCCACATTCAGAGTCCCATCTCATAAACGCACAAATGTTAAAGGTCATGGCACCTATCCATTAGAAAAAAATTTGACCCCTAACGTAGGTAAAGATACATTTTTCAACCACTTCATTTTATACGCGGACGTTTTTGCTGGCCGGATCTGGTCCGCGGGCCGTATTTTTTGGGTATCACTGGCATAGAGCAACAATGATCTGCAATGTACAAACCTGAATAACTGGCTCCCATTCTGCTTTGGTCTTCATCTCATTCAGACCTGACACAGAGATCTTGATATAATGTTCTACCACCTTGCCTTCATACAGTGCGCTGGAATCATCGGCTTTTGATGTTGGCTTTTCAAAGAACCATTTGGAGCCAATTTCTACTTGACCGCTGCAAAAACTAGCCTGGATTATACAGAGAGTGAGAGAGATTAAAAATATGGGTGAGTGGAGGGAAAAACATTATATATATAATTGATCGAAGCCATTTTAATGATTAAAATATCTCAAATTCAATGTAGATAAGCTTTTATTAAAATTTAAAAGTATCGATTGGTTTGCCTGATTCTTGAACACGACATTCCAGAATCTAGTTCTATTTGTAAGGATACGTGATCTAGTTATCCTATGATCACAGATAAAATAGTAATATTGTTGGACTTTATATTCAATATGAATTTGTTGAACCTAGTACGTGAGAGTATGAACATGTAAACATAAGTTATCACGTGACCGGAAATACGACTGAAAGAGAGAAAGATTTTAGAAGTCATCTTAGGAGCCATGTCAAGAGAAGTCAATTAAGTTGTATGCACTGTGCAGGCAAGAGTTTGTCGCTGATGAAAGTTTGTTACTATGTGGTCAACCTAAGATGTAGTTAGCTACTAGTCATGTGAAATGTATCTTAGAGAAGTTAGGTTAGAGAGCAATAGCAGTAGTTACTCGTCATAAAGTGAAGGATATTTTTTTTTGAGGATTTGGGAATTTATTTTAGACTGAGAAATGTAATCATACAAGCCAGTACCAAATCAATTATATTGAAGATGATACGTTGGATTATGTTTATATTTATGATTATATTTGACTTACATCGTTGTTGCTATTTTTCGTCTGTATATTTATGTAATTAGAATTCACTATCAGTAATAAAGAGTTCAGTTATTATGTGTGACTTTTTAGAAAGTATGCAAGTGGTTCCAGCCACTCAAGTTCTCATCAGATATCCGGGCAACACACTACACACACGTCTACAATGTTCTGCCTTGCATTGACACCCTTGTATGTGTAGGGAGATAACTTATGTAGGTATTTATAGTATAATGTAAATCTACATTTTAACCAAAAAACAAAATTAGGCCTATATAATTAGTGATTCTTTTGAAGATAGCTATAAATAATTAGGTATTAGGCCTACAGCGTTTCTGGTGTACAGACTATTGAACGTATTGATAAGCTATGTATATTCAAATGAATATGGTTATTTTGGTCCACCTTTTAACACCTGTAAGGTAATTATTTAGCTAAGCGACGCACCATAGCTGACGGACTTTCAACATTCCATTTAGTGAGTCACGGAATTATAAGTCTAAGTGATTTATCTACAGTTGGTATTTGGATTTTACGGCGACAACATCGTTTAGTGACAGAGACTCGACTGTGGCTCATTCTGTATTCAAGTTGATTCGAATGTTGGAACTGAGTGAAGGAGTTAGTCTTTCCACGTTTGTCTTCTGAAGTATTCAGGCAACGCATCTGTAATACTCCCGAAAAAAATACGCTTGCGTCTTTTGAGTAACTAAACAACACCCAAAGGCAACACTTTACACACCGTAAATTTAAAATCAAATTGCGAAGCCCTTTCGTTTATAATAGACAATTTTGTATTATTATTTAGGAGGCAACATTGTTTATTTTTTCCAAGAATATAGACCGGATCTTCACAATCGCATAGTGAAAATATAGCAATACCTGTTTAAATTTTTTGATGCAAATAGCTAGTAGGATTCTTAAACGCATTGTTTCAATAGATAAGGATGTTTTTTTTTTTGTCAAGCTTACCTGAGAACTATTTGAAAAATCCATGAAAATCTCTATCAGTTTAAAGCCTTGCTGTAAATATCTGTCCATCGTACCTTGCCAGTCGCAATGGACAACAGGCTTCGGACGGAAAGAGTTTGTATAAGTGACCAGTATTGGGACAGAGACAGTATTATAGATGTAAGTTTCAGACACTCTGTCGATGGGATGATCAAAGAAAATGTCGACGCCCATTGCTGAAAATAAAAGAAAATATTGTTACTTACAATAGTCTTTGTTTTCACAGGAGGTTTGAACTTAATTGAATTTCGGAAAGGTGGGTGGAGAGTAGGTGAAGAATGGGGCGATTACTAAGGCTTAGGAGAGTCAGCTCTCTGAAACTTAACAACTGAAAAGCATCTACACAATCTTGATGCACTCTCAGCTGCACCGTGCAGGTCACGTCTGTGGAATGAAAGACTACTGCATCCCTATACGACTCTTTTATGGTCAATTAAAGAAAGGAGGCGATCACAAGGTGGACAAAGAAAACGTTTCAGGGGCACCTTCAAAGCATCTCTGAAAGCCTTAAGCGTTAGTGGTTATCATTGAATATGATATTATAATATATAGGAGAGTCAGCTCCGAAACTAAACCATTGGTACAGTGCAGATTATCATGGATGTTCAAAGGCTATGGAAGAAAATAAAAAGCTACCGACGCAGTTAATGGGCCTCTCATTATGGTGGGGGTAATTAAAGGCTTTCAAAGATTTGACGTCCAGGTAGGATGAATCAAGGAGCCCACACAAGCGAAGAAGAGGCCAGAAGAAAATACTGATCCCTGAAAAGTCCTGATCTGAAGTGATTTCTCATTTCTCCAGCTTGAATTAGAAATGTATTGGAATAAAAGTGAAGTACACACAACCGCAGGGCGATTGCAAGTGATGATTTGAGCCTTTCAAGTCCTCACTAAAATGGAGTTTGATGATAAAGGGGGTGGGGAGTGAAAGAGAAAAACGTAGACAATGAAATTATTTGGATCGATTTTCAATATAATATTTAGTGTGTGCAATGAACATGGCAGACAGACAGTATGTAAACAATAACAGGTCTTTTCCTACATGGAGCCTCTAGAAAGCAAAGTATGTATCGATACATAATGGTTACATTTATTGAATTAAAATATTTTTTTTATTTGACACCATGAGCAACATAATTAAAATTTAAAAACATTGATAGAAAGTCCCTTTAAGTGTATCCGTTTTGTTTCCCTTCCCCTTGTGTAACTACACACATACAAGAGAACTGTACTCACATGGCAGTTGAGGCCTCCATGACCGCTTGAGTACCTCTTGTCCTGTTAACTCTATACAGACAAGACGTGCCCCATCCGCGGCGTTAGTGTCAATCAGTTGCTGCATGTGACTGATGTCAGAGACAATAGAAACATTGGCCGAACAGCATCCTCGTTGGAAGATGCCGCGCTCCAATTTGATCACGGCCTTTTCAACCCGTAGTCTATAATGTGTCCCGTCATCTTTGTCTTGGTAACGACAGAAAATGCCTTGAAATGTTGTGATCAAAGTTGGTGTAAAAAAGCCTTTCCTTCTCCCCTGAGCAAGAAAATAAAAGAAAGTTTTTTTAATATGTGTGAATTAATCAAATAGGGCTCAAACTCTAGTAGTGAACTATGTCTCCCTGTGGACTAACATCTGGACCTGGGAAAAGATTTATTGAGAAGTACATTTACTGTTATAACTTTATTGTTTGGAACCGAGACAGTCAACCAACATCAAGACAACAACAACAAAAAAAGCTTACAATTATTGAAAAGGGGTGGGGGTGGGGAGAGGGAGTATTTGGAAGGTTTCCGTGTTGCCTTTTCAAAAGTGCTTTTAAAAAAAAAAAAGGGGCGGAGTCTGAATTCAAATTCGAGGTCTCGCGTCTCCATGACCGATACGGACACTCTAGCAACTGAGCTATATAACTACTTATAAAAATAGAAGTTACATTAAAATTTTAGCCAATTACCTAATTATGTTCACAAGGCATATCTCCCCTTACTGTCTATATCACAACAAATTAATTAATTCCGAATAATTGATAAAACAAATTGGTCCATTTTTTCGATTTATTTGTGTTTTGTCGTCGAAATGAAAAATTGTGCAAAGTTTCATCTTCATCCGAGAATGTGAAGTGGGAGAAATAACGTGAACAAGATTTATACCAGACAGACAGACAGACTTTCTAAACATTCTACTTGGGATAAATCCGTGGATACATTGCAAATGAGATGGTACCCTCCTTGCGTTGTGAATGTCTTGCTATTTCAAGGGAAACTCCGATGGTTTTGACAATTTTTGATATAATATATGTTTTGATTTACAGATAATGAATATATTATTCTTTTTTTTTTATTATTCAAACGTAATTTTTCTGCGCATTCAAAACAGTCAGACTTTCACCGGGTTTCAATGTGACGTCACAACCATGTTTAATTTAATCTGTTGACCTCTGTATAACGTGAGACCATACAGTAAAGTTTACATTCTCGTAAAAGAAATATATCCTCGTCATCTATGCAGTTAGATCTAGATCTTGTATGCAAAGAAAAAAATGCGTATTAAAAGTAGATTTACATGCTTGACTAACCACGGCAGTGTGTATCTTGTCGCCAGATCACTCAACACACAACAAACACTATCGCTTGGTTGTCTTGTCATGACCGACTACACGTAGTCTCGACTAGCCTTACACTGACCAGTTTGTTCGAATCAGTCAGACACACAGATCTATTTATTTCTTGGGACAGGGAAAGGCTTAGATGAAAATGTAACTTTTTTCTCGAGCTGGTTATCCAATGCTTTTAGATCTATTTATACAAGTATATATATATATACATATAAACATATAACTGTATCATAGATCTGGACTAGGCCGTCACTAAGCCTAACATCTACTGTAAGAATGTAGCGATACGAGTGGTTAAATGTTGTTTCTCTTTCAGTATTGTTGAAAGAAGTGACGTATGAACTAGCTTAAAACAAAATCTCAAAGAATCCCGTTTTTTTTCTAGATGTCAAGAATTTACTGACTAATTTATTAAATACTAGACATATGTTACCCGCGACCCGCGGGTCTTTATTTGCGCATTAGTGTTGATATAGTCACTGAGAGTATTTTGTAAACAATTAAACGAAATAATAATGTAATAAGTAAAGCGAATGTGTCAATGTAAAAATAGTGTGAATGAAGCTTTCAAATCAAAATAGCTAATAGGCTTAATTAAATCCATTTTTTTTTTCAAATTAAAACATTTGCTTGAAGGCCTACATATATTTGATTAAAATTTGAGATGAATATACTAAATTTTGTATGTTCATGTGTATAAAGTATAAAGTAGATCTTGAGGTAGACGTAGATCTAAATCTACACTAATTTAGAGTTCTGTGCTGCGCATGCGTGAACTTTTTTTCATGAATGAATATAGGCCTATCTCAACACGGCTACGCAGCTTTAGCGAACAGCGAACGAATGTATTAAAAATGCTTTAGAAAAACAAATTTGAATGTTAATTTGATTAAAATATCAAATGAATGGACAATAATTAGTATGTTTATGTGTTAAAGCATAAAACTATGTTTGCGAAAAGAAGTTTTATCATCTTAGAGTTCAGTAAGAGTTTTAGACCTAGGCCTAGGAATAGACTCAGACCTCAGAAGAGAGATGTGTTAATGTGTAACCATTTGGTAATGTCTAATGAAAGAATGTTCGCCAGGAAATATGTAGATATCAGGAACTAATTTATGTAAAAAATGCTTTTGGATAATCTAGTGGATTGGATTTAGATGTATGTTAAACGTAGCTAATGATCCTTTCACGTTATTTCTGTTTCGCTACGAAAATAAAATTAGTTTTGAGAAAATGGGTTTACCCGAAGGAAGTCGATACTTTCTTATCTATTCAAAACGAAAAGAGCGATAGCTTTGTTAAATGAATGGGATTATAAAGTGAATAATTAAACGAAATAATGTTTAGTACGCGATTCATGAATGAATATAGATCTAGGCCTATCTCAACTCGGCTTCGCAGCTTTCGTAAATAAATGTAGCTTTAGAAAACCAAATTTGAATGTTTATTTGATCAAAATATGAAATGAATGGACTTTAATTAATATGTTTATGTGTTAAAGTATAAAACTATCTGTTCGAAGAGAAGTTTTATCATCTTAGAGTTGAATTAGAGTTTTAGATCTAGGGATGGGATTATAAAGTAAACAATTAAACGAATTAATATTTAGTACGCGATTCATTACGGAATTGTCTAATGAAAGAATGTTCGTCAGGAAATCTGTAATCACAGATATAAGGAACTAATTAATGTAAAAAATGCTTTTGAAACACAAAATTGAAGGTTAATTTTATTATATAATGAAATCAATGGATCTTCTTTTGTATTTTCATGTGTCAAAGTAAAAAACTATCTGCGCAAAGTGTATTTCTTAAAATTAGATCTAGGTCTAAATCCTTTCTATCTTTTCTCATGTCAACATTGTAGACATGGCCTAGATCCATAAAATACTATAGCTGTAATAGAGTCGGACAACTTTATTTTTTTTGAGGGTCTTAAGTTTGTTTTAGGGCTACAATACATACACTACGGTCTAAGTTGGTACCCAAGGAACATTCCTGCCTAGTTTTATCAAGATTGGTCAAGCGGTTTTGATGTCTATAAGTAACATACATACATACATACATACATACCCCTCACATTCTACTTTATAATATAGATAAATGTTTCTAAGCATTTAAATACAAAATGGTTAAATGTTTACTATTACAACTTTTCACGCAGAATTTAAATATGTCGATAACTCAAATTTGAAAAACCTTCGGAGTTTCCCTTCAGTCATTAGAACTAGCTCTTCAAATATTTCAGCAGAAGTACCTTTCATTAATCTATCGCACCCCCCCCCCCGACCTCCCCTACGGGGGTTGGGGGGGGGGCGGACGAATTTTAGTAAAGAAATCACATAATCTGTATACGAATTTATTAGTTATGTTTAATAATATTTACTAATTATTTAAATTTCAACCTATTTTTAGATTATTTCGCTCCCCCCCCCCCCTCTAGATAGGTGGATTGTAGCTACTTTTTTAAAATTTTAAATGCAAAATCTGTCAACTTTCCATTGATTGAGCGCCATCTGTACCCATGTCAATACATTCCTACCAATCTCTGGATTTGAAGCTAAAAACATTTGTCTGTCGTATGTTTTTGTTGATGAAGCACACATTAGTAAATGTTAGGCACTTGGTTAGCATAGCAGCGCATCATAGTTGACGGACTTTAGACGCGACATTTAGTGAAGTCACAGTAAGGTTTGGCTTGTTGGTGTTAATATGATTTAGTTGGTCTTAAGACTTCAGTGTGAAAACATCTCGTAGTACTGACAAGTTTCTGCTGTAATTTGTCGACCAACTATGTCCTGAAGTCGATATTCAACAGAAAATGTCTACTGATCAAGTTCTAGAAGTAGATATTCCACAGAAAATGTCTACTGATCAAGTTCTAGAAGTAGATATTCCACAGAAAATGTCTACTGATCAAGTTCTAGAAGTAGATATTCCACAGAAAATGTCTCACTGATCAAGTTCTAGAAGTTTGAAACACTCGAAACCATACATAAATTAAATGACCAATAAAAAAAAATAATTCGAGACTCTACTGTGGCCTTTACGTACTAAACATTGCTCTAGTTGTCAAAGGTCTGAACGTAGTTCTTTATGTGTGTGATAGTGCTCTGGTCTACTAGATCGTACATAGAATAAGCTTCACCGTTAAGTGCAATGAATCTAAACCTCAAGCTATGCATTTACGACATTTACATTTTCAGTTAAAACCTTTTTGTAATCTAGCAAAGTTTTTTTACGAATCACTTTGCAAAAATAAATATTAGTCCAAAGAAATTAATCTATGTCCACAGATATTTCTCTAAAGGCATTTTGGGAAACCAGGTCTTACATATTTAGATTAAAAGTAAGCTATTCAAGTTTTGTCTTGTAAAATCAACAACTGGTCAATTGGTCATAGATAACATCATTTATAAAGATTTTTCGAAATGTCTAAGTTTCTTGAGAGGATTCTAAATAGTATTCAAACTGTCTACAAGTATGTAGCACATAGTAGAAACATTTAGGAGGGAGAAAGGTAAAAAAAAAAAACTATTTGAGGGGATGTCTTTTCTTTACGTCGATATTCTATTCTACTAAAGGGATTTACAAAAAAACAGCATCCTACCTGACCAGGGATATGATAAAAAGACAGCAACCTATATCCTTTGTCGTACTGTTGTGACAACAGTGGATAGTAGGTGTCCACATCACTGGTGACAAGTTGTGTGCTCCTGAGAGAAACCTTAGCTGATAAGGTCACGCCCACGTTGATAAAGTCGTACTCCGCCTTCGGCCCTGAATAAAAGGGCCCCGTGTCTATGTCCTCCAAGGCAGGCGAGACAGGAGTAGGGTTTGAATAACAACAGCCCATGATAATTATGTTTTCATTGCATGAAGCTCTATACAATTTACTTATATGAATTTAGCCTCTTTCCTTCGCACACTAAATCGATATCACAACAAATAGACAATAGTAGCTCAATAGATTCAGTACCGGTTTTTTTCTTTTAAATACTGAGTCCTAAAAAAATGAAAGAATACATCTCTCTGTTGCAGCTGGCCATGACAGTGTAGCTATTGCCATCAATTGTTTAAAAGTAGACTTTAGTTTGAACTAAATATATCTGTCGACTACGTTCACATCTCTACTAGACATACAATGTTCAGAGTGTCAACTTAATGTACAACGGAGATTACACAAAAAAAGTCCAAATATCTTGGCAGATGAAGTGTATTTTTTTTAAAGCACACACGCACACAGTACATAGTAAAGATGAATCAGATGAGGATCACACTATTTGATATAATCTGAAGAGTTGAACCACAAATCGTGTAAATATATCTAGGAGTTGAGGCTAATAACATTGAAGAGTTCCCCAGGATGACTTTTGTAAACTCAAGTTGACTAGAGAGTCACTAGCTCTGGTTGCTATGTCGCGTCAATAAAACGTCACCACGCGAAATCGATTTTTTTTACCTTTTTTTAAAGTCTATGTGTGTCAATGTGTTGCCTAATACTGCGTCAGTGGCATAATGAATGTATGCGTGGGAAACCTTTTTTGTGTACGGTGTAAAACTAAATAACCCTAACCCTAAGAGCGCATCCTGTTTGCTTTAACCAGTATTTTAGTCACTTTAAAATAAGTTTTCGTTGCAAACTGAATGGTAGCCCAGGTCATGTCATCTATCCTCCAAACCAAGGCTCCTACAAGAGGTTAGCTTAATAAATATGCTCATATTTGGTAATCGTTAAAAAAATGAAATAAAAAATATATTGACACTTCGGCATGTCGCTAGGTTATTGCTACTGGAACTATCATTTAACTAGGACTTAAAAAGAAAAAAAAATAGAAGAATAAAAATGTGCTCATGAACTTGGAGATGTAGAGGAATATAGGGTCCTGTGTGTGGAGGACGCGCGTATAACTCTCACAGAAAATGGATATCGAGATCTAATAGTCGCCACCGCTCTAAGCAAATTAACTTCTGGTTTAGCTTTAAGTGTCATGCAGCCTACCTCCTTTTATACACATTTCTAAACTCTAAACGCTAACTTTTTTTTTTTTAAATTGGAAACCTCAGAATTTGCGCTATTCAACTTTAGCTTTATCTTCATAGGAATGCTTGAAATTGAACTATGACTTCGGCTGAAATGGTGCCATTTTGTTTGCTGTAAACTTGTAGGGATCTCGTCAAAGTGGTGTCCATATTAAATTAAATTGTGTTTGATAATCACTTAACTAAGAAGTGCACGGTCACTTAACTCGACCTCCACAATACGAGCCATAGTCGTCTTCCGACGGAAGGAGCCAATGGACAGAGTCAACTCGAATACCTGATGGGCCGTCGTCAATTAGAGACTTTGTAGCCAAGTTGAAACATGGGAGTTGTTTATTTGTTTCTCTAAATAAATTGCTTTTTTTATTAAAAGCTAATGCTTATCCAGTAGACCTTGCGAGTATCTACGATTTTAGATCTTATCTTCTTATCTTATATAATACAGACGTTACTTCAAAAAAGAAGATGATTACGTCCTACACGTCATGCATTTAGTCATGCATATTAACCAATGACTTAAATTCTGCCAAGTCACTGGTTTTCCTGGCTAGTTCAGACAACCCATTCCATGCTCTAATAGCACTAAGGAAGAAGGAGTATTTGTACAAATTTGTCCTAGCCAATGGAACGAGGAACGTACCTTTATCTTTGTGTCTTTCAGAGTATTTTATTAAATTTTGTTTTTGTATTTGAAGATGGTTCAGTGTTTTATGTATAATTGCTACTTTACTTTGAAGTCTTCTATCCTGAAGGCTTTTTAAATTTAGTGATTTTACTAAAGGTGTTACTCTAGTGAATATTCGTTTGTTATGAATCTCAATGCTCTATTTTGTGTCTGAATCCAATAAAGGAGGCGGGCCCACAGAGACGGCCTTAGCAGTGCGCCGGTCCATGGACGAATGTGATATGCGGGGCCCTGAGCTGTAAGGGTAGACTATATGCATGCTAACGGGCTCGTCCGCCTCTAACACTGTAGGCATTTTTTTTTGGTCACAAAACATACGTAAGTACTGTACTATTGGCCTTTTAACTACATCAACTCGAAGTGTTCTCCACTTATTGGATCTGATACGTCCACAAAACGCTATGTAAAAGACGTCTGTTCTTTGTGGCTTACACAAGCGTGCAGTCAAGGATGACAGGAAAATATGCCATCAGGTCCATAAGATCGTTTTGAATACTATATCTGAGGAACTGGTCGTGACCCGTAATTAGTCGAAGATATTA
This sequence comes from Biomphalaria glabrata, assembly GCF_947242115.1. Lineage (NCBI taxonomy): Eukaryota > Metazoa > Mollusca > Gastropoda > Planorbidae > Biomphalaria > Biomphalaria glabrata. Next base: position 33,232,586 of record NC_074711.1, on the reverse strand, counting down.
TATTCTTGCATAGTTGTGTCGATTTTACCAACGCATAAACTTAGTCTGTTCTCCCACGAAACTTGCTAAGACTGCGTGCCAACACATTTTTTTTTTCTTTTCTAATTTGTTCTAGCATCAAGTTATCCATTGCGCTATCATCAGACATTATCAGACATTAATTAGACATTAATTAGACATTAATTAGACATTATCAGACATTAATTAGACATTAATTAGACATTAATTAGACATTAATCCAACCAAGCTGACACATACTTATAAGTATGGTTGGCTGCCTTGCCGTGCGGTATGCTCGCACAGTTGATTGTTGTTCGGCCGTCTCTTTGGTCCCGGATTCATACGCTGCTCGCTACCATCCACCGTCGTCCTGATGGAGATTTAGTCTAGGAAGTAGATTATCTTCAACTCGGAAGGAACATCTGAAACATTGAAAACATTTGACAAAGATTTTAACGTGATTTACAGAAACCTCGTGCTGCTAAATTTTGTTACCAAGATGTTTCCAGTCGCAGCAGCTTTCGTTTCTTGATTGGCCTCCAGTAGTTACCGAGACAAACAACTTACTAGAAAACAAAATGCTGTCTTTAGTCTTTAATAAAAGAACAAAGTGTACGACAGGACCTACAGTGGTCCAATGACTTTCGCAGATGCGACTTTTTAATGAAAAAAAAATACATCCGATTTTGTTTGTTTTTATTTACGAAATAATCAATTTATATTGGTTCATTCGGCTAGGTGTTTGTAATTAAAGCCAATGTGAATTGTTTAACAGAGATAGCCGCTTAGAATGTACAGGTCATGAGATGCTGTCTTTATAGAAATTGAACGGTATTTCCAAATAAAAAATGTGTTAAGAGCTTACATAGAACATGGTATCAAATAAATTACATGGTAATTGGTATCAAATAGATTGCATGGTAATTGGTATCACACATAGATTACATGGTAATTGGTATCACACATAGATTACATGGTAATTGGTATCACACATAGATTACATGGTAATTGGTATCACATAGATTTAATGTAATTAGTATCACATAGATTACATGGTAATTGGTATCACACATAGATTACATGGTAATTGGTATCACATAGATTTAATGTAATTAGTATCACATAGATTACATGGTAATTGGTATCACATAGATTTAATGTAATTAGTATCACATAGATTACATGGTAATTGGTATCACATAGATTACATGGTAATTAATTCACATAGATTACATGGTAATTGGTATCACATAGATTACATGGTAATTGGTATCAAATAGATGACAGGAAATGTTGAGCAACAAGTCCTGGTTTATTAGAACTGGTCTGGTTTTCAAACCTGACGGCGCAGTGTCTGGAGCGGTCGCACCACTTGCCACCCCTAAGCCAGCTACTGAGGGAGGGTCATTCGTTTTACTTTCTCTCGCCAACCAGAACGCATTTTACAAAGCTTATGTCAACTCTGTCTGTCTGGTAAAAAGTTTGTACACGTTATTTCTCCCACACCCAATCTCGGATCAAGCTGAAATTTTCCACGCTTATTTCTTTTATTCGACAAAACAAGAATCAATGAAAAAAAAAAAAGTTAATTATTTTGTTTGGTATCGAACAAGGGAAAGAATGTATACTTGACTGATAATTAGTCCCCTTTTATGACTCCTGCTTTAAAGTTTGAAAATAATAGATAACTATAAACCTTCTTTTTTTCAAAAGCACTTTCGCGTTGGCTTGAGGAGGCTTGAGCCAACGAGTTCGAATCTAGGTCTTTTACCTTTTTTTTAAATGCATTTAAAAAGCGATCGCGGTAATATTCACACAGCTACCCCCCCCATCTTTCTACCACCCCAACTCCTTTCCAAACTGGTCCAAACAAGTGATAGGAGTGTTGAGAAAGCTAAAAAGATGAAATTGCGCAAAAGAAAAAAAAATTGTAAAAATTATTGTTTGTCTAGAGTATAGATTGTATTACAAATTGATATACATGACTGATCCACACTAATTGAAACAACTGCGCTTAATATAAGCTTTGTTTTTGTTGTTGTTGTTGTTGTCTTTTTTAGAAGTATTGTTTTTAATTCTTGTTATTTTTTTCAATGCCAATGTCAACAAAACAATCTTGGAACTATTTTCTACCAGTGCATGTCAAATAAGCCTACGTGTATTGTATTTCACGATATAACATCAGGTCTGATATAATTACCGGTGATATGTTGGCACTAATGCTTAGTTGACCAACAACAATTTAGTTCTATTTTTTGAATTATTAGTTGGTAAGAATACATTTACATCCAACAGAGTAATTTTGCTGGCACTCAGACTTTGCCAGAACAAACAAGATTCAGATGACTCAGTGTCTGTTGTTTGAAGATAATTTTATAGAAGATAATTTTATAGAAGACACATAACATAAACAGTGTACCACGTACAGTTCTTTCTCTTTTAAATTGTAAGTCATTGTCAGTAAGCCAGTACATTGTAATCGAAGATTCGTAGAATACTAGATAACAGACCGCCTCATTGGAACTAACACTGGTTACCAAGAAAAATTGTTTTTGTGTTACGTTTAGATATAAATCCTCCGGCGCCCTCCGGAAAACTATCTCCATAGAAATAGCTCGCATGGGGCCGAGTCTCTATGTTGTAGAAGATTTCGCTATTGGCGACATAATATTGTTCTGCTTTTCCTACAATCCAGCTGATGAGCCTCTTTTCGACTTCCATGGAGGACTCGCAGGCATAGGACGCTGTTAGGTAAACGATTGTATTGGTTGCGTTGTAACAAAGTAACTGGATTTTATCTTTTCTTTTTTGTAATTTCTACTGTTAGCAAAGTTTAGCGACCTTACAATATTCATGTTTAGTAATAATTTCATTTCTCACAAAACCTCTTCTACATCTACTACTACAGATGCTCAAATATCCCCCCCCCCCCCCAAAAAAAAAAAAGATATAACAAAAAAAGTAAAATATAATAAAACGAGTAGTTCTTAAACCACATTTCAACAGCATTACTTCAACACAAAGAATAAAGAATGAAGTTTTTTGCTGTTTTTTTTTTATTAACAATTGTACATTAGTAAATATAACAAATGGCTATCAAGAGTTTTTACTTTTTTATTTTAATTAAAATTATTATCGGTTGGCAGTCAATTGTTTTTTAAAGAGATGAAAGAAATAAGCTGTATACAAATACTATAAATTAAAGATTTTTAGGAGTGGAGTCCCCTGGGCTGTAACCTCTATTACCCACTCTTAAATCCGGCCCTGGTGACGACGCTAACGGGAGGTTTGGACTAAGATGTAATAACGTCCTAAATAAAAGAACAAATCAAGCCATCGTTATAATTATGGGAATCTAAATGAATTACGAAATGTAATAGTCAAGACTTAAACTAGACTAGTCATTTAACGTTTTGTTAAGCATTATCATCTTGCTATAGTAGCTTTTTAATTGTCAGTGTGATTTATAAATATATATTTATTAGACAACAGGCGCGAAGCTATACGATTATATAAATTCTCTTTCATACATACGCCAAGGCATACAATATTGGAAGTATTGTTTAATGTATCAGCCTTTGTTTGCGCCAACTCTGTGACCATGTAGTGACCAAGTCTCCTGTCCCCTTATGACCCCATCCCCTACCCTTTGACTCCACTCGCCCGTATCCTTTTTTTTTTCTATTCTTATCCTATAGATTACAGACTTCAAGGGAGAAGAGTGTTACGTCTTACACATTTCAATCTAGTCATGCTTGTTAATCAGTGACTTAACCCTCTGCTAAGTAGTTGGTTTTCCTGGCTGATTCAGACAACCCATTCCATGCTTAACCGGGAAGAAGGAGCACTTGTACGAATTTGTCCTAGCATATGGAACAAGAAACGTGCCTTTAACTTTGTGGCTTCCTAAGTATTTTATTAGGTTTTGTTTTTCAATTTGTAAATTATGGTTCATAGAACAATATTTTTTTTAACGAATATAATGCAGATCTCTTTTATCTAGATCTATTTTGGTACAATTTTATCTAGCTCTACTTTAGGATGCGTGTTTGAGTTTGATAAAACGCTTGGCTACCTTCTTCCATATACCCCCCACACACACACACACACCGGTTCACAAAAGAGATTGGACCATAACCTACTGAACATGCAACAGATACGCTAAACAAAAGCAATTTAAAATAACAGTAAATCCGAGAACAACAATGAGATATAACTTGTAAGAGACTTCTCCATAGCCTGTTACGCCAGTCTTGAAATTATATTTTACGGATTTACACGTCTGTGCCCTTGAGTATTGTGGACTTTCTAGAGACCTTGATTAGCTTTGTAAATTCGAGCAATGTAAACTTTCGAGAGACCTTGATGTGCTTTGTAAATTCGAGTATTGTAAACTTTCTATAGAACTTAATGTGCTTTGTAGATTTTTCTCTGGAAAAACAAGAGCACTTGCATATAAAATGTGGACATACTTGTGAAAGTCACATTTGCAGTCTCTAGAATACAAGCCAACTCCCAGCCATTGTTGCCCATTGCCTGCAAAGAAAATTTGACGAGTAAACAAATAAAGCTCAAGAATACAAGTTGTAGGATTTAAAAATAATTGGCTCGTTAATTTAGAAGTTGTTTGTTTTTAGCTAGTGACTGCAACAGTGGCGTTGATAGAAAATATAAAAAATAAGAAACGGAAATAATTTAGATAAAATATACAGGGATGGCCGAAATACGGCATGCAGGTCACATCCTGCCCGCTATGTGGTACTTTCCGGCCCGCCAAAATGTCATCACAAAGTGTAGAAATCTCTATTTAGAAACCTCCATGAAAAATGGACAGATCTTTATCTCTATTGAACATGGGATATTAAGCCAACACCTATGAATTGTAAAGGCCCATAACATTAAAGGGCAAGACATCAAGTACGTTGACAAATTTGAGTGCAATTTGAGCCGCTTAGAAAAGATGGCTGAGTTATGTCTAGAAACGGAAGTATTAACAACAACATTTGCCAATCAAATGAGGCGGCGGCAAAGGCAAGCTATCCAGTACTTTAGATCTATTTTTTTAGCAGAAATGTGAAGCTATTATACGAATGCATTAAAAACAAAGTGCTTTCTAGAAGTGGTGGAGTGTCCTGAATAGAAGAATGCAGTTGAAATTGTCAGCCTTTCTGGCGGTGGAAGATATGAATAACTATCTCCAGTTCAATCTAAGAGACAAAGCAGCAGATTTTGAAATGGTTTCTTCTGCCCACAGACATATCTGATACCGCTCAACTCTTGAAACTTATTCGCGAAACAAGTAGCCATTTAGAAATGACGAAAGATTTAGTGGAGCATGTATGAGAGCAGCACTGGGAAAGACCTATCCAAAAAAAAAGTATTTCAACCCTCATGAATGACTCTTACGTAAGAAAAAGTAATGGGATGAATACTGACGGCGCCAGAAGTATGCAGCAGACTGGCAGCAACAGTATTTGGAAAAGTAGTTTGGTCCTATGAATTTCATCTAATGGCAGGCTTTGAATCAAAGATTTTCTGACAGAAATTGAGTCTGAATATGAAGACGTTCTATTTCACACCCCTGGGTAAGATAGTTATTCGTATTGTTATAAACTTGGTGGTGGCACAGAGAGGGGTAGTGGTGTGTGTGTAGTCAGACGACGCAAATCGCCCCAGGCCATCGCTAGACGAGCGGTCAATCGTGACGAGTTACGACTGTCAGCCGAGTCGAGTGTCAACAGGACATTTCGGGAAGGATCGCCGTCGTGAACAAGAGCTCAGGAGCGTCACGAGAGTTGTAGTCATCTTACCACCTGGAAACGTCGAGCGGCGTTCTGTCCGGTTCGAGAAGGCCAGTAGGGACCCTATATAAGAGCGGAGGCGACGCAGTCAAGACGGTTGAGAAAGCGGGTTCACGACAGGAGTTCAGAACACGGTCGACTACAGCACAGTTCAACGGTGTGGTTCTGTACAGAGCATTACGACGGTTCAGTGCGGAGTACTGTCAAGTACAGTTGAGACGAACGGCGTCTTGATCTTGGTCTGTGATCGAGTCCGACACAACGAGCCCAAGTGTGTGAAGTCAGTCCTGAACTGTTGAACCCAGTGCAAGCCCGGAACGAGACGGAGAGGCCAGTGCAAGACTTGATACGGCGGAACGGTGTTATCGGAGAGATATTTGTTATCGCAGAGCTATTTGTACAGTCTTGTGTTACGTGCTGCCAAGTGTACATTATTGGCTGTTTTTTTATGGACATTAAACCTTTACGTTATTTTGGAGCACTGAGTTGTCAAGTTCTTTAAGTTGCTGGTGTATGGTGCAGTTTGCAGAGAGCCTGGATAGCGAGATTCGTAACAACTGGTGTCAGAAGTGGGATCGGATCGGAATCGGATTGGATCGGATCTACTATGGCTCGTCTGAAACTGCTGTACGAACTTGAATTTAGAGAACTGAAGGAAGAACTCCGTGGACGAAGGCTGAAGGTATATGGTAACAAGGAAACTTTACAAGCCCGCCTCCGAGAAGACATGTTGGAAGAAAAAGAAGATCCGGACACATATCTTTTTGAAGTCGAACCTAATTTGCTGGAACAGTTCACCAGTATCATGCAGGAAAAGATGGCAGCTATGCAGGGACAGATCGCCAGTAGCAGACAGGAGCAGATGGCAGCTATGAACTCGGGGCTGGAATACACCAATTCCAAGATAGATGCCATGAACACCAAGATAGCCGCCATGAACCAACGCATACCTGCTGTGGAGGAGAGGATCATCAACTCAGACGTTCGTTCAGATGCTAAAGCCAGAGAGAGGAGCCTTGGTGGTGATCATGAGGACCCATTGAAACCTGACGAAGCCGTTGAAAGACATATGCAAGTCGAGAGATACCAGCCAGGTCCGAACCTAACAGACGTTGGTCCAGTTGCCAAGACTGGAGAGGAAAGTCCTGATGGTGGTAAAGAGAATCCAAGGCAGTCTGACGGTGACATTGATGGACATTTGAAAGACGAAAGTCATCGACAAGGTCTGAAACCAACAAGTGATTGGCCCGATACTGAGACGAAAGAGAGAGGCCCTGATGGTGGTGAAGAAAGCCGAATGGAGCCTGAAGCCGAAAACGAGGGACCTTTTCACGAGGAGTGTTGCCAACCTGCCCCACGAGCATGCCCTCCAGACAAGGCTGAAGATGATGACCTGTCCCACAATTCCCTGTCCTGTGGATTTGAAGCCCATCCCAGTTCTTCTTGGCAAAGCCCTATGAAGCCACCTCTTTTGCCAACGATCTTGGTATCCCCAGCCCTTACATCTTATACCTCTCCATGTGTCAAGTGGCTGTCCTCAGTACCGACAGACAAGAGAGCGATGCAACCACAACGTCACTGCAACAAGAGGACGATCATCCGGAGGAAAAGAAGAAGGCGGCGTTTGCGTAGTCCAACGTGCATGGTGATTCTACCAAGAAATAACTGCAGCCACATGAAGACCAACTGGCGGAGAAGAAGAAGAAGGCTACTTTTGTTGAGTGCAACATGGATGACGATGCGACAACGACATCGATGCAACCAGATGAAGGCTAACTGGAGGAGAAGAAGAAAACGTTTTCTGAATTCAACGTGGATGGCGATGAAAGCACGACGGCGAAACAACCAGGTTAAGGCCAACTGGAGGAAGAGAAGGAAGCGACTATTGCTGACTGCAACATGGATGGCTCCATCAAGCTCAAGAGGCAAGCCAACTGCCACTGATCGACCCCCGCCTGCAGCGATGAAACTTTACAGCCAATGTCATGATGTTGATTCTGTCCGGGACGGACAGATCTAAGGAGGGGGCAGTGTTATAAACTTGGTGGTGGCACAGAGAGGGGTAGTGGTGTGTGTAGTCAGACGACGCAAATTGCCCCAGGCCAGCGCTAGACGAGCGGTCAACCGTGACGAGTTACGACTGTCAGCCGAGTCGAGTGTCAACAGGACAGTTCGGGAAGGATCGCCGTCGTGAACAAGAGCTCAGGAGCGTCACGAGAGTTGTAGTCATCTTACCACCTGGAAACGTCGAGCGGCGTTCTGTCCGGTTCGAGAAGGCCAGTAGGGACCCTATATAAGAGCGGAGGCGACGCAGTCAAGACGGTTGAGAAAGCGGGTTCACGACAGGAGTTCAGAACACGGTCGACTACAGCACAGTTCAACGGTGTGGTTCTGTACAGAGCATTACGACGGTTCAGTGCGGAGTACTGTCAAGTACAGTTGAGACGAACGGCGTCTTGATCTTGGTCTGTGATCGAGTCCGACACAACGAGCCCAAGTGTGTGAAGTCAGTCCTGAACTGTTGAACCCAGTGCAAGCCCGGAACGAGACGGAGAGGCCAGTGCAAGACTTGATACGGCGGAACGGTGTTATCGGAGAGATATTTGTTATCGCAGAGCTATTTGTACAGTCTTGTGTTACGTGCTGCCAAGTGTACATTATTGGCTGTTTTTTATGGACATTAAACCTTTACGTTATTTTGGAGCACTGAGTTGTCAAGTTCTTTAAGTTGCTGGTGTATGGTGCAGTTTGCAGAGGGCCTGGATAGGGAGATTCGTAACAGTATTAAAAAAAATTTTCAAAACAACATTTAAATCAGTATTCTATTCAATGAGTTAATTAATAAATGGAAAATATATTTTATAATGAACCATTGACACTTTTACCAATGTGACCTTAGATGCAAAGTGTTTGTACCAATGCGCGAATCTATGAATGAAGCTTGAGTTATTAATGAAGAAGTCCATGACCTTTTTAAAAAAAGTTACCTTCCCTGAAGTTTTTCAATGAAAAGTGGCGTAATGTTTTGAAAAATCTGCTTGCATATATAATTTTAAAAATTAGATAGTTAATTTTCGGAAAAGAAAAAAGTAGCCGTTGCATCAGAACTTTGAATGATCTAAAATATCATGATGTCCGATTTTCTCTTCTAGTTTCTGAGATATAAACGTGACAGACGGACAGACAGGCCACACAAAACTAATAGCTTCTTTTCCCCTTTCGGGGGCCGCTAAAAATGCGAAGCTTGCATCAGTTCCCAAACATAGTAGAGCATTATGACTTATCATTCACTCTGTCTGTAAGGTAAAAAGTTTGTACACGTTATTTCTCCGACACCCAATTTTGGATTAAGCTGAAGTTTTGCAAAATTATTTCTTTTACCTGACAACAGAAGAATCGATAAAAAAAAAAAAAATTAACTATTGGTTATTTTGTTTTGGAATCTCGAACAAGGGAAAGAAATTGTACTTGACTGAAGTGGTGTATACGCTGAATTAGTCCCCTTTATAGGTCGCGGTTTAAAGTAAGTTTGAAACAAACAAAAGATGACTATACAATATTCTATTTTCATAACACGTAGGGATTAGTATGTCGGCTTGAGAAGGCTTGAGCCACGAGTTCGAATTTTTTTATAAATGCTTTTATAAAGCGATTACTGTAAAATTCACCAGATATTCCTTTCTCCCCCCCCCCCATCCCTCCCATTTTTCCTATTGTTCCATATAAGTGATAGAATCATAGCGTATAGAGAAAGCTAAAGACATGAAATAGTGCTACAAAAGCAATTGGTAAAAATATTTCTAATCGCAAAGATTTATTGCTGTTGTTCTAGATCTATTAAATATTTCATTACATGACTGATCCAAACTAATTGATACAATTACACTTTGTATAAGCTTTGTTTTTTAAAGTATTTTTTATGCTTTTCTTGTTTCGCTGTTTCTTTTTAATCTTTAATTTCATTTTGTGCCACTAAAGTCATTTCGCCTAGGGGCCTCCAATTTTCTAAGACCGGCCCTGATATTAGAACGTCGGAGCAGTATGATCTGTAGTTGTGTTCAGCATTATAGCAACAGCAACAACAGAGGCAGACAGGCTTCTTCATTGTCTTCAATGTGCTCAAGTTTAGAACTTATTCTACTCATTTTGTTGTTGTGTGAACTGTTTTGCAGGTCACGTTTATTTTAACGTATTAATAGTCAGGGTCCAAGTTAGCTGATCACTACAGGTTCAATTACACTACAACTGTAAACACGACAAAGTGAAAATGTATACTTTATAGACGAAACAGTTCACTGAAAATATGAACATTGTGCGATAGACAAGATAATGACATGAGGCAAACAATGTTGTTGATGTAGGTACATTTAGATACAGGCCTAGGAAACATAGATATTGGATTATTTGATTGATATATTGATTTGTTTAATTTAGAGATACAACTCCCGAGAAAGCCGTGCGTAGGCTAGATATGCCCAAAAAAAAATGAATATACTGAGAAAATAATTTTTTTCCGATTTTCGCTTTTGATAAGTAAATAAAATGTTCATACCACCATGACTGGCTCCCATTCAGTTTTGGTCTTGACTCCACTCAATGTTGGCCCTGTTACCTTGATATAATGCTTTATAACCTTTCCTTCATACACAGGTGTCAAGTCATACATCTTTGATGTTGGCTTTTCAAAGTACCATTTGGAGTGGTATGACGTACGGCTACTGCAACAGTCAACCTGACACGACAGAAAAGATTTTAGTGTACTACTTGTGAGAAGTAGTGGGCCTAATTAAACAAGTTAGTCAATAACGATTTCTTTTTTCTTAATACAGACATACTTATTTATTATAAAATATAAATCGCCAAAGAACATAAGCTTATATCAAATGAACAGCGAGCGTGTATATTGTAGAATCATGGGCGTTTTTTTTTTCTGTATTCTAAGCTTTAAAATTGTAGTTTCTAAAATTGAATAAAGCGCATTATCCTGCTATTCTTCTAATTTAAAAAAGGGCAGGTCAAATATTAAATCTGCTATTTACAATGAGTGAATGAATTTTATTTGGGGAGGGTTGAGCCTAAACCATCAGGCTACGCCCATGGAATTTGGTGACTGTAGTTTGCTTTAGTTATTATCTGGCTGTTACTTGAATTTCCATATATTAATGGACCTCAGCGAGTGTATGAAAACAGATGAATGTGTGATGAATAGTATTGGGTGGGGGGGGGGGATTTCAATTCCCCCCCTCCGGGTACGCCCATACGTACGAGCAACGACCTATGCCATCGTCTCTCAAACTGTACGATGCGCCACCCGCGAGGGTGTATTCTTCTCTTGTGCCGAAATGGTTAAAAGTTTCCGACTCTCATACATCGTCGACGACTTTTGTGTGACAAAAGGACATTCTGAAGCTTAAATGGCAGGAAAAATTCTGGCGCAGAGTCGCCCCCCCCCCGGAATTTTCTGGGGAAGCGTAAGGCGCTGACCTAAAAAAAAAGGGTGGGGACTGTACTTTTTTTGGGGGGAGAGAGGGAGTGGAGGCGTCACAAGTAACAGTTTGAGAAACTTTGCTGTAAGCTTTGAGACTACTTCTTTTAGCAAGAACAGGAAAATATTATAAGATCTACCTCTGATGTATATGAAGAGTCCATGAAAATCTCCACAAGACGAAATCCTTGTTTCAAGTGTTTGTCTAAATTTCCCTGCCAATCACAGCTGACATCGGCGTGTGGTATGCAATTCACAAAACTGTACATGACCACTATTGGAACAACGACAGTATTGTAGGTGTAGGTTTCGATGACCCTGTCAATGGGATACTCAAAGAAAACATCAACACCTTTGTCTGGGAAAGAAGAAAAAGACAAGAGAATAAGCCTTGCCTATTGTTGACATCTAGTTCTAGTCTGAAATACACTGGAACGTTGATGTAGCATAGAGTTATGTGGGACCAGCACAAGCCTTCGATCTTTTTTCTTTCAACTAGTCTGCAAACATTCACTCCATCCCGCAATCCCATTACATTTTTATAAGTACATGAATAGCTCAGTGGCAAAAGACGTTGACATTCCATCGTGTATGCTCGAATAAGTAGTAAGATACGAGTAACTTATAAAAAATGCATTTGATTAGCTAGCTTAGACACCTTCTCCCAGATACCCCAAAAGTGATTGGACCATAGCACACTGTTTTGCATTTAACAAAAACAATTAATACAAATATTTCCAATCTCACAAATGTATTATTGTTACTCTAGATGTGCTAAAAATGACTTCAAAGCAATCGTTTCAATTTAACTCACTACGTTTTTTTTTTAACTAAATTTATAACTTGTTTCTTCACAAGTTAAAATAAAAAACATTTTTACAAGACAAGACATGCACCAATCAAAAAATTTAACCAATGAGTTAATTAATTATTAGTGATTAATTATTTAGTTTGATATTGAAATAGGGAGAATGAATGCTACTTAATGAGAAATGTGTATGTATATATGGATTTAATCCCCTTATTACTTTGACACGTTTTTCGTATCCCACTTACCATTCTCGGATCAAGTTGAAATTTAGCATTATTATTCATAGTCGATGACAACACACGAATTAATCCAAAAATTAACCTATTAGTTTATCATTTAGTACTCATTAATCAATTTGGTTAAGCAGAAAGGGAGCTAAACCCTGACATTTTCAGATAAATGGCAGTAAGCGGTTCTTTCCCTTCGATTAGCTACGTGTTTATAAAGTATTCTTTTTTTTTCTATTGCTTGTTAAGTATTATATCTATATCGTGTTTTTCTATTCATTATAATTTATTAACCGTGTCGATAGCATTACTGCACTAATTTTGAATAACGACGTGTACTTACAAGGAAATTCATTGTCCTGCAATGTCACACGCTCCTCTTGACCAGTCAACTCTATACAGACCAGCCTGGCACCATCTCTGGCATAGCTGTCGATCATCTGTTGAATATGGCTGGTATCAAACACGGTGGAGGATCTCATCGAGCGACAGCCAAGGCTAGAACTTTCCACACTGACTTTGATGATTGCCTTTTCCACTCGCAGATGATATCTCTGATTGCTGTCTTGTTGGGGACCCCGGCAAAATATGCCTTGAAATGTTGTAATGACACCAGGCTTGAAAAATCCCCTGGGTTGACCCTTTTTCACAATACAAATATTTTTACTTGATTAATCTGGCAACATGTATAGATCTAGATGTTGAATAGGCTTGTGTGAATTGTATGCATGAATGTATATATTTATATATATAGGCCTATGTGTGTACGTGCGTTAATGTAGACCTATGTTAAGGTGACCAGACGTCCCGAGTTAGGAGTGAGAGTCCCGCTTTGGACCGTTTGTCACACTTTTCATAAAATGTCCAGGCGGACACAAAATGTCCCGCTTTCATAAAAATAAAATCGATCAATCTCACGCTTTTATTTTAAAAACTTTCTTAATCTTTAAACTAATAACTTTAAAGTTACCACCATTCACCGTTCTCTTCTTGGTACTTAGTTCATGTGCACTGCTTAGCAAACTTCTGTGAGGCATGAGTAAGTCCTTTTACTTTGCAGCATTCTGCTTTCTTCTCAGAAACTTTCGACTTTTGCGTGTTGTCGTTCCGCATGTTTCTCGCTGATTCTATTAACCAATTCCAACATACAGTATTCCTTCATTTGGCTTTCCTTTCTGGTCAAGTCGATGACAGGGTAAGGGATGTCGTATACAAAACATCGAAGTTTATGGGAATTACGGAGTTCTCGTTTATAAAGAAGGCACGAACATTCATTATCCACTATGAAGCACGGTGCTAGAAATGTCGATGACAGTTTTCTATGAAACACGATGCTAGAAATGTCGATGACACTTTTCTATGAAGCACGGTGCTAGAAATGTCGATGACAGTTTTCTATGAAACACGATGCTAGAGATGTCGATGACAGTTTTCTATGAAACACGGTGCTAGAAATGTCGATGACAGTTTTTTTTTATGAAGCACGATGCTAGAAATCTCGATGACAGTTTTCTATGAAACACGATGCTAGAAATCTCGATGACAGTTTTCTATGAAACACGATGCTAGAAATGTCGATGACAGTTTTCTATGAAGCACGGTGCTAGAAATGTCGATGACAGTTTTCTATGAAACACGATGCTAGAAATGTTGATGACAGTTTTCTATGAAACACGATGCTAGAAATGTCGATGACAGTTTTCTATGAAGCACGGTGCTAGAAATCTCGATGACAGTTTTCTATGAAACACGATGCTAGAAATGTCGATGACAGTTTTCTATGAAACACGATGCTAGAAATGTCGATGACAGTTTTCTATGAAACACGATGCTAGAAATGTCGATGACAGTTTTCTATGAAACACGGTGCTAGAAATGTTGATGACAGTTTTCTATGAAACACGATGCTAGAAATGTCGATGACAGTTTTCTATGAAGCACGATGCTAGAAATGTCGCACTTGTGGATATAATTAAACAAATGAGTGAAGATCGTAATTTTCAATATTGAAAGTTCGAAGTAAGCCTTCATTGGGGTAGCCTACTTCTTCAACATATTAATATTGGTGGGAGTAATCAATAAGCAGCCGCTAGAGGTACTTTTGCCTGTCATATAGTTTTCCATGCAGAAGTTCTGTTTATCGAGGGACAGTTTGTTATGCCTGAAGTATCTTCTGCCATTGACGGATTGGTTCAGAAATGCACGAAAAGAAACATAAAAACTTGAAAAGACTCCTCCGCTACGAAGTACGCAAGGATGACGCGAGTTGGCAGGGGTGGACAGGCTATATGGGCAAACGGGCAAATGCCCGGTGGGCCGGTACCAAATGGGCCGGTCTGGTCGTGACCAAAGAAAAAAAAATCAATCCAGACAACTTTAAAAAAAAGTGACAGCAGCAAGACACAAAGGCCCGAACACGTTTTCTTGTTGTTGTTTTTTTGGTTGTTGTTTTTTTATTATTATTATTACAATTAATTTTGTTTGAAATTCAACACGAATATCAAGAAAAATACAATATACACTGTACGTATTGTCATTTGCAAAACGTTAGACTGTATTTTCTGCTATGCACGAGCGGCATAGACTGCTTTGATGTCTTCGAGGCTGTGTTTGGCCTAATCATTTTGCTTGTTGGCATGGACCTTTGATGGCGCTCCCATTTTTTTTTTTTGCTCCTGCCCTCCCCCGTCTTCTGATGGTTCCATTGTCAATAAACGATAAAGAGGGATGAGAGAGAGAGGTTAAGTTAGAAAACATTGATTTAACGCAGCAAAAC
This sequence comes from Biomphalaria glabrata, assembly GCF_947242115.1. Taxonomy (NCBI): domain Eukaryota; kingdom Metazoa; phylum Mollusca; class Gastropoda; family Planorbidae; genus Biomphalaria; species Biomphalaria glabrata. The sequence continues at coordinate 33,217,486 of NC_074711.1, read as the reverse complement.
AATAGTTAATAGAAATTAACTTGAACACATACACACAGCCGCGAAATTGCAAACAGCCCAACTTATTCACAGCTCAATATGGGTATAAAGTTCTACTTTCTGCGATTTGAAAAGAAATAGTAAGTTTCTTTTTGTTTATTTTTAATAACATAGATCTAAAAATACTACACTTAATTAAAAAATAAATATAGATCTAAATACATTTTTATACTATTATAATTAATAGCAAACTTATGCTTAGTATGAAGTCATTATTGATGAAAATTATTACAATAATTACAATAATTTATATGGCGCTGTCACAACCGATATTTAATGAAAGGAGATTTAATTTATATTTTAAATAATGGGTCATGGTCTATTCATATATATACAAATTGCGTTTTTGAGAATGTACTAGGACGAAGCAAGAGCTTTTTACATTAAGTAAGTACCTCTTTAACCGTTCTGCTTTCTCTTATTTTTTAATGGAATGGGTAGCCTGAGTCAGCCAGGAAACAAATGTTTTAGCATATTTTAAGTCACAGATCAATATGCATGACTAGATTGACACATGAAATGAGTAGGATGTAACTATCTTATTTTTTTGAAGAAATGTCTGTAATCTATAAGTAGTTCCAAAAAGCTTCAAACTCATTAGGCTGCTATTGCATTGTTTGTTTCCAGACTACATACATGTATAAATAGAATACATTATGTAATCCTACGAACGCATCCATCCAGTTTTCGATGCGTTATCAAACTTTATATATTTTGTAGAGAATTAGGCTAACACCTATATTATAACACATGGGCGTAGTTGGGAGGGGAGGGGTTCAAACCATCACTTGCCTCGCCCCGGACCACACTGGGGGAGCTCACAGCGCTCCCCCGGACTCCCTGCCTGTCCCTTGGCGGTGTGTACTGTGTTTCCACTAATTATAAGCAGAGAGTATTCTAGGGTAGAAAAACTTTTGAAAGAATGAAAGATCAGAATGTAATGAAGATTAATTACATATACACACACTAATATATATATATATATATTGCGGAGTGGGGTAAAAATCCCCCCACACCGAAAATATATGACAAGCCATTTGTGCGCCGGTTTATATGTTAATGCCCGGGCCGATTTTGATACCCAGTCCGTCCCTGCGAGTTGGTTAGAAAAGGTGATGTAGCAGCGACAATCGTACGAGTACCGGGTATTTCCGAGAGAGAATCGGCCTATTCGACAGGTTAACACTTTCAGATATATCGCACAGAAAGATCATATCTTTGAAAACGTTTCAGAAACCCTGTAATTATTTAAATTGTTTTGTGTCTACATTGTGAGTAAATTGTGTTTGTGTGTGTATACATTGTGAGTAAGTTGTGTATGTATGTGTGTACGTTGTGATATATTGTGCTTTAGTGTAAGTTGTGGACATATTGATCTCAGAAATCTAAGTCTGTGCTTTTGACGTCCCATGATCAACATTCGTCCCGCTCTGGCTCCCCAAATATCTGGTCACCTTACCCATGTTTTAGTGTACGTGATTATACGGCTGTGTGTTTGCATGTGGAAGAAACTATTTATATTATTAAGTGCGTTTTTTGTTGAAGTTTAAAGAGGGCAGGGACCTTCGCTAAAACCCTGCACTTACTAGAATCCGGTTGTTGTTGATTTGAAATCCGTAAAAATGGGATTGCATTATTTCTAAACTTTGAAAACTAAAGATCATTTTCTTCTAAGACAGAAAAGAGCGAGTTTTCTAGATTTGGGACGACTTCCCTTACAGCTTGAAAAAGGGTTACGTACATAACAATGTCTATGTACAATATATATAGGCCTATATATATATATATATATATATATATATATATATATATATATATATATATATATATATATATATATATATATATATATATATATATATTAGAGAGAGAGAGAAAGAGAGAGAGAGAGAGAGGGGTCTGTGAAACAGACAATTCAATAATGCAATGATTTTGACACCATTAAAATTGATTCTCCTAATGTTATTGCAAGGATGAAGTATAGGAAATACAAAATTAAGAAAACGCTGCGGAACGTAAAAAAAAAATAACAAAGGACTAATTAGGTCATGGGATCTTCCACTGACCTCCTTATCATATAACATTACATTATAACATTACCCTGACATGAACAAGCGTCTACAGATTGAGAACAAACTTATTTATATGTCAGGCACGGATTGAAAAACCAAGACACATTGCTTTAAAAAAACAAAGAGAGATAAGCATCCGACCCTCTTCCCGTTTTTTTTTTAATCACATTTTTCTAAGTCCAGCCGTCTCTTCCCGATTTCTTGTATTTGTACACAAGAGAATTAACTCAGTTGCTGCTGCCTGGTCGAGCGTTTCGGAATTGTGGTCTCGATAGTACCGAGTCCAAACCCTACCAACATCCATTTCCTGCCGTCCTGCAGAAGCATTGAACGTAATATTTTTTAATTCTGTACAACAACCAACAAAGTTAACTCTTTACCGTCTTTAACAGGTTAAAGAAGAAATGAAGAGTATCAATGTACTTTTTAACATCATCAAACAAAATGAACAAGGTGAAAGAAAATGGTTACCTGGCAAGGAATGTGATAAAATGTTAACATTCTGTAACCTTTGTTATACTGCTCACACAACTGGGGGTAGTAGGCCTCTACGTCACTCGTGAGCAGACGTGTGTTGCTGATAGAATTTTGATATAACAACGTCACGTCGACATTAAGAAATTCGTACTGAGCCTTCGGCCCTAAGTACAAGGGCCCTAGGTCTAAGTCCTCTAGGGCGACCATTGCAGGCTTTGAGTTACAGCAGCCCATTATGAATCAAGTTTCCTCATTTGAAGCTGTCAAGTTTAAATTGTATTAGAAATCAGGCTTGATCCCTTGGCGCACACCTATTATTGTGTAGCCTAAATACTTTTATTAGTTTCAAAACCAATGTCTTGTTCACGGAGCTGTTCATGTTTGCCCGTCATAAATCATAGGTAGTTATTTCCGTTACATTCCACTGGTACACTGTCATACATGAATATTGTATTTACATAAGTCTTTCTATCTTATCTTATCTTATACAATACAGACGTTTCTTCAAAAAAGAAGATAAAAAAGATGATTACGTCCTAAGCTTCATGTCTCATGATAGACATGTTAAATAGATAACTAGAACTCTTTAAGGGGAAAACTATTTCAAACAATATTCATTAAAACAAAAAAAAAATAAATAGCAACACATCGATTAAGAAGTGGAGAAGATTGTGCAAAAAAAAAAGTCTGGGCTATTTGAAAAATCATAGAAGCCCTACTTTGTATTTTGTAGGTTATGGGTCTTCCAAGTCTACGGCACTGAAACACTGAAACAGTGTAAAAAGTAGATGATAAATTACTATTAAAATCTTCAGGTGCGTCCATATTTCCTGGCCTACAAAACAATTAGAAGAAAAATAGGCCTATGCTATCATTTTTTTTTAAATTAATCTTTGCCTACATAATGTTTATTACTAAACGTCCGTCCGAATTTCACAAACCAGATAAATCTACAAACAATGAAGACATCAAAGTCTATGAAACAGGGTGTCAGTTACAATCAAATACATCATTATTCTATTGTGAACATCTATAGCAAATTTAGACTTATAGTCCTGTCATATTCACACCAAGCTAATAATTCTATTTACTCTACTGGTTTACATAGCAATCTAAATGCGTCTCACGATCTAGATCTGTTCTTCCACGACAACATGTATAGTGTCTAATAATTGACGACTCTGCTATCTCAAGAACGTTGTTTAAATGAACACGAGAGTTATAAGAGATTTAGTGTTGGGTACGCTCTGAATACACATCTGACATAATTTAAGTGTTATTTACTTTACTTTAAACTTCGCTAGGCTTACTTTGTGTCAAGGTCGTTGCACGTTAACTATAAACAAAAAGAATGTGTAGTCTACTGAATCAAGACAGTAGGCCTAATGTGTAGTCTACTGAATCAAGACAGTAATGTGATGCGCACTTTTAAATATACTTTTGTCATAACAGGACCACATCCGTCCGTGACATTGCACAGGTCTACATGTCTGCTTTGTTATTACCTTCTAGATCTCTGTCTCAAGTGAGTATCATCTAAAACAGGGGTTCTCAACCTGTGGTTCGCAACCCCTTGGGGGGTCGATTGACGATTTGCCAGGGGTCGCTTAAGACCATCGAAAATATGGATTGTATTTTGTCTATTCTTCTATTACTGTGTGTGTGGGGGGGGGGGGGGGTCGCGGCAGAGTGGGGGATTGTAAAAATGGGTCGCCGAGCTTAAAAGGTTGAGAACAGCTGATCTAAAATGATTGGGGGGGGGGGGGGGGAAAGAAACTATGCCTACTTTTATAAACTGTGTCACACGCAAAGATCAAATTTCAAGGTGTGAGATAAACCTTTTAAAAAAATAATCATTTGTTCTGATTAAAATGATGTTTGTATAGAACATAATAAAAATCTGCAATTCTTTTTAAGTGATGTGCACCAAAATCAATGCACTAATCATCTATAGGATTATACCACTCATTCATTGATCAAGAGATCTCTTCAATCGTTGTACAGATCCGCGTGAAATTTTGTACACAGGTTCCTTTTACCTCTTAGACGCTCGCTAAGAACGGTTTTTGACAGATTTGCAACCTGAGGACCGCTATTCGCGAAAAACCGAAAGCTTTCTATAAAACCTTTGTATTTTATTTCTGGTATTTCCCCAAAAGGCCGCAGTCTGTATATAGCACTAGCATTACACACCGGATACGCCAGTTGATTTTTTCCCAGGTTTTATATTGATAAGTATGACCATTTTTTTTATTGTAATAAACATTTTAACGATCAACCTAACATATTACTGCATCTGTTACTAAGAAATTTCGCGGCCCGCTATTTTCTTTTCTGTCTGTCTATCTCTTTCTCTCTCTCTTTTGTTCGATCTCTGGAACTCCCATTTTGTGTTGTTTTTTTCTTTAATCTGCGCTTCGTAATTTATCTGACATAGACTTGATTTGGAAAGACCCGATTCATAATGCGACCCCCGACACTTACGCGCACTCACATTTGGGCCCGTTAATTCTAGAAACACTTTCTTTTATCCGCTCCTCCGCCCAGCCAACAACAAAAAGTTTGTCCTTCGTAAATCTATACTATATTTGGATCATAATGACCCTCCCCCTTTTTGTTTTCAACCTTCAATCTTTATGCAAGCAACGTTATTTCTCCCACACCCAACCTCGGATCAAGGTGAAATTTTGCACAATTATTTCTTGTACCTGACAAAACAAAAATCAATTTAACAAATTACAAATTAGTTAATTAATTATGTTACTTGGCATCGAACAAGGGAAAGAAATTATAGGCCTACAATATTTTTAAGGAGAGAAAATGATACATAATTATATATATCCTATACTCTTAAGCGAGCAATTCTTGTATGTATGTATGTATGTATGTATATATATTTATATTTATATATATATATATATAAATTTTATTTCGAAAACGGCTCTAACGATTTTCTTTAAAAGTTCACGGTATGTGCATAATAGTGAGAAAAAAATTCTCAACTCATTGGTCACATCGGGAAAACTCAAGGTCGACCGTTATATCGGTTTGAAAATGGCTCATTATCGAAAAATTTATTTTGGCTAGAATGTTTTATGAATGAAATTTTCTATATGACGTCAATGGGAAAAAAAATTGACACCGCTTACGTCACTAGGCTCACAGCAGTACACTAAGACATTTCTTCGCAAACAAGAAAAAGTTTTAATGAATCAATTGGCGTAATTAAACATTTGCGCACCATCTTATTGTACATTGATCCATTATGAAACTATGGAAGAAAAATAATGAAATATCTTAATGTAAGATTAGTTATTGTGTTTTAAAGGCTTTATACATTGTTTACACTTGGATTGCGTACACCCGTAGGTAGCTTTTACTTTGTTATTATTTTGCTGGTGAATTATTGCAATGTGTTTAAGCTTCGAAGTCTGCTGTCCAATACCAAAACGTAGGAAATGGTCATAACACAGCTTATCTATGCCTTACTTGCACAATCAGGGCCTGCCCTAACATTTGCGGGGCCCTATGTGAAAAAAATGAGGATTGCGCGTGGACCAGTAAGGGTATTGATAAGGATAATAAGTGAAAATAAAGATTTTGTATTAGAAAATAAATTCGTATTTGCATTACATTTTTATTAAATGAAAGCTGACGATGCCGTTTTTTTATATCACGCGTAGGACTGGCGTTTACCATATTGATTGACACCCCAAAGTGACAATTTTGTCTTTTTAAGGACATTTTTATGAGTTTCAGGAGATTTCCAGGAGCTCCTTGAAAACAAGGAGACCACGGGAACCCTATTATAAATTATAATGGTTTAATTTAATAATTTACACCTAGAATTAGCGCGGGGCTTTTGAACCTTCGGGGTACACCACTGTGACAGCATAGGCCTAGGGCTGGCCCTGATGATATCCAGCTCGCGGTCAACAAATTTTCATCACGCTGCTGCCTTTTTTTTATGTTAACCTATAAACCTCGGTAAAACAGAAGTCATGTTCCAAAAGTCACCCAATAAAACCTACTCAGCCCAAAGATCACTGCCATAGACATCCCTTAAAGTGGTAGATAACTTCACATTATCTGGGAAGCATTGTATCAATTGACGCATTGCTTTAAAGAGAGTTTGATATGTGATCATGTATAGTCGTGCTTTTGGACGCCTCCAAGCGAGAGTGTGGCCTCAGTGTGGCGAAATAAATCGCTCGCCTGTCTACGAAAATCAGTGTCAACCAGTATTCTCTCAACCCATCTATGTGGATCTGAGACATGAGTACTTTATAGAAAGCAACTAAGACTTCTTGAACGACTTCACCAAAGACCACAATACAAACAGCGATATTCTTGCAAAATGGTATGAAATTCGAGTCCGAAGATAAGTGAGGAATGCAGTATTTCCCTTTGCTGTGCAGCCCCAACTGTGACCTACATATTTTGCCACATCCAGGGCAAGCATAACTATTGTCCGCAGGTGGCCGATTTAGATTTTCTGCGTTTGTTCTCGGCAGCAGATTTTCTTTTTGTCTCAAATGTGTATCCCGCGGCCTTAGTGAGAGACCTCCAGCTGTCTCGTTCGGAGGCCGCATACAACCAGGTGCTCTCTTCTATGTCAGCCAAGAAAAGTTGACGACTAAGCTGGTCTTTGAAGAATTTCCGTGGAGCGCTTCTGTCACGTCGACCACCTTTTAGCTCACAAAAAAAGACTGCCTTTGGCATTCGTTCGTCTCCCATACGGGATACGTGCCCTACCCAGTGCAACTGTCGGACCATAAGAAGTCCCTCTATACTGTCCATACCGGCGTTGGCAAGGACATCGCTGTTTGTAGTGCGGTCCTGCCACCGTATGTCCATGATGGAGCGCAAGCATCTTTGGTGAAAGCATTCAAGAAGTCTTAGTTTTTTCTGTAAAGTGTCCATGTCTCAGAGCCATAATGAATATACTAATTGCAGTATTAAATGTCATGAGGTAACCATTTTAGAAGTTATACTGCAAAGACTTTCTTACAAGCCTATAATAGCCCAATAGTTCTACATGAAAGAAGCAATGTAAAACGTTAAGACGTGAGCTGTGGTTTTCTATAGGCCTACTATTGGGGGGACTTTCTATTCTAATCGCCATGTACAATTACATTGAGAACTGAAAGAACTAAAAAGCAACTCTTCGGATTGATAGTCTTTACCCGATAGTTCATTTTCGTAATTAGAACAATATTCCCAAAATGACTTCGGGTATATATCCTTCCTTAACAAATTATTCATCCGAGCGAGGCTCGGTCACCTGATATTCCTATACTCTTAAGCGAGCAATTCTTGTATGTATGTATATATATATTTATATATATATATATATATAAATTTTATTTCAAAAACGGCTCTAACGATTTTCTTTAAAATTTCAAGGTATGTGCATATTAGTGAGAAAAAAATTCTCAACTCATTGGCCACATCGGGAAAACTCGAGGTCGACCGTTATATCGGTTTGAAAATGCCCTCATTATCGAAAAATTAATTTTGGCTAGAATGTTTTATGAATGAAAATTTTCCATGACGTAAACGGGAAAAACACTGCTTATGTCACTAGGCTTACCGCAGTATACTAAAATATTTCTTTGCAAACAAGAACGAGTTTTAAAGGATCAATAGACCTAATTAAACATTTGCGCACCATCTTACTGTAGATTGATTTATTATAGAACTATGAAAGAAAAGTACTGAAATTAAATGTGCCGATGTATGATTAGTTATTGTGTTTTAAGTGCTTAATAAATTGTTTACTCTTTAATTGTGTAGAGCGGTGTAGATACCTTTTACTTTGTTTATTTTGCTGGTGACCTCCAGCTGTCTCGTTGAGGTTGCATGCAACCATGTGCTCTCTTCTATGTCAGCTAAGTCAAGTTTGCGCCATAAGCTGGTCTTTTAAGGGTTTCGGTGCTACGTCGACCACCTTTTAGCTCACCAAAAAAGACTGCCTTTGGCATGCGTTCGTCTGAGATTCGTCTCCCATACAGGATACTGCTCTGTCCAGCGTAACTGTCGGACTTAAAGAATTCCCTCTATACAAAGGCCGCGGATACACATTTGAGACCAAAAGAAAATTTGCTGCCGAGGACAGACGCAGACGCTAAAAGAAAATCTTAATCGAGCACCGCGGACAATGGTTATGCTTGCCCTGGATGTGGCAAGATATGTAGGTCACAGCTGCAATCCTCATTAATTTTCGGACTCTAAGACAAGCCTTATTATTATTATTATTTTGCTGGTGAATTATTACCATGTGTTCATGCTTCAGTGTCTACCTCTCCTGTACCAAAACAAAGGAAATGGTCATAACACAGCTTCTTTACGCCTTACTTGCTCACACTAAACATGATATCCATCTAGCGGTCAACGAGTTTGCGTACACTGCAGCCTCTTTTGATTTAACTATAAACTTCGGTAAAAAGCTTGGAGTTAGGGCCAGGAGAGATCTGAATGGATGGATGTGTAAAAGCAGGTCATAGCACCACTGGGATGGATGGATGGCAAAAGCCGGTATGAACTTCTTATAGTCCGACAGTCAGGCTGGGCAGGGCACGTATCCCGTATGGGTAACGAGCATATTATTCGGCGTAACAGAGGTGCCCCACGGAAACGTTTCTTTAGAAAACTAATGCAATGATTTAAGTCTAATAAGAAAAAATGCGCCATTTTACTTTGTCACTAAGTGCATGTTTTACCCTATAACGTAGAGAAGTTACATTGCAAAGACTTTCTTCCAAGCCAATAATACTAGGCCTACAATAGTTTAACGCAAAAGATGGATTGTAAAACTATAAGACGGACGTGAGCTGTAGTTTGTCTAGACTGTAGGAGGACTTAAGACTTTAAATTAAATCGACATGTACAATTAGGCCTACAATTAGAACTAACAGAACACTAAAACAACTCTTCAGATTAGTAGTCTTTATCCGATCGTTCATTTTCGTAATTACAAGAATATTCCCAAAATGACTTCGGGTATATAACCTTCCGAAATTATTTAACAGAGCGAGGTTCGGCCACCTGGTACAAAAATATTCTCAAAATGACTTCGGGTATATATCCTTCCTTAACAAATTATTCATCCGAGCGAGGCTCGGTCACCTGATATTATATATATACTGTTGTAACCCCGCTCCCGCGCTACTCTAATGGTGCGCATCTGAGCACTACTGAACACGACTAGTGAAAGACATATTGAGACAGGAAGAAGGACTGTTGTGAGCCGGCTAGAAGTCATGGGAGTCTGAACAGTCTGGTGCTGAGTGCTGTCCTGTGTGATACTAGGAAACTGTGTGTGAGACCTGTAACGACACTGGGAAGTGTGTCGGTGGTCTGTTCTGTGTTCTGGTATGAAGTAGGACCCTTAGAACTTAAGACATATTACTCCATGTGACTTTATAGCAGACGTCCAAGTCTAACTAGTAACTATTACCATTGTTGATGCTTATACTAGTTATAATAAATAAATACATCGTTTACTGTTGCCGACCTGTCTTTCGTTGAGTGCCTGCCTTAGAGAGTTACAACAACTGGTGTCAGAAGTGGGATTTAGGCAGCTCAACGAAAGGATAAGAATGACAACGCTTAGGAAGCTAGATGAACTTAGCTGTAAACAGTTAAAAGAGGAGCTCCGAGACAGGGAGCTGAGGATCTTCTGTGACAAAGAAAAAATGAGAGCCAGTCTTTGGCAGGCCCTTGTTGATGAAGGGGAGGATCCGGAAACATACCTGTTTGAGATAGAACCAGATATTGGTGAGGTGCTGAACACCATACAAAACTGGTTATGTGAACTTTGTACTTTCCAGGATTCGATGAATCATTCTATGGACAAACTGATACGTAACGTGCAAGGCCAGATCAATCCAGTGAGAGAGAGGAGTCCATCATTCAACAACAATGAACCGTTACTCATTCAAGACTGTGGCTGTACTGATAGTTACAAAGAATGCGTCAATGCTAACAAGAAAAACGCAGATGAACAGAAAGAGACAGTTGAAGCAATAGAAGAAGTCTGCTACGCGACTGAAACTTTTGCTGTACCAGCTTTGAGTGCCACAACGACCCGGACAGAGCAGGACAACTTTGAGCCTGCGTTAGAGCCTGTCACTTTAAACCTTAAGGACCCCTGTCGATCTACCTACGAGGGGAACTTGAATTTTGATTGTTGCATTCAGGCGGTATGCAACAACTGTACATGCGGTGCTTCACGAAGGGAGTGCAAATGTCAAGAAACCCATCAACAGGGTCTGAAACCAGTGGACTTCGATACTTCTGTTTTCACCAGCGAGAGAGGCCTTGAAGGTGGTCAGAAGAACCCTGCAGCTGATGAACTTGTGCACATAGGACGTTGCCCACGTGCCCCACAGACATGTCTTTCGGACACGCTTGAAGATTATGCCGTGTTTGACAACCTGGCCTCCTGGGGGCCTACGGTGCATCAAGAAAGCGTGCTGGAGCAATGTGTAAGACCAATGGTCTTGATGACCACCGCCATGACATCCACTGCCTCTCTTCCTGACATGAAGCTGCCGTCGGTGCTGATTGAGAGAAAGGCCAGACAACGAAAACGACGCCCCCTTAACCAAAGGCAGATCAACTGGAAAAGGAGAAAGCGGCATCTGCAGAGAGCAGTGTGGATGACTTTGTGGGGAACACGCACCCTGCCGTCTGTAGCTCCCACAGACCGACCTCCACCTGCACTGACCAACGTCCACCACCCTGTAGGGCACCTGAATCTGTTCGGGACGAACAGATCTGAGAAGGGGGCAATGTTGTAACCCCGCTCCCGCGCTACACTAATGGTGCGCATCTGAGCACTACTGAACACTGTAGAATATTTGTATTACACAAATAACAAACTAGTGTTTAAGAGGGAAGACATTTTAGGAACTCCATTTATTACGTAAACACAAGCGGTGTTGCACTGACGCGCTAGTGTGCAAATGTACATATAATACTATTATGTTACATCTCTCTTCTTTAATTTAGAAAATCTATTTATCAGAATAACTAACAAACTAGTCAACTAAAAAGTCTAATCAGTTCATCACAAATCAAGTCTCTTGGGTTTGTTAACTATTCTGCCTGAGCGTGTTACATAAGGTTCATGTGGTCTAGAGGTGTTAGAAGAAGCAGTGTGTAGTGGCGGCTCACAATCTAGTGTAGTTTGTAATCTTGGACTCTCTAGATCTAGTGGTTCTGGTTGTTCTGAGATGTCATCTGGAAAGTCATAATTATTGTCAAATCTGTTTGCTTTCTCAGAAGACTTTCTGATGTGTTTTCTGTTTCTTCTGTAGACCTTATTTCCACTTTTGAGATTATATGATCTAGGCTTAGAATGCTTCGAAACTACTGTTCCTGGTTTCCACTTAGAATTAAGTTGCATTCTGACTGCTGTTCCGTCTTGTAGTGGATTATGACTCTTAACTCCATTCCTCTTATCATAATAATGTTTCTGAGACTGTTTCTCGGAGTCAAAGTGTTTCTTCACCACCTTGAGATCTGGTGTCTTAGGTGTGAGTATTTCCTCGCTAGAAGGTAACAAATTTCTGGGTCGGCGTCCCATGAGTAATTGTGCTGGCGACAAATTAATATTACTCAGTGGAGTAGTTCTGTAGTCTAATAGCGACAGAAATTTGTCTTCGCTTTTCTTCCAAAGTTTCTTCACTGTTTGAATAGCTCTTTCAGCCTCACCATTAGAACTCTGAAAATGAGGACTCGACATTTCATGCTCTATTCCGTATGATTTACAGAAATTCAGGAATTCCCTTGAAGAGAACTGTGGCCCGCTATCTGACCTTAACTTTCTAGGTATTCCATGGCATGCGAATATACTCTTCATTGCTTCGATGATATCTGATGTAGTTTCCTGTGACAGTTCTTTGACATCAATAAACTTTGAGAAGTAGTCAACTAGAAGCACATACTTTTTACCCTCAAAGTTAAACAGATCACACCCAACCATGCTGTATGGAAGGTCTGGTGTCTTGGTAGGCATCAGCGGTTCTGACACATTTTGATTCTGATGTTCAGCACACCTGCTACAATCCCTAACTGTCACTTCAATGTCTGCATTCATGCCTGGCCAATACATGACTTCTCTGGCTCTCTGCTTACACTTGACTATTCCTAAGTGAGACTTGTGAATCAGATTTAGCATGTATTTACGTAAGCTTGGTGGCATGACTATTCTCAGACCTTTGTATATAATACCATCCGAAGTTGATAACTGGTCTCTTGAATCCCAATACGGCCTGACTTCAATTGGAGTCTCGCTTCTTGTGTCTGGCCAACCAGTCATAATTACTTCCAGAAGCATTGAAAGTTCCTTGCTTGTACAGTCTTTAATTTCACTGTATTTTGAATCACTTACAGAGATCATATGCACTGAATCATCTGTAAATTCACATGTCTGTGTATCAGTATTTGGTAGATGTGCACGAGAAAGTGTATCGGAGATAAACATTTCCTTGCCTTTTCTGTAACAGACTTTCAGATCATACCACTGCAGTCTTATTAGCATCTTCTGTATTCTCATTGGTGCTGACAATAGAGGTTTCTTGAAGATTTGCTCCAGAGGTTTGTGATCATTATAAACTGTTACTTCTTTACCAAATATGTAGCAGTGAAATTTGCTTGTACTATACACAATTGAGAGCATTTCCTTCTCAATTTGAGCATATCTTGTTTCTGTATCTGTGAGAGCTCTTGATGCGTATGCAATTATACGACCTTCCTGGAGTAATACTGCTCCCAGTCCATCTTTACTTGCATCACATTCTATCTCTACGTTCTTGTTGACATCATAATATGCTAAAACTGGAGGGTTTGTACAAAGATGTTTCAATTCTTTGAAACTCTTGTTTTGTTCATGATTCCATTGAAATTCTATATCATCTTTTAGAAGCTTTCGTATTGGAGCATCTGCTTGACTTAGATAAGGAATAAATTTTGCTAGGTACTGAATTAAACCTAGAAATCTTCTGATTCCATCTTTGTCTTGAGGAGCTGGCATGTCAATAATTGCCTTTATCTTTGCTGGATCTGGTTCTAAACCTTTCTCTGACAAGATATGGCCCATAATACTATTATGTTACAAACACGACTAGTGAAAGACATATTGAGACAGGAAGAAGGACTGTTGTGAGCCGGCTAAAAGTCATGGGAGTCTAAACAGTCTGGTGCTGAGTGCTGTCCTGTGTGATACTAGGAAACTGTGTGTGAGACCTGTAACGACACTGGGAAGTGTGTCGGTGGTCTGTTCTGTGTTCTGGTATGAAGTAGGACCCTTAGAACTTAAGACATATTACTCCATGTGACTTTATAGCAGACGTCCAAGTCTAACTAGTAACTATTACCATTGTTGATGCTTATACTAGTTATAATAAATAAATACATCGTTTACTGTTGCCGACCTGTCTTTCGTTGAGTGCCTGCCTTAGAGAGTTACAACAATATATATATATATATATATATATATATATATATATATATATATATATATATATATATTTATATATATATATATATAAGCGATAATAGACAGTTCTTACAAGAGCATGAATTATGGAACCTCCGGCTTGACACTCCACCCATGCAGTATCAACACCAGATTTAGCACCCAGAGGAAATAAGGTCCTATTTTTATTGTATGTGTCTAATAGTAGTGTTCGCTGGTACTTTGGCACCCAATTAGCTATTTTAGCCATAAGATAGGGTGCAGCTTGTAACACCCCCACCCCAAAAAAAAATCATGCGGATGCTCATGATTATAGGCCTAAAATATTAATCTTTGCTTGTATCTTTGACTCTTCCCTACTACAACTTACAACAGCATGCGAACGGAAAGAATCTTAATAGATAACTACCAATTTTATTTATATTTTCTAATCTTTTATGTCCACTTAGTCTTAACCTATAGTATAGGCCTATTTTTCCTAACAATATCCTGTCTCAGTCACAAGTAGACAATCCCTAACCTAGATCTAGCCCCAGTCATAGAAAAAAAGTATCTCATGTGTACTGAAGTCAGCGAAATCAGTGTTGTTTACATCCGGTGACTACATCTATATTCAATTATACTGTATACTTATATATATGTAACTATAACTATCCAGTATCCAAAAATATAGTTTATATAGTGTTACTATAGTATAGTAATACTTACTAATACTAGCCTCAGTAAGCCTGCTAGGTAGATCTAGACTCTAGTTACTAGTAGGTAGTACTATACTAGTTTACTACTGGTAGTGGCATTCTAGGTCTAGACTACAGAGTTAAAAAGACTAGTAAAGACAAAGTCTAAATTTATAATACACTGAGTGTGACTGAGTATAGAATAATAGATAGACTATGGACAGTATGGAGTGAGCAGAGTCTAATTTCTAAAGTAAATCTATCTATTCTATGTCACATGTGTCTATCTTAGAATCTAGGGTCATACCCTAATCTTAATCTATCAACTGACTATGCCATCATCACTATAATATTATTAATATTAAATATGCATACTCAGGCCCAGGCAGCATAGTCTATCTAGAATAAAATCTAGCTAGATTGCTAGATTTAGATCTATCTTATCTATCATCTATAAAATAATCATCTAGAGATCTAGTTGCCAGATCTAAACTAGTCTAGCCCAGTCTAGGACTAGAAATAAGAATTGACTAGAACTAGAGTTTAGATCTATTCATCTAATCAAACCTAATGTAGATCTAGTAATGTCTGATAATCTTCTAATCCAAATGATCTGAGATTGAGATCTATTCTATTCTAGATATCGAGACAAATCTAGAGTCTATGTCTATATTATATCTAGATTATAGATCCTAGCCCGAAATTGACATAAATATTATATACTAGTCGACCAGCGGCATAGCATACGCCGCTATTTTGCAGGGCCGTCTTAGGCCACTGCAACCTATGTGACCGAAGGATCCGCACTTTCATGGAACCCGCGCTAATTCAAGGTGTATAAATTATTAAATTAAACCATTTTATAACTTAAAACAGATTTCCCGCGCACTCCTGTCGATTTACCAGGAGCTCCTGGAAATCTCCAGAAATTGCAAAATATAGGAAAAAGTCCTGAAAATATACGGAAATACATAGAAAAAAATTGTCATTTTGGGGTGTCATTCAATATGGAAAACGTCAATCCTACGCGCTATTAATAAAAACGGCATTATGCATTAGCCGTAATTGTGTAATCAGGTGAAAGAAGCTTCTGGCGCCTCAAACTAATGAAGAATTACTTGATGTCAACAATTCTCAAAGATAGATTGAAACATTTGGTAATTCTTGCTATTGAGCGGGATCTATGTGGGAAACAGAATTATTATGATATACTGTTATTATTATTAGTTTTTATATAGCGCTACTTTCATGCTTTTAGCATGCTCAGAGCGCTTTTGGTCCAATCTCATTTGTGGACCAGTGGGGGGAGGGGGTATCTAGGAGTTGGTTTTCCGTGCTGCCTTTAGGCGCTCAGTAAACACAACTCTTCCCGAGTCGGGTGTCAAACCTCGAGCCCCCTTCTAGGTAGCCAAGCCAAGTTCAAGTGCACTTGGCCTCTCGACCACGCTTCCCACTGTATGACTTTGCTACACACAAGGCTCGTAAAGTAATTCTGTACGTAGTAAAGAATGAATAAAATGCATAGACGAATTTATTTTCTAATACAAACTCTTAAATTTGACTTATTGTCTGCTTCCCTACCCAAACTTGGCCCCGCGAAATCCGTTTTGAATAGGGCCCCACAATGCTAAAGTCCGGCCCTGCTATTTAGTAAAATGTTTTAGATGTTTCGGATGTTCCTTCAGAGTTGACGATAGTTTATTTCCTAGTCCAAACCTCCCGCATGGGATGGGAGCGGGCAGGGTTTGACAGTCCAGCGCACAACCATCCGTAGCGAGCTGTGAAAACATGTTCTCTCCCACCCCCACCCCCTTGTTTCGTGGGGTGACTATCCGCAGAAACAAGAGAGTGATCTTTCCTTTACTTCTTGTTTGACCTGTTTATGGGAGAAGAGAATATAAATACATATAGATATATATAAAGGCCTATATACAGTGCATTTTTTTTGTTAAAAATAGGTGCTGGTTCTCAGTAGTTGATTGCCAAACTTTTCTTCTAATGAATAATATATTTTAAAATACAAGGAAAGTAACAATTTTTAAAAAAAAGTGCCTGTATGCCGTACCGGTGTGTACTGTCACAAAAAGAGCCCTGAATATATATTGACTCTTGTAAACTTGTTTTCCTTTTTTGCTTGTACTATTTACATATAGTAAAACTTCACATAACAAATAGTTGCCCACAAATCTATGCTTAGTTTAAAACACTATTTTTCATTGTATTATTTTATTAAATCACATTTTCATTCACAGACAGAAATGAAGAAGATGTGACAATCCTGATGTTCTTAAATTTCAGTTGCATAAGAATTTAAATTAGGAGTGATGTCACCATCTTATATAGAATAGGTAATTAATTAGAACATTCAAATGACTTCCTCACTGCTGTGTTGAAAAATGGTACCACAAAATATTTAACAAATAAAACAGAAAAACGTATTACAATGAGAGTCTGTGCCTTTCACTCTGTCTTTTACAGTTGAAGGGTGAAGTACTGTATGTTGAAAGGGAAAAAAAGGAGGATTAGGGTAAATATTCTGCTCCCTTCCGAAATATTTGAGCAATCATTCATCAAGATTATCCTTTTATTTTTCAACAGAAATTGTTTCTAATGTTTTCTTTGTAAAGCTTTAATTATGTCTTGTTTATTTTAATTCTGGTCGAAGTTGCATATATTAAAACTTTACAACCAGAGTAGCTTTCTTACATTGTGTTAATCTTAAGCCCCACCACCTCACTTTTCTGGCCATCTAAGCCCCACCACCTCACTTTTCTGGCCATCTTGACTAAACTCTAATTCTCTGATTATTTCTATACATTATACACTAAAGGTATCACATTTTTAAAGAGTATTTTCTAAATTTTGTTAGGTTATTATAAATGTATACAATTTTTCAAGCTCTTACATGGACCACTCTATACTATAAAGATTTTTTGTTAAAATTGAATACATGTTGTGTGTAGTTTTAATTTTTTTTTTCTTTTAGATGAAAGTTAAATTTAGAATTATGGTATTTAATGTAGTAACCTTTATTTGCTTAAT
This sequence comes from Biomphalaria glabrata, assembly GCF_947242115.1. Taxonomy (NCBI): domain Eukaryota; kingdom Metazoa; phylum Mollusca; class Gastropoda; family Planorbidae; genus Biomphalaria; species Biomphalaria glabrata. Next base: position 33,199,694 of record NC_074711.1, on the reverse strand, counting down.
ACCCTGGCATCCTAACTCTTGGTGCTCTGCACTATTAAAATAAAAACATCAGCTGTTAGTTTGTTAATGTTAGCCAAAGTTTCAATCATAAAAATTGTTTACACTGAATACCTTTTATCAAAACCAGACTACAGATTATTCAACCAAAAATGAAGCTATCACAGGAATCAGTTGAGAAAACAGTGAGTGTCATTCTGAGAGTGCCTGCACTGTTTCTTATAGAAGTGTGGTTCCGTACTAACCCACATAAGACCATCAAGCTCCATTCAGATGATGTTGAGATAATCCTTACAATAGCTTATTACATGGGTAGGTCTTGGGCTTTTGTTTTCAAGCTATTCAAATCTAGATCTTATTGTTTTTGTAAATAACTTGTTTTGTTTTTGAGCCACCTACACAATTTTGTTTATATAGACATCCTTAACCATACAATATTTCTAACATTAAAGAAGATAGAAGTTAAAAAGAAAGAAAGCCATAAGATGTTAAAATTTAGTCAAAGTTTGTTTGTCAACAAAATATATTAAAATGTAGAATTAATGTATTTAATTCACTATATTGTTTGTTTTTTATAAATAAATTTTTACATTTTTATTTCATTTCTAATTAAAGTTTTTCATTAACAATTTTGTTAATACAACTTTTTTTTTCCAGCACTTATAATTGCAGTGGCCATAGCAACTCTTCCTCTGAGACATCTTGTCACCTTCTACATCTATCTTGTTTGTGCTGGTCTAATGGCATGTGCCAAGATGGTCTCTAAAGTTTACGTTTCTGTAGAGAAACTAGAGCATGAAGAAGAAATGGAAGCTGCAGAAAAAGAGAACATCACTTTGAACCATGGATTGTCTGCCCTGCTTGAAGACCGAAAGCATATTGAGCGATTGATTCTGCACATATTTGCTCAAGTTTTCATTGCTGCTGTGGTGGCCTACCTGATGGAGATAAAAAATTGGGTCAAGTTCACACTGTTAGCATTTGCTCTGCCTGTGGTTGCAAGATTAGCTGGGTTTCCGGTTACAGAACTGCATTTAGTTCATGATTTTGCTACCGTTTACACAATTCTCCTAATCCTTTTTTGCATATTTAACAACCTAGGCAATATCATTGATATCTGTAAAGAAGGTATCAATGTTGCCATAGCATCTTTTCGTACTTTTGGCATCATTCCAGTCGTGCTGACTTTCTGGAGGACTATGGCTGTTCCTGTACAGCTGGCTTTATTTTGGGGGCTTATGTTCCTCTCACAGATCTACGTCTATGTCAATTCTGAAAACCTGGGCATTTGGCAAGAGGGATGGCTGGTCATCTTGTTGGCAAGTATGGGAGAGTGTTGTGCTACGCCTGTCAGCCTGTTGGCACTTTGTGTATCAATTACTTATGTTTCATGTGCTGTGCTTTGTCTGACAAAGCTTTATCTGCAAGGGTTGGATGCCTTTGAGCATGATACCATGAGGGGATGGACGGAGGGATTCACAATGTTACTAATTGCTCTGCAGACAGATCTTCTTGAACTGCGCCCTCTGCAGCGAGCATTTTTAATGAGCATTCTTCTTTTCATTGTGGCATCATCTCTTATTCAGTCAATGTATGAGATAGCTGACCCAATATTGCTTGCACTGAGTGCCTCCCACAACCCAAGTATTTTCAAGCATGTCAAAGCTGTTGCCCTGTGCATGGTTCTTTGGATGCTGCCACTCTACATGACTTACTTTATCTGCCAATACTTCGATATGGACTTTTGGCTGATGGTCATAGTTTCCAGCTGCTTGTTAACTTCAGTGCAGATCATAGGCTCTCTGGTAGTCTACTCATTATTCATGTATGACTTTATCAGGCCTGAGCCATGGGAAAAACTTGATGACGTTGTCTACTGTGCAAAAGCCATAACAAGAGTTCTAGAGTTCATTGTGGCTGTTTTTGTTGTATGCTTCGGCATAAAAGAGTCTCTCATCGGAGAGTGGAACTTTATCAATGCTATTATACTGGTTGTTCATTGCTACTTTAATGTTTGGCAACGTCTTCAAAGTGGATGGAAAAGCTTCCTTTTAAGATGGGAGGCCGCTAAAAAGGTTGAGTCTCTCCCGTCGGCCACAGAGTCTCAGTTGGCACAACATGATGATGTCTGTGCCATTTGCTACAGTGACATGAAGACAGCTTGTGTCACACCATGTGACCACCTATTTCATGGTGTCTGTCTCAGAAAGTGGTTGTATGTAAAGGAAACCTGCCCCATGTGTCATCGTGACCTGGCTAAAAATCCTGGGCAACCAAGCCAGCCCCAGAATCCAGTTTCAGCTGAAATGGATGATGCAAACAATTTGAATGTGCGCCCTGAAGATGTACAAGACAATGACAACAAACAAGACACTTCGGATTGTTCTAGTTCTTCCAGTGACACAACAGAAGTGGACACATTTGATGTTGACTATGATGATGAAGAATTGGCGGAAGAAGATCAGCTGACATAGTCTTTTAATTTACCACACTAAACAAAAATCGTATCTTCTTTCAAGATTATTTCTATCAAAATTTATGTTGTTCTAATTCAGAATAATTCTTATTATCCTCTTGGAAGAACTATCCTGATGCTGAGTCAGAGTAGTGAATAGTAGCTGGTGCATTGGTGTCTAAACAAAATATTGGGACATTCTCATATGTGTTTTCTATTAGTTATATTTAATTGATAGTGCAATATAGTTAAGGCAAATGCTTGTATATATTTGTTATGTCTGCATTTATTAATTCATGTTTGTAAACCAGAAAACTTCTGAGCATAAATATTTTGTGATAGTATTTTGTTTATTATGGGTATGGTATATACAGTATTAATTGTAATAAATTAGAAAAAACTTAGCTCTTAATGACACATTTTTCTTTGTTAAAGGTTTTGTTCCCCAAAAATGTTATAGTTCAAGCAGAAATAATAAACCCTCAATGATTTCAGTTTACCACTGTTGTATGAGATTATTTGACAGGCCATTACTGAACTACCAAAATTTTTTAAATTGAAGTAAAAACTGACTAGCAACAAAAAGTTATTTTTTAATTTATTTTTTTGTTTTCAATTTTAATTTTAAAAGTATACAAATACCGGTATCTAAATAAAATATTGAAAACTATGTACTATTAAATGAAACACATAAATACAATTAAGCAAAGAAACTATACTGTAATAGATGCAAAGGTTGAATCCATGTGTATATGTGTATGTAGTTGTTTTTATTTGGTTCACATAGAAAAGCGTCTGAACTCTCTGAGAGCCACTAAATTTACTTAGAAGTTGTACTTCCTCGCATCTTTTTCTAGCTTAAAACGATGTTTCATTGTAAATTCCACGGGGTCATTATCTAAGACGATCTCTAGCATCTCTTGATTAAATCTTAAGTACATCTTATTTGAAATTAAATGTCAATGCATAACAAAGATGCAAGGACAAGTAAAGAGCATCTTGAAGGTTCATCTGTACAAGTGTAGGCTGTTGACAGTTATAAATTTCACATTACTGGGTAGGCTTAGATAATAGTTTAAACTTAAAATATGAATTTTTTTTAAATTCAGTTTTATTTATGATAATAAACTCTTACAAGTGAACTATAGTCAAACCCCACCTCTTCCTTTTTTGTTGAACCTTACCTATATTTTTAATGGCTCTTTTTAATACCCGTTATATTGCTTTTAAATAGCAATGTCTCTGGTTGAATAGTAGTATCCTGATGTTATACATAATAGAGATATATCTCTGTATTACATTACATTATATAAGAAATTACTTAACTAGAACAAACAAATTTTCAATGAAACACTAAAAGTAAAAAGTAATGCTTTCAATCAATGTTTTTGTGATATTTTTATTTTGCTTTGAGGTAGTACATTTCCTTTTCAATCCCAATGACACTTCTGACAATAAGCTCAATGTTCAAACTAATGGACAAAGTCCAACTCACCAACTGCCATGTGTAATGTACATACAATGTTAGCATATTTATACAGTAATTAGTCAGAACTGTACTTTGGCTTTTGAAAGTTAATTTTCTTTATTTCTAATTTTTGATAGCAATAATGATACCTTTTTTTTTTTCACTTTATTAATTTATATCACATTTGAAGAAAAAAAAAAGATCTACAGCCAGGATTTGAATTTAAGGCTAATGGCACGTTACATTATTCATGTGGAAAAACAAACAAACTGAAAAATCAATCAAGATGTTCAGATTAAAGATCACAAGAAAACCTAATAAAGTTATAGCTAAAAATAATTCTCTCACTGACTCTGAAGCCTTGAATTTGTGCATAGATCTTTGGCATCAGTTTTGTATTGATTTCTTTCATTGTACTATTTAATTATTTTCATTTTCAAATTCTTTGTACCTGATTTGTATGTTATCTTGAAATAAATATCTACATTTTGTTTTTTTTTACTATAATCTTGATTTCAAGTTTTTTATGATGGAGCTGCTTTGTGCTCAAAATCTAATAAAGAGCCACTTGTAGTGAAAAAAAAGAGTTATGGCCCTCAAATATAAAACTGCACTATATATGGTAAGGGTTACCATCCGTCCGGCAAAATGAGGGCATGTCCTCCTTTTTAGGTTCGGACTAAATTGTGAAAATATCAGGCTTTATTATTTTTTACTATAGTAGCAAATAGTTAGCGAACCTGGTTTAAGCCACTCACTCGTTTACAGGTATAGAAGAAAAATGATGGTCTTTTTTTTTTTCAGAGTTTAGTATATTCAGGTCTGTTTAAAAGATCATTGTTTCTCTTCATGATCTGTGTTGTTGTTTTTTTTCCTTTGGATTATCAGGAGTAATGCTGACACTGAAGGTGCATTTACTAATCAACGCATTGTGAAGACTTTCCAACTCCAAGGCTATTTGTAAACAAGTCCTCTTCTGTATCAAAGTAAACCTGTATACCTATATTTGCAATTGAATTGTCCCTTTCGTAGTGTGAGATTAATTAACCCTACAGAGTAGGGCTTGAAAATTTGAGATTTAAACTCGTTCAGTTGCTCCACTGCACGGAAATCTTTTTTTTTTTTTTTTTTTTTATAGGAAACCTCTGAATTTGCGCTATTCAATTTTAGCTTTGTCATCATAGGAATCCTTGGGCCTTAGACCTCTTTTCTTTGCCTCTTTTTTTGGGCTTTATATGCCTCTTTTTGGCCCTCCAGCCTCTTTTGGGGCCTCCGGCCTCTTTTTGTGGGCTTTTTATTATTTTTTTTTATAATATGGTTTTTTAATTATTTATTTTTTCCGGAAACCTCAGCATTTGTGCTATTCATTTTTAGCTTTTTCATCATAGGAATCCTTGGGCCCTATGCCTCTTTTTTCTTGCCTCTTTTTTGGGTATTTCTTTCACCTCTTTTTTTGGGGCCTCTTTTTTTTTTTTGTTTTTTAAATAAATTTTTATTTCAAAGAAAACACATAACATATTATTTTATATTAATAATAATACAAAAAATATTTAATAAAAACAAATTTCTATAAAGGAAATAGTTTCAAAAACACATTCCAGGATTTCCAGCATGATCGTGGAGTCAACTGCGGTAAAGGTCCAGAAAATGATGACAAAGTCAATTTACAAAAATCTTGAAAATATGTTTTTTTATTTATTTATTTTTTTTATTTTAAGGAAACCTCAGCATTTGTGCTATTTATTTTTAGCTTTTTCATCATAGGAATCCTTGGGCCCTAGGCCTCTTTTTCTTGCCTCTTTTTGGGGTATTTCTTTCACCTCTCTTTTGTGGTCATGCCTCTTTTTTGGGCCTATTCTTTTTTTTTTTTTATTTTGTTTAAAAGAAAACACATAACATTATTTTATATTAAATAATAATACAAAGAATATTTTATAAAAGCAAATTGTATGAAGGAAATAGTTTTTAAAAAAACACATTCCACGATTTCCATCATTATCGTGGAGTAAACTGCAGCAAAGGTCCAGAAAGTGATGACAAAGTCAATTTACATAAATCTTGAAAATTTTCCTCAAATCAAATATTCTTTTAAAAAAGCTTTAATGGCTTATGAGTTATTAAAATTAATTACTTTTTGCAACAATTTTTCCCCTTAAGAACCCAAGACAAGGGACCTCCATCCTATATCATCAGGAAATCTCTGAGTTAGTTACAAAAACGTAGATATAATGAAACAATTTGTTTTCTATAAAAGTACAGAATTCATATAAGTATGTGTTTGAAAAGCATGAAAAATATTTCTTTTTTTGAATATAACTTTTGTTTTCACCCCCTCCCCCTTTTTTTTTCTTTAATTTCAACTCAAACTTATTCGTTTGTCACATGTGATGTAAGGTGGCAACATCCTAGTTGCGTTCAATGTCAATATAAAGATTGTGTGACAATATGAAGCTAGGAACAAGGTGTAAGAGCATTTTCTTACAATAACAATTACAGAATATTAAACAAAATATGGCTTAAAACTGGAATGATTGTCAATAAGTTAAAAACAGTGGTTTCATTTATTTCACATACTTTTAATTTATAAAAGAAAAAGACTGTATTTTCCAAACATGGTATTCAAGTTACCATCAAGTTCATAGCTGGTACAATCTCACTTTTCATTCATGAGTCATTGTCAAACACTATGTGCATTTTTGTCTATTTCCATCACCAGAATGAAATAAATAATTAAATTACATTATAGGAAAAAATAAAGTGCATTAGACCTCCAGATTACTTGTGGGACAAATTTTTTTTTATTTTAGAATATATTCAGTAGTCAATTATACCAGCATTCTGAAACAGACCAGATGCTGAAATAAGTCATTATTTTTACTAGCCCAATGGATAAGTAGCCAAGCTTTCATCTTTATTCAAACTGGCTGGCGTAGGTGATGAAGGAAGATATTTGTTGTTAAAAAATCAATATGCCCAGTGCACTAGAATTTTTAAGTCTTAAAATAAATAGCTTGATGGGCTACAACATCATAGGAAAATATTATGTTCTGATGGTTTACGTAATAGTGTAAAATTAATTATGTTGATATGTTATATTAATATTCAACTGAAAACCAATTTGGAATTCTTTTTCACATTAATTTGCTAAGAAATAAAAACAGGCATTTTTGGTTTTCAATCAACTTGTGTGCCATTCTGTGGGTCATTGCTCTTAATAGACCATTGACTTACAATACCCGTTAATTAACAACTATAACATTAATATATTGTAGCAGTAGAATAATTATAGCCAGGGATGTCATTAGCTTCAAAATTCATGAATGTAAGGTATTTTCAAAAGCTCAAGCTATTCTAATTAATGTTGTAAATATAATGAAACAACAAAATAACGGTACTGTAACATTTTTATGTTACAAAAAAAAACAACCTAAAGATAGTTTTAAATAGCCTTAGGGAGACAAAAAAAACTATCAAGCACAGCACAAAGTTACAACTTTCAATTGGTATCACCTCAAGTTATCAAAGTTGTCCTCATCTTTTTCCCACTCTCTCTCATTCTCTTCTAGCTCTACCTGATCTTCCTGGTTGTTTCCATCTTGTCCCTGTGCTGGACCAAAGGGCAGACTTAACAGTTGCCTCATGGCTTGCATAACTGCCTGAACACTGTGTTCAAGTTGTTGGCTCATTGTATTCCCTCCAACGGCTCCTTCATTTTTTTTTTAGGATACCTCAGCTTTTTAGCTTTTGACTTCAGTTGTCGAGCTGTACCAACGGCTCCTTCTTTTTCTCCTTCATCACCTTTATTAGCATTCAGTTGTTGTGGTAATTCTTTCGCTGACCAAGAGAGGATTTGAGTGAAAAAATTGTAGGTGTTTTTTGGACGCATGTAAATATTTTCGATACAAAAAACGGTTTATATTATATGTATTTATTGACATAGGATCATTAAAATGCAAAAGAACTTCTCATTAGTATACGTTGAGCAATGTAGAACTTGTTGAAACGTTGAATTTTGTGTTTACTTTAAAAAAACGATATAATTTCTCCTTCTTATCATTTTAAAGAAACTATTTTGCCATTTTTTTTGGTAATATTGGAAGAGTTGTCCACCGGGCATTTACCGGGTGTCACTAATTTGTGTGGATAGTTCCCTTTTTATTATCATGGATTTGGCTATGTAAACAACAAAGTTAAATAGAATATTTAACTGGCAACATATTAAAAATATACTTTTTAAACATCAAACAACATTAATTGTAACAATTTAATTAACTCATTGGTAGATTTTATGATTGATTTATGTTGTTTTGTTAGGAATGAATTACTGTGCAAAGTTTCAACTTTATCAGAGAAAGGGAAGTGGGAGAAATAACGTGTTCAACGTGTATACCAGACAGAGTGAGTTTGTAAAAGCTTAGTAAAAAGAAGAGTGACCAGAATGTCTTCCTTTCTCTGTAGATTCAAGTGACTGTAAACAGAAATGGGGCGAATAGAATTTGGACTACCAGACGTTGGACAAAAGGATAACATGTCTGTGATGACTTTCTTAGTGTATTGAATTGTAAACTAGAGGCAGCTTAGGTGAAACAGACTCGAATAGTTCTTCTATGAGAGTCTGCAACACTTTATCTCACTACCTACTATTATAGTCCTATGCGTTCCTAACTGGTGTTACCCCCCACTAGTCTGACGTCATCTTACGTGAACAGGCTTTAGAATACCTATATTTAGATCTGTTCAAAAGACTAATCTTATCTTATAGGCCTATAATACAGACGTTACTTCAAAAAAGAATATGATTACGTCCTAGGCGTCATGCATTTAGTCATGCAAGTTAACCAATGACTTAAATTCTGCCAAGTCACTGGTTTTCCTGGCTGGCTCAGACAACCCATCACATGCCCTAATAGCTCTAGGGAAGAAGGAGCACTTGTACAAATTTGTCCTAGCATATGGAACGAGGAATGCGCCTTTATCTTTGTGTCTCTCTGAGTATTATATTTGTTTTTGTATTTGAAGATTATGATTCAGTGTTTTATGTATAATTGCTAATTTACTTTTGATTCTTCTCTCCTGAAGGCTTTCTAAAGTTAGCGATTTTTCTAAAGGTGTTACTCTAGTCGAATATGAATATTCGTTAGTTATGAATCTCACTGCTCTATTTTGTGTCTGTTCCAGTTTCTTAATATTTTCTTGAGTTGAGGGGTCCCAAACAGAGGATGCATATTCTATTATTGGCCTAACCAAGGTTAAATAACATTTTAGTTTTATGTTCTTGATTTATAGAAATTTCTTTTCTAATGCTTTGTTTGATTTTTTGATAGTTTCATCAATATGGGGATTCCATGACAGTTTTTCATTTATTACAACACCTAGATATTTTGCATTTTTAGTTTGTGTTATTGGTTTACCATGAATAAGATAAGTGGAATTTATTTGTTTTAATTTTTTTTTTGTTACTCTAAATCTGTGGTATAGGCCTACCTAACGCTGTTATTGAAAGTCTGTTTATTAATCAACTTACACTGAACACCTTTGTGAGACTTTGTCATTCTTTTTGTCCTCATCTAATAGTGTACATTCTGTTAACCTCAACTCTGTGAAAATGAACCAAACTAGGCCTACTTCTAACAAATTGCAGATTTTGTCAAGTTGAAATATGAAATTATTGATTTCCTGTGTTTAAAATGGTTTCTTTTTAAACACCTGTAGCTAAAGGACTTTTTAAAATAAAAAAAAAATCGATACCCTACTAGCGTATATGGAATGTTGCGACCGTCTTTGTTGTATACTAGAACCACACAATCAGGGACTCGGTCTTCCCCGCCCTAGCTGAGGATCTGTTAATTTCCTTGCTAGTGTTTCTCTATGTAGCACCAAAAGTAATCCCGTGTCAAAAAAAACTCATCACTTCCAGGCTTTGTGCCTCTGGTTACAGAGATATCTTGTTTCTAGCATTATTGGAGTATCTCCTTTTTACTTACTGTTTCCGTCCCGTATCCCGTAAAAGTCAGTCAATTTAATTATCTTAGTATAAAATAACTTTTATTGGTCCAATCAAATGGAAATTCAGTTTGACTACCAATGACCACCTCAACGGAACTACTGTAAAAAATAACAATATAGATGCAAATACGAACAACATTCACACACGAAATACATACACTCTCACAACCAGCGCTTTATGACTTAGACTTCTATGAACTTCTCGATGACGACAAATGACCTTGTAACACTCTGACCAAAATTCTATGTTGAAACTTCACCCGTTAACCAGATGCTTCATGTTGATTTTCACTCTTCACTTCTGACGACGAAAACTAAAGAAGTAGTGTTGGTTTACAAAAAAAAAAAAAAAAAAAAAAAAACTTGTTTATTAATTGGTGGATATTGTCACAATAAGTATAAGTTTCTATGTTCCTATTTCCTTTGTGTGAGCTAATTAAACATACTTTTTTGTTAGATTCAACTTCTATTGGACACATTGTTAGAAGTCTTTTTTTTTTTTTTTTGAAAAGCTAGTCTGTTTTAAGCAAGTTCTGGCGTTTTTCTATTCCTAGAAAAAAAAAAAACGAAGTAATTGACAAATGCAGCTTTACGAATTTAATTCGCAGAGAAATTTATTAGGGAGGTGGGGACTCTTCCCCAACAAACAAAATTATTCAACATCCACGTTTTCTTTTTTAATCAGTGCATACCTTCAGTGCATACCTGGGCCTAAATACCCATAGAGGCCTAGAAGGACAGAAGATCAAATAATTCCTGGTATGTTACGAGTGTAGAGAGCTGGCCTAAATCAATCGATACCCTACGGATCGCTGCGCTGTCAAACAAATGAACCTGTTCAACATTTTTGTAACTTTAACAGCGATCCTGTTATTTGATAGGACTAAATCGTCATTGTCAAGTTTAAACATTGAATAATGTGCTGTGTATCGGATCCTTCCCGGACCCTCGTGTAACTGATTGCACGTACTTGCTAGATCCTTTCATGTCACTCAAATCAAACCTTTTTTTTTCCCGTTCGATTACCGCCATTAACCTAGTTTGTAGTTTCTAGAACTGTGCGTTCTATGGACTACTGAAAAGGTGGGAGTGAGTTAGTAGTGAGGACACTGTATTGACACAGACTTAGTATGTGTGTATGATTTGCTGCTGTCAGAGATAGTTTGGTACCAATACTTCAGTCCTAGTTGCAAATGTCAGGTGAAGCACCAGGAGAGACAAGCCCAAGATAGTAAGTTAAATTTTTGTTTATTTAGGGCCTTGTTTTTTTTTTTTTTCTATTTTAAGTTCAATTTTTTTTTTAGCAAGCGTGTTTAGTATTAAACTGAGGTAATGAAATTACTTCATAATATTTTACCTCTTATTTATTCTCTTTCATTCCTTTGAAGCTAGCTCTGTCAACAATGTAGCAACTTGGCATCTAGAAAAGTCAATTCATGTAGACCTTAAGGAAGAAATGGAGTCCAATTCACCAGGATCTAACGTCACAGTGCTGTCTGATGAATCATCTAGAACACCCAGGCTCGTCTTCCTTGTGATATTGTTCATCACCGCCTTTCTCTGGAGTCTGCTTATCATAATCGCATTCGTGCAGAACCTAAAGCTTCGCACTGTTCAGAACATCCTTATTGCCAACGTGTGCGCGCTCTGCATCGCCGACTGTGTGGTTAACATGTCCGTGGTTTTTGGTGCTCTTGTCAAGGATGGGTGGATATACGGTGATCTCATGTGCAAGATCAACAATTTTTTCATGCAGCTGGTGACGGGCGAGGTTCTGCTTCTTCTGACGATGATGACCGTTCATCGTTATTTCACGCTTTGGTTGCCTATAAGATATGAAGCTTGGATGTCCTCGCGCCGAGTGTACGCTCTCATCGTTTATTTGTGGTTGCACTGTTTATCTTTTACTCTGCCACTTTTAACTGAAGCCGCAGAGGCGAAATTCCGATCTAGGTTACATCTGTGTACACTGGCAAGTAGATCCTCCACAGGCTTCATCTACTCTATGCTGTCATTTTGTTATCTGGCGCCAATCGTAGTCTGTATTGTCTTTCACGTCATGAACTTGAAGCTCTCGCGGCAACTTACTTCGTCGGTTGTGTCCGAAACTGCTAAAGAAAGTTACTCAAGGATTATCAAAGACAATCCTTCATCACCTCAAGTTGAGAGATCGTCCAACTACTCTGTATATGTCAGTATTACGTGGCTCGTCCTAGAGATGCCTTTTGTTATTACGTCCTACATAAAATGTTACGTAGACACTTCGGATGTAACGGAACACACTTACCCATGGCAGATGGATGCCACTTTTATTTGGATGAGATTTTCATTCTCTTCAGTGTTTCCCTTTGTCACTTTACTTTGTTGCAAGGAACTGTGGCAGAACGTTAAAGAATGGGTTCTGTGCAGAAAGAATAATGCGATATTTTCATCAGACGATACCTCGACTATTTATGTGCAGAATGACATTTCTCACCATTCCTTGGACAAGGTATCGTCACCGAAATATTACAATGGGAGTGATAAAGACAAGTCGCCCAATCCGTTTAATGTCCCTGTACTTTTCGCTACATCTACTGGCATCTATATCGCGGACTCGAATTATAGCACCGAGAAGGATAGTCAGTGCTTGACATCAACAAGCGATATGCTGGAGTTGAAAGGGAAAACTCTTGACATTATTTACTCCGATTATGAATACACCAACGAATTATTCGATGACACGAGTGATTACGATTCCAGCTGCGAGATCGATCCTTATTCCACATCACAGCCAGTATCGACAAAGAAGCACCAAGAGCAGTTTCAGCGAACACGATCCTTGTCAGAACCTGAGGTGAATGTTAGGATGTCTACGGACAGAAAACAAAGAACGTGTCTTTCGGGCACATCCGGCGCGGATTCTGGACTTGATTTAAGTCAGGCTGCTGGCTCTAGTAGCGCGACGAGCAAATCCTCCAGATATTCATGCGAGATGTTTGCAGAGAGGCCTCGTGCTTGTGATTCCAGTCAAGAAAGAAGTCAGCATGACGATGGCGAATCTACACACAAAAGTTAAGCCAAATATTTTAATAGAGAAAGTCTTATTGTTACCCGCTTAGTCCAGTTAGTGATATTAGTAAGTCTATAAACAAGGGGATCATTGTGGACATATTGTGATACACCAAGAGAATCTTGACTTATCCACAGGTTTAAAGGATAAACACTCGACTAAATGTATGCTGCAATTAATATTGTTTCAATATGTTCATGAAGCCTAAAATATATTTATACCTAGGCCTATCAATGTTTAATATTTTGCCTAATAAATTATGGACTAATAGACCTAAAAGTGAATGCTTTTCTTAATAAGGGCCTAGTGTTGTTTCAGTAACAGAATGCGTTCTCCTTTTATCCCAAATTTACCATAAGTAGCTGCCTACAAAAATGACAACAAAATTCTGTGGAAAGGTTTTAGTAAAATATGCGACTTTTTAGACGGGCTTTCATCCTCTTTTTTTTTTTTTTTTTACAAGCATTGTTCATTATGTATTATTTGTACACGAGTTAATAGGCTACAGTAAATGCATTGTTATAAGTTTATACAGCACTTACTTTGACATGAAGAGCGTTCATTGTTGGTTAATGAATAATAAATATCAGATAATATAAAGCAATGTAGCCTAAGTATAGCCCGTTTACTGTTACAAAGAGAAGATCTAGATTTAAACATAATTACAATTGACAATAGCCCTATTCAATTCGTCATTTCGTATTAAGGGAAAATAAAGGGCACTAATGCCCCACCACTCTTGTTTTGGCTATAGGCCTTTATTTCTGAACTTGTTTTGTTTTTCTATAACATTAGAAGATTTTGTCAGTTGGGTTACTATCGAATGATTGGAAGCTAATCTTTAGTTAACTGAAACATTATAACTATGGTAGCCTGGTCGAGGCTTTATATATAGGCCTAATAGGCTACTTATAGAAACTGGATATTTTTTAAATAACAGGGACAACATCAGTCAATAAATGTATTTCAATGCGCCTATCTAAATACTATATAGGCTGGTGCTTTTGTTTCCACTCCCTGTGTCGATATTTAGCAGCATTCTCCATCTTCCCCATTTCTTTTTGTCCTTATACCCAGTCTCACCTTTGCAGTCAGTGATCTATGTACGTTTCATGTAGATCCTAAGACAATTAATTGTGTTGTGTCTTATTGATTTATTCCCGATACGCTCGATCAAGAAGGCCACATACCTACCCGCTCATTAATATTTAATAACTGCAATGTCACAATTTAAACTTAATACATGTCTTAAGCTGTGGAAATTCAATGACCTCCCGGACCTCATTTCAGTCAATAAGCGAAATATCCATTGCTGACTAGATCCAAATTAAATAGACCCCTCACAACTATCTCCGCGTATTCAAAATTATGGAAAATAGAAATTAAAAAAAAGAAAAGTCGGTTTATTCAATCTATAGCCACAGCAACAAACAGCAAAAAGAAACTATATTTTAAAAATAGACTCACAGCAAATAAATAAAGAAGAAAACCCAACATATATAGGTGTAAAATTAAATCAAAGACTGACTTTAAAACATTTAATGGCGGATTTAAAAGAAAAAGAATCACAAAGATTAAACATAGTAAAACACTAGCAGGAACATCATGGGAAGCCGAAAAGAAAGCCTTAAGACAGCTACACACTGGATACGTCAGTTCTGTCATGGATAACTCTCTCCATACAAACAGCCGCCAGCAAAACCTATCAATGTATATATATAGGATATATATGGATCGGCCTTCTTAGCCATCATCAATACTGGTCTTGGTGCCCTCTTGTTCTTCCACCAATATAAACACTTTGAAATAAGTGCACCCTGTGGTGATTACTGCTCAAACTCCCAGATCAAAATTGAGGCAATTACCATAGCAGTCAAAAACAAAATTATATGAAGGAATACAATCAGCATTAGATATTGTTGTCTTTACAGACTCCCAATCCACTCACAGCAGCACCTCATCCAGCCCAAGAGAGTCGACAACACTAATGGTGATAATCCATAAGATGATGTCAAAATTAAATATCAATATCACACTACACTGGATCCCTGGACACATTGGCATCATGGGAAATGAAAAGGCCGATAAAGTATCAAAGGCAGGATCATCTATGGAACAACCAGATAGACCTGTTAACTACCTCACCCTAAGGTCAATGTTAGTCAACAATCACAAAGAGAGTGGCTCAACCAATGGGCATCAGGAAACACAAGCAGAGCTATATATAAAGAAATGACCATGCCAAACAAATTGAACAGTATTAACTTTCTCCCCCGCGAAGAACAATCTTTCAACGAAGAACAGGACACACACCTCTGTTAAATAACAGAAAAAAAAACAAATAAAAAAAAAAATCCCATACATCTACCCTTTTGTAGACACTGCGCCCACCCTTATGAAACCGTATCCTCTTTGAATGTTCCTTCCTAATACACCTTAGGCAGACCCTACTACCACTACAGCCCAACATAACCAACACTCTCTACGGCAGTGCTGAACACCTGAAGAGAACAACATAGGCCTACTATTTTTTCTTTGGCAGTCTACAAAAGAGCTCACAGCAAAAAGCTGGCTAGAAGAGTAAGAAGAACATGGAGATTTCAGTATTTCTCCAAAAAGCTGCAGTCTCTATATACAAGTAATAGAAATAGCATTAACAAAAAACAATTTTTTTTTTTAGAGAGAGAGAGAGAGCAAGGAATGATATCACGCGGATGCATGTTACATAAGACTACTATACTGGTACTCTTGTCTTTTCTCTACATTCAAAGGAGTCAAATAAAAGACTACAATTAAAAAAGTAAATCGATATTTTGTCTAGAGAAAACAATGCAAAAATAAAATGTAATATAGGGTATCCCGGGGGACAGGGGGGGGTGGTGCGCGGAGTACATTTAATTGAGGCCATTGGAAAATGCAATTTGTTTGCCCTAAGGCCTGAAACTGATGGTGTGCTGTGTCTAATACCTACCTTTCATTGATTGGCTTAAGATTAAAGGATGAAAAACAAAAGATAAAACTAATCTACAATTCAAGGGTGTGTGGGGAAGGATCAATTAATTCTAAGAGGCTAAAAAACGTGTCATTATAATAAAAAAAACGGGACAAAAATTGTGAAAGCGGGGGTTAGGCAACATATTACATATTTCGATATTAAATTAAGAAGCCGAAGAAAAGTCAGTGATTATACGTAGAACTTGTTTTGTTTTGTTGTGGGCTGGGGGGGGGGGTAAAAGTGATACTAGAATTTACGACCGAAAAGTATTTGTGCGTGCGTTATAAAACCGATTCTTTCGAATTAAGTCAAAAGTCTATGTCAGAGAACATAACGATACGCAGAATGAAAAAACAACAACAAAAAGAGGTTCCAGAGACTGACAGAAAAGAAGTAAAGAGAGAGAGAAGGAAGGAAGGAGAGTGTGCCGTTCCATTCAAGTGTAAAAAAACTAAAAATCGCGTACGTGGGGGAGTGGGGCGGGGGGACGTTAAATTGCGGCCTATTTATTGAAAGTTAAAAAAATGAAATGATGTTCTGGCCTAAATAAACAATACATAGCTTGGAAACTAATTAAGTGGCGTAGGCGGTGTGCAATGCTAGTTAATTCATATTTTTAAAAATTGTTATAATTAAATTTTAAATAAGCCTAGAAATAGTGTTCACATTTCCTCCCTGGACCTGACTTGGCGGTTTGAAGCCAAATTGGAAGTATCAAAGTTGACGTACCAAAATATCTACAGGTGACCTCTAGCTGAGGTATAGTTGTTTTATATAGGAAGCATATGGTTTGTCTCAATAAAAACGCATGAGCTTAACAAATTCAACATCTAGGTTTACCAAATGGACGCTTTCCTTGGTTGAAGAACAATAACAGCCTTTCTTAAACTCTGGTGCAACGTGGTGACTCAAAGGGTGTTCAATTTATTTTCAAGGGACAAACATTTTCATCTAGCTATAAATTTTTCTGTTAGAACTCTAAATTTAAATATACAAAAATTGGTTCCTAATGGTTTGAAGTTTGTTAGAACAAAACTACTCAACCTTGGTTTCTCCTTGATTTGAACAATGCCTCTGAGTTCCTTATACATTATGTGAGTGAGTTATATAATTTTCTTAAAATGTCCTTAATATGACTAATTTCCCTAAAGGTTTACTGCAATTAATGTATGTTTTTAATAGCATCTTGTTCATTTTCTAAAAACAACAATCTGTACATTCAATAAATATACCTTAATGAAAACTGAACACAAAGCTGACGTTTCAAACATTTACCTGTTTCTGTTTAGTATTTTTGAAAGGGAATTTATGTTCTTATAGAAACATTGCTATAGGTTCTAACTATATGTATTCTAAGCATTAAAAGTTATGCACTGTTTTGAGCAACAATACATATTTTAATGCTATGAGAAGAATCTATTGGTGAATGATTTGTCCAAATCTAATCAAATTATTCTACACTATTATCTGTTGGATAACTTTAAAAAGGTTGTTTTTTTCCTGTATAAATAAAACATTGTAAGGTTAGAAACCAAGAGCAGAGACTGAAATGAATTTCACAAACAAACAAAAAATCAAAACATTTATAAATATTACAAAGCTATTTCAGAAAAAAAACACATTTACAATCCATTAGAACCTACTGAATAGAGTGCACATCTTTCTCTTTTATTGACATGCTTTTGGTGCAACACAATAACCATTCATCAGGAAACTAATTCTGAATATGTCTATAGATAAAAGTAAAAGTCTTTTCAAACAGGTATCAACTAAAACAGTTGAACACATATTAACAAGAAGCCTTATTCATTTTTGAAAGTATTCTTTGGAACCTTCAGGTGTTGGCTTAATGCTGGGACTGTTAGGCTTCCAATTGGCAGGACACACTGTGGAACAAACAAAATAATTTTTGGTCCTCTTGTAAGACAAAAATATAAACCATTGTAATATTTAACAACAAAATTTGTTTACAAATTTTATTAATATAAATAAAAAGAAATCAAAAACCTGAAAAAAAAAAAACTCAAAATATTCCATGCTAAACTATTTCACAACTAGAGTCGCCAGGATACACTGACAATGGCTGTTTTTAAGTTGTTTTATTTGCACATGCACAGCTAGTTTTTAAATAACTATTTATACCTTTACAAACTCTGACCTAAGGGAGCGATAGTGAAGCAATTTTTGGGTGTTTATGTATGTTGGAATGAATTTTTATCATTTATAGAAAATGTTTAACAAATTTTTGCTAACCTACAAAAATGGAACATATTAGGGCTAATGTGCAGGCTTTAATTGAATATGATTTAATGGGAATATTAATGTTTCAGCTGAAGAATAAGGAAATAATGGTTAGGGTACATGATTTATAATAAACATTTGAGACAGATAGTAGTGAAAGTGAAGAAAAAAAATTATGCAGTTTTGATAATGTTAGATCTAGTCAAACAGGAGATCGGAATGCAACTAAATCTGACATGATATCTTAAAGCAACTAAATCTGACATGATATCTTAATGTTTTTGAGCTTTGTAAACCTATTATGACTTGAAACATGATGCTAATCCTTACGTTTCTTCTTCTCAATTATAAAAAGAAGAGTTTTATTAGTTGTTTTTTTTTCCAGTGAATTTAATTTTAAAAAAGATTTTTGAAAATTACT
Organism: Biomphalaria glabrata; assembly: GCF_947242115.1. Classification (NCBI taxonomy): domain Eukaryota; kingdom Metazoa; phylum Mollusca; class Gastropoda; family Planorbidae; genus Biomphalaria; species Biomphalaria glabrata. Next base: position 33,181,059 of record NC_074711.1, on the reverse strand, counting down.
GATACAGAGTTGTATCCCTTTTTTTAAGGATGGGGAAGATGGATTCTGACAACTGATTAGTGGCTAAAAAGGTTAAAAAAAGAAAACTTTAAGAATAAATCATCCAGAAAAAAATATAAACCATTGTAATATTTAATAACAAAATTTGTTTTAAAATGTTATTAATATAAACCCTTTAAGAAAAGTAATCCAAAATTTAAATGTAACCTTTAAAAAAAAAAAAGGGAAAAAAATGTCTACATATTTTTTAAAAATTAAAAAAATTGAAGAATAAGACATTCTTCCCCAGTGATCAACTTTTGACAAATTAAGAGAAGCCTATTAATCCAAATTTTGAACTCCAAAGCTTCAAATTATTCATTAGAAGCTTTCCTCTTCGAAGCCTAGATACCAGAGTGTGTTGCTCACAAGAAACCTTACTCACCTTCACCAGACTTGTCTGTAAATTTGAAAGCTTCAACTAGTCTCAAGACTTCATCAACAGAACGTCCAACAGGCAAGTCATTAATTGTAATTTGTCGAACTGTTCCTTTAGGGTCAATGATAAAAAGACCCCTAAAACACAAAAAAAGGAAATAAATATACCTTCATGCAATACATTTTTTCTTACTAAATTTAAATTCTCTTGTATTTTAATAACATAAATAAAATAAATAAAAATGATACATTTCAATATATTTTGAACTTTTAATGTACTTATATAGTGTCTTTTTTGTTGAGCTGAAAAGTGGTAGGCGTAACATAGGTGCCTAAAGGAAATGCTTTAAAGACCAGCTTAGTCACCAACTTGCTTAAACTGACATAAGAAAGAGCACAGGGTTGCAAGCAGCTTTGAAACAAGGCACAGGATACACATTTGAAACCCAAAGAAAATCCACTGCTGAGGACAGACTTAGATGGCAAAAAGAGAATCTAAATCAACCTTCGGCGGACAATGGCTATGTCAGTGCTGGATGTGGTAAAACATATAGATCACAGCTGGAGCTGTGTAGCCATGTGAAATACTGCACTCCTCATTAATCTTAAGACTCAAAGACAAGCCTGACATAAAGAATGAACACAAAATTTAAAAGAGAATTTAATTAGTTAAGAAATAATTCAGCTTCCAACAATTTTTCAATATTTTCCTGAAATTAAAGTTTGTTCTTAATGGGATGCTTCCACTTCAACTAAATCTTAATTACTTGTAAGATAAACGTATGAAAACTATCAAGACATCACACACAAAAATAATCTTGAAAATTAAATAACAGACATTTTATATTGGTGGTTTGGGAGCTTTGAAATAGTTTAATGTATGAAACAAGAAAATAGTAACGCATATTCACAATTATGTTTAGTAATCCTATTTATTCTAAGTTCATGATCATATTCATTTGCGAGATCAAATTCTCCATAAACCAGCATATCTCGTGATCCACAACCAATAAATGTCACTATCAAACAATGATGTGAAAGTAACCTTTTTCCTCTTTTTAACTTGCTTGAAAACAAAATTCAAGTTCGAGTTAGCAAGAAAGAAAAGCAAGTACATTAAAAAAAAACTATTCAGCAGATCAATCACTGCTGATACTGCAACTACTTACCTTAATGAGATTCCTGCTTTTTCTATTAACACCCCATAGCTTTTACTTATAACTTTATTAAAATCAGACAGGAGTGGATATTTCAATCCTCCAAGTCCACCTTGCTGTTCAATTAAAAAAAAAAAAAAAAAGACATAAAAAATGGAATGGTTTCAATAACAAAGTTTTAACTTGAATAGAATTCTAGGTTACAAGAATTACCAGCAATACTTTACGTATGTAACAATATCAGCCTGCCAATGAAGTGGACAAGAGAAACAAATTGTAAAAAGTAGTTTTAATAAATTTATCCTTTGTAAAGCTAATGGTGGTCTATCATTTTTCATTCTCTTATTTTTTATAATGGTCAAACCAGAATTTTCACTAAGTGGCCCATTGGGTAGGATTTTTGTTCCAAAAATATATATATAAACTGTCAAATTTCTAAAAATATTGTTAGAGTGATTTTCAAAATACCTGTCCACCCAGTTAATTTGGAACCCATAAAGAGTTTGCAAGCTAAGAGGAGTGGTAATAAGGTGACATTTTAATATTTTAATAATAATAATAATATTTATTATCCATAAGGATATTTGTGTTACAATTTGTGTATTACACCAAACAAAACATTATAACTATAGAAAACCAAAATATACACTCACACCAGACTCACTCATAATTTACAAGCAAAAAGTTTATATCAGATAGTTACTATTTAATGATTTGATTGCCATGGAAACAAAAGAGTTTTTGTGTCTCTTTGTCTTTTCTATCGGAGTCTGGTATCTCTTAATGAGGACATTTTCTAAGTGATTGTAATCTTTGCTTCCCTTTTTTGCTGATATAATCAGTATTTGTATAGATCTATATTTAAAAATTAAATTTAATTTATTGTGTATTTAAAAGTTTGCACTATTTCAATGGTCTCTCCAGCAACAGAAACAATATCATTTTCCTTCTTTTCCCTACATCAATGGATTATCATTTCTTTTTTAAATTTAATAACAAAAAATTATTTTTACAGTATTTTTCAATGTGAGCAAAAAGGACTATCGATTAAAAATCATTAGAGTACAATATGTACCACAATGGCGTTTTCACAGCCCACTGGTGCACACCTGACTTAAGTCATTTCCTAAAAACACAGTTATAAAACAAGTCACTAAAAAAAAAGATGTTGTCATACATACGCATGTATACACATCAAGGGTTAAAAGAAATTGTTACTAATGATTTTTACAAGACTACTTTTCAAATTGATAACTGTAACATTACAAACAACAAACTTAAATATGATAAGCTCCTTTTCTAAACAAAAATAAATAAATAAAAGATTGTGTGAATATGTCTCCTTGAAAATTATATTATTTTTACAAAATAAGATAATCCTATGTATTTTTGGTAGGCCTTGGTATAGCAAGAACTGCATCTCTTAAATTTAAAAGGATTATTTTAAAAAAAAAGACAAGTAACAAACATTTATTTTTTTCTAGTAATCATTTCTTTATCTCAAATGAAAATCAAGAAATTATACAAAAATCTCATCTGAAGGTTCAACTATAATCTCAGACAGAGTCATCTAATTACCTTTCTTGGTGTGTTTATCCAAGCTAAATGTGTAAAATGTGAGTCAGTAGACACCCCAACTACAGCAGTGTCAAGTTTCTTAAACTGTTCAATACTGTCACTAAAGGCTGTAATCTCTGTGGGACACACAAAAGTACTGTTGACAAAAAAAAATAAATTACATTTTATAATGTCACAATGTGTTAACAATAGATGAAACATTTAAAAACAAGAATATGTAATGATAATCATAGTTACACCTGATGACTTTACAAATCACTAAAATATATTAAAGAAAGTGATCTGTTCAATAAAAATGTAGTGGATGAACGTTGATAGTTGTACTCCATGTACATTTATTTTAAAACAAACATTTTAAAAGACTTCATGGAACTGAAAATAACTATGCATGGAGTCAACAATTAAACATCCAACACTTAAAGTTACATTAATAAGGGAAACAGAAAAAAATAAATAGATTGAAAATCATACAGACAGATAATGGAGCAAGGCTAAGTTGTGGTGGGTAGGAAATAAATTTTTTAATCTCAGAACTTGCCAAAAGAAAAGAAATTCAATAAATAACTCTTTTGTTGCACTTTTGAATAGTATTGGAATATTATCAGAATAGTATTGGAATATTATCAATACAAGAAAATAAATTTCAAACATTTAAAGTAAATATTGTTCAGTTATCCATTAAGACTTACAAATCTAGTGGATAGAAGAACAATACAAGGTACTTTCCCTTGAAATCAGACAGTTTGATTTCCTTGAATGCTCCATCTACCACTGCTTGACCTTGAAAATCTGGTGCTTGCTGCTGTACCTGAACTGGAGCCACAAACTTGCTCCCTACAACAACAAGGTTATCTTATCAGCACAGTATAGGTCATGTCATACAAAAATAATGTTAGGAACACAGCCAATGTCATGACTTAGTTGTGATATACATGAAGAAGTAGCGCTAATATGTATGTAAATATATGTATATTGTTTCTTTTGTCTCAAGAGACAATAGGTACACCAAATGATTCATGATTCACTTATGTTTGTTCTTCCATGAGACTCTGGGCAAATTCTGTCAACAGGCTCATTTTATAGTGGCAAACTTTCCAACAGGAAAAAGGTTTTCATCTCATGAATATCTAAAGTAGCCTTTCATTCTTTTCTTTGTGTATCCTAATTATTTAGGTTTAATTTGGTGACAGATGAGTCTAGATAAATAAATTCCTGCACACCATTGTATGATGCAGAAATGTAACGTGGACGCTTAAAAAAAAAAACAGCTCAGACAAAAAATATTAACAATTCAGCACATTAATATAGTACAGTGTGAATAAATGATAATTCTAATTATAGAACAATAGTAAGCATTCTAGAGAAAAAAAAATGTTTATCAATTTACCTGAGCAGCATAGTCTCAAAGTGTTCCTTTGAACATTCAGACAATTTTGTAAACTCTTTGGGTGAGGAGTAACTCTAACTGTAGGGAGCAGTTTTGAACAAAGACTCTACAAAGCAAAATACATTTTATGAAACAATATTTACAAGAGCTACTTTAGAGTATGCCCCACTATTATTAGTGATGTATCTAAAACAAAATATTGAAAAACTTCTGAAAACTTTATTCTCTTCATAATGTAGATCTAGATCTAGTCATAGAATCAAAATCTAGAGAGTTGTCTCAAAGATAATATAAAGTCCATGAATCCTAAACAAAAACAATTTTAAAAAAATGTCATGCAAGCTGTTTCTGAGCCAAATTTTATCACTAGACTTATCAGTTGATGAGTGTTCTGCCTCATCTCCAATTACAGTAATTACAGCAAAGCTTTAACATTAGAATTTTAAGACCTAGAAAAAATATAGATCTATAAAAAAAAATAGAGACCAATATATATTATATATATATATATATATATATATATATATATATATATATATATATATATATATATATATATATATATAAAATATAGATCTATAAAAAAAAATAGAGACCAATATATATTATATTTGTATATATATATATATATAATATATAATAAATAATATATATATAATAATAGATCTATAAAAAAAAAATAGAGACCAATATATTATATATATATTAGAGTATATATATAATATATAATATATATATAAAATATAGATCTATAAAAAAAATAGAGACCAATATATATATATTATATATATATATAAATATAATATATATTGGTCTCTATTTTTTTTTATAGATCTATATTTTATATATATATATATATATATATATATATTGTTACGAATCTCACTATCCAGGCTCTCTGCAAACTGCACCATACACCACCAACTTAAAGAACTTGACAACTCAGGGCTCCAAAGTAACGTAACACTTTAATAGTTGATAAATAACAGCCAATACTGTACAATTGGCAACACGTACACTGTACAAATATCTCTCCGACAACACCGTTCCGCCGTATCAACTCTTGCACTGGCCTCTCCGTCTCGTTCCGGGCTTGCACTGGGTTCAACAGTTCAGGACTGACTTCACACACTAGGCTCGTTGTGTCGGACTCGATCACAGACCAAGATCAAGACGCCGTTCGTCTCAACTGTACTTGATAGTACTCCGCACTGAACCGTCGTAATGCTCCGTACAGAACCACACCGCTGAACTGTGCTGTAGTCGACCGTGTTCTGAACTCTTGTCGTGAACCTCCTTTCTGAACCTTGCTGTATTGAGCCCCTTTTCTCGACCGTCTTGATTGCGACACCTCCGCTCTTATATAGGGTCCCTACTGGCCTTCTCGAACCGGACAGAACGCCGCTCGACGTTTCTAGGTGGTCAGATGACTACAACTCTCGTGACGCTCCTGAGCTCTGTTCACGCCGTCGATCCTTCCCGGACCGCCGTCGATCCTTCCCGAACCACCGTGTTGACACTCGTCTCGGCTGATCGTCGTAACTCGTCACGGTTGACCGCTTGTCTAGCGCTGGCCTGGGGCGATTTGCGTCGGCTGACTACACACACACCACTACCCCCATCTGTGCCACCACCAGGTTTATAACACTGCCCCCTCCTTAGATCTGTCCGTCCCGGGCAGATCCAACATCAGGACATTGGCTGTAAAGTTCCATCGCTGCAGGCGGGGGTCGATCAGTAGCAGTTGGCTTGCCTCTTGAGCTTGATGGAGCCATCCATGTTGCAGTCAGCAATGGTCGCTTCCTTCTCTTCCTCCAGTTGGCCTTAACCTGGTTGCTTCGCCATCGTGCTTTCATCGCCATCCACGTTGAGTTCAGAAAACGTTTTCTTCTTCTCCTCCAGTTAGCCTTCATCTGGTTGTATCGACGTAGTTGTCCCATCGTCATCCATGTTGCACTCAACAAAAGTAGCCTTCTTCTTCTTCTCCGCCAGTTGGTCTTCATGTGGCTGCAGTTATTTCTTGGTAGAATCACCATGCACGTTGGACTACGCAAACGCCGCCTTCTTCTTTTCCTCCAGTTGATCGTCCTCTTGTTGCAGTGACGTTGTGGTTGCATCGCTCTCTTGTCGGTCGGTACTGAGGACAGCCACTTGACACATGGAGAGGTATAGGATGTAAGGGCTGGGGATACCAAGATCGTTGGCAAAAGAGGTGGCTTCATAGGGATTTGCGAAGAAGGACTGGGATGGGCTTCAAATCCACAGGGCGAGGAATTGTGGAACAGGTCATCATCTTCAGCCTTGTCTGGAGGGCATGCTCGTGGGGCAGGTTGGCAACACTCCTCGTGCAAAGGTCCCTCGTCTTCGTCTTCAGGCTCCATTCGGCTTTCTTCACCACCATCAGGACCTCTCTCTCTCGTCTCAGTGACGGGCCAATCACTTGTTGGTTTCAGACCTTGTCGATGACTTTCGTCTTTCAGATGTCCATCAATGTTAACGTCAGACTGCCTTGGATTCTCTTTACCACCATCAGAACTTTCCTCTCCAGTCTTGGCAGCTGGACCAACGTCTGTTAGGTTCGGACCTGGCTGGTATCTCTCGACTTGGATATGTCTCTCAACGGCTTCGTCAGGTTTCAATGGGTCCTCATTATCACCACCAGGGCTTCTCTCGCTGAGCTTAGCATCTGGACGAACGTCTGTAGGGTCCAAGCCTCGCTGGTAGCTTCCATCATGTAAACGTCCCTCAGCAACAGGCTTGTAGGCAGAATCAGCGTTCTCTTGATCTATTTTGCTGTTTGAGGTGCTCATATCAGGTAAAGCTTCAGCACAAGATTCGTTCGAACTATGGGCAGCTTACATTGTCTCTTCGTCTGTCTCTTTCGGCTCCACAGGTCTGTACTCCTTGTTTTCAGATTCACAGGCAGCACCACATTCATCAGCATTGCCGTTGTCACTGCATATTTCTTCAAAGCTTTGGGTGGGTAGTAGTTCATTGTTTAACGATGGCGCAGCTCCTTCATCTTTCAAGTCTCTTTGGTCGTACAGGGTTTCTTCCACCACGTCCATCGTTTTCACCACGGGGCTCGTCACTTCCTTCACTGAGGTACCCATCTCTTTAATCTCTCTACAGAAGTCCTCGGTGCACTTCTTCAGTGTCACACTCATAGCCCGAATACCATCTCGTACAGAGTTCATGAACTCTCCAAAATCTGGTGCGACTTCAAACAGATACGTGTCTGGATCTTCCTCTTCTTCAACTATGCATTCTCGGAGGCGTGCTTGTAAGGTTTCTTTATTTCCGATCGTTTTCAGATCTCGATCACGGAGTTCTTGCTTCAGTTCTCTAAATTCAAGTTCGTACAGCAGTTTCAGACGAGCCATAGTAGATCCGATCCAATCCGATTCTGATCCTATCCCACTTCTGACACCAGTTCTTACGAATCTCACTATCCAGGCTCTCTGCAAACTGCACCATACACCACCAACTTAAAGAACTTGACAACTCAGGGCTCCAAAGTAACGTAACACTTTAATAGTTGATAAATAACAGCCAATACTGTACAATTGGCAACACGTACACTGTACAAATATCTCTCCGACAACACTGTTCCGCCGTATCAACTCTTGCACTGGCCTCTCCGTCTCGTTCCGGGCTTGCACTGGGTTCAACAGTTCAGGACTGACTTCACACACTAGGCTCGTTGTGTCGGACTCGATCACAGACCAAGATCAAGACGCCGTTCGTCTCAACTGTACTTGATAGTACTCCGCACTGAACCGTCGTAATGCTCCGTACAGAACCACACCGCTGAACTGTGCTGTAGTCGACCGTGTTCTGAACTCTTGTCGTGAACCTCCTTTCTGAACCTTGCTGTATTGAGCCCCTTTTCTCGACCGTCTTGATTGCGACACCTCCGCTCTTATATAGGGTCCCTACTGGCCTTCTCGAACCGGACAGAACGCCGCTCGACGTTTCTAGGTGGTCAGATGACTACAACTCTCGTGACGCTCCTGAGCTCTGTTCACGACGTCGATCCTTCCCGGACCGCCGTCGATCCTTCCCGAACCACCGTGTTGACACTCGTCTCGGCTGATCGTCGTAACTCGTCACGGTTGACCGCTTGTCTAGCGCTGGCCTGGGGCGATTTGCGTCGGCTGACTACACACACACCACTACCCCCATCTGTGCCACCACCAGGTTTATAACAATATATATGTATATGTATATATGGAAAGCAAGGGAAGTTTAATATACACATTCTTTCAATCCTGAATCCAAATATACAGGTCTGACTTGGCTAATGCACCATGGAGCTATACACTAGCCTTAGTACCAGAAGCACCTTAATTAATATGTATTTGGTCAAAATAACATGCTTTCATACCAGTGTACTTTATCGCCTCTAGTAGAAAAACTATCTTGCACATGAATACAAAACTAAATGTGCTAAAAAAAATTAGAAAAATGGATCGCACACCATATTACCACAGTATTTCTGTACTAACCATCAAAATACAATCGCATTAATAAAAATAAGGTGAGATGTCCAATATGGTTTACAAAAGGGGGATTTTCGATATGGCAGCTTTACTCTAGAAAAGATACAAAAACGAGCTGCAAGATTTAGATCTCTATATTTTATAACAAATTAATTTTCATATTCTAGAGCATTACTAGATTAGATCTAGATTCTAGATCTCTATAGCTAGATAGATCTAATACCATTAGTCATGATTAAAACACTTTTCCTGGTCAGCTGCTGTTCTTAGCAATCAACTTCAAGAGAAAGGCTGGTCCAGCCAGCTTTTCTTTGGATGACCTGTTTATTTGTACTAGAATTTACTAGATCTAGATATAGAAGATTATTCTAGATATAGCTCGTCTCAGTCCACTGTACCTGATAGCTTTTAACAAAGATTTGAATTTGAGTCATCTCATAATAATATCATTATATAATACAGACGTTACTTCAAAAAGAAGATGAATACGTCCTACGCGACATGCATATATTGATATATATTTTATTTATATATAATATTATATGGGCCTATAAGGCCCTATAGTATAATGAATATCATCAAAACCAGCTCAGCTTTCATCTATTTAACTGATTTAACTTTACAATTTACAGTGTATTGAGTGATTGATCATTCATTCATCATTAATTCATGAATCATACCATACATGATACATGAATGACATTATATATATTATAATATATACATTAATGAAAATATTTCATTGATTAATGATTAATTTATAATAATTTATATTTAGAATCTAGATCTTGATCTAGAAGACTAGATCTAGATACTAGACTAGATCTATTCATAATTTAAATTTGAATTTCTGATTTTCATTCAATTTGAATTTACAAATAAAGACAATTTACAATAAATTTGAATAAATTATAAAGAAGCACATATCATAGTGACATACATAGTAAATAATACTCTAAATTTCTAAATCTAAATGCAGACTATTCTAGATCTAATAGGTTAATTGTGTTTACCTTTGCAGATTGAAACAAAATTCTTGTAGTAATTGAAGCCATCGCCATACACAGCAGGACAATGATAACAAACCAATACGGTCGGTACTAACCAAAATTGATATTGTAGACTTCTGACTCGATTATTCTCGTCTCAATGAGAGTCAATGTGAACCGTGTATTATCGTTTGTTTACTCCTGTTTCACTTTTATTAGAAGTTGGAATTTATTTTATTAGAATGTACAAAATAGCCCTAGAAATACTCTGGTTTGTCTCTATGATGGACCTGATGAGGCGCTTCAATTTAAAGTGATGGTGCACCAACGACCTAGATTTAGAGATAGATCAAGGCTGTTGACACTATCCCATTTTTTATTTTATTTTCGTGTAAGTGTTAGGTGACCAACATGAGAGTCCCGCTTTGGACCGCCTGTCACGCTTTTCTTAAAGACCAACTGAAGAGGTTTTTTTCGAAATTGAGATAGCGATTGATTTAGATAGTAGATAGCATCAAAGTTAGTTCCTAAAAATTTGAGATTTTAGAAAAGCGTATTTATATTAGAAAAAGTAATTTGAAAGTGTAAAAAATAACGAGATTTGAAAATCAGCTTCAATGGCCGAAACCGGAAGTGACGTATTGTAATGGACTGAGAAAATGTAAATAAAAATAGACATGGCTGGATACGTTATTGTTAGCGATTCAGATGATAAACTTATCTAAATCTTGCTGTCCAACAATTTTAAATGATACTTATCATGGGATGCACCAAAATGCCCTGAAGAGAACTCTTCTACTTTTTCAAAATATATTATAGAGCAGACTATTGAATTAATATAATTATAGATAGATTATAATAATAATAGGACTAGTCACTAGATTGTCACTAGATCATAGATCTAGATCTAGTCTACTCTAGTAGTAGTCTCTAGTATCATCAAGTACTAGTAGATCATCTAGGACTAGTCCTACTAGGTCTAGGTATACTATACTTAGACTATACTAAGTCTAATAGTACTAGTATACTAATAGTATACTATTAGTCAATTATAATTTTTATTATAACAAAACTAAATGGTTAGATCTATCTATTCTATATTATTTTCTATATCTCTAATTCTAGCCAGGCCTTCTAACACTTTTACTAGTCACTCACTAGATCTAGATCTAGTTTATAAATACTTGACTTGTATTATTGTACTAATTGTAGTATTACTACTAGTAATACTAGTAAATAGTAGTAATAGTTTATAAACTAGTAGATTTAACTAATTTAAGTAGATCTAGAGTAATCTAGACTAGCCTCTATGTTAAGTCTAAGCCCAGTCGCCAACATTTTTTAATGCTTGAATTTGTATATCTCTGTTCTGTAATAGTAAGACCTAGACCTAGTGAGTAGTGTCCTAGCAATAGCATAAAGATTATTCATAGATATAAATATAATATTATAATAGTCAAGGACTAAACCTAAAGCCTAAGCTAAATCTATCTAGAATATATTTATACTCTTTACTAGCCCTTACTATACTTATTAATAAGGCTAAACTTTAGATCTAAAAAAATGATAAGTCATCATTTATATTGGTAATATAAAATACAGATTTTTACTAAACACATGTGTGACATTTCTTTAAGTCTTAAACTTAAACAGGGCGGGTCCTAACGATTGCGGGGCCCTATGTGAAACTGATTGCGCGGGGCCTAGTCTGGGTGGGAATAAGGATAATAAGTGAAAATTAAGATTTCGTATTTAAAAAAAATTCGACTTTGAATTTTATTAAATCTTTACTAAGTACAAGATTACGATCAAATTAACTTTACTTTACAAACTTTGCAACCTATGGCATATTAAAATGCCAGTCACTCTATTAAAGTAAATAAAGTATGGAAACTTCTGATTAAAGTGAAAATTTGCCTGATTATTACATTTTAGTACATGAAAGCTGACAATGTCTTATTTCGTTTATCGCGCGTAGGATTAGCGTTTTCCAGAATGAATGACACCCACAATTTTGTCTATTTTTCAGGAGATTTTTATGAGATTTCCAGGTTTTATATATACCGATATATATATATATTGCAATTTAACTATTACACCTAGAATTAGCACGAAGCCTATGAAAGTGCAGGGCCCACTGCGACCGCATAGGTTGCAGTGGCTTAAGACTGACCCTGGTCTTATATATATTAGATTGCCTAGACCTAGAGTAGAGTAATTTATTATTATTAAGAACAATAAGAGTTAGATGTTGATGTTAGATCAGATAATCAGTATAACATATATAATATATATATATATAACCACTAGTTCTATATGTGTATACATAATTAAGTATAAATGTTAATAAATAAATTTTTTAAAATCTATTTTACAGAAAACATATATGACATGTGGCATACAGACAAGTTTACTAGATGGATCTTTCATCATTTTGGAAATACAATATTCCCTGTGAAACAAATCACAGAAACATTCTACAATTTTATTTTATATAATAAATACCAATAAATGTAAATACAAAATCACATTTTAATAGAGTTCTTCATTATACACACAACATTATTTTAGTATGTTCCTTTTCACTTGCTAGGTTTAGACAAAGTTTCGAATCAGGATTTAATATTATTAAGTCATAGCCCAAAACTCCAGCAGGATGTTAGTTAATGGCAGTGGTCAATGTTTGAACCTGAGACCACAGAGAAGACAGTTCGGAATGCAAACCACACAACTTTCTGCGTTTCGAAACCTATTCAAATTTTGATCATTTTTATGTTAATGCAGATCTGAATGTCCATTGCAATGATGACTTGATCTGTAAAGGGGTTACATTTTTAAAAAATAAGTTGGATCTCATTCTTCGAATGATGCTATTTATTAGAAATTGCAACGTGGAATACATATTAGAGGCCAAAAGAAAATCCACTGATGAGGGAAGACGTAGACGTCGTAAAGAACATTTAAATTGACCACCAGCTGAATATGGTTATGTCTTCGCTGGACGCGGCAAAATATCTAGTTTGCAGCTGGGGCTGCGTAGCCATGGAAAATACTGCATTTCTCATTAATCTTTCGACTCGACTGCCAGCCTTATTTATTAAACACTTTAAATTATGTATAGCTCTGCATTTTTTAATAACAATAAAAAAAAAATATATATTCAGTGATTAACTGGCAATAATTGGGTTACTAAAATTTAATAAAATGAGTTGCATAATTACATCAACAGTAGCCTATATGCATTACTTAACATTATATTGATACTATAATTTATTTTCCACTTCCCAGAGAAAAGAAAAAAACGACAACTCCTTCTCCAGTAGGATAATCTCTTTCATTTATAGTCTAAACACAATTTAAAACTTTGTTACCTACAGTTACAGATTAACTTGCTAACTTAACTATCTAATAATCTAATGATTCTATTCCAATCAACAAATGAGTCAAGCGTGAGATAAATGAAAACTCTTTAATTTTTAGATATATATTTATAGAACTATGTAAGTATATAGGCCCGAATATACGGTACGAATATATTTAAATAAGAGTGTAATAAAATCCATATTTCGTATATTAATAATATTATAGAATTGGTAGATCTAGGTCTAATTTTTGCCTTATAGATTACTTTTTAGAAATTTAGATCTAGTACTTTTTTTTACTAGTAGATCTAAATCAGACTACTTTTAAGTCTAAGTTATTTGCCTAGTGTTGTACGGGGTTGTGACTCTAGATTCAAACTAAATATAATCGTATACTACAATAACTACATTGAATGAGCTCAACATTCACATTGTAATAATTGTTTTTTTTCCCATATTGGGCCTATTTACGGACGACTATAGGTTAATAATCACTATTAAGTGTATAGATAGAGTATATAATTTTAAACTTTGTTTTTCTAGGTCTAGGCCCAGCACCTCGATCGGATGTCTAAATAGATAGGTCTTATCTCTAAATATCCAATACTACTATTACTAGATCTAGACTTCATCTAATTGGATTTAGATCTAAATTTAGGTCTACTTCGTACATCATTAATGATCTGAGAAAAGAACTCTGCTCTTGATCAAAAGCAGTAGATCTAGAACTAGAATAAGCCTGAAGCAGTAACATAAGCCATAAATTGCGTAACTTGACTAAAACGAAACATGTGAACTGAGGCTCGCGGTACTGCGTGGGCTGAAACGCTGTTCGCTTGACTAGATCAAGAATAAGCCGACAAACAGTAGATCTAACATGCAAAGCCATAAATTGCGTGATTTGACCTAATTTCCCCAACTCTAACATCCACTTTTTATAAATTGGCGTGTTTTAGTCGCCTTTGTTTTTAGAAACTAGCATTCCTGTAAAAAGGAATAGGGAAATACGCTAAGCCATAAACTGAAAAATTTGACCTAATTTCCCTTAAACTACGTCATCGACCTTGGTTGTCTGGGAAATACTGATCTCGAATGGCTTCGAGATTGTGAAATTTAATAGTCCCTAAAACTCACATTAAATTGCTTATATCTAAATAATTACAAAGAATATAGGTCTAAAATTTCGTATGTATGTTTTTTTAAGCATTATGAATCTAAAAAAAAGTATAACACCGGTTTCCGCGTCTGACCCCAAAACCTCTTCAGTTGGTCTTTAAATGTCCTGGCGGGACGGTCAATGCATATATGTCCCGCTTTCATTAAAAAAAAAAATAAACGTGTGTAAATTGTGTGTACATTGTAATTTATTGTTCTTAAGTCTAAGTTTTGGTCTTATAAATAGTAATTTGCTGAGGAAAAAAATAGTTGACCTATTAGATTTATAATTGTCATCAATTTGTTTACGAGGTTGCAATAACTTCTGATAGCCTAAATGCCAAACAGCATTGGAAGGTTGTACATAAAAGTGAAGGGAGTCATCAATTAGCACATTTTAATTTAAAATAATTGAAATATAACATAAGAATATACATATCTTTTGTATTTAAACGTATATATAGCTGCCAATAGATTCATTAAAAGTTGTTTGCAAAGAAATGTTTTAGTGTACGCTGTAAGGCAGTGGCGTACAAATGGTGTCAAGTTTTTTTCCTTTCACGTAATTCTACAACCTTACATTCATAAAAAAAATGTTTAGCGAAAATTAATTTACGATACTTAATAACATCCTAAAAGTTAAACCAATACAACCGTCGACCTCGAGTTTTCGCAATGTGGCCAACGAGTTGGGTGCTATGACAGTTCGCATAACCAAATCCTTCCCTATACCCTATACTCTTAACAGAGAAATTCTTGCATGTAGGCATGTATATATATATATATATATATATTAAAAAATATGTCTATAAATGAGAAAGCTGACGATGCCGTTTTTTATATCACGCGTAGGACTGGCGTTTACCATATTGATTGACATCCCAAAATGACAATTTTGTCTTTTTAAGGACATTTTTATAAATTTCATGAGATTTCTAGGAAGCTTCTTGAAAACAAGGATGTCACGGGAACCCTATTATAAATTATAATGGTTTAATTTAATAATTTACACCTAGAATTAGCGCGGGGCTTTTGAACCTTCGGGGTCCACTGCGGCAGCATAGGCCTAAGGCTGGTCCTGATGATATCCAGCTCGCGGTCAACGAATTTTTTTTCTAATACAAAATTTTATTTTCACTTATTATCCTTATCCCTACCCTTACTGGTCCGCGCGCAATCCATTTCACATAGGGCCCCGCAAATGTTAGGGCCGGCCCTGGTTGTGCAAGTAAGGCATAGATAAGCTGTGTTATGACAATTTCCTATGTTTTGGTATGGGACAGAAGACTTCGAAGCTTAAACACATTGCAATAATTCACCAGCAAAATAATAACAAAGTAAAAGCTACCTACGGGTGTACTCAATTGAAGTGTAAACAATTTATAAAGCCTTTAAAACACAATAACTAATTATACATTAAGATATTTAATTTCATTATTTTTCTTCCATAGTTTCATAATGGATCAATGTACAATAAGATGGTGCGCAAATGTTTAATTACGCCAATTGAATCATTAAAACTTTTTCTTGTTTGCGAAGAAATGTCTTAGTGTACTGCTGTGAGCCTAGTGACGTAAGCGGTGTCATTTTTTTTCCCCATCGACGTCATATAGAAAATTTCGTTCATAAAACATTCTAGCCAAAGTTAATTTTTCAATAATGAGCCATTTTCAAACCGATATAACGGTCGACCTCGAGTTTTCCCGATGTGACCAATGAACTGAGATTTTTTTTTCTCCCTATGCACATACCGTGAAATTTTGGTAAAACTTTACATCGCAGGACCCTTATGAAGAATGTTACTCAAGTGGCAGCACCGCGCTGTCTATCGCTACGGTAATCAGGTCACAAGGTCACTACCGGCTAGACGGTGTCGGTAGTATCATGTAGGCCTAATAGTTCGTGATAGATCTAGTCATTCGCTAATGATATGAAAACTCTGGATCTATATTATGTAATATAAAAAAATATTTAAAAGGCTATAAAAAATAAATAATGAGAATGAATTAATCTTTATTTTTTTAATTTGTTTTTTTTTTTTGTTTGTTTGTGTCACAAATGTATGGTACCGTTATCCTATATATGTACGGGTTATAGGCCTATATTTATATATTTTTGCTGACACTATTTTTTTTTTTTCATTTGTAATGTTTTACAGACCTAAATTATTATTTTTTAATTTATTGATTTAATGTAATTTTACTTTAAAATTAAAGTAAACCATAGTCTATGAAGTAAACCAATCATATTGGGTTTCGTATATGTGCAACATATTCTTTATTTTATTTTCAAATTAAATTAAACTGAATGGGTTTCCTTATAAGTACAGATATTTATCTGAAATCCACGCATTTTCAATAACAGTAGCTAGATGGGTATATACCGCTAGATGTTTATGAAGAGTAGTGTGTAGCCTAACATGCGCATATGCTCGCCCCTCCTCCTTTCACATTCTGGACTTGGAACCAGACAACGGAGGAGTTACCGCATTTTAACTAAAATGTAACTGTTTTTTTTTTTTTTTTTTTATATTTAAAGCCGGTAGAGGAGACATATGCTATACAATACAAAGGCTCAGTGCTGATGTAAATGAAATAAGTTGCAGTTGCATTTAAACCGTATAAACGAATATAGATATAAAAAAAAAAAGAGATGAAAGCTAAGCCTAAACTAGAAGATGTTCAAATATAAGAATATTTGTGATTCAGTTCTAACGTGTGGCTCTCAAGCATAAAATTTAAGAAAGTAGGCCTACACTGGAGTCACAGTGGAAATAACACGCTAAAAATTTACCCCACAACTAAAAAAAATCCAGTTTCATTGAACAGTGGTCTTATTTCTGCCAGATCTCTACAAATGTTTTTTTTTTTTTTATTATTTCAAGTTGTGAAATCCACCGTAAAACATACAACGCTCAAATATTAATTGTATAGAGGCTTTTGTGTAAAGAAAGATACATAGATTACCATGACCATGATGTCCACTTTTGTCTTCGGGAACCGATAATAAATGAGCGCTCGGTATTAATTTGGGATAGACATAGTTTCGAGCTACATCATTAATTGTATGTATGAAGAATGATATATTTAAACTATAGCGACTACTTTTATGTCCACATAGACTTCGCAAATGTCATAATTAAATTAAATACTTATTTCAGCTACACTAGAGTGAGACTAGAAGCAACTCTAAGGCTTTTACATAAAACCAGTGAAGTGAATTGATATCAACTGTATTAATAGATAATGATAACATATGTCTCCCCATTTTCTACACTGATGTTTAAGCGAATTACAGCTAGGTACCAATTTATGATCAAAGAAATATTTATAGAGACAAAGTCAAGTGACGTAAGTTGTAACTTCCAATGTAATAAAGTAAGCATTAAGTGAATAGGAAACTATGAAAAAAAAAATCAGTTGGGAAAGTGAGAAGCAGATAAGCTAACGGAATCTATTATGTCATGACATGAAACTATATGAGACAACTAAAGAATTGAAAAGATTGAAACTCACACTGGGTTTTGTATCCGAATCAATCAGAAATAAAAAAGGGAAAGCGACGATGCGATGGTCACTGTTGGATAGCTTGATAATAAACTGCCCTAACTAAAACGTGGACACGTGACTTAAGACAAACAAACCAATCATGCAAATCTGTCGTGGGTTTTCCAAATGTGTGTGATTTGACCATTTAAGTGAGGGTTACATGAAAAAACAGCAGGGGGTGTGATAGGAAGGGATGGGTGGATGTTGACAGTCTAGCATGTGGCGAGGGAGTTACGCAACATGTCCATCTGTCTTATATGGCCTGCGGGCTCATGATGTATTGTATGTATTGAGTATGTAAACCTACATTTATTACTTAAAAAGATTCATGTATCTTCAACTGTATAGCTTTTAAAAAGAAACATTTTAGATATATAGACAGAGATGAGGTAGAGAGATAAAGGATAGATAGATAGATGGATAGAGAGATAAATAGATAGAGAGAGAGATAAGTTAGACAGAGAGAGGATAGATAGGTAGAGAGAGGGATAGATAGAGAAAGGATAGATAGATAGAGAGAGATAAGTTAGACAGAGAGAGGATAGATAGGTAAAGAGAGAGAGATGGATAGATAGCGAGAGATAAGTTAAACAGAGAGAGGATAGATAGGTAGAGAGAGGGATAGATAGAGAAAGGATAGATAGATAGAGAGAGATAAGTTAGACAGAGAGAGGATAGATAGGTAGAGAGAGAGAGATGGATAGATAGAGAGAGAGATGGATAGATAGCGAGAGATAAGTTAGACAGAGAGAGGATAGATAGGTAGAGAGAGGGATAGATAGATAAGTTAGACAGAGAGAGGATAGATAGGTAGAGAGAGAGAGGGATAGATAGAGAGAGAGATGGATAGATAGCGAGAGATAAGTTAGACAGAGAGAGGATAGATAGGTAGAGAGAGAGAGAGAGGGATAGATAGATATAGATAAGTTAAACAGAGAGAGGATAGATAGGTAGAGAGAGAGAGGGATAGATAGAGAGAGAGATGGATAGATAGCGAGAGATAAGTTAGACAGAGAGAGGATAGATAGGTAGAGAGAGAGAGGGAGGGATAGATAGAGAAAGGATAGATAGATAGAGAAAGGATAGATAGATAGAGAGGGATAGATAGAGAGAGAGAGAGAGATAAGTTAGACAGAGAGAGGATAGATAAATGGATGCATAGAAAGAGAGATACGTAGATTTTGTTTATTTATCTAGCTAATTATTAGAATAATTAAATAAAAAGTGTGTTTATTTAAATAAACTATATAAAAAACCCATTTGTATAGTTATTTGAAACATTTTCACCATTTCCTATTTATTTGCTACGCGCGTGCTTTACTGCCCCGTCGGCGTTGTGTCTTACCGTAACCAACGTATAGGATCTCTGTTCTCCGGAGCAATAGTTCTTCTCACGTCTGCTATCAAACTCGCTAGACGGTCGGCCATAAAACACGGACATATTGACTCCCCCCCCCCCCCCCCCCCCCAATAAAAAGTGGGGTCAATTAGCCTGGTAAGGGGATGGTATCAGCATCATACTTACTTCTATTCGGTGCTTTTTTTTTTTCTAAAGAAATAGGTGCCGGTACTCACTAATAAATTAATAATAAACGTTAAAATACAAGAGAAGTAATATTTTTTCCCAAAATTGAAAAAGGTGCCGGTACGCCGTATATATATTCTATTTACATACATGCCAATGTTTGCTCTATCCCTACGGCTATGTGGCTATCGCCCTCTAATCTTGTCCACTTTTTTTTAACATATCTATGCCATCCAGTAATTAAGGTCAATCCTCTTAATACCTACGTCGTTCCTTTCCTCCATTTCTCCCCATTGGACAGTTTGGCACATGACATAGCGCTAGACAGAATGGATTTTTAAATTTTTAAAATTAAGTGGACCAATTAGATTATACTCTAAATTTTTGGCATTTTTAGGATTCAAGCATAAATTGTGAGTGATAGTCCCAAATGTATTAATACAATAGAAAATATCAGATTGAGTAAAGGTTGCAAATAGGCGACTAGATAAAGAATATTAGGGTTCAGAACTCATCTCAATTTTTACTCTTATACTGAATAATTTTGTATAAATTCTAAATTTTCCAAAAGAAAGTTTTTCTTAAAATAGAGCTAAGCAGAAAATGGAAGAGAGATAAAAAGCAATAGCGGCCATAGGGTGTAGCTAATAGGGCAAGCACCCCAGGCCCTACGTCTGAGGGGGGGGGGGCGCGATCGGAGATTTTATTGTCACAAACGTGATCACTACATATTTTCAGCCTAAGTGTTTTATAGGCTACTGTGCATAGACACGTTTAACCAAGCTACGACATTAATCCGAGAGTGGGTACATGGCAAGTGGTTGAAATCCTGGGATGGCTCCAACAAAGCCCGTGGAGTCTGGCAACATTTGCGTCGCCCGGACCGCGACGATCCATGGTGGAGGCTAAAAAGATCGAAACAATCTATCATTGCGCAGTGTAAAACGGGGCACTGCCCTGTTGGTGCTTACTTTGCCAGGTTCCGGCCAAATTTTGATGCCCGTTGCCGACACTGTGGAGAGTCGGTGGAGACAGTGACGCGTCTCTTGCAAGAGTGTATGCAGCTCCGAGAGCTGCGGGATAGTTTGTCTGCAGTCACTTAACCTGTATGGGAGCTTGAAGGTACTACGCCTAACAGAAGAGTTTCTCGCCAAGGCTCTACGGGAGGACTAATCCTTCCAGTCTTGTTACCAATTGGGGTTCATCTCAGGTGCATAGACATCGAATGTTCATACTCTTGTGTGGCATGACTTCCACATGGAGATCACAGATTTTTCTGCATCGTAGAAGCCCATTAGAGTGTATCTTGCTATCAACTTCTACGAGAAGTTCAGATGACTCGTGAAACTTTGATACACTCTTGGGCTCTCCAGCTACTGCCTTAAATGCATTGTAGATGAGAAAAGGTCTCATCTTTGTTAGGCTTTTCCCCTCTTCTGTACACCTGGCCACCAGAAATGATGGCTTGATAGAGTTTCTTGTGCCCTCCTTCTTTCTTTCTTCCATTCTTGCCCAGACATAAATCTGGGGCAAGTAGTTTTTTTTTTCTGTTGTCCATAGACAATTGTGGCTGTTCATCACTTGTGCTCCCCACCCGCCATCGAGTCCAACAAGGGTCGAGCCATTCGGGTGTTCAGAATGAACCCACCAGGGCTATACCGGTGCTATTTTCCATACTGATTCTCGGTGGACACTATCAAACGCTTTCTTAAAGTCTACGAAACTGATCGTTAGCCATTATTGGTTCTCAATACTTTGTTCTATGATATTTCGTAGAACGAAGATCTGCTCTGCACATGTTCTGCCTCTTTGGAAGCCTGCTTGTTCTTCTCTGAGCCTCTCATCTACAGATTGTTGAAGCCGATAAAGGCACTTTTCTTATTCAATATGCTTGGACAAAAGTATTCAAATGCCCTGTCTTTCACCGTGACTGAGCAGGGCCTGAGATATCTGCGTTTCACCACCAATATACCCGGCAAATTCAGTTGATTCATAATGCTCTTGCTCGTATTTTTTTATTTATTTATTCCAAATCAACGTTTTGACTGGTACGAAGTTGAAGAACTTTCAAATATACCTTTTATAGTGCAAAGAATTGCAAGCCTATTATTAGATGTACATGGTTGGCCATCATCATCACATCTCTGCCTGTGGTCCCTTATGGGACATAGGCCACCAGCCAGCTTCTTCAAGGCGTCTCGGTTCTGGGCGTGTCTCTCCAACTGTCCCCATGTCTTGCCCATCTGCTTGACATCTGCTTCCAAATTGCGGCGCCATATATTCCTGGGCCGTCCCTATCTTTCTCTTTTTAAGTCTGTCGAGTATGATGATAGTCAGTCTGTTGTAAATATTATCATTCTCTTCCTCTTCACTGTCATTTGTTGTTAAGACAATATCTAAGTGAATCCTCTTCTTCACTGAATGGAATGAGGCTGTTATTATCCGTGGTCCATGCGCTTCTCATCCTATAAGTGCCCTCTGAGCCCGCTTAGACAGCATTATACCATAATGTGTCATTCTTGGAGGATCGTGTTTCAAATCAGGAACTTTGAAACTGGATACAGCAGCTCCCTGATTGACCCTTTAGGTCGATGACCTATGCTGGTAGCTCAGCTCGACCAGCCGATTGACTTAGAGCGGGCCATCTGGGCTACAGGACTAGAGGAACTTTGAACCATTTTTTTGACGCACCCTGTAGTTTACCCTTACGGCTCAGGCCCCCCCCCCAACAAGACACCCGCCCAGGTCCCCGCGCACTGCTGGATTTGAATTTTTCCATTCACTCCAAGCACACCAAAAGTTACCTAATTTAGTTGGCGTCTATAAACCTTTGCATTTTATACTAGGTTCACAAACTAGAAAACGCACAGCTTTGTAAACATTTTATAGAGATTTTTGGACGTATATCTTAGTTTAAGAACATCGTTAGAGCCGTTTTCGAAATAAAATTTATATATACATATATAAAATTTATATATACATATATAAATATATATATACATACATACATACATACATACAAGAATTGCTCGCTGAAGAGTATAGGGTTGAGTTTCAAAAGGAATTTTGGTAATTTTTCTTAATTATATAGCTCTATCACATCCAGAGGCGTAGTGGGGGGGGGGGCAGGGGCACAATGCCCCAGGCGCCACACTCGGCTGGAGGGGAGGGGGGCGCCGCAAGCAGAAAGGCGCCAAAAGAGAGTAAATATTGATCGAGTTAGGTAATACATTCTAAGGTTACTATTATTATTAGATTTAAATGCTTTTTATTTATTAGCCTATATTTCTGTGTGATGTTCATGGAAAATGGTGGGGGGGGGGGGGGGAGGGCACCAATAAAGTTTCTTGCTCCGGGCGCACGTTTTGCTCACTACGCCTCTGATCCTATCTATAACTGGAAATACGGTTTTGAAGCAGGGGCGAACTGGGTGTTAAAATCGTCCCAGGCATGTACCATACGATTCGGCCCACAACTTGATTGTATATAGCCTACTAGTACTATGCATAAAACTGAACGCATATATTGAACGAGTGTTTCAATAATATATTGTATTTCTACATGTAAATAGACATTATGATTATTAATATATTAATTTGTAAAAAAAAATCTACAGTGCAATCTCAATATTAATTAGTCTATTACATTATTTTGGTATAACTAAGATTAATGCATAACACTTGATGGCATCCTATTCGCGTGTTATATTATGTGCTCTGAAGTGTCGTCTTGATAATCCCGGCTTCGAACTTTACCCGCAGCCCCCACCCCCACCCCCGGCAGCGAATATAGATCTCTCTCTCTCTGGTTCTGTATGACTAAAAAAATATAGGTCTTGACGTTTGTTAATCTCTTAGTGTTAATAGTGAATAGAGGATTTGAAATCAACAGAAGCACGGTATAGTGGTAGGTATATTATTAGCGAATCCATTATTTCGAAATATATGACTATAGTATTACACAGGTAAGTATCGCGATATATTAGTATAATGTTAAGATCAAAAGGTAAGGCGAGGCCAATCACTTTTACGGGACTTACTAACCCGTTCGGCAGGCCCATGTAGGCATCGGCTCGCAGGGATTTTGCCCTGTTGCACATATATATTATAGCCAGTCCTTCAAGCTCTTGTTTCAAATATAAAATTTTCGGAATCATAAATTACTAAATTAAAAATTCGTTTCGACAAAATTAGATTCTAGATCCATTTTTGTGTTTTTAGAGTTTCACTTCCGCCATTGAGTCACAACAAATTGATTAATTGACTATTATTAAACTAGTCTAGGCTCTACTAGCTAAGCTAGGCTATGTAGAATCTATACTCTGGAATTTCTAGAACAACTAAGAATATATTTTTATTACAAACCGGTACCTAGATCTAGTTAAGCCACCTTAAATAGATTATTGTCTCAGACTCCAGATCTAGACTCTAGACTCCTAGTCCTAGACCTAGTCCTAGATCTAGTAAATCTAGTACCTAGGCCTAGGCCTAGACTTAAGACATCATCTAGATCTAGATCAAAATCATCAATAAAATCAAAAATGAATAATAATTATAATTCATTGATTTGAATTTTGATTGATTTATTTTAATATTTTATTCTATTATTAGATCTATTAATTTAATATTCTAAGTCCTAAGTAATCTAAGACCTTTTAAGTTTTTGTCTTAGTGACACTTTTACAATTTGTCTTATCCTGCCTTAGTCAGCCTTAGAGTTAGCAGTTAGAGTTAGACTTATTACTTAGACTGTCTGTCACTGTCACTAAGTTGTACTGTTAACTTAATAACTGTAGAGCTATCTGCTAGAGTCTTACTAGTCTAGTGACCTAGTCTAAAGCTACTTCAGTTAGAGTGGCTAGAATCTAGAGTAAGTCTAGTCTTTAAAGTATTTAGACTTAGAGTCTGTATTGACCGTAATATAAGTATATATATACTTATACTAATATAGTTAAATATAGTACTAAAAAAGTAGATATAGACTATAGAATCTAGATCTACAAGTTGATGAAGTTGAGTTGAAGACATTGAATGAAGTTGTAGTCTATTCTAATTATTATTCAGAGTTACAAATTACAATCTAGTATTCTACTTAATTCTAGATAATCTAAAAGTATTCATTATTTTTGATGATTTTGATTAATTAAATTAATGATCTACTACTCTAGAGTCTAAATCTACTAATTATCTAGAGTTAGAGCTTTTTGAACCAAGTTTACTAAGTTTATAATAGTTTATTGATACCTCATTTATGTATGTTTCTAAGTCTTGAGTTAACTAGAACATAAATTATGACAAATTTTGAATGAAATGTAACAATCTAATGTAACAATGCCATATTGTTATTTCAATAGTTGGTATACTAAACTTTTTTGATCAAATTCAATCAACTCTCAAGAAGTCAAAAGTCAAGTCTAGTATCATCATCATTGCATACAGTATGCACTTCACAGACATAGCATACTTCATTACTTGATACTTAATGTGATCATAATACTAGACTTACTAGACCCAGTCTTAAATCATTCAGTTATTGTTAGATCTTTAGATATATCTAGTAATTCTAAGATTATCTACTTCTTAGTCATTTTAGATTAAATCAATTAAATCTATATTAGTCAAGATTAGTCTTACCACTTGTGGGTTGGGCTTCTAAAGTTTAAGAGTAAGGTAATTTCTGTTAATTAAAGAACTAAATACTAGCATCTCTGTAATTTAGACTCTATTTTAATTAGAGGTGCACCTGATAGTCGCTCCGGCTTCTGCAGAATATCCGTCATTTTTTACTATCCGGTGCTATTCGGCTCCGGTCAGATATCACTACCGGATAGTAAAAAATACACCTATTTAATATGCATAAAGTGACCTCGTTCCATTAATGTCTGTTGTAGAATGTATTAATGTTAATATTAAAACAAAATAATGTTCTCAAATATAGAGCCATTATGAATATGCACCAAACATCATTTATTATAAAGACAAGGCGTGTTAATAACTTAATATAAATAGAAATGAAACTTTACATCATAAATGCGCTTTACATTCAGAGCAGCAATGGCTGACACTTTTTTCAATTTGTCTTGACCTTTGAGTAGGTTAGTTAACATGTTAAAATGCTACATTCCTTGACTACGTCATGCTGACCAGACGTCTGTCTAGCTGTGCGGGTATATCTCCAGAGGTAGAGATGAACAACTTCCACCCCTTTTATTTGTTTAGTCCATCACATTGAGTTTTTTTATAGGCAGGTGACCACAAGTTAAATACGATGGACGTAGGCTGCATGTCAGCGTATTGACAATCTCTAGAGGTCACACCTTTCGAGGGAACTGAGTCTGTTTATTTAGTAGTTAATCTTTATTAGGGGGGCTGGACTACAAGAGCCACACCTCTAAGTTAACTAGGTATATTTCCAGATGAGCAAATCCCTCCCCCTTTTATTTGTTTATTTCATCACATTGTGTTCATTGATTGACAGGTGACCCCAAGTCAGATACGATGGACGTAAGCACTCTCTAGAGGTCACACGAGGGAACTATGTTTGTTTACTTAGTAGTTAATCTTAATTGGGGGGGGGGGGTGGACTGGACTTCAAGCCAAACATCTACACGGGTATCCGGACAAAGAGTTTGCTTATTTGGAGAAAAATCTTAATCACGTGGTTGGGCTAGAGGCCACACCTTTTCAAGTGTGCCGAGTTACTTGAACATAAATCTCAATTAGTAAGCTGGACTAAAGATTACACGCACCTAAACGAGTGACCTTTAGCTACACAGAACACAAACCGCGAGATTATATAGCCTAGTAAGCCAGTAACTAATTATTTTGTAGAAGACACGACCAGGTCTATCTTTAAATGGAGAGCTAAACACCCCCTACTCTTTATTTTATTTCTTTGGTCCTTAACACCCAATTTACTGATAGACATTGACCATTTTTAAGCCAGAATGAAAAAACACAAGTGCTAACAAAGGATATTACACTGTCAATAAATATTACGGTTTAATAATTTTTCTAACGTGTTAACCTGAATATTACTCCTGCAGTTAAGTGTCTTGATTTGATAACAATATTCTTAATAATTTGTGACAGTCAATTAACTCCTTGTTATTACTATTTTTTTTTTACTTAAGATGCGTACTTAGCCACTGTGTGTCAGGTTAGGACGACTTTTACTCACCTGACATCCATAGGCTTACTATTTTTTTGCCTTGTATTAAAATCTTTAGAAAGAAAGCTAATTTCATTGTTTAATTCTTTTGACTTAATAAATAACGGAAAACTTTACAGTAAATTTTAAAATGGCATAAAATAAATTGAATAATAGTACCGCAGTTAGATCTAGCAAACAAAGAAAAAATATGCTGGAGTGTAAAAAAGCAAACAAACAACCCTTGACCTCAAACTAGTGGACAGGTATAATTTATCTATATGCTTGACTGACCATGCCAATGTGTTATCTTTTTTGACTGACACCCAACTCTATTGCGTGTGTATGCTCAAGGAAAAAACAATGCTTGATGGTTAACACAAACAACTATACACACTACACTAGGACTACATGTGTAGGCTCACTAGGTATATCTGACCAGGTTGTTGGTCTGAAATTCATGAACACATACATCCGACCACTATACAATGCAGATTGCACTTTACTTATGAGATTTACATTAATAACTAGTTAAATATATACTAACATTATTTACATTGACCTTCATACACATCCTTTACAGTTTGTGGCATCGTACATACACACAGACACTCATGCTATACAGATTTTTAGAAATACTGTTAAGCTTGAATAAATCAATCAGTAACAGAGTTTAAAACAATAAAGTATATAAAGAAAAAAAAAACCCAACCAATATAGGTATGCTATTTAACAGTTTCGTAAAATGTTCAGCAACACAAGCTATTAATTAAACAAGACACTTAGATATTCGGCCCCGGCCGAATATTAAATTTTACTATCCGGTCATATCCGGCCCCGGCCGGATATCAAAAAGTACTATCCGGTGCACCCCTAATTTTAATAATAAACAAAGTTTAAAACTAGAATCTAGATTTCTTGATCTAGAAATAGACTTGAACTAAGAGTGAGTCTATGCTGATTACACCTAGAATCAATACATAATCAATGTAATCAGTTTACTGTTGTCATCCTAATGTAATGCTTATTTTTTGTAATCTAGAATCTAGTATAAATTGAGTGATCTAGAATCTGGAGGCGCAATGGCGTGGTAAAGGGCTTGGCTTCTCAAACTGGGGTCATGGGTTTGAATCTTGTTGAAGACTTGGATTTTGAATTTCGGGATCTTTACGGCATCCACCCAGCTCTAATGAATACCTGACATTAGTTGGGAAAAAGTAAAGGCTCTCATTGTGCTGGCCATGACACTCGATAACTTTAGGCCACAGAAACAGATGACCATTACATCATCTGCCCTAGATTGCAAGGTTTGAAAGGGGAACCTAACTTAATCTAGAATCTAGATCAGAGTCAGAAACTATGAAGGTAGATTTAGGTATTTTAAAAAGCTTTAAGGCTGTTTACTTCTTAAGACTTTAGTTTCAAATACATAGAAGTCTGGACCTCATCTAGGTTGGTTTACAGTGTACTTTAGATCAGTAGATTATTGATTATCATTAACTATTTTAAATCCTCCCTATATATTAGATCTAGACTTGATCTAGTTTCCATTAGCCTTATGTTTTGGTTTTGAAAAAAAATAAAATTAGGTAATGTAAATAAAAAAAAAACAGAAAAGCTTTTTAAAAGATCTTTATATTGATTCCATCATTTTGATTTTAGGTCAAAAATAAGATTGTGAAGTGATTGTTCTGCTATCAAAAATATAAACTGTACTAACTAAATCTCTGTAATACATACTACTGTATTACTCTAGTTCTGGTGATTGTAAACATATTGTCACTTTGTGTAAACACCACTGACTAGTACATAAATCTATATCTGGAAGTAGTAAACTCATCTATCTAGGCACAACTTCAAGTAAGTTATTAAGTACATTTTATAACTGACTCATGAGTAAAATGATGAGTTAGTGACTGTTTCTATTTTCTGTTTTGTTTTACCTTATAGACTGTGTGATTTTCTGATTTAGAGACTGAATAAAATTAAGTGTATGTCTTCTCACTCTGTTTTGAAAATGGTTTTAATGTAAGCTAATATTATACACACATATATATTTGATTTATCAAAAGGGGTGCAAGCTTTCAGAAAACCAACCATGGTGAAATAGATTTCTTATTAGCACTTTTAGTTTATGAGATCTAAACATAACTAAAATATGTGTATAAATAGCAGTTAATACTAAAATATTCATTCTTATGATACACTTTTGAAAATTAATCTCACTAATGTCACATAAATTATAGAGTAAACCTTTCTCACCTAAAAGACTATTATAACCTTTTCAAGGGCCCATTTATAAAACAATGTTTTTAGGCTAAAAACTTTAAAATATTTAGTATGTATATATACTGACTGCATTTACTTTGTTTTACAATTGATAGAAATTTAAAATTCCAAGATTAGTAGGACACCACTTGATGCACCTGTGCACACATTTTTTATGAATGACCTGCTGTGACCACATCTAAGTAATACTAAAATAAATATAAAATAAAAAGATATAGATAATGCAATAATCTATTTTGTAATTATCTACGTTGCCCAATATGTGGGACACTGCGCACGCACACTGACTCTCTAACCCTCGATGAAAAAGTCATGAAAAAATAACTCTTTTATTTCTGCAAATTGGACTAGAGTTACCCCATGTAACTTTCGCTGCAACAGAGAGCGCGACACAAAAAAGGGGAGGAGCGTAACAAGTAATCTTCTCACTAAATATCGACGTATGCTACGCCAAGGGTCAGCTCGTAAGATTATATATTGTTAACCTGTTTCAACAAAAATGTCTCTTCTATGGTTTTAGTAGAATATTACTTCACAACCAAACCAAGGTGTTCCGTGTTACATCAAAAGAGGCCATTTTGTGTACTATTTCACACATTTTCTACAATTTTAAAATTACACTATAAATGCAGCTTTCAAGCTCAAAATATCTGATGCAGATTTATCAAATAATCAATGCATAAACAGCAAAGATTGAACATTTTTATTTGATTTCATATTATAATTTTTTCCAACTTTATTTACTACAATTAATATACCTTTGCAGTTTTTTAAAAGCTTTTTTTTTTATTTCCTTAAATTTGAAAGGAAAAAATAAACATGGTCAGAGATATTAGGACATCTTTGAAAATAACATTTATAAAATAGTATAGCACTGCGTAATGTAAAATTTCAAATTGATAACATATCTGATACAGTTGTTTCCTTGCTTAATTACATCTATTTGAACCAATGAGCACTTGTCTGTTATTTCTGCCTTTGTTGTAATTTTTATTACAAGTTCCTATCCATTATTATAATAAAAATATTTTTATAAATATTTTTTTATTTTCAGAAATATATAGTTCACATCATGAAATTGTATTCAATAGCTATTCTATTAAAAACACCAGAAGGAAAAGGGAAGATTCTAACTTCAAAGAATGAACTTTCATCATTTGGATACTTTCAGAGATCTACGTAAGTTTAGTTTTCCATGTAAGATTTATTTTCTACCTAGTGACTTATTGTGTTGTAAAATACTTCAAGTTGTAATCATTATAATAGAATTTTGTTCTGAAATTTAATACAAAGTAGGAATAATTAGGGGATATGGTGACTGAGTGTTTAAGCACTTGGCTTCCAAACCAAGGAGTCTCCCTGTGAATGCTGGGATTTTTATGGCACCCCAGAGTTAAAATAACTCTAATGGGTACCTGACACAAGTTGGGAAAAAGTAAAGGTGGTTGGTCTTAAAGTAAGTCACATGACACCTGTGTTAACTGTGAGTCACATAAACATTTACATCAGCTGTCCCATAGATCCCAAGGTCTGAAAAGGGTAAGTTATTTTAATTTTTCGGGAGAATATAATCTGAGCAAATTGAATGCATAAATAAAAATATCAATAACATTCTTATATATAACCTGACATGGGATAATTATTTTTTTATTTCAAATAAAGTGTTAGTGAGTTCATGGTGTTTACCAGCAAGATTCTGGTTGAGAGAACTGCCACAGCTTCCAGAGCCTCAGTTAAAGAGCGTGGTCAGTATTTTGTTTGGATTTCTTCTTAATTTTAACTTTTGGATAATAAACAATTTAAATTTTTTAAAAACTTATTCAAATTAATTCATTGATTTCATCAGAGTATATCTGTCACGTTTATGTGAGAAGTGACAATCTGTCTGGTGTTGTCATAGCAGATCATGAATATCCACAGAGAGTTGCACACACTCTAATAAACAAGGTAATTTATTTTTAAAATATCTGCCATGGGTATGGCTTTATGTAACACAGCTTGAAATAATATTAACAACATTTACTTGACCAATTGAAGAAACTCGTGTCATATCCTTGACAATTATAGTTATTTAACCCACTTTTTACATTTCATTTTGTTTGCAGCATCCTATTGTATTTTATTTATTTGTATATGTTATTGTTCCAGGTTCTAGATGAGTTTCAAGAGAAATGTCCAAAACCTAATTGGTCGACAATTAAAGAAAAGTTAGTGGTTTTACTGTACTTTGACAATAACAAATCTGATTACTCTTTTCTACTGAATAGTTTTACCACTATACTAGATACATTGCCAATAATAAAACAATGTCAACTGTAGGTAAGGTTTAAAATGTATGCCCCATGCGGTAGGATGTGTTAGGCCGCTAGCAGCAGTTTTTTAGTAGAGCTCATCATGTCTCTTTATGAAGAAGCATCGTGACTCTTTTTTAGTGAAAACTGCTGGATCTGTATAGCTTGGTGTATATATATATATGTGTATATATTTTTTGAAACTAGACATATTTTTCTATTTTTAAAGTTGTTTGTTTATAAATAGGCACTATCAGGTCAATGAATGCGGATAATGATTCTGATAGTAGTCATTCTGGGTTTAAGTCCTGCCTCCATAGAATAAGCTTCCATGTTTTTAATTTATTTATGGCAGAGCTAGGGCTGGGAAGGGGGTATAAACAAATAAAAACTATCTCAATGAAAGAAGTAAAAGGATTGGTAAATATTTGAAGCTTTTAAGGATTGAACTTATTGACAAAATTAATTTCTTCCTTTTTATAGATAGTGGTAGTAACCAGTTTTATTTTTATGCAGTAGTTTAGTTTTATATTCATGATAAGGAAGTAGTTATTAAGCTTGTTATTGATCATTGCTTTTCTCGTATAGATTGACCATTACTTTTTTTCTTGTTTCAGTGAAGCACCATATCCCCAACTGACAGAACTATTACAGAAATATCAGGTACAATAAAGTATGGTTATTATCTAGCAACACTGGTAGCAGATAGCTTCAACAGAATAATAATTAAAACCCCATTAAAGAGGTTATGTCTTAAACATTTATTAAACATTTGTTGTTGTTTTGTTTTCAAAACAGAATCCTAAAGAGGCTGATGCAATGACAAAAATCCAGTCAGAGCTAGATGAAACTAAAATCATTTTGGTAATCCTTAGCTTGTTTCTTACTAGCTTTTTAATCTTGCTTGCACCACCAAGTATTTCAGTTATAACACATTTATCATTGAAAAATACAAGCAAAATAAAAAAGAAAGTATCCAGAAAGTATGGTGCATAAAATAAATCTTGCTACTTTTTTTCCTAAAAATCTCTGATAAATTTATAATCAAAATGAACACAAAATGTTAAATTAACTCACCATCAGCAGAATTCATCACAAGATGTGACAATTTTATTGGTCCTAATAAATGGAAATTGAGTTTGACTACAATAGTACACGACAACATAACTACTATAACAATATAGATTCTCACTCACACACACACAACCAGCGCTTTATGAATTATGCTTCTATGTAATCATTGATTATTTTATAAATTAACAATGTATATGTTTAGTTTGTTTTTTACATTGATGGTTGTTATGCTTAAAGCTAGACAGTATTTCTTGAGTCCTTTTTAGCGGCCCCCGTAAGGGAAAAAGCCGCTATTAGGTTTGTGCAAAATGTCCGTCTGTCTGTCTGTCCGTCTGTCACACTCAGATCTCGAAAACTAGAAGAGATATGAAAAATATTATTTCATCATTAAATCCGGCTTGAAAAGTTTAGATGCAACAGCTACTTTTGGTTTTCTAAAAGCAAACCGTTTAATTTATAAAATTAATTATGCTAGCGATTTTTTCATAAAAATACACCTATTCTAAAACAATTACGTAAATGTAAGGGAGGCAATGTTACAATATGCTAACAAAGATGGATAATTTTTGTGTATTTTCAGTATCACTAAGTCAAATATATTTATAAAATGTACAGGAAATGTTCACAACAAATATAAATAATACTTAAAGATGTTTTTTCTGGTTAACTAGCTTCTAAAATTAAAAGAAAACATTTCTGTTTGTTTATAAAGGCTAATAATGCACTTTGTATGTAAATATCATGCACATTTTTTTAAATGGACTTTTTAAGCAGCGACTTTCGTGCAGTAGCGTAACGTCACACAACATGGTCAGGTGCTAAACCAATTCCTTAAACTTTTTTTAAAAATCAGATTTTATTATTTTTTTTTGTTTAGTACCCCCATCCGAATAAAAGAAGCTTATTTTTGTGCATTTTGTCTGTTGGTCGGTCTGTCCGTCACGATTAGATTAACAAATAACACTAGAGGCTATTGTAAATCTGATTTAACCTTTAATTTTTCATTCAGAAATATTGCAATAGTTTAAAGTATCTATAATAGATTGTTCCGGATGTTTTGTGAAAAACAAATCATTGCCAATGAATATTTGTTTGCTCTTCTAAGTTATAGTAGATTTTATTTCCATGCTTAAACCGTGAAAGAAACACATGATCTTTAATATATTGTTCCGGGTTTTTAATGTAAATAGCATATAAATGCAAAATAAAAATATCTATACTGATTTATATTTCATTAACTATAAAGTTGTTCCAAATATTGTTTTATAAAAAACAAATTTATGTCAAATAATTTATTTTTTCAAAAATATCAACAATAGGTTCAGGATTTTAAAATAAGAAAGTAATTTACTAGAAATGATTATTGAAAATCAATTTTTAGACTTATTTTACAGTTAATTTTCTTGCCGAAACATAATAAAAGTTGTTTAATCGGTAAAGAGTGTTCCGGATTTTGTTTCGAAAAAGAAATTGACCTACATTACCTTAATTTTCTTACAAATCGTCACCAAAAATGATCCGAATTTTATATGAAAAATCTAATAACGCTAATAGATGTTTGAAATCCCTCTTCTAATAAATAAAACAAATAATTTTCTCATTTACGAAAATTGGTTGTTCTGGATTTTTTATGAAAAATAGTTTAACTCTATTTATGTAAAATCGCACTTCTCTCTTACACTACATTTAACTTTCTATCTCAAACGTTAAAAAATCTAATTATCGTTAATATTATGCTCTGATTTTTAAGGAAAACAACTTCCTAACACCAAAGTATGGTTTGATAAAATCTCCATAAGGGTATGGTACATCTAATTTTCATAACAGACCATCCCAGAAATTTAATTAACGGCATTTGATTAATCTGGAATTCTTATTTTTTTCTCACTTTAAATATAAAAACATCCGGAACAATCTATAATAGAAACTTAAAACTAATGCGATGTTTTGGAATGGAAATTAATTTTAATCGCTATTAACATAACGGACAGACAAACTGACAGACAAAACAAAAAAAATGCGTCTTTAATCCTTTTATATATATATTAATATATATATTAAGTCTAACTAGCCCATCAAATGAAATGCTAAAAGAACAAATTCGGTGCACCAATGTCTATGATCCCTCGAGAAGCTGCTCGTATAGATGACATTTTTTAGTCTAACTAGGTCGTGTGACGTAATGGAATTTTTTTCCTTTGACGTCATATGGAGTTAATTCTTTTAATGAAATGCTAAAAGATCTCACTCGGTTCACCAATGTCTACGAACACTCGACAAGCTGCTCGTATAGATGACATTTTTAGTCTAACTAGGCCATGTGACGTATTGGATTTTTTTCCTTTGACATCATATGGAGTTAATTCTTTAAATGAAATGCTAAAAGAAATCACTTGGTGCACCAATGTCTATGAACACTCAACATGCTGCTCGTATTGATGATATGTTTTAGTCTAAATAGACCGTGTTTTTCGGTATAGTAATGTTTATTAAACCTCGTAATGTGACTCGCATTTTAAAAAGACATAATAGATTTAGATCTAATCTAGATTTTTTACACTAGATCTAGATTTTTTTTACACTAGAGCTAGATTTTTTACACTAGATCTAGATTTTTTTTCTTACACGAGCTAGATTTTTAAAACTAGATTTAGATTTAAGTTCTAATTAAAATCATTATAGAATCTAGATCTAGAATTTCATGGTCAAGTTTAGAATGTTTGTTGTTTTACATGTTTCGGATGTTCCTTCAGAGTTGTAGTCCAAAACTCCCGTAGGACGATGGGGTATGGGAGCAGGCAGGGTTTGAACCTGGGACCATCGATGAATCCAAACGACAGTCCAGCGCGCAAACCGCACTACCAGACAGCCATGATTTAGACTAGATCAAGATCTATAATTTTAATTTCTAGGCTTAAAGTGTAGATTTTTTTCTAAAGTCTAGATTGTCAATATGTCAATATTGCAATGTTATAAAATACTAAAACTAATCTACTATTTTAATATTTAGATTTGCAATTAGTCTATTAATTGATTATCTAGTGTTTTTTTTATATAAATCTTATCTAAATTACATCTACATTATCCCAAATATATATTTTAGATCTAGATCTAGTAGATATAGATATTGAGACTGCTAAATTAGTAGTTTAATTTAGGTAGATCTACATCCTCATTCTAGTTCCATTTAGGCCTAAATGAAAATGCTCAATACCAAAAGATTATCTAAAATTGCTCTTCTGACATATTGTACATATCTGGTAGTGTTCATTCCGTAATGTGTAGGTATATTATCAATAGTAGGCTATTAGTTTGTCATTAGATTAAGAGCAATGCATGGTCATGTGGTTAGCGCGCAGAACTGATTATCTATACGGTCTCGGTTTCATACCCTGCTCGATGCCATCCTCAGTCGACCAGCGAATATGCGGATCCGACAGTGATCCATCTCTCACGGAGTTTAAAAATGTAGCTATAATATAAGTTTTTATTGATTGGGATCATCACATGTTAAATAAGATGTGAATGTTTTATCATTCCTGTTTTCTAACCAACTTTAAAAAAAATTTCTTTCCAGCACAACACGATTGAGGCAGTGTTACAAAGAGGGGAAAAGTTGGATGACTTGGTGGAAAAATCTGAAGGACTTAGCCAACAGTCAAAAACATTCTACATAACAGTGAGTTTTTGTTTTTTTTTAAATTTTTTTTGTCAATAATAAGAATTTCCTAGTGATAAATAATGAACTGCTATATACTAGAGCTACCAAAAATTTCATTTAATCCCTGGATGAAAAGACATTTTTTTTTCCTGACTTTATTTGCTACTTAAAATAGTGATTTGACTAAATGTGCTTAAGGACCATGTTTCTTGAAAATACAATTTTTAAAGAAGTATTTTTAGAGGCATTTCGAGTTTGAATCCGAGTGAAGACTGGGATTTTGAACTTCAGGATCCTTAGAACTCCCCTGAGCCACCCAACTCTAATGGATAACGGACATAGATTGGGCTTGATTGTTGTGCTAACCCTGACCATGATGTTTATTAAGAAGTAGCACAAGCAGAAGTAGAACTACGTAGCAGCGAGATGGAACTGGGCATGGTTCAAAAAGGTGACCATCCTGATGACATTTGAAATCATACCATACCAAATGACAAGGTTGCGTCCCGTAGTAGTAATAAGACCTCACAGATGTCACTGTCTGTAGTCATTTAGATTATTAAGTAGTTATATTATGTCCTAGCCTAACCCTCCTGTAGGACAGCAGGAATTTAACCAGGCAGGTTTCGAACAGGTGATCATCACACTACCAGGCAGTGATCCATTGTAACACGTCCTCAGCAGTAAGATATGACTTGGGCACTTTCTGAAACAAAAACAATAGAACAAAAATGAACAGATGTAATGTTTAAACTTTAAAGATATATATTTTATGATCTAACATGTTTAATTATGTGTATAAAATGATCAATTAGGGTCTACATCAATGGTCAAATATTCTTATCATTGCCATTGCACAGAAAGAATTTTAATGTATTAAATCTACTTTTGATTTATAAATCTTTTTTTTATATATATTAGCCGATTACATTATACATTAATTAAATCTAGTTAGTTTTAGATTAACATCTAGATCTATAAATCTAAATTCTAATCTAAGACAAATACTTTGAAAAACGAAACAGAAATAATACACAAAAAGTGATAGATTTACTACATTGATCTACTCTATTAAATGTCTAGATTTAGAATAAAGTAATCTAAGTATAGATTATCTAGATATAGGCTAGTTGGCAATAGCAAAAAAGCATATGAAGCTTTAACCAACACAAGAAAGCTAGAGCCAAGTGATTGAAAACAACCATGGAACTTTTTTGACTGAAGAAACAGATGTATTAAGAAGATGGACAGAATATTGCAAAGATCTGTATAACTTTGAGATAAATCCCAACAGAGAACTTGGCGAAGTTCTGATTCTAGAGTCAGAAGTAGAGGAAGCAATAAAATCACTTACAGGGGGCAAGTCACCTGGAATTGATAACATACTATCAGAACTTTTTAAACATGACGGCTCACATATAACTAAATGTTTTAGGACTATCAGCCAGAAAATATTGGATGAAGAAAACATGATCAAAAGAATGGACCCAATCATTCATTGTTCCACTGCCTAAGAAAGGGAACTTGAGACAGTTCCAAAACTATAGAACAATAAGTCTGATCAGTCACCCAAGCAAGAATAATTCTCAACAGACTCAAGAGAAAAACTGAGGAGTTCCTTTCCAAAGAACAGGCAGGTTTCAGAGCAGGTAGAACTACTGTTGAACAAATAGTTAACATCAGACTGTTAAATGAAAAATGTCTTCAACACCAAATGAAACTGATACATAACTTCGTAGACTTCTAAAAAAGCTTTTGACTAGGTTTGGCAAGATAACATGTAGCATGTGATGAGGAAATTCAACATAGATAAAAACATAGTTGATGTTATCAAAGTCCTATATCAAAATATGAATAGCTCAGTACTTCTGAACATTCTCTCTCCAGCTCTTTTTAACTTATTTCTGAAGCACATTATGATTTACTTCTAGATTGACCATAAATGGGCAGCCTATTTCCAACCTCAGGTTTTCAGATGATATAGACCTCTTTGCTTCACTTTATTTCAGGCCAAGAAAACAAACCAGTGCTGTACAATACTGTGAAAGTTAATAGGAAAAAAAATGTGTTTTGTATTGTGGACTTCAGATTTGTTCTCATTAAATGTCGACTTTATGTCTGCAAATTCATAGGAATAAATTTTTTTTTTTTTGTGAATCTTTCATTTGATACAATTAAAATTTGGAACACTTTGTAAATTGTAATTATTAACTCTATATGGGCAGTGCTGAATTGTTAAGTTCACACAAATCTTGAGAAAGCATTTATTACTTCCATCATTAAACCATTCACATATAATTAGTACTTTTTTTTTCTCTCCCACAAATTGACACCTCATATAGTTATTGCTGCTGTTTTTCTCAAACACGTGTTCAAAATGTTTCACAAAAACATTATCCCAGCCGTTTCTTTTGTACCATACTTAATTTGTCTTAGGAGGGATTTGGCTATCACCTTAGAATATGATTGCCATATTCTCCATAAGTTAGGATGTAACTTTTTCATATAATTTTTTAGCATGCAGTTTCCAACAGTAAATAAAATTTGTCCTATTATTTGTCATATGTCAATAGAAAAAATTGTGATTCTCATTGACCTTGTTTTATTAGAATAGATATAGAAGCATTTATGTTATGGGAACAAATTTACACATGCTGTTTGAAAGAACTTTTTTTTTTGTGTTTGAATTTCTTAACTAGTTATCATCGTTAACCCCCCCCCCCCCCCCCCCAAAAAAAAAAAAAAGAAAAAAAAAGCAACTTTGTAAAACATTCCATCATTGTGTACTCAAGATTAAACAGTATTTCTCATGAATGCTACACAGTGTAAAGAAATCTATTCAGTATAGTTAACCTTGGCTTTCCATGTAGGTTTTTTTTTTTTTTTTTTTTTAGGTACTGATATTAAATTGTTTTAGTCCAGAATCAAGTGCTAATTTTTAATTTTAGTAGTAGATTGATTAGTAAAAAAAAATACTTCTGAAGTTGTGTGTGTAAGTGTGAAACAGAAAGATTGTTCTATTGTTTGAGTGCAATACGTTGGCTTAAGTAAGACATGTATATAAATATACTTTGAACAGAACTGATATATTCTTAATTTGGGTGCATGATAACTTATTTTTAAGTTCAACATTGGAATAAAATTGACAGTATGACCAAAGTTGTTTCTTTTTTGTCTCTGTATAACATTAATAATAAATTGAACAAAACACAATCTGAATTGGACTATTTTTGTTAGTAAGTTTCCAACACAATATAAAGAATGCAGAAACATAGATTTGAACAAAACTTCAGCATATAGATAATACCATGTATTCTCATGACTTACACTCTCCACATGTCAACATCATCTTTACACACAATCTAAATAAATGCTTGACACATGTAGGCAGGCTGGTGTGCACTTTTTGAATAATGTAAATACACAAACATTGTCAATGAAGTCTGTAATAGATGAAAACTACTGAATGCATGAAGTAGAAGTATAAGAAAATATTTTCACCGAGCTATTCTCTTTCATGGAAATGAAATGTTTAAAGTTAACACTACCCTCACTTTTTTTTTGAAGTAAAGATCTATTTATGCGAAATATTTCCATAAATCAATTACAAGATTTGTTCTACTAGTAGCCAAAAAAAAAATGTTGACATTTGTTGAATTCATAATATAGATCACAAAAAAATTATTCAGTTTAAAACATAGACATAAATATATATAGGCTGGCCGATACAAGAGTTTTAGGAAACAAAAATTTGTGACTTTTTGCAATTTTGTGTACTTTATTTATTATACAGCATTATAGTTTTGTTTAATCTCTAAGACTGAAGATCATGCAACTTTTCAGAATTCGTAAATCCGACAACAATAGATATACATGTTTTCAAGTTACATGAAGTTATTTCCTTTTTCCAGTCTATATTTATTTATGTCTATGGTTTAAAACATCATTTTGAAAATAAAGGAACATAATTGCATTAAGAAACACTGTCTATAAAAACATCAATACCATTATGTTCATTCTTTTCTTTGAAACCTATTAATAGGTTTACATGTATATGGCTGCTACTTAGAAACTTCAATAACTTTCCTTTGTTAATTAGTTACAAACTGAAAAGCTCAACAAATATTCAACTGCTTAGAACCTAAAATGTACAATTATGAAAGTGATATTAAATGAAAAGGATAAAAAAAAAAGATATATAATTTATAATATATTTTAATTATTGGAACTGGATTTGATGAAACCAAAATGTTCACAACAATGAAAAACTTGATCAAAAGTAAAACTTTTTTCTATCAGCTATGAGAGCCAGGGATGCAAATCACACTATTGGCAGGTTGAAGGAGAATAAAAACAAACAACAAAACCTTAGCAATTCTGCACTTTCCTTGGATTCAGTCAATTCTAGTGCCTACAATACAAGGCTGATTTTTTGTAGGCTAAAAACTTGGACATTTTGTAAACACTAAAAATAAAATATAGAGGATGCAGCCAGTGATGTTTTAAAAGAAACAAAAAACCTATGCCGACTAACAAGCAAATATTTCAATACCCGGTACTAATTCATTGCCTTCTATTAAGTGTCAAGTACATTTCATTACTATTTAATGGAAGGCCTGGATACACAACATCAGAACACTAGGTGATATAACAGGCAGAGCAAGACAAAGGAGGTGAAATCAGACTAACTTTGCATTTTCAACATGTAAAGCCAACATGAGAAATTTTAACAGTTAATGACCAAAGCAAGAAGCTCAGCACAAGATACACACCATAATATCAGTATGTACAGGAATAGTGCAATTTTTATCAGTCAGCCATTTTGAGAAAATAAAATAAATGTGTTTAATATATTGATTTGTACAATTCTACAAGGATAAATTTATTATACTTTGGCTAAGTGTTTATCAACCTCTACTGACAAACAAATTAATTTTTGCATCTCCCTTACCTCTGGGAGCTCCTCAGTGGGAACAGGGGGCCTAACCTTTTTCAAGATGTTAGGTGTTTTAAGTGCATTATATATCTCCTAGTAAAATAGAGTACTGGGCAGATTTAGAATTGTTAGATTATTCTCATTGTCAGAAGATATCTTGTAGCAGGATGTTTCAATCACACAAAAAGGCTTAAACAGAATGAAGGTAAAATATCCAGGAAAATCTCTACCATTCTGATGTGAGAAAAATTATAATCACTTTAGAAGAAACATATTGAAATTTCTTCAAAAAAAAAACAACAAAACATTTTGTGTTGATAAGCTGAGGATTCCTCTAGCAAATAAGTTATAAAAAATCCTACTAAGAAAATAAAATCATATATCCTAATATAATTAGTTTAACATTATTAAACATTGCGAAAAATTAAACAGATTTCTTTTCTCCCTAGAAAAAAATGGCCGCCTTTCTGCTCCCCTTGGTTGAAAAATGCAGCTTAATCTAGAAATATCGACCTGCATTATAGACACCATTGAAACAATCTAGCTCTCAAGTTTAAAGCAACAAAGACAGGAAGGTAAAATAATACAGATGGATAAGCTCACTTCTTAAGAATAAAGTTTATTTTAAAACCATAAGCTGTCACTTGGCCTTAACATAATTTCATCCTTCCTTGGACAAAAACTCAATAATTGCAAATATATCTTTAACTTTGTATTGGCTAGAAATTAATCTTTCTTTTACTTATTATTTTTTAGTCTTTATTTTAAAACTGAAAATGTACCAAATCCTTTAAAAATCAATCTACAAGATGAATATACAATTTAAATATTTTTTTTTTAATACAAATGTTTAAAAAATCAATTATCATTTAAAAAATTCACTTCAGAAAATAAATACTTTGATTAATTAATCAATGAAGCATCAAATTCATAAAATAATCATTAACAGCCCTTATACAAATTACAACAATTATTTGTGCCTTGCAAAATTTGTTGGAATCAGTGAAAGTAAGAAAAATGGACAATATTTATGAAGAAAAGATTTTGGGCTATTAAATCAAATCTGTTGGTGATTCATAAGCTTAAGTCTTACATAAAAAAATATAAAAATCTCCTGAGGCCTTCTCAAAAATGTTAATGACTCCATGCATACAATGATCCTCTTTGTTCAATGTGATCATAGCTTCTTAGAATTATATAAAAATGGACTGGACCTATCTTTTATCCAATCTTACAAGTAAAGAGAGAAGCCCCTTTTTACTGTAAAAAAAAACAAACTTTTAATTACCGGTATATAAAAATATAAGACTTCAAAAATGTAAAAAAATTAATTTGTGCATTGTGGAATATATTAAAAAAAAACTGTCATGGTATTGGGAAAAAAAAAAGCATAAAAATAAAACATCTTATAATAAAACCAATTGATTTGAAAGTTTTCTACAAAAACATGAGGCCAAATGAAACTTAGGGCAAGTTAGTATTGTATTGCTTGATGTCAAATGTCTATTAACAAATTAACTGCTTATTCAAACTTAGGTACATTTTATTTTGTTCTTTTCAGATGTGTATTTAGTTTGGTGTCTCATTTTGATTGCTAAACAATTTGTCTTTTGGTGGGCAATAAAGGGAAGCAAGTGAAGACAAGTAGTAGCAGCCGTGCCATTCAAGCCAATAAAACAATCTATTATTTGCTTTACAGGACATGCTTCAAATGTGATGATCATTTTTCTCTATAGAGAATATAACATAAAATAAGTCTTTTGATAAGGTTGAAAGAAATCCCTAATTGTTCTAACCAGTACAGCAATGTTCTCAACTTGTAATGAAAACAAACAAAATACTGCAATCAAAATGATCTTTGTGTAGAGCTATGTGGAGATCAATTCATTCTTTACACAATTCTTGTCACTATTTTGAAGATTCAAGTAGTCAGTACGCAAAACTAAACCATGCAATAGAATGCTACATACAACATTTAAATGTATAGCTGCCTGGCAGTTATTGTTGTTCACAAATATATTTTGTATCCTTCTGTAAAAGATATAGTAAATATGGTAATGTGTAACCATGTAAGCTTTATTACCTCAATACAAATATATATATTTTTGCAGAAACAATTATATTGTTGGTTAAACATTTGATATAAAACACCAATAAAATAATAGACCTCATAAGCTCTTCAGGGCCCTAATATAATTACTATATAATTTAGTTTTCCTATTCTTCCTTTCTTCTTTAAATATGTTAAATATCTTTCTGACAAGACTAACTAAAAAGCTAAAATTAAGCAAAAAAAATAAATTCTAACCTGTTTTTACAATACACCTTAAACCCAGTACCCTATTTATTATTATAAATTGTGAACAACAAATTGATTGGAGAGTACAGTTGCATAAACAAACAAATAGAATAAATTCTTGTCATTTCTACATACAGTGCTGGTAAATCATCAAGTCATCAAGCACCTGAATTGAAATTAACGGGGTCAGTATAAACTGTAACCTATTCAAATACTGGTATTATTCAGGAAAATTTATCAAAAGAATATGTAACTTTAACTATGTGGACAGTACAGTTATGTATCATCATTTATATGTTGACATGCTAAAGTGTGTGTGTGTGTGTGAAACCAATGTTCGTAACTCCTTCAGGTTAGAAGCTGCATTTGTGAATGTAGATAAGCCAGTCCACTGCTTCATTCAACTTTTTTCTCCACATGTAACTCCAAAGCACTATC
The DNA here is from genome assembly GCF_947242115.1 of Biomphalaria glabrata. Classification (NCBI taxonomy): domain Eukaryota; kingdom Metazoa; phylum Mollusca; class Gastropoda; family Planorbidae; genus Biomphalaria; species Biomphalaria glabrata. The sequence goes on along the minus strand of NC_074711.1, from coordinate 33,137,302 downwards.
TTGATCAATAAATCATATCTAAAAATGTTCTAATAGTATTAAAAATGTACCAATGTGTAAGTCTGACAGACCATTTCTCTAGCTAACTTGTACTACACAATCAAGATTTGCAGTAAGGGTTGAAAACAATAAAGAAGTACAAGTGCTATGGACAATTAAAAGCTGATTTTGCTCTGTTAAAGTTGTCCCTAATTACTGTGTGGACATTTTTCATTGCTTTGTGATGAAGCCATATACAGCATATTGTGACCACCACCACAAATGAGTATTTTTAACTTTTCTGCAATGATTTTCACACCAATAGCTTTTGATGCAGCCTACACTTTGAAGTTACTATATGTGAGCAAAATTTGGCTTGAATACAAATTTTTTTTTTTTTTTAGCTATTTTAAATGTATTCCTTTAATAAAGTTGTATTGCCTTCATCTGTTGGTTTGGAATGATTAATAATGAGTAGTGAAGCTTCTCTACAGAAAACATATTTTATGTAAAAAGCTTCCCAGACTGCAAACAAGTGACCACAAAAAACATACCGTAGTTGAAAACTGACAAAGGTAGACAATGTTTGTGTATTTCATAATGTCTGAATAATGTCCATCAATAAACATCTTTCCTCGATTAAAATATTTTTTTGTATAAAATTGTGGAAGACGTGAAAATTTTGTTAAAAGTCTCAATGTCATCCATTTTATACATTGAAATAATGCTACCGGTACAAATATAACAAAGTTTTTACACTTCCTCTTTTCATCTTGCCAAGTCTTTATTGAGTCAAAAAGAAAAGTAAAGACAAAAAGTTTCTTAGAAATTTTGACAGCTGGTCTATATCCTTGGGAAAAGAATTACTAGCTAATTGACCACATTGAGAAAACTCTGGTTTGACCATTAGAATTTTTCAAAGTATAGTAAAAAATCAATTTAAATTTGGCTAGCGGTCTAAACAATCTACCTTGAACAGACATGCGACAGTTGGCTTTTCTCCTTGTAGGACTCTTCGTTAAAGAATTAATAAATCAAAAGGCGTTCAGGAACTATTAAGTCTATAATAAGAATTTTATATACTTTTGACTAGTGTATTGGCTTAACCAGGATTTTTTTTGTGGGTAAAGGGACGAGGCGGGGGTAAAAAATGTTCTATTTTTGTTGAAATCTATCATTCATTAGTAATTGAGAGCAAAACTTTTGCTCTTACGAAACAGTCATCAGCTCGATAAAGAAGGAACTGTCTTTTTAAAAATTATTTTTTAAATATTTTACTTGTTTTGTCTAATGTGAATGTTTGTTGAATTACATTTTAAATGCAATTTTCTTTGTCTTTTAGGAATGCACATCTGACAAGTCACTATAACAAAACATAGTAAAAAAAATATAATAAAAAAAAAAAAAGAGAAAAACCAAACAAACATGAGACCATTGTTCCTGTCTGTGACATTATCTTACACACAATATTTACAATGAACAGAAAAAACAACTAAGAATGAGACATGTTCTCAGTGATACTTGTTCAAAATAGTTTCAATGAAATGTGGTTAGTGACTAAACAAACTAACAATGAAAGAAAAAAAAAGTATTATTCTGGAAAAAAAAAACAAACACTTATGGCAAAATATTCTTTTAAACAGATTAACACCAGAAATGATAAATTGTCAAATAAGAAATCTTCATTGTACTACAAATACAATAGAAAATTAATATTATGAACTAAGTAACTTACAAATTTAGGCATTAACTGAATCTATTACAATGTCCTTTTTTTTTTTTTTTGCTTACATATATAACCTTCAATAATTATAATTGAATCTAACATTATAAATAGCTGCCGATTCATGTACAATAAAATATCATGACAGTCCTCTAATGATCCAGTCAGCAAGCAAGATTACAATATTCACGTCTCCTGTATGACTACCAGTATCAGAAATGTCAGTTTGTGGATTCTTGTACAGTCGCAGATTCATATTGAAAAGTCTGACACTTCAGTTGTATCAGTATTTTATTATATTTCTTAGTCAATGGTGGAAGCTGGTCATATTTTAACAAATACACACCAAAGGAAAGTTTACTTTTTTTTATAAAAATTTATGTTAAGCTATTTTTGTCATTAGTAAGAACTATTTGATTCTACGTAATCACATTGGTATTTTTCTTTAAAATTACAACCTAACATATACATTTAATTGATGAGTAAATCTTAACACCCTCACTACATAAAGCATAAAAAAAAAGCAGTGTATGTTAAAAAACAAATGAATAAATAAACTAATGAACAAACTTAATGTAAAGATGGTAAACCAGTAGCATAATCAAATGAAGTCAAAGAATCAATTCACTAATTTAACGCAACCTAAAATATTTTAAAGAGACATCTAATTTGGTGTTTACATCAGTGATTCTCTATCTGCTCCAAGTCTAAATCATTCATTTGAAACAGACCCACCCCATCCTCTACCCTACTGTCATGGCAATCACAATTACTGGTATCCTCATCTTCATCCTCTTCATCTTCCTCTCCAACACCTGCACTGAAGCGCTGCAGGAGTGTTGGGGAGGAATGGTCTGGTGGTGTTAAAGGCAAAGCCAGGGAAGCTGCTTGAGTCAATTCTGTATCCACTGAGTCCTTTGTTATTATAGGTAACTCTGAGTCTAAAGGTGAACTGGCTATAGTGTTGAGAATAAAATCCATGCGGCTAATGTTGTCAAACTGAAAGTAATAATACAATGTCAAATGTTTTTTAGGGGTAAACATAAAAAAAAGTTTATAATAAAGAATGAAGAAAAAGATCAAGCCAAGACAATGGATCTCTTCTTCTTCTTCTAGCCAGCTTTATTGCTGCTGAGCTGTGAGCTCTTTTGCAGACTGTGCCAAGGAAAAAAAAGTGTGCTGTTTTCTTCAGTTGTTCAGCACTGCCGTACAGGGTGTTGGTTATGTTGGGCTGTAGTGGAAGAAGGGTCTGCCTAAGGTGGATTAGGGAGGGGCATTCAAAGAGGATATGGTTTACGGTTTCAAAGGGGTGGGCGCAATGTCTGCAAAGGGGTAGTTGTGTGGAGTTTATTTTGTTCAGGTGGTAATTTAATAGTGGTGTGTGTCCTGTTCTTAGTTGGAAGATTGTAGATTGTTCTTTGCGGGGGAGGAAGTTAATACTGTCCAGTTTGTTAGGCGTAGTCATTTCTCTGTACATCGCTCTGCCTGTGTTTCCTGATGCCCATTGGTTGAGCCACTCCTCTTTGTGATTGTTGACTAACATTGACCTTAGGGTGAGTTAGTTAACAGGTCTATCTGGTTGTTCCATAGATGTACCTGCCTTTGATAGCTTATCTGCCTTTTCATTTCCCATGATGCCAATGTGTCCAGGGATCCACTGTAGTGTAATATTGATATTTAATTTTGATATCATCTGGTGGATTATCACAATGAGTGTTGTCAACTCTCTTGGGCTGTTTGAGGTGCTGCTGTTAAAGTGCTTGCAGAGTAGATTGGGAGTCTGTAAAGACAACAATATCTGATGGTGGTTGCACTCCTTCATATAATTTGTTTTCCACTGTCTGAAGTGCTATGGTAATTGCCTCAATTTCGGCTTGGAAGTTTGAGCAGTAATCACCACAGGGTGCGCTTATCTCAGAGTGTTTATTTTTAGGGAAGACCAGGAAGGCACCAAGACCAGCATTGATGGTAGCTTTGAAAGCCGATCCGTCTGTATAAATATGGATAAATATGGATAGCTGTTTTTTGATAGCTTTCGATTGTTTCAAGCGTGCCTACTTTGAGCTCCAGTGGATTTGATTCTTTTGTTAAGGTGTTATTTAGTAAATGTGTTTTGATGGTTGGTTGTTTGTAGTTTAGTCCGGGTGTAATGTTCGAATGGATCTCAAAAATGTCAAGCAAAACACCATATCAGTAGTAGTAGTCAGTGCTTTTTAAATGTGGGGAAAAATTATTACTTTTCTAGTATTTTAATGTTCATTATTAATTAATTAGTAGTTACAAGTTAATCAATTCATCACTGATTACCGGCACCTATTCTTTTACAAAAAAAAAAAGCACTGGTAGTAATAATATGTTTTAATAGCCTGTTCCCAATAAATCAGAAGGAGAGAGAAAGAAAAAACATATGGTAGCAGGTGGTAAAAGAGTTAGCAATGGTGCCACAAAAACCCACAATTGGGAATTAAATATTTTTAAAGTTACAAACAAGACATTGCTTGGGTAAAATAAAACAAAGTATGAGATATGACATATAACTAGATAAGAGATGAAAGCCACCAAGTTTCAAGAATAAGACATGGTATATAACTAGATAAGAGATGAAAGCCACAAGTTTCAAGAATAAGACATGGTATATAACTAGATAAGAGATGAAAGCCACAAGTTTCAAGAATAAGACATGGTATATAACTAGATTAGTGATGAAAGCCACAAGTTTCAAGAATAAGACATGACATAGAACTAGATAAGTGATAAAGAAAACAACAGAGAGTCAAGAGTTCGATGGATCACAAAACAAAAACATTTTGTAAATTGAAAGTGCATAAACACTTGATGAATGTTTACCTGTTTATCACCGGAACACCAAAGCTCTGAATAACTATGAGAGTCTGGGTACATTGGATAGGCAGTCTGAAACAAGAGTGCACAGTTAACTTGTATGTGTGTTCAGAAGTAGTAGTACAATATATTTGTTTTGAAATCCATCATTTCAAAACAATGTATCACACTAAAAGAAGAAGAAAATACTTAAAAAAAAACAACAAAAAAGCCCAACAAAACCAAGCTTTTACCAATTGTAATTGTATCAATTAGCTTGGATCAGTCATGTCACCTTTGAAATAGATCTAGACTAGCAATAATTAATCTGAATGATGAGAAATATTTTTTACCAATTGTTTTTGTTCTCAATGTTCTATGAACCTATCACTTGTCTGGACCAGTTGGGAAAGGTTGGGGTGGGGGAGAGTAAGATGGGGGTATCAGGGTAAAGGCTTTAGCATGATAGCTTTTTAAATATACAGTATTTTATATTTAAAAAAAAAAAAGTTGTACAACTTGAATTTGAACAAGGCTCCTCTAGCTAATACACTAACCACTGTGCCAGTGAAGTGGTTTTAAAAATAGAAGATTTCAGAGCTATCTATTGTTCGATTCAAACTTTAAAGCAATGACCTAATTCTCTACATAATGTATAAAGGGGACTAATTCAACTTAAAATGCCACATATGTTGAGTACTATTTCTTTCACTTCTCAGATATTAAACAAAATAATTAATTACCGATAATTAATTAACAAATTGGTAATTTTTGTTTATTGATTCTTGTGTTGTCAGGTACAAGAAATAGTTGTGTGCAAAATGTCCACTTGATTCTAGATTGGGTATGGGAGACAAAACATGGACAAACTTTGAACCAGACAGACTGACAGACAGAGTTGCTATAAGTTTTGTAAAAAGAATGTCAATGAGAGAAGGATGGAGAATCTGTGTGACTGTGTTTAAGTGAGAGAAAGGGAGAGGGGTCAGGGTCTCTGTGAATAAGAAAGGAAACTCCTACATGTAGGTATTGACTCACTGGCACTCACAATATTATGTTGCAGTTGTAATGCAGTATTGTCCTAAAGGCAAGAACAAATTAATTTGGCTGTATTTCTTTTCATAAATCATTCATCATTGAAAAGCCTAGTCAAGTTTCTTGCATGATTTACTATGTAATTATATCTATGGACACAACACGCGCAGACCAAGAGAGGAGATGTAGAACAACACAGGTCTGCTACTCGATCCACCAGGTTGTGCTATTGATCGACAAGCAGCAAGCTACTTGATAGCCTAGCTTTTAATGAGTGCCTCAGCGTCTGGCCAACCTTTGACTAGCCTGTAGATTCACAGCTAGGATCTAGATTTATGATTTCCCAGAAATAGATGTTTACACGTTTTATTGTACTTTCTACAGCTTGCGTTAGAACTACTGTAAGACTTACTAATATGTTGAAGATGAACGCATTAAATTAAAAAAACAACAACACATCCATATGAATGTTTTTTTTTTTAATGAACAACGATTTGTAACAGAATGGGATCCAATAATTATAAATAAAAATTTGACCTGAGAATTTAGTATCAAATAATTAAAAAAACAAGATAGTAAAAGCAGTTTTTGGTACACGCAAATGTGCAGGTCCCCTGCATTCAGTCAGACAAGGCCAGGACTTTGACAAGTTGGGGTTAAGATGGAGACATTTTTTGTTTACAATGTGAAGAAGCCCAGTTAAGAGAGTTCAGTTTTTTTTTCTCTTCAGGCTAGTGGGTATGGTATAGTTTTCCGTGGGTTCTGTGGAGCCCTGTCAGAAAGCGATTTCCTGAATTTAGAGCTGCAGAAATGCACTCTTCAAGCACAGCACTGAGAACAGCTGTGCTTAAATAAAACCATTTTAAAATGCAACTGATATGTAACTATACAAATGCAGAGTGAGATTTGAGCATGGTAACACTTCACAATACCGTGGTGAGAACCAAGTCAAGCCCCTGACTATATCCATATCTTTGCCTTTAACGTTCATGCAAAGCTCCCCCCCCCCCCCGCTCCCACCACCTTGTTATGCTTCAGACGGAACAGAGCAGGCATGGGTTAAGTTCTATCGTTTAATAATCACAAGGCTGTATACAAAATAAACGCGAATCCTTGAGAGCTTGTGCTGTCTCACAATGTGCACGCACCTAAGTGGTGGCCTCACCAAGTACGTTATAAATGTGAACTGTGCCTTTGTGATACCGGACTCATGGACAGGAACTGCCTTTCAAAGCTCGTTCAAAAAATGTTTAGGAACATGTGCATACACGAAACAGACGATGGTGAAATCAGAGTCTTGAATAGCACTTACAGACAGAAAGACAAATAGAAGGGGATCGCTTACACAAATAGAAGGACTAATAAAGATAGAAGCAGCGGCTGACCTATTTAAGCCACTTGACGATCATTAAGAAATCTCATCTCCAAATGAAAAGTGGTTTCAAACTATTAAATAAATATCTCTTTTTAGTATTTAAAAAATAATTAGAGCGCAGACTAAAACGAATTAGATAATATACGTAAAACGTTATTCACTCAAAGTCCAATACTTTCCTACCGTATAGGCTATCTTTATAGCTGAATACTAATGAAAAAAAACAACAACAAACAAACATGTTATTTTTATTGTTTTGCGCTTCTACTGGCACTCTCTTCCTTCCTTCTAGTTGCCAATGCTTACATGTGAGTGTGTGGTTTCATCTCTAATACTAGTCCCGATTTCATTTTTTTTTCATCTTCAGAGTCGCTTTGCTCTCACTATTTGTTCCGCATATCGAACCATGTTCTCACTATGAGAATGGGTCACACAGCTCATAGCTCAATACCACTAGTTCAACTTTTGAGATGAACCAAGTTTGTAAACAGAAATACCCAATGGCAGTAAAAGATAAACAGTTGTAAAGGTAATGAGTGCACAAGAAAAGCTATCAACCAAATGATAAGGTCAAGCTGAAGAAGCCCAAAGCTAAAACGAGATCGCCCTATGAGTGTGTGTGCGCGCGCAACTTCCGCATATTAATGTGTAGATGTACAGCCCATAGGTCTGCGTGTCAGAGAGAAATGAAATGTGACAGGATAGGAGCCAATCCCAAAAGCAATGAGCTAGAACTGGGTGAAGATCAATGGATCAGGTAATAGAAGAGGTTCAGTAGGGAACGGAACGTTGGGTTAGTAAACTCACACACACACACGTTTTATCTCATTTTTGTTTTTTGATCTTTCCAGCACTAAGAAACAGTTCAACGATCTGCCCGTACTTCACTCTCACACATTGGCTGGCACGCCCCACCCCACCCCCCTTTTCCTCCCATCCCGACACTATTAACAGCGTCATTGAGCGACTGTGGCTGGACAAATCCATAGCGAGCTAAACACTTCCAGCACTACCGCCAGCGCTAAGAAATGTGAAAACACATCCACACAGCTGACAAACAGCAACGATTCAAAGCAGTTCAACTGTTAAGAGGAATCTAACAAAATATCGTCAGTTCAATGACATGTATATGTTGAGTTTGTTTCAAACCCATTGGAAACATTTCTTTAGATTGACGTCAAAGAGGACCAAGTTAGTACAAAAATCCTTGTCAATGACAGTAGATCTGATTGGGATATATTCTATTCAACTCTACAAAGTGATCAAAAATGTAATTAATCAAACTCCTCTACCTTCATTATTTTCCATTAGTTTTGCCAATAAAACGTATATGTGTGCGTGCGTGTGTGTGTGTGTGAACAATTACCTCTACAAGTAAATTATTTACATTTTATTTACAAGTGCGTGTGTGTATGTGTGTGTGTGAAAAGCTAAAGGGAAAAAATGTAATTGGTGGAGGGGGGACAAAGTATGGTCAATAATAAAACAAAAAAAAAATAGTAGGATTGATCCAAAACTGAGTGGTCGACCAAAGCGTACATAGTACACAACAAAGCAAAGATCTCTGAAAATAAAAAATGATGGCATATTCTCGTCACGATCAAGACCCCAAGAAGAGGGAAAAAAAAGGACCTGTTTTAGTGTTATTATTTTTTTAAATCCACTTTCAAATGTTCAAAATTAAAGTTGTCCAGAGAATGCTAATGTCAAATTCAATCAAGTCAGAGTTATGAACCAGCCACGCCACATGAACTTAGTAGAATTTTAAATAGGAGCTACAATCGTACGCATTTGAGGTTCGATGACCTTGACAATGCAAATCACCTCACCAGACTAAAATATATCCATAAGAAGTTTTTTTTTTTAACTCTGAATTAAGGAAGGTCCTAACAACCACTATCAATTAACGAGACGGCTGTTTGTTTGCTCACTATAATTGTACAAACTTAAAACTACCAGGAAAAACCAAGACCAACGTAAAGCTATTTATAATCAAGTGTCAAATTCTACATGGTAGATAAAGCCGGTAAACTTGGGTCATAGGGAATAAATCGGTGCACTCAGGTCGATGGTAAAGTTGTTTCACTGGGTTATAGGCCTATGGTCTAAGTCTTTAGTGTCTAGTCATGAGGTGATTTAAGAGGAGGCTTTAGTACAAATACTCAAGAGGTCCAATAGAAGAACAGGAAACTAGTTAGCATTATGAAGGGAAAAAAAGGCAAAACTCAGCGGAATCACGGCAGTCTATAAAATGGAGAGGTTTGTGAGTGAGATAAAGTGTGTGTGTGTGTATGCTTATAGAAGACTTCAGTTCATATATGTAAATAATGTATTGATGCGTCTAAAAAATATAATCATTAGTTTTAAACATCAGGTTAAAAAAAAAAGGACTTGGAATAACAATCAGTATTAAAATATACAAATAACTATAAACTATTCACTTTGTTAGTACTCTTTAGGCGAGAAGAAAAGAAATTCGAATAAGAGCTATCAGAAGGAAGGATTCAAGAACAAAAGAATGGACTTATTCTTATTTAAGTAAAGCGAAGTTAGTTAACACACGTTGCATGACATTTGTGTGTGTGAATCCAACGCTCGATATAATGATTTATAATCTTGTCATTTTCAAATATCTATTTTCTCAGACCTGCTAAGTAGTTTTAAGTATGAACAAGAAGAAGCGAAATTGACATTTCAAAAATGTGTTTCGAGAGAAAAAAAATGCAACAAAATGCAGCTGATTATATTTTTTTTTAACTTTTAGTGGTGGGGGACTTTTTGAAAAACGACGTTTTCGAAAGGTTATTACATAATATACATATTAGACCTATTTGAAGACTAGAGTGTTCGCTGCATGTTTCAAACAAAGAGAGTTCAATGTAATCTAGCGGCCTGATACACAAGTCTGCAACATGCACCTTGTCTAAATTTAGATGAAACCTAGGCGCACGTGGGAATCTAGACAACGGGAAATGGAAGTTTAGCCCCTTGATGCGGATAACCCAATCCTCTCAATCTAGAGGGAGGTGGTCTGGAGGAAAGTCTTATTAAAAACAAAGAAGAGTGTGAGTGGGGAGGTTAAAGTAATTGAGAGATAAATTGCCACATCACTAGGACTATTCAACTTTGTTTAGTCGCCTCTTGCTAAGATCGTATTTAGTGAGAAGACGACGGAAGAGGTTTAGGTTGTGTGTTTCAACATTTTCAAAGGTATCAAAACCTAGGTCTACATTTGGCGAGTTAATGTTCCGTCCGACAAGTTTACATTTCATTCTCCATGAATACGGTTCAAAGTTAGCAAGAGTAGCGAGAACATTTTGCAAAGCATTCTTCGGGAATACACGAATTAAAAAAACATGAATGTAACTTCTGCAATTAGATTTCAATACAACCCTTGATCGGCACCTCAAAAACATGTTTGATTAAGTTCTTAATGATGACAGATCCACCTGTTCAACCATGCTTAAGTTTCGATCTACTTATTACTGAGTTGTCATAAACAGATAGATAATGAAATAGCTCTAGACAAAGGCAACATTTGCAATAGGACAGAAAATAGAAAACTGTTCAGGAAACAAAATGAAACTTTGATTCAAAGTATGCACCAAGTCATGTTTGAAAATGACTATGGATATACAATCTCAACCCCCGTCCCCCACCATAGCTACGCCACTGATAACAGGTATTTTTTTTACACCCACGCTTTTTTCCCCCTAAAGTTAAGAACCGAAAAGGGGGATGAATATGAAACAAAAAGAGATTATGTATCTAAACCACTTGACTAAGCTTGACTAGTTTTACATGCTGACAATGTTCTCAACTTTCTGACATCAAACAAAATAAAAACAAAAAAACTCGGAGTGGATTCAGCAGCTAGGTGTAAATGAATAACATACTTTCTTACTTTTTGTATTGTATCCCCTCCCTTAAAAACAACATTATCTCATGGCACAAAAAAATAATATGCTGTTCTCAAAATAAAAAAAAGAATTATTATTTTTAACATTTGAAAATGCTTAAAAATACAAACAATAACTAGTTAAAACAAAGAAAAAAAATAACTGTCACATGACTGATATAAACTATTTCCTTTCACTTACCTCTGTCATTTTATTAAAGTTAAGTGTTGGCCTATCACAGTCCCTCCTCCGTTTCTTGCCACATCGTCTATGATGGAGGACACACGGTTGGGAATGACACCTTGGGATGCCACTGCTGTTACAACTAATGCTGCCATAATGACTGTTGCTGCGGCAGCGGGAGCTTATATCCGATCTGCCATGCGCACAGGGTATTGAAATGGTGGAGGATCCTGAGATCTGATCCTCACATGAAAGACTTCGGTTTTCCAGAACCCGTACCCTATTCCTGATGGGGCTATAATCATGCCACACTGACCCGTGAGAGCTGAAGGAACACTCGCTGGTTGCAGAAGCTGGCCTTGGCACGGGTGAGCCTGGAGGAGTCTGTAGGTCAGACGTAGTGTAGTGTCCGCTATCCACACTAGGTGGCGATGAAACAACAGGAACAAGTTTAAAACCTGAGGATTTAGTTGGCAGCCATGTGCCAGCTTCACTAGAGAACACAGGCAGACTGTTTCTATCTTTCTCAGGAAAGTTATTGTTGCTGCGAGGAATCACAGCGATAGGTTTCCATATTTTACTTGACTCTTTTGATGTGGTGGGATAGACAACCAGACCATCAGCTGGAACAGACAATGATCTGCAATGCTTTTTTTTGGGCGGCGCTGATGGTGTTCCGGGTGCAATATCACAGATCTGACCAGAGGTGGGAAACTTTTTGTGCCGACATATATTGGAGGTTTGAATCTTGTCAGGTGCCCGAAGTCCAGTTTTGCTATCAGGAGAACTGAACTCATGTCTAGAAAGGCGTTCTGACTCCAAGGATAGTGCCCACACATTGGTGCCTAAATAGAAGATATGCAAATTTAGATTCAAGCTAGGTGTACACAAAGAAAGAGCTAGATCTAATGGTGATCACAATTCAGGTTTAACAAGGACACTCAGATTAAATAGATGCCCAGTGTGATAGTTAATATTAGCATTGTGAGAAAATCATTTTTAGAATGCAGGACATATTTCAGACAACAGGATACAAAATACAAAAAACAAAAACGTCCTAAACGTTGCCTATTTCCTATCCTTCAGACATATGAAATATTAGAAACTAGCAATAAAATAATGTCTAGGCAATAGTTTTTTTTTAGCATTAATAATATGAAATCTTTAAATATGATACCTTTAATGGCTAGCTTGTTAGGTTCTGACTGACATGGTGCTTTGGCTGTACTCTCCTGCTTTGAATAAAAAAAACAACATGATATTAACAAAAATAAAACAATAACAGTGTTTTAAATCCAGACACAGAAGGAAACTCAACCTTCAATAAATATTATTACTGCACCAAATCTATTTTAAGCAGAAATGCTATGAAACACCAGGACTTCTACAATTAAAAGAGCAACAACAGCAAAATTAAGGTAATAAAAAAAGACAGAACTTATTTCTTTCTTATTTCAACATTTTACAAAATACATTTGTAATTTGGGATTACCATTTAATACAAGATATTCAAAAGCACTCAATCATAAATAAAAAAAGTATTTTTAATTTAATATTATTCCTAAGGATCATATAGCTATTTAATTGTCCTTACATAAACACACACACACACACACCTTCTGTTTATGCCCTATAACATATTTCAAACAAATTGCAAAATGTAATTAAATCTGACTCAAACAGGTGCACCCATTATGTAGTTCAAGGGAACTGCCTTCAGCAAAGTTCACAGGACATTACTAACATAACAAACCATTTATACACATAGTTTGGCTAGTGGGTTATAGCACTATATCCACCCTACTAGAATTATTTTTTTTACTTACAAGACAATGTAAAATTCTTCATTGATCCTTTACAGCAGAAAATGTGTATTTGATGTGTGAAAGCAAGCACAGGTATGACATGTATGAATACATTTAAAATAAAACTCTACATACAGAAAATTATGGTGTTCTAATACAACCTATCCCACCCCTTTCCCCTAACTTTTCAAAGTGATGACAAATATATTAGTCTAACAACAAAAATTGCTAAAATCCACAAATCCAGCAATTACAAACCTACAACTCATGTAAACAAAACATTATCTTTTGTTTTCGTTTGTAGTATACTTAGTATACAAAACAGCTAATCATGTATACAAACATAATCAAACAGTGCTGAAGTCTAACTAGGCAAACAAATCTTATGGCAAATTCAGTACTTAGGCCTAATGTTAGCACACAAAGTGTGTTCATTTTAAGACAAATACAGTACTTGGGCCTAATGTAAGCACACAAAGTGTGTTCATTTTAAGATACTACAGTACATAGGCCTAATTTAAGCACACAAAAGTGTGTTCATTTTAAGATACTACAGTATTTAGGCCTAATGTAAGCACACAAAGTGTGTTCATTTTAAGATACTACAGTACATAGGCCTAATTTAAGCACACAAAAGTGTGTTCATTTTAAGATACTACAGTACTTAGGCCTAATGTAAGCACACAAAGTGTGTTCATTTTAAGATACTACAGTACATAGGCCTAATTTAAGCACACAAAAGTGTGTTCATTTTAAGATACTACAGTATTTAGGCCTAATGTAAGCACACAAAGTGTGTTCATTTTAAGATACTACAGTACTTAGGCCTAATGTAAGCACACAAAGTGTGTTCATTTTAAGATACTACAGTACTTAGGCCATATGTAAGCATACAAAGTGTGTTCATTTTAAGATACTACAGTACTTAGGCCTAATGTAAGCACACAAAGTGTGTTCATTTTAAGATACTACAGTATTAGGTCTAATTAAGCACACAAAGTGTGTTTATTTTAAGATACTACAGTTCTTAGGCCTAATGTTAGCACACAAAGTGTGTCTATTTTAAGACCCATTACAGTGCATAGACCTAATGTAAGCACAAAGTGTATCTATCTTCAGGTAGCATACAGTACTTAGGCCTATTGCAGGCACCCACGTGTTAATCTTAAGGCTTAAGAAGAGATAGCATTCATCTCTGGAAACAAAGAGACATGTAGTCAAGGACAAACTCCACAATGTCTGCTATAACAAAGTTACTGTGCTGGCTGGAAGAATATCAAACGATCAATATATGTAATTTATTGAAGCAGTATTCTCAAGGGCAAGGAGCATTAGGCTTAAGCAAATTATTCCAGGCAACTGCACATGTGGTCTAATCTCTAGATTGGCATACAAGTCCATAGTATAGAAGTATCCAACAATGGATCCAATAGGCATATTTATTTCAAGTCTGGTCATAAATATATCGGAAAATTGTTTGGAGGGTGAGGATCTCAGCTGTTGAGGAGGACAATAAAGTTTTGATCGCGAAGTTTGTTCTTTGGAATAGGTAAGGATAAATAGTAGTCTTAAGTTCCCAGGGCAGAAAAAAAGCAGAAATGAAGAAAAAAAAGCAGAAATGAAGAAAAAAAAACAAAAAAAAAAAAAACAAGCATGATAGATTTTGAAAATAATATATATATATATATATATATATATATATATATATATATATATATATATATATATATATATATATATATATATATATATATATATATATATATATGTATTATATGTGTGTGTGTGTGTGTGTAATCGTGTTGCTATGTCTAATCTGTATAATGCATTTTTTAATAAATTGTTTTAATCTCTATAGATGGCAGGTTGCAATAATGAATGTTAGGTTAGCCACATGGGAGAGAACCTTTCTATGCATCTCACTCCAGCCCCAATAGTCATTCCCTACCTTGAACAGCACAGGACGTCCTCCTGTATCGATGTGTCTCGGGCTTGTCATTCAGCTCCAAAAAGACATTCAAATTGGGGGGGGGGGGGGTCCACAATAGAGTAAGCCCGTGTACTTTGTGGCGCCAGATAGAAAATGACTTCTAATTCTTTCATTCTGTCGCCTCAAACCCAGCTGAGTTATCATGAACACAAAATAGAATGCAGACATTCTACAGAACAACTCAAGAGCTCATGTGTTATCTATGACATAGCTAGTTATGAAAATGTTTTTAAAAAATTAAATGCTAACGAAATATGTGCATTTAAAAAAAATAAAATGTAAAGAATTAAGGTCAATATAGAATTTATTTGATTTTATACATTGTTAATCACAACTTCAATGGGCAGTGCTGAAATAATCTAGAGGCAATAAAAGGTATAGCTTATGGCCCTAACTCGCTTGAGGCACCTTAAAATGACTTTCAATCTTTTGGAAGAAAAAGCAAAGGAAAAATTGTCTTATGTTGATAGCAAGGGACCTCATACTTTAAATAGCTTTCAAGTCTTAATCAGGCCCAAATAACGAGCTAGTCTTCCACTACTGGTGAAAGGAGTCCCCAAATATTACTGCAATCGGAGTAGGCGATACGGCCATAACAACTTATATAAAGTAAAGCTCTAATCAAAACTACAAGAAAAATGATGCTTACTAGGATAATATTTCACATCCGGATAGAGCACAGCACGAGACAACACCCATAGATGAAAGCCGAGAAACACAAACCTGGCACCAGAGAATGCTGATTAATTCCTTCAAGTCTATATACTCAGGAGGCCCGCTTTAAGTCACTGATTCCCCCCTCCCTTTTTTTTTTCCCTTTTACCAGAAATACCCCACCGGAAAGCACTGAGTGGCTATCTCAGGGCTAATTGACCTACAAATCGGAAGTCACAAATGAGAACAGGAAGAGGGGAAAAATGCAATATGTAAACATCTTTTTTTCAACAGGTGTACAAGTTCAGGTTTAGAATCTCAAGTCCTGCTGCTCACATAACTACGCAGCACAAATGTCACACACACATACTCTATAGAAGAGATCAAGCCAAATGTACTTCTTTGCTCTATTTACTTTGTAAACAACAACAACTTACCGGTGACTTACTGCTACAACTAATGTTGGTACTCTGAGAGGATTCTTCCAGGCGCTGGTTCTGGAGCTTTTCAGTGATGAGAGCCAGTCCATTATGGGCCAGCATACTTCGCGTACAGAACCTCGAGGCACTGTAGACGATCCCGGCCACAGAGTGCCACTTCTAGCATCCAAGCTGGTGTTAAGGTTTTACTGGGGCTCGGCAAGAAACATTCTGTGAACCATCCTTCTGGCCCCAATGTCAATCAGCTAATGGTCTTGATCTGTTTTTATAAGGACCATTATTCCTGTTGAGGTTCAGAAAAAAAAAAAAAAAATGAAAATAAACGCCGCCTATACAATTCACACACAAAGACACATGGTCCGAAAAAAAAAATATTCAAGCAAACCCAAGCAACCTTCATAATGACTATGGCACAAATGTTACTCCCGATAAGGTATTCCAAGTCTCGTTTCTTATAACAAACCAGTTTTCTATCTAACACAAAAAAAAACAGGGAAAAGTTAGGAGAAATATTAATGTTGACTTCAAAGAGAAATAAACAGATATTCACGTTCTCTATACAACAGGGCTGCTAGAAGATTTCCTTAAAACACGAGTCAATCGAAATGACACTGATTTTAGTAAAAACATTCCAAGCAGTGAAACAAGTAGAATCTACGTGAACTCCTGGCAACACAGACTGGGCCAATCTTCCCCCAACAAATCAAACCCGAAATTCAATTCTTTCTTTCGCTCCCACTTCATGCACGTACTCAGCAACTGAAACGCCTGTCCCGCTCTTCTGCCAGCAGCTTCTCCTTTTAGTTCACCGTCTTGCAACTAACCATCCCAGTCCAATAAACAAATTATGCCCATTCCACAATGGCGCGCAGCACATGCTCTGCAGGATGAAATGAGTCAAAGGACTACCGCCCCCCCCCCCCACTCGTACATTCTCACAAACTAAACCTGTTCTACCCAGTAACTTATTTCAACAGTGGGCTTTTACTACTTCTTGTAGTCGCGTCTAACAAAATCAATACTACCTTAAAGTGTTTAACATTTTTATGTGTGTTTATTAAAAGCCTGCCTTAACTGAACCTGTGTGTATGTACTAACATTTGAATTAAGTCACACACCGTGACGGCAATTAAAAAAAAAAAAGCAAAGACAATGTTCCCTAAAGACACACACACACACTATGACCGCTACTCTAATCTGAAAAACATGGTCTACTTCAGTCTTTGATCCAGAAGGGTTAAAACGATCACAATTCGTAGTGGTCCCCTGCCAGCGGAAACAAAGAACTCAGGATGGAAATAGTGATGACATCAACGCTAGTACTGCTTTGTAGTTTTACAAATAGCAAGAACTTCCCATTCATACAATGACAACATCAGTCTTAGTTAGAAGATTAAACTTGAGAAACAATGAGACCAAATAGATTCGCCACGTATGCAGCCATTTGTCTATACTAAGAGCACACCAAGGTAGTCAGGTAGTAAAGGCTAACTTTGTTACCTGAGATTCGATTCATATTAATTAGAAAATATTTAAACACACACACAAAATAGACACAACGCATTTTATTTTACAATTAAATCACTAAGGGTTAATTACAGACACACTTCTAATCGTCACCGTTTCATAATTGCAACAATTAACATGACGACCGTAATTACCGATTTAAAAAAAAGATGTTTTACACGAATCAAGCTGATAGTAGTCACAAACAAATTCGGCCAAACACTTGCCAAGTTTTCTAAGTGAACTGCTTTGAATTTGGATGGCAGGTTTTCTTTTAAAGTGCGAGGTATCGAGAGTGAAAAATCCACATTAAGATGTGCAGGTTTCAACAGCAGTTATCAGCACCACTGTCTATAATGTTTCTTTATGACTAAAACACACGCACGATGTTTGCGGAACAGAAAATGACCTGGACGTAAATACACTATGGCTAGTCCTTAATATGCACACACAAATGTAGAGCACTGTATATGATAGATCTTCACCGCTTGTCAATAGTGATATGTCCACAATACCGATGGTTTGTGCTGGAACTACGACCTATCTAAAGCACCAACACACAAACAGCTGGTAAAGCAAACCACAAACTTGTCATTAAAACATCTCGTCTCCGCTGCTTTTAAAATTGATCTAATAGGATTGTATCAAATGAAGATTTTTTTTTAACATTTAAAAGCTACAGTATAAGAGAGAGAGAGAGAGAGAGAGAGAGAGAGAGAGAGAGGGGGGGGGGCGGGCGGAGGGAAGAGACGCAGACGAATCGAGTTGTGTTAGCGATGCGGTGGCATCACCAAGGCTAAAAGCACTGAATTGAACCAACTTAACTTACACGCTAACACTATTTAAGTTTATGCCAGAAAAAAAAAACAACAACTTTCAAAACAAACAAACAAAAACGGGGTGGGGGGGGGGGGTTGAAATTCATTAACATAATAGTCAATATTGGTGAGCGATTGACATGATTCAATGATTAAATCAACCCCAACGAAAACTTGATTAGGTCATCAAGTGAATACATTGCGAATAGTGAACAAAGTATTACTGAACACGATTGGAACATGTTTAAGGAAGAGGAAGACATCCCAAAGCTGTCTTTATTGTTGAGTACATGAACTACTCAAATCTACCACCAAGGGCGAACAAGTCGGCAACCATCTCAGGAAGCAGTTATATGAAGCCGTCACGTAAGCCACCCTTTAGCTGAATTAAGGATGATACAACTATTGCTCCATGCGGTTAAAATAATTCTTCTAGCATTGATTCTCCCAGGGCCAAAGATTTTCCAATAGTGTTGAATGTCAAGAGGGCTGTCAAGCCATGACCAAGTACTGCGCTATTCATTTACAAAACACATCAATAACAATTTGTCAAGCGAATTTCACAATCTGCCGATTGCCTGTACAAAATAAATGTTTCAAATCAAACTACTTAAAGTAGCAACATTTCACATAGAAGATAGGAAACAGAAGAACCAAACTTGTTTCCTTCAATACCAATCAAAAGATTTAACTCTTGAATTGGTCTAGAACAGTGTTTCTCAAACTGTGTGCCGCGGCACACTAGTGTGCCGCCGAAGATTTGCAGGTGTGCCGCGGGAGTTTTCAGAACGCAGCACGTGCAGCGTTACACAGGCCTGCCTACTATTAAATGTTTCTTTTACGTTGCGATGACATCTCCTCTTACAACGACCAGTAATAGTAGTGGAGCGCTCCATAGTAACGGGAAGGGCTGTTAGCTATTCAGGTTATGGAATTGTCCACTATACATATATTGACTCAAATGTAGGCCGCCTTAGCAAATGCACAGCAGTTCTTGAATTGGAAACGATAATAATAAGCGATGTGTTTCATGTAAATTGTTTAGGTGTATGTTAATAAAAACAAATTATCAATAAGCATTATTCATTGTTATCCATGGAGAAATACTTTACCAAGAAAGAAACTGCGAAAGTGTTAAATGAAAAGCAAGGAACCAAACGAAGCTACAAAGAAAATGTCATCGGATATGGTTCCATATCTTCAGGACCTGAAGATGCTCCATTGCCATTCTGTCTGATCTGCAATGCAACTCTATCGAATTAGGCGCTTGTTTCAATCAAATTGAAGAGACACTTGGAAACAAAACATCCAGCTGTAAAAGCGAAACCGAAGGAATACTCGAAAACATCAGGGCTCAACAAAATAAACAAGCTAATAAACTTACGAACTATCTAAAGCTGCCAGTAAAAGGATTGATTGTAAGTTATAAGGTTGCTTAGATATTAGCAAAACGCAAGAAAGCACACACAGAGGCTGAATCAGTCATTGCACCAGCTTTAGAAATAGTTGTTGAAACTATCCTTGGACCCGAAGCCGCCAAAAAGTTGTAAAAGTTCCTTTGTCAAATAATACTATCTTGCGCAGAATTGAAGACTTATCGTCAGATTTACAAGGTCAAATCTGCGAACACTTCGACGTGACTGTTGATGAAGTGTCTCTGCTGTGGTCTCTTCAAGTTTATGAATCCACTGACGTTAGCGGCAAAGCCCAGCTGCTAGCTTTTATTCGGTTCATAAAGAATGAAAAATGTGTCAACGAATTCTTATTTTGCAAAGACTTACCAACTACGAGCAAAGGCGAAGATATTTTCAAAGTGGTGAACGAAAACATTCTGCTCTTCAAACTAAAGTGGAAAAACTGTGTCAGCGTTGGCACCGCAGGCTGTCCTTCCATGAAAGGAAATAGAAAGAGATTCGTCACTCTTGTGCGTCAAGAAAATCCAAATGTATTAGTTGTTCCTGCATGATCCACAGAGAAGCTCTTGCCTTCAAATCTTTGCCGAAAGATTTGATGTCTGTTCTGGATCAAGTGATTGAAGTTGTAAATTTCATCAAATCTCGACCGCTTGCATCCCGACTTTTCTCTCAGCTCTATGAAGCAATGGATTCAGACTACAAATGTCTCCTGTATCACACCAACGTTTGTTGGCTCTCCAGGGGAAATGTGTTAAAGCGTGTCATCCAACATAAGGCTGAGCTGATTTCATTCTTGGAGGCTGAAAAAAAAAAAGACTTTGGAATTTCTATTCATGACGAGATCTGGTGTTTTAAGGCGAGATTTCTCTCTAATTTATTTGACAAATTAAATTCATCGAATTTAAGTCTTCAAGGACCATCGGAAACCATCATCACTGCATCCTCAAAACTGAAGTCATTTGGTGAAAATTTGTCTTTGTGGCAAAGTAAGATCTCGAAAGGACTGCTTTCCTACTTACAATGAATGTTCTTCAAATAAAGAAATCACCCCCGAAATTCTGGAAACTTTGACACACCTGCAGTCAGCATTGCAGCATTACTTTCCAACAGTTGGAAGTAATGAGTATGGATGGGTCAGCTATCCATTTGGAAACAATGAAGCTACAAATCTGACAACTGAAGAAGCAGAGCAGCTCATTGATTTAAAAAGCGATGCAGTTCTTAAGTCAAGTTTTGCCGAGAAAAGCCTGGATGTGTTTTAAATTTCAATTAAAAAGTTATATCCTGCAATAAGTTTAAAAGCGATCAAAATAATTCTTCCATTTGCATCTTCATGGTTTTGTGAGTTTGGATTTTCAGCAAGTCTAATAAAAGAGAGAGACTTCTTACAACAGACGATGAAATGCGAGTTTGTTTGCCAACTCTGGAGTCTTGATTAGATCCCATTTGCTCTATAAAACAGGCACACCCTTCACATTAAATGTAATAATTAAAAATAGGTAAAATCTTTTTTTTTTCTTTTTTTATTATAAAACAACTGTTGTTCTTCGTGGTGTGCCGCGAAATTTTTGTAGCTTTTTTTCTGTGCCGCCAGACAAAAAAGTTTGAGAAACACTGGTCTAGAAACTAGACTATGTCATCACTAAGAGCTATTATTTTTTCTTTCAGCCGCGACCATAAATAGGCATGTGAGTCTAATGTACCTAGGAACTCAAGTCCAACGTCAAATCAACTGGAAAAGAAAAAGGTTCCATTATGATTCAAACTCGAGACCTCAACTGACCAGCTACTTAGCCGCTTCCACAGACACCCTTCTTCTCATTTTTGTTTTGTTCTTCAAAAAGCAATTCCGAAGTGTCTCAGCAAATAGCGCGACTTGAAACCCATTCCAACAGTCCACAACCATAAACATCAAGAAACATGTGTCAGATGTCAAAGAAATAAATATTATATAAGATCTGCCTAGTGTTCATTGACATAAAGAAAGACATAAACTATGCTCTGTGATCATACTGGCATTTGAGGACATTTGATAAGGCTGAAAAGAATATGTGGAACACCGGTACATTGATTGGCTTGCGTGTTCAAGTAGTACACATTTTTTTTGAAGCAGTCTCCATGAAACTGTGTTCACACAGAACCCAACGGTTTTATTGTACCGGTATGGGAGAAAGGAAAATTAAAAATTAGGACCAAGATAACCCATGAAGCACGATGAAATAATGTGTCATACTAACTACGATATGCGAGTGATCATCTGACATTTACTATAATGACACTAACAATAATATACAAAAGATAATATGACATTTGCTATAATATATATCTGATATTAACTATAGTATACGAAGGAAAATCTGACATTTACAATAATATATAACCTGACACTAACAATAATATACAAAAGATAATCTGACATTTACTGTAATATATATCTGATACTAACTATAATATCGAGTGATAGTCTAATATGTAGTATATTAGTAATATGTAGTATTATCATCTGATACTAGGCCAATAATATATGAGTGATAATGAGTTATAATGTGATACTAACTACAAACTATCTTTTAAATGTTTTTTTTTTTTTTAAATACTATTAGCACCTATGGATCTTACCTGACAAAGTTGTTAGAAGCCAAAGTATTTCGTATTCAATGTAAACTATCTGCCTGAGTCAAGCTGTTCTGACTACCTATAACTAAGACCTCTTAAATAACTGGAAGAAAATAAACTATTTTCAAGTTAACGGCCAATGATTCAACTCTTTCCCAAGTACAAAACGAGCCCGTGGCAGGGGCCATCAACGAGCCGGTTTGTGTCTATGCTATCGAGAGTCTACTGCGATTGACACCGTGCCTGATATAGATCTAAGTAGTCTTGACACTTTGCCAAACCTGCGTTCAGAAATAAGGTCTAACAAACTCCAGATTTTACAGGGGCAAATATTTAAACCAATGTTTGGGTGGAAGCAACTATTTCTGGAAGTTCCCTCCTCTAAAATTTGAGAGTCGGGAACACAACAAAGTCAATATGCATTGCAGCCGTTAGTGTAAAGAAATCCTCCATTCCTATGTAAAGGTAACGACTAATATAGAGCGATATTAACTTGATCAAGTCGCAAGTCATGTCCCAAAAAAGTAGACAGCTAGTTTAACATTGAAGATAACAAACAATAAGACCCAATCCACTCAAAGGCTAACGCAACCTCACACCTAACGTTACAAATAGATTTAGAGAGCAGAAAATAAAACGTTTTGGAGCTCTGGGTCCCTTTATTACCACAATTGTGTTTCTATGTCAGTCAACTTTGGTGTTGACTAGAGGTTGACTTCAGTTTGCTTACCGTATTAAGGAACATGTGGCCCTCACAATGTGTATTTTTGTGTAAACACTATCGTAAATAAAAAAAATATAATCCAGATTTTATTAATATAAATATTTTAGCATATTTGTGTCTTTAATTTATGATACGTGATTATGTTAGTATATAACATTTTGTATAATGTATTAATATCTGAATGTGTATTTGCCTGCCATAATTTTTCTCAACAAATAGCGAAAGACTTATTATTTGTGAACTGGAAAAAAAAAAAATAATGCTCATTTTAAGGAGCAGGTGCTCAAGCCATCAATCAAGGAGAGTTAACAACGAATTAAGTACTCTGCCGCAGGACTTCACAGTGACTATTTACAAAACATTTGTTTAGCTATAGTTGATTTAAAAAACAACAACATGCTGGATAGAATACAGAAAGAAAACTGTGGGGAACAGCTTTATTATATTTCTATTCAAAAACGAATTGTAGAACTGATCAAGAAGTGATTGAGAGAAGTGATACAAAGAACATTCAAGTTTAGGAAAGAGAGAAAAAAGAACAGGAAGGAAAATGAGAGAGAGGCGGGTAGGGGGAAGAGAAAGAGAGAGAGGGAGAGAGAGAGAAATAGGAATATATTGAATTGAACAAATAATAAGCAGACATGCAAACTTGTAATCCTAAAAAATCAGAAAACAGAAAATGAAGATCCTAATTAAGCAATATTAGAAGTGGTTTTAAGTTTCAAATGGCAGGTCTAAGATCATTTCAGTCTGGCCTACCAATGTATTACTTCACGAAGACAGCCGAATACAAGTCTAGCTTTGGTCTGGCTAAACATCAATGACCAAGTTTCAATTTACTCACTAGCACAAACAAGTGAAATCTTCAGATCTATATCACGCCTTCGCACTGCGTCAAGTGAGAAGAAACACATCATCTCTCGGACAACAATGTCTACATTAAACTCGAGAATTGAACAAAGCCTTCCACCCCCTCCCTCTTATCATAAGAGATCAAAAGATTAGGCACAACACTTCAGCGATTTATTATCAACTACTCAAGAAAATGAAACAACTAACAACACAAAAATGTATGTGGAAGGAAATCACCTGGAGAAACACGGAATTCAAATTCAATTAAGACAAAGCATTTCTTTATCACAAAAGTAAGAGAAAAAAAAAACAACAACAAAGCTACTTCAACAGAATATACTCATATATGGTGAACAATCAGGGAGGGTTAGGGCTAGTACAAGATAAGGCCTCCAGCTTAGTTTACATTGAATTGAAGGCTAAGACTCAAAGCATAGGTTCCTATGGTAACAACGTGGTTTAAATCTGAACTTATACGTACACTTAAGGATTAATGTTGAACGAGAAACATGTACCAGCAAACGAAATAGTGCTCTATTGTATAGAAATAAGTCTAATTGTCTTAAAACGCCTACAGGCTAGCAAATTTTGAAACTTGTACCAAAACGTTGATCCTGTTTCTTTTATTAATGATATATAAGTCTAATTGTAGTAATACATATGTGATATACGATAAATGTATACGTGTTTTTTTTACTTTGCAAAAAGCTCTTAAGTAGAATGAATGAGGAAAAAAAAAAGAGTCGATTAAAAAAACAACTAATGACCAGTTTTTCAGCAATTTCTTGATCTGCAAAGTGCATTAAAAAAAAAACACGGGACATGTATTTGGTTCTACACTTGTTTAGAAGGGGACATAAATTCTTCACTTGAAAGTTTAGAGAACTGTGGCTAAAGGTAATTTTACAAATTTCAAGGTCGTCTGCGGTATGGATGTCTTTGAAGTAGACAAGTGGCAGCTGTGGCATCAATCAGCTGTGTGCACAGTTGTTATTATAGACGTAAGGACTTCGCTTTCTGAGGATAGTACAAACATAAGCCAACTTCTACAGATCGCAATCCTTTTAGTATCACTGTAAAAAAATCTGATGAATTTAAGACAAAGCCCTATTTATAAGTTGTACTTAATGTAAATCTATTGCTATTTAAATGTGTGTGAACTGCGATGCCTCTAAACTAGATGGACTAGTGACTAGTATATTCCGCCTTGTGATTTTACAAGCGATAGCCACAAGTATTATATAATGTAGATTCATCAAAAAGTAAATATCAATGGTATTTAAAGATGTAATAACCGCAACATGAAAACAAGCACACAAAAAAAAAATTACATCATAGACAATATGGCAACGATTCTTCACTAAACTCCAAGAGGCAATGTGTGTTACCTTTTTTTTTTCCCGATAGATGCGACTATCTGTTTTAACACCGCCTACCTCTAAAGTAAAGAAGAGTCGTTAAGATAAAAAAGTTCAGCCAGGTAAGTAAAGGATGTTCAAGGAAAAAAAAAACAACTTTTGTGATGAATATGGGAAAAAAAAGAACCGGGGGTTGGGGGGGGGGGGGCACATTCCACACTGCAATCACAGGAAAAGTTAGAAGCGTGGGAAAAAGCGCGAGCCTCAAGTATGCACGAGGAGCACCTAGCAAGCCACTTTTGATCCACTGAACATGTAGGCCTATATAATGGAGAGTGATGCCCCCGTGTGTGTGAAGGGGTGTCTCAGCTCTTACGTCAGACCTATGTATCACTGTTAAATTGGGAGGAAACTGGGGGTGGAAAAGGAAAACGCGTCGAAACAAAGAAAAAAAAATTCAAGAAATAGCGGAGAACTAGAATGACAGACTTCATTCATGTAGACATGCGGGGTGGGGCCCTCAATCAGCATTTGCCACCTAGATTCTTAGACAGGGTTCACGGTGGAGCCTGACATTAATGCCATGACATGCCCCCCCCACCCCACCATTGGCTCTCCATAAGAATACGTTCATTTTCAATTAACTAAGACCCACACGAAAAACATAATACATTTCTCCTGGGCGATGCTTTATTACAACTGTTTCTTAACTTATTTTATGTATAACAATAACAATAATGTTATACATCTTTAAAAAATATTCTTGACCGCTACTTACTATAAATTCTAAATATTCTTGCCCTCTGGTATAATATTCTTCTTAGATGCACTTTTGTTTTTATAACTGCATACTTTCCTAAATTGTAGATCTAAATGAATATTCTTTATTTTGCTGAAATAAGTATGTCTATTATTTAATGGTCTTTAAACTACTGCAGGCATATATGGTAATGAAAACATATAAAATGTACATTTATATCATAAACAGGTTATTAATAACATTTAAGATTCCAAATTGCTTTCCTTTAAAAAAAAAAAAGTATTTGTAGAAAAAAAAAAGGAGGTAGCAAATTGGAAATATTTTATCCTTATGGGCCAAAGTATTGTGTCGGCAGTGTACAAATTTTGGTAAAGAGTGTCCATCTCAGACTATTCCATGAGGTGATGAAAACAACAAAACAAAACAAAAATAACAAACATATAAAGATGCTTTATTATTGATCTGCTACATCTGATGGGATAAAGCCAACAAGGCCTCTTCCAGACTACCTTGGGTGAACTTTAAAAAAATAAATCTCACACTGGGTGGGGATGGAACAAATAGATAACCCAGTTTAAAAAGTCTGCCACACCATTCCATGAAAAGGGCCTTCATAATAAGAGCAATAGGAGTGGCAGTTCTTTCATGGAATTGTAGCGGTTATAATATAGGAATATGAGGTGATTCCCCACTTATAGAGAGGGGAAAGACGCACTGTGCACCACATTTAGGGTACGATATGCCCATGGTCTAGATCATTGGGAACCCTCAGAAGACTAGAGGTGAAAAGCTCCGGTCAATGCCTGGTGGTTGGATACAAACCTTTCTAACGATCAAATGTGATAAAGACACTTTCAGCTCGATTTCTTCTGAACTAGATTTTTTAAAGATTGGTTCAAGAAATATGTTCATGTATTACATGTGAATAAGGAGCAGCTATGAAGGAGGCAAAACAAAGGTATTTTATCAATAAAGGTTTAGTACAACCACTGGACAACAGAAGAAAAGGAGAATGTGTGTTTATGGGGAGGACTTTATGGAGTGTCCCAGTGTTCCTATCAGAAAGTTCCACGAAAAGAGCATTTATAACAAAGGTATTTTTATCCTAAATGGCTAAAATTCATGGGCCCAAAAGATGGGGAGTGGATATAGTATATAATAAGACCATTCTTTTGAGAGGTTAAAAAAAAAGTTCAATAAAAAATAAATCTTATTAAATGTTAATATTTCTTTCAAGTTGCATTATTTAATTGACACATATATATTTGTATCTTCTTCATCAATGCAAAGCATGTGTATCTGTTTAGATATTTTGTGATTATGATATAGTAAAAGCACAGAGACATACATGTTAATTTCAAAATAAAAGAGCAAGTTTTTGGACCTTAAGTGCCTTGGCACATATACTGAGCACAGTAAAGAAAACAAAAAATAGATTTTCAATATCAATCTCAATTACAAAATTTTAACCTTTACTAAATGGTTTGCAATTCTACACATATATCTTTTATACCACATAATCACTAGAGGCGTCTGCAACAAGATAACAAAACTCCCTTTAAACATTATTTTGAAGACGACATTTATACCTGACAGACACAATTCTTTCTCATGTTGAAATGGGCAAATTTCTCCAAAGCACTGTAAAATCATTCTGTTGACCACCTATGCATTTAACTAAAACATGCAGACAACAAGATGTTACAAAGATAATTTTATAAAAGATCATACTCATTACAGAGGTGCCTCGCTTTTCATTATCACGACTCCCTCCTTTTTTGACTTACTTTGACGTGCTACAGACACCAAAAGAAGGTATTTCTGCAGCTCAGACAGTAGGAAATGCTTGGCATGAAGGTTTTCTGTACATCCCCCATATCCCCTAGGTGGATAAATGTTATGAAGGTAAGAACCAGCCTCTCTCTTGATATCCTACTAAGTACAGCTAATGACTGGGAATAATGGAGCAATTTGGTTACATGAACAGTCTCAGCACCCCTACAGCGACAGTCAAGGGACAGATGATGATATTTGTAATGCTGGCCATTTTATTTTAAGGGATTTAAAAGTATAATTTCCTTGTCACTGTCATGTTCGGAAACCAGACCAATTCTCATAAACAAGGACTTGTTACTCAATATTTCAGTCTATAATATATACATCAAGATCTAGTGACTAGTCTAGACTCTCTAGGTCTAGATCTACACTACAAATGATGCAATACGAATGATGCAGTATCATGATGATTATCTACAAGGGTCTACACTGACTACACTAGAATTAAAACATGATACTATATATATACAGTAACTCAGTAACAGTAGACTAGATCTAATTAATCTAATTAGAAATTAATTAGTTATTAGATCTATGAATCTATTATTGCAATTCAACGGTGCCAGCTCTGAAAGTTTCAGTATAAACAGCGGAGTTAAACAAGAATGTGTCCTGGCCCCAACCCTCTTTGGAATACTATTTTCACTGCTAATCCACAACACATTTGACAAATCCCCTGAAGGCATCTATCTCCTAAATATTGCCAGACTGAGGGCCAAAACTAAAATCAGAGCCACCCTCATAAGAGATATGCGATTCGCGGATGATGCAGCGGTAGTGGCACACACGCAAGAGGAACTTCAGTCACTAATGTCCCGCTTCTCTCAGGCCTGTAAAGAATATGGCTTGATTATTAGCACAAGGAAAACAAATGTTATGGGACCACCTGCTACAGCACCACCCTCCATCCTCATAGACGATAACAAGCTGGACGCCGTAAACGAATTCTACTATCTGGGATCCACAATTACAGATGACCTGTCTCTAGAAGAGGAAATGAAAAAACGCATAGGGAAGGCTGCCTCGACATTCGCTAGACTCAGATCAAGAGTTTGGGAAAATCATAAGCTAACTATGGTGACCAAAATGGAAGTCTAGAAGGCATGCGTTATGAGTACACTGCTGTATGGCAGTGAATCATGAACCACCTACGCAAAGCAAGAGAAAAAACTGAACTCGTTCCATTTGAGATGTCTCCATAGGATCTTGAATGTCACATGGAAAGAAAAAGTGTGCAATACTGAGATCCTTGCGCGATCAGGTATTCCCAGCATCTTTACAGCCCTCAGACAACGCCGTTTGCGCTGGCTTGGACATGTTTGCCAGATGGAGGACAAGCGCATCCCGAAAGTCATCCTCTATGGTCAACTCGCAACTGGCACAAGAAAAACTGGTCGCCCCCACCGCCGTTACATAGATGTAATAAAACGTGACCTCAAATCAGTGAACATCAATACTGACAATTAGGAAGACATAGCTCTAGACCGCAACAGGTGGAGAGAGACAGTGACCAAGAAAGCTATGGACAGTGAAAGTACATGGGTCTCAGCTCAGGAAGAAAAACGCACAATCCGAAAAATGGCCAGTTCCTCTACCACCGAAGCAAAAGCCACCTTAACCTGCACTATCTGTGGACGGGAGTGTCTCTCCAAAATAGGGCTCCATAGCCACATGAGGAAGTGTGCTCTGAGATGAACCATAGTCGTTCTACGACTGAAGGAGGCCAATGAATCTATTAAATCTAGAATCTAGAGTCTCTCTAACTCTAAGTCTCTCTCTAAATATTTAAATTATTAATAGTGTGTATATTTATTCTAGATCTAGTGCTAGTCTAATATAATAATTAATATCTCTCTAGACTCTAAATCTATCTATCATCATCATCAAACTCCATTTGAGTGAGGGCTTGAGAGGCTCAAATCCTCTAGTGCAAAACCCTGGACAGAAACCCTGCTGTCTTGCATAGTGCATAAATGTCGCCATACAGGTCGAGAATTTGTGGTTTCCCCAGACCTGTCGAGATAGAGATCAGTCTGGGGCAATCAAACAGAATATGAGGCATGGTTTCCTCTTCTTCCCTGCAGTAATTGATGTTTTTCTGTCCTAATTTTCCTGCGCATCCAAAACAGTCAGACATTCACCGGGTTTCTATGTGACGTCACACTAGCCTACTAATTTAATATATTTATTGACTTATAAATTGTATAACGGGAGACCATACAGCAAAGTTAACATTCTCGTAAAAGAAATATATTTTCGTCTATATATATATATATATATATGCAGTTAGATCTAGGATCTTGTAAGCAAAGAAAAATGCGTATTAAAACCACGGCAGTCTGTATTTTCTCGTCAGAGCACTCAACACACAACAAACACTATCGCTTGGTTGTCTTGTCATGACTGACTACACATAGTCTCGACTAGCCCTACACTGATCAGTTTGTTCGAATCAGTCAGACACACGATCTATTTACTTCTTGGGAAAGGGAGAGGCTTAGATGAAAATGTTACTTTTTTTCTCAAGTTGGTTATCCGGTTATCCTAATGCTTTTAGATCTACCTATAGGCTATACATGTATTTATAACTGTACCATAGCTCTGGAATAGGCCGTCACTAAGCCCAAGAGTTTGAGCCTGTAAGAATGAAGTGATACGATTGGTTAAGTTTCCTTTTCAGTATTGTTGATGGAAGTGACGTATGACTAACCTAAAAACAAAATCTCAAAGCACCCTGTTTTTTTTGAGATGTCAAGAATTTACTGTCTAATTTATTAAATAAATGTTTCTAAGCATTTAAAAAAAAAAGGTAAAATGTTTACTATTACAACTTTTTACACAGAATTCAAATATGTTAATAACTCAAATTTGAAAAACCTTCGGAGTTTCCCTTTAATAAGATAAGATAGTCGAAGTAATAAATTAATAAATTCAAGTGTACTGTGTAGACTGTAGTATTGTAGTGTAGATCTAGATCTAGATTGACTAGATCTAATGACATCATGTTCATCTACAATAGTAACAGTATCATGATCATTCATGATGAGTATGTTAAAAATAATACACTAGATTGTCTAGATCTAGATCTATATTTTATTATACTAAATCTAATTAGATCTAGAATCTATAAATAGTATAAAATTTACTTTTTATAGAGGATTAGATCTAGAATCTAGACTCGATTCTTAGTCAACTTACTTAGACTTAGACTTAGTCAGTGATTTTACTATTGAGTAACTAGATCTAGAATCTAGATGTAGATCTCTAACTATTTTTAATTTTACTATTCAAAGACTAAGACTAATACTAGATCTAATACACTAGTGACTAGATCTATAAAAAGTAGTCTAGATCTCATCTATATTCTCTATAACTATAGTATTGACTTAATTGACTAGTCACTATTGTATTGACTTCTTTCTTCTTAGACTTCTTCTTGATAATTGATACCTTGATATCAATGATAATGACTTAGATCTAGATCTAGACTTAATTGTCTTAATCATATGTTATCCTACCTTAAATCCTACGAATAATACACTCAAATTTGAAAGACCGTTATCCTACAGTGAAGTACAGTGCACTCATAAACTTTCACACACCTGCAAACCGAAGGATAAAACTAAAAGACTTGATCCTGTGTCAGTGTGTACTGCCTGTTAACTACTGTTAGACCAAGCCTAGTCTAGAAGATGGTCGAAGTGACGTCACAACAGAAAAACTGGAAGGCCCTCTGGTTTTGGATCAATCGTCTAAGTTTGAGTTGAGCATACAACAAAAAAATACCATTACCATCACCTTAGTGGACCTCAACATCTGACTGATAGATCTTTTTAAATGTACAATACAAAATTAATATTTAGATTATAGATTTTAATTATAGATTTAGATGTTTAGTGAAATATTTACTAACGAATAAAAGATGACTATCATTTTGGATTTATATGACCTAAATATAACTAATATAAACTAATAAAGTCTAAATATAAAATCTCGATATTCTAATGTAGAGTAGATAGAATGTATAGTTTTACATCTAGGTATCTAAATCTATTTCTAATTAATCTATTATACTATATATATTGCTATAATTTTATTCATTATTAGAAGTAGATCTAATAATAATCTAAATAGACTCTATATTACTATCAGGCACATGGCAGCTTTTTAGATTTTTAAGTCATAGGATTCTGCCCTCAAACTATTATTGAATTTCCATTCTTTTCTATTTTCTTGCAGTTTATTGATTATTAATTTAATTTTAGCATTGGGCATTGGCAATGGGATCTAATTCTAGAATCTAGCTAGACTTAGACGACTTAGTGGAGATGGCGGATACGATGAAGCTTCTGAGACGTATTGTAGATTGTAGATCTTTATCTGTTTTTTTTTTCTGAATATAGACTAGATAATTATATACTTTTTAAAAAAATATAGCCTATAGACTATAGATATGATACGATGGGAAGTCGGAAAGCAGGAGCGATAACTAGGCCTAGAAGTTTTCTTCTTCTAAAGACAAATTTAGCCTGTAACTAACAAACAACATGGCGGAAGCGTGGATAAAAAAGCTGTCGTCTTCTCAGAAAACCTGCATAGTTCAAGATAGTAAAATATAGTGTTTTTTTTTTAAACAAAGATATGGACTTAACTAAACCTATAAAACACATTAATAGTATTATTAGATCTAGAGTCTAGGTCTCAACCGCCATTAATAATTAAGTAAAACTAAACTAAAAAAATGTTTATTAATAAAAAAATATTATTACTTACTGACTTACTATTATCTATTTAACGACTATTATATAGTATAATAAGTTAACCTATATTATAAATATATTTATTCTTCACCATATTGTGCTGACAGCAGTGAGACTCAGTGACACACTACACACAGTCATGTGACCCATGCTCATGATGATTATGCTGCTAAAAATATAGATCTAAGTCCATTATCATAATGTTATGTCTTGACTGACTTTGAACCTATCTTATATAATACAGACGTTACTTCAAAAAAGAAGATGATTACGTCCTATGCATCATGCATTTAGTCATGCATATTAACCAATGACTTAAATTCTGCCAAATCACCTGACAGTAATGACATAAAAAATCTAGATCTAGATGTATTTACTAAATTAGTATTAATCTAAAAATGAAAATTTTAAAGTATAATATCAGAGTTGCCTACAAGTACGCATCTTGCGTATTTAGTATGCAATTGGACATGATAATACGCAAGTATGGTTTATCATCTGAAAATTCGCCTTTCTCCATCTAAAGCAAAAAACAAAAAAAAGGAGTTCTTGCACATTATCTGGTTTAAGTCTAATTTCACTTGTAATAAAATTCCCATTCTTTTGAATGAATTTTCTGTTGCCGCTATTATGGAATGTGGAATACACTAGAGGCATTATGATCATAAAATCATTTCCAAGTGACAATAAATGCATCATTCTAACATATTTTACAAAGACAAAAAGTGTAAATATTTTGACAAATGTACAAAATGTCTTACATAACTTTATGCTGTGGTAGCTTTAGCATTGCTGCATTTCGTGTATATTACGTGCTTGAATGAGTATATTTCTTTATAGTTAGGAAAATACACATTTGCCACTCAAAATACACATTTCCCTCTTGGCATGTATGCATCTCTGATAATATAGACACAGATGTAATAAATCTAGATTTAGTTTTCAAGACTTAAAATCTGGTCTAGTGCTAATATAGATCTATTAGTTGCCTTCAGAAGGCTTAACTGAGATCTGGTTACTTGTTAAGCTAATATTAAACTCTGCTATTTTATTGGTTTTCCTGGATGATTTTGGCAACCCATTCCATAATGGCACTAGGTAAGAAGAAGCAATACAAATTTGTCAGAGCATATGGAGTAAAAAATGTGCCTTTATCTTTGTGTCTTTCTGAGTATTTTATTAGGTTGTGTTTTTGTATTTGTAAATTATGATTGCTAAGAAGAAGCTAGATCGCATTACATTTATTTTTCAAGGGGATCAATTTTATACTCTAGTTATAAATCCATTTTCGAGTACTGGTATTAACCAAGTAAAGAAAACATCAATAACAATGCTACAAAATTAAAAAAATTCTATTAAGATACATCATTTCATTTTCTAAGTAAATCCATTTAGTATATATATACTGATGTCATTCCACTACTAACTTTACAAAAAAACATTTATACAAAAGATTTAAAAATTAACAACCAAAAAGTATTTCTGAAATAAACCAAACCCAACTAAACAGACTAACTTAAAAAAAACATTCATTATATGTACATTTGGATTCCAAACATGTAAATATAAATGCAAAGAAAAGGTGCAAAAATGTTTCAGTGGGAGATTTTCAAGATAAGCTAAACAATGTCAAGGTCACTAAATTGAGCTTCAATGTTGCCAACTAAATAAAATAAAATTTGAGTTATAAATGGATGATTTGAGAAAATTTGATTTCTTAGTGCTAAAAAGTGCATAGAATTTATATACTTTTTCTAAATTTTTTATACTGCACACTGGATACTCGATAAAGCTTACTATAGTTTCCCCACTCTTTAATGAGCTTATTAAATGTCTTAGTCGACCACTGGCAGACAATGGTTGTGCTTGTCCTGGGTGTGGTAAAATATGTAGGTCACAGCTACATTCCTCATTAATCTTGAGACTCGAAGACAAGCCTTATTATTATTATATGTCTTTAAGTCTCTCTTTTTTTTTTGTTAAATTAGGAAAACCATTTGTACAATGCTGTGGGAATTTAAAAGCACCCCCCCCTCCCTCGTAGTAAAGAGGGTCAAAAACAATATATTTTTGTCAGGAGGGGCAGGGGTATCACAGGTAAAGGAGTCATGCCCTTCCTATTCCATTTTAGATCATATGGACAATAGTAATGGTTCCTCTTGTGTCTGATGGGCATCTTCATCAAACATTATTATATATCTTTTCACTTGTAGCTATCTTGCTTTGACCAGACATTTTCCATATTACTTCACAAATCCTCATGATAGTTATTTCTTATCTAATTTCTGCTAACTTGCTTTAGCAAACTAAAACATCATTCTTAAATTTCGATTCCCATGATCTAGAGATGAAGATTGCTAGCTGGTGGTTTTAAGTAAATAATTTCCATTCTAAGCATGATAGTTCATCTATTCATAAATTAAAATTCCAAAAATCTTTATGTAATTTAATACTCTAATTGTTTAAAAACTTATAATATTTAAAAAAGTTCCTTCTAGAAAGATTTCTCCTTACTGCACTTTCATTTAAATTAGAGATTAATGGTGCATTTATTCATAGGCATTATCAAAAGTAATTTTATAAAAGAACTAATTTTTTTTAATTTTTATCTTTGTGAGTTCTGGCTGTTTAATTAGATTTTCTTCTCATACTATACTAATGCAGTTCATAAGAGTCTTCAGTTTAGCCTAGAGTTGAGTGAACTAAGTAACCACATCAACAGTAGCACACCACTGGCTATACTAATGCAGTTCATAAGAGTCTTCAGTTTAGCCTAGAGTTGAGTGAACTAAGTAACCACATCAACAGTAGCACACCACTGGCTATACTAATGCAGTTCATAAGAGTCTTCAGTTTAGCCTAGAGTTGAGTGAACTAAGTAACCACATCAACAGTAGCACACCACTGGCTATAATAATGCAGTTCATAAGAGTCTTCAGTTTAGCCTAGAGTTGAGTGAACTAAGTAACCACATCAACAGTAGCACACCACTGGCTATAATAATGCAGTTCATAAGAGTCTTCAGTTTAGCCTAGAGTTGAGTGAACTAAGTAACCACATCAACAGTAGCACACCACTGGCTATCATAATGCAGTTCATAAGAGTCTTCAGTTTAGCCTAGAGTTGAGTGAACTAAGTAACCACATCAACAGTAGCACACCACTGGCTATCATAATGCAGTTCATAAGAGTCTTCAGTTTAGCCTAGAGTTGAGTGAACTAAGTAACCACATCAACAGTAGCACACCACTGGCTATCATAATGGAGTTCATAAGAGTCTTCAGTTTAGCCTAGAGTTGAGTGAACTAAGTAACCACATCAACAGTAGCACACCACTGGCTATCATAATGCAGTTCATAAGAGTCTTCAGTTTAGCCTAGAGTTGAGTGAACTAAGTAACCACATCAACAGTAGCACACCACTGGCTATAATAATAATAAGGCTTCAAGTCCTAAGGTTAATGAGAAGTGCATCTACTATTAAATTATCTTTCTTCTTATTGTGCCATATCTAGATAAAAGAAAAGTGCACTTTACATTCTCTGATGGCGCAGAGCTGATTGAAGAGTATGATGTAAATACAGATGAATTATTATGTAAGTTTTGTTTTTGTTTTCAAATCATGGAAATAAACATTTCCCTTTTGTCTAATTTTCTCTTTTTAACTTTTAGAAACAAACATTTGAGAATTCTTCTAGCATTACAAAAAAATCTCAGACTTGGAAGTTTTACTTATTACTTAGGGTGGGTAAAAATAGTTTTAGTTCCTGAGTTCATTAAACTTCCAATAGAAAATCTGCCTGAGTGAGGAGATAAGTTAATGCAGTTTGTGTTTATACTGAGCTCTCCTAATATATGGTTTATCATGTTGGCAGAAGGCTTTTTAACCAAGGGACACAAATTAAATTTTGATAATATTTTTTTTATGGGTTCCAAAACATCTCAAAGTCCACCCCGCTGTAAGATGTCTCGATGCCTGTTATAGAAAAGTAAAATGATTGGTGTTTTGTTTTAGTGAGCTCATATCATTGACCACAGCAGCATGACTACCTTTTCTATATTAAGCAACTGCCTATTTAGATTGAGATCACTGTTTGCCGTTCAGCACATCGGTGGCAAGCTGTCTCAATATTCAGCAAGGAAATTAGCTTTACTTATCAGAAAGTAATTTCAACAGATAAAATGGCAATCTACTGCAAGCATTTAAATTTTTATTTAAATTTAAAAAATCTGGACTTGAAATTATTACAGAAATATTTAAGCTAAAGAAATAAAAATTTCCTTTTCAGTGCGAAAGTGGAGAAAAAAAGGCACTTTAGGAAATGTTGGCAAATGGGAAATTGAAGTTGGTGAGCAATCTTCTTCATTAAACTTTGAAATAGATGGTTTGGTAGAGAGTAATGCTAATGTAAGTATAGTTTAATTTTTTTTTTTAATAAGTAAAATTAATATCTGATGTTAATTCAGTTTCATTTATAAGATTGTCAAATTCATAGTTTATTCAATACCCTGTATGATTCTTTTTTTTTTCTTACTTACGATTGTTGTTTTAATTTCATTAGCTAATTTTTTTTTCAGCCTGTATTCATCCGTAAGGATACAAAATCACATTTTCAATGGAGAATCAGAAATCTTCCATATCCTTTGGAGAATTATAAAATTGTGACAAAACCTCAAGAAGGACAAATAGTATTATCCACAGTCAATAAAAAGTAAAGCTTTCAACAAACATTATTTAAATGAATCATTTAGGTCTAAGTGTACTAGCTCTTCATTAATCATAGTATCTTAATAAGATAACTAGCTTTACATTAGTCTTAGTATTGGTAGCTTTACATTAATTTTAGTACTGGTATACTGATAATTTAACTTCACCATCACCTGTCCTTAGTCTTTTGGACTGTTGGGGCATCACACATGATCTGTTGACTTTCACTTTCTATTCCTCTCAGGGTTTCTGTCCAGGGCTTTTGCAAGAGAGGATTTGAGCCTCTCAAGCCCTCACTCTAATGGAGTTTGATGATGATGATTCCTCTCTGTCTTTTGCCTGTCCATTCTTGGATGTTGTCTTCTCATTACTTCTATTGTCTGCCTTTATGATATGGCCCTAGAGTCTTTAACTTGTATTTTTGACAATGGTTAGAAGGCATGGGTCTCTACAGTTAAATAGCATTACATAAATCTTATCTTGATAACTTAAATAGCTGCACATGAATGTTTTCATCTTGTTAAGTTCACTAGTGCTACATAAATCTTTCTATATTGTTAGTTTCTTGATTAATTAAATAGCACTATTTAAATTTTACTATATTCATAATATTTTGATAAGTTAACTAGGTCTACATAAATCTCGCTATGTTTTTAGTATCTTGATAAGTTAACTAGCTTTACATAAATGTGAGTATTTAGATAAGATAACTGGCTAGGGTTGTATCTTAATGAATTGACTAGCACTAAATTTGATTAATATCAAAACTGAGATCCCACCCCCAAAGAGTTAAACATGTTATTGAATATTTTTAAAAAAAAAGCAGTTTTTATCCATGTTCATTGTTAATTCTTACCACTATTTGGGAGGAGGAGGAGCACTCCTACAGGAGTTTTTAGATGTAGACACACTGAATATGTAAAATATATTATTTAAAGATAATAAGAGATATACTGAATCACTTTCTTGTTGAAATATTCTTCTTTCCATGATTACCAACCTGCACCTTTTTAAGATGACAATCTGTTATTTAATTTATTAGTTTTAAAGACACATATACCATTTTCATCCAGCTTAGTTATAGGGTAACATTGGAAATAGACTTAATATTTTGCTACTACAAAGACAATAGAACAGAGGGGCAAAAAGTGATTTGTACAACATGGATTAATGTTTAAAAGCAGAATCTAATGAAGGATTGTAAGAGTACAAACATGGATAAACCCTTAAAAACAGACTAGTAGCATGTTAAGTTATAATTAGCATGGACTAACCCATAAAGACAAAATTTATCAAGATAGATTTTAGAAATAGTAGCACCATGCTTATTTAGAATAAAAATATATATATAGAGAGAATTTGGCCTGAATAGCTATTATAGCTATTCATTGGTGCAAATACATTTTGAAATCTTTGTTATAGATTCTTACATTTGACATGATTGTGATTTTAGGTATTTCAAGATGTTTGGGGTACCAGATTTAACCAGATATGGGCTGCCTTTGCAACAAGATGTCATTGAAATGGCTCATGCAAATAATACTCTAATTATTTCTGTAAGTTATAATTGTAGATAAGATATAATTTTTATTGATCCAATCAAATGGACTTGAAATTCAGTTTGACTACAATTGACAACCTCAGCGTAACTACTGTACAATAACAATATAGATGAAACTTCGAACAACATTCACACATGAAACACATACACATTCACAACCAGCGCTTTATGAATTTGACTTCTATGTACTTCTCGATGATGACAGATGATCTTGTAAACACATTAATCGAAAGTGGGATAAAGGAGTTTTTAAATCTTTCTGTTTTAGTCCTAATGGAAAGAAAACGACCACTTCATTCAGATCTTATGTAACAGTGGTTTAATGGGTGCTGGTTGTCTTTAAGAATCGTGAGTGTTTTGGAAAGGCATCTTTCATAAAAAAGCTCTTCAAGAGATGGTAGCTGTGTTCAAGTGATATTCGATGCTTTTTTAATTAGTCTATTTAGTCTAAGTCTTTGTGCCAGTGAAGTATACCATACCAGCAGGTGATGGCAAAGTTAATTATAAACTAATCTTGTAAATGCTTACTGATTTTGTTAGCTATTTTTAACTTCATAATAGTTCTAGGTTTTAAAGATTATTTTTAGCTCAAACTACTTTTATACAAATACTAGCATTACACACTGGCTAAGCCTGTTGATTTGTTCCTAGGCTATATAGTGTTTATTTTGCATGAAAACGCCCCTTTTTTTTTTTGGCAATCCAATACTTTACTTCCTAAACTTTTTTAAACACTGATTTCTCATATCTGTTATGGAACAGCCTGTTCTCTCATATCTGTTATGTTCTCTCATATCTGTTATGCAACAGCCTGTTCTCTCATATCTGTTATGGAACAGCCTGTTCTTTCATATCTGTTATGGAACAGCATGTTCTCTCATATCTGTTATGTTCTCTCATATCTGTTATGGAACAGCCTGTTCTCTCATATCTGTTATGGAACAGCCTGTTCTCTCATATCTGTTATGTTCTCTCATATCTGTTATGGAACAGCCTGTTCTCTCATATCTGTTATGGAACAGCCTGTTCTCTCATATCTGTTATGTTCTCTCATATCTGTTATGGAACAGCCTGTTCTCTCATATCTGTTATGGAACAGCCTGTTCTCTCTTTTTCTCTGGAAACCCCACCTCCCCTTTATTTTACACACTTGAATTGGAATGATTCCTTTTATAATGTTTTCCCCCCCCCCAAGCATAAATACTTTTGGGTCATAAGAATTCTAGTATCACTCCTCCCAACCCTGCCCTCCATCCCACAACAAAAAAGTTATTCCTACTTACAAACTCATTCATGACTTTTCTGTGGCTTCTCAAATCCAGCTTGAAATATTTAATATAAGCTACTAAATGTTGCTTTTTGGTTGGAACCCCCTATCCTGCTTTGTTATAGCCACCTTTTTAGATGACCCTTGAATTTTCATTTAGGCCTTTCTCTTCAAGAGGAACAGTTTGAAGGAGACCCCACTATTTGCAATATAGTCCACTATTGTTTGCAATGGGTTTTTATCAAGTGATGCACCTTATACACACTTAAACTTATTTTCCCATTATTTATAGCTTGTGGAGATCAGATAGTCTCACCAACACAAAATGTAGTACACAAAATGTCTTACCACAAAACAGACCTTTTATAGGCCCTTGTTCTCACTGTGACAATTTTTTGAATTTTAATTATACATTTAGTATTCCTGTAGATCTGCTCTTTCTCTCTCATTCCCTTTCTCTTAGGACCTCACCTCTCTCCCCTTTTTTGTTTTTCTTTTTTTTTTTACACCTTGTGGTGGGTTTTTTATTCTAGATGTAGATTTAGATCTAATTGTTCTTATTATCAAATTCTACGGGATTTACATTTTATATTGTACTAGACAGATATTACCCACTGCCCGCTTGTCTTAATTTGAGTATTGCTGATATGGTCACTGATATAGTGCATTAGAAACAATTAAAGAAAATAATAATGTTATAAGTAAAGTGAATGCATGAATTCATGAATAAAAAGATATTATGAATGGAGCTAAAAATAGCTAATTGACCTGAATTCATTTTTTTATGAAAACATTGGCGAACGAATGTAGATCTATATAAAAATGCTTTAGAAAAATAAATTTGAATGTTAATTTGATTAAAAAAAAGAAATTAATAGACTATAATATGTTCATGTGTTTTATTATAAAACTATCTTTGCGAAGAGAAGTTCTATCATCTTACAGTTGAATTAGAGTTTTAGACCTAGGAATAGAGAGATGTGTAACATTTCGTGAAATGTCTAATCTTATCTTATATAATACAGACGTTACTTCAAAAAAGAAGATGATTACGTCCTATGCGTCATGCATTTAGTCATGCATATTAACCAATGACTTAAATTCAGCCAAGTCACTGGTTTTCCTGGCTAGCTCAGGCAACCCATTCCATGCTCTAATAGCACTAGGGAAGAAGGAGTGTTTGTACAAATTTGTCCTAGCATATGGGACGAGGAATGTGCCTTTATCTTTGTGTCTTTCAGAGTATTTTATTAAATTTTGTTTTTGTATTTGAAGATTATGGTTCAGTGTTTTATGTATTATTGCTACTTTACTTTTGAGCCTTCTGTCCTGAAGGCTTTCTAAATTTAGTGATTTTACTAAAGGTGTTACTCTAGTCAAATGTGAATATTCGTTTGTTATGAATCTCACTGCTCTATTTTGTGTCCCAGTTTTTTAATGTTTTCTTGAGTTGAGGGGTCCCAAACAGAGGATGCATATTCTATTATTGGCCTAACCAAGGTTAAATAACATTTTAGTTTTATGTTCTTATTTGATTTATAGAAATTTCTTTTAATAAATCCTAATGCTTTGTTTGATTTTTTTGTAGTTTTATCAATATGTGCATTCCATGATAGTTTTTCATTTATTATAACACCTAGGTATTTTGCGTTTTTAGTCTGTGTTACTGGTTTGCCATGAATAAGATAAGTGGAATTAATTTGTTTTAGTTTTTTTGTTACTCTTAACAACTGACATTTTCTGGGTGGAAAGACATGCTCCAATTTGATTCCCATTTCTGTAATTCATCTAATTCTCTTTGTAAAATATCTGTGTCTTGTGTTGTTTTTATTGTTCTATATATTATGCAATCGTCTGCAAATAATCTGACTTTTGTTCCTGAAGTAATGCAATTTGGTAAATCATTTATGTAAATTAAAAATAGTAGTGGAACCAAGACTGTTCCTTGAGGTACACCTGAGTTTACTGTTATTGGTGTTGATTTAGAGCCATTTATTATTACAGTTTGTTCTCTCCCTATCAGAAAATCTTTAATCCACTGATGCAGTGGACCATTAATGCCGAAATATTTTAATTTTTTAAGCAAACTATGGTGGTGAACTTTGTCAAAAGCCTTAGAAAAATCTAGTAAGATAGCATCTATTTGTTCACTATTATCTAAACCTTTTGAAAAATCATCAATTAGTCCTATTAGTTGTGTTTCACATGATCTATATTTCCTAAAGCCATGTTGGTATGGTGTGAGGACATTATGTTTGTCTATGTGGTTTATAATGTTGCTACATATTATGTGTTCTAGGATTTTACATGTGATGCTGGTAAGTGATACTGGTCTGTAGTTTCCTGGGTCAGATTTTTCTCCTTTTTTAAATAGGGGGGTGACATTAGCTTCTTTCCAGTCCTTTGGTACTCTGCCCTGGTTAAGTGAAGCCTGAAAGAGTATTTTGAACACTGGGGCTAGCTCATTGCTTAGTTCTTTGAGTAATCTAGCTGGAATACCATCAGGTCCAGAAGCTTTATTTGGTTTGGTGTTGGCTAATAGTTTTTGAATTCCATTTTCTTGTACTACTATATCTTCTATGTTGTTTACTTGGTTCAAATTCAGTAATATGTCTTTGTCTCCTGGGGCTGAGAATGCTGATGCAAAGTATTTGTTTAGGATGTTTGCTTTAGTTTCATTATCATTATGTATTATGTTAAGTTCATCTTTTAATGGCGCTATGCCTGTTGTTTCCATTTTCTTAGACTTAATGTATGACCATAGGTTTTTGTTGTTATCTTTAGATATTACATTGTTTATGTATTCACTCTGCAGCTGTCTGCTTACTTTTTGTGTTGAGTGTTTAATTTTTATATACTTTTTGTAAACTCTTTCTGCATTAGTTTCTTTAAATTTTCTATATAGGTTTTCCTTCTGTTTACAAAGCTTCTTTAGTCTATTATTAAACCAGCATTTATTTATTTTGTTTGATGTGTATTTAGTTGGTATATGATTTTCTATAATGCTTTTAAGATGGTTTTTAATGAAATTCCAGAGGTCATCGACTGGTTGGTTAATGTCTTTTTCTAATAAGAATGTTTGTTGAAAG
The DNA here is from genome assembly GCF_947242115.1 of Biomphalaria glabrata. Classification (NCBI taxonomy): domain Eukaryota; kingdom Metazoa; phylum Mollusca; class Gastropoda; family Planorbidae; genus Biomphalaria; species Biomphalaria glabrata. The sequence goes on along the minus strand of NC_074711.1, from coordinate 33,094,131 downwards.
TTTAATGCAGCTTGGTGTAGTTGTGTTAGGTTACATTTATTCCAGAGTAAGATTTTTCTTTTGGGTTTTGTATTGGCTACTGCTTTTATCTGACTGTGTATTTTTATGATCTCATGGTCTGATAGACCAGGGATAATTTCATAATCAACTACTAATCCAGGTCTGTTGGTTAACAAGAGATCTAATGTGTTGTTTAATCTAGTTGGCTTTTTAATGATTTGATCTAAACTTAGGTTGTGTAAAGTTTCTATGAAAAGCTCATTTATGTCCTTAAGGTTTTGGTGTTTAGTTTATCTATGGTTAGTGTTTTCCAATTTATATCAGGTAGGTTGAAAGAATCTACATTAGGAATTCTAAATTTGCAGATCTAAGGAACGAATTTATATAAAAATGCTTTTAAAACACAAATTTGAAGCTTAATCTTATTAAATAATGAAATCAATAGACTATATTTTGTATTTTAATGTGTCAAAGTAAAAAAACTATCTGCGCAAAGTGTAGTTCTTAAAATTAGATCTAGATCCTTTGGATCTTTTCATGTAAACATAGCCTAGATCGATGAAGTTATAATGCTTTCATAGAGTTGGTCTTCTTTTTTTTTTTTGAGGGTCTTAAGTTTGTTTTAGGGCTACAATACATACACTACGGTCTAAGTTAGTACCCAAGGAACATTTCTGCCAAGTTTTATTAAGATTGGTCAAACAGTTTTGATTTCTATTCGGCACATACATACATAAGCCTTACTTTCTACTTTATAATATAGATTAAATTTCTTCACACACACTACAAATGTTCTTGAGAAAAAAAATGAAATTATTAATTTGGTTTTATTAGTTAACTTTTTTGTGTCCACAATGGCATGTTATGCACCAAAGAATTATTCATTTAATTTTGTTTTTGTGAACTTTATACTTGTGGTTAGTTCCTATTACAGGGAACAAGAATGAAAATATGCTTAAAAATAAAACAAATAGGGAAGTCTATTTTATATGCTTTATATATAGACTGCAGCCTTTTGTGGAAATTAAAATTAAATACAAAGGTTTAATAGAAAGCTTGCAATTCTTTTTACTAATCAATCAAAACCGATTCTTACCAAGCACCAAACAGGTAAAAGGAATGTGTATGAAATACAATACCTCAACAAATAAAGCTATTTATAGAACATTACCACTTAATGTCTTTTTAATTTTGTAATTGCTATTTATTTTCCAGTATAAAAAGCCAGCTGCTTATGTGGAGTTTGAAAAACGATTATTACAAGAAATAAAAAGACTGAAAGCCTCAAAAGATGGGGATGTTGACTGTGCTACAAGCTAGCTTTTTAAAATGTGTATGATTTAAATGACACCATCTTTTTATAACAATAATTTGCTCCATTGTGCAACAAATATTTGTATAATTATGCATTACTTGTTCCATTAAAATATTTAATTTTATTATGAATGTAATTTTCTAGTTTCATTTAAATTAGTTCATTTTTTATTTTTAAATAATAAAACACGAAAAACTAACAGTAATATGTTTAGCTCCTATTTAAAAATTAATCATATTTCTCTTATAAATACATCCTTGTATCACAATATTACTTAAAAATAGCTTTTTGAAATAATTTTTATTACCAAGTTACAGATTTAGTATTGACAATATGGTACTCAAAAACACTAGGCCCAAATTGAGTGACTTTTTAAAAAACATTATGCTTCTAATTCAGAATCAGGACATGTGGCTGCTGCCATTATGGCCCTGTGGTCCTAAATGTTTTTGACAAATTTATCTTGAAATTATTTTTTTTTTAAAGAATGATAAATGTATAAAGTTTTATGTGTCTGTGTTCAAATTATGTAAGGAATTATTTTATGTGTAGAACTTTAACAAAAAAAAAAAAAAAATTAGATTTAGGACTGAAAGCTTTGTCCTACTAATTAATGATGTTGCTCTGTCTAAAAGGATAAGATTACATTGCTATTGCATTAATTAGAAGTAAAAGAGTTCTTAAGTGGGGTAGTCATTTAAAATGACCCATATCTTGAATTATGGAAAGTTGAGCTAGGAGGAAGTAGTAGTTTAAAGGGTAAGATGAGTGTGTTGGTGTTGAATTCAGTTGATGGTTATATTTATGCACATGGATCATTTACAAATGGAGTCCTGTTTTAACCCAGTTTGTCACTTGGTTAAATTAAAAAAAAACAACATTGATAGCAATGTATACCTCAACAGTTAAAATATAAAAAGTTGTATTTCCTGTGTTATTAAAACCTTTAAGTCTGAAAACAGTTGATGATATAACTTTTTTTTTGTTGGAGAAATGGAACAAATTTATAATACTAAATTCTGTTTGTGTCTTAAATGACAAAAGAATCAAGCTAGCGTTCATAGGCTTGATACATGTCTTTACATACAAGTTCAAATACTAAACAAACAAAAAAAGAAATGAAACAAGTTAAAAGCATTTATTTACAAACTTGAAAACATTCAAATCAATGACTAAATGAAATATGGAGAAAAAAAAATGTTAGTAAAATAGAAAAAAAAAGGAAATCTTTTTTTTTTAATTATAACAAGTAAACATGTTCAGAAATCATAACTTTGTGGCTACCTAAACACTCATAGAGTAGGTTTAAAAAAAAAAGCCAACAAAAAGAAATGTACTAAAAATAATTTCTTGTAGGTTTAGATATTTTATATTTATTTATAAAAGAGTAAAACAGACACTAGTTCCCTGATTCCAAGTACTGCAATTATTGACAGAAGAAAGAGTGCAGCTCCCAAGTTTAGTGTCATACAATCACAAATATTTAGTGAAAATGAACAAATACATTTTATGAGACTATAATAGACTTAGAGATACAAGACAGCCTCTTTGATGTATGGACACTAAGTAATAAGTCTCCACATGATCTACACATGAACCGCATAACAAGTTAAAGAGGTCTGCCTATTTCATTATCAAGAATATGAGAAACAAGACTTAACATAGATTTACTTGTATACATTTCAAATATCGTTCCCTTTTATAATGTAACACACAAAAAGGACAATTCTTTCAACACAGGAGAAGTTAGGTATCATACACAGCATTCAAATTAGTTCACATACATTTTTGTGCTCGCTAAAGCACTCAGCTATCCTAAATTGATAATTAAAAAAAAGTAATAATGATGTAATTAACCCATTAACATTCTAATACCACCCCCCACCATTTAAATTTTTGAGTCAGAAATGTGTCTTTTGCTAACAAAAATGATTCACTAATGAATATAATACATAGTCAGTGGAATTTAAAAAAAAAATAAAAAAATTAGGTGCTTGAAAAGTATATTTATGTTACCGAAAATTTCAAAGTTTAGAAAAAAAGACAAAAAAGATGATCAAATAAATTATTTTCATATTTCTTATAACGAGAAAAACATGAGAAAACTGGAATCAAACTGGCAACTTGCCTTGAAAAAAAAAACAACAGGTAAATTTTTTTTCTGAAAAGCAAGTTTGATTAATAATATTTAAAAGAAAATTAACAAAATCTGACTTTAAATTAACTTCAGTGATGACATTTAAGCTGTGTGTGTCTATCCCCTAAAACTGCTACTTGTCAAATATAACCATCTAACATAAATGATGGTGAGTCTGAATTATCTTTATTTTCCCCCAACTAATGAAAGTTATAAATACACAGAAATACTACAGTACGAAAGTAAATTAAGTTTCTTTATGATAGTTTAAGTTCAATAATTGGAAAAAAATGCAATTTGTATATATATAGATATAAAACAATAACAATAAGTCCAAAATAAAACAACCAAAAATGATTCTTTAAATCAAATTATTTAATATATATCCAAAAAAAAAAAAAAGATTCTTAGCTAAATTGACAAGAGTTTGTCATAAAAATGTTAGCATCATGGAATTAGAAGAGTTTAGTCAATACACACAGATGGTCCAATCTGAATGGGGCATCCCAGCATTTAAATAATCATTATTATGTCCCAAAATAAGTTTCTTTGGTAATCACAAGACAATGTTTATGAAAAAAAGCACCTGCTCTGTGAGGCATCCCACAATAATCTTAAGACTGGTCATATTTGAGACAGTGCATTTAATCTTATACAATTTCAAAAACAATAACAACACTAGTAGCCAGTAAGAAAAGGAATATTCCAAATCTATTTTTTTTAAAGATCTAGCATTCAAATAAGACAGACATGACATGCTGAAAGAGTTAGCTAGAACTTATTGATGCATAAATGAATAACTTATGTAGTCTTACTAATGAATACCAAAAGGAAGTGTTTTGAGAAGATAAGAATAAATTTCAAATAATTGAAATAAACTAAACTTTTCAAAACATTTGTTTAAATTTGGCATTTAAAAAAAACATGCAGAAATTAAATCATTTTTAATCCACAGTGATGCAATTCATAAAAAAGTCTTCAGTTCAGCCTAGTTGAGGGAAATAAGTTACCACATCAACAGTAGCACACCACTGGCTATCACAGAAATGCCTGAAAAAGAAAACAAGTTGTAGAGAACATTGTCTTTATGAATCCACAATTAAATGACATAATGCATTTACAATTGAATCATTCAAGACATCATGCTATAGAAACTCCCTATGTATCTGTACAAGGTGTTGGGGTCTTTATGTACAGTTACCAGGATATTAATAAAAACAAAATATTAATGTAATTCTCAACATAAACCAAAAAGTAATGCAGCAAAGATTATGTGGCATTTGTTAATTTATTTTTGAATCAATGTTAAACTATAATGAATAATAGGCTCACCACGAAAGGGAACTAAACATGTGTATATAAAGGTGAGAGCAGGTCTATATCAAAGTGCATGGAATGTATTAAAACTGCCACTCTAGTTGTCAGCAGCATGAAAATTGAAGTAATTTACAAAATTAATGAACTTGAGAGTCATAGTAATATAATTTAATATTCAAGAATAACAAATGACCCAAAACATGCTGACCACTTAGAATTGATTTTACAAATTATAATAGTTTTCATAGACTGTGTAGACTGAGTGAATTCACAATTTAGATCTATGTATGTGTATGGACCAAGTTGTGAAACACAATGTCTCTATAATATTATTAGCTTTTTTTAAACTGCAGAGTAAATAAAGTCAAAATAAACAACACTTTCTAAAAAGTAATTTACCAACAACATTTCACAACTTTTTAACATAACCCAAAATGGGTATAGGCTAAAAAAAAGTAAAATAAAAGAGTACAGACTTAATACAGACCTGCCTACCAAAAAAAAGTCCAAATGCGTAACCCTGATGGTCAAAATGCGTATTTTGGCACTAGAATGTGTAACACTTATGCAATCCACTATTTTGTCATATATTTTTATATATATATATATATATATATATATATATATATATATAATATTAGATCTAGATGTCATGATTAGATCTACAATCTAAATCTAGATCAATACGACAATAGAGATGATATCTAGACTAGATCTGGATCTATGTCTATATAATGAATACAATCTACTCTAGATCTGGGCTCAAGAGTGTTACCGATGCCGTGGATCTGCTACAAACGTAGGTCTACTCCAAACTTTCGTAGGCCTACCTTCATCCTTGATCTATTCTATACTAAGACTAAGAATCTAGTCTAGATCTAGACTAGATGGTAGCAGATGTTATCGATCTAGATCTACTCAATCTAAATCATACTACCACTAAATTGGATCTAGATTGTAGAGTAATGTTACATGTAGAGAATCATGACATAACGTAATGTCTAGCTAGATCTATTCCTGTATAACAAGTTATCTAGATCTAGAATCCAGATCTAGATCTAGACTAGATATCTACAATGTCACTCAATGTGTTTTGAATCGAAAGCATTTCGATACTTTTTCAATACAAATGAATACGGGAATCAGGGATTCATCATAATTAATTTCTACTAATGAACTTACACAAAAAAAAAAAAGTCACGTTGGTGTATCAGCTATCTGATGGTACCAACTTACTACCAACCCGCTTCTCCCTCACTCTCGCGTTCTTTATTTCTAGACTAAATCTAATTGCTTTTAAGAACCAATCAACGTATAGATCTGGACACAATGTGTTCCCCCACCTTTTCTGTCCCCCCTCCCCCCAACAGGACTGCTTAGAGTGACCTCCGTGACAGCTCATAAGCTAGTCAAGAGAAGGGGGGGGGGGGGGGGGAAAGGATACGAAATGCGCAACGCGACGGGTTAAATGTGTATTTGCGTACTGACTGTCATTTTTGGGACATTTTGCGTAACGGTAGGCAGGTCTGTTAATAGTATGGGACAACATTGTTTAAAAAGGTGTCCCTTATAAAATGTCTCATGGATGGAGCAATGCATAGGTATTTTATCCTTAAAGACTACTAGAGCTCACTCAAAGGTACAAATTAAGTGTATGTATGGGATGTGTATGTGGGGCCATGTTATAATGCGGGCCATTTTACATTTCAATGGAAGATGAAGACAAAGCAGAATATCTATATTAATGTATGTACTGAAGGACGGTTAGGGTTAGCTTGACCTTCATGTATATATAAAAAAATGTACTTACAAATTCCCTGATTGATGATAATCAATTTACTGAAATATCATCTTCATAAACACGCTTTCTAGTTGAACTGTGGCTGTGGATACAAAATTTTAATGTATAGTCTGTGTTGAAATTTGTCCTATTACTAAATATAGATTATTCGAAATACAAAAAAAAAAAATATTTTTTTTTTTTGCTTTTGATCCCAAAAGCAATTAGTTTTCTGGAGAGCCATAAAAAAATCACTTTTTACAATATTTTATTAACCCGTTAATGAATGTTCACTCGCATGTGTTTTTCATAAAAATATGTTTGAATAATACACAATTGAGACTATTGCTACTCAAAGCAAGTTAGGCTGTGAACAAGGGAGAAAAGAAAATTATCCTTTAAGAAAATAAGGGAAAAAAGAAAAACATTTTTATCCAAAAGATCATTAGGTTTTATGTGCTAAGAAAAACTAATTCCTTAAAAGTAAAGTAATTATAGGGTTAATTTTTAATTACTATGAACATTTATGATTTTGAGAAATGATGGTATAGGAATGCATCTGATGAAAAATTCTGCCTAAATCTAAGATGTAAATCACATCAAACATGCTGCAATCAAAAGATGATAATAAAATCAAAGTTACCTGAATTCCATAGAAGCAATGTGTTGTTGGACTGTTCTAGCTTCCTGTGCATATTGATCAAGGTAGGCAGGGTCAGTTGGAGGAAGAATGTTGGGAAGGTAGCGAGAAAACAAGGCTGGGTTTAACTTGGAATAACCTTTAAGTTTTAGAAACAACAAAAAAAAGGGGGGAAAAAATAAATAAATTAGCAAACATTTTTTAATAAAAAAAAAAAAAAATAATAATTTATAGAAAAAAAAAAGTTTATTAAATGGCCAACAGTCCATAAGCTAATTACTAAAAGGCTCTTTAATTATTCAAGATGCAATAAACACAATGTTAAAAAAAACACACAATAAAACAAGATCAATGAAAAGAATGCTTCCATCCTAACCTTCATTTAAAGCATACAGATTTTTCATAACACTTGCCATTGTAGGTGGAGATATTGCAAATGGTACGGCACTGACTTCATCTAACATTTCTAAAGAGATAAAGGCATAATTCATAATAAATATTAAATAAAGACATCAAAAAAGAAATAATATTTCAATAAATTACTTCTAAATATACTTACTTATCAGATTTCCAATATGAACATCTACTACTTTCAAGCAAAACAATTTTCGCAACTCTTCATTTAAATCTGTTTTTAACTTGTTTTCTACATAAAATCGATTCTGTAATTGTTAAAAAAAAGCCTTGCTTTTACATACAATAATTTCACACAAAGCAATCAATATTTTGTAAGGAAATAAAGAAAAAAACATTATTTTGAAAATTACAGACACAACCCAAATGAAAAAACAAACTAACAAAGGCAGTTAGTGCTACATAAACACACATGGAGCCCCTTATGAGTCAGTCATGCTTACATAGTATGTTTTACTCCAACTCATGTAAAATTGTAAATCAATTTACAAAGCAGACAAGCAAGCAAAATAACAGACACTGTTAACTTTCAAAAAAACATGAAGAGTATTCTATCATTCAAAAACATTTGTGGGGGGAAAAAATGCCTTTTTTGTCCTTCTGTTTTAAAAATGGACTATATGAATGGGCTATTAATAAAAATACTTAGATTGAAAAATAAAAATGTACATGAAAAAAATAAAATGTTGCTGTTGTAACTATTCAAGTATGATAAAGGTGATGGTAAAAAAAGATTTTCAAAAGGGCTTTCTTTTCTATGAGATCTCAACATGACACACAGCACAAAAACAATAGTAGCATTTTCTCATATTATAATTTTCCATCATCAAAACTTCAAAAAAAAAAAGCAAGAGTGTATAAATTTCATCCTGAACTGTAAGCATAGCAAAGAGATGTAAAGCCTATGTTTCTCACCATGTAATTGAAGATGGGAACAATTCCTGACAGTGCTTGGAGATACTGATGCATAAGGAAGGAAAATGTTTCAATGTAAGGAATGGTTTCTCCCTCCTGTCAAGATTAAAGTCAGACATATTTAAAAATGAAAGAAACAATATACAAACTGGTACAAACAGAACTCCTTCTGCCATATTGATTTAATAAACAAAACACACTGATCAATATTGTTTAACATTGTTTTTTTTTGTTTTTTTCATAGGTACTATGGAATCACGTTTATAAAAAAAGCACATCTACAAACTTTGCTTGGGTTTAAAGTATGAGCCATAAAATTGAACTCATGAAGAACTAATTATTTTCTGTTAAATGTTTTAAATGAGTTTAAAATTTACTTAAGATAACTAGTCATCTATTTCATTTCTTGTACTATAAAAATACAATTAAATCATACATTTATTATTGAATGTTATATTTTTTCAACACACTGATCACTTTTGATTTACAACTTTCAAAAAAATTTTTTTTTTTTGAATTAACACTTTGATTAGACATGGAAAAAAAAAAGAAATTGAAAAAAAAAAAGTTATAATTAATGATCATCTCAATTTATGCCCATAAAAGGGGAAAAGAAAGTTAAATAATAATAATAATAAGTAATATGGTGAATTAACTACATGAGAATCAATTTATCAAATAGAAAGTAAAGTAATAAAAGGAAACATTAAAAGCTGCATACAATTCTTAAAAAAATCAAAAATATATTTACATGTTTCCTCAACTCTTGATTTAGATATTCCATGTGAGAGGTAAGATGGTTTAGTAAATCGTTGTAGAGCCTTTCAGAAAATTGCTTGCATACACATTTGTAAACACAACTGTTGAGAAGGTTTACAATATATAATCAATAAATTTTATGAAAATTGATAAATAACTTAGCAACTCTGAACTAGGGTCAAATAAAATAAACAATAAATAAAATCCACAGCAACAAATGAATGGGTAATATCAATACATTCTACTTTCAAAAAAATAAATAGTTTTTGCCTATTTTATATTGATTTGACACAATATAATAATTTCTGTATTTGCTTAAATCAAGAAAGAGGTATTCTGTTTTTTTTTCTACAGTTTATTGTAGTGAAATATACTAATAGTATTTCAATAGGTAGTGTTTAAAGTAGCATTTTAAAGGTGCATGGTTTGAATTTCTCTCTAGTAAAAATTATTGGTTAACTGATTTTGTTTCCTGCAATTAGGTTTCATACATGGTTTATTAAATTTGAATACCATTTAACTTTACCATAACATTCTTTTATCATTACTATCTGTCCTTTGGGCCATATATCGTCCCTAAAACAATAAGTTTCTTTCTACAGCATTTTACCAGTATTATGAGTACTTGGTTCTTTTCTACTCTCTCCGTCTCATCTAGAAAGTTTTGTCAATTTTTCTTCCTCTCTGGCCAAAAATGTTCCACTCTATACACCTACCTAACATTGTTGTTATCATGACTAGCAGGTATGACCAATCTATTACTACTTTCTTGTTCTTCGACATAATATCACCTTACAATATGGTATTAACTGTCTTACCATATCACAGTAGTTTCACAAACACATTTCCAGACATCTCTTCAAGAGCGTTTGTATTCTATTTGCATTGATACTTCTAAGCATTACTTAAAAACTAATCTTTATTTTAAATGAAAAATTAACCCAGTGGTGCCCAAGATTTTCATTAAAAAAAAATCTCTAGAAACAAGTCTCTCAGTGTTCATTACATGCTCTGTAGGCAAAAGTTTTGATGTAAACAGAGAGTACAGCATATATGAGGTTGACATCATAGAAGTAATCTACATAACATTTTACTAAATATCAATGCACTATATTTAATCAAGGCAAATGGTCTATCTTTTCATTTGTGACTAATATAGTATCTTCATGACAATGTTAATTTTAAATTACCCCTCAAGCTTGTCATATGATAAAAAAAAAAGCAAGTTATTAAAACAAATTTTAAAAATAAACCCAAATAATTATGAATCTGCTTAGTGGACTGTTACAAGTACCAACACTAGAGCTGTAGATCATATAGCTAAGTAAGATATATAATAACTAACCTGTACATTTGTTCATATGAAATAGGGATGTAGGCACCAGGCTTTATGTTTAGGAGATGATCAATTGCAGTTTTCAGTTTAGGCCAATATTGCACCTCATAATCTTCTTCAGTAAGAGTCATCATCACTGAAACACAGTATGTCACTTTTAAGTAAAGAAAACCACAGAGCTGTGAAATAAAAGGTGCTGGCATTCAATTAAACCCATAAATATGTACACTAAGTAGATTTTCTTTAGATTTGTATTATTCAGCTTAGTTAACAAAAAAAAAAAAAAGGGAAAAATAAAAACAAAAGCACTTTATATTCAAAGAAAAAACAACAACAATGAGCTAGACAAAATTATTGGATGATAATTTAAGATAGAGAAATGCCTGTTAAGAAAGAAGACTTAAGAAATGATATAGGATCTTCCAAAAGAAGAATAAATGACTGCTTCTAGGAAATTTATTTTAGAAATTATTTAAACAGAAACTACATTTTGACAACATATCCTAAGATAAAGACAACTTATTGAAATATAAAACTGAACAGTCTAGATTTTATTTAATAAGAAATTGAATTTTAACATGGAATTCTTCAAACAATTTGTTAATAAAAGATTCGAATACAAAAATGATTAATATATAAAGTCATATTTTATCCAGAAATAGTTCACTACTTGTACAATTAATTTTCAAATACAATATATTGAAAAAAAATATTTTAGCTTAAAAAAAATTATTTCAAAGATAAGAGAAGCACTTTTTAAAAACTCTATTTCATCTTGATATTTTAACTTTTAATTTTTTTTCTGTAGCATGTCTTTCATTCTATAACATGCTCAATCTCTTTTCTGTGCTCATCAAACCCATCTCATCAAATGTTAAAAATTTCTGGTCTACATCTAGGTTTGATCTAAAGCCTCTTATTAGGTAGCTGAATGGTTTATCCTTTGAAATGTTACTGAATAATGTTATTTTCAAAGGCAAATTTCATCAACTTTCTACTTTAAGGCAAAATAATTGTACCAGTTAAAAAAATTGACTCTAGCCAATAATGAAGTCAATATTCTATAGTCATAAGAATTTAAAAGCTTTGACTTCAATTCAATTCTTTTAAAACCAAATGAAATGTGATGCCATTTTTGACCAAGATTACATTAACAATAAATCCCATCTTTATATTTAACTTAATTATACTATCAGTACACAATGTAGGCTATAGATGCCCATTTGCCCTTTGATTTGTTCTCAGGCTTTATAAAATTATATATATATAATTATATATTGTTTATTATGGTCAGAAATCCCCTTTCTTATCTTTTTTTAAGTTAAAAAAAGCTATAATTTCCACCAATTGCAACGACATATGACAAAATGTCTAAAAACTCAATGGTTAAGACTAAAGATTGTAAATTAAAAATAATTTTAATTGATAAACAATTGCATTTAAAATTAAAGAATTTCAAGAGTGTATATATATTATTTAGATCTATGTCTTTATTATATATATACCTGAGATGAACTCCTATTGAAAAATCAGAGCAGGAAGGACTCAATCCTCCCGTAGTGCTCTGGCAAGAAACTTTTATTATATTATTATATATATATATATTATAATATAATATATATACCAGATATAGTCAGTCTAAAGTTGACTATGTAAAGGCTCAACAAAACTAGAAAAGTAGATTTATAGACTATACTCAGTACTATAGATTATAAAATCATATAGATCTAAAAGTAATATATTATATAATAATAAATCTAGATCTATCTATCATTCTATGTATAATCTAGCTATGAAACTGAAACAGAGCAATTTACCCATACTGCCAGGGCGTAACAAAGGTGTAAAATGTGGTTTAGTGATATTAGTATCATCAGAAGCTATGCCTGGATGACTTGAAGCAGGTGATGGTGTGGCCAAACCAACATTCATATTAACACTATTACCAAAAGTGTGTTGATCCCTGTGTCCTAAAAGTACTTGCTCAACTTGTTGCTGGCCCTGCTGTTGTACACCGTCCAACGCAGGATTATATGATGCTTCCATAGGCTCATCCATTCTTTTCAGAGGAAAAACAGTTTAATAGCTAGATCTATGTCTATTTAAATAACAATCACGGTAGCATTCTAAAGATATGGAAGTAAAGAAAATATCATAAAAATGCGTTTATTTCGCATCCAAAATTTATTAAAAACACAACAGCCATCATCATTTCTCCAAGTTTTTCAGATATCAAGGACAATTACTCTAGATTAGGATATAGAATCTAGGCTAAACTTCCGGTTGCATGAATTGTAAATAGATCAAGATCAAATCTAGTGTAGAGTCTAGAACTCTACTCGATTCTAGAACTAGAGATCTAGAGTCAGTATAGTTTCTATATATCTTGATTCAAATTAGAATAGAATCTAATTTAGATCTAGGGTAATTATCTAGTCTAGATCGAGTTCTTAAAAATAAAATTGAAGTTAATTTTTAGTAAACTTAGAGTTAGAGACTTAGACTTAGACATAGATCTAGATGTATCATGTAGATCTACTTGTACTACTTTTAACTTTAAGTTTAACTTTAACTAGATTCTAGATGTATCTAGATCTAGATTCTATATTGACTATGGTAGATTCTTATAATTGAACACCGACTTTCGGGAACTAGGTCAATTTTTTATTTTATTTTTTTATTTGGTGAAGGTTTAACTTACAAAAAAACTGAAAGCAGATTCTTATTCTGCAACTAAACTTTAAAAATAGCTGTGTTCCTTTGTATTACCACCCATAGTCAAGATTTTATTTTAAAATAAATTAGGTCACTTCATGCTCCTATTTTGAACGCAGTTTTTGGGCTTTCTCCTTTAGTTGAACAGTGAGCACCGGTGTTGAACACCACTATGTAATTGCTAATAAATTATACTTAAAAATTATTTAGATTGTAGTAAAAGAAGTAGATTCAATTTTGCAATATGTATTTATAGTCTATTTCCTCATATACTCTCTCTCTTTCTCTCTTTATATATATATATATATATATATATATATATATATATATATATATATATATATATATATATATATATATATATCGTGTATAGTTTATTTATTTAAATACCTATATAATCTATGTGTAGAAACAGACAGAAATAGATTTATATAGATTATAGAGCTATAAATTAATTATTTTAATTTAATAAACATGATATTTTCTACTAGGCTACTTGTATTTTCTCTCTGTCTTTCTTTTAACTCCCATCCAAGGACCCTCTTCTTGTTTTCATAATTTGGATGTTTGTTTTGTGACACCTTAACATCCCCTCCCTCCCATAGATGCTTATAATTCTTTTCATGACTCTCTCCCCCTTCCCTCCACTGCCTGTTGGATAGTTTGTGACACTACTCGCTAAGTGTATACCTCTCCTTACCGCCAGCTTATCTTGCGTGATCACATGCAGTGGGCATGGTCTCTGGCTTCAAATTAGCAGCCCACACTTTTTCTTTCATTCATAAGTTATATATTCTAGATATCTCTATCTAGGTCATGTTTATTCATTGAAAAAATCATAGATTTATTAATCCCAATAATATTTCTTAATACGATTTTGCTGTGTTCAAAAAGGAGAATGAGCTGAATTCATTATTATTTGTTTGGACACCCCCTTTTTAAATTTTATTTAACAGCTAACGGTATAAATGTGATTGGAATGTCTTTCTAAAGATGTTTGGAAGCTTATTTTGATATGCCCATCAGCCTAGGATCAAACAGGCTCATGATATAGCCTTCATCCCTTATATGGGTATGAATTGCCTGGGGAGGTTAAAACAACAGCTTAACATACATGGTTACCGAGAATCTAAATAACTGCCATCTGCTTTGGAAAAACGGAACAAAATTACCAGAACTTATCTAAAATTGGACATGCGCAGTCCCGAATCGTCAATTTTAGCTCCAAACATAAAAACAAATGAATTATTAACAAAAAAAAGCGACCCGTTTAGAAAGGAGAATTCGATGGGGTGTTCAAACTATAAGAGACTCCTCTATATTCTAGTAGATCTACTAGATTCTAGATCTCTAGTGTCTCTAGTCTCTACTAGTAATTTAATTTACATAAATGATTTACCAAATTGCATTACTTCAGGAACAAAAGTCAGATTATTTGCAGACGATTGCATAATATATAGAACAATAAAAACAACACAAGACACAGATATTTTACAAAGAGAATTAGATGAATTACAGAAATGGGAATCAAATTGGAGCATGTCTTTCCACCCAGAAAAATGTCAGTTGTTAAGAGTAACAAAAAAACTAAAACAAATTAATTCCACTTATCTTATTCATGGCAAACCAGTAACACAGACTAAAAACGCAAAATACCTAGGTGTTATAATAAATGAAAAACTGTCATGGAATCCACATATTGATGAAACTACAAAAAAATCAAACAAAGCATTAGGATTTATTAAAAGAAATTTCTATAAATCAAATAAGAACATAAAACTAAAATGTTATTTAACCTTGGTTAGGCCAATAATAGAATATGCATCCTCTGTTTGGGACCCCTCAACTCAAGAAAACATTAAGAAACTAGAACAGACACAAAATAGAGCAGTGCGATTCATAACAAACGAATATTCACATTTGACTAGAGTAACACCTTTAGTAAAATCACTAAATTTGGAAAGCCTTCAGGACAGAAGGCTCAAAAGTAAAGTAGCGATAATACATAAAACACTGAACCATAATCTTCAAATACAAAAACAAAATTTAATAAAATACTCTGAAAGACACAAAGATAAAGGCACATTCCTCGTCCCATATGCTAGGACAAATTTGTACAAATACTCCTTCTTCCCTAGTGCTATTAGAGCATGGAATGGGTTGCCTGAGCTAGCCAGGAAAACCAGTGACTTGGCAGAATTTAAGTCATTGGTTAATATGCATGACTAAATGCATGACGCGTAGGACGTAATCATCTTCTTTTTTGAAGTAACGTCTGTATTATATAAGATAAGATAAGATACTACTGTTAATGTATTATATTATAATTATAAAGTACTAATCGTCTAAATCTATTCTTAAATTTAAATAATTAAATCATTAATTTAATCATTAAAATGATTAATTTTATTTAAATTTAAAATGATATTAAAATTAAATGTACTAGATCTAGATTACAGATCTAGATTAGTCTAGAATGTATCTAGATCTAGTAGTAGCTAGATCATAGATCTAGACTCTAGACTATTCTAGACATAGATCTAGAATCTAGAATTTAAATTCTAAACGTCTACTGACTAAACTAATAAATAAGAAGAATAGACTCAATTGACTCAAAATAGTACTCAATAGTCACAATCAATATAAAATGAATATTAAAAGTGAATTGCATAGATCATCAATATCAATTACTGAATTAGAATTAGATAATTACTAATTAGAATAAAGATCATCTAAGTATTCGATTAAGTTAATTACTTAGACTCAGTCCCTAACGGCCCAAGTCAAAGTATGATCTACAATTACATATCTATAATTTATAATTTTATAATCTATCTCAATTCTATTAAAGCTCTATCTACATATATATAGAGATATATATATAGAGAGATTTTATAGATTATTATAGACCTATTAAAAACTATATCTAGTTCTATTTCAAGACTAGACTAGATCTCATATCTTTGGGCCATTGTCAGCATTTAATTAAATAAAATGGAAAGTTTTATGGATGCTTCTAGTTCTAGATTTTTAAACTAGATGTAGCATATTGTTACAAGGGTTAGAAATATATATATATAATATATATATATATATATATAATTATATCTATATTTTAAATATAGATCTAGATTTCTATATCTATTATAATTAATATATATACCAAGTATATATATCTATTTAGAGTGAAATATAATAGATGTATGTGTTCTGTAATAGATCCCTATTATTTTTTTTAAAAATTAGAATTTATTATTAAATTTTCTTTTTTTTTACAATCACATAAAAATTGAAAATGCAAGGAAAAAACTTAAAGACAGATATTGTATAAATATATAATATATATAGACATAGATAATATATATAAATATTTAAAAAAACAAAGCCTACTATACTAATTTATTTCTTAATTTGTTTTAGTGTTTTGTGTTCTAATCAGATCCAACTGATTGCTCCAACAAATGATTTTATAAAATCAAGTAATAAAACATTCTGTCATTGAAAATGGAAAAGTAAGTAATTTTAAATATTTTTTCTAAGTACTTGCAAATTTTATTTTTCTAGAGGCATTAGATCTAGTTTTATAAAAACAATTTTTAAAGCTTTTCAATTTATATCTTTTGGTTTTCCATATTAATTTTATATAAAAGAAAATTAAAAAAAAAATTTAAATGTCTAGTAAAAATTAATTTATTTTTGTTTCTTTTAATTTGTATTTATTTTAAATTATTTAATATTTATTAGGAAGTTTTTTTTGTTTTTTTTTAGAGCTAAGGCTATGCTCACTTATGTGGCCTTAATATTGTCATTGATCATAAATTTATAATTCAAATCATAATCTGCTTTTAGAAGTAAAGTGAAGTAAAGTAAATAAAAGTAAAGTTCCCCCTTTCAAACCTTGTGATTTGTGCGATGTTTCTGTGGCCCATGGTTAATGAGGGTGTCATGTTGCAAGCACAATGACCAACCGCCTTTACTTTTCCACAACTAACATTAGAGCTGGGTGGACTCAGAGGCACCTTATAAGATCCTGAAATAAAAAATCCCAAACTGCATCAGGAATTGAACCCAGGACCCCATAGAAGTGTTGTACCCATTATGGCAACCAACTAATGTGGGTTTTTTTTAAATAAATGTGAGATAACCAATTAAAATGTCTTTGCCTCTCAGATGTTCCAAAACCATAAATGTAAATCACAGCCTATATTTGGGATTTAAACTCAAAACTCTAAAAACTGACTTAAACTCTTAAACTATGCATAAAAACTCTTAAACTATGCATAAGCTAATACTTTAAATAAGTACAGGAATAACACCAACAGGGTATAAACAGAATATGAGTCTTTGTAGATAAAGAATTGGATAAAATAATTGAAATATGTTAACTACAGGTTTTTTTTTGTTTCTCTTAGCTTAACAAGATCTATGTTGTTGAGGAGCTCATCCATGAGATGGTTTGTTAATTCATGTATTTATGTGCATACTGAAGCCTTTCAAGATCTACCCAGAATAACCTGCCCTCTAAAAATTCAAAAAAAGATCCAATATGCAAGAGACAAAAAACTGAAGGAAAGTTTTTTATTAAATCAACAGAAGAAGAGACGAGGGCCTCTTATTATTTCCTGCAAGCGTCGGCAATACAACTTTTACCAAGGGGAAGCTTTTAATGAATTTGATACCCATAAACTAGTTAGCTGTGGCTGGAAAACAAACAAGAGGCTTGATGATTACTTCACCATATTGCCCTATTCAAACAACCCTAGTATTTCTGAAGCTAGCTGTTCATTTCAGGAACTTGGTATTAATGAGAAATTATGCGAGGGCCTCAGACAGTTGGGTATTACCTCTCCAACAGAAATTCAGCAGTATGCAATTCCTAGATTATTAAGAGGAAGCAATGCTATTTGCACTGCTGAAACTGGTTCAGGAAAGACTTTGGCCTACCTTCTCCCTGCTATAGAGTGGATTATTAGGCAAAAGCTCTATTTCAAATCAAATGAGGGTGATGAGTCAAGATACAACAACTTGAACAATCCAAATACTGTCATTATAACTCCAAGCAGAGAGTTGACTGAACAAGTCATGTCTGTTGCGGAATCTTTAAAGCCATATGCAGACTTTGATCCTTTTTTACTGGGGAACAGCAGAAAACACAACCAAACTCCAATGGACATGCTGATCAGTACACCAGGTTCTTTGATGAAGCAGCTGAAATCAAAACAAATTAGCTGTCTTAACTTACAGCATATGATCATTGATGAATCTGATACTTTGTTTGACGATTCATTCATTTCAGACATTCAGAAAATTCTTCAGATGTTCCATGTTCAGGTAGTAGAAAATGAGGACAATAACGGACTACTTGGGGGTACGCAGATTGTTTTAGTCAGTGCCACAATGCCTGATGGTGTAGAAACAATATTAGGGGATCTTATGCCTCTGGACGCTGTTGCTAAAATATCCACCCAAGGCCTCCATAGGCTACAGCCTCATGTTAAACAGAAATTTATGCGCATCAACACACAAAGTAAAGGACAAAAACTGGTTGAGATAGTTAAAAGTAACATAGATAAGAATGAACCTACATTAATTTTTGTAAATAACAATAAGACTTGTTACTACTTGGATAAAATGTTAAATGACAATGGCATCAGCTGTTTAAAACTAAATGGTGAAATGTCATCAAAAGAAAGGATCGGAGTGTTCCGCAAATTCAAAGATGGCTTTTTAAATGTACTTGTGGCAACTGACATTGCATCACGAGGTCTGGATACTGTTAATGTCCAACATGTAATCAATTATGATTTCCCTACATTTATATCAGATTATATTCATCGCGTGGGGCGGGTTGGTCGTGTGGGCTCAACAGAAGGACAGGTCACATCATTTGTCACACACAAATGGGATGTGGAATTAGTCTGGAAGATTGAGATAGCTGCTCGGAAAATGAGAAAACTTCAAGATGTCAATGCTAATATCAAAATGAAGCTGAGTGAATTAGACACTGCCAAAAATGATGTTTTTGAGCTAAATATTATTTAGTGCTTTTTTTTTTTATTTTTATTGTTTCAACTATTTTCAACAACACTATTAAAATAAACACACATACAAAAACTTTTAATTTTCAGATTGTCAATTTAATTGAGTTTTTCACCATTTTTTTTTTTGTTCAAATACTTACAAATGTATAATGTGATGCATCATGGAAATAACAATAAAGTGCACTCAATCAGTCACTATACAATAACAAAAGCATAGTGTCATAAAAGCTTAGCACCTGAGAATTATCATGAGCCACTATGTCTATGTCTGATACCAAAAAATGAATTCCTATAGATAAGCTTCAATATGTTTTCTATGTCACAGTGTCAATTCTATAGATACTTTCAAAGTTACAATAGGTGAACCTTTCTGATGAAATATATGATCACTTTACAGAATGTGTTGTTACTATATTATCATAAGTTAAGATATTGACTTAGAATCAGACATAATACTGTATTCTAGATTTCTTCATAAATGTAAAATGAAATTTTTCATTTTATACATGAATAAAAAGTCTTGTACTGTAAGTTTTTATCAAAATATTTAACAAGAACATTTCTACTCTTTGTTATAGAAGAAACAGTTTTATTGTGCCTTTTTGACCACATTTCAAAATGATTACATCGTGTAACTGCCTTGGGATATCACATTTCTTATATACATTTAAGGAAAGTTGAAGCAATGCAATTCAACTGATTGTAAAGGACAGCATGACGAACAAGTTTCTGAATACATTGGCTTTTGAGATTCTCTCCAGACACAGACTTAAACACTTCATTTTTCATTAAGTAATGAATACAGTATCACAATTTCAGGCACACATTTTTACCTGATCATAAGAAAACATACATAAATGCATAAATTAAAAAAGATTTAAGCAGTTTCAAGACCTGGACATTAAAAAAAAATACAAAATATGAGCAGTTGCAAAAATAAATAAACAAAAATTGGTCCCAGCTTCAATTGAATGGGTTGCCAAGAGTAAAGACCAAGCGTTTCAGAATTATTCTTCTTAATAAAAAGAGTTTTAAGATGGTGTTTACAAAAAAGTAATTAACAGATCTATTTTTATAAACTCAAATGCAAAAGTTAATGCTGGTGTATTGAAGCATTTTTTTTTTGTTGACAAGTGATTTAATTATATACTAACATAAAAAATACCAATCAACAATTACATAAAAAGAACTTGTTTTTTTTTTGTGTATTGGTAATGGAAAAAATTAATTCCTGTTCATCTGTTTTGTCACACTGAAAGTGCATTCACTATGCTGACAAAACAATGTGAACGTGTCATTTTACCCTTTTAGTCCATAAAGGACAAAATAGTAAGTTTAAATTTTTTTTATATTTACTTCTGATAGCACTGTTTTCTATCAATTCACAATGTTCCAACATAAATATAATCTAATCATCATGGTAGAAACATTTAAAAAACAAATTTTTAGAAAAAATCAGATTTCAAAAAGTAATTTTATATACTTGTATTGTAAAAAATAATTTTATTGTCTTATAATTTTTTTTTTAATTTGCCCATTTTGAATTCAGGAAATCTAGTAACAAACCCAACTTTGATGTAAACATTTTTTAGTTAAAGGACAAAAAAAAAAGAAAGATTGACTGAATTCCTCCAATTTAAAAAAGCCAAAACAAAATGGTTATCTACAACTAAATAAATTCTCTAGCAATGCAAACAAATAAAGCATGCATTAAGTGTATAGTGTATCTCACTTTGACTTCTTTCATTCAATAAATTATGTATAAAATGTACAACAGGTCAACACAAATGCATACTTTCTTATTTACATTACATAATGTACAGTTATTTACATTTTATACAAATTCACAAGAATATATCAAAACAAGGGAGAAAACATGGACGCAAAAATGTCATAAAATAAATTAACAATCAAAGAACACAAAATCACCAAGATTTTCTGAACACTGACAGCCCACTAGAAAGTGACATAAGGATTTCAATTCAAATACTTCCTTTCATATACAGAGAATTGTTTTTTTTATATTTCCTATGCTAAACACTTGACTTGACATTTATATGTGCCTATAAGGAACACATTTTAAAAAAATCCAATGAAAAGGCTAAAAGTTGTTAACAAAGGTTATTGTCAACATTTGTATCAATTAATATTAATGGTATAAGAGTGAAACAAAATTGTGCTAGATTCTTTTTTAATTTAGTTAGTTCATAAACTAACACAGAAAAAAGAAACATATTCCATAAGCCTAGTCGTTATAAAACAAAAACAATGATAATTGGTGTTTAAGTAATTTCCCCTGTAAAGACTGGAAGACTTTCTCAGAATTATGTCAGTGTTGTTGATATGACAGCAGTCAAAAGAAGTTAAAAATTTTGCATGTAGCACTTCAAATCTAAAAAACAAAAAATTAGTCTGAAAAATGTAAGCTTAAATTACAAAAAGTATTCATAAATTATTACAAGAAAAAAAAAATTTTTTTTGGTTCCAATCCATATCTAATCTGGTTGTATGGTCTAGGCTTCGGACTGTCAATGGTTTCAAATACTCAGTACAAACAACTCCTGCATGAGTAAAAAAAACTTCATTTCTGAAGGAACATCTAACAAAAGAATGTTCTTTTAAACCTATTTTTATATATGTGCAAAGATCGAGTGTGGCTTTATTTTTTTCATAAAATAAATAACCTATTAATGACAAGACAAAGTACAGAAAAAAAAATTAGTTTGCTTTAAAACAAAAATGCCATTAATTTAGGTATGTAAATTAATATCAATTACATTTTTCAAAGCACAGATCAAACAAAAGTTGAGGTCTGTGTTTAAAAGAATGTGGATCTACAAAAAGCTACAGTTAAGCTCTACAAAAATAACATCAATTCAGGGGGGAAAAAAAGCAGCCACACATTTTAGTTGATCATTCTTCCCATGCTATCATTACTGTTAGCTTATTTTATTGGATAGACCAATTTTTTTTTAAACAGTTGTTCTAAGGACTTAAATTATACATAATGAAGCAATGCTTTTCAATCTAAGAAAACTAAAAAAAAAAATATTGCTTACTATTTACATAAGTATAACTTTCTGTTTTTTACTTATTGCAGAGTTTAATTTTCAAAACAACAAAATAACATTTAAAAAACCTGTTGATCACAAGCTTTTGATCTTTGTGCATTTAAATTTATTCATTTACACAGTATGGACATGTTCCAAAACCAACTCATTTAAAATTGCACTAGTATCATCCCGGCACCATATATCATAAGACAACTGAATCAGTCATACAGTGACTAGGTGCTCCATAAGCTGCCACCTCCCCACTCCTCATATTTCTTTCTCACATATTCTCAGTAAGTCTTTTACATGGCTCCCATCAATGGCAGTGGTTTGGTCTACAAGGGTACACTAAAAACAAAGCAATAGATGGGACAATCAAACCCTCTACTCCAATAGAGATGTCAATACTGTTTGTAAGACATCTTACATTAAAATTTTTAATATTCTTTTTTTTTCATGGACAGAGGTAGCCAATGGACACATGTTTATTAATAAAGCACTCACTCAATCAAAATGAAAACATTACCCCTTTTGTACACATTTATTGCAACAAACAATTGTAGCTAAGACCCTTCCCACCCTCAGGTGCTCAGTAATTGTCATTGTCCATCTTGCTTGAGTTTTTTTATGGTATTTTTCAGGGCTTGTCTCTTGTTGCAGAACCAGACTCTTATTACTTCCCTGTCATAATTCAATCTTTCAGACAACTCTGTCATCTCTGTTCCTGGTAACAAGAAAACTTAAATTTTTAAACAAAAACTATGGCTTAGGTTTCTGTAAAGTCACAATGCTAATATTCATGGCTTGATACTAGTAGAAAATAAAAGTAAAAAAGCTATTATATTTTTATTTCCAATACTAGTAGCTTTAGACTTTGTTGCAGACGATACTTCACAAAACAAGATAGTTAAATCCTAACCCAAACCTCCCGCAGGCTGGCAAGGGACAGTTTGAACTCAGGACCATGGAGATGACCGTAATATGTTCAGAGGTGAATCAAATAATTCGTGCAGCATACTATTTAGGTGTTCTATACAAATAATCATCTCAAATATACTATAATGGCAATTTCAGGAGAAAAGGTAGAATATAATTTATGTAATAACAATTTATGATTTTTATGATTTATAATTTATGACAAGCTTTTGAGATTTGATTTAAAGTTCTTCACCTGTTGGATGTGTGTTCCTTTCAAAATATTGATTTAATAATTCTAAAGCTTGCGGTGTGAAAGAGGTTCTCCTTTTACGTTTCTTACTTGGCTCACTTCCAATAAAGTCTGTCAAATTTTGCACACCATTTTTATACCTTTCTTCAGCTTCTGCCATCCACCTCTCTAGCACAGGTTTTATTTTCTGAGCACTTTTTGGTGTAATGTCGAGTTTCTCAAACCTAAAATTAACAAGAGTCTCAGATATAAAAAATATATTATTCTTGTTTTATGATGCAGCTAAAATATAAATAGAATGGGGATGACAATTTTCGACACAAATATTTTTACTTTCACCCAAAGAACAAGATCCTGCTTTTAAAGCTGGTGAATTCATATGAAAAAGAGATTTGCATAATTTATTAACAAAACAAAAGGGTTTGCTTTCAGAAGACCAAAAGAAGTTGAACCTAAAATTAGAAAACTACAAAATATGGTAAATTCAATAGTTTTCAATAGCTTTTTTAGTTTGTGAGATCTTAACATGACAGACATGAAGACCACAAAAAAACTAATAAACCCTTTTCCTTCTACTTTTAGGATATGCTAAAAACTAGATTAGTCAAGAAACGTGTTGTTTTTTTTTTAAAACAATATAAGCATACAATTTTTTAAATTTAAAATATATTTGTAATGAATGATCAAATATGTGAAAATTTTACTGTAAATTGTATGCACACATTTTTTATAGACTGTGGCTGGTAAAGTCACTTAATTTGATGGACTAAACAAATTGTAAGGCAACAAAAGTGCCATTAAAGATAATTTAATTACCAAAACTTTCAAAATGTATTCAACTATATATTTTTGCAAAGTCCTATGTTTTGTGATGCTAAAATTGTTAAAGAAACAGTTTTAACCAGTAGAGGTAATAAAGAGTCTAGCATGAGAATGAATGCCCGAGAAACTTTTGATTAATAGACCAAACAAAAAGGATTTTACCTGCAAATAGCAGACTGACTGTAAGCTGGTCCTTCAGTTGCACTTAGGGCTTGACCCACTTGTGTTTGAGTTAGACCAAGGGACAAGCGTCTGATTTTAAACTGTCTTGCAAATTCTTTAATTTCATCTAAATTTATGCCATCAACTGTTGTACTTTCTGTTGAATTACCAACAGTATCTGAGTAAAAATAACATCAGACTCATTGAATTTTTTATTTTTATGTTGATTTTTCAACAGTATGTATCTGAGTAAAATTAACATCAGATTCTTTGATGGTTGTATTTTACGTTACATTGTGGGATGTGTGGCTGATTTTGGCAACACTATCAATGGAGGTTTAAATTTAAAACCCAACTCAAGCTGAGTTTTGTTTGCTGTGTCTAAAAGTAGCACAGAAACCTTCTCCAAGATAACCTTTGCCTCCATATGTCCACAAAAGAGATAAGACTATAGCGCACTAAGAATGCGCTATAAAAAGCAATTCAACAGTATCTAGTTAAAAATAACCATTGAATATATGTTTCCTTTCAAGACATAGCTGTCTATGGGCCAATTACATAAAGCTTATCTATTTCTGTAGAACACTGTTATTGAGAGTCTCATATGGCTAATACATGGACGAATTCACTTTAGGCTCACCAACTATTGTCAGGAACAGCCTAACTAAAACCTAGCTTGACACTTTGGTAGCCAAAGCCATCATGAAACCAATTGAATGATAAATGTTAAATAACATTTTTTTTAACTCTCAGACCTACTGAACAACTTAAATAATATTCATAGAAAATTAGCAAAATAATAAAATAAATTGCATTTGTAGATTCCATTAAATTTTTATTAAAAACTCACGAGGCAAAAGTTGTGAAACATTTGGCGGAAGACCGTTCGTAGAGGAAGTTATGTGTGCTTGTTGTGCCAACTTAGAGGTTACACTGGCAGCCACAGCCTGAGATAAGGTGTGCTGAAGGACTTGCTGTGCTGTGGCCACAGCTGAATGACTCAAAGAATGAGATGACAAACTAACTGCATTGGCGGATGAAGATGACTGACTTGTTGCTATGGGTAAAGATGCCAGCATCTGCAGAGAAAAGATAACTTTTTTTTAGCCTAACTAGATCTAGCTGAGAAGGAAAAAAAATATAGATATATTAAATGTTTAAAAAATATGCTTTTGAAAGTTGTCAATAAAAATCAATACATATCAGAATATATTTTGCAAATTACAATACGTATTGATTTTATTTGGTTAAGTTGCCTTACCTGAGGAGTTACTGCTAATAACTGACCTCCAGATGCTGTGGTGAGCAGCTGTGGTAATGAAGCAATATGGTTTGCAAGTGCATGACTAGACTGAGAAATACTGTGTGCATCACGATTGGACCCTAAGAGATATAAACAAATCTATTTTTAAAAACACCCGTAACCTTTTTAGTATTTTCTGTGTGATGATTCTTAAGCTTAAGTACAAACATCATGTTTTTTAAGATAACCATTTTAAGTTTGCTACATAAGTCTAAGCCTTTCTTAAGATAATTATATTTGTTGAAACAATGGTACTGGTATGTAAAGCAAATTTGATATGGCTATAAAAAAAGTTTGAAAAACAAAAGGTGATATGATGTGAATGAAAAAAGAACTGTACTCTCTGACCAAAAATATTATTTACCAAAAACTGACACATTACACAAATAAAGACTGGCTAAAACTATCGACAAACTATTCATCCACATATTTTCAACACTTTTATCTCTCAATCAAAATAGCTTCTTCTTCATCACAACCACGTCATTAAATTGAAAGAAAAATACACATCCTGGAGGTTTCATACTTTAGATAATTATTTGGCATTCTAAAAGAGACGAAATCTCAAATAAAGATTGTGCGATGGAATCAAAAATTGATAGTTGTTAACAAATTTAATTTATGTGGCCATGTCATAAGATGTTCACAAGTTGAATTACTAGGAAATCGGAAAGACAAGAAAGATAAATATTAAAAAATAGATGACATGGCACAAAAAGATCAGAAATGGAGATAATTTAAAAAAAAAAAAAACAGACTACAGGACTATTGACTAGTATTATTAACCTCAATACAAAGATACAATACAAGAAAATATTGTTCAAAGTAAGCAAAACTGAAATTTAGAACTTCTCAAAAATGAAAAAAAAAAGTATAATGTGCTTACACAAAAACAATACAGTACAAAAAAAAAGATAATTGACAAATTATAGCTAAGCAATCAAACAGCCCTCCAAAAATGTTTAAGATAAAATGAGTTCCAGGGTCATGGCTTATGCAGGTGACCAGTACAAAGACCATATGCATTTACTTTCTCTAATTTTAGATACATTTTAGTATTAAAAGTAGGGAGAATTTAAAGAATCTCTTCAAATCCACAAACAAATCAAGAAATCTACCACTCTGTCACCATATCCTTAACTAAAATGAAACCTCATTGCATACAAATTTACAGAAATGAAAAAAAAATGATTCTCTTCCCTGAATTTTGAGACACAAGTGTAGCCACACTCAGGTCTATCAAAAGTGTACACAAATTTCAAGTATTGGTATTAAAAGAAAAAATGCAGAGGAAAATAGTTAAACAGCATAGATATTGCCTGTGAGTTATTTTTAAAAAATGTACTTGCCAGGACTTTCTCAAAACTTGGTTGTACAGAATGAGATTAGGAAAACAAAAAATATTGATGCTGAAATATGTTGCAAGAAAACAAAAGTTGAAATGAAGAGAAAAAAATTATTAACTACCCAGAGGCTGAGTTAGACTCTGTAGACTAGATAAATTTGTGGCTAAGAACTGTCCACCATTATTGGTTGTGATCAGTTGAATTTGTTGATTTCCTCCTGTTGCAAGAGAAACTGGGATGCTTATAAACTGCTGAGTTCCATTTCCTGAAAGGTAATAAAAAAAACACTTTAAATGTATAATGCAAGTAGGATTCACTGTTTATTAGCTAAGTTACATATTCAAAATATAAATAAATGGTGACAAATAATGCTATATTTGTGCATGTGAGTGTAAAAGAGCACAAATTATCTACTTGTGAAATGCAAATGGATCCCAGTTATCCCAGGTTGTGAGTGCTATGCTCCTCTATGTTTAAATTTAAGTCTTACTTTCAAATTGCAAATAATGTGGGATATCATTAGTAAGATCTTTGAATAATGCAATTTCCTGCACAACAGGCAAGTTTTTAAAAGTTTTGATAATAATAATAATCTTTATTATCCATAAGGTATCTGTCTTACCATTTGTGCAGTACACCAAACAAAACATGATAACTATAGAAAACCAAAATAGAACATTCACTCAAAATGTACACAATATTGTAGATACATTCTTGAATTTTATGACATTGTAAAACATACTCAACCTTTTACATCTTTTTCAAGTTGGTCTAAAGTTTTGTTTTAAGGTCATTCTATAACAATGTGACCTATGGCTGACCATATGAAACTGTACGATTAAGGTGGATTAGCAATGGTCTTTAAATTCAATGACACAAACATTCCAGGGTTGCTTTCAATGAAAAACATTGAACAACATGAAAGTAATACTTTTATTTTTTTTCAAATATTTGCATTGACTGGGGTGATGCAAAAAGAAGCTGCCTCAGAGAAACTGAGAGAATGTTGGCTTTACTAGCTTCAATCTGCTTACTTTTAAATACAAACTCATAACTTCTATACACTGAATTAGTTTATGAAAAGGTTTTAAATGTTTTCAAGAATACATTTCTTCAGGCTGCAATGTATGTCTCAAAAAGTTTTTTGCATCTCTGAGCAACTCACCAGTTGAAACAGGAATAAGAATTTGTTGAACCGGTACTGTATGGCTTGTTTGGCCTGTTGATGCAGACGCTGATGGCTGGCTGGCTAAGAAAAAGTGAGGTGCTACCTGAGGCTGGCCAAGTAAATGGGTCTGACTTGAAAGTGAAGACAAAGCCCCTGAAAAAAAAAGTACATTAGATCACTTTGAGTTAAATGAAAAGCTCAATTAGTTCTTCAAATTGTGAAATATCAAACAAACAGTTATTATAGTTAAGAAATGCTTGTCGATCAATGATATCCTTTTTTTCATTATTATAATTCATTTTAACTTATTTTACATAAAGAGTAAAAAAAAAGTAGTCATATCTCTCACAATGATAACACAAATTAAAAGAAAAATGATACATGCATTTTAAGTGCAAAAGTAAGTTTCTAAGTAAAAATGTATAAAATATCAGACTAATTTTAAGTCATTCCTTTTCCAAATCATACTTTTGTAAAATTAAAAGTTCAGGAATAATGACAAAACACACCTGCTATGTCTGTTTTAGATTCTGTGGCTGAAGGTGTGGTTGCAGTATCTGCCACAGAGGGCACAGACATGAACAGCTGGTCAGCAAGGCCAAGCCCGGTACTGGCCATTGACACATGTGGTAATGAAACAGAGGGCATTGTGAAGACTGATGAGACTGGAGCCAGCGGAGACTGTGTGCTTGTAGCTGAGAGCATAACATCCTGCAATTGAAATCAAACATTTTTTTAAGTACTGAAATGCTAGAATATTAAAACAAACATAGGAAAGAGAACATTCTATAGTGAAATTTTAACTGATGACATGAATTCTTACTAGACAGATAATCCACTTAAAAATAAAGTCAATCATTTGTAATGAGGTTTGAACTGATATTAAAATTTCAGAGCAAATCGAACATAATTACAATTAGATCATAATTATTATGATAAGACATACCATTTAAAAATGTGCCTTAAAAACAATTATAATCATAGAGACGCAATATTTCAAACATTATATGTCTATACATACATATACATAGGCTACATAATACAATACAAAAATCCTTAATTGGCGAATTATTTTAACCATTTTAACAACACAGGCCATCGCAGTCATTGTCTCATAAAAAAACTCAATGTAGGATCGGGGGAAGGGGGAGGAGTAGCAGATCATCCTAGTTGTGGTTCGGTTACATCAAGATTTGTCTTTGTTATATTTTTTTTTTGTAAACCTGTTAAAACTTCTGTGACGCTATAACTGATCAGATTTCAAAATTAGAAAATATAGTACCTCCCCCCCCCCCCATGTTAACAGGATTGTTGAAAACAAATAACAAACAACTCTTGATTGTATTGAAAGAATGCCCATAAATAATAAGTCTATACTTGTGTGTGTGTGTGCGTGTGTCCTATCTGGCCTCATTATTTAGGACTTAGCTTAAAGACGTCTAAATAAGTTTCTAAGTACGCCCCTGCAGCTAAACACACTATTGTAGATGTACTGCTCATATTGTCAAGTCGTTGCCACTCCTTTCATTATGTCTCTATAGACAGACCAAATAGCAATCAAGTTCTGATGTTCCAATAAAAACATTCTGATCTGACATGTGCCAGATGTGTCAAGCAGACGAGCAACAAATAGCCGACCTCAATTCATCTCTCTCAAAAGATGGATCGATAGAGTCAACTGGGCGAACACACCGGCTCCCTCCCCTCCCCTCCCCTAGGTTTATTGCTGGCGGCTGGAACAGTGAACTCTTACTGGTCAAGTCATCTCAATGACGTCAAAAAGACACAACGTCATGACACCGGAGTACTGGCTAACAAGTAACTTTCTTTGCTCTAATAGAATGCTGCTGGTACTTTTGACAAGCTTTGTTATTGGGGAAAAAAAAAAGCACGCTCGGCGATGCACTGGATAGCTGTCCCGATGCATGCAAGTCTTTTAACGATTTTCCGCCTACAGTTGAATCTGTAAGCGCTCGTGTGAGCCAGCATATTGATTGGCAGTCCCACACGACACAAACCAAAACATAAAAATAGGCACACTCAGGCTCGGTCCAGGCTGATACAGGACGGTTAGCTAAACACACAAGTTAACAGGCTTGATTTGTATGTTCTCTATACTATGTGTCACCGTGTATTAATTTTATATTGGCATAGCGCTTCTTGAACATATCAGAAATCAGACTTATAAAATAGTTGTTTCTTTGCCTTCATTAATGAGCAAAACAAAAACCTCGACAATTAGTTGCCTTTTTTTGTAGGTCTAAGTCGTGATAAAAGAAAACAAGGTTAGATGGGACCATATGCTAGGACAAATTTGTACAAATGCTCCTTCTTCCCTAGTGCTATTAGAGCATGGAATGGGTTGCCTGAGCCAGCCAGGAAAACCTGTGACTTGGCAGAATTTAAGTCATTGGTTAACATGTATGACTAGCATGACGCGTAGGACGTAATCATCTTATTTTTTTAAGTAACGTCTGTATTTTATAAGATAAGATAATTACAAATATTTCATTTTAAGAGTTTTCTTCAAACACATATCTCCCAAGAAACGAGGACGTAGCTTAATAATCAATGAGTAGTCAGTAAGAAAACAGAGAGAGGTTAGAGGAAGACTAAAACCAGCATGTGCTACTCCGCATACACCGTGGCAGTGATCAGACATCGAGCTGTAGCCTACATCTTTACTGGACTATACAACTAATCAACACTGATTGAACTACAGGGCCAAAGTTAATAGTTGACTGGAAACGATTAGATCAAGATCCAGATCTAACTCACGTTTAGAAAACGTATAATGTTTGTATGTCTAATAACCATTATCTGGACTGTTAGGTTCCTATTCGTAGGCCCACTAGTGAAATTTGCCCGAGTGGATCTTCAAGGGAGAATGCTGCTTATTCACTTAATCAAGAGGCCCTTAAACAATGACTTCAAAATCTTCTATAGAACAAAAACTATATGGACAGCTGCCTGATCTGGAAACCACTGCACGGTTAAATCAGATATAGGACACTCACTTAAACCATCCAACATTAAAATAAGAACGAAGAAGAATGTTCTTATTCGTAGGAGTTTATTCATACCAATAAAGAATTTGAGAGACTCCTTAACAAATGTCTTAGATGTGCACTAGAACTACAATGTTAGAATTATAAGATGATAATAATATAGTGACGGAAATAAAAGGGAACAAATTACGTTGGGCAGGCCACCACGAAAGAATGCCGAAGAACACAGGAGCAAAGATTATTCACCGGCAAAAACCAAAAGGC
The DNA here is from genome assembly GCF_947242115.1 of Biomphalaria glabrata. Taxonomy (NCBI): domain Eukaryota; kingdom Metazoa; phylum Mollusca; class Gastropoda; family Planorbidae; genus Biomphalaria; species Biomphalaria glabrata. Next base: position 33,062,468 of record NC_074711.1, on the reverse strand, counting down.
AGCCGCACATAATGCAGACCACAAGTATCAAGTGGCTTGATGACGTAGAGGCAGATCTACAACAGCTTAAAGTCCGGGCATGGAGACGTACAGCACAGAATAGATCAGAATGGAGAGATGTGCTAGAGCAGGCCAGGGTCCTCCATGGAGACGTACAGCACAGAATAGATCAGAATGGAGAGATGTGCTAGAGCAGGCCAGGGCCCTCCATGGAGACGTACAGCACAGGATAGATCAGAATGGAGAGATGTGTTAGAGCAGGCCAGGGCCCTCCATGGAGACGTACAGCACAGGATAGATCAGAATGGAGAGATGTGTTAGAGCAGGCCAGGGTCCTCCATGGAGACGTACAGCACAGGATAGATCAGAATGGAGAGATGTGCTAGAGCAGGCCAGGGTCCTCCATGGAGACGTACAGCACAGGATAGATCAGAATGGAGAGATGTGTGCTAAAGCAGGCCAGGGCCCTCCATGGAGACGTACAGCACAGGATAGATCAGAATGGAGAGATGTGCTAGAGCAGGCCAGGGTCCTCCATGGAGACGTACAGCACAGGATAGATCAGAATGGAGAGATGTGTGCTAAAGCAGGCCAGGGCCCTCCATGGAGACGTACAGCACAGAATAGATCAGAATGGAGAGATGTGCTAAAGCAGGCCAGGGCCCTCCATGGAGACGTACAGCACAGGATAGATCAGAATGGAGAGATGTGTGCTAAAGCAGCCCAGGGCCCTCCATGGAGACGTACAGCACAGAATAGATCAGAATGGAGAGATGTGTGCTAAAGCAGGCCAGGGCCCTCCATGGAGACGTACAGCACAGAATAGATCAGAATGGAGAGATGTGTGCTAAAGCAGCCCAGGGCCCTCCATGGAGACGTACAGCACAGAATAGATCAGAATGGAGAGATGTGTGCTAAAGCAGCCCAGGGCCCTCCATGGAGACGTACAGCACAGAATAGATCAGAATGGAGAGATGTGTGCTAAAGCAGCCCAGGGCCCTCCATGGAGACGTACAGCACAGAATAGATCAGAATGGAGAGATGTGTTAGAGCAGGCCAGGGTCCTCCATGGAGACGTACAGCACAGGATAGATCAGAATGGAGAGATGTGTGCTAAAGCAGCCCAGGGCCCTCCATGGAGACGTACAGCACAGAATAGATCAGAATGGAGAGATGTGTGCTAAAGCAGCCCAGGGCCCTCCATGGAGACGTACAGCACAGAATAGATCAGAATGGAGAGATGTGTGCTAAAGCAGGCCAGGGCCCTCCATGGAGACGTACAGCACAGAATAGATCAGAATGGAGAGATGTGTGCTAAAGCAGCCCAGGGCCCTCCATGGAGACGTACAGCACAGAATAGATCAGAATGGAGAGATGTGTGCTAAAGCAGCCCAGGGCCCTCCATGGAGACGTACAGCACAGAATAGATCAGAATGGAGAGATGTGTGCTAAAGCAGCCCAGGGCCCTCCATGGAGACGTACAGCACAGAATAGATCAGAATGGAGAGATGTGTGCTAAAGCAGCCCAGGGCCCTCCATGGAGACGTACAGCACAGAATAGATCAGAATGGAGATGTGTGCTAAAGCAGCCCAGGGCCCTCCATGGGCTGTAGCGAAACTGGGATGATGATGATGACTCAGTTTGTATTGTCCGAGTTAAAGATTAGTTTAATATTTAACAAAATGTAGACCCACAACCACACAATGCCAAAACGAAAGTTCCACTTTCAGACCTTGCGATCTAGAGAGCATTAGATATAAAGGTCATCTGTTTCTGTAGCCCACGAGTGTAGGGTGTCATGTGGCAAGCACAACGACCAACCGCCATAACTTTTCCCCAAACTAATTTCAGATACCCATTAGAGTTGGTGGACTCAGAAACCCTAAAGAAGCCGAAATGGAAAATCCCAGTCTTCACCAGGATTCAAGCCTCCGGTTCGGAAGCCAAGCGCTTTAAAACTCAGCCACATCGCCTCCACAAAGCTAAAAAGCTTACCGTGCTAAAAATATATGATATAATTATTAGAAGTATGCAAATCATTATTATTGTAGTCTCAGTTATAAATTTAAAATGATACATTTGTAATGACAAAGCAGGAAGAATAAAGTCGTAATCTAAATACAATTCCATTTATTTAGAATAAGAAAACAAAATTTGATCTTACATAAAATGATCGATATATTTAAAAGTGATTAGCCCAAAACTGCACAAGGTCTAAGTACCCCCCCCCCCCCAAAAAAAAAAAAAAAAAAAAAAGAAATGCAGGTTAGCGAAGTATTTTTTTTAATGTGATAATTAAATGAGTACTACTGTTGGATGACATGACGTTCCTTCTACAACATAAAGTCCAAGCCCAGATCTACTTGTTCACGCAATGCACAATGATACATTAATTTAAAATCTACTGTTCACACAATGCACAATGATACATCCATTTAAAATCTACTGTTCACGCAATGCACAATAATACATCAATTTAAAATCTACTGTTCACACAATGCACAATGATACATCAATTTAAAATCTACTGTTCACACAATGCACAATGATACATCCATTTAAAATCTATTGTTCACACAATGCACAATGATACATCCATTTAAAATCTACTGTTCACACAATGCACAATGATACATCCATTTAAAATCTACTGTTCACGCAATGCACAATGATACATCCATTTAAAATCTACTGTTCACGCAATGCACAACGATACATCCATTTAAAATCTACTTTTCACGCAATGCACAATGATACATCAAATTAAACAGTTGGCCAAAGAAAATTCGTTACACAAACATTTTGTAGGCTGTGTTGAGAAAAGAGAAATAGACAACAACCTTCAAACAACATCCATCAAATTTTCTAATCTGGTTTTCAACATTTCACTGGGAAGTACGATGCAGCGGATTGTAAGAATAGTAATATTTACTTGCTAGGTTTATTAGAGAATAACAACCGATCCTCTGTGCATGTCTGATCAGTTGTATCAGAAACATGACAACAGAGCCAGTCAGTCATAGGAAGACTTTCACAGTGTCCATGATAGATCTAAATTAATAATCACTGGATTTGGTGAGAGTCAACTTTGAAGTCGCATAACAGATATCGAGGAAGCACCAACATTTATACGTCAACAATTTGTTGTCAAGAAGTTCAAAATGCCCTAATTTATCTGCCAGTTAACAAAATTGTGTTAACAATTTGTTGTCAAGAAGTTCAAAATGCCCTGATTTATCTGCCAGTTAACAAAATTGTGTTAACAGTTTGTTGTCAAGAAGTTCAAAATGCCTTAATGTATCTGCCAGTTAACAAGATTGTGTTAACAATTTGTTGTCAAGAAGTTCTAAATGCTCTAATGTATCTGCCAGTTAACAAGATTGTGTTAACAATTTGTTGTCAAGAAGTTCTAAATGCTCTAATGTATCTGCCAGTTAACAAGATTGTGTTAACAATTTGTTGTCAAGAAGTTCAAAATGCCCTAATTTATCTGCCGGTTAACAAGATTGTGTTAACAATTTGTTGTCAAGAAGTTCAAAATGCCCTAATTTATCTGCCAGTTAACAAAATTGTGTTAACAATTTGTTGTCAAGAAGTTCAAAATGCCCTAATTTATCTGCCAGTTAACAAGATTGTGTTAACAATTTGTTGTCAAGAAGTTCAAAATGCCCTAATTTATCTGCCAGTTAACAAAATTGTGTTAACAATTTGTTGTCAAGAAGTTCAAAATGCCTTAATGTATCTGCCAGTTAACAAGATTGTGTTAACAATTTGTTGTCAAGAAGTTCTAAATGTATCTGCCAGATAAAGTTAACTTTAACTTAACGAAGGTTGTATTTAATAAATGTTACTTATATCTCCTATGCGAAAAAAAAATGGACTTCAACTCTGGAATAAAAGCGTGCCAAACGAAAAATGGCTGGCTCCTCTACCAGCAAAGCGATAGCCACCTTAACCTTCGATATATGTTGACGGGAGTGTCTCTCCGAAATAGGGCCCCACAGTCACATAAAAAAAGTGTTCTACGAGATGAATCATAGTCGTTCTACGAGATAAATCAGAGTCGTTACGACTGAAGGAGGCCAACTAGAGTCTCCTTCAATCACGTGTACGTAAATTGATACTATAAGACTAGTAGAGCTACCGGGGTGCTATAGGTAACAAACAAGATCCAATATTTGTCCTTTGTACCATTAATAGTAGTATAATAGTATAGTACCTTTATTTTTATTATTGAATCTTGTTGAGCTACATAGACCTAATACCAGACCGCTAGCTAAGTTCAGATGTAGTCTAATTTTTTTATATAAACAATATCATTTTAAACACTAATTTGTAAAGTAGACATATTGCACTATTTGAAAAACAAATTTAAGGTATAATTATATTAATACCCAAGATTTAACAGGCCAAAGAAAGGGGGGGGGGCTTTTGGTCCCACCTTACCCTACTGTTTTCTCTCTTACTGAAAGTCGTTAATAAATAAATAAATAACACCGCTCCCTGATATAATTTTCAATTATATCATTGTCTCGTAATATTCTTAACAACTTAAAACAAGATTTTACAATATGAAATACAACTTAATAGTACGACTATCTTCTTCTACCTCCCCGGATCTCTCAATAACTTTTAAAATTCCTACACCAGTCCTTCCTATCTCCAACTCCCAAGTAACAGACAAATTGTTTCCTAATCACTAAACTATAAAAACACGCATCAAACATGCTATCAGGTCTTCAATTGAATATGTGCATTTATCGTAATAGCTCAAAGAAGGAAATCAAGAAGACTCAAGGAAGTTGTCATTTTTTTAAAGCAGCATAAGCTTAGTCAGAGTTATTATGACCCGCTGCAGATTTTCTCTCCAACAAATAGTAAGTCTTCAAATGGGGACCATAATGTCTTTGACATTTCCAATATTTGTTCAATCTCCTTGCACCTCCAGGAATACCACTATGGCAGTCGACGATCTAACACTCAAATGTAAAGACACATTAAAAGACTAAGACAAGCTAAACTTTGTTAGGTATATAATTTAAACACAAAGAAACTCCTATTTTAACGTTTTAAAATGTGTACCTACATTTTTAAACTAATGGATTAAACTAATGGAAAGGGTTCCTTTCAAGAACTATAGAACCATTCAGGATGTAAGTTTTTCAATAGTGTTTCATGAGTCCAAAACAACAAATAACAACCTTTACTTCCCTCAACAATTATCCGATACTCATTAAGACTGGGTAAATTCATGTACAGCCATAAATATGGAATTTAACATCTCAGTCTTTAATGGGATCTGAACTGTAAACACTCGGTAGGAAACTAAATCCTCTAAACCTCCACATAAAATAAAAAATGTGAAAAGAAACTTATTTCAAGAAGACTAAACAGGACATAGAAACATGCAAATAACAGGACATAGAAACATTCAAATGCCAGAACATAGGCCTACAAACATTCAAATAACAGGACATACAAACATTCAAATAACAGGACATACAAACATTCAAATAACAGGACATACAAACATTCAAATAGGAAGAGCTTTGTTGGCACCGTACACACAGAAGTGTCTATGTTTTAAGTAGTTCTGTGTACAGCCTACACTACGCCTTGGTAGTATTTATATTTACAAGAGCATGGTGTAGACTCATCATTGACAGTAAGATTAATCATCAGCAAGACAAGCGACACTCAAACTATTGGCACACGCGTAATGACTGCACGTCCGGAGCGCAACAGTAGCCTAGAGGAAACACTGAAACGATATCCAACATTTCATTGCCATCATTTTCCATGACACCAGATTGAGCACTGAAACGTCATTGATTCTTGTGTGTACCAGTCAAAGAAACATGAATGTACATCAAGGTAGACCTAGGAGATTTAAAACAGTTGAAACAAACCAGTCAATCACGGCTCTCCACACACATTTTGTTTTCCCAAGTTGAATCTATTTATATTTATTTATGTTATCATGAAGAAAGGCGAAATCGTAATCATAAATATCTAGATCTAAATTAACTTTCTTTTTACCTCACAAAATGGCCACGCATTTTAGACATGAACAAAAAGCCTGGGAATTCGGCAGATCTATATTATTCCTTGAAACAAGTAGGGTCTACACAAGTGTCAGTAGATGTTAGTAACACAAAGTTATCTTGAGGGAGACAAAATGTCTGAATCCAGTCACGAATGGTAGATATCAAGCCAACGCCGCACGACACGAAACATCTAGGTATGTTAAAATATTCCGTCCAAAGGGAAGCTTTGGGTCGGCATGCCAGCGAGTGCCTCATTTCATATTATTAGCATATATTTGTTAATGAGCCATCATTACCACCTGCATAAGAAGGTATTGTGAAAGAAAGGGGGGGGGGGTGAAGCTGACTAACCTGTTTGATTATGGCCGACTGGGCTAGCTTCACCAGATCAGGCTTGGATTCACCGTCCACAACATCTGTAGCACTTCCATCATTAGAATCCGTATCCATGTTGAGTCGGCAGGGAAGGCCGTGGGATTCACGAAACCTTAGAGCCGGGGCCTGTACATGTGATGGCGGGGACCCTGCAGGAGGAAGAGAGAGAGGGAGAGAAAAATAGTACCGGGAAACAGGACAATTTCTCCCTCACTGGCTGCTGCTATGCCTTCATTGATCGGGCGCCAGGGAACGAGCTATAACCACCGTGCCCAATGGTGTCTGCATAGCTCAACTCAACCAAACGGTAGTCGGGTTGAACCCTTATCCCAACCACTCTGTGGTCCACCATTCTAAAATACTTGACCATCGCCACTCAAAGGCTTAAAATATCGCTACAATTTTTTTTTTTGTTCGTGATTTAAATGATGGTAATGAGTAAATCAATAAACTGATGTTTACAGGCGTGCCAGAATATTAGAAAGATCCATTGCTTTTAACAAAAGCACAACGTTTTTGTACTCTGATATTGTCTCAAGAAAAAGAATTCTACTAAGCCTTGATTTATTTTATTTTTAGCGTGATATATATGTCAGCCAATATTAAAATCGGTTACCTTGACTACGTTATAAATAACGTAAAAATATGAACTATGACCAATCGGTACCAATGAAATATAATATAGAAATTAAACTACCACGACCCTAATGTTACATATGCATCAGTTTTTGCAATCCTTCTTACGTAGAACAACTGGCACCAGTCTCTTACACATTTGTTGGACGAAGAAAAACATAGGCCTACTCATCATTTAAAACATTTAATTTTGATTTAAATATCTAATGCAAATAACACTTGAAAATGCCTCAACTTTATTGAAAATATGAACAAAACACTCGAAAATCTCTATACTTTACTCAGAATATTAACAAATAGTATATAGGTTAATTGGATCGATGTTTTTTTTTCCCATTTAAATTAAGGTGAATGACTATTACCACAAAGATTTAAGTTTCTATTTGAAAACGACCACTATTTAATAATCGCGATGTCGAAGATAAAGGCACATTCTTCGTCCCATATGCTTGGACAAATTTGTACAAATACTCCTTCTTCCCTAGTGCTATTAGAGCATGGAATGGGTTGCCTGAGCTAGCCAGGAAAACCAGTGACTTGGCAGAATTTAAGTCATTGGTTAATATGCATGACTAAATGCATGACGCCAAGGACGTAATCATCTTCTTTTTTGAAGTAACGTCTGTATTATATAAGATAAGATATGTACATGCCAATCGAATTCTAGTCTACATTTGACAAGGGACTACTGATTCGGATGAGAAAACAACACTCATGTATAACATTTTTATGTTTAACTTCAAATAAAACAACATAACTCGAGTTGCAGTGTAACTAGACTAGATAATATCTGCGAGTCTGGAGATTAGGGAGAAAGAGCACATTTTACGAAGCTGATTGCCAGCTTATATGAAGAATTATTTTTAATTATTTTTCATAGACAGCCTTTTGATCTACAATAGGCTAAGATATAACAAAATATTAACTAACGCAAATAAGTTTGTTAACTAACTCTTTGGTTATAAAATGGCAGAGAAAGCAATAAAGGTAAGATAAAAATAATAGAATAAACCGATGGGTATGATCTTGTTAATTTGAACAATTATATTTAGCATATAATATATATAATGCCCGTAATTATTCAAAGTTCATAGAGTTAAAGCCTAAGGCGCTTATCCCTTTTGCCCGCCAGCGCCAAAACGTTATTTGTCAAGTAGCTCAAATTCGATGAGTTAACAAAACGAGATTTTGTTCCCTTTCTCCCACGTACTAACCTGTAAAATGTTTTTTCATCAAAGTTACTGATTTTTTAAAAATGTGCATAAGTTCATGGGTAAAATGTAAAAAAGGTTTTTATACCAATAATGAAAAACAATACATATTGATATACTTTGTATACGCTCTATAATACGAAGGCAGGTCATTTACGAAACAGTAATATGCCGACAGAATTATCATATTAATTAGTTATTTAAAATTTTCTTCCACCCAGCACAATCTCTAAATCTAAGGTTTGCTTATAGCGGACTCGGTGACTAAACTTCAGATCAGTTCTGCGCTTTACATATTTTATGTAATGCGTCGATGGACGTATTGTGCGCAGTTCGGGAGCAGACGACGTAGAATATAGCTGGTCCCTGAATGGACAAGCTTGGAATATTCTCAAACATTACAGAGGAAAATCGATAGACACCTCCGGAGATGGAGTTGCCATGGAAACGACGATAAAAATGTAACGATTTTACGAGGAAAAGGCGTGCCTTTGTTAAACTTATTCAGTCATAAGTATGGAGTGATGACTGTTAGCATTTCAATTTGCCCGGAATTATAAATAGAATATTAAAATGGAATTTAAGTAATCAATAATAGTCAAGGTGTACAAAATAAATAAAAGATAAATAAAAACTTAGCAATTTATGTAATAAAGTTAAATCTTAATTTAATATTAAAATAGTAAATTATGTATCCCCTGTCCATTTATGTCCAATGTTTAAATTATTAGAGGTAATATATATAATTAAAAATTCTAGAACTATAATATAATCTAGATTCAAGTGTTCAGTGTGATAAACATTTGAAGACATTTGCAGTGTATACGTATGTAGTCTTTGCCTGTGTGTAATCCAGTTCAAATTCAAAGCAAATATTTAAAATATTCGAGTCTAGATATCTAAATTATCTAATAAAAATGAATTCCTCTCCTATTTATTATTAATAATTGAATACGTTATTCTGTGAGTTAGCTAGTAGTAAAACTTGATATCTATGCTCAGTCTAGAGCTAAATATAAAAAGACCTACAAAAATACACACAGATCTATAATTCTATATAGATTAGATCTAGACCTAAAGAGGGTAGGGCAAGGTAGGCCTTGTCTCAAGCAGCAGAGTTCAACGTAAATCTGGCAAAAAAAAAAAAAAAAGCAACCTGATTGTTGTGTTACTAAAAATAATATTTTTCCTCGTGCCCGCCCAGAACTCGCGACTGAAACAGTCACAATGCTACTGCATGCTCGTGGGCTACAAATATTGAATAGGTCTCGATGTTTGGAATCATAAATATAAACAATAATAAAAAAAAAAAGCATGATAGTACGACGAAATTGTTGCTATTCAATTATAAGTTAGGGACATTTTCAAGGTAGAATACGATAAGGTTTAAGAATGAACTAACCATTAAGGGAAAAAATTAAAATAAATTATGATAATCATAAAAATCTACGCTGAGTGGCTCAAACCAAACTTTTTTACTCACAGGAAATCAAATATGGTTGAAATTCCAAAGAATCGTGCAAATGAACAATTATTTCTTTTTGTTTATCTATTTAGAATATATTTTATTACAACTGCAGCAAACTAGGATACATTATGACATAAAATAAGTACCCAAAAGGGCCGAACTCAACATTAATAAATTATGTTAATTATTAAATCGTCATAAATAAATATTAGACTATCCCTCCTTTTCAGCAACGCCCCGAATTGTCACAAAACACAGGCTGTCCAGATTTTTTGTAAATAGACGGAATAAAATTATTATGATGTTCGTCTTAAATAATTTGTTATTTCATTAACCATTTAAATACAACAAGAAATTAAATATAACTATATTTTTTTTAAAGGAACGTGTAATAATATATATACTTTAAATTTATACTAAAATCAATACATTGATTTTGCTAAATCTGAACACCTCTCTGACCTACTTCCAAAACGAGGTTACATTTTTAATAATTATTTATAAACATGATCACGTGATATCAAACATGGCGCAGGCTATCAAAGAAGATGTAAGATAAGATTAAATGTTTAAATTTAATGTAATAGAAATAATTTAGAATCTAGAATGTCTAGATTTTTTTTGATCTATATCTAGTTTAGATCTAGTAGCTAAAACCATGGCTAGGTAAAGATTATTGCTACCTTAATTTATACTATTGTGTCATGATTCCTTGATGTAGATTCAAGGGCAATATCCGCATTGAGCGTCGGTATTTACACTCCTGGCCATTTTTTCTGCGTTGTCAAGGATCAGGATCAAGACCAAAAGCATTATCAAAAGGGGGAATAACCTAGTTGTTTTTTAAATACCGACTTCAATCACGGATAGGAAGAGAGAGAAAATAAACTAATAGAAATAATAGAGCTCACAGACCTATATAAAATACCGACCGTAAATACGGATAGCTATGTAGATTGAATAAACAACTAAGAATATACACTATTACTAGCAGTAGTTTTGAATAGGGGGAGGAGAGAATAGTATATTATTATATATTTAATAAATATATTCTTATTAATTACACCTTGGTTACAATGATTGCAGAAAAAATAGTGGATTTAGATGTGGCATTTGTATTTGATATAGACTAGGTCTAGGGGCAGAATTTTTGGATTAAAATTTAATGTGCTGTCAACATGTAATATTTCTGAGTTAAAGTTGAGATTAATATTGAATTTAAATAGCTGTACGCATACCGGGACGTCTATCTAGTCAAATGTTAATGAAGTCAACATTAAATTATAAGTATAATAATTACATACCGGTACAGTAGTTGATCTAGATGAGGAAAAACATTATTCTAGACAGATGTAAGAGAGCAATATTTGATATAGACTATGACTAGATAATAGGTGTAGATTGTGTGTGTGTGTTAGTGTGTGTGTGTGTGATAAGAACTGAATTTAAATACACCTTCATCTTGGTCTATATAGAGATTAATGATTAAATTTTAAATAGATCTATTTAGTAATATTTTGATTACCATTTAAATAAAATAATGTTGAGATCAATATTGTATTTAAATAAATCTAGGACTACTGCAGCATTTCTTGTATGTCTGTCTAGAATAATGTTGAAATAAGTAAAATACGACATTATATTTTTATTTCACCTATGCCGGTGCTGTCAACATTTACTTGAAACGGACATTATTATTGTGATCATATTTCTTTTAGACTTCGGGCCTATTAAAATCTCAATAGACAATATTTAGCATCGTTTTTTTTTCAACGCTGGATGAGTGGATCCCTGTTTTTCTGTAGCAAAGGTTTTGGGCCTTGTAAGGGCCCCAACTGCTCCAGCTCATACTAACCACATGGGCCCCATTTGGGGGAGGAACATTGGCCCAAACAGGCGCCTATAGGGCTGAGTCTGGGCTCAGTCAGGGGGCCCAGAAAATCCCTTTGTGAAACCCTTGCGAAGCCTGTAAGGGGAAGGACTTGTGGGCCCCAACAGGGCGAAAGATAATTGGCCCTTTGGGGGCAATTAATGAAAGCCCAAACATGGCCCTTAAAGATCGAGTCTAGGCACAATGAAGGGGCCCAGATAAAGCCCAGATAGAAACCCTAATGGGGCTATTATGGGGCAAATGTTAAGAGGCATGAAAGGGCTAACTACATGGGCCCCATTTGGGGATGAACATTGCCCCAAATGAGGGCCCTAAGGGCTGAGTCTGGTCTCAGTTTGGGGGCTAAGATGAATCCCTGATGGAACCCTCATGGAGTCAGTGTGGGGCTAACATTTAGGGGCCTGAAAGGGCTGAACACATGGGCCCCATTTGGGAGGCGAACATTAGCCCAAATGGGAATCCTTAGGGCTGAGTCTAGGCTCAGTTTGGGGGCCCAGAGAAGCCCTGATGGAACCATCATAGAGCTAGTGTAGGGCTCACCATTCGTGTGAGGTGTCCATAATTAATCCCTATTACATTATGACCCTTCATTCTTCCCAAAGAGGTCCACGAAGACTTCCAAGGGGTCTACGAAAAAAAAAAAGATTTGGGTTTCTATGACATATAATTTGACAGCAGTCACAAGTATAACAACTAGAAAGCTAGTTCCACAATTCAGGAACATTACGCACGAGTGTAAATAGTTAAATTCCTCACATTAAGTACAACTGTACATTTGTGGTGAAATGTTGCAATATGAAAAGACAATAGCAAATTTAAAAAATAATCGTTAAATTGGTTTCAGAAATTGCTAACTCTAGTAATTCCTCAATTTAGAATGTGAAAAAAAAGGAAAAGTGAATGTATAATACAGTATAAATATGAATTAAAAGACATTATACAGTTAACTAGCGTATTTTTCTAAGTTGTAAGTACACACACACACACACACACATACATATATATATATATATATATATATATATATATATATATATATATATATATATATGCGGCCCCCCATTCCAAAAATTTTGTTAATGCGGCCCTCGATACAAAAAGGTTGCCCACCCCTGATTTACACGATCGGAAATATTTACGGGCCCTAAATATGAGAGCGTGTATGTGTCGGTGGCGGCTCCCCGACAAAATAGCGGGAGCAAAATAGCGCCGCCAAAAAAATGGCGTGAAAAAAATCTCTTAAATTTAACATATGCACAAATTATGCAATAATTATAATAAGCTGCTGATTTTTTGTGATGGAAAATAAATGTTAAAGTACTCTCTTTCTCTGCAAATATGGCATACTTTTAGAACTACTAATGCTGAAGAAGATAGAGACCACAACAAAAATGCTATTCAGGACCTTCACTTAAATAAGTCCGGTACTTTTATACACATTATATATAGCCTAAGTATGCCCTACTTAGTCGGGAAATTATAATTAAAAAGTGCAAAGTAAATTATGCGACTTGCTCAATCGGACCTGGACGTAAGGGAAATTACCAAAGGCCTGGAAAGTGGCCACGATAGTCCACGATAGGAAATGCGGCCGACCGACCTGACAGCTATAGACCAATATCCCTAACATCGTTTGTAGGGAAAATAGCTGCAAGAGTGATAAACAGAAGACTCATGTGGTACTTGGAAGAAAGCAAAATCATCGCACCTGAACAGGGCGGGTTCAGGCAACATAAAAGTGCAAATGATCAAGCGATGGTGTTTATGCAGTCAGTAGCTGACGGTTTCCCGAGAGGTACGGTAAGACGCAAGGGCGAATTGACACTGTCAGTATTTTTAGATCTTAAGCCTATGACAGAGTTTGGAGACAAGGATTATTGCTAAAATGAATGAACCTCGGAGTATGCTCAAATATGTATCGGTGACTAAAAAACTTCCTAACAGACAGGACAGTCCAGTCGCGCTACGTACGGATCTAGCGTGTCTCGCAAAAGAATACTTGAGCAAGGTTTACCGCAGGGCTCATCATTATCATGTACGCTTTTCTTAGTCTATATAAACGATTTGATAGAACGATTGAAATGTTGATCTCTGCTCTTCGCTGATGACCTGCTAATCTGGCAGACCGGGATATCCGCTGCAGCTCTCAAGGCGGAAATCCAACGTGACCTCGTCACGATTTCGTTCTTTACCCGTATGTGGAAAATGGAAATAAATTGTACTAAAAAACCCCAGTTCAGACCCTATTCACATTGGGAAAAGACATCCACCAAGCAGCCATAAATCTAAAAATTGATGGGACCACGCTTGAATCGGACCCACGGCCCTGGATCCTAAGCTGGTTATGTCTGATCATTTGTAAGAAGTACGACAAAAAGCCTTAGAAAGATTGAACGTCATAAAGCTAATGGCGCGGTAAGGTCGCAAATCAAGTTAACGCCTCGCAAACGTCTCTAGTGGGCTTAGACTTTAAAAAAAAGGATGTCTTCGCCCCACCCCACCCAATCGGCTAACAGGGGAACGACATAATATAAAGATCGGTGTTTTAATTTTAATTATATAGATATTTAATTGATTCTGTTACCAAGCTGTGATTTCTACAAATAAATTAGAACGCCCCCCCCCCCAGATCGAAAGTTTATGCCATCGCCAACTCCCCATCCCACCAGATTGGCCAACATACTAAATGGGGGGGGGGGCGAAATAATCTAGAAGCAGGTTGAAAAATAATTAATTAGTATATATTATTAACATAACTAATAAATTCGTACACAGATTGTGTGATTTCTTTACTAAAATTCGTTCCCGAAGGGGTGGGGGAGCTGAGGGGGGGGGGCGATTGCTCCTACCTCCCCCCCTGGATCCGCCAATGAATTGGGGCCATTGTGTTTAGCCCTTTCAGGCCCCTTAAAGTTTGTCCCTTACTGGCCTCCACTAGGGCTTTATCTTTGCCCCCTGATTGTGCCCAGAATCACTCTTTAAGGGCCCCCATTTGAGCGACGATCAACCCCCGAAATAGGGCCCATGTCTTTAGCCCTTTCAGGCCCCTCAATGTTTTCCCCTGTTAATGGCCCCATGTCTGTTTATCAGGAATTCATCTGGGCCAACTTACTGAGCCCAGGCTTACCTCTAAAGGCACCCTTTCGGGCCAACATTAATCCCTAAATGGGTCACATGTGTTTAGCCCTTTCAGACCCCTCAATGTTCGCCCCTCTTACTGTCCCCACTTCAGTTTTGTCAGGACTTCAATGTTTGCCCCTCTTACTGGCCCCTCATGGGTTTTAACCGGAATTTATCTGGGCCCCCTAACTGAGCTACTAAGCCCAGACTCACCATTTAGGACCCCTGTTGTTTGGGTCAATTTTCACCCCCCAAATGCAGCCCATGAGTTGTAGCCTTTTCAGGCTTCTCAATATTTGCCCCTATGAGGGTTTCATCTGGGTCCCCCGACCCCAAGTTCACCCCTAATGGCACCCTTTTGGACCAATATTAATCCCTATATGGGTCACATGTGTTTAGCCCTTTCAGACCCCTCAATGTTCGCCCCTCTTACTGTCCCCACCGGTTTTATCAGGCCTTCATTGGGCCCCCTAACTGAGCACAGACTCACCATTTAGGACCCCTGTTTTTTGGGCCAATTTTCATCCCCCAAATGGAGCCCATGAGTTATAGCACTTTTAGGCTTCTCAATGTTTGCCCCCTTACTGTCCCTAAAAGGGTTTCATCTGGGCCCCCTGAGCCCAAGCTCACTCCTAAGGGCCTGCTTGGGTCAACGTATGCCTTCAATTAGGGCCATTGTGTTTAGCCCTTTGAGGCCCCTTGAAGTTTGCTCCTTACTGGCCTCCACTAGGGCTCCATCTGGGCCCCATGATAGTGCCCACAATCACCCTTTAAGGACCCCCATTTGAACAATGATGATCCAAAATGGGGGCCATGTTTTTAGCCCTCGCAGGCCCCTCAATGTTCGACGCTCTTACTTGGTTTTATCCGAAATTCATCCGACCCCCCTATCTGAGCCAAGGCTCACCTTTCAGGGCACCCTTTTAATCTAACATTAATCGCTAAATGGGTCCCATGTGTTTAACCCTCAATGTTCGCCCCTCTTACTGGCCCCGCATGGCTTTTATCCTGAATTCATCTGGGACCCTATCTGAGCCCAAACTCACCCTTAAGGACCCCTATTGTTTGGGCCAATTTTCATCCCCCAAATAGAGCCCATGAGTTACAGCTCTTTCAGCTTTCTCAATCTGTGCCACTATCTGAGCCCAAGCTCAACCCTAAGGGCACCTGTTTTGGGTCAATGTTTGTTCCCCAGATGGTGCCCATAAATTAAGCACTTTCAGGCCCCTCAATGATCACCCCTCTTACTGGCCCCACATGGGTTTCATCAGTGCCCCTTAATTGAGCCCATGCTAACCCCTAACAGCAGAATGGGGCACATGTGTTTAGCCATGTCAGACATCTCCAAGTTTGCCCCTTACATACAGTAGTGGGCATAGATCAATAAAAAAAATGTATAGATCTATCATACTAGGTTTAGATTTGTGTGTGTGTGTGTGTTTGTGTGAAAGAAAAAAAACAATTTAAATACCATCTAGATCTATATATGGACTAATGATTACATTTTAAATAGATCTATTTAGTAATATTTTGATTACGATTTAAATTAAATAAAGTTGAAATCTAAATTGGCCTACTAGCCTATAAGTCTTATCTACATCTATCTGAAACTATTGAGTGTTGTCAGTAACTGTTGACGCAAGTCTTCTATACTGTACTCTTGTAAAGAAAAAATAAATAAATCCAATTTTAATAATAAACATACCAGTGTACCATACACACCATACACACGTTCACGTGCTAATGAAATAATGCATCAACATATAACAGAAATTAAAAAAAAAAAACAACACAAAGACAGATCCTTAACATTTTATTAAGACATATTAATTCTTAGAGTAAAGAAAAAAAAATCATTACAAAAAAAAATTAGATCTAGAAATAATCTACATTTGCTCTATAATTTGCACTAGATCTAGTAAATGTATGGGTTGTTTAAATAAAATAGATCTACATTTTCAAACGCTATCGAACTTTTTCAGAACTATATTTTATAGTTGGCAACAAAAGAGAACTCATTTTATTTTATTTTTTGGTTTGAGTGGTATATATCTAATTTATCGGTAACCAACCAAGCCAATCTGGCAACAGTTGCAGTTTGTAAATATTGACGCTCATTGCGGAAATTGCCGATTCAAGATTGTGTTTTTTGTAGTAGTAGTACTAGTGAGTTCGAAATCCGCGTATAAACACCGGAAGTAGTATTCCATTTTTCATATAAAACCTGCATAGGTCCATAAACGTTGGTATTTTGAATTTCATAGTAAAATTACATTTTTATTTTTTTTTTGTACAAAATTTGTGCTCAATGTGCTCTAGAATGTTAATATTTTCAAATGGCATGTCCCGATTATTCCAGTGTTGGCTTGTTTTTATTAAAATGAAGATCAAATGACTGCATATTTTTGTTTTTATGTTTGTCAATTGAAATAATCCGTGTTTCATCCTTTTTAAAAGAGGCTCATCTGGGTAATTACTTAAAGATTCGTAATTGATAACTTAGAAGCATATTTTCAATCAGATTTAATTAGAAAAACGTCTTCGAGTGAAGTCCTCTCGATTCACTCAAATATGTGACCAATTATCGATAGTTGACATTTTTCAGCACTGAACACTATATTTTTGGACAAGTTGGCAGAAACAAAATTATCCATGAAAACAAGAGCTTTGCTAAAACATATATACATCCATCACTGTCAGTACGTATTTAAATCCATCTCAATCGGCCCCCTATTTATAACCATCTATGATTTGAATAATTTCTTTTTAAAAGCAATTGATTAATCTAAATATAAAATTAATTATTTTTACATAAGGTTAAATAATTTTCTAATTATTCCAATTCAATACAATATATGATTTAATGTAATCTATACAATTTTAAAAAATTCTTAGTTATCTTTTAAATAAGTTTGTACCACTAGTCATTGGTAATGTTCATAGAATTTAAGCTTTGTTTGCATCATATAATTATCAACTACTCTAGTTAGGTTATTATTATTTCACTATAATTTTTTTTTACTATTATTATTATTATATTTTATTACTATTAATTTTAAGATTTTTTGATTAAAATATTATATAGCTATTATTGTTAAATACAAAAATATAAGAAATTGAATTACATTTTTAAAGGCAATACTAAGGTTTGTTTTTCACATTTAGGTGAAACATCAAGGACACTTTACACTGCATTAAAAATTGCTAGATGCACCAGAGTTTCTATTTAACTCTCAGATTAATGCTTTTAGTTGTCCTCTAAATTAATTATCAAATCATGATATCTCTACTGTTAGTAAACTCCACTCAATTTTTAAATCAAACTATACCTCAGTCTACACTGGGCATATTAATGAGTTTCTCATTACAAAGGGATTTTTCAGGCCCATTAGTATGTATAAAAAAATGTGCTTCACCACAATACTTGGGCTGAAAGAATCTTAGGTTTTTTAATTTATTATCATGAAAAGCACCAAATGCTAAAATGGCTATTTTTAGATGGTAAGACAAAAGTCAATGGCAACAACGCTTGCATTATCTTTGCACTAAAAAAGAAATGAGCAAGAGATACATTTTCTTTTTGTTTACCAAGAAAAAGATGTGGGGAAATTATTATTGCACTAAAAAAGAGATGAGCAAGAGATAAATTTTCTTTTTGTTTACCAAGAAAAAGATGTGGGGAAATTATTATGGATTAATTAATTTAGTGTGGACAGATGAGCAAGAAATGAAATGGCAAATGAAATAAAAGCTGCTTTGAAAGATGTTGGTGTGCCTATTCTTAAAGAAAATATATTGTTTACAACAGCAAATAATCTAAGAATCTGTGAGATTACCCATAGCCTATTAGAAAAATTATGGAATTATGGATGATGTTGAGATTATAATTATTCTTTAATTGTGATACTATTTTACATTTCCTTAAATGTATTTTAATTTTATTTGATTGATTTGCTGATGTCTGTTATGATTGTAAATATGCTATTTTATTTCCAAAAAAACAACAAACATTTGTTGCAATAAAAAAAATCTATTTTGATTAATAATCAACCCATAAAATAGAATATCTTGACATTTTCTTACATAAAATCATGCATTAGGTATTAATATTTAGAATGCATCTATTCTTTTCATAATATTAATTATGTTCTTCATTAACTTGTGTTGCAGATTTGATATAGATTTAAAAATTATTTACTTCATTCTTCAAAAATTACTTAAAATCAAAGCATTACTTTTCAATTTTTTAAATAATATTTTCAGCATAATAATTAATTCATACTTTTAAAGTATAGATACCAGACACTTAAATAAAAAAAAAATTCTCTTTCAAGATTTAAATCTTTCAAAATGAATTTTTAACAAACATAAGTACTTTTCAATTACAAATAGTGTTTTACTATATATTCATTAAGAGTACACTTATATTTCTTTAAATAATAATTATTAATCCTATCAATACATTCAAAATTGATTCAATGTTACATGCAATAAAGAGAAACTCAAAACAAAATTAAAAAAAAATTGAGGATCATTCTTGTCACAAAATTAGATAAATTGGCAGCACAAACAAAAAAATACTCTTGACCTATTTCCCAGTTTGATTCAACTTCCGGTAGTGAACAGAAATGACATGGATCTAAAAAATCAAGACTTTCCCCCTCTCAAATAAAAATTAATATCTCCCCTTCCACTTGTCATACAATGATAAATTTAATATGGTTGGAAATATTTTTTCAATCCCTATTCAACCATATAGGTTTTATTAGTATATTGTGAGTTTGAATTTTTTATCGAACTACCTATAGTACAGTAGAGTCAGAGTTAAAGTTAAGTAGAGTACAGTAACTCTACATTACAGTAGTACAGTCTACAGTAGTACTACTAATGAGTCTAATGTAGATCTAGGACAACCAGGTTTATTATAAATTATACTTTTATTTATACTTATACTTATAGACTTATACTATAGTATAGTATAATTAAAGTATTTTATAGTTATAATTATACTACTGACTACTTATAGTACTTATACTACTTATAGATTATAGTTATAGTTATACTGTTATGTTATAGTTATACTAGTTATAGTATTATATTTATTTTTATAGAGTCTAGATACTAAGAAAGATTAGTAACTCAAGTAACTGACTAGTTCACTAGTAATCTAGACTCTAGTAGTATTGTAAGACACTAGAACTAGTAGAACCAGAATCTAGTATGATGACTAGATCTAAATAAGTAAATTCTAAATCTAAGTCCTAAGTTGACTAAACCAAGGCCAAGATATATTAAATTAAGTCTAAGATTGATATTATAACTACTAGATCTATAACTGATAACTTGACTTCTTCTAGATTGATCATCAGCTGCTCAGCAGATTCATGACTTGACATGAATTTAGTCTATAGATCTAGATCTATATTATATCTAGATTCTAGATCTACCCATAAATACTATAATTATAATACTGGTCCTATACTCCTATCTAGAGTTATTAGTATAGTTATAGCCTATAGTTTGCTATAGTAGCTATACAGAGTATACAGTATACACATACAAGTCTAGACAAGCTACTACTACTTTAACTACTAGCTAGATCTATATTAGACTGTTACTGTTGTGTATAGAGTTGTAGACTATTAGAGTGTAATAGAGTCTAGATCTATAATGATCTATATAGATTCTAGATATAGATCAGTAGACTAGATCTAGACTAGTAGATCTACTACTAAACTAAATCTAATATTATATAGTCTAGAATCTAGATCTGATACCATATGATATAATATGTTGAATTTGACAAGCTCTCATCCAAGTCACAAGAAAGATGATGCCTATTATAAGCTATTCTGACAAGATGAACATCTAATTTTTCGACTCAGGACCGGACACAACAGAATGATACAACATATGTACCAGAAGCTCAAAATTGGAACCAGTGAAATCTGCCCATGTGGAGTGTCACCAGAGAATGCTGACCATGTCCTCCAAAACTGCTCTCTTTACCAAGAGGCTCGTGCAAGACTTTGGTCCCAAAACACCTCAATAGAAAGAAAACTATATGGAGAGCTCCATGATTTGGAAAACACTGCACAGTTTATCTCATATATTGGTCTAGTCATCAGAATGCTCCAACATAAAAATGAAAAAGAAGAAGTTCACTTTTAAGATGATGTGTTTTACTTTACCTTTTACTTTCACTTCTGACAGCATATTTTGATAACTTGTTAACCTATAGAACTAGATTGCAAGTAAACAACTAAACTGATGTAGGTGTATATTTTAAATTATAGAACTTAAAATAACTAACTTATAACTAAATATAACTTTCATAGCAATATTTACGAATTTAACTCGAGATGAAATGAAATAAACGGATTTTTAAACAAATCTAATTCACTATAAAATTACGTCCTTAAACTTCTTTGGGTCATCTCTCATTCTTAACATAGATTATGACAGAAATGCTCCCTTTCTTCATCATCACTGTGGAAAAACGCACACCATAACACCCAACAACTAAAAAAAAAGACTAGAAAGATGCAAAATTAATTAATAGAGCTTTGAGATTTAAAAACAAAATAATATTCACATTTGACGAACAAAATTAGTAAAATCACTTAACTTAGAGACACATCTAGACAATACTGAAAAGTAAAGAAGCATTAATAAAACATTAAACCATAATTTACAAATACAAAAGCACAACCTTATAAAACACTCAGACACTAAAATAAATGCACATTTCTTATTCCATAAGCTATGACAAATTTTTACAAGTGCTTCTCTTCCCTAGTGCAATTAGAGCAGGGTACAGGTTACCTGAATCGGCCTGTAAAACCAACTATTCAGCACATTTTAAGTCTCTAATTAACATGCAAAACTAGATTGCTTCATAGCTTTTTTTTTTTTTTTCAATGTTTCTGTTTTCTTTTATGTTGTATTTTTTTTTTACAGGCAACACTTACCAAAAATGGTACAACTGCCAGTAATGAAGTTGAAGATGATGATGAAGAAGACTCTTCTAGTACAGAAGATACTGATGAGGTAAAAAAAACAACAACAATTATTGGAGATTTTCATTCTAAAGGTTATTTACAGAATCTGCTCTTTGTTTACATTATCCTATTTAATTCTACAGTTGAAAAAAAAAAAGTAAACAAAAATTGTATGATTTTTAAAATGTATAGTTTTTCAATGTGTAGGGTAACCACCAGACACCTACATACCAAAAAGAGGACAAAGCTTTTACAAAGGAAGGAAAAAAAAAGACAAAGTAAACATTAAAAACTGTTCTTCTATTTATTTATAGGAAATCATACGCTGTTAGGTTACTTTCTATCATATTTCTCAGAAAAAAAAGACATTTTTGCAGTAGTCCATTATTTACACTCCATGCAGAACATTCTCTTCAAAGTACTTTGTGAAAAGAATACCTTTCAATGTCAAGGCATAATTTATTTATCTCATGTCCACTGTGCATTCATCAGCCAAAACACTCTCTCATCGTTGGCCTGGGAATACAAAAGAAAAATTCACAAATACTACTGAGCTCTGTGTAACAAATTTCATTAGAACAGCTTTGTATATACACACAGCATTGTCCATAAAGAAGCTTATCTAAAAACTTTATATTTCTGTCTTGAAAAAGATTTCAAATTGCAGCACTGGTTAAACAATGTAACATTGTTGACATCAATACCTCTTTCCTTTAGGTACTGTATGCATGACAATAACTCATCAAATGACATGTCTTTTAATGTACTTGTATCTATAAACATCCATTGAAAGCACTAGAATTCCTTGAATGGTGCCATTGATTTCTTCAAAATATTAAATGCATTTTTGGTATGTAGATTGAGTGTGTTTCACAAATGCCATCTATTTGTCTTCCTAGCCTTCTTTGCATTTTTTCAGAAGTCTTCATTTGATCTGATAGTTCACACTCTCCTCTTATTTTACAACTAGTACTAACATTAGCCGAAATCTTGAATGTCAATAATTATTAAACAGAAATGTGACAACAGGGAGTACGCAACGTTGATTGGTTGATGCTATATATTAAGGGTCTCTAGTTGGCTTCTTTCATTCGTAGAATGACTATGGTTTATCTTGTAGAGCACTTTTTCATTTGACATTAGAGCCCTATTCTGAAGGAGACATTTTTGTCCACATTTAGCGTGAGTAAAGGTAGCATTTGGGTGGTAGAGGGACCATCCATTATTCGTTTGGCTCGCTTTTCCTTTGAGCTAATGCCAATGCTTTTTGCTGTAGCTTTCTTTGTCACCATCTCTTGGCCTAGTGCATTCTAGGGCTACGTCTTCTCAGTAGTCAATATCAATGTCCACTGCTTTGAGGTTTCATTCAATTACATTCACATATCGGAGATGGTGGCGTTGTCCAAGGATGTTCACTCTTTCCTGCTATGTGATTCTCACGTGCCACTCATGCGTTGAAGCTCTAAATCTTTTCTTCTTTTTATGTTAAGGGAGTGTTTGTATTTAAACCAGGAGATAAAAAGTATTCAATTCAATTATAATTATATGCCATTGCAGTGAACAACAGTGAAAATGCCTGCCAGTCTAATAATCAACTGCCTTTACTTTCCCCAACTAATTTCAGGTACCCATTAGACTTGGGTATTCTCATGGGTGCTAAAAATCCAGAAACTCAAAATCCCAGTCTTCACCAAGATTTGAACCTGGGACCCCTTCTGTTCAGAATCCAGTATTCCAAGCAATTTACCACTCAGTCACTATACCCCAAATATATCATTTCAACTGTTTATTAGTGCATTATGTGGTGTTAAGGAGCTACATTGTTTTCTGTCTTTATTGCAGGATGTTGAACCTAAGCTTAAATATGAAAGGTTAGCCAATGATGTCACCAGCATTCTCAGTAAAGATGCAGCCAGTTGTATAGCAGTTCATTCAAAGGTTTGTATATAAGGCCAGACTTTGTTTTACAAATGCCATTTTGGTGAAATCCAAATGGGCACACAGCTCTCTCATTCTCTTTCTTTTCTATTTTAAATTTAGAGACTTTTTAAAATGAGTGTGTCACATTTTACTTTCCTCAACTAATGTCTGATTCTTATTAGAGTTGGGTGGACTCAGGGGCATCCTAAAAAAGTAAACTTACTCTTGGTTTGTTCAATTTAAAAAATATTATTTAAAGGAAACTAAAATAAATATCTCACACTTGTATATTTTTTCTTATTATTTTATTTATTTATTTATTTTTTTTTTTTGGTTTGCTTTCAAGTTTCTGGCATTAGGAACTCACTGGGGAACAATACATATATTAGACCACATAGGCAACAATATTAGAGATAAGGAAGTTTCAGCAGTAAGTAATGCTTTGTCATAAATCTTTAGTGTATCTATTTGTACAGATTTGTTACCTTTAGTAATAGACAATAGTTTTAAAATACTGTAACTAGTTGAAAACGCAGAAAATTCCATTTAAAAAATCTGCTTTCTTTTTCTTTTATTATAGCACACAACTACTGTTAACCAGATTAGCATTGACGCCAATGGAGATTTCTTAGCCAGCTGTTCAGATGATGGACGAGTAAGTGGTACAAAAGAATTTTTTTTTTTTTAATTTTAAAGACTGTACAAAGTCTTCGTAGATGTAATAACTATTTAAAACATAACATCGTTTTTGTAAACTTAAAACCATTTAAAAGGACAACGAAAGCCTTGGTAAACAATAATAAAAGCAAATGACAGATTTTATCATTTTTATTGCTTAACTTATTCATTTTTGTTAATTCTATGACTTTTTTTTAAATTAAAACTAATTAAAAAAAAAATTAATCTTAGTCTTATGAAGCAATTAAACTACTAAACACACACAACTTAAGCTAAAAATGCTATCCATAGGGCAGATGGTGTAATGGCCATCTTTTTCTGTGGTTAACAAGCGTCCAATGTGGTCAGCACAATGACCAGCCGCCTTTACTTTCCCCTACGTATGTCGAATACCCATTCGAGTTTGGCATCCTAAAAATCTTGAAATCCAAAATCCTACTCTTCATCAAGATTCAAACTCAAGACCGCTCAGTTTGGAAGCCAAGGACTTTACCACTTGGCCACTATGCCCCACAATTAAAGCTAATAGCATAAGTTATTAGTTATACTTTTTAAATTGAATCAAAGTAAATGAGTTTTTCTTTTATTTGTTCATAATAGGTCATAATTACAGGTCTGTATGCTCCAGAAAACCAGGTTGTACAATTTGATCGACCAGTGAAGGCTATCGCTCTTGATCCTTTGTATTATAAACCCAACAGTAAAAAGCAATATGTGACTGGCGATGATAAGGTATTATTAAAAAATGTGTATGAACATGATTTATTAAAATCTTTTAAGATACAAAATTATTTGATTTACTATTTTTTTAAAAAAATGAAAAGCTACAATTGTAAAAATGTTTTAAAACTTTGCATTTTTATTTAAAACATTTTTAAACAATATTTATTTGTGAATACATTTCCACTTCTTCACCATCCCAGTTGATTCTGAATGAGAAAGGTGGCTTGTTTAGTCGTCATAAGATGCATATTATTCACCAAGGTGAAGGCCCAATCAGAAATATAAAATGGGGTGGAGAGTTCATTGCTTGGGTCAATGACAAGGTAAGCAAGAGCATTTTATTTATGGTTTTTAGATTTCTTTTAAATTATCCATACATTTTATATGTAGATAAGTGATAGACTGTACATTTGGAGCATGGGGTGCTCTTAGCTTAGATTAGGTTTTACTCATAAACTCTTGTGACTGGCTGCTAGAATTCTGAACCTGATGAAATAGCTATGTGCAAAAAAAAACTCCTCCTCTCCCCCTCCCCAACATATTTTTCTAATGTAAATCTGCTTATATATTTGTAAAAGTGTTTATAACATAATTATCTTTGTTAACAGTTTTTATAAAAATCTGATTTTCTGTAAAAAAAATAATATTTTTTTTTAACAGGGAGTAAAAGTGTTTGATGTGACAGCCAAAGCTAAAATAACTAAAATTGATAAGGATCACAAGTAAAAGTTTAATAAATTTTATTTATGTTATTGTTATTGGGAAAATAGGGAAAGCTATTGTTAGTGCATTTTTTTGGTTTGTACTTTTGCAATTGTTGTGCAGTAGAATAAATAGTAAATTTTGTGTAATTATAATTAATCAATTTAGTAAAATATATTTCAAAAAGTAATTTGTATTTTTTTATTTTGAAAAGCATGCGAAATGACTTGTGCATCTGTCAGATGGTTTGGCGTGATGAAAGAACACTTTTGATTGGTTGGGGTGATAAAATCAAGGTGTTTATTTTGTTATTTTTTTCACTTAGTATTTATGCATTGCAAAGATATCTTATTCTAAAGCAATTATTTTAATGTGTTACTGTTTTGTTGGGCTAATTAAGTTTATGAAATCTATAATTGAAGTGAGAAATGAACTATAACTATTTATATTTATATGTTTATATAATCAATTATTTTTTTTACAAAGCTTATTGAAATCAACTCGCTCTGTCTGTCTGAAAAAAAAGTTGGTAAACATTATTTCTCCCACACCCATTCTCGGATCAATGTGAAACTTTGAGCAATTATTTAATTAATTACTGGTAATTAATTATTTCCTTTGATACTAACAAGGCCAATTAATCCTTCAGTATTCATAGATACGTCTAAATATGTATGGTTTCGTTTCCTTAGATAATTGAACACATTATTTCTCCCTCACCCATCAAGTTGAAACTTTAAAAAAAATGTATTGTCCTTAACAAAACATGAATCAATTAAAAAAACTAACCATTTAGTCAATTAATTATTTGTAACAAATTATTTTGTTTGATATCAAAAAAGGAAAACAACTTCTACATATAGAAAGATATAGCTGTAAGTGTGGAGTCCTTCCTCTGGTAAAGCTTTGTTTTGTTTTAAAAAAAAAAGGATTTTTGTTTATATTTTGCTTGTTTCTCTTCAGATTTGTGTTGTAAAAGACACCCCTAAACATACAGAAGAGGGTCCGTCAAGATTTGTTGAAATAAGTATGTGGGATCATTTATTTTGTAGTTGTAACAAAAATTGAAATATATGTATAGAAATAAAAAGCCCCGTCAGTTATAGAAGTTTCGTATAACAATAAAACATTAATAATACTGAACTTCACAATAAATTAAACAATAACATAACTTTTTATCATTAGAAATACACAATGCTGAAATTTAAATTATGATTATGCTAACTTAATTTTCTAATATAATGATCCCTAGACGCACTGTGGACATTTTGCAAAATATTTTCACATGATACTTACATCTCAAAACACTTTTCATTTATATTTCTTAAAATTTGTATGTAGAATTTTTTATGTTTATTTTTACTTACATTACTTACTGATTCAACATTTTGTTTTTCTCTTTCAAAAGCTCACATCTTTTCAACAGACTTCATTATATGTGGGTTAGCTCCTCTTGCTACAAACTTAGTTGTCCTATCTTGTGAAAAAACTGAGGAAAACCAAGGGGTATATATTTGGAATTTATTTTCATTATATCACTAGCATGTATTAAATAGCAAGTAATATTAAAATTGGTCATTATACTGATACCCAAATTAGAAATAGGTCTCAATACCTGCAATCATATATATATATGTTTGTAATGATAGCTAATAAAAATGCTTTTAATGCTGTATCAACAGAGGTGGACTGGGTGTCAAAATCAGTCCTGGCATTAACCATACGATCCATCTCTCAAATTACATGCTATATGATAATGACGAACATTCATTCGTACCTGCCTTCATAATATAATAAGTTTGTGCATGCCTAACTTTATGTAATTTGTATTTGATGGCTGGTATACTATATGTTATCTCAATGTGTCCCACAATAATTAGTTTGAATTACTTCATTATGATAAAAAGGATGGCTGTCTGGTCGTGCGGCAAGTGTGCTGGACTGTCATTCAGTTGCCTAGATGATCCTGAGACACAAAGATAAAGGCACATTCCTTATCCCATATGCCAGGAAAAATTTGTTTAAATACTCCTTCTTCCCTAGTGCTATTAGAGCATGGAATGGATCGCCAGAGCTAGCCAGGAAAACCAGTGACTTGGCAGAAGGACGTAATCATCTTCTTTTTTGAAGTAACGTCTGTATTATATAAGATAAGAAGATAAGATAACAGTTCATACCCTGCCAGCTGTCATTCCCTGTCATCCTGCGGAAGGTTTGGACTAGGAAGTAGATTATCTTCAAATCTGAAACCAATACATGTAAAACATTTTACAAAGAACATATTGGGACAAACATCACTGTTCACACTATTGTTAATTCTATAGGAAGCTAGAAAATAAGATCCTTGTGTTGTTGGTTACCACAATTCATGGTAGAGGGTAAAGGCTGTTCAGTCATTAAGGAAAATGTGTTAGGCTAGTATTACACAAATTTAAAAGATTTTTTATAAAAGGTAATCAGAGGGCCGGTCATGACGCTCTTTGGGCCCCTTTTGTAAGAGAGTATTATAAAATCTTTTACTGTATTGTGGGCCCTTCAATTCCAAGTGACCAGCCCATTTGGGTGCCTGCCCACCAGGCTTTTGCCCTATTGCCCATATATCCAGTCTACCCCTGTTTATCATTGATTTTTTTATCTTCTCATTACATGTTTTCTTTACATTTAAACAAAATTTTTTTTTTTTTTTTGTTGTTTTTTTTGTCAGCCTGGATTGACCCAGTCTGGCAGACCTCATCTTCAGATTTTAGATCCTCACGTTAGAAGCTATGAAGAAATTTCCAATGATGCACTTTCTATTAGAGGCTTCCAGCTTGTTCGATGTAATGACTATCATTTAGGTAATGCATACTGTAAACATGAATTTGTAAAAATAAGCTTTAATTACTTTACTAGTAAAACTAATTGTTTTGACTTAGTAAAATTTGTAATAAGTAATTTTCATTTGTTACAGTTTTCAAAACAAATTAAAATAGTTAAAAAGATTTACACAGTGAAAGATCTTGGCTGCATAAGAGAATTGAATGTTTTTGTTTATGACAACAATTAATATTTACAAAAGATTTTATATGTCAAAGCATTGTGTGTTGTTTTTTTTTTACATTTTTTTTAAATATTTTTTTTTTTGCATTTATATAACTATTTTTTTTTTTTTTGCTTGCAGAATGCATCCCAGAAGAAAATTTGTTTTTTATTGTAAGTCCTAAAGATATTGTTGTTGCCAAGCTGAGAGATCAAGATGACCATATCTCCTGGCTAATGGAGCACAAGAAATATGAGGTACAAAATGGAAACTTGCCTTCAATTCGTTACAACTAACTAATCATTCTCTGAAATAAGAAGTGATTATTGTAAACTGAGGCTGATTGACCTTTTTACTGGCCTATGATGCAATGTGTGACATTGATAACACTGTATACTGTATAGAACGTTGATATAATTTTTCAGTAGGTTATATATATATATATATATATATATATACATATATATGTATATTTGAAATGTGTGTTCATTTAGAAATATTATTTTATTTTAAAGAAGTAATGTCAGTTGGCTTGGCTTTAGTCTTTGTCTTTTGTTTATTAGTCAACATATACACAGGGGTGCCACTTTTCCGGAATAATCCAGAAATCCGGGTTTTGAGGGGTCCGATTTTCTCCCCTCCGGGTTTGCCTTCTACAATTTTGTTAAAATCCAGGGTTTTAGTTAATTTAGATTTTTTCGAAATTTCTGGTCATTTTCTCCCGTTAATTTTAGTTTGTTAGTTCCGATCGCGCGAGCCGCCATTTTTAAACAAATTCGACCCGTCACCCGTCTCATATTTCGCAATTCGCGAGACTTTCACATTGCATGCACACTAAGCTTTATTTACCGGTACAGTATTTTTTTTTAAGTGACAAAAAAGTGTAAACATTCTAGATCTATATAGAATTTCTAGATCTACGGAACGCGCCTCAAATCGGCTCGCTTTAGAGTCTAGATCTATTTCTATGATCAATCTAGATCTGATCTAGACTGTAAAATCTTGTATTTAGTATAGATATAGTCTAGTAGATCTACTCGTGTACCTAGCGGCTAGTCCTAGATCTAGAAATAGAAAGAAAGAAAAAATTCACGAGTGAGAAATTATATTTTTTTTTTTCTTTCCGTGTTTTATATTTTAATATTTGTATAGGTTCCATATAGACATAGAGCCTTAGCCTATGTCTAGACTAGTCTAGAGCTATATTGGTCTAGAGTATTATAGAAGTAGGATCTAGATTTAGGATATTTACATCGTTTTAAGATCAGAACTAGATTTAGATGTTACTAGATGAACTAGAACTAGAATCAATGATTGAAGAATTAAATTAGTAAGTTTGCGTTTGCCTGAAGACTTAGAGGCTAGAAAAAATAGATCGATTGGTCAATAGATCTAGATTTATACAAATAAATTATAATTATGTATAAGCAGTCCAGCACATTCTAGCCATCTAGGTCTACATATTTAAATATTAGAAACTAAATCTAAATGTTCATTTTGGAGTAGATCTGGACTAAATCTCAAATCAATTTTATCTTGTTGCAATAGATTTACAGGTCCATGCATGTACATTGATGGAATCAGTTTTATCAATGTTGATTAAAGTAGGCTGCTTCAAAGGAATAATGAGGGTAAAAATGTTAAGAGAGAAACATCATTTAAAATAACTGTGTGTTTGTGTGTGTGTGGGGGGGTGTACAAACATTGTTAATATAAAATTGTACTAAATCCTCTTAACTTGTATTACAAGCTTTATCAATCAATACACACAAACTCTATTTATTATAATGATAGGCTTACTAATTACATATTTAAAACATGGGGGGCATATTATGATATAGATCTAGGTAGTAATTTAATACTGTTCTTCTTTCGTAAAATTTTGGTGCATAAATTGTATATGCGGTATGTTTCAGGGTTGGTAAAGTTTGGGGTTTATGATTTCAGGGTTTGTAAAATTTGGAAATTCGGGTTTCAGGGTTTACTTGGTCTCATGGGTGGCACCCCTGCATATACAGTTAAAGATCTAAATTTATGCCTTGATTGTTGATAGAATGTACTTAAAGTTTTTAGTACTGATCACTTAGAAAGGATGTTTTGTAGATTTGCAAATGTAAAGACATAGAAACACAGCACAAAATAAAATGAAATCTTCTATACATAAACACAGCTCAAAAATTCACAAATTTCTGGCCAATCTGGCAACTACTTGAAAGCTTTTTTTTTTTAAGTTTCAACAAGAAATTAGCACTGATGCTACTCTGCCTTTATGTAACTTTGCCCACTGTTGATGCTAGATCTATGTCTTACACACAGATTCACACATTTTTAAATAATGAATTTTTTATTGCCACTTGGTAAAAAAAGGTTGCAGACAGTACATCATTTTTTTTATTTTTTTTTAGAAAACTACTTAATCTAAAAAAGTTTGAAAACCAGTTAATCTAAAAGTAATCTGCCATCTTCTTTTACTCTAAAAGTAATCTGCCATATTCTTTTACTTTCAGGAAGCCATGGCAGCAGCCACAGTACACAGTAAAGAACTCAAGCAACATACATATTTTGTAATGCAACTTTTATTACCTTAAATTTCTTATTTTGTTTTTCAAATTTATTATTTTCTGTCTAGAAACTTGGGCAATTTTATTTGATGCTTTCAGGACATTGGCAGAGAATACCTAAATTATCTGTTGGAAGAAGAAGCTTATGATGATGCTGGCAGACTGTGTGTCAAAATTCTTGGAAGAAAAAAAGAGTCTTGGGAGGAAGAAATCCTTAAATTTGCTAAAATTCAACAGTTGAAGGTAAATAATAATATTTTAAAAAATCTGCAGGTAATTATTTTA
The DNA here is from genome assembly GCF_947242115.1 of Biomphalaria glabrata. Lineage (NCBI taxonomy): Eukaryota > Metazoa > Mollusca > Gastropoda > Planorbidae > Biomphalaria > Biomphalaria glabrata. The sequence goes on along the minus strand of NC_074711.1, from coordinate 33,030,830 downwards.
TGTATTTTATCATTTGTATAAAACATTGTTAGTGATCAAATTTACTTAAGTATCTGTCATTTGGACTATATTTCATGGCATCCACATATTATTAACTTCAGTATTTTAGTAAAAGCGCTCTTGCTTAGATCATTTTAGGATGGCATTTGTGGAAAGAAAGAAAATTTACCTTTAAATACTTAAGTTCAGTTATGTAAATAAATCATTGTCAAACTTTATTTCAATTTCAAAGAATTGAAATTTAATTGTTTTAGTATAGTAATATATATATATATATTATTACTGTCTTGTAACTATATATTAGATTTTTTATTATGTTGTAAAACTTAATTTTTGTGATTCCAGGCCATTGCAAGTTACATTCCAAGATCTGCTCCCAGATTAAGTTCAGCAATCTATGAGATGGTGTTAAATGAGTTTTTGACTACAGATTGTGAAGTGAGTTTTATCTTCTTAATATTCTTATGACTGCAGCAAGAAAACAAAAAGATTTGATTTTAATATTAGTAGGTTTAAATCTAGCAAATAGTATTTGAAGGTAGATGTTTACGTATCTAGTATATCTACCTTTACTCCTTTCCTTTACATGATCAGTTATTGTAAAGTAAGATTTTATGGCCAGTATGTTTACCATTTAGACTTCTAACATATGCTAGGTGCCTACTAGATTTAAAAAATACTAAATAACTGTGTTTGTGTATTCCCTGCTTTACAGTATTTTAACTATAACCCAAGTCATCTTACATCACATTAAACTTCAATGTAGAAGTTTAGCAGTTAAAAGGTTTAGCTTGCATTTGGTTTAGCTCATCGCAGTGGCAATGCTTTGAAAGAGCTGGTTATTTGATGAAAGATGTACATTGTTGTTTGTGTCAAACCTTTGCACAGATTTTGTAGATAGATTTCAGTTGTTTTTTTTAATTATCTTTTTGGTCTCATTTTTTTAATCGGCTTCTGAATTCACCTTTTGATAAATATTAGGGGGCTGCATTATTATTTTTGTTTATCAGAAGTAAAATATTTCTGTTAAATTCATTAGAACATTTGTGCAAAATGCTGCATTTATTTTTCTAGCTATGATATTGTTATAAACCTGGTGGTGGCACAGAGAGGGGTAGTGGTGTGTGTGTAGTCAGCCGTCGCAAATCGCCCCAGGCCAGCGCTAGACGAGCAGTCAACCGTGATGAGCTACGACGGTCAGCCGAGTCGAGTGTCAACAGGACGGTTCGGGAAGGATCGCCGTCGTGAACAGAGCTTAGGAGCGTCACGAGAGTTGTAGTCATCTGACCACCAAGAAACGTAGAGCGGCGTTCTGTCCGGTTCGAGAAGGCCAGTAAAGACCCTATATAAGAGCGGAGGTGTCGCAGTCAAGACGGTTGAGAAAGGTGGTTCACGACAGGGGCTCAGAACACGGTCAACTACAGCACTGTTCAACGGTGTGGTTCTGTACGGAGCATTACGACGGTTCAGTGCGGAGTACTGTCAAGTACAGTTGAGACGACTGGCGTCTTGATCTTGGTCTGCGATCGAGTCCGACACAATGAGCCTAGTGTGTGAAGTCAGTCCTGAACTGTTGAACCCAGTGCAAGCCCGGAACGAGACAGAGAGGCCAGTGCAAGAGTTGATACGGCAGTACAGTGTTATCGGAGAGATATTTGTACAGTGTACGTGTTGCCTATTGTACAGTATTGGCTGTTATTTATTCAACTATTAAAGTGTTACGTTACTTCAGAGCCCTGAGTTGTCAAGTTCTTTAAGTTGGTGGTGTATGGTGCAGAGAGCCTGAATAGTGAGATTTGTAACAATTTATATAATACATTGCTTACATTTTACATTTTCTTTTATTTTGTTTATTCAGAATTTATACTCTTAAGAATTGTTACTTTTCATGAATTCTTTCACATCCCTAAATTAGATTGTCCTATTTTGACAAAGGGCAGGGAATAGAAACTTAAATTAGCAGTTACTTCCTTATTACCTAGTGAATCAAACTTTGATATACACAGAAACGACAATCCAGTGATTTAGAGCTCATGTTAATAACTTAGTATCTCTATTTCTTGGTAGAGATTCTACCAACTGATCAGAGAGTGGCCACCAGACTTATATGATAATGAATCTATCATTAGTGCAGTGCTGATCAAACTGGATAGAGATACAAACTCAGAACTTTTGTTACAAAGTTTGGGTCAATTGTAAGTTCAATTATTAATTGATTTTAATCTAGAAATAAATGTTTAAGTTTATATTATCTCTTATGGATTTGTTTCATCTTCATTTATACATTGAGATAATGCATGCAATAGGATTATTAAAGAAGGATTTCTTATTTAGAATGTCTTGTTCACTTTGAGAGACTAAGTTTGAATAAGGATTCAAAATAATATAAAAATAATTTATTGAATATACCTCCATTTTCTAGATATGCATATCAGAAAGCATATGACAAGGCCTTAGGTATATATCTCAGGTAATTTTTATTTTATAAGATAAGCTAAGTCCTAAACTAATTATTATGTTACTAAAAAATAGGATGTAATTATTGTCTCTTTTGAAGTAATGTCTGTAATTTATAAGAAGAAGAAGAAATGTATATATTTACAGTGCAATCAATTTCATTGAATGCTGTATAATAGCATACATTTCATAGCACAATAATTGAAAAGCTGAAACTCATTAAAGCAGGTTTTCTGCATATTTACTTATCCAGATTTGAATTAGGTAGATCTCAAGTTGCTATGATTAAACAAGCATATTGTTTGTTGTAAACAAAGTTCAAGCCTAGGTTAAACCTCAAAGTTGGCTATGTAAGTTCTGCTTACATACATAAACAGAACTTGCACAGCTGTTTTGCTATTAAGCAGGTGCTACTGTAATATGCAATCTCTAGCCGTAATTTCTTATGTTCATGCTGTAATGATACAATACATTGCTTAGGTTAAAACACAACGATGTTTTTCAATTAATTCACGACCACAATTTGTACGACAAGATCAGTGATAAGATTATTCAGTTGATGGACTTGGACCAGGACAAAACTGTAAAGATGTTACTGGACAACAGTGAGACTGTTCCGGTTAGTATACACACAATCTAAAATGTACATATTAACTTCATCTGTCCTGTAGTCTGTTGAACTGTTGGGGCACCACTAATGATTAAATGTATCTAATGTTAATAGAAAAATAGCTATTCCTTTTTTTTTTTAGGTTGGTTAGTGTGAGTGTAACAATAGTTATAGAGCTAATTATTTTCACCTCTTCATGAACTGGGTTTGAAAATGTTCACTAGTGAACATAAAAATAAAATTAAATATACTGTAGAACCAAGACATGCATTTTGCTGATGATGTTCCAAGTCTTCACCTATCAGCAGCAAATGGGGAATGCCAGAGAAGACCAGTGTTGTGGTCATCAGTACATCAAAGCTAGACTTGATAGATCCAAGCATAGTGCTTAGATTGAGTGGTTAAAGTTAACTTGAACAAAACGTGGCACACAAAATGGAAGGGAAACACTTTACCTGTCTGGGTAGCATAACATTGGAAACAGTTCTTTTGGTAGCTAGAGCTTTAAAAACTGTGTTGGTTTAACCCAGTGTTTGTCAGTTTATTACTTTCTTTACTCAAGTAATCTTATAATCTGAGAAGATTTGATTTTTGAATGCATTTATTGTTATTTACTCATAAGAGCAGATACAATTTTAAACATGTCAAGAATGCAGTAGATAGACAGCATACCTAAATTAGTTAATTTAATTAGGTTCATTATCATTTGACATTGACTGATCTAATTTCACCTAACAATCTAAATGTCACTTGATGTATCTCCATTATGAAAGCTTAAACAATTAATAACAGATTGCTATGTACTTGCAGGTGGAGAAAGTGGTTCAACAGTTGAGCAAAACTCCCAAATATCTCTATGTGGTAATACATTTTGTCTTTCTCATATAGTACCACTTGTTAAGTAGTATCCATCCTTTTTGTTTTATTATTGCCCATTCATTTAAGCCATATCCTACTGATAGATCTACCTCTCTCTGTTTGTTTCAACTCCAGTATCTGGACCAGATGGTGCAGAAAGATTTCCAAGGGACTCAGACATATCATGGCAAGCTGGTCAAACTGTATGCTGAATATGACAGGTCCAAGCTGCTGCCATTCTTGGGCAGAAGTGAATTCTACCCACTACAGTCTGCACTGGAGGAATGTGTGGCAAGAGATTATTATAAGGAGCAAGTCTTCTTGTTGGGTAAAGCTTTGACATCATTCAGCATTGAATAAATTTTACAACATTATGACAGCTTTATTCATGTTTGATATCATACACCTGCTTGATGTAGAAACCCTTAACATTGGCTTTTTTCTAATAAAATTCCTTTGGGATTGATGGAGGGCGGGATATTAAGATCACTTGTCTATAGTTTTTTTTTTTTTTTTTGTGTTTTGGGGGGCAGTCGCAACAACCAACTGTTAATACTTTCTCCTTTTAACTTTAGTTATTTATTAAAGCAGGTTAAACTACAGAGATTCTAAAAAAAATCTTTTGTTTGCTAAAAAAGAAAATTTTTTTGCCTGTTGCATTTATTTCTAAAGGGGACATAAGCTCAAAAGCTATTTTAAACGTTTCTTAAATAATAAATGTATAACAAGCATCTTTAGCCACCTGGCTTCTTTAACATATAGTTGATAAGTTAGTTAGCTGTTTTAAAAACTATATATATTATGCAAAAACAAAAATGGTTTTAGTTTGAGATGCTACATTTGATACCTTTCATACATTTTCAGTGTGACTTTGAGGACTTATATTTAAGACATCTAAATTGAGGACATGATAGAGAGGCTAGTCTTATTAAAGGATTGCCTGACAGAGAAATAAAAAAGTCTAAATACTGTACATACTCTGTTTTTCCTCATATATCTACAAATACTATTTCTGTTGAGGGCTGGCTACATTATTGTCTTATGCTCTGATAGTTTCCACGAGTTGGAGCTCAGTGAAGGAAAGATACTCTGAAAATGAAATTTTAAAAATTAATTACATTGAATGCACTACTGCTGCTCACTAACCAAAGTATGTACTGGCTTTAGATAGAATTTTTTTACAGCCATTCTTATAGTCCAAAAGATTAATGATGTGACTATTGTAAACAAGTGAAGCTCAATAGTTGGCTTGTACTCCATTGGCTATTTTTCATAGATCGTGGGAAACATTGGTTCATAATGCTCCTGCACTAAGAAGAATTGTTTCAGGCTTTCTGAATTCTGTTTTAACTTGTCATGGAGGTCACATGCTCTTGGGTTATTACTTTAGATAGTAACATTTTGCTTTGAATCCAGTAGTTATAAGAGTAACTGGAGCTCTTACTCAAATGAATTTGTTACATTCTAGTGTAAGCTGAATTTTCTAGATCAATATATGTTTGGACATTTTTCAGGTCGCATGGGAAACTTGACCCAAGCACTGAAGTTGATTACAGAACAGCTTCAAGATGTCAATCATGCTATTCAGTTCTGTATGGAACAAGCTGATGAAGAGCTGTGGGAAAACCTGATAGAATACTCCATGGACAAACCAAGTGAATAAAACTTCATCGATTTTCTTTTTTCTACAGCAACTGGAACAGCATCTAAAAAAAACAATGTTTTAATTTTCTTAAAATTGATTCAAATACATTTAGAGTGTAAAGGAAATAAGTAATAAAATGAATATTTTAATTAATCTTGAATGATAAAAGTGAAGATTAATAAAGACTCTGTGACTATAGTCTTTATGTGTATCTAATCCCATTTTGTTTTGTATAGAGTTCATCACTGCATTGCTACAAAATGTTGGTGCCCACATTGACCCTATTAAAGTGATCAGTAAGATCAGAAGAGATTTAGAGATTCCAGGCCTCAGAGATTCTCTAGTGAAAATATTGCAGGACTACAATCTGCAGGTGAAAGCTGTCAAATTTTTCTGTAAAGTTTTAAGTTCAAATATATTGTTCTCTCCAAATTATAAATTATCTTTGTTTGGATAAATTAATGCTTTTAATTAAAGCATGCTTATGATACATAAGAAAATATATTTTACTGAATCAAACATGATAAAAGTCTTTTACTGGGTATTCACCAACCATGAAACTGTCCCATCATTTGTTCTCGACTTTGTCTTTTGAACTTGACTCATTCATCTTTAATTGATTGGATCTCTTTCCTCATCACTGAATCTTTCTATTCATTAGTTGTGATTTCATTCTGTGGGTGACTCTGGATTCCACCATGTCTGTGTTTGTGTTGCAATATGTAGTTTCTCTTAAGTTATCTGCATCAAAATAGCCATGTCCCTTTCTTTTCCTGCAATGTTCTTGCAAGATCAGTCATCTAATAGGCCTACTCATGTGTGCCTAGGTCACAACTACCTTGTTACTATTATGACATTAACAATCTAGTTGTAAACTCTAACAACATACAAACAACAAATGGAAACACAACTACCACTTGAGTAATTGAGTTCCTATAGACTTCTTGGTAACAATTGTATGACCTTGAAACACCCTGACTTAAAGTTGAATAAAGGAGTTTTTAAATCTTTCTGTATTTTAGAAGAGCTGACCACTTCATCTAGATCAGATGTAACTGGGGTAAAATGGGTGCAAATTGTCTTTAATAATTTTACATGTTTTGGAAAGGCATTTTCGATGAAGTAGTTTTTCAAGAGACAGTAGCTGTATTTTAATTAGATTTATGCATACTACATCACAAATAACATAATAAATATAGTATGATATAACTAGGTTATAATTTATATACTACACCATAAGTCACAATGACGTAGTGAATGGTGGTATAGACATTGTTCGACACCTATCCTGTAGGAGAGAGGACCATATACATCCAAGAAATGTTCACTCTCACTACTTGAAAAGAGAACTGCGTCAAAATTGTGTCTGAAAGAAGTGAAAAACTTTTACAAAGGTCACAGGACACACATTTGAGACTGAACGGAAAACTACTTGGAAGGCTGTTGACAAGTGTGAAAAGAGAACTGTGGCTAACAAATGTAGGTCTGCTTAGCCTTGTGAAACCCTGCCTTTACATGCTTTAGTTAATGCTGTGTGTTCATTTGTTTATCTTCAGCTGTTCTTGAGAGATGGTTGCCGTAAAATTTTGGTTGCTGACAGTTTTAATCTTTTAGACAGACTAGTGAGGACACAAAAAAGAGGAATCTTTGTTGATGGTACATTTTTTAATACTAATTCTTAAATTATCTTTCAATGATGAAGAAATTTGACTGACACAGATGGCTGTCAGGTTGCTTGGTTTGCACTTTTTACTATTGCCACAATGGTCTCTATTTGTACCTTGCTTGCCTTCACCCCCTGTCCTACTAAAGAAAGTATAGGCTTTGATTTAATTTTCTGACATATTTAAAACAAAAACCTGTCTGGTTCTTTTATTTTGTAAGTTTAACATTAAGAAAAAAAAAAGGCATAAACTATTTCTTAAAAAAAAAATTATTTCAACATAATCAATACAAATTATGGCTGCTTAATGGCATCCAAAAAAAAAAGTCACAAAAGTTGGTGAAATTAGAATATAAATATTTTCTTCTTTAGTTAGCTGGAAAAAGAATAGTAAAATTGATAGTTATGATTACTAGGATGCTGCAATATATTATGTGGTCTATAAGTATGTATTTTGTTTGTTACTTCATCGCAGTACATCAGGAGCTCCAGCTTGATATATTTTAATTAGAAATGAATCATGCTGTAAAAAGTAACACACATAACAAATTTCAACCATTTGTAAAATAAATGTTACATACAGTTACAATGTTGGCTTATTGTAACACATTTTTTTCTATTTTTACATATTTTGAAAAGAATAAAGTTTATATTATTTTTAATAGAGTTTATGCTCATTTTTAAGGGGAAATATGTTTTTGATATTTAAGGAATTAGGTTTTCAGCACAGTTGAAAAACAAATGATATTTGCAATCTGAGGTTTTAGTGTGACTTTTTAGTTTTATCAAATTTAGAAATATTAATTTTACAAAATTTAATCATTTTAAATGACTGTCTGCTTAAAAATTAAATAAATTTGTTCATGTTTTTTTTTACATATATATATATAAATTCATGCTGATATCAAAATATATTTATCTTTATTTAGATAGTCAACTGTGTCCAGTCTGTAATCAGAGGTTGACAGTCAGTGGTAAAGTATTTTTCTTTTAGTATAAATTTTAAACAATTTTGTTTTAGTATTTATTTACTTTTATATAATTGTCTCTCCCCCCCCCCCCCTCTCCACGTTTTTTTTTGTCAAGATAAAATGCAAATATTTGTTTTTATGCTATTGATGGATTATCCTCTCATCATGCTTTGGTCTTATTATTACAGATTTACGCTATGCTAGTAATTTAAATGTGTTTCACTGCCGACATGCTTTCCATGAGGACTGTATGCCAGCCTATGTTGTAAGTAATTTTGCTAGAACAAAAAAAAATAAAAACTTGATTGCAAAAGCAACCTATATATTGTATGGTAAAATCTGCAACCACTCTAATATTTTTGTGTGTCTACATTTCAGACTCATTGTTTAATCTGCAATTCTGTCAAGAAAGACCGTAGACCAGGAGCACGAGAGCATTACTTAAAGTAATGATAATCTTCCAAGAAATATTTGGTAAAAAGTAAAAAAAAAAATGTATTCAATTCCATTATTAATGAACAGTAGAGTACTGTTATTATTTATTCAAATTTTGCAGTGGAATATGTTGCAGCGGAGTATCTAAAAGTTTTGACTATTCTTAGGCTTAATCATTAAATTTAAAATATTCATTATTAATAATTCTTATTCGGCAATCTAATAAATTTAGTAATGTCTTTCATTATGATCTACTATTTTACTTTTGTTGTAATTTCCATTTATTTTTGGTGCTTTTAAAAGCAAAATAAAAAACTTCAAAGGAACAAAAGCTTTTTTTTTATATAGTTGTGTAAATAAAAATGATTTTCCTGACTTAATCTTTGTAAACTATTTTTATTACATTAATGACAATGTAAGCACAAAAAAAATAAGAACTGAAGTCACATCAGAACAAATCCTAAACCTCAGAATACTCTGTGAAAAATGTCTCCAACACTAAGAGAATCTTTTCCATGTCTTTATTGATTTCAAGAAAGCTTTTGACTGAGTATGGCATAGGGTACTTTGGGCGACAATGGAAAATTACTACATATATAAAAACATAATAAAAGTTATCCAGAACCTCTACAAGGAGGCCACCAGTGCAGTGTACTTCAACAATAATATTGGGGACTGGTTTAAAACCACAGTTGGAGTAAGACAAGGCTGCCTACTCTCACCAACACTTTTCAATATCTTCCTTGAAAGGATAATGGAAGATGCTCTTGAGGGTTAAGAAGGTTGTTATGAAGGTACCGTAAGCATTGGAAGAAAAATATTACTAATTTGCGCTTTGCGTATGACATAGATGGCCTAGCAGGAACAGAAGAACAACAAACTGAGTTGGTGATGTACATAATCAAGACTTTTGCAGTAAATAAGTTAAAAAGTAAATGATTATTTTGAGCAGCATATGGTATGCAAATAAATGCAGAAAAAAACAAATTATGACCAATAGCCAACAGGGCTTTAAAAGGACCACATTCTTATATGCTTGCGAGTCTTGGATGCTGACTGCAGAGCTAGAGAGTAGGATCCTAGCAATGGAATTGAGATGCTACAGAAGGATCCTTGGTATCACATCTAAAGACTGCATCACAAGATTAGAGACAGGGCTACAGCAGCGATTGAATCCCAAGATGACCTGCTAACTATTGTAAAACAAAAACACATACTAAAAATCTATGGCCATATTACAAGGTCTTCAGGACTCCTAAATACCTTCCTTCAGGAAACAGTACCAGGAAAAAGAAGAAGAGGCAGACAGAGAAAGCGATGGGAAGACAACATAAAAGAATGGATGGGCCTGCCATTGAAAGAGGCAAAATATAGAGAGGAATGGAGAAAGAAGGTTGACAAATCTTGCATGGTGCCACAATGGTTCAACAGACTAAGGAAAAGGAAGTCACATAACATTGATTAGTTTACAAATAGAAAAAAAAGAATAACAAGTCTTAGCATATACTTGTAAATAATTTTTATTTGAAAGAATATTTTCTAGCAAAAGAAATGTCATAAATGCCTGCAGTATGAATACTAGGAGACTTAACTAGTGTAGCCAAGTACAAGAGTATTAATATGAATGGTTACTGGCTACAATCTTGCCTTACTGACCTTGTCTGCAATAATTACAAGTTCACATGATTTCAAAGAATGTAAGCTAAAATAGTCTAAATGCCTTTTAAATATCACAATTACCTGAAATTAATAGAACAAATATTGCTTCAATATAGTGGTATATGCAAAAACAAACTTGCATCACACCAAAAAAAAGTTTAAATTTCAGACTTGAAAGAGGTTTGTAAATAAGTAAAAATGTATCACGTTTTCTTGATGTCTGGTCATTTTGTGTTCAACAATAGCACTTTTGATGAAACATTGTACAGGGAATGGTAGATGTAAAAAAAAAAAATGATGTCAAACATCAACATATATTCATAAGTGTATAAATTTTTGTTAAAAGTAAAAAAAAAAAATAATTTTGGTTTCAAAAGCAATGGAATGTATTCAAAAGTGACTCAATCACCAAAAAAGGTCACTTAGCTTATTTTGAATGTAGTATAATGACTTTTACAAAAACAAAAAACATGTACAGATATATAATAACACATGTACAGAAATATAATAAAACTCATTAAGAGCAGGTAAATGATTGCTTTATGAGACTAAAAGAAAGACTTGTAAACAAAAAAATCAAAGAGTAAATAAATGATTATTTTTGAGTAAGTAAATGATTATTTTGAGAGGTAAATGACTAGATGTAATGGTACTAATATCATGTATAAAAACCAAAAAAGAACAAAAAGTAGATACTGTTTATGGTACTATTATTAAGAGTAATATGCAAAATACAAAACAAAAAAAAAACAAAAAACTTCAGAAAGACTAATTAATGAAAGTGTAAATAAAAAATAGTTTGGAAACACATTTCCAGACACACACAAAAAAAGGTATTTAATTTTAGCAATAATTTATCAAAAGTTTAAATGGTAAATAATAGCAAAACATGACCTACAATTTCACAAATTTTTGCAATAATTAAAAATCAATATTCCTTAATAAAATATTATTGTATTAAATAATCATCAAACAAAATCTTCATTCAACACTGTCAAGAACATAATCAGTATTATTTTGACATGTTAAGTATTATCACATCTTTTTTTTTATATTATGTCTAGACATAAACATTTTGATAACAATATCACATATTGAAACATTTATTTGGTAATGTGTACTTTGTAGAAATGCTACATGTTGACAGATTTGCAAAGTGGTGAATGAATGCACTCACAAATATTGCAATTAAAAGCTATAACTTTTTTTAGTAAAAATATTAGGCTCTGTGGAAATGGGAAACACCATTATAAAGTAAGTAAAAAATAAAAAAAGTTTTCATGACATTTTGGATTACAAAACAAAGACTTATAACAATAATTAAAACCATACAAACATATTGATGACATTAATTATTGAAACACTTTCAAAAAACGATTTTTCATTTAAACATACTTTTGTCAGGTGTCACTGTGTTAGAGGTTGACAATAAATACCTTTTAAGAAACAAAAATACTAGAACTTCTCCTAGAAGTTCTGATGTTTACTTCAGTAACTTGAACTAAAGAGCTTGACACCCACACATGTGAAAACATAATATAATTGTTAGCTCAACGTTTGGCCATTATCAAAGTTTCCATGCCAGATCCCATCTCTCTCAAGATAAATACCAGGTACATTCAGTGAATGGACATTGTTCATGAAGTAAACAAAATTCAATTAACCTTATAATTAAATGTGCCAGTTTCTTAACCTATGCCAAAAAAAAAAACATAAGTAAATATGATATTTTTTTGTCTGCCTTATGATATGCACCCTGGACTGTCGTCTTGATGGCCCCAGGTTCTAATCCTGCCAGCCAACATCCCTCACCGTCCTGTCATTAACTTCAAATCTGAGAGAACATTAAAAACATGTAAAACAAAACAAAATTAGCAGAGTAAAAGTCAATAGGAATTTAAAGCCTAGGGTTGCAGTCAGGGCCAGCCTTAGGCCACTGCAACCTATGCACCAGTAGTGGGCCCCGCACTTTCATTGGCTCCACGCTAATTCTAGGTATAAATTATTAAATGAAACCATTATAACTTATAACACCGTTTCTGCAGCCTCCTTATTTTCCAGGAGATCATGGAAATCTCTTGAATAGCAAAATATATGAATAAGTCCTGAAAATCTGAAATTATTAGATCTCCTGAAAAAATAGACAAAATTGTCATTTTAGGATGTCGTTCAATATGGTTAATGCCAATACCAAGCGAGATTTAAAAAACGGCATTGTTAGCTTTCATTTCATAAAATGCAAAGCAAAGATTAATTTATTTTTACTAATACAAAATCTTAATTTTCACTTATTATCCTTATCCCTAGCCTAACTCGACCCATGCACAATCCATTTGGCAATTGTTAGGACTGGCCCTGGTTGCAGTTGCTTTCAATTAAGATGACATTTCCACAATCTTAAAGGTTCAGACTTGAAAGAGACATGTTCTGTTTGACCACCCAAAACAAGGATACACAATTCTGAGTCACCAAGTATTCCCAAAGCCTTATCCACCAACTTCTTATATATGCTAGCATCATTCTTTGAATGCTTGCTACAGGTCCATGCACCAAGACTGTCAATAGAGTCTGAAAGTGGAGCTTTATGTTTATTCAAACTTAGCAAAGAGTCAGAAGTTTGAACACCTACTGAATTTTGAAAAGTATACAGTTTATTGGAAAAATTTTGACTAGTTCTGAGATGAATAGATGTGTTTTTGACAAGTTCACTTTTGCTTGTAGGAATGTTTGTGAAGTCACAGTTAGTTTCTGTCAAATTTTGTACATTATCTTTATGCAATTGTTTTTCTGGTACAGCCACAGAATCCCACTCCTGTATACAGCTTGAAGATAAAGTCTCACAAGATTTGGAATTTTGCCTTTGAAAGTTCTTTGAAGTTATGCTTGAAGTTATGATGTAGCCAGGATAGCTACTAATATCTTTACATGATGAGCTCCTGATTCTCTGGCTGCTAGGATAGCTAAGTGCAGCTGCTTCAAATAACTGATCACTGTCAAGCCACTCTAAATCTTCAACCAGTAAATCCTCTTGACTATGAGACAGGTCTCTCAATTTTGATGGCTTTTTCATGAGACTCGAACTAAATGTCATTACATTTTCACCGCTACGAAAGTCTTTCCACTTAATTCTTTCATCATATAACACTGTGTAGCATGGGTTCTCAAAATTATTTCTATTTTCAAACTTTTTTGCAAGCTGTATGTCTTTCATCTGGTGACCTTTACTTGCTTTATGTTTTATAACTTTCTTCATCAATGATGTTCGTGATTGATTTTTGTCCACAGATCTGCTGGGTTCTTGCTGATTATTTCGTTGCACAGATTTGTCAAAGGGTGCTGCAGATTTAATTGGGCAGGAATGAGGATGGAAAGATTTGTTAACCTGCTCATCAGATATGGAAACACTGAGGTTATTTACCCCTAAATCATCATCGGATGTCACTGAATGAAATCTCTGGAGCAAGGGGAGGTTATCATTGACCAGTTCACCTGACGCTGGTCGCATGTTCTTTTTATAATCAACATTAATAATCTGGTTAGTTTGGAACTGTATCTGACCTTCACTGACGGGATGAACTGTGAATGATGTTTCAGCTTTAGACTGTCTTCCAACTTCACTTCTGGTGATGTGGCTATGAAGACATTCCAATTTCAATAGCTCAGCACTTGCATCAGATAACTCACATTTGGATTTAGAGCAGTTTTGAAATATAGTTTCTTTCATATTCTGGGTAGGTTCACTATGTGAGCCAGTTGAATTATAGCTTCTATTGTACTTACTAAAAGCAGTATGGGGTCGCACTAACTCACATGGATTCAGTACTGAAGCTGAAGTGAGCTGAGGCAGGGATTTTATCTGGTCTACAAATTGACTCTGGAACGTTGAAGCCTTAAGAAGAACTGAAGCATGTAAAGATAGGGGTGGATGAATATCTCCTGATTGTGTTGACACTAGGCTCCATGTCAAAGTATCTAGTCAATCAACAAAAGAAACAAACATTTACATGGTTAAACAAAAGAATAAACTTTTAAAACATTTTTTTTTAACAAAAAGAGCATGTTATGATAGAATCATTGCAAGACCCTTTTTTTTTCCCAATGTGACTTTTGTTATAGAAAGTGAGAGTATTTGTGTGTGTTTAATAGGAAATTATAAAATAGTTTTTAATTCAAGTCAGTTTGGCAGTACATGAATGAGTAAAAAGGAGAAACTGAAAATGACTTTCCCTAATGGACCTCATTCACCATTTAGTCACGTGCTTCTCTTTCTATACAAATTACGATCTAATTTTAATCAACAATTGTTATCATGTGACAGTTTCTTTCGTTGTTTAATCAATATTATCAGACCATTCGTTTTGGTGAAAAAAGGTTCATTGATTTTGCATGCTAAGTTGAATTTCTAAAAAAAAATCAAATTAAAAAAAAATATTGCAAGTATTATTAACTCATTGAGAGCGGTGTTTGTTTTTTTTTTAAAATGCTACTTTTTTGGAAAAAAAAGAAAATGTTCCAAACATGCCTAAAACAAAAATTTATTATTCAAGTACCAATGAAGCTATAGTAACATATTTGGTATCAAAGTAAAGGTAAATGAATGGAGAATGTGAAAATGTAAACATCATTCTATTTAAATATAAGATACAAATTATAATCTAAATAATATGACCCTCAAAAAAAAATGGATGCCATCTTTAGAACTTCTGAGACCTAAATATAGATTTTGATCTTTGCATTACTGTTGAAACATCATATTAGACTATTGACATCTTTTTCAAAAAGAAATATGATGTCATAGAAGTATAGATAAAAAGAACAAAAATAATAAAGCTTCTTCAGTAGTAAACATTGTGGGTGTGTCTTGGACAAGCATAGCCATAATGTTGTAGATTTTTACAGATAAATACTAAAAAAAAAAAAAAAAAAAAGAAAATGGGCAAAAAATGCCCACAGTGGATGATTATTTGATGTAGATCAACCATTTCCTTTCTTTTTATTTATCATAAGCTTAGATCTAGAGATATGTCTAGATCTAGAGTCTAAAACTAGAGATAAAAGCTTAGATCTAGTCAATCTCGATCTACACTCTACACCTAGCCTATTGACAATAATAGATTTAGATCTAAATAATAATAATATAGATATAAATACGCTAAATTTAGACTTACCTGGATCTAATCTCTATATCTTAAATATCTAGATCAAATTCTTCATTATTACTCTTTATTTGTGATAAATTTTAGAATAATTATAAAGTTTCTTCAGTAGTAAACATTGTGGGAGTGTCTTGGACTAGCGTAGTCATGGCGACGTTTTTTTACATCGTAAAAAAAGTAAAAATAAATGTCTAAATAAAGCCAAAAGCTTCTAATTTCTATGTAAACAAAGGATGAAGAACTCTTTTATAAAGTAAAAATAGTTCCACTGTTGTTAGTTAAAAAGTTAAATTTAAAAATGCAACGAAACAAAGGTAGGGTATGAACGTCTATGGGATAGACGTTCCGTGCGTTTAGGGGCAGTCAGACCGTCTATGGGATAGACGCTCAGCACTCATTGAGTTAAGGAGATTGTGCATATTATGTAATAAAAGTTGGATTTAAATACTGTTCAAAAAGTGTTTGTAATTTTGTTGAAGCACGTTTGTAACTCAACAAGGTAATTATTATCCAACAACTGCCATATATGATATATCTTGCGAAGTAGATTCCAATTTAGCATTAATATTTCTTATTTAAAAGAACTTCTAAATACTGTGCTTCACATAAACAATATTAGATTATTGTATACCTCTTTTCAATGGTTCCCTTGTCAATTTAAATTTGTATTTGCTATGTTAAAAAAACTTGTAGTAATTTACTCACCAAATCTAAATAACCAAACATTTTGAGATAACTGACTAGATTGAGTTCCTCCAATTAAAATTAACCATTTTTCAAACTAAAAAACAAAAAGAGACAAATTATTATAGTTTAAAAGTATCACAATATTATGAAACATACAGTTGACATAATAATGACATAGATCATATAGTAATGCTATTCTTTGTATAAAATGAGCTAAAGAATACTAGCATTTACTTTGGAAAAATTAATTATATCCAAAGAAAGTAAAATTAAGTCTCAATACTTGCTTCAATTTGATTCCTATCCATTTTTTTTCCTTATCTCAACTTCAGAATTATGTGTTCATATTCTATATTTAAAAATCAAAATTTTTTCTGAGAGATTTATAGAGTCTAAGGGTGAGAGAGGTTGAACATGGATGCAAGCAACAGAGCCCCATTTCGCCTGCAAGGGAGTTGACAATCCCAAAAAAAACTGCAAGTAGGCTGGTGCTTATCTTCATGACATAAATAATACATTTACTGCTATTTTTACAGTAATAAAAAATAATATATATTTAAGCATTTTTTCAACACAAAAAAAGCTATAAATACTCACCTTTTATTTAAATTGCTATTAGTTATATAGATGTAAGTTTAAAACTTTCATATATATTATATATGCAAACTATATTTGTATAAATTGTTCACTCTTATACCTATGCTATTATGTTATAAAATTTTAATGTTTTACTGCTGTTAATTGGTTAAAATGTTTCACTGCTATTACATAGTTTTAATTTTTCACTGCTTTTACAAAGTTTGAATTTTTCACCACTATTATAAAGTTTTAATTTTTTACCACTAATATAAAGTTTGAATGTTTAAATGCTGTTAATTGGTTTGAATGTTTCACTGTAATTATAAGATTTAAATGTTTCAATGCTAATATAAAGTTTGAATGTTTCACCACTATTAAAAAGTTTGAATGTTTCACCACTATTAAAAAAGTTTGAATGTTTTACTGCTATTATAAATTGTTAATGTTTTACTGCTATAATAAAGTTTGAAATATTCACCCTTATTATAAAGTTTGAATGTTGTACTGCTGATAATAGGTTTGAATGTTTTAGTGCTATTATAAAATTGAAATGATTTATTGCTATTAATCTGTTTTATTATTTTTATTATAAATATTTTTGATCTATGATAAATGTTTATATTTTAAATATCTATTATAAAGTTTCAATATTTTACTGCTATTATAAAGTTGGAATGATTTAATGCTATTTGTATACATAAATGTTTCACTGCTAATATAACAATTATACTATGTCAATGCTATTATATTAAATAAAGTTTGAATGTTTCACTGCTTTTATAAAGTTTGAATGTTTCACAGCTATTATAAAGTTTCAATGTTGTACTTCTATTAAGTTTGAATGTTTTTCTGCTGTTAATCGGTTTACATGTTTCACTGCTATTATAAAGTTTGAATGTTTCACCCCATTAGGAAGTTGAAAGTGTTACTATTGTTATAAAAAATGAATGTTTTACTGCTGTTGTAAAATGTGAAATTTTACTTCTAATTTAAAGTTTACTGCCATTAATCGTTTTGAATGTTTCACTGCTATTATTAAGTTTAATGCCCCATAATTTAGAAAGTTAAGAAGTTAAGAAATGTAGCTTACTGTCTTTGTCTAAATTTCGAATTATTATTAAATTTGAGTTGTTCAAAAGCAGACAAAGTCTAATAGATAATAACTTGTACTTATGGCTAATGAAAAAAAAAAGTCCAATACCGGTAATCAGTTGGACTAGCATTTATAGGGAAGTTATTTTTTCCAGATGTAATTTTGCTGGCATGCCAGCAATCTTGCATCCATGGGGTTAAAACAAGTAACATTCTAACCTGTAAAAATATTATTATATTTTAATTGTCTTGCAATTATTTTTTCATCCCACAACAGTGAATTCTGTGTATAAAATGATTGTTGTGAGACAATTGGAGGATCTGTTGTCGACCCATCCAATTGGTGTCACAAAAACACTGAAGCACAAGCAATAAATGATAACTTGAATATTAGTTGAATACAAATTTCACAATTAGAATAACAGTAGCCCCAGTACAATAGTAGAATAATACAATGTAGAAATCACTGAAGATTAATTAAGTCAGAAACAAAAACAGACCTTTCCTTTACCAGTCATTTTTGTCTTCCAGAATTTCTAAATTCAAGTTATTTTATTTTAAATACATTTCAGTCAATCTCACCTTTCTGATAACTAGTTTGGTCCATGACCTTCCAATTTATTTCTATCAGCATTTATTATGTTTCATTCTTAAACAAGTTTTTTGGGGTTACACTTTTCTACAAATATTTTTTTTTGTGAAGTTTCACCCCTTGACCTCAGTAGGTAGATATGTGTGACAGTAATAGCATTTAAGTATGACTGATACATAAAAAACGGGATTCTCAATTTTTTTTAAATTTTAGAATTATGGAGGCTGATCTGGGAAAAGATTAATTAATTAAAAAACTAATTACAATAGCAAAAAGTTTTTACATTATTCATCCATTTCAATATTTATTCTATGCTTTAAAATGTATTAATGATAACTTCTGAGGCTCACCTGAATTTAAATAAATGAAAAAGTATACTCACAGCATGACCTGTATGGTTCGATAAGGTAGGACTCATCCCCTGACTTTTCACTTTTGTCCAAGTACACAAACCTAAGTTGTTGCAGTTATAGAATTAGAAGATGAATTTGCATTGGTGTGATGATATTCTATGAAAGTAAAGTTTAAATAAGGCTAATTAGATATTATATAATTAAAGTATGTCAACAACTTAGACTCAAGACTGACTGAAGTTAAAAACCCATAAGTCTGCCAATGCCACAAGCTCTTTCATTCCACCATGAAGCCACATATTGTTGGAGACCACAACAGCAACATGGCCATGACGTTTGCCTGGTTGATTTCTTGGTATCTCTTGCCAAACTTCTTCCTCTACAAATTTGAAGATTCACTCAAATTAGCAAGTTAATTTCAATTTTTTTAAACTTAAAAAAAGAAATAGTTTCTATGTTTCATTAAAAATGAGAAAATGGAATAAAATATGCGAAATACAGAATACTTTTTTTTTAAATTACCAATATTAAAGAGCCAAAATTCATCAGTTGATCCAGAATTATCCAAAAATCCTCCATAAATATACATTGAATTTTTATAAATAACAGCAGAATGTTCACGTCTGCCACTTGGTTTCTGGCTGCTGGGCTCAGACCATTTGCGTAAACAGCACAAATCTTTAAATAGAGAAGTTCCATTATTAATTTTGTTCAAATTCCGAAATTTTAAAATCAAGCAGTTTTGTCTTGTTTATTGATTAGTTGTTTGTCTAAGATTATAAGAAACAGAATATAGATGAATGAATTACCTGGACACTTTAATAGCTCTAACCCTAACCACTAAAGTTTTTACATTAAAACTTTTTTTTCCAAACTCATGCTAACCTGTATTAAATATCCACAATGGAGTATCATCTCCAGTATCACAAAAGGTGCCTCCAAATATCAGAAGCTCACTCTAGAAAATTAGAAAATTGTAACCACTATTAGTATGTAATTCCTCTTTGATGAGTTCAGTGAAAAAAAATTAATATGTACTTCTTTCTCAAATGCTAATGTAATCTAGGGAATTATTCGAAAAAAACAAAGTTTGTCCACAAACCTTATAAGAAAGCATGGTGTGGCCTTCTAAATGTGGAAGGATCATTTTCTTACCATCAATTCTGTCCCATTTCTCATTTACTTCAAAGAGAACATATGCATGCAATACATAAAATTAGCATTAATTAGTAATATGAAAAATACATCTCACTGATAAGGGAAAGTAATTCTATTTAGTACAGTATATAGCATAGCTGCCAATCTATAAGCAGGACATGTTTCCTGAATGAAAAAGACTTTTTAAAATATATTTTAAAAAAAAATAATAATTTTTAAACTGAAACAAAAAAATATCTCAATCTCTCAATACATAAGTTCCCAGATCTTTACATTTATATCAAAGTATAATTTGATGAATTGAGGAAACAGCTAATTGGTAAGAGCAACCCTCAATAAAATATAAAACTTCAGATTCTTTTTGAGTGTTTCTAATTACAAAATGACCAACTGCAAAATATTTTTACAATTAAGAAAAATAGACTTTACCAAGATCCAGTCTCCAAAAATCTTTAAGGGGGGAGTATCTATCTTTGCCTCCCAAAATATAAACAAATTTTCCTTGAGTACATGCTGCGTGATGAAGTCTTCCACATGGGATAGATAGATTAGCTTTTTCCTTGATACTACATGATTCAATGTTCTCCTGTCGATTGCCATGACATGAAACACACTTCCATTGAAATAGATGCACAGAGTTTGGATCACAAGGGTTAATTCTCATCTCATTTTCTTACTGTGTCTTACCCAAAGACCTGAAAAACAAAAAGTTTAAGGAACCAAGCATTTACTACTAAGTGACAGAGGTAAGGAATTTGTCTATAAGCAAATCCTTAGGAGCAAAAGGATTAAAAGCTAACATATGTTTATAAGGAGAGAGGAAAATTCAGAGCAAATCCTATTACACAGTCAAATCCAGTTAATTTGACCAGCTAGTTATTAGGACCAAAGAGATGATGTCCCTATGGGGTCATGTTAACCAGATTTGACCATATGTAGTAACATGCCACAGTAAAATGCAAATGACAACTATATGACAATTTATAAAATAAGTATGCTAATGTATGTTTAAAATAATATGCCTATAACAATAGGAAATAAAATGCCAATGACAACTAAAAAACATTGCACTATAAACTCTGATTAAAACAAAACTTACAAAACCAATAGATATCTACTGATTTAGCCACTGAAAATACTATATCTGAGTAACTGAAAAATCAATAGCCATAAATTTTGTAGGGCCTAGTTTCATCAGCATAAATATAGAAATGTACTATGAATAGCCTTATAAATGTAAAGATCTATATATAGTTATTCAGAGAAGATACCTGTAGGTTAGCTAAACTTAAACTGAAGTGTGAAAGGTGGTTTATGTCAGTGTTTAAAAAGAGGTTAACTTTTTTTTGAAGCACTTCAATGTAGGCATTTTAACTTACACAGCTTAGAACAGCCATAAAAAGGCTGCAGGCTTTTAGTTTGAAATACTCAGAGTGACACAATCAACAGTCCCAATAATGTCAATAAATTTGACAATAAATTTGATTTGATCTATCTCCACTTGTAAACAGTTTTTATCAAGTCCAGCTGTACTGTATAGCACAAATATAATATTGAAACTTTAATCATTATACATATTAATTATAATTTTTTTAAAAATTTAAATATTATTTATTTACAATACACATTATAGTAAAGTTTAATTCATTAAGTACTACAATTTGTAAAAAAAAAAGTTGGCGAGGTGATTTTAAATGCACCTGTAAATTTTATGATATTAATTTGTCTTATTAATTAAAGCAATAGGAAAGAAAAAAAAAGTTTTGTCATTAGCCTAACCAGTCTAACTAATTAATGGC
Organism: Biomphalaria glabrata; assembly: GCF_947242115.1. Lineage (NCBI taxonomy): Eukaryota > Metazoa > Mollusca > Gastropoda > Planorbidae > Biomphalaria > Biomphalaria glabrata. Next base: position 33,009,116 of record NC_074711.1, on the reverse strand, counting down.
TTATACCTTGAAGGTATAACCAAAGTTGTTGGGTTTTTCAAGATAAATATTTATAGAAATTTTACACCAATATATAACATTAGCCTAGTTTCTAAAATAAGCTATGTAGATTTCTTTTCAAAGGCTGTAGGTTGTAATTAGCTACCACTGGTTATAAAATACTTTTAAATGGCATACATTTCAAACAAGTCCAGCACATGGCTTAGATAATAAATCTGGGGAAACTGCTTTTCCCGATGAAGGCAGATACCTGGCACTTCTAAAACATGTAGCTTTAGATAAATAGAGCTTGTCAGCCTAGAAAAGCAATTTATCTAGAAGAGGGGGGAGCCTCTTAGGAACCATCAACTATGGTATTCCCTCCAACAGCTTGTGCAGCTGAGTTCCAAACTTATTTTAGAATAGCATTCCTTTAATTCACAAAAGCAAAGGTGATACAGGGTCTATGAAACTTGGATATGGTCATTTTTTCTAAGGCTCAGGTATATGCCCAGGCACAGCCATTGTCTCATCTTATTTTGTTCGCTTAAGATAAAAATGCTAAGGCCCTAACTAGGGACTATCTAAAAAAAATATGAACTTAAAATCTGTACTAAGTCTTTGGAATAAATTTTCATATTATATTCTATGATGTCAATGAACTAATCACAACCATTAAGTCAATAAATACAAACAAAATACTATATTTTTGTTTATTGCTCCACTTTAAATCTTGTATTTAATTAAGTGTTCATTTCCTAGACCAGATTCTATTTAAAACAGTAAAAAAAAAAAAAAAACTTCAGTTGCACACCAATAGCTATGTGAAAGTGTTCTGTTGAAACACAATTGTGAAAGGAATTCTTTTCTACTGAAGAAGAAAAAAAGCACATTTTTGTTTTATCCTTATTGCTAGATGTGACAAGCCAAAGATATTATGTCAGTGGTATGTGTGTTTGTTAAGAGAGGTGCTTCTGTGTTGTGGTGTTTCTCCTGAACTGCTTCAATAGAAAAAGAAAAGCAACTTGGTATTTTAGGCTTTTAAGGACTAAGATTAAGGACAACAGAGATGTTTGTATCCATAGGTCAGAGGGCTAGAGAGGATGGAAAGATAAATTGAAGTCTATTATCTTTTAAAGCTTCAAGTGAAGAGACAAACAAGCATGAGGTACAAGAGAGGGTAACATTGTGAACTTTTATACACTTGCAGCTTGATTTCATGCATAGCATGAGCTAAATTTTAATAGCCTTACATTTAATACAAAAGTTCTGTATTTCCATTTTTTGATATTATGGCCCTCCAAAATTTTTGACCCACTCCTAAAAAAATACAAATAAATAAAATGGGTTCTGAGGCATTTAGAGTTTAGTTATCTGATCCTGAATAGCCACTCAGGGGCATGTCCTTTCCAGTGCATGCCCACATTCCTATCCATAATAATAGCCCCAAGAAATTAAATCTTGTGTTCTTTAAAATTAAATCATGTGTTCTTTAAAATTAAATCTTGTGTTCTTAATAGATTATTAAGATTGTATCAAATAAAGTAGATTCCTTTCTACAATATATATTTATATTTAATAAACTTTTAGTGTTTTATTTGTGTAAAACCAAATTCTTCAGCATGCTAGTAGATCTATTCTCTGAGCTAGATGATTATCATCATCATCAAACTCCATTTGAGTGAGGGCTTGAGAGGCTTAAATCTCTCTTGCAAAAGCCCTGGACAGAAACCCTGCTGTTTTGTGTAGCGCATACATGTCACCAAACAGGTCGAGAATTTTTGGTTTCCTAGACCTGTAGAGACAGAGATCAGCAAGTCTGAGGCAGTCAGAAAGAATATGAGACACAGTGTTCTCTTCTTCCCCACAGTGGGGGCACAGTGAGTCAAAATTTGGCCATAGCATGAGAAATATGAGTCAACAAGACAGTGGCCTGTCCTGCACTGTGTTATAATAGCTTGCTCAGGCCTGGACAGCCTCCTCCATGGGGAAGTGCAGCCAGGGCACCTCATGCGCTCCCAGACTGGGACTTGTCCCAGCACTCAAACCACTGTAATAGATAAAGAATAAAAATAATTGTAGTGACTTATAAATCTATGGCCTCTGTCCATCGCAAAGCGACTCTATGGATCCTCTCAAGAATGAGATAAATGTCTGGGCATTAGCTATGGTTGGAACCACGTTGCCCACAAAGCAGTTTCCCACTCCGAATATACATATTTGTAGAGACACACATTATAAATAAATCTATACAGATCTATAAATTAAATATCATAATTTAATAAACATGACATTTTCAACTGCATGTATTCTCTCTCTTTTTAAAAATTCCCTTCCATGGACCCTCTTCTTGTTTTCATAATTGTAAGTTCTTTTTGTTACACCCGGGAACCCGACCCCTCCATAGATGCTTATAGTTCTTTACATGACTTTCTCTCCCTCCCCTCACTACCTGCTTATTAGGTAATCACTATACACTTTGTGTATACCTCACTCTCCTAGTTGCCAGCTCACCTAAGCGTGATCACCTGTTGTAGTAGGCATAGTCTCTGGCTTCAAATTAGCAGCCAGCACTTTTTTCCTTCATTCATAATTATTAGATAGATACCTAAAGATATCTTGATCTGGGTCATGTTTACTCAACAAATAAATCATAGATTAAATAATGACAATAATATTTCTTATTACAACATTGCCCTGTTCGGTGAACAAGAATTAGTTAAATTCATTATTATTTGTTGAATAAATTATAACTCATTTTTTATTTCTGTTAACATTTTCTGGAATGTGTTTCTATAAATGAATTTGTGTAAATTTTTGTCCAAACATAAAACAAATGAATTAAAAACAAAAAAAGATGTGTTCAGACTTCAGTGAATGAGTTTTTGATGAGAAGGTGTGATGTTCAGATTATTATAAGAGTTTTAACAGCTTAATCTAAATTAGAAAATCTAGTCTAGACCTGTGTAAATTGAAATACTAGATCTATACTTCTATACTTAGCCATAGCTTAAATAAATATAACTAGAATCTAAGTCTAGTATTAGCATTAATGTATTACATTTCTTAATTAGTATTAGATCTAGAATCTAGTATTATTACTATAAATAATAGTAAGATTATACTCAGATGAGTCAAATGAATGTCTAATAATCTAGATTCTAGACTAGATCTAATTCTTGCTTGACTCTACACTCTAGATTTAGAGTCTAGACTAGTCTACTCTACTGTCTACAGTGGTCCTAGTCTCTTGAAAGTTGATTATAATAATAATTAATATAATTATGAATCAGTCTAATTTTTTCTAATTACTCTAATTATACTCTAATAATTGTCTAAAACTCTAATAAACTCTAGATTTCTAATTCTATGTCTATGTTAATTAAACTTAAACTAGACTAGATCTAGAATCTAGACTTAGAATATAGATCTAGATCTATATATAATTATATTAAATATTATAATATATGTAAAAAGTAAAACACCTTTTGAGCCTTGAAAAGGTACCAAAAATCTACTAGAGAGTAGTACTAGATCTAGATTAAGATCTATAAAGTTCTAGTCTAGATTACTCTAGATCTAGACAGATCAGATACTAGACTATAACTAGATTCTATAGCAGTGAGTATAGTAGGCCTATCCAAGTCTATAGACTGTATGAGTATAGATCTAAGTCATCTAAGTTGATTGTTATTGTTTTTGTACCATAACATTACCCATACAAGAACTTCCCCTCGAGTCCTAGTGTTTAAATACCCAGAGCCTATATCTAGATCTAGGTGTGTGAGAAAAATACCCAGGTTTTACTCCCCGCTCCAATGTTCTAATAGAATAGACGTATTTTTTTGTATATTATTATTATTTTTTTTTTTGTTGAAAGTAGGGAAGGAGGGTTTTTTTTTTGTTTGTTTGTTTGTGTTTTTTTCTTTCTGAACTACACGAGTTTTGTATAGGGCCTACTATAGCTGCATTGCAGCTCCTACCAAGGTGACATTCTAGGTGTTATAGCGCTTTCACAAGTAGCCTAGTTCTTGGACAGGATATAGCTTTTGAAACATGCACATAGATTAGGCCTATTAGCCTACACGTCATAGCCTACACAAACAAGCCAATGCTCTAAAACTTTGTCATTTAGTTCATTTAAATATAGAAGCACATTTGTATATCCTCGACAAACCTGTGGCAACTCTAATTTCCTAAGAAATACTCGGAATAAAATTTAGCGAAAATTTTAATAGAACAAAATGCAATGACCTAATCAAGAGCGTAGCATCTATAATGAAAACGATAAAGGCTATAGGTAGGTGGTCCACATGAAACTTAATTTGACCCCCCCCCCCTGAATTCATTTTAAGATGAGGAAAAAAAATAATGATAGATGAAATTCGTTTTAAACAATTCATAGAGTAGGCCTATATTTGGAGGTAGGTAGCCATGACAGACGCCGATCATTCGTACAGTCTCCGTACAGAGCGAGACCTCTGCATGCACCAGTTCTATCTGTCTCAAGACTAGTCGTATCTTCGACTGTGTTCTGAGCAGCTTGCGATCATAGAGGATGTGTTCTACTGTCTCGTCTTCCGTGTTGCAGTGCCGACATCCGAGATCGTGATTCTCTCGGATCCTAGCGATGCAGGCTCCTATCGGACACTGTTGACATATCAAGACTTCCCTAGAGTGCAAAGATCTTCCTGCATTGAACAGTACCAGGTAAAGAAGAAGAGGAATACAGAAAGAGATGGAAAGACAAAATTTAAAAAATGGATGGTGCGTCATTGAAAGAGATTTTTGTCAAGGCAATAGAGAGAGGAATGGAGAAAGACTGTCGACAAATCATGTTTGGTGCCCCATCTGTCCAAAAGTCAAATACTAAGGGATAAGTGAATAATAGTAGAACAAACTATTATAAATTATAGATCTATCAACTAGACTTAATTGGCCTACGACATTGAGAATTTTTGAAATTTCAACTCTGTGGTCATTAACCTCACGACTGGAAGAAACTTAGGCGTATAGTTTAAATATTGAACAATACAATATATATGTAAAAAAAAGTAAGAGAAATGTGCAGCTGGCGTCTCTGCAAACACGTTAAACGTCCGTTAATGATCAGGTCTGAGTATCCATTGTTTTAGCATTTAGTCACAGTTGGACACTAATTTCTTGACGTGACCATAAACAGATCCTAGGTAACAACGACCATGTAGAAGTGCGTAGCTCCTTACTCAAATCTCATCTTCGGAATCAGTGTACTATCTATACGCTGACATGCTATAGTCAAAGATTCCTATTAGTATTAGCATAGAGATATACAGAAAATTAAAACGTGCTCTCATTAAGCCGTAATTAGCGTAACTGACAAACAAAGGGGAAAACTCAATCGTCGACGGCCATGCGTCATTCAGCTGGGAATTACAAGGAGTTAGCCATGTCAAGTGTTGCTACGGACGATACGAATAAGAAAGACGAGTTTGACTTTGTTGCTACTGGAAATGGGGAGTCGAAAGGAGTACCGGCCCATGCTAGTACATTAAAATATAAAGTCAAAGATGTGCCTCCCATTCCGGTCACGTTAATGTCTGCCCTGCAGGTGAGTATGTACACCAGTGATGCATCTGTTTATATATATATTATGTGCCTATATAAGTTAGTTTGTTGAGGTGAGTCTATGATTGTCTTAACATGCGCAGGAATCTAATAAATTTAGCTTGGGTAACGTATCAATGCGTTCAGCGATAAAAAAAATAGAAGTTAATCACATATGTGTGTGTCAGTGGTCGGAAAAAGAAAAAGGATCCGACACGGATAAATATATCATTTGCTAATAAGTTTTTGTTTCAAACTTTTTTGTTATTGGATTCCATCAAAATTTACTTTTTTTTTTAACCAGTATAGCCAATATATAAAGCAGAAAGTTAGGCGTATGTATGTATGTATATAAGTAGGCCTATGTATATATCATATGTATGTATGTATGCATTTATGTATGTATGTATGTAGGTATGTATGTCCCGAGTAAACATCAAAACCGTTTGACCAATCTTGATAAAACTTGGCATACAAGTTCCTTAGATCATGGCGTAGACCGTATTGTATGAGTGCCTCTCCCACAACCGAAGGGGGGCCTAAAAATAGACAAAAAGTTCATAATTGTATCTCTATTAAATATCGAAACATTTTAACAAATTGGGTAAACCCGTTTTCACAGACATATATATTTTGGATATGAATATGTCGGCTGAAGGAGTAAACCAATTTTCATACTACTTTTACTTGTGAAGGGGACATCTAAATTCAATCCAGTAGATAAGTAATATCCAAGCTAAGGCCCGCAGGCCGAGGGTTTATCCGCCTAGTTTAATATAAGCCTCATTGCAATTAAACTGTTTACATGTCTAGTTCCTACTGTATCAATACTTTGTAGTATAATTTCGTTTTCTCGTGACCTGAAAGTCAAGAAGTAGTTTTACTTTCTGTTTTTCACCAGCACATCCTACTGAGTATATCCGGATGTTTGACCACGTCAGCTGTAGTTGCAGATGTTGCCTGTGTTCCCGACGACCACCCTGTCAGGTCTCAGCTTTTCTGTACCACACTATTCATGGTGGGAGTATGCACGCTGATGCAGACTGCAATAGGTGTCAGGTGAATCCATATTACTCGGTTTGATTCTCCATCTGGCCAACTTCTAGGTCCTGTTTATTAGGCTACATCTATATTCTGGTTGAATAGGCCTTTTTAGTACCAAACTAGTTTAAGTAATGGTTGGTCGAAAGGTTCACCTTTAAGGGCAATATGGGATCACGCCTCTATTATTGTGAAAGTATCTAAAAGATTTATAATCTTGATCTTGATTTATATCTTTTAATTGCTTTACATTCATAGTTTACCTTTTATAAATGCATCCTCTATTTGGGACCCCTCAACTCAAGAAAACATTAAGAAACTGGAACAGACACAAAATAGAGCAGTGAGTCTCATAACAAACGAATATTCACATTAGATTAACGTAACACCTTTAGTAAAATCACTAAATTTAGAAAACCTTCATGTTAGAAGACTTTAAAGTAAAGTAGCAATTAAACATAAGACACTGAAACATAATCTTCAAATACAAAAACAAAGTCTAATAAAATACGCAGAAAGACACAAAGATAAAGGCACATTACTTGTTCCATATACTAGGACAAATTTGTACTAATGCTTCTTGTTCCTTAGTGATATTAGAGCATGAAATGGGTTGCCTTGAGTCAGCCAGGAAAACTAATTACTTGGCAGACGTTACGTCATTGATTAACATGCATGACTAGATTGACATAGGAACAAGCGTAGGACGTTATCATCTTCTTTTTTGAAGTAACGTCTGTATTTAATACTAGGAAGAAGAATGTAACTATTAACCCAACCTATTTAGGTAAAAGTTTCCCTAGCAACTTAAAGAATTTTTTTTGTCTCACTAAAACATGATTTTTTAGAAATGATCGGCTGATAAGCGTTTTTTTTTTAACAACTCGTGCTGCATTACAAGGGCCTTTGAAAAAGCAACAAAAGAAATGAATTCTAGATTTCATGCGCATTTCAACTTTCAACATTCAGTCTTATAAAACTGAATTCATGATCTGCTGAATACTTTTTCGTCCATTTTTGTTTACTATCTTATTACATTAGTTCATCTTTCATCTCTCTTTTCTTTTTTTTTCTCTCATTTATCGCTTTACTATCCCTCTCTTTCTGTCACTCCGTGTATCACTTTCTCCCCTTCGTGTCTCCAGCAGCCATACCAATTCTTTGTCATTCTTTTTTGTTGGTATATTTCTTTCTCTCTCTTGGCAACTTCTATCAATCTCTTTCCATGCGTCCCCGATTTCTCTCTATCTTTGTCTGTTTCCTTTCACTTCTTCTCTGTCATTCTTTCTGTCATTCTCTCACTTTCGTCACTCATTTGAAAACAAACTTCTAGAAACTGCTTCCATTGAATGTGTAACTCAGCCAGTAATCGACGCAGTAAGCGCCACTAAATGGCCTGATTGTCTTAAAAATTGTCTTAAAAACAACAACAAACGTTCACGGTTTGCCAACTAATGAAGTTACAGTTCATTTCTGGAAAAATGTTCATCTGTAATTATTGATAATATCCACCAACACCGGAACAAATTTAAAGAAAAAAACAAAATGAAATCAATAGTAATTTATAAAATTAATTTTTAAAAATGGCGACAAGACATCATGTTATCTGCTAGCTGCCTGTCAATTCTAATTAGTGTCATTACGTTTATGAAACAACTAGCATTACCCACCGGCTACGCCCGCTGATGTGGTCTCTGGCTATATATTGTTTATTTTCCCTTGGACTTCCTCCCTTTTCTGTTCTTAATTATAACTTGGACCGACCCGTAAATTCGATTATCACTTCCCCCCCCCCTTTCTCCGCCTTAACAAATAGTCTTATTTAGGCCTACACTATTTTACTAATCTGATAGTCATTATTTCGCAATATTTGATAGGCTCTATGATATTTTTGACCTCCGCCTTTTCTTTTTATTTTTTACATCCTGCCAATCGTTATGCTCACATAATACTTTGGCCATACATTCCCCTTTATTTTTCTACTTTGAATAAAACTTTTCGCATTTTTAGCAGTACCTTTTTGGCCAGTGTAACCTAATACGTGATACGTTTAATTGGAACGTCCCTCTTTAAACGCCCTCCCAAACACACTGTCAATTCGATATCACTTTTCTCTCCCCACTTTTCTCTCCCCACTTTTCTCTCCCCACTTTTCCACTTTTCTCTCCCCACTTTTCTCTCCCTACCCTTTTTGCCCCGCCACAGCCCCCCATTAAAAACTTGAATTTAACAATCTGTTACATCTAATTGACACAGCCTGCTTTATAAAGTTACCCCTCCCAAATCCCAACTTTTTACCCGCGACCCCCCCCCACACCCCCCACACATTTTACATCTCCACTAACATAATTTTGGCCCATGATTAACAATTTGTTTCGTTGAATTAGAACGGCCCGCTTATATCGACCGCCCACACAAAACACATATTTCTGGCCTGAGAATTCTAGTTTCACAATTCTGAACTTACCTCATGACCACCCCTACAAAATATTTGTTTGTTCACAAAACTGACTTCTGCTTCTCGCTTCAATAAGGAAGTATTTCATAAGCTTCATATTGCATTTGGTCGCGGGCCCTTTATTTATTCTCACTCTGGCGTCGTTACGCTCTCTCAGCCAAAAATTCTATCTTTTTTTTTTTAATTTTTACCTCTACTCTCAACACATAAAATAATGTAGATAAACATACATTTCATTTTGTTGATATACATTTTTATACACAAAAAACACGAAATCAGTCAATGTCGACTTCATGTGGCCAAAAAAAAAAAAGAATATTTTATACAATGTCTACAAAAGCAAGTATGGCGCCAGGTAAAATATACGCAAGAATAAAATGTAAGAAAGTTTAAATAGTGCTAAAAAACGGAAGAAAGTTTAATCTTGTACTTTTGATAAGCCGGCTTAAAAAAATTAATTTTGGGTCAACATTGCGAATAAAAAATCGTTTTCGGTAAATTTGACCTGCGATTTCGATCGTGAAAGGTGCTTAGTTGTTATTGGCACACAGAAAGTAGTCACTGGTTACATTTTCATTTTTTCGCCCACTGCCAATGGGATAATTAGTGATATGTCAGTGAATCATGGCCCTTTGCTCTTATAATATAGATTCGCACTCGGCTGAACCATCAACCAAAAAGAAATGTTCAATATGGGATGCAATTTAATGATGAGCTCATACAAAAATATGTTTATCAATGACCTTACCTTTTTTGAGTGCGATCCGAGAGCACAATTAGAATTGGTCAAGTCAGTGTTTGTGATCCGAGAGCACTATTAGAATTGGTCAAGTCAGTGTTTGTGATCCGAGAGCACTATTAGAATTGGTCAAGTCAGTGTTTGTGATCCGAGTATGGCGGAGGCTCCCGGTGACCTCGGCCCTCGGCCAGGGCCGGTCCTAGCGATTGCGGGGCCCAATGCGAAACGGATTGCGCGGGGCCTATTCTGGGTAGGGATAAAGATATAACTGAAAATTAAGATTTTGTATTAAAAAATAAATTAGTCTTTGCGTTTTATACATTCTTAACTAAGTACAAAATCACGATCAAATTAACTTTACTTTACGAGCCTTGTGTGTAGCGAAGTCATAGGCCTACAGTAGATCATCAAAATTCTGTTTCCTACATAGATCACGCTCAATAGCAAGAATCGCCACATTTTTCAATCTCTCTTCGTGAATTTTTGACCTTAAGTAATTCTTGATTAGTTTAAGACGCGAGAAACTTCTTTCACAAGATGCCACAGTTACAGTTCAAATCTCAGCTGCAAGGAGTAAATTGCAGTGTTCACAATTCTGTTGAAACATTTAATCCTGTAGCCATCTTCAGCTTTTTGATGTATGAAGTTTTCCACAGATTTATCATACTGGCTTTTTCTTTGACTTTTGGCTGGAAAGATTGCAACAATATCCATGTTTCCAGCCAACTTCTTTTCGCTGTCACAAGAAGAAACAACAGGAAGAAACTTAAAACGTTCATACACAACCACAAGCTCTTTCACTTCAACCCTTATCTGAGAAAAACCGATAACATCTGCTCGTTGTGACTTATGTCTGGAGTACAATCCAAAATCACTGCATTTTTGATGTCTCGAAGGATATAATTCACAACAGCATCAGCTACTACAGTAATAAGTTCGTTTTGAATCTTCTTTCCCAGGTAACGATCATGAATTTCTGCATTGGTAACACGTCGAAGTTGTTCCCCCATTACTGGATCAAACTTTGCGAGTAATTCTACTAGACCAGGAAATTCCCATTACTTGGCTCTTTAAGTCTTTCAATGGTCCCTCTGTAAGCTAAATTGCGCTTCGCTAGAAATCGTACAATTGCAACTAGTCCAACGTTTAGTTTCAGACTAAAGCATTTCCTGGTGAGCTTTGTCAATGCCTGTTTTTTTTTTTTTTACTTAGTCTTGCTCCAGCTTCACAGCAACTGGTCATGGCGTCTAAATGCCTTTGCGATGTTTCATGCTCTGCTAGCCTTGTGGTACAGCTTTGCCACTGGTCAAATCCTTCAGTTAAAAAGGAACTTTTTTGTTTTTCCAGTAGACGACAGTACAAACAATAAAACTTGTCTGCTGACACAGAATATATCAGCCAAGGACGCAAATCAATTTCACCATTACTCAGGTTTGGTTTGCAATGCACTTAAGATTAATGTCTACCATCCTTATTTTTTTGGAAAATTCTCCAAAGTAATCTCAGGTGGACCTTTTTGTAATAAATAGTCAATACAAGATCTTTCCATTTTTTTTTCTAGACACATGGCAGGATAATCCAGATTTCTCAATGAATCGACCACATTTAGCTCATTGTCTATAACTACATGTTGATCAGTTATTACACTATTGCCTTCATTTCATACGACATGTTGATCAGTTGTTAGTGTTACATCATTTTCTTCTTCTCTTACGACATTCACCACTGCAGTTTTTGCATTCTTCATAGAATCTGTTTCAGCTGTCTCACTAAAAGTGATTTTGTTCTCATTTTCGGATTTTGATCGTTTTAAAAACGTATTCTAGCTTTATTGGAACGTACGTTTCGGTTAAAATTCGCACTATTACTATATTTTTATTTAAATATAAAATGCTTTTTTTTTTCGCGTAAGATTTGTGTTTCCCATATAACAATTTTGTCTAATTTTCAGGAGATTTTAAAAATAATTTCCACGACTTTTCGTATATTTTGCATCATTATGCAATTACAGATATACTTAGGGCGGGGCCTATGAAAGCGCGGGGCCCACTGCGGCCGCATAGGCTGCAGTGGCTTAAGACCGGCCCTGCCCTCGGCCGTGTCTAGCCCATGCGTTGGGGGCCAAATGCATCGGAAACAGCAATGCTTTACATAGGCATTGACTCGGGTCTCTCCCCAACAGAACTGTGTTCAAACAGGTTTTTTTTCAAACTTTGAGCTCGAAGAGCCTTCGGCTCAGCTCATAAGACGATCAAACGAATCGGTCAAGTCAGTGTTTGTGATCCGAGAGTACTATTAGAATTGGTTACGTCAGTGTTTGTGATCCGAGAGTACTATTAGAATCGGTCAAGTCAGTGCTTGTGATCCGAGAGTACTATTAGAATTGGTTACGTCAGTGTTTGTGATCCGAGAGTACTATTAGAATCGGTCAAGTCAGTGTTTGTGATCCGAAAGTACTATTAGAATTGGTCAAGTCGGTGTTTGCGATTTGTCACGTTAACGGTCATTTTAGTTGCCCTTTATTTTGGATGGAACTTGTTGACATAGGTATACTGATAACTGTACAAAAGTTGCGTTTGTTACTCTCCTGGTCTGTTACATTTGGATGGAACTGGTTGACATAGGTATACTGATAACTGTACAAAAGTTGCGTTTGTTACTCTCCTGGTCTGTTACATTTGGATGGAACTGGTTGACATAGGTATACTGATAACTGTACAAAGTTGCGTAAGATACTCCCCTGGTCTGTTACATGTCTGCTTTCTTGCATGTTGATATAAGCAAGGTAAAAAAAGTTGTTGAGTCTGAATTCGAGATACAACCTCCAAGATAAAAGGCCGACATGTTTTGCCATTGAGCCATTCAAGTACTTATAAAAATAAAAGGGTTTATTAGTCTATTGTTAGTTTGAAATTTTTAACGAACGACCAAATTCTCTACACTATTGTGATAATAGTCACGGGTTGTCCGTCGACAATTTAGCCCATTATACTTATAAAATAAAACAAAATTAATTAATTGCGATCAATTGATTTACTAATTTGTTAATTTTTTGATTGATTCGTGTGTTGTCTTCGACAAAGAATAGTTGTGCAGAGTCACCGCAAAGTTTCAACTTCATCCGAAAATTGTTGTGGGAGAAATGATATGTACAAACTTTTTACCAGATAGACAGACAAGTAAAAATTTCCCGAATTCACTAACAAGAATATTGTTTTAGCTTTTGAAAGAGAAGTTTACTAAGAATATTAACATATTAATATTTAAAAAAAGTGGACAGACGACAAAAACTATTTTATCCTTTGGTGGAAGAATAATTGACGCTGGGTAATCATTGAGACTACATATTAGGACAGAGAGTAAATAAGAGAAAGAGTACAAGAAACTTTGTCTTTAAATAGAGGTGATAGTCCTTATGGTTAACAATTTTGTGACAAAGAGTTTTTAAATATTCATTGTTTTAAAAGTATGCCAAGTGTACACTAGTGTTCTAAATTTATCCCTAGTTTTTTTTTTATCACATCATGTCTTCCTGTTGTGTCATGCGTGTCAAAAATGTCATAAGTTGTCGACGTAAGATCTTAGTCTGTGTAACTTATTGAAATAACTGTATGGTCAAGAAAATAACGAGGCATTGACACTATTTGACACTGGGTTCGTATTTTAGCCTACTTAACTGTGAATAAATTAACCCAGAAAGTAGAACTCTAAGTAACAAACTAGACTAATTAAAGTTGTTTGTAATACTACTGCCTGACCTTCTCTATAGAGAGAATATCCTTGCGAAGTAGATCTGCCAAAGTACATCGCCAAAGAGCTTGGCATGACAAAACACTACGATTAGACCTAGTTCTAGAGTCTCTAACGTCGTTACGTTCTAACAACAAGAAACTTGTAGAGATCAAAGAGATTCAAAAAGAATAAACCTAGAAACTAGAAAACAATCAGACAAGCAAACCAAAACAAGTAAGGTTCTATAAAAATAAATACTTTTATATAACTAAGCATTACTGATTGTAAAATCAAAATTAGAGACACCCAGAATATAAAATTAAAACATAAAGTAGTTATTCTTCCCTTAACACTGAAACCATAATTTACATATATAAAAGGCTAATGCAATAAAACGACCCTGGAAGCTCTAGGATGTAAACACATTTATTTGTTAAATATTTTGTGACAAACTAATACTTAAAATATACAAATAACGATTCGTATTGCCTCAATCTGCCAGGGAAAAATAAATGTGGAAATCTCTAATTGTCTTGAATGAGCGTAATGTAATGATTGTTAGGGGAATATAAATAGATTCTGGAAGAGCAGGCTATGGAGCCTACATCGACTTTCTTGGCTCTCACACAGTCAAAATCTTTGGACCATGTGGTAGTGTTTGCAATTTTGATGCGGAGACCACGGCAGTCTGTGAAGCCTTAAAAGTCATTGACTCTCAACTCGGCGAGGGACATTTGAGGGCAACACAGATTGTTGTGGTCACTGACTCAAAATCTGTACTACATGCTTTGCAAAGCCCCGGACCATGGCCCCCCAATATCAACACTGTCATCATGGCTTCACATAACATCAAACAACGCTATGGCACCCCTGTAATAATGCAGTGGGTACCGAGTCACATAGGTGTGACTGGCAACACAATCGCAGACTCTTTGGCCCACCAGGGAGGGCAAATTCCACCCACTGATCAGGCTGTAAGCTTTCATCAAGCCCTGGCTATAATACAAAAAACAGAAATGGAAAAGTGGTTTGAGTGCTGGGACAAGTCCCAAAAAGCCCGTGGAGTCTGGGAGCGCATGAGGCGCCCTGACCGCACTTCCCCGTGGTGGAGGCTGTCCAGGCCTGAACAAGCTATTATAGCACAGTGCAGGACAGGCCACTGTCCTGTTGGCTCATATTTCTCGCGGCTATGGCCAAATTTCGATTCACGGTGCCCTCGCTGCGGGGAAGAAGAGGAAACCGTGCCTCATATTCTGTTTGACTGCCCCAGACTTGCTGATCTCCGTCTCGACAGGTCTGGGAAACCCAAAATTCTCGACCTGTATGGCGACATTCATGCACTACGCAAGACAGCAGGGTTTCTGTCCAGGGCTTTTGCAAGAGAGGATTTGAGCCTCTCAAGCCCTCACTCTAATGGAGTTTGATGATGATGATGATGAGGGGAATATTTTTAGGAAATGTTTTATGAGGATTTTTGTGAGTTATAAAATTCGTCCTGCTGTCTTTTATGCAAGTTTTAAGAATTGAGCAGAGAAATATAAAGATTTTTATATCTCCCTAACTTTAAGAGATTGATCCATTTTCTTATTAGTCTCTCTCTCCCTCTCTCTGTCTCTATCTTTCCCTCTCTCTGTCTCTGTCTCTCCCTCTCTCTGTCTCTATCTCTCCCTCTCTCTGTCTCTGTCTCTCTCTCTCCCTCTCTCTGTCTCTATCTCTCCCTCTCTCTGTCTCTATCTCTCCCTCTCTCTATCTCTCCACCTTCTTTCTCATAACAATTTTTGTTTCAAAATTGCAACTGTTTTCTTTCGCCCTATCAATCTCGTCTCTTAGTTTAACAAGTTATGTCACCTGAGAGCAGCAGACCAACCGAAGGCCTGCCTTTGATAGCCCCTCCCTTCGTCCTCGCAGTGCATCGTGTAGTGCGTTTATAGTTCTTTTCTTATATAATTTATCAATGTGTTACTTTTGTTCCAATCTCAAACCAATACACAGACTTTTTCAAGGAAGTGAAATCGTGGTAAGCATTGTAAGCATTGTTCTTAGCTTTGCCAGCCGTTCAGGATTCCCGTTGCTACTAGGAGAAGGCACATCCACTTAACAGTTTTCCTCCAATTTTAAGTGATTTGTTAATGTTTACTGTTGTAACACCTCATGTCACGACTTTAGTTTTGGAAAGAGCTGTAATGATATGACATACTCAGATTTGGAGGTGCCTAGAAATCTATTCAACACACTATTAGGATACAATGAAGTAACTTAACACTGAGTATGATGTTCTTGAGTTTAATGCTTTTAAAACTCAATTAAATAAAATGAATAATCCAAAATTTGAATCACTTGTACAAAAGATAGCTTGAATAAAATATCATAGTTGAACTAAACCACAGGGAAGATACAGAAGAACACTAAATAATCCAATAGTAAATAATGACATTAAACAATGTAATCGTAACAATGACCAATGACTCGCGACTGTGTACAATACAATGACCAACCAATCTGGATAGCTAGATTCATGTTTCTTATATAGTTTCGTATATCGATCTTTCTGGATTGGTTCCGTCAGTGATAGTAAGCTTTATCAGTTTCCCATAATTCCACTTTGAGCCTACATCATTTATATGCAAATCAAGGTTGTCTAGAAGGGTCTGCTTTATTTTCCCACGCACTCACCATATAATACAAACTGTTGACTGGTCAGCCGTTATTGTATGCTGTCAAGCGTGACATTATAGACACGCATGTGATACCGGGCTAATATAAAAATATAAACGACATTGGTCAGTCTTTTTTTCACCCAAAACATTCCTTATGTAACTATATATACATGCGCCAATATTCCACATTGTCATTGGAATAGCAATGTTCTTATAGACAGGCGACCAACAGTCTGAATATTTGTATTTGTTTATAGCCTACGCTTTGCTTACAATTTATTAATAAAATACATTAAATATTAATATGTTTTTTTAAGATAATTTAGAATCTACTCTAGTAGTTCTAGTAGCCTACACTTTTATAAGTTTTTAAACATCTCTGACAGGTTACCTATATTTCAAGGACCATCGTCATCTTTCTTGGTTCCACTGCTAGCCCTACAACGAGATCCCACGTGGAATTGCTCTAATATTTACGATGTTAACAATGACAACAGTGGTAAGACCTTAACTAACCCAGTTCACCACGAATCATGCTAATCAACTATTGATTCAGAGCTTTTGTAAATATTACATCACCGGCTAGATTTGTTTGATCGTATCATATCATCACAATATGCATGATATTTTTAATCGATAGTTATTTCCCCTTTTAATCGGTGCTTCCACTATTTTATTTCAAATAACTGCAATCTGGGTCCTTTGAGGCATTTTAAATAAAGACTCTTTATTTTTTTGTATTCTAAATCATGATGTAAATCAAGGCAGCGTTTTAAAAAAAGGGCGGCTAAAGGTCAACGCATTTTAGCGCTTTATGGAGTCTTGCGCTGCCGAAAAATAATATTCAGTTAACTGCTATAAAATGCCCACTTCATCTTCAGTGGCTTAGCAAGGGATTTGGGGGCCCGAGGGGCTCGGCCTCTTTAGGGGCCCCTGCATTTTGATATTCGACATCGTGAAATGAGATAATGTACTTTAATAAATATATAAGTCTAATGTGTGGAATACATGCACTATAGTCACTAATTTACATAAGAACATGAAAAGAAAGATAACATGGCATTGGCTTAATATTTAATGTAAAAAAAAATGTGTACACTCATTTGGGTACCCCCTCCTCTCACCCTAGCTACGCCACTGCTTATCTTGTTAAATATTTTTACAGATAGGCCTATTCCTTTAAAAACTATTACTTTTACTTTGCTTTAACTTTTCTACAGCACCGAATCTGCTGGGTAAACCTTTCAGGGTTTTGTTACATCTAGAATAAAGAATCTGTTTAAAAAAAAAAAAACTTTTTTTTTTAATAATATTAAAATAGTTAAATTAAAAAAAAATGTGTTTGATATAGCAGAAGAGTAAAAACCTAGATCTAGTGAAAAGTATCCATCAAAGGAAGCACTGATTTTGATTCTTTTTCCTCACCCAAAAATGAACACGCACAATTATATTGAATATTGAATTTTACTTACCTTACAAAAGAGTTCCAGGCTAATGTTACTATGGCAACAAATGTGTCCACCATGGCCGGCGGTATAGATCCACTCCCAGGCATAAAGTGGAGATTGCAGCAGGTAAGAATACTAAATGATGCCAGATCAATATATTAGAATACAGTGATTTTACGATTTTATCTCTGGTAGTTATCGTCGCTCTACAAAACACATCTTCTGAAATACACATAAGCCTACTTGGCACATTCCTACTCTAGACTTCCCACAAGGCACCTCGGGTCACGGGTGTGGCTAGAATCTTAATGTTCATAGTAGTGAAATGAAAAAAAAAAAGTCCAACAAAGTAATGAGGGTTTAATTAAAAGTCATTCAAGTGAAGTCGGTCAGAATAGTTGCATTTTCCACGATGGGTTAAGTCAAACAAACCATATTGACATTTCAGTGTTTAAACGCTAGGATAAAATCAAAGGCTGCACTCGGTGTTGTTTTTTTTGTGTTGAATTGTAAATAAACAATGTAGAAATTAGAATAATCGATGTGTTTGATCAATAACTGACAGATGTGAATCAGGGCGTGTTCTCTGGAAATAGAATATTAAAAACAAATGGAAAAGATTGTTGGGTCGACAGTTTTCTCTCTTTATATATATCTATATATATATAGAGAGATAAATTTGAAAGAAAACAGTTTGACTTACAGGTTGACATAGAAACGTTTGTGTGTTGACCGAGTACATAAATCTGTTCTCTCTAATGATCCTAACCAGTTACTGCGAGCCATTTTGAGTAGAAAGTAGAATATACGTTTAATATTGTTTTATATGAAAAGCGAAAAATCGCATTTAATTTTAAACTAGGTCTCTAGAAGTATTTTTAAAATAAGGCATATACTCTAGAAACACTACTTTAATAACAATCTTAAAGAAGTTTCTAACCCCTCCCCCCAAAAACAAAATCTGTACAACTCCTACCGGTCCAAATAGTAAACCAACTCCAATCTGTCCAAATAATAAACCAACTCCAATCTGTCCAAATAGTAAATCAACTCCAACCGGTCCAAATAGTATACCAACTCCAACCGGTCCAAATAACCTCCAATCTGTCCAAATAGTAAACCATCTCCAATTGGTCCAAATAATAAATCAACTCCAATCTGTCCAAATAGTAAATCAACTCCAACCGGTCCAAATAGTATACCAACTCCAACCGATCCAAATTGTAAACATATGTAGCATGTTTAATAAACATAAACGTAGAACAGAGATGTGTATCTTTTAATGATGCCTTTTTTAAATCAACTACTTTATAGAGAAATACGTTTAATAGCCTGTGTGTAAAAGGAGATTATGTAGAGGATTAAAAATAAACCTGAGGAAAAAAAAATTTTTTTGGACATGTGTCATTTTTTTTGTTTCCTTGAATGATTTCGCCATAATTTTTATCCACAGATGGGCGGAGCCTTGATGGCGGCATCTTTTGTGGAAGTTATTCTTGGAGGTTTTGGACTTTTAGGTTTTATCTTAAGATTCATTGGGCCTATTACAGTTGCATGTACCATTTCTCTCATTGGTGTGTCACTTTACCGTTTGCCCATCATATACGGAAGACCAAATTTTATTGTTGCCCTTTGGTGCGTACATTTTAATAGTTTATTGTAAACTAACAAAAAATTAAAGATATTATCGTCATCAACTGACTCTTGTCTGTTTGTTTGCTGGGGGGGGGGGGTATTATTTTACACGTTTTTTCCCCCACTTCCCAATATCGGATCAAGTTGAAATTTTGCAATCAATAAATTAATAAAAACAACAACAGCTAATTAATTAATTAATTAGTGGTTATTAAATACTATTGTTTATATAAAAAAGGGGAGGTAAAACTTGTAATATTAAGAGATGGAGCAATTGAATGATCCTCTCTTTAATATTATAAGCTTTGTTTTTTGAAAGTATATTTAAGATTTTGCTTGTTTCCTTTTGCATTACTAAACAAGCAAAATAATTTTTAAAATTTCAAAGAAAAATCTTATCTAAGGGGAAGAGCACTTACAGCTATCAAGAATGTTGAAGTTATCTACCGTTTTCGATATCAAACAGAATAACTCATTATCAATAGTTAATTGAGTAATTGGTTACTTTATTAATGGATCCATGTCTTGTTAGGTCCAATAAATAATTGTGTGAGGGAGAAATAACGTGTACAAATATTTAATGGGACAAAACCCGATATATGTGAATACTGAAGGATTAGTTTCCCTATTGGTATCAAATAAAATAATAAGTAGCTAATAATTTATTAACTAAACTGTTTAGTTTTTTTTTTATTCCTGCATTGTCTACGTTAATGAATAATGAATGGATGTGGGAGAAATAACGTGTACAAACTTTTGACCAGTCAGAGTGAGTTAATATAAGCATTTGTAGAAATAACGTAAGATTGGGAAAATTAAAAGAGAGAAAGTAAGAAAGAAAGAGAGAGAGAGAGAAAGAGCAATAGAATGAGTAAACTTTTTTTTAATCATCCATTTCCTATGAATACTTCGATAACTTACTATATATTAACTATTCTTAATGTCAATGTTCCTATCAAACGAGTACAAGGCTTATCTGTGAGAACTTTTGCTGCTACTTGTGGAACGAAATATTAATATTAATCCTGATTTTAATAGTATAAGCTTAGCGTTTTAATATTAATCGCCTGCTGCCCTTTTTTTTTTTCTTGAATTGCTTTTGTATAGCTGCCTTTAGGGCACTGCTAACACAACTCTGCTCAATGCGGGTTTTGAACTCGATTTCCCTTGATAGGTAGCCAAGCGGCGTATGCTTCTCAGCTACCCCTCCCCCCTCCGATATTTTCTCCATCACTCAATTCAATTATCTCCAATATAGACTGTATGCCCGTAGTTGTTACCACGTCTAAGTTTGTCATTGTATACAATAAAGTATTAACAATAGTAGTTCTGATTCAAACATGCATGACAATCTATTGTCTGTACAATTCTGCCCCCAGTTGCCTGCTGCTTGTTTTAACCTTCGTACTCTACCTCAACAAAGTCAAACTTCCGTTACCGAAATGTGGCAAGGGAAAGAATCTGAAAGGACGGCCAAGGTTCGCCATTTTCCAATTAATTCCCGTGAGTGCTTTTATCACTATGTGTGTGTGTGGCCTAGAACCATCATTATTTCACCAGAAACATAATGACACGATATGATGTTGTAGACGGACGTTGACTTTTAGCACCAAACTGCTGGTAGACAACTAAACCGCCGTAAGCGTATTGTATTCTAACTTGTAAAATTTGAAATATCTTGAATAACATATTTGTGAACAATACCAAATATAACTTTTAATATGATGTAGCCAAATTTTAACTTGAGGCGAAATAAATAAATGTAATAGACTTTAATAAAAATATAAAATAGTATTTGGAACAAAATCTAACTCACTTCTTTTCACTCTGGCTGTCTGGAGTCGTCTGTCCTACCTAAGACAGCAGACGACAATAAAAGTTAATCTTGCATCATTCACACTGCATAGCCACCAACCAAATCACCAAACTCCCACCGTCACCATAGAAACACACACATAACTCCATAACATGAGTTGACTCATTATTTGACCAGAAAAATATTGACTTACTGCATAAAATACACATTAAGAAAACGTGAAGTAATCATTCAGCTAATTCCGTTTCCTTGAGTACAAACAATTTCTTCTTTGGGTTCAGATTCTATTGGCAGTGGTCATCATGTGGATAGCCTCCTGGATTCTAACCTTGTGCAATGTCTTCACTGATGACAGAAATTCCACGGCATACAAAGCAAGAGCCGATGCCAAGCTGGATATAATCTATTCCTCCAACTGGCTACAGCTCACGTATCCAGGTAAGACTTTTTAGAAACAAGTAATTTTCTGATCAGATATAACCAAGTTATTCCTTTCTTCTTTCAGTCAGACTATAGATCTACACGCTATAACAGCGTTCGTACGCGCTAATGGCTGTTTAGTCGTGCGGTGTGCGCGCTGGACTGTCTTTCGGTCGTATCGATGGTCCCGGGTTCATATCCTGCCCGTCGCTATTCCCCATCGTCATGCGTGAGGTTTGGACTAGGAAGTAGATTATCTATAACTCTGAAGGAACATCTGTAACATTTTACAAATATTGTTACATAGGCATACTTATGATGTAATCCAAACAGCAAAAAAAAAAAAAAGAAATTAGCAAGAGATAATGGCAAAAGCTATGACAAATGTTTAAAATCTCATAACCCAGATTTCAATTAGGCTCGCCTAAGATCCACATGAAAAGCTATGTAAAATGTTTAAAATCTCATATCCCACAGGTCAATTTGGTGCGCCTAAGATCCACATTGCTTTGACAATAGGATTCATCGTGGCGTGCCTATCCTCTGTGGTGGAGTCTGTGGGAGACTACTACGCTGCCGAGAAAGCCTGCCAACTAGGCAGCCTGCCCGACCATGCTATCTCAAGGGGCATCCTCGTTGAAGGCATCGGCAGCGTCCTGTCTGGATCCGTGGGTGCTGGTCATGCCACGACATCGTACAGTGGAAACATCGCAGTCTTGACTTTATCTAGAGTAAGTAGGATTTCAAAATGGACAATAGGGTTAATATACTCTCGACGTCTGACAATTTGTTTCACTTTAATTAGTTGTCGGTGCCATTTGGAAACTTTTTTGTTCATGTTTTGTTTTTCTACTTTTCACTATTCACAAGTTTTACTTTTTAACCCTTTAGACGCGTGTGGTAGTTTAGCCTCTAAACTCTAAATACTACGATTGTAATTCCATTTTGTATGCACTCATTGTAAAAAAAAAATCTCAGCACTTTAAGGGTTAATCGAACAGAAAAGTAAATTAATACTTAATTCCTCATATAAGATCGTGAAATATTACAAATTACAGCGTATAAATAATAACCACATGAACAGACATTACGTTAGCTTAGCTTATGAATGACTAACGCATTTCTGAGTTGATCAGTTATAACAGCGAAAAGAACTGAAACAATACTATTTGTTTTAAATGTTATTTAATTCAAAAACAAAATATGTATTATTCGTCTAGTCTTAAATGAATTTTAGTTTCTGTCACTCATGTATGATATAGCTATGTACTGTACTTTATTCATTAGGATCACTGGTTTTAAAATAAGTTGTTAAAATGCTATGGCAAAGCGTTCCAGAACAATACTGGATTGCTATTTAAACTAAAACAATTGTTCATGTCTGGTATTTGTGTATTTTGTTAATTATGTTACGTAGTTTTCGGTCCACTATTGTTCGGGTTGTAATGTAACTAGACTAGATTCTAACACCCGGAAGAACAATAACTTGGTCACAAACTGAATTAATTACACCTCACAATATCCCACTCTGCGAACTGTCTCTCTCTGTTCTCCTCTACCCAGTTTCCTTCATTCTCTCGTTCATTCCTACTAGCTTCTAGAAGTAGAATTAAGACTATACATTCACACACACACTTTCACCCGTGACAATATCACATTCAAAGTAACAGTTTAGTTTGACTTGTACTCTAGACAGGAAGTCGAGTTGTCATGTACGTCGCTGCCGTGATTCTGATAGTCGCATCACTGTTTGGAAAATTTGGTGCTGCGCTGACAACTATACCCAACCCAATACTAGGTAAGACCATAGCATAGTGCACCAAGAAACCTGTCAGTGTTAAGCTCAGTGAAGCTGGTCTGCTTGTCTAGAATCTCCACGACAGCTTTGTTTAAACTTTAATAGTGTCATTAATCATCATCATTTATATCTAGAGTCGTCTAGTTCAGAGTGACACCTGGACCAAGTCTTTAGAAGTTGAAATATGCATGATCTGTTGTTACAATGTTATTTGTGCATTGTTTAACCGTATTCGACTCTAGAAATGTCTTGAAATGTATCGAAAATAAAGGCATTGGGTTCGGTTTTAAAGATTATGGACGAGTACATTATTTGACGTGGCTAAGCAGACCCAGTTGTGACCTACATGTTTTGCCACACCTTCTGCAGACAATAGCTTACTATAAAAAGTATAATAATATAATAAATATTTAAGATGGTAATATAAACTACAGTCACATAGAACACATGCTGTGCTACTCAAGGAGCTAACCTTACTTATTACGATTAGAGCTATTTAGTCTACAATTTCTTATCGTCAGAGCAATGACTAGAAGTAACATGTGTAGTCGACGTCAGGGAAGTCAAACGGCCCTTAAGAATTTATTCACAAGAACAGGGCCGGATTTAAACTTGATAAGGCCTCCTAAGATATTTAAGATACGGGGCCCTCTGTAATCAACAGAATAGAATTCATCCATTTGCCTTTTCTTCAAAACAATTTGTCCGGGGCCCCAGACTGGTGTGAGCCCTAGGCCATAGCTTATGTTGTCAATCTAGCATTACACATTAAAGACTATGTTATACAATAAACAATTATTTATGGCATGTGTATTACTTTTAGAATATAATCAAACAAATGTTGTTGTTTTCTGGGGAATGATTTCAAAATGTTCTCTTTGTTTGTCTCTCTGTAGGAGGTGTTTTGATGGTCATCGTTGGTGCTCTGCTGACTATTGGTCTGTCTAATCTCCAACACGTGGATATGTCATCGTCTAGAAACATGCTGGTAGTGGGTGTGCCGTTCATGGCTAGTATGTCAATATCTTATTGTCTGGAGCTGTACCCAGAAATCATCGCTACAGGTACAATGCTAGTACCCACAACTGTTATATTTAGTATCACAACTGATATACTGACTATCACAACTGGTTGATCTATATTTATCAGCATTATCGTCTATTACTAATTGGTATAAAGAAGGTGATCTAGAGCCCACATCGATTTTGACAGGTCTGTCGCGTTCTTGAAAGGTTAATAGCGTTCTTGAAAGGTTAATTTAAATGTTAATTGCGTTCTTGAAAGGTTAATTTAAAGGTTAATTGCGTTCTTGAAAGGACTATCGCGTTCGAGAATTTCCGAATATAAGGTATGATTATTGATTCAAGACTTTAATAAATTAATGTTTAGGAACATTTTGCGCATCGTCTTCTAAGTCTTGATTTAAAGACCTATCATTGGAATTATTCAATTATAATAAAATAAAAAACAATATGGCTTGAACCTAATATTTTTTAAATTATATTTTTTTTAGATATTTGATTGTATTTTAAGTTTGTTTGCAACAAATGTATTTTTAAAATGTTTGTCTTGTTCCTCATCAAAATTGAGGTAATTAGCGACAGGAAAAGTCCAACAAATCTCTAGAGCAGTGACGTCCTTGCTACGACAATCGCAGGCAATTTTCGACTCATAAAGCGGTACCACCTTCCTCCCCCCCCCCCCACCGAAACATCTTTTCACAGTGCATAATGAAGCCTCGGAAGATATGTTCTATCGGACTCTTAGAATTTTGTTTTGCGATGACGCGGCCATTGTAGGAAATGTCTATGACCTTCAAATGTTGGACTACAACGCTCTCCCGAGGACCTTCAAAACAATTCTTGCAATATATTCCTGTCGCTTACTGTGTAACAGAACGACAATAATATAAATGTTTGGGATTGTATGTATTAACAAAGTGATTTATGATGTACAGGTGTTAAGGATCTGGACAGGTCGCTGCATGTGATGCTTAGCACACCTATGTTCTTGGGCGGCTTTCTGGCCATGTTATTGGACAACACTGTTCCAGGTTTGTAATAGATTCTTCCTAATCATACAAAAGTTTAAATATATATGTATATATATACATACTCAAGGAGGCGCGGTGGCTGAGTGGTAAATTGCTTGGCTTCCGAACCTGGTGTCCCGGGTTCGAATCCTGGTGAAGACTGGGATTTTTAATTTCGGGATCCTTGGGCGCCTCGTAGTCCACCCAGCTCTAATGAGTACCTGACATTAGTTGGGGAAAAGTAAAGGCGGTTGGTCGTTGTGCTGGCCACATGACAACATCGTTAATCGTAGGCCACAGAAACTAATGACCTTTACATCATCTGCCCTATAGACCACAAGGTCTGAAAGGGGAACTTTACTTTACTTGCTTGCTCCGTACAAAAAACACACAACAATCTCTTGCATAGCTTGATTAGTCAAACTTGGCATAGTAGAAGTCGTTGTGAAGCTATGAATGTGAATAGAAGATTAATGTTATTCAGTGGTGTAACTGAAAAGGGGGGGGGGGGTCCACATTTGAAAATCCCCCCGGCCCCCACTTGAGAGGTCTCCCAAATGAGTGTCAGAATATTTTTATATTAAATATTACTCTATTATCTCATGTCAAATGTCAAAATGCAGGGGCCCCTAAAAGGGTCAAGTTCCCCCCCCCCCCGCCGGACTCCCTAATCTCTAGCTACACCACTGATGTTATGTTAATTAGTGAACTATAATTTAGTAGGTAATATATTTGTTACCGGCAAATGAAAAATAGGATTTCTTAAGACTAAAAATGCCTTAGTATTGATTATTATTATAAAACATGTAACGGCCGGATAAAACTTCTAAGCGGGCCGGACTTGGCCTTCGGGCCGTGGTCTTCCCATCACAAAGTATAGCTATGCGTTCTTAGAATGCAAGGACAACCGTTTCATTTGAAAATATTGTATGTAAGTGTGGGCGGGGTATTATAGTGCAGGGAGGAGGAAGGCTCCTACTGATGAACTTGAGAAGTGTTTGTTGCATACTCTATAATAGGGGGTTGTGGGCCCTTCGTTTGTAGGATGAAAGAGACAAAAAAGGAAATAGAATTTGAAGGCTAGAATTTTTTTAAAATTTTTTTTTTGGGGGGGGGGTAGGGCTAAGAGAAAGTGATATAGAGCTCAACAGGCCAGAAATGAGTGCGATTTAAAGCAGGCCGTTTCAATAAACCTAACATATACTACAGTACACTGGTCAAAATGGGAATTGTTGTAATGCTGGCAGTTTTATTGAAAGTGCAAAAAAATACCTAAGGCTGGGGGTAACGGCCTAAGTATTATGTGAGCATTTGCAGGATGTAATTAGACAATAGGTTCCAGGCCACACAAAAATCATAGTATTTCAAACAAGAACTGACAAGCAGAAGACATTTAGTCTGAAAGTGTAAATAAGACTAGTCTCTATTTGTTACGGAAGAGAGTTGGGGAGATGGGGAGGGGGGGGGTAAGTGATACTCGCGGGCTGGTCCAGTTCAACATAAAAGATACTAGAATGAGCTGGCCAAAAGGAATATTTGTGGGAGCGTTTAGCTTTGTATCATTACATTGTTGTAAGAAAACAATGGAGGGGGGTCAATTCTAATTCAACGTAATAGATACTAGAATGAGCTGGGGAATGATTTCATGACGATAGCTTGATATCATTATATTGCTAATATTGTTGCAAGCAAGAAAAATTGGAAGGGGTCCATGGTAAAAATAAACAATATATAGCCTGGCAACCAATCAACGGGCGAAGCAGATACGACATCATTAAATCAAATGTATTGTCTACACACTGCCGGTGGTATTGTACCATATGCTGTTACACACATATATACATATTGCATAATTGGGATATTTAGGCCATTTTATTGTACATAATAAATAGAAAGGCTTAATAACTTTTAACACTTGTATTATATATCATGTGGCAGGTTCATTGGAGTCACGTGGTATGAAACATTGGCAGAGTCAGGACGAGAGTCAGAGAAATAAAGAGAACGATGATATCTTCACCTGGTCCTTCTACCCAACTCTAGTCAAAGTGTTTCCCTTTGTAGTTTCTCTCCCTTTCATGCCCAAACTTATCTCCCATGATTCTGAAAACATTTTGGATGGGGATGTAGAGTCGCCTACCTTATGACCCAGTTGATACAATACTATTGCTGTTGTTTATAATTAAAACTCATTTAGTTATGTACTTTAATTTGTGTGTGTGTCTTTGTTAGTGTGAGCCAGGCGTCACGTGTGTTCCAATTTACTGCTATTGCTTGGCTGTGCCGTGGTGTATTGTTATCAAAACATTTAGAATCTACACATTCACACATAGCATTACATTAATTTTGGTATTATGAATATGCATTTTGTACTTATTTCTTTTTACTCTACCCCCTCTCCCCTTTCCAGACGAAAAGAAGACGTTTTAAAACAGAATAATCAAATATGGCGACAGAGTTTATATAATTGCACACGAATTTATCTTAGTATTTTAAGAAAGACTTTGTTTAGGAAAATTTAGAATTCATACGAAACTGTATTTTTCATTATAAGAGCAATAATTGAGATGAGTTCTGAACTCAAATATTATTTTCCTAGTCAATTTTTTCCAACCTTTACTCATACTGATATTTTTCTATTGTATAAAAAATTTTGGACTATAACTCACAATGTATACTTCAATCCTAAAAATGCAAAAAATTTAGAGCTGAATCTAATTGGTCTACATAATTTCTCCGCCCACTTCCGAATTTTTTTTGTTTAAAGCTTTGAATTATAGTTCTGTAACAAAACAAAGTTACAAACATTGAACAAAATGTATCACTTACAAATGACATTTTATTAAAAATATTATTTTTCGAATAATTTTTTTTTCGGCCATGATCCTAAAAGTATTAATCTAAATATGTGGGGTATCTTATCTTTTCAAGGAACAAATCGGTTGTATTTGTATTGTAGTAAGGGCTTGTAAATTCATGTTAGAATATTTTTCAAGTAAAACATTATTCAAAAGGTCCATTTTAGTAGGATAAATAATGAGCTATAGATGTCAATAGAATGCGTTTCTGCAGTGAAGAATGCAAGAAAACGCTTTTGGCGTCGGGGCTTCGCTCCGGACCCCACTGGGGAAGCTTGAAGCCCCCCCCCCCCATCCCCCCTAGCTGCCAAGAGAAAAGTTTCAACATGGTTGCTTTTTTTTTGTTTTCCGCTGAAGGTTGAGAAACACTGCTTTTTAAAAAATTCTAATATATATATATATATATATATATATATATATATATATATATATATATATATATATATATATATATATATATATATATATATATATATCTGCAGTTCGTGCTCTTATGCTTAGAATTAGGGTTTCCTGGGCGTTATGGTTAGGGTATGGAAAAAATCGCATATCCCACTCCAAAGTTATGGATCCTCTAGTGCTGACTTCATCTGCCCCATGGAACGCAAGGTCTGAAAGGGGAACTTTACTTTTTACAAATTCCTACTTTTAAGGGTCTATTGCTTTTGCATGGAGTTCCAGAATGTACGCCTAATCTGAGATTTTACATACAGAAGTAGACAGAAAAAGAGACTACACAAAGAGAGAGAGAGAGAGAGAAACAATAACAAATTTAACACCAAACGCAAATACAACATCACATTGGTTCCAGTCAGGGGCGGACTGGCTATATGGGCAAACGGGCAAATGCCCGGTGGGCCGGTACCAGATGGGCCGGTCTGGTCGCGACCAAAGAAAAAAAAATTCAATGCAGACAACTTAAAAACAAAAGTGACAGCAGCAAGACACAAAGGCCTGAATATGTTTTCTTTTTTTGTAAATTATTATTAAAATTAATTTTGTTTGAAATTCAACAAGAATATAATTTTAAGAATTACACAATACAGTGTACGTATTTAACTATTATCATTTGTAAAACGTTAGACCGTACTTTCTGCTATGCACGAGCGGCATGGCCTTCAACACTACTTTGATGTCTTCGATACTGTGTTTGGCCTGGTCATTTTGCTGGTCGGCATGGGCCTTTGATGGCTCTCCTATTTTTGTTTTGCTCCTTCCCTCCCCCGTTTTTTAATGGTTCCATGAAAGTTAACGAAAAAGAGGGATGGGAGAGGTTAAGTTAGAAAACATTGATATAACGCGTCAAAAGGGGAGACAATTAGCTCTTTAACAAAACTTAATAGACACACAGCCGCGAAATTGCAAACCACCCAACTTATTCATAGCTCAATATGGGTATAAAGCTCTACTTTCTGCGATTTGAAAAGAAAAGGTAAGTTTCTATTTGTTTATTTTTAATAACATAGATCTAAAAATACTACAATTAAAGCTTACAAAAAAAAATTATTATTATTTAGATATAATTAAAATATAAATCTACATCCAAATCAATCCAATACCGTTATGATTAATGGCTAACTTATGCTTAGTATGAAGTCATTAATAATGAAAATTATTACAGTAATTAAAATAATTTATGTAGCGCTGTCACATCCAATATTTAATGAAAGGAGATTTAGAATCATTTATATTTTAAATAATATATTCATATACAAATCGCGTTTTTGAGAATGTACTAGGACGAAGCAAGAGCTTTTCACATTTAGAAGTACCTCTCTAACCGTTCTGCTTTCTCTTACCTTTTAAAGGAATATATATAGGCCTATATATAGTTAAATTTTTCGTTTTGTTGTATTAAATCAAACCAAATTCATTAAAAAAGCTATTTAACTAATAAACTAATATCTTTAAATTATATATTTAACTTAATTCAGCATTTTTTCCACTAATTAATTCAAATTAACAATTCTTAGCTTAGGACTATGACTATTTTGTCTCGCTTATAATTTATTAGATCTAGATCTAGTCTATATTTATTATTATATCCTTAGATTTTAGATCTAGTCTGTCTAGTGTTAGACTTAGACTTTAATTAAGGCTTTAGATCTACTAACCAGGTATCCGCCAATGTGTCCTGGTCTCACTGATGATCTAAGGCAGATCGACGATGCAAGGAAGACGGCAGTTATAAACAACGAGCTAAAAAGGCTACATATCGACATTGCAGCCCTGCAAGAAACCCGACTGGCCGAAAACGGCATGCTCCGCGAGACTGACTACACTTTCTTTTGGAAAGGGAAAGCACAGGATGAGACTCGAATACATGGTGTGGGCTTTGCTGTCAAGAACAGTCTTCTTCCCATGATAGTCCCTCCAGTTGGTGGCTCGGAACGGCTACTAAGCATAAGTATGATGACAGCATCTGGAAAAGTCACTCTAATTAGTGCCTATGCCCCCACACTAAGCTCGCTTCAGGAGGACAAAGACAAGTTCTATGAAGACCTCAAAGAAGCCATTGCAAACATTCCTCAAAAAGAACATATGATCCTTCTAGGTGACTTCAATGCCAGAGTAGGATCAGATAACACTACCTGGCCAGACTGTCTTGGGCTTTTTGGAATCGGAAAGATGAATGAGAACGGACAAAGACTGCTTGAATTCTGCACATACCATAAGCTCTGCATTACCAACACATACTTCAGAACAAAACCACAGCACTGTGTCTCATGGAGGCACCCTAGGTCTGGGCACTGGCACCAGCTGGATATGATACTGACACGAAAAAAGGACATTGGAAATATACTGCTGACACGTAGCTACCAAAGCGCGGATTGTGATACTGATCATACTTTAGTGTCCTGCCGGACAAGACTGCTGCCAACTAAGATCCACATATCACAGGGAAAAAGAAAATCACGCCTGAATACTACTAGCACAAAAAATCCTGATCTTTGCACCGAATTTGAGAACAAATTAAAGGAAGCTTTTAAAAACTTCTCTGTGACTGAGGTAGAAAAAAGCTGGACGTTTATGCGTGATACAATCTACCAAACATCATCACTGGTCTTTGGAAACAAAATCAAGAAAAGCGAAGACTGGTTTGAAGCTAGTCTACCAGAAATGGAAACTGCCACTACGAACAAGAGAGCAGCCATGCTAATCTACAAGAAGGATCCCACCCCAAGCAACTTAAAAAGGCTCAGACCTGCACGTAACAATGCCCAAAGAGTAGCGAGACAATGTGCTAACAAATACTGGCAGGAGCTATGCGAAGATATTCAATCTTGTGCCGACTGTGGTAACATAAGAGGACTATATGAAGGCATGAGAAAAGCCTTTGGACCTCACACCAGCAAGTGTGCTCCGCTCAAGTCAAAAGATGGCTCAATCATCAGCGATCGTGCGCTGCAAATGGAACGTTGGGTTGAACACTATGCAGAACTCTACCAGATTGAAAACGCCATCTCACCAAATGCTGTTTCCAACTTTCCATCACTTCCAGTTTTGACGGAATTAGACGAAACGCCCTCAGTAAAGGAGCTGAGCATTGCCATTGACATGCTTGCACATGGGAAAACACCCGGAGGAGATGGCATTCCTGCTGAAGTAATTCAGGCTGGAAAACTTGCCCTAATCAAACCACTCCATGAACTGCTAAGCTTGTGCTGGGAACAAGGAATGGTCCCCCAGGAATTGAAAGACTCCAACATTGTTACAATTTATAAAAATAAAGGCGACCGCTCTGATTGTAACAATTACAGAGGCATCTCACTGCTTAGCATAGTCGGAAAGGCTTTTGCTAGAGTATTACTAAAGCGATTACAGATCCTGGCAGATCGTGTTTATCCAGAGTCGCAGTGTGGCTTTAGGGCAGGTAGATCTACAACAGATATGATTTTCTCTCTTCGGCAGCTACAGGAGAAGAGCAGAGAACAAAAGCAGCCCCTCTTCATAGCATTTATTGATTTGACCAAGGCCTTTGACCTTGTTAGCAGAAGCGGTCTGTTTGCTGTACTAGAGAGAATCGGCTGCCCAAATAAGTTAAGAAAACTAGTGTCAGCTTTTCACGAAAATATGCAGGGCACCGTTCAGTTTGAAAGTTCTTCCTCCAGGCCATTCTCCATTAAGAGCGGTGTCAAACAAGGATGTGTACTGGCCCCTACACTATTTGGCATCTTCTTCTCAGTCGTACTATCCAGTGCTTTTAAATTCCTGGAAGACGGAATATACATCCATAGCAGATCCGATGGAAGGCTCTTTAACATGGCACGTCTTAAAGCCAAAACGAAAAGGCGTCGTATCTTGATAAGAGAGCTGCTGTTTGCCGATGACGCGGCACTCGTATCTCACTCACAAGGAGGTCTACAGAAGCTAGTGAACGCCTTAGCAGCTGCTTGTCAAGAGTTTAGCCTTACTATAAGTCTCTCCAAGACCGAAATCCTGGCACAAGACGTCGCAGAAATACCTATAATACAAATTGGGAACCACACCCTTTCAGTGGTGCAGGAATTTACCTACTTGGGTTCAACAATTGTCAGTAACCTAGACTTAGACATCGAGCTGACAAAAAGGATAGGAAAAGCTACCACAGCATTGGCAAAACTCTCCAAGCGCGTCTGGGAAAATGGTAAATTGACCACAGCGACCAAAATCCTAGTCTACAACGCCTGTGTTGTGAGCACTCTCCTTTATGGCAGTGAGAGCTGGTCAACATACATGTACCAAGAGCACAGATTGAATAGTTTCCACTTGCGCTGCCTGAGACGCATAATGGGCATCTCTTGGAGGGACCATGTCTCCAATCAGGAAGTTTTAAGATTGGCCAATATGAACAGCATGTATGCTCTCCTGACACAAAGAAGGTTACGCTGGCTCGGACATGTCACCCGCATGCCAGATGGCAGAATCCCGAAAGATATCTTATATGCTGAGCTTGTGGAAGGAGTCAGACCCAAGGGCCGCCCAAGACTAACATATAGAGATGTCTGCAAGCGAGATATGAGAGCCTCAGGCATCAGCGAAAGTATGTGGGAAAACATAGCCAAAGACCGAAGTGCATGGAGACAGACTGTGCGTGCTGGGACAACCCTTGCTGAGAACAAAAGAATTGAAGCGGCTTTAATCAAGAGGGATAAAAAGAAAGCTGCCCTGACTGCTAGCCCTAAATCAGAGGCATACACATGTACGAATTGTGGCAAAGTCTGCCGTTCTAGAATTGGCTTGATTAGCCACACCAGATTCTGCCCTGTCTCAAGATTAAGCCAAAACCAGTGACTCATTTGGGCGCATCCATTGCCTTTCGAGACAAAAGGAGCCATATAGATCTACTAATCATCTACTAATACTACTAATAATAACTAATAGTAATATTCTATGTAGTTAGTTATACACGTAAATATATTGATCTAGAATTAGATCTAGAATCTAGATCTAGTCTATAGGTCCACATTTTGAATTTAATAAACCATTTGATTTGATTTAATTGTAAACTAGCTTTCACTTTAGATTTAGACTTAACTTAGGCATTGTAAACCTTAAACTAGATTTAGACTAGACTCCTTTAAAAACTAAAATCAAGAACAGTCATCATGAAATTGCTCTGGCTATTTATCCTAATAATCACTAAATGCACACTAGCTGAACACAGAACTAGATCTACCTTTGTCAACACTAAACTTAAAAAGGAAACAACAGTCATAATCAATCATCACACTTTAGAACAATGCAACTTCAAAAATAACCTAACATACACATCTATAACATTAAAGAAGATTACCCATCACAAATGGAAGTTCTCAATCAGACACAGCAGAAATAAATACCTGTTAATATTAATAGCAGGAGATGTAGAGTCAAATCCAGGGCCTAGATCTAAAGATAGATGCAACATCTGCAAAAAAATATGTACCCTGAAACAGAAAGCCATTCAATGTGACACCTGCGATGAATGGTACCATGCATCATGTCTCCATATGAATACACCTGTGTATTATGCCTTAGGCAACAAAGACGCATCATGGCACTGTGTACCGTGTGGGTTACCTCAGTTTACATCAGGACTGTTTGATTCCTTTGATGCGGACACTTCTAACCCATACAACATCCTAAACATCATCCCGAACCAAACTCACCAACCACTAGCCAGATCCACTCCTGTTAAACCTAAATCTACTAAAATTAATACAACAGCCTCACTAAACAAACCTATTAAAGAAGTAATACCAAAATACCTTAAAACCTTAGTTATAAATTTTCAAAGCATTAGGAACAAAACAGCAGACTTAGAAATTTTATTAGAATGTGAGAAACCAGACATAATTGCAGGAACAGAAACTTGGCTGCATCCTGAAATTTATAATGCAGAAATTTTCAATAGTAATTATGAAATTTTTAGAAAAGATAGGGCTGATAATCATGGAGGAGTTCTTTTAGCAATAAAAAACACTCTTATAGTAGAAGAAATTACCTTACCTAACTCAAAAAATGTAGAATCAACATTTTGTAAAATTAATACCACCTCAACATCCCTAATAATAGGCAGCATTTACAGACCACCAAATTCTAGTTTAGAATACATGCAGGAACTATGTAATCAGATTACTACACTTAAAGAGACAAATAAAAATGCAGTTTTTTGGATTATGGGTGATTTCAACCTACCTGATATAAATTGGAAAACACTAACCATAGATAAACACCAAAACCTTAAGGACATAAATGAGCTTTTCATAGAAACTTTACACAACCTAAGTTTAGATCAAATTATTAAAAAGCCAACTAGATTAAACAACACATTAGATCTCTTCTTAACCAACAGACCTGGATTAGTAGTTGATTATGAAATTATCCCTGGTCTATCAGACCATGAGATCATAAAAATACACAGTCAGATAAAAGCAGTAGCCAATACAAAACCCAAAAGAAAAATCTTACTCTGGAATAAATGTAACCTGACACAACTACACCAAGCTGCACTAAACTTTCAACAAACATTCTTATTAGAAAAAGACATTAACCAACCAGTCGATGACCTCTGGAATTTCATTAAAAACCATCTTAAAAGCATTATAGAAAATCATATACCAACTATATACACACGTAACAAAATAAATAAATGCTGGTTTAATAATAGACTAAAGAAGCTTTGTAAACAGAAGGAAAACCTCTATAGAAAATTTAAAGAAACTAATGCAGAAAGAGTTTACAAAAAGTATATAAAAATTAAACACTTAACCCAAAAAGTAAGCAGACAGCTGCAGAGTGAATACATAAACAATGTAATATCTAAAGATAACAACAAAAACCTATGGTCATACATTAAGTCTAAGAAAATGGAAACAACAGGCGTAGCGCCATTAAAAGATGAACATAACATAATACATAATGATAATGAAACAAAAGCAAACATTCTAAACAAATACTTTGCATCAGCATTCTCAGCCCCAGGAGACAAAGACATATTACTGAATTTGAACCAAGTAGACAACATAGAAGATATAGTAGTACAAGAAAATGGAATTCAAAAACTATTAGCCAACACCAAACCAAATAAAGCTTCTGGACCTGATGGTATTCCAGCTAGATTACTCAAAGAACTAAGTAATGAGCTAGCCCCAGTGTTCAAAATACTCTTTCAGGCTTCATTTAACCAGGGCAGAGTACCAAAGGACTGGAAAGAAGCTAATGTCACCCCCC
Organism: Biomphalaria glabrata; assembly: GCF_947242115.1. Taxonomy (NCBI): domain Eukaryota; kingdom Metazoa; phylum Mollusca; class Gastropoda; family Planorbidae; genus Biomphalaria; species Biomphalaria glabrata. The sequence continues at coordinate 32,973,222 of NC_074711.1, read as the reverse complement.
TATTTAAAAAAGGAGAAAAATCTGACCCAGGGAACTACAGACCAGTATCACTTACCAGCATCACATGTAAAATCCTAGAACACATAATATGTAGCAACATCATAAACCACTTAGACAAACATAATGTCCTCACACCATACCAACATGGCTTTAGGAAATATAGATCATGTGAAACACAACTAATAGGACTAATTGATGATTTTTCAAAAGGTTTAGATAATAGTGAACAAATAGATGCTATCTTACTAGATTTTTCTAAGGCTTTTGACAAAGTTCACCACCATAGTTTGCTTAAAAAATTAAAATATTTCGGCATTAATGGTCCACTGCATCAGTGGATTAAAGACTTTCTGATAGGGAGAGAACAAACTGTAATAATAAATGGCTCTAAATCAACACCGATAACAGTAAACTCAGGTGTACCTCAAGGTACAGTCTTGGGTCCACTACTATTTTTAATTTACATAAATGATTTACCAAATTGCATTAGTTCAGGAACAAAAGTCAGATTATTTGCAGACGATTGCATAATATATAGAACAATAAAAACAACACAAGACACAGATATTTTACAAAGAGAATTAGATGAATTACAGAAATGGGAATCAAATTGGAGCATGTCTTTTCACCCAGAAAAATGTCAGTTGTTAAGAGTAACAAAAAAACTAAAACAAATTAATTCCACTTATCTTATTCATGGCAAACCAGTATCACAGACTAAAAACGCAAAATACCTAGGTGTTATAATAAATGAAAAACTATCATGGAATCCACATATTGATGAAACTACAAAAAAATCAAACAAAGCATTAGGATTTATTAAAAGAAATTTCTATAAATCAAATAAGAACATAAAACTAAAATGTTACTTAACCTTGGTTAGGCCAATAATAGAATATGCATCCTCCGTTTGGGACCCCTCAACTCAAGAAAACATTAAGAAACTGGAACAGACACAAAATAGAGCAGTGAGATTCATAACAAACGAATATTCACATTTGACTAGAGTAACACCTTTAGTAAAATCACTAAATTTAGAAAGCCTTCAGGACAGAATGCTCAAAAGTAAAGTAGCAATCATACATAAAACACTGAACCATAATCTTCAAATACAAAAACAAAATTTAATAAAATACTCTGAAAGACACAAAGATAAAGGCACATTCCTCGTCCCATATGCTAGGACAAATTTGTACAAATACTCCTTCTTCCCTAGTGCTATTAGAGCATGGAATGGGTTGCCTGAGCTAGCCAGGAAAACCAGTGACTTGGCAGAATTTAAGTCATTGGTTAATATGCATGACTAAATGCATGACGCGTAGGACGTAATCATCTTCTTTTTTGAAGTAACGTCTGTATTATATAAGATAAGATATATTTATATATTTAGTTCGTCCATAGTAGTTCGATTATGACCACTTTGTCATCCAGGGGGCTGAGGGCTTTGCATTGGGTTTTATGTCTCCTCGTGTGGCTGGTGAGACCTATGTGAGCCCGGAATGTTCGGCCGCACACTAGGCAGGTTATTCCAGCTGGAGCTATTGTCATTGGCCTTGCTTTTCTTCTCTGGCGTTTTTCTTCTGCCAGCATTGTTCTCTTTTCCTCAGCAACCTGTGCGCCGGTTTTCACAGCGCGACGTCATGATTCTCTGTCATGTGCCTCTGTCTCCCAGGTGGCTGGGTCAATGCTGAACGCCTTCAGAGTAGCTTTGAGGGTATCCCTGAAGCGCTTTCTTTGACCACCTTGCGAGCGCTTTTCTTCGCTTAGTTGGCCATACAAGAGTCGTTTAGGGATGCGGTGATCTTTCATTCTGCATACGTGTCCTGCCCATCGCAGCTGTGACTGCATCAGCATTGTGTGGATGCTTTGCAGACCCGCTCTTTGAAGGACTTGAGTATCTGGTATTTTGTCTTGCCATTTGACATTCAGTATTTTTCACAAACGTCATGTGGAAGTGATTCAGTTTCTTTGCATGTTAACTGTACACTATCCATGTTTCTGAGGCATAGAGCAATGTAGGGAGGATGACGGCTCGATAGACCCCTAGTTTTGTATTTGTGGTGATATCCCTTTAAAGGAATGGGTTGCCTGAATCAGCCAGGAAAACCAATGATTTAGCATATTTTAAGTCACAGATCAACATACAGGACTAGATCGGCACAGTGAAATACGTAGGACCTAATTATTATTTTTTTTGAAGAAACGTCTGTAATCTATAAGTAATACCAAAAAGTTTGAAACTCATTAAGGCTGCTATTGTAGTGTTTATAGTTTTGAGACTACATACATGTATAAATAGAATACATTATATAAGCCTACGAAAGCATACATCCAGTTTTCGATGCGTTATCAAACTTTATATATTTTGAATAGAATTAGGCTTACACCTATGATAAAACACATGGGCGTAGACGAGAGGGGAGGAGTTCAAACCATCACTGGCCTCAGACCTCATTGTCTGAAAGGGAAACTTTACTTCCTTCCTCAGTGCAGCCAACTTAAGCAAACTACAGTCACCAAATTTCATGAGCGTAGCCAAAAGGGGTTTGTGGTCCTCCCCCCCTTTTAATACAAAACTAAAGCATTTTACCATTTTCTACCAGTCGATGGACTCCAGTTAATAGAAGATTTAGTTTTTGATTTTTTTTAGCGGAAGAGTAGCTGGCTAATTGCACTGTAGATACCTCAGAATATGCATTTTTAAAGCTTAAAATAACGGAAATAATGCTTGGATCCGGGGCTTAGAGCGCTCCCCCAGACTCCCTAGCTGTCCATTGGCGATGTGTACTGCCTTTCACTTTTTATAGGAAGAGAGTATTCTAGGGTAGAAAAAACGTTTAAAAGAATGAAAGATAAGAATTTAATGAAGATTAGTTACATACACACACACACTAATATATATATATATAAATTGCGGAGGGGGTTTAAAATCCCCCCCCCCGCCACACCGAAAATATATGACATGCCATTTATGGGCCGGTTTATATGGTAATGCCCGGGCCGATTTTGATACCCAGTCCGCCCCTGGTTCCAGTGGTGAATTAGCCAAGGAATGTTAACCAATCACGTAATGAGCGGGCTGGTGGTTTTTCTAGTCTTGACCTTATGAACTCTCTGCAACAGGCTCACTGTGACGCCTACAACAAGTCATATGATGTCCACAAACATCATAACATCACCGGCTAGGCTTCTCTGATGACGTCACTGCTGATCGATCGACCTAGTTGGCACTGGAAGTCACGTCCTCATACATTATCACTACACGTTGTCATGGTTACCGGACGTGTTAACACTTTACGGATTCCTTGTCGAGCATAAACTAAAGTTTTTTTTAAAGTGTAGTATTTTATTTTCTCGAAATTGTGCTGTCTCCTTTTAAAAGTCTTATAATAAGACATTAATAACACTGTAAGCCATAAAAGTATTAGATCCGTGTCAAAGTATTAGATCTTGTAGTCTAACTGAAATCAACGAACCATGATCAGTGAACTCTAGGGAAAGTCCCTTTCAGTTGGGCAACAACCATTCTCATAGATGTCTCTCAAGCTAATTTTGTGCCTGTTTGCCTAAGGATTCAAAGTCACAGGCACCCTGTATATAATTTATTGTGTACTTGTCCCACTGTGCACTTGACACTCGATGCGCTCAACACACTGTGTACTTGACACTCCGTATAATCTTGACTTACTGTCTACTTGACACTCTTTGTACTTGACACTCCCTATATATATTTGACACACTGTCTATATGACACTTTTGTACTTGAGACTCTTTGTACCTGACACACTGTGTACTTGACACACTGTGTACTTGACACTATGTAATTGACATACTGTGTACTTGACACACTACGTACCTGAAACTATACGAAACTCTGTGATATGACATATTGTATATTGATATGACATATTGTATATTGATATGACATATTGTAATCCAATTTGTTCTTTCTTATAATCAGCAATAAATGAAAGATTTACATTTAAGCAATACTTATTTATTTATAACAGGCCTACAATAACTTTTAAAAATAAAAAAAAAACAACGTTAAAGCTTCTACGTCAAGTTTGTACATTAAGTATATACATCAAGAGTACAATCTTTACTTTTCTAAGTCTTAGACCTAACAGCTTACACCCTCCTCGCATTTTATCATTCCTTTCTGTAATAATATTACTTTTTTAAAAAATGACACCCCCACCTACAACTGCAGCAAATGGATGAAATTGTCAAAAAGACAAAATATAATTTTAACAAAAGATACCATAAGACATTGGTTTATACACTTCCAATTCGTGAGTCACAGGCAGCAACAATGGAACCGAGCATGGATGGCTTCATTATGTACTGTGGGCAGATAGCACTGCGTCGCAGGTAGGATGTGGCCCTCGAGTCGAAGGCGACTCGAAGGTCGGGTACCACTGCAGTAAAGCAAAAATATAGGACAACATATGATAAAATGAAACACCATACTTAATCGATACAGTGAACATCGCACGACAGATTTTTACACTGCAGGTTACGATGAGCCTGTTGACGTCACAGCGCTGGAAGAGCTGATTATAGCTTTATTTCCCCATTCAAAAACGCCAAATCGAGGCTAGGAACTCATTCATAGATTATAAGGTACTGTTTATTTCTGCCAGAACGCGATCTTTTGATCGCTAAATATGTAAGTATGGAACTGTACTAAAAACATAGGCCTAGATCTATTTATGATCTCTTTATATCTATTTAGGCTATGTAAAGATGTCTAAAATTTGACTTATTGTAGGCCTATTATATAATCTAAGTTTTTAGATATGGAATGAAAACAAGAGAGTCTGAATGAAATCAAATTTATCATAGTCCGCTCCTTGACGTAGGTAACGATAAAAGAATAGAGAATGATATTGTTATATCATTACAAATTGTACATTTCAATCTAAAAAAAGAACATTGACGAGTTAAGAAGCTGGAGTCTCCTGCTCTGCGTGTGCTATGATATTCACATTAAGCGACTAACTACTGCCTGCTAGACATCTGAAGAAATGACATGGTTTGCAGTCTTTTAATAATTTTGCAAATCTAATATTTTTAGTTTTACAATAGATATGTACATCTAAATATTTGTTAAACAGTCAGTAGATATTTGCGATGTGTCACTAATGCGTTGGAACAGAATACTACAATAGCCCCCTCCCACCCCCCCCACCCCTAAAAACGTTGTCTCAATTATGTAGTCACCACTTCCTTTAATAATTAAGCATCATTGTCATCCAGTTAGAAAGTGTAGTGTGCATTTAAAGCCATCTTAGATTTTCCTATAAATATGTATACAACATGTACATACAACATTAGACTTGTTTTTAAGCGAAACAATTGAGTAATATGTAGTGTGTTTTTAATGTTGAGGTTCAGCTCAGGATAAAGTATTTTTAAACCTGCACAATTACAAAGGCTATATAAGTGACATTTTTTTCAACTAACAATAATTGTATCTACAAGTCGTGCTATTCTCCCTCCAGGACAGTCACTTAAGAGGTAAATGGGATACTACAAGTACATGGATAGCCCCCCCTCCTCCCCTCATTTTGCTTGTAGAAAGTTAATCAAAATGTATTTTTCCGCTGACCGACATTTTGTCGTGTATAGATGAGGCGTAATGGCAAACCTTTTTATAACAATATATAGCAATACTTTACATAAGTGTACTTGTGCATTAGGTTTCTTGAGACAGTGAACACAATGCAAGGAAAAAGTAATATCCACATGTTATATCTACGGCAGAGATGCACACGGGGAGTCATTCAAAGCTCATGAACATTGAATTTTGAACAGATTGTTGTAGTTTGTTAATTAGATACTTCCACGTCCATGGGAAGCAACTAGGCTAAATGGATAGGTGATTCTTATGCCATAAGTCTATTAGATCTTTATATGTGACTCAAACTTATTGATACATTGTTACTCTTTTATCGTGTATACTTTAATGTGAATAAAGTCTCATGTCCGTGAAGTCAAGAGATAGCATAAAGCATCATCTCTATAATGGTGTCAGAAGAGGTTATTGACATCAATGGTGTCAGAAATAATTTATATCAGCTAATACATCTGAGTGTACATTGAATCAAACTCATTTAAAATAATAGATAAGAAATGCTAGGCCTACAAAATATATATAGGCAAGTTGCTGACAACGTTTAACTTGTTCTTTCCACTGGATTTCTAAATGACTTAAAACAAAAGGGCTTTAAATGGAGAGACGCAGTCTGTGCAGTCAGTTCATTATCTTTATGATCTGCTGAATGATTGCATTGACAGCTGGACAGCAGTTCGTATCACAGTTCTGGGTGGAGATTAGTTGCACAACAATACCGGGTCATCAGCTCTTCAGTTTGTGAAACATCTGTTTAAACAATCCTAGTTAAAAAAACATAAATGAGAAAAGTTTACGTTCCGAATTCATTTGATGATTCAGCAGGATCGATTATGCTCTCATCTCATACTATTTTAGACTGTTGCAGAAATGCCAGATTTTGATTCGACCTGTCTGGGAAACCACAGGCACTTGAATACTTGTCTTGCGAAGTTTTGTTTTGTCCAGGGCTTTTGAAAATAAGAGAAGATTTGAGTTTCTCAAGCCTTAACACACGAAGTTTGGTGATGATGATGACATTGTTATGTTACCTATAAACTATCTTTTACCATAACAGTCTTTGGGTTGTAGCTTTAAATAGCTAGGCCAACTAAACGGACGTTATTACATTCTTAATGCAGACCACCAATCAAACTTCTTTTTACACACAATGAACTTAACTTTTATCATTAATATATACAGCGTTCGACTTCAGTATAGATGTATGTAGAAACTCAAGGGAAATAATATTTACAACAATTTAAACAAAATGCAACTACCTGAACAAACTTCAACTTTTTCATTAACCTTTTCATAACCTCTACTTCGACGAACTTGTTTACATCAGAATCTATTCAACCAATAGAAACAAGTACTTACACTGCATAACAACAATAATTACATGTTATTTAATGATAGTATTAGCTCTTGTATTATTGAAAATCATAAGAGGAGGGAGAGTCTTTAACCAGGCATCATCAGCGAACTCAAGTTAAAGTCTCTTTTTCATTAGTCAACCATGATACCTACAGACATCTTTCAGGCTGATTTAATTCCTTTTTGATTTTGAATTCCAAGTCACAAAACAGTGCACATATCTGGTTGTATACTTGTCACAGTGTGTAGAGAATATCTGTGTGTACGCCACACCGAATACCGAATATCTATGTATGCGCAACACTGTGTACTTGACACTCTAGGCACTTCACGTGGTTTAGGATATATGAAAATGAATCCTAATTGTCCTTCAAACAATCAATAATGCATTAGTGAGAGAAACCTATTTGTTTATAATATTTGTAACAATGTTGATAAATATGAACTATTACAATGGCTAAACTAAACTGTTTAAGTGATTTTATTTTTGATAAGATTGATTAATAATTGACAGTTCCGATCCAGGTGGAGACCGTGATTTTTAATTACTAACGTACTAGCGTGACAATTCTGAGCCCATATTAGCTTAGTTTGGTTTCAATTCTGAGCCCATATTAGCTTAGTTCGGTTTCAATTCTGAGTCTACATTAGCTTAGTTTGGTTTCAATTCAGTCTACATTAGCTTAGTTGGGTTTCAATTCAGTCTACATTAGCTTAGTTTGGTTTCAATTCTGATTGTTCCTTGATTTGGTCATACATTTTTGTTTGTAAACCGTAGGCAATGGGATTGATTAAACTTGTCTTCGATTGTAAAAACCGGTCTCAATATTTTAAATTATTTTTACAAAACTTTTAGAAACTCACTCTGTTTGTCTGTCTTTCAATCTCTGTCTGATAAAAATTTGAACACATTATCTCTACCAGCCATTCTCGGGTCAATTTAAAACCTTACACAATTATTTATTGGCATAGACATGCATCAATTAAAAAAAAACAATTATTCAATTAATTACAGTTTAATAATTATTTTGTTTGGTACCAACAAGGGACATTAATCCTTCTGTATTCACATATATGTTAACCATGTCCCCTTAAATAATTGTACACGTTATTTCTCCCACACCCATTCTCGTATCCAGTTGACAGTTGTTTGTTGTATCTAACAAAACATGATTCAATTAGAAAATTAACCAAATAGTCAATTGATCATTGATGATTAATTATTTTGTTTAATATTAAATAAGGAAAATACGTTCTACATTATTGAGAGATATAGTTGTAAGTGCAGAGTTCTTCTTAGATTAGCTTTTGTTTTAAAGGATTTTTTTATATTTCGCTTATTCCTTTATTCTATTACAACAATGATATAATTAAACAAAAAGATGACCTACTTTCAGTTTTACATGATATAAATTACAATCAAAATAAGAAGAGATTACAATCAAATTAATAAGGGTCAGGTGTAATTATGAAACATTGTCTTTTGCGCATTTAATCGTTACAAGATGTAAAGAAAAAAAGAACAAATTGTCAGGTTAATTTTTTTTTTAGTCTTTGTATAATTATAAAGTATAAGCTACATTAGTTTTAAGAGCTTTAAATGGAAGGCCCTTTAGTCATCAGACTTACTATAAAAACAATCGGCCATAATTATTTTGATGAAACTACACAAATCATCTTAGTTTTAATTTACATGTTATAAGGTACTTATCTTTTAAAATGGTAAAATTAGACATCAAATTTTGTATCGTTCTATGGACATTATTTAGGGCTTTGATTATCATAATTACTGACAAGTAATCAAAATAAAACTATGAAAAATACTCCATAGTAACGACTCTCTTCTGTGTTGCCTCATTGATAATTACTCTTACAGATTCAAGATGGCTGTGTACTTCTTGTTCCTGTGTTTAACTGCCGTGTTCGGTGCACCAAATCCGAAACAAGTCCAAGAAGTAGAACTGCGCATGCCGCAAGTGCAACCTCAAGAGGTAACTTCCAAACATTTGGCTACATTTTATTTCTACGTTTGGTGTTCAACTAGTAAATAGAGAAACAAACATTTTCGAAACACTGAGAAACAGTCTATCAAGATGGTATTTAAATGAACAGGAGATAAAACAGAGGACATTGAGAATAATATTGTTGTATTGCCAAGGTTGATTTGTTTGACCAAGCAAGATCATGAAATATCATCAGTTATCTCTTTTATTTTCTGAATAACTTACTTAGGCCATGAACGAATAGAACATACTAAGGCACGTATTGTCAAGACTACTTTATCTCAGTCATTAGTTGGTGTACTCTATTTGGCATCAATGGCTGGATGAATATTCCACATTCTAAAAATTCCAATTAGACAGAAGTAATCCTAAAATTCATGTCAACATTCTTTGCAGTTGTGTGCCCTTTGTGGTCATTTCTAATTAACATTGGCTGCATACCGACTGTACGTCTGTACTAATGGTATTATTATTATTATTATTATACTGGGTGTTATCTTATAATTAAATTATTCCCTCTGTTCTCTCCCCAGCCAGACACTTACCTATGTAAAGCGATGGAGGTTAAAGATGCACATACATATCTAAGTAAGTATTTTCAGAAACGAGTTACTTTTCTTTTCTTTTCTTTCATCACTAAGAAGGATTTGTGTATCAATGGAGGTGGCGGCTAATCGATAAAGATTTGTGTATCAATGGAGGAGGCGGCTAATCTATAAAGATTTGTGTATCAATGGAGGTGGCGGCTAATCGATAAAGATTTGTGTATCAATGGAGGTGGCGGCTAATCGATAAAGATTTGTGTATCAATGGAGGTGGCGGCTAATCTATAAAGTGCCGACTTTTCTGGTGTATCTGGTGTACTCGGAAGTATCGATACACTTCTATTGGAGTGCGCATGAATGTGACTATTGACGTTTTGTTTCCCCAGCGGGTTTTGTACCCCACGCTGACGCCATGATTGCCCATCACATCTTGCTGTACGGATGTTCAGTTCCAGGAGGCGATGTGGATGAAGTTTGGTAAGTTCAAATCTGGTTGTTTCTTGGTGGTGTCTTTGCTTCTTTCTGTATAACACTCTCAGGCAGGGGCGTCACTTTGGAGAGATGGAAAGTAGTGACACCTCTGACATTGTAGCATCCCTTTACATGGAACAAAACAAAATGTGTGTGTGCTTTCATTCCAACAATTGAACAGAGAGTGGATACAAACCAGTGAGAGATTTTATTTTCTGGGTTTCTACTAATGATAGTTCTGAAAGTGGAAACTTTACTGCTAATAATGAGTTCCCCCAGAGGCCTCTAGTCACACAAGACCAATCGTCATAGAAGGTCTGAAAAACTCACCAGCAACGTCGCACCATGTGGGAAGTTTATTGGTCTCCATAGCCCACACGTTGTGACGTCGCTGGTCAGTGGTGAGGCCTTCTATAAGTAATGGTCTCGATTCACACCACTCACTAAGACCGGCCCCCTTTTATTACGATTCCTCCTATAATCTTGCAAACTCTTCGTTGTTTCATAAAGTACGAGTCTAACGATTTTCCTAGAAATTTGACAGTAAGTGTATATCTTTGGGAGAAAAAAAACAATACTACTTTATTGGTCACAAAGTGACAAAGTCTGGTTTGATCGCTATAATTTTTAAAATATAATGTTAAAATTAAATTTAGCTGAGGTCTTTTTACTTTAAATACTCCTTCAGCGGGAATTATTGCACTCGACTGAAATTTTTCTGTGTTCAGAAAAGAGTTGAATATATAAATAGATGTACATGAATATTTTGCACACGGTCTAGTGTAGAAATCATTACCTGGAATGTTAATAGAAAAACTTGATTGTGCAGAGCCTATCATAGTGAAGTACAGCAATGATAAAGCAGTACAGAAAAAAAAACAAGGTTACAAAGACAGTTTATGTGGAAACACAAGCTCAAAATCGGCCCCCGAAGTGGTCCACCCAGGCAGGAAAAAAGGCTGGTTTCAATATTTTCAGAAGAATATCGGTATTAAATTCTATCAGAAGTGGTCCACCCAGGCAGGTAAATAGGCAGGTTTCAATATTTTCAGAAAGAATATCACAATGAAATTCTATCAAAGGCAAATGGCAGAGAAGAATGGAGAAAGAAGGTTGACATATCCTGTGTCGTGCCCCAAAGGTCCAGCAGACCTAGGGATAGGTGAAAGTGAATGTGAAGTTAGATGTGAACCTGGCCTAACTGATGTCTTATAATGAGTATCTAATTGATCTAATTGTTTTGTAAAGGATCCATCTCTTATTCAAAGCCTCAGCAAAAAAAAATATTCGTAAAAAAAAAAAAAAAATCCTTTAGTTTTGTGTTCCATTAATACATGAGCGCTCTACAGTTCACCTGATAATATGAAAACCTACTTATCAATTGTTGTTTTAAACTATTTTCTACTTAATTACATGGTAAATAGATTTTTTCTCCCTGAGAAAGAGTTACCTATTAATAGTGAATAGTTGTAAAAAAAAATTTTTCTGAAAAAACTGCTTGCAAAGTATGATTTAAAAAATTAGACTTTTCGCTTTCAGAAAAGAAAAAAAGTAGCCGTTGTATCAGAACTTTGAATGATCTAAAATATCATTATGTCCGATTTTCATTTTCTCTTCTAGTTTCTGGGATCTAAACGTTACGGACGGACGGACAGACGGACAAACAGGCCACACAAAACTAATAGCGTCTTTTCCCCTTTCGGGGGGCGCTAAAAATAGAATAAGAAATTAAAGATCACTAGCTTATTTAAGGAGGAATTTATTTTCTTAAAATTTTTTTTTTTTTACTTGCTCCGTTTTTTTAAAAATTAACCTTTCCAACTTAAAATGACGTCCCTGCTTTTACACTTAAAAAAACAAATTACACATGTACACATAAATAATAGACATCAACTTTTAGTAGAATTTGAAAGCTGTTTGATGTAAAGTGATCATCGATTTGGTCTATCTCCAGGAACTGTGGAGAGATGAACTCACACAGCACCAAGTACAGATCGGGCAGTGTGTGTGCTGAAGGAAGTAATATCATCTATGCTTGGGCAATGGACGCCCCAAAGCTGAATTTGCCCGAAGGTCAGTGCCCATTCTATTACTTGAAATAGATTTTGATACTTCCATTTGCTTAACTCGATTTAAAAAGTTTGCCATGCGTTCCTTCAGAAATGTAGGTTATTACTTACCAGCCCAAACCTTGTTTAGGAAGGCAGGGGGTGGTGGAGAGCAGGGTTGAAAACTGGGACTATCGAGACTAAGACGTCAGTCTGGATACCATACAACCATTAAGTGATTAAAAAAAAACATTATAGAAATCCTTTTTTTTCTTATTTGCATCCTCCTATTACATTTCTTATTCACTTTGTTTCTAGCAGAAATACATTTTCAAAACGAAATGAATTAAGAAAGTTTAATTTGCATTATAGTATAATGAAATCTATTTTGTAAACAAATGACAGTGAGAATCGTTTACTGTTAGATCAGAGTGAGACCATTATACCATTAGATCAGTGTGACACTGATTTATTGTTAAGTTAGTACGAAACCTATTTACAGTTAAGTTAAAAGGACACCAATTAATTATTAAGTTAGAATTACACCAATTAATTGTTAAGTTATAAGACACACATTTACGACACTAAATTTACTGGTAGTTTAAATACTATAGAATGAAAACCATTTGTATTCATTTTTAACGATATATTGTTATTATCTAATCGGAACAGCTTTTATTTGCTAATAAATACATTTAGTCGATTAAAATAAAATAAAATTTCATAAATAATTAAAATAAATTATTCAAATCATTCTAGAAAGTTATGAATGTGTCATAAAGACTAAATACATCAAAATAAAAAAAAACTTCGAAGAATGAAAAAAAAAAGTTTGTACTTGACAGATTATCCTTCTTTACCCTACAGATAGGCCTACAGATGGACCTATAGATAGGCCTACAGATGGACCTATAGATAGGCCTACAGATGGACCTATAGATAGGTCTATAGATTGTCCTTATTAACAATTCTCAAAGATACACCATCGGCTCAACTCTTTCGGTCACTACTAGTGTTAAGAAATATTCAAGACATATTTTCTTATTGTTCCTTGATAATAGTAACCAAAAATGTCTAGAAATCGTCCTATTATCATCACGCCTCAAGTCAGGTTCTAAAAACAAATTTCCTGTTTTTCGATATTATTACAACTCTCTATAACTCTCTACAACTCTCTATAATCGATACTAGATGCTATTTTTGGATGGAAGAGCAGCAAACACAGAAAATCAATAGCGTCCACCCACGACATTTCTCTCCCGTTCTTGGCAGGTCCAGATAATAGACTGGCTCTATGTAGCTCATAGCAGGCAAATGTTATGACTGTCTCTAGCTCATGACTGGAAGATAGACTGGTTGTAGGCTTAACTAGCTCACTATTTACAAATGAACTAAAAATAAAAGACACATTCAATTTCTAATTTAAAAAAAAAATACTATCGATCAATTAAAAAAAAAGGCACACATCATTAACTATCGTCATTTTTTTGGTCACATTTTTGCGCTTATACATGACTCTTGAAAGTTAGACGTATGACTTATGTTATACACATATACAATCTACACTATGTACAGTGCAATCACATTGTACACATTAGAAAACGCTTTTCTCACCTGTAAATGTGAATTTCTAATTCTAATGCCTCTTTTCACTCGGTAAACAAAGTTAAATGCTGTAAAGTTAAAAATGCCTCTGTTCGCCTAAATCTATCCTACTTTCGATTTCTCGAATTCACTTCCGTTCTTTCATCCATGAAATTGCTTATTTAACATTCAATATGTCTACGTAGTGAACAGACCATGAGATTCGACTACTAAAATATGATTTCTAGTTAATGTCAGTAGATATTTTTGAAATCAGAATTTAGTTGCTTACAAACAGACAGACAGACAGACAGATAAATAGATAGATAGATAGATAGATAGATAGATAGATAGATAGATAGATGTGTTAAGATAGACTCTTAGACATTTTATGCAGACTGTCAATGATTTGGTTTCCATAGAGACGTGAAGGAATACGATGTTTCATAACAAATGTTATACACATTTTACCTTTTCAAAAAAAATCATTCTTTTCCATTATGTCATCAGATGTGAGTTTCGATGTTGGACAAGATACCCCCATCAAATACTTGGTTGTACAAGTTCATTATAAGAATGTTGATCCATTCCTGCCTCCTAGTAAGTTATTTACATACCCGGCACATGGATACTTTAATAAACATCAGCTTTAGTCAATTCAAATGCATTTTAAAAAATTAAACCTTATAAAAAATAAAAATTTCGCATTAAAAACATCAAGTAAAATTCGAATATTTATTTGAGTTTCAGGTGGTATACAAAAGTGCATTAGTTTATTAAACACAAAATATGTCTGTCACAAAGTAGACCAGCTATATATGCTGTTAAAGCCTCCGCGCGGTGTTGATTCTTGGCAATCTGTCTAGTGTAGATCTGACTGGAAGTAACGCTGAACTCAACTACTTCAATAACACCGGCGAAAGGCCGAAACAATCAAATATGTAGTCGACGCTGATATGTTGTTCTATAAAGATATTTAATACTCAAGAAGGGAATCGTCCGATGTCGGTTATGTCGTACTCAAGTCTTCTACTCTACAATAAGCGTCTTCCTTTTGCGTCACTTAGAGCGTTCTTTTTTTTTAAAGATCTGTCACGTCACTTGTCGCTAATTAAAAACTTTCCCCTTATTCCCGAAACAAATAACTAATTCCTAATCATGTCATAACAATGCTATTGTTGAAATAAACATTTTATAGGTAACCAGCAAGACAGTTCTGGTCTGACGTTGTTGTCATCATCAGTACCGTAAGTAATAGTTCTCAAGTCTCAAGCAGTGTTTTCTGATTTTTTTTTATTGTAAAATCCCATGACTGACCCAAACAAAACAAATTTACTTAATATAAACGTTTTTTTAAAGTACTCTTTTTTGTTTGTTTTTCTTGTTTATATTTTTTTTAATGTTCAATTTTTGAACTACTTTCATTCTAAATGTACCAATTCAAATAATTGAACAAATCTACATTGTTAAAAATCCTTGTACACTAAAACTAGAAACTCCTTTTAACTGTAACCTTATATAATATACACCTGATGAATATATCCTTCAATAAAAGTACCCGATCATTGGATTATTTCATTACTCTCGTAGAACCTCCAGAAAGGCAGGCGTTTACTTGATGGTGACAGATGGTGAAATCCCCAGTCATTCTATTGGTAAGTCAGTTTGATAAATATATAATGTACTATTAGTCTAAAATATCAAGAGACAAATGAATTTTCCACATTTTGTGTACATTTATTAATACTTTAGTTTCAATGCTAGTTTTAAATATGGCATTTAAAAAAAATATCTAGATGTATGATTGTAGTTTAAAGAAATACTTTAATGAAAAGAAAAAGAAATTAATTTACAATTGAATCCTAACGGGCTTGTGTCTTTCAGAATACTTTGAAGTGGCCTGCAGAATGCCAGAAAATCCAAACTTGGAAATTTTTCCATTCGCCTTTAGGACTCACGCTCATACTCTCGGTATGTAAGAAATGGAAAACACTGGCCTAGATAGTATAGCCCCTAGTTAGTGCCTACTTTTAAGATGTATTTAGGAATTGATATTACTTCTTCTTTTAATATTCTCATATCTTATAACTTTGATGACAAGCTGTATTTATTTGAACTTCTAAGGCCGTGTCATTTCTGGCTATAGAATCAGGGACACTATTTGGACAGAGATAGGTCGACAAGATCCCAGATTACCAGAGGTAGGTTGACAAGATCCCAGATTACCAGAGGTAGGTTGAAAAGATCCCAGATTACCAGAGGTAGGTCGACAAGATCCCAGATTACCAGAGGTAGGTCGACAAGATCCCAGATTACCAGAGGTAGGTCGACAAGATCCCAGATTACCAGAGGTAGGTCGACAAGATCCCAGATTACCAGAGGTAGGTCGACAAGATCCCAGATTACCAGAGGTAGGTCGACAAGATCCCAGATTACCAGAGGTAGGTCGACAAGATCCCAGATTACCAGAGGTAGGTTTAAAAGATCCCAGATTACCAGAGGTAGGTCGACAAGATCCCAGATTACCAGAGGTAGGTCGACAAGATCCCAGATTACCAGAGGTAGGTTGACAAGATCCCAGATTACCAGAGGTAGGTTTAAAAGATCCCAGATTACCAGAGGTAGGTCGACAAGATCCCAGATTACCAGAGGTAGGTCGACAAGATCCCAGATTACCAGAGGTAGGTCGACAAGATCCCAGATTACCAGAGGTAGGTCGACAAGATCCCAGATTACCAGAGGTAGGTTGACAAGATCCCAGATTACCAGAGGTAGGTTTAAAAGATCCCAGATTACCAGAGGTAGGTCGACAAGATCCCAGATTACCAGAGGTAGGTCGACAAGATCCCAGATTACCAGAGGTAGGTCGACAAGATCCCAGATTACCAGAGGTAGGTTGACAAGATCCCAGATTACCAGAGGTAGGTTTAAAAGATCCCAGATTACCAGAGGTAGGTCGACAAGATCCCAGATTACCAGAGGTAGGTTGAAAAGATCCCAGATTACCAGAGGTAGGTCGACAAGATCCCAGATTACCAGAGGTAGGTCGACAAGATCCCAGATTACCAGAGGTAGGTCGACAAGATCGCAGATTACCAGAGGTAGGTCGACAAGATCCCAGATTACCAGAGGTAGGTCGACAAGATCCCAGATTACCAGAGGTAGGTCGACAAGATCCCAGATTACCAGAGGTAGGTCGACAAGATCCCAGATTACCAGAGGTAGGTCGACAAGATCCCAGATTACCAGAGGTAGGTCGACAAGATCCCAGATTACCAGAGGTAGGTCGACAAGATCCCAGATTACCAGAGGTAGGTCGACAAGATCCCAGATTACCAGAGGTAGGTCGACAAGATCCCAGATTACCAGAGGTAGGGTTAAACAAACAAACAAGACATTTGTAGTATAAGAATATATCATCAAACATATTATTCGACTAGTATTAGTAGGAGATTAAAATATTAAAATCTAAAACATTTATTGTCTAGGAAATGTACCACTGTACATAACAAAAGTCATCTTTGAAGATTGCTCTTAGAATAATTTGCATTAATTTTTTAAAAAAGATAACGTAATTGGCTTGTGTTATAAGTACTTTCTTTTTTAATTATCTTGTAGATGTTTTACAATGCAACAACTCCTGGCTTGAACATTGTCAAAGGAGATATTTTGGTGAGTTTTAAATGCATGTTATGTTACATTCACTCTAGTTGTAACTGTTTAGAAATAGGCTAGGGCAAAATAGTCAACCTAGCAAAAAAATGATTGTGAAAGAATTGAAAATGATTTTCTTTGCTTTTTTTTAGATAATTAAATTATATGAGAAAATGAGCCAAACAATTTTTAGACTAGATCTTTCAATGTTGATTTGTCCTCATCTTCAGGCTGCTCGCTGCACAATGGAGAACACTTTGGAGAGATCTGTGTCTATTGGGTGAGTGTCTGGCACAGAATTAAAAGAACTCTTGCTTTGACTAGCTTCTAGTATTACATACACATCAACACCCTAGGAACAATCGTGTGTTGTTTTCTATGTACAGGTCTACCCAGAACGATGAGATGTGTAACTTCTATATGATGTATTACGTGGAGAGGTCGAAACTGCTGGAAGTCAACACTTGTTTCTCCCAGGGGCCACCAACCTGGTATTGGAAGGATTTCGAAGGTCTCAATTTGGAAAACCTACCCAAAACAGTAAGGTAATAACCAAATAGAATTTAAAAAGCAACATGAAACTCAACTCCCAGTTACAGATCTAGGAATTGAATATGGTCACAAAGGTAATAATGCAGGGTTAAGGGGGCCTCATATAATGAGCAAAGCTACTCTTAAGATAATTGGCAACAGTCTTCTTTCCATTTAGTGTCCATGATATTGTTGCTCGGTCGTTGGTTTGTAGCTGTAGGCAGTTGGTACCACTAAACTGATGTAGGCAGCTGGTACCACTAAACTGATGTAGGCAGCTGGTACCACTAAACTGATGTAGGCAGCTGGTACCACTAAACTGATGTAGGCAGCTGGTACCACTAAACTGATGTAGGCAGCTGGTACCACTAAACTGATGCAGGCAGCTGGTACCACTAAACTGATGCAGGCAGCTGGTACCACTAAACTGATGTAGGCAGCTGGTACCACTAAACTGATGTAGGTAGCTGGTACCACTAAACTGATGTAGGCAGCTGGTACCACTAAACTGATGTAGGCAGTTGGTACCACTAAACTGATGTAGGCAGCTGGTACCACTAAACTGATGTAGGCAGCTGGTACCACTAAACTGATGTAGGCAGCTGTTACCACTAAACTGATGTAGGCAGCTGGTACCACTAAACTGATGCAGGCAGCTGTTACCACTAAACTGATGCAGGCAGCTGGTACCACTAAACTGATGCAGGCAGCTGGTACCACTAAACTGATGCAGGCAGCTGGTACCACTAAACTGATGTAGGCAGCTGGTACCACTAAACTGATGTAGGCAGCTGGTACCACTAAACTGATGTAGGCGTATTATATTTTTAAGAAAAAAATGTAATAACTTGAACAAAACCTCATTATAACGTTTTATGACAATATCCAGAGATTTAACTTGAGATGAGATTGAATAGTAATGAAATAAACACTGATATTTCAACGAAATCTCACTCACAACAAAAACCTACCTTTACTTTTTCATGTTTCTAGATCGTCTGCCGTTCTTGACATCATTTCTGTTAGAGCCTGTCGCGATTTCGTCATTCTCCAAGACCAAAACTTAATGCTCCCTTTCTTCATCATCACTTTGGAAACACACACACACACACATACACCCACTCACAAACTCCATAACCCTTGACATTGCTCATTTTATTTTTTTTCTCAAATTAATAGTGGTCCAAAATGAGGCTACTTATATTGCATGTTAAACATAAAAACAACAACTGTACAATTATAAACAATGATTGATTGATTGTTTTGACGACAGTGTAATACCGGGTACAGAGAAACCTTTGCTTAGGAACGCCACATACCCAAACGTAGCCAGGGAAACAAATGGCCGATTTGAAGACATCAATGACTTGGACCCGGTACGTATTTACAT
The DNA here is from genome assembly GCF_947242115.1 of Biomphalaria glabrata. Lineage (NCBI taxonomy): Eukaryota > Metazoa > Mollusca > Gastropoda > Planorbidae > Biomphalaria > Biomphalaria glabrata. Next base: position 32,954,002 of record NC_074711.1, on the reverse strand, counting down.
TATAGTGTCTTGTCAGTTAAACATTGCCATGTCATGCCAGTCAAATATTTACATGTCGTGTCAGTTAAACATATCCAACTTCTCTAGCAGCGACATAGAAACGCGTTTAACATCACCTTTACCTATCCCTTAGTCTGTTGAACCGTTGGGGCACCACAAAGGATCTGTTAACCATCTTTCTACATTTCTTTCTGTCCTTTGCCTTTCATTTAGTGACAGGCCTGTCCATTCTTTGATGTTGTATTACCCTCGCTTTCCCTGTCTCTTCATCGTTTTCCTGGTACTGTTCCCTGAAGGAAGGTCTTTGCGACCCTGAGAACCTTGTGCTGTGGTTTTAGACGGTGGTTAGCAGGTCATCGTGGGGTCTAATCGCCCTATTATTCCTGTTGTTAATCTCATTGCTGAATAAAATCTCCGCGGCCTCATTATTCAATGTGGACAGAGGTTTCTAAGAGTAAAACACGGGCAGGATATGACCCTCTGATTAAGATATTATTTTGGGATCCGAAAATTAAGTATGAATACAGGTATTTCACGTGACAACGCTGACCCAGTTTTGAGGTGCATACTTTGTAACATCTAAAACACACAAGACCCTATACGGCGGATTAACTCATCAATAGTAAATCTTTCTATCAGTATTTCCACTCCCCCAAATTACTTGCTCAACATTGTTGTTTATATTTCCCTTTTATAACCCCAGTCAGTGCGAGACATCCAGCCAGATGAGCTTCTGTCATTAGTTCGACAACTTGAAGAAGAGGACCAGCCAGAGCTGCTGAACACTTGGCGAAGAGAAGAACTGGCTCCAGAATATTTAAACGAGGTCTAAGTCCACACATACTTCATCATCACTCAGCAATGTGCAGAATCGAAAGCAAACCGATTAAAAATAAATAAAGTGTTATTTATCAAAATAACTTAGGGTCCTTTCGAGCTTCAAGATACAAGTTATAATTTATCCAAAATAAAATGTATAGTTTAAAATGATCATTAAGATATTAAACATAAAACGATGGCAGCTGTTTGGTTTAAAAAATAAAGCTTCCTTCAAAGCAAAAGTGAATGATTTTGTAAAAAAAATTTTTAATTGTACTATCTAGTCTTTGTTTTGTGGAAGCATTATTATATTGTTGTTAATCATAACAGTTTTGGACGCTAACCCCCCCCCCCCTCCCCTAGATCCAGAAAGTTAAACATGTTGACTCTTGGACTTCAAACGTTATTGATAGCTAATTATGTTCACGACTTTCAATGGTGACCAGCTTTTGGGACTGTCTGCTAATTGTGTTATACTACCTTAATGTTTAGGATTTTATATGAGTTGTTGTGATGATTACTTAATGGAATCGAGGGAGCATATTTGTTATATTAAATCTAAATTAAAATACAAAATATGGTTTGAAAAGGGTAATATTTAAAAACATTGAAATAAATAAAAATTATTTAAAAGAAAAAGTTCATGCTAGATAAAAATACTACTTAGGCCTAAAGTATGTAAACAATACTAAAAAAAGATGATTGACGTTAACCCTGATACTTCTTTCTTGTAAGACTTAGTCAATTCTGCGTTTAAAAAATGAGCTTTTTAATGTTAGCTTCCACAATGTAATGAACGTAGAAAGTTAATGAGATCTAGAAACTTCAAACTAGATTATATTATCCCAAACTGTTATCTCGAAATAGTGTATCATAATTCAAGTGCTTTATAAGATAAACCAAACCATAACAGATGTTACCATACATTACTATATGCTTTAAACATTTTGCCCAATCCTGCAATGATCAGTTCACTAATGAAGCGAGCACCAAAATGGTTTCCGTATTTCAGTCTAAATCTCACGTTAAGACAACGTCTCGGTATCGTAGCTCTTTTTTTTGTTTTACTATTTTTAAAAATAATGTTACATTTCTTAAAAAATATTGTAATTGAGACGTAAAATGCCACAGATACAAGAAAGAACATAGGCATATTAAATTCATGATATCAGAATAGTTAAACATCAAATACTTTAACTATTTTGTTAATATCTGGTCACTGGCATGCGTCTATTTTTTGTCATTGTGACAAAAGGTGTAATAAAATATTGGATTCATTGAAGACATATACTGTACATAATTAAATTGAAGACATACATGTTAGCGGAAGTTGTAGCTAATTCTTTTATTAAAAAATATTGATATCAATGACCCCAATTCTAAAAGAAAATAAAACCATATTAAGAGATGCAGAGTCAATGCAGACAGTTATGTATCGGAGTCAGATCCAGCCAGAGTGATGTATAGTATGTCTCTAGTGTGTCACTAGATAGTTATTGATCTCTACTCTTACGATCCTGATGGTAGAGAATTCACAGTCTTCTCTCTTTTACTTTTATTAGAATAAAAAAACTTGTGACCTAAAATAAGTGTGTCACTTGTGTGCTAAGTATAGAGGTCTTCTAGAGCCTATATTAATTCATGCTATTCTGTCAGTACTGTCCGCTCTTACCAAGCTTCTGAAAACCATATTTTATTATAAAAAAAGGCGACATAGATAATCTCTACGACACTCTTAGCAAACATCTTGTCTCCTCTGTATCTAAGTGCGAACGGACCAGACCAAAGAGTCATTTTGTTATGTCATTTTTAAAATGAACTATTGTTGTGATTTTACAATTTATGTTTATTGATTTGATTTCACGTGATGTTCTAGTACGTATATCCCTTATCTCCAATCCATGCAGTTATTTTTGTGGACCACTTTTTTGTGAATTGTTTTGTGAAAAAATCTTATTAAAAATATTTTGGTCTTTCAACATTTTTTTCTTGAGGTTTTGTTTAATTTTACAAAAAAAAAAAAAGAAAATTGTTCAATGTAGTGTGATGAATAATTAAACTAGCCTCATACGGAATAAAATCAATTTCTAAAGCATCTTTCGTATATGGTCTGATGCTGTAGACTACTGTTAACCTTGAATTGTAGCCACCATCTTTTACCTGCCAAAAATTGTTTCATTGTAAATTTGATAGTATGTTTAAGCAGCAATGTTTGACACTTTGCTAATTCCCCCACCTGCTGCACCCATGGTTTTAATACAGATGTAGCACGCAATTAGTGCTTAATAATGAAAATAAACAACTTCCTAAAGTGTGTCAAGGGCATCAAGAGGGGTACAAATGGAAGTTATGAAAATTGTTCGGTTTTACTCTCCCCTGATATTTCCATGTCGAAACAGCGGATATCTTGGTAATTATGATTAAGCATGCATTAAACAAAACATCAAGTGTGATTAAACAGTATATAAAAAAGAGACGCTTAAAATAAAATTAAACACTTAATCGTCTTTCATTTGTAGTGTATTAGTAGTGTAGTTAAATGCCCTAAGTCTTTTCCTGACTGCCTTGCATTCCGAGCACTGCTGAGGCCATTTAGCAGGAGGTTTAAGTTAGGTTGTAAGCTTTGCAAAGTGAAAATATAAACATTTCCTTGTACAAGACATTCTTTACTTAATAACTTAATATGTTTTAATACGACTGTTTGATACGTTTTATTTCTTACAGTCAAGTTTCACCACCGATTACGTCCGACGGACGTGTAAAATAGTTTATACGATCAACATGACGAATTATTTAGAACTTTGAGGCTATAAAGCTGTAGAAATCTACAAATGGAAACTAGACAAATACAATCCGTGATGTGCTGACTATCGCTATCCCTTTGTTACTTACAGAGCACTGTTGTACAACAAAACAATAAAAAGTATCAATATATCTCCATAATATGTGATTTAAATTGGTTGATTGTGCATTAGGTTTTGCAAAAGAGAAAACATTTATAAAAAAAAACTTAGTTTAATTCTAATCGTTCAGACACATATAGATACTGACACATAAGATACAAACACAAACACATACAGACATATACAGACACAGATACAGACACATAAAGATACAAATACAAAAACATACAGATACAGACACATGAGATACTAAACACGATTGTGTAGAAAAGTTCATACACTCAACCTTCTAGTTTCTAGAACCCGAGGCCCGTTGTAGGCCGCTAAATTCAAGAGTTCCTATTTTAGAACTAGTAATCAAACTGAAAACAATAAGACATACATTATAGTCTTCAAAATTCAAACGGAGTGAAGTGACTCAATTCATTTAGTATCGACATGAAAACTAAATGCTGGATTAGGCAAATATCATACACAAGTTCATGCTGCTAGGCATTACACAAGCCAGCTATAAATACAACCAACAAGAGGAATAATTGTCAATTCAAATGTATAGTCTAAAAAAAATAATTGGTAAATAGATTTAAAGTCTTGGTGCTGCAAAAATAAAACAAAGTGTCGAATAATATGAAGCTCTTAATACCACTGTGTACATGTGCAGTGGCATTAGATTGCGATGCAGATACAATGGTAATAAAGATACTTGTACAATAAAGTTATATTGAAAAAAAAAAAACAGATCCAAACGATAAATAGATAAGATAGTTAATGGTACTATCTTGTATTCACAAATGATAAACAACTTATAGTATCACAAAGTATGAGCTATCACAACATTCAGTACCAATCAATATATAGGTAAGTGAGAACACTGGCTCCATCTGTTGAGACGCTTTTGGTCTTAATGGTGGGTCAAGTGACTGCGGAGTCTACATTCTAAGTGCTCGGTAAAGGTGGCGTAGCCAGAAATTTTCTATGATTTTGGGGGCCCGAAGGGGGCCTTGACCTCTTTGTGGGCCTCTGCATTTTGCCTAATATTTAATATTAAAAACACTCATTTTATACCCTCTCAAATTCTCCTCTCCTTCCCCCTCCCACCCTAGCAACGCCTCTGCTTGGTAAAACATTTGAAAATACTCTCCATCAATCATCTGTTTCTGGACAACAAATACAACAAAAGTGTTAGATTGCACTAATTCTTATTGTCACGAAGTTACAATATATACACACTTTTCTTGAAAACAAGTATGTACAACTTTGGAAATATTTCTACAAATCAAACACAATATACGTAGCACATGTTACATATCAAACATAATAAATGTAGAATACATTACATATAAAATACAACAAATGTAGAACACATTACATACCAAAGCAGTTGGTGTGTGTGTATGTGTGTCAATCATCCACTTAAAGACACAAATAAATCAAATATTCTCCAAATGTTTCGTCAATGAAGTGTTTGAAGAATAGAAAGAAAGTAAGGTTACTTTCATTAGGTAACAGACGGTAAGCAATGTTACTATCATTGGGTAACAGACGGTAAGCAAGGTTACTATCATTAAGTAACAGACGGTAAGCAAGGTTACTATCATTGGGTAACAGACGGTAAGCAAGGTTACTATCATTGGGTAACAGACGGTAAGCAAGGTTACTATCATTGGGTAACAGACGGTAAGCAAGGTTACTATCATTGGGTAACAGACGGTAAGCAAGGTTACTATCATTGGGTAACAGACGGTAAGCAAGGTTACTATCATTAGGTAACAGACGTTAAGCAAGGTTACTGTCATTAGGTAACAGACGGTAAGCAAGGTTACTATCATTAGGTAACAGACGGTAAGCAAGGTTACTGTCATTAGGTAACAGACCGTAAGCAAGGTTACTATCATTGGGTAACAGACGGTAAGCAAGGTTACTATCATTAGGTAACAGACGTTAAGCAAGGTTACTGTCATTAGGTAACAGACGTTAAGCAAGGTTACTATCATTAGGTAACAGACGTTAAGCAATGTTACTATCATTAGGTAACAGACGGTAAGCAAGGTTACTATCATTGGGTAACAGACGGTAAGCAAGGTTACTATCATTGGGTAACAGACGGTAAGCAAGGTTACTATCATTGGGTAACAGACGGTAAGCAAGGTTACTATCATTGGGTAACAGACGGTAAGCAAGGTTACTATCATTGGGTAACAGACGGTAAGCAAGGTTACTATCATTTGGTTACAGACGGTAAGTAAGGTTACTATCATTGGGTAACAGACGGTAAGCAAGGTTACTATCATTTGGTTACAGACGGTAAGCAAGGTTACTATCATTAGGTAACAGACGGTAAGCAAGGTTACTATCATTGGGTAACAGACGGTAAGCAAAGGTTTGTGTAATGGCTCATTAGTTAATTAAAGACTTGTCACTATTCTATAAATTACGAAATTCGATCTATTAGATTTACTTCGACAAATGTAGCTTAAAGAGAATAATGTTTCTATAGTATCAGTGAGAACAAGAAATGATGAAGCTACTGATTACTGTAATACTGTTACTATTGTATCAGTGAGAACAAGAAATGATGAAGCTAGTGATTACTGTAATACTGTTACTATTGTATCAGTGAGAACAAGAAATGATGAAGCTACTGATTACTGTAATACTGTTACTATTTGGTGTTCTGTGGCTTCCCCTTCAGTGGAGCTCTTGGGAATCAAAAGGCAGACAAGCTAGCCAATAAAGAAACACGTATTGGCAAGATTTCCATTACTAGACAGAAGATTAAACTAGCACCAACAATCTGCTGTACAGTAAGTGGAAGAACAGTCACAAGACGTTAAAACAAAAGACGTATAACCACATCCAGGGCCGGATTTACAGGAGGGAAGAAGGTGCTACAGCTTGTAGTATCCGCTTATAGTTGTAGCATGCGCGGAATATGTAAATACTGGAACAGCTCCGGATGCGTTTACAAAGGGCCTTACCCTCCAAAAACTCATACACTTTTCTTTAAAACTAAAATATGCATATTAAATATTTTTTTAAAATAGGAAAGAGAGATTGAATTTACTAGTACTTTACTTTTTTCTTCTATAATATAGCATGCTTTTAGATGTGAGTATTTTTATTCATTATTGTACCTTTATTAAAGCTTTTGAAAGAGTGTAGGGCCTTCCACAAAAATTTAGCCTGGGTCCTCCACATACCTCAATCCGGCCCTGACCACATTAACAGCGATTTGAGCTAGTTTTTTTTTCTAAACTCAAAACAGTGGATAGAAGGTTGAGAGAGCGTATCAGATTCAATTAAACCCCAACCCAGAATGACTAGAAAAAAACTAAAAAAAAAAAAAAACTTGTTTCTACAAAGGTGCGTCCTGTATCAAGCATTTATAACCAGGTCTGAAGAAACCGAAATAGCGAGAAACCGAAATAGCGATAAACCGAAATAGCGAGAAACTGTTGGATAAATAGAACGAATAAATAAAAGGACATTAACAAGCACAGCTTGTGTTGAAAGCATTCAAGACATGGTGATCTAGTATTGTATGTGTTGTAAGTGCCTAAACACAGCAGTCGGGAGAAGGGATGTCTTCACTTTGTGATAAACAAAGAAAGGGACAATGACACTATACGCCATCACTACTGCTTAAGATCCTGATTAATATCAGTATCATTAGCTTGCCAATGACACTGCGTTTTCTATGTTGAGAATGGTGTTTAGTAACAGTAGTTTAATTTATAGGACCTATATAACAACATTAGTCAGAAAAAAAATAACCTGAATGAACAGACATTTCATCGATTCAAGGGAAGTAATCTACTCTGATGCTTACAACATTCAAGGGAACGAATGCCTTACATTGTCACATTGTTTTAAAAATACTTAACAGTCTATGCATCTATATTTCTAGATCTCAAGAGTTATTCTTTATATGTTCTATAAAGTGGTAAATTTACTGGGACCAAATCCGATTCAGATCCGTCATTCTAATTTCAATATTCCTGCACAGTACAAATAAAGTGTAGGGCCTACTTTCATATGTCACAAACTGTAAAACAAAGTTACTAGATGTACATCTCAAATGTTTGGAGCGATCGTAAGTATACAAAGAGCATTTACTTCCATATTGGTTGTATCTCCATCTAGACTGTCTTCTCCATCTATAACTTTATCTCAATCCAGACTGTCTTCTCCATCTATAACTTTATCTCCATCTAGACTGTCTTCTCCATCTATAACTTTATCTCCATCTATAACTTTATCTCCATCCAGACTGTCTTCTCCATCTATAACTTTATCTCCATCTAGACTGTCTTCTCCATCTATAACTTTATCTCCATCTAGACTGTCTTCTCCATCTATAACTTTATCTCCATCTAGACTGTCTTCTCCATCTATAACTTTATCTCCATCTAGACTGTCTTCTCCATCTATAACTTTATCTCCATCCAGACTGTCTTCTCCATCTATAACTTTATCTCCATCCAGACTGTCTTCTCCATCTATAACTTTATCTCCATCTAGACTGTCTTCTCCATCTATAACTTTATCTCCATCCAGACTGTCTTCTCCATCTATAACTTTATCTCCATCTAGACTGTCTTCTCCATCTATAACTTTATCTACATCTAGACTGTATTCTCCATCTATAACTTTATCTCCATCTAGACTGTATTCTCCATCTATAACTTTATCTCCATCTAGACTGTATTCTCCATCTATAACTTTATCTCCATCTAGACTGTCTTCTCCATCTATAACTTTATCTCCATCTAGATTGTCTTCTCCATCTATAACTTTATCTCCATCTAGAATGTTTTATTCTGCTCTAACTTTATCTCACCCCAGAAAAATAAACAACTATCTGCATAGAATAACGTCCTTATAAACACATCAGGTAATCTACCCCACAATAGTACCTCCACATGTATATTTATACGTTGACTAAAAAAATAAATGAAAAACTTAATAATTGTCAAAGATAAAACTTTGCATTCTAGCAACAGCCTAATAAATGTCTTATAGCTGCCCGGGTGTCCCTAGAGGCCAGCCAACACAGGGGCGTCACCCAGAACTTGGTTAGCATGTCCACAAAGTGACTGTCGACAACAACAATGCAAGTACACTGACCTACGTATACTTTTGTTGAATTTATATATATGTACAAACAATAAACAACATATTTATAATCATAACAGACCTATATCATATATGCATGTAAAAGATACAGTGGTCGTGTGATAAGGAAGACGATAACACAGCCAATAGTGCTGGTTCGAATTCACAGTTATACTGATCATTGATGCACTATGGAGTCCAAAAACATTAAATACTAATTGAAAATAAGGAAAGTGTGGTTACAGAAATTCAACAAAAAAATTAGAATTGAGATAAAAGTCGTGACCAATGATTGTTATTGTTGCACAAAGACACGCAAAGTATGCGACAATAAACTAGTTGAAAGATTTGCGCATTGCTGCTTTAATATAATGGTCAATGAATTTACACTTTGTTTTTTCTTCGGCCAACAGTTTAAGAGAGTGCTGTGTGGAGAGCACAACGGCCAACAGCTTTTAATATCCTGTCCTGTACTCAGTTACCCTCCTGTGTGCTGCGTCACCATGTTGGCTTCGGCCAGACATACAATGGAGGTAAAAATATCAGGAATGGAACTCAAGATATTCGGGTTTGCACTAAAATGCTGAAAATCTCACCTACCCGGCCCAATAAGATTCTTTAGAATGACCATAATTAATATCCAATATGGTGTACAACGTTCAATCATTCCTTATAAACACATCAGGTTATCTGCTCCCCAAAAGTACGTACACACATATTTATACGTTGACTAAAAAAAAATGAAAACCTTAATAATTGTCCAAGATAAATCTTTGCATACTAGCAACAGCCTAATAAATGTCTTATAGCTGCCCGGGTGTCCCTACAGGCCAGCCAACACAGAGGCGTCACCCAGAACTTGGTTAGCATGAGCCAAGAAGCCGCCGTGTTGACTTTGTTCAGGGCCCTGCACTCCTCCGTGTTCTGACAGCCCAGGTAACCCTCGCTCGTCAGGAGTGTGATGATCAGGGCAGGTGTGTACAGCAACATTGTGGCGAAGGAGGCCAGGCAGATATCCACTGGGGCCCGGATGCGCTCACCGCAGACGTCAAGTCCGTAGGAGTCTCGCCTCGTTAAGTACATGACAGAGACAATAATGTTAAATAGAAGAAGAAGTCCAGCCTGGAAATGATATCATCAATACATTAAAGTCCTGCCAGTATACAATACAGTAAATACGTAAAATAACTGCTCGAATATCTTATCTTATCTTATAAAATACAGTAACGCCTGTATTTGTACGTCTTACGCGTGTCCCTAGGCCAATCTAGTAATACATGTTAATCAATGACTGAAATTCTGCCAAGTCATTGGTTTTCCTGACTGACTCAGGCAACCCATTCCATGCTCTAATAGCATTCGTACAATTTAGCTCTAGCATGTTCCTGACCATACTTTCTAAGTATAGAACGAATTGTACAATAAATTAATTTACGTCTAATTTAACCATCAAAAGATAAGTAAAATATTATAATAGATTAAAATAAAATCATTTATATGTTTGTATTTAGATAATGACCCTAAAATATCTAAAACTCTACATTCTATATAGTTTTCGTACCTGTGGAAAATAGCTGACAATTAAGAGTATTCGTGTCAGATAACCTCCTATGTCAATAACACACGTCTGTGGCACTGCCCTGGGCACCTTGATGATTCCATCAACATAAAGAGGTATCAGAACTGATGCACTGATCACCCAGGGCAGAAAGAACAGAAAGATCATTAGAGTGCTCCGACTGGCTCCGTCAGAGTAAGACTGACAGCTGTGGAGAGTGATTGGAATGTCATTAACATGTTGGATTGGAGCTGTTGGTAGAGAAACAGCAATGCAAGTCTATTCACAGTGTTATGGCACCACGATTAGAGACAGGGAACATGAATACTAGTGTTGTTACTCTACTTGTAACCTCTCTCTAGACTTTTCACTAGTAACAAAAATAATATTAATTTCAAAGGGAATCTATTCAATGAATTATAGCTAACAAGAGTCAGAGAAGTGTGAAGGAGTGCAGGGGCTTGGCAGTTGCCCTTGTGGACAGCCTTCCCAGTGCTTGGTCAGAATCCTAGTCATAGTGGTACATGCACTATTCTTGGGGAGGGAGCGGCGGCTAAGTGGTTAAACGCTTGGCTTCCAAACCTGGGGTCCTTGGGTTCCAATCTCGGTGAAGACTGAGATTTTTGAATTTCGGGATTTTTAAGGCGCCCCTGAGTCCACCCAACTCTAATGGGTACTGGCCACATGACACCCTTCTTGTTAAACATTGGCTGAGTGTTTAAGCGCTTGGCTTCCAAACCTGTGATCCTGGGCTTAAATCTCTGTGAAGACCGGAATTTTTAATTTCAGGATTTTTAGGGTACTCTTAGTCCACCCGACTCTGATGGATACTGGCCACATGACAGCCTGCTCGTTAACAGTTGTCCATTGAAAAAGATGACCTTAACATCAGCTACCCCATAGAGGTCTGAAAGGGGGAAACTTTTTTTTTTACTTACATAAACTACTCTATTCTCATTATAATAGTGTGTCACGTAAATGAAAGGTAATACCTAAGTCAATGAGCACATTAGATCGTGTATTGTGTACGAATCAACATTAATGTTTAACCGAACAGTTTGTCTAGAACAACCTTTGCATGTGAGTACATTCTACGCATTCTCTAGAGTCTCGATGCATAGTTCTGATGACTCATATTTTAGATTAGACTCGTTTTAATCTCCCGCCTCTGTTAATTACTAGTTCACTTTGAGACATAATGAACACAGCACGTGCAGCTCTGCAAAATAAATGGCTACCTTCCATTATTAAGCACAATGGCAATTAAAAAAAAGGATCTAAAAATATTTTTAACTTAATTCCACTCTTGAAAAGTCCCATGTGAAGTTCGACAGTGTTTATGAATTGGCAATATCAACTGCTCATAGGATTTACTCTACTAATGAAACGTTAGCATAACAATCAGAAGTTTAAATCACTTCATTACAGATAATTTCGGTCTCACGGTAGACCTAATCATTTCTGTTCATTAGCATCAAAATGGTTGCCAGAGTATACAAAACTCCGCAGGCTCGATCAGTATTTTAGAATGGCTTGATTGTAAGAAAGAGAACAGATACTAACAGATACTAACAGATACTAACAGATACTAACAGATACTAACAGAACCAAAATAAAAGAGCACGACTTCTTTCCGACAAGCGCTGCTTTGACTTGCTATGTAATGACATGCAAGACGGCTTAGAAAGAGCAATCTGTAGGTAATATACCTTATATGACCTAAGTAAATTACCTTATATGATTTAAGTATATGAAATTATATGACCTCAAATGTATTACTCTAGAATACTTTACTCACCAAAGTCTTAATATATAGTCCAGGTTTAGAACCAATATGGCCAGCGTGGTCAAGGAAGGGATTAGGAAATCTGCAAAGAAATGAAGGACAAAGTAGGTGGTGCAGTCCCTTATGTCTTGTCCATCTCTCATGGCCAGATTGAGCAGTACCTTTCATAAAAGAAATGACATAGTCTATAAATTTTATTTTTGGTCTGTCTAATATTAACATAAATCTGTTCCTGGCTTATTGTCATCTATGTGATTGACAACTGGTCTGTAATTAGAAACGCAAACTAGAATCTAGCCAATTCTTAGGCTCTTAGAGTCCTACTAGGACTTTGCACTAGTAATAATAGTTTGTATCTTCTCTCCCGATGCGCGGTCCGAATGCCGAAGCCAATTGATGTTCTTTAAGAAGAAGTTGTGCGATAGGAGCTACAGTTGTCCGAATTTCGCGCTAGGGTTATACCACGAGTTTTCAAAATAAATAATGAAAAAAAAATACTCCCGTGTTGTTGTTTTTTTTTTTTTTTTTTTTTTTGACACGTGTTTTCCATCACAGTGGCCTATTTCTTGATTAATTTTTTCCAAAGTAGCATTTATTTTACAACTCTATGACTCGATGACTCTTTCATGTAAAAAAATAACTATAGCATTGTAACTGGCTAAAACGCGTTTTCCTATTCAAATCCGATTGAATTTATGAATTTATAAAATAAACGATAATTAATTTCGCTTCCGGCTACTTGTTTTTATTGATGCCAAGGTGAACTGTTAAACGATGACTCAACCGAAATGGAACGGTATTTGAAATCCCATCACTAGATTATAGAAGAACTCGTGACTGGAAGAAAGAATCGGCTAATACCAGTTGTACATTGAGTTCCCAGTACTACACCTGGAATCGACTCACATCACCCATAGCTGCTTCTCATCAGAGCATCCAATTCTTGCCTATTTTTCATTGACTTTATCCCGACACTGCTGCTTCCCCCTACAGCCCAAAGAAGCATTACAACGGGATGGTTATCGTCATCTCAACCAGAGTCTTCAGTCGGATCTGACACCTCACGACGCTGAGACTCACGCTGACAGGCTTAACCAGCACCCAGGGCAGAGGGATCCACTGCTGAGTGGATGACAACTGTACACGTTAACACTGAGCTAAGTTAACCAAACAATAGGGCACCTCGTCTGATGAATCAAGCAGTTCACGGTATGATATATTCTCTCATCTATTCACATCCTTAGATTACATTAGATTTTATTTCTTCTCCCCATTATTTATATTTTATTCATTGAATATTTTATCTTTTAGAACTAAAGTTATTCTTCTTGTTATAGATGCCAACTACTGCTACTATCTGTTTCTCAACCTTTAATGTGCTCTGGTCTATAGTCGCCATTAGAATTCCATATACCTAATAGAGATATTACTAATTATATAACTAGTTAATGAGATTTAATTAAAAAACACCAGCGTCACATGACAGCCATGATATTGCGAGACCTATATTTATGTGCCTTGGCATAGAGAACAGAGGCGCGGTGGCTGAGCGGTAAAGCGTTTGGCTTCTGATCCAGACACCGGGGTTCGAATCCTGGAATTTTTAATTTCGGGATCTTCGGGCGCTTCTGAGTACACCCAACTCTAATGGGTACCTTCCATTAGTTGGGGAAAAGTAAAGGCGGTTGGTCGTTGTGCCGGCCACATGACACAGTAGGCCACAGAACCAGATGACCTAAGGCTTTACATCATCTGCCCTATAGACCACAACGTTTGAAAGTGGAACTTTACTTCCCATTTTTACTTAGCATAGCGTACATAACAGCGAAGAAAGAAACCTGTTAGTAACAGAGATATATTGAATAGAGGTTGGACTACAACACTTACAGGTAAAACGAAGATGGCCATTAGAAGGTCGCCTAAACATATGTTCACAATAAGTATATGCCTGGAGGATGACCTTAACATCCTGGACTCCAGAATGACGACGATGAAGAAGATGTTGAGGAGAAAGATGGCCAGAATGAAGATAATGTACAGAGCGGTCAACCGACTCATGCCTAGAAGGTTTTTAGCCACTCCAAATCTTTTGATGATATCCTGGTCATCGTAGTCGGGGCCGTCGGTCAGTGTGGTCACATCCATTTCTGAAAGAGACAAAATTAAAGCTTCTTAATGAAACATTATATTCTAATAATATTTTGTCTTAGAGCGTGTGTATCTAGTGCCTGGTGAAATGTTCAGTAGAATTGAATCAAACGAATTTATAAAAAAGTGGAACGGAAGAGGCAATGGAGAGACGTGAACAGTGTGTTCATTGTAAGGTGAGAGAAGTAGATTGGAAGAGAATCGAGATATTTGTTTCCAATTATACCTGTTTATACCAATTATACCAATGTATGCTCTCTTCTAATATTCTAGTTAGGGGTCTTTATGTGAGAAGACACAATGATAAAGGCACATTCCTCGTTCCATATGCTAGGACACATTTGTACAAATGCTCTTTCTTCACTAGCGCTATACGAGCATGGAATGGGTTGCCTGAGCTAGCCAGGAAAACCAGTGACTTGGCAGAGTTTAGGTCATTGTTTAATATGCATGACTAATTGCATGACGCGTAGGACGTAATCACGTAATCATCTTCTTTTTTGAAGTAACGTCTGTATCATATAAAATAAGATAAGAATTTGTGTACACGGCAACCTCCTTGTTTACTGCCCTCACACTAAAAGATTGTAATAAAATATTTCCCCTCATGACATATATATATATATATATATATATATATGGGAGAAGATTTCCTTGCTGACTTTTCAAAAAACAACAAAAAACTCATTGATACAATCACACTTAAAAAATATTTATTGATACAATTATACAAAATTTAACCTTTGTTTTTTTTTTCAAAAGAATTATTTCTTTTTTTCTTGTTTTAATGTAGATTTTTTTTTCATTTTACGAACGTTCATCATGATCATCAAACTCCATTTGGGTGTGAGGGCTTGAGAGGCTCAGATTCTCTCTTGCAAAAGCCCCTGACAGAAACCCTGCTGTTATACGTTTACGAACGCTAAGAACTACAACTCTTCGCTACTTTTGCCCGTTCAAAAGAAAAAAAATTTTACAAGTATTTTTATTAGGGTATTTTAGTGGCACATGTGAAGTCACAAAGGCCATAATAAAAGTAATAGTTCGATAATTGAATTATACTGGAAAGAGTAAGTTAGACCATCGATATACATGTATTATTTAGCTGCCTAGTTATTGATGTGTATTGAAGTTAAAAACTTCATTTGTTAATGTGACGATAGGTGCCAGATGGCAATGACGTCTTTTGAGGCTGATTGTCACGATATCTTTGTGATGTTCAGTTTTGTATCCCTTTTAAATAATTCAGTGACCACTGAAACAATATCGTGATGCCGGAGATACAATTCAATACTGAGATACTCAATCCACAGGTACAAAGCTTTTATTCTGGTACAAGAAATCAGTATAATAATATGCACACTTTATAAATGTACAATACCATTTAATTAAACACTTTTCTGCCTCCGTTCAAGTCCAAACTGTCACTTTAAAAACTTTTTACTCTGTTTATTTACTGATTTAATATTTAAAATGTATACATTAAATATATGTACACGTCCCATTTGGAACACAAATGTCTGACATATAAGAACCCGATATCCTGAATTAGTAAGATGAAACAAAAACTACGTTATATCTAAATTATTTTGTGCTTGCTAACTTTATTTAATTGATGATTTCCTTGACATGACTTTGCTTCCTTAAGTATGTCTGACCATTTGATTTTTTTTATTAATAAATTCTTTAAAAATGGTGAAATTCTATTTTTTTCTAATAGAAAAAGCTTAATTAGGTAACAAATAAATACCAAGGCTAATTAATAGAAAGAGCATATGTACTTACCCAGAAGTAACATTGCTATGTTAACAATTTAATGAAACCAACGTGTTCTGTGTTGTTGTTTTTTGTGTTTTTGTTTTGGTCTGATTAGTTTTATAAACATTTCGGTCAATTTGGGCATCATAATAGCTAGTAAATTAAATTCCTGTGGAAAATTTTGTTTGTAGAAATCGGTTAATATAATTTTTTGCAACATGCATGCATTTGTGCAAGTGTCATAGGTGGCCACCCCTGTAGTAGCCTAAATCGGATTTCACTTTTGTTTGTATTATCTAATTTCTGTGGTACTGGTGGAGTTCGCGGGTGTGACGGATTGGTGAGGCGATCATTTTGTATTCGAACTCGCGAATAAACCAATCTTTGCTTGATTTGACAGCTTGATCGACTGGATAAATTTTTTTTTAAAAATTAGTAATCAATTTTGTGTATGTGTGTTCGTAAGTGTCTATTTGTGTGTGTATGTGATCTGAAGTGTCCCCCCACCCCCACCCCAAGCTTTCGTCGAAGCGTTGGAATGTTGCATGTTGCATGGCATCTGTGAACCTGGCCTGGAATCTAACCTACTTCTGCTCAGCATTGTTTTCCCGATGTCACGAGATTGAAGCCAATGTCTGTATCGTGGTTGGTCTGCACATGCTACGAAAACATATGGTAGTTGGCTGAATTGTCTAGCCTCTAGTGTTAGGGAGATATTCCATCTAGACACTTTTATGTCGAGTACATACATTACGTACACACGAGAACTACAGAAAATGAAAACTTTATAAAGAATTGAATAAATATCGATGATTTCTCTTCATAACTATTAATTATTAATTAAATTTTTATATAAGAAAATCACACTGAAAACTAAATGACATTCTCAAAAGATAATCACCCTTGATTCTATGAATTTATTCACAGTGTTAATAGATTGTAATATTTTATTTAGAATATGACTGTATTACCACATTTTGTCGTTCAAATATATACTAAAAACAATAAATGTACAATAAAGCAAGCAACATATGAAGATGTTTAAAAAAACAACAACATAGCAAGCTTTACATTTAAAACAATATATAACAAAAGTGTAGAAACAATAATTACTAATAATTAATGGACTATTTGGTTATTTTTTTTATTGATACATGTTTTGTTAGGAACTTAAGTACACGAAATAATTGTGTACATTTTCAACTTGAACCGAGAATCAGGTGTGGGAGTAACGTGTACAATTCCTAAGGGGACAAAGTTTGGTGATCTCTTAATTTCATTTGCTTAATAAACTAGTTGGCGTATTTGTGTTTCCAGTTTTTCCTAGTAAGTTCTAAAGAAATTGTTTAATTAAAGTCATTATAACATTACTGGGGAATAAAAAGTATCTATATCGGAAAAAAATGTATATGCGCTAGGCCAGCGTCTTTTGCGATTAGAATTGAATGTTTAAACATCAGGAAAGAAGAACAAATTCTACTTTAGTAATGTCCTCTACCAAAGCTACAAAAAGTAAAATTGTCTTCCTTCAAAGCTACAAAAAGTAAAAGTTTCCTCTACCAGAGCTACAAAAAGTAAAAGTATTCTCTACCAAAGCTACAAAAAGTAAAAGTGTCCTCTTTCAAAGCTACAAAAAGTAAAAGTTTCCTCTACCAGAGCTACAAAAAGTAAAAGTGTTCTCTACCAAAGATACAAAAAGTAAAAGTGTCCTCTTTCAAAGCTACAAAAAGTAAAAGTTTCCTCTACCAGAGCTACAAAAAGTAAAAGTGTCCTCTTTCAAAGCTACAAAAAGCAAAGGTGTTCTCTACCAAAGTTTCAATAACTGACCTGTTTGGTTATAATCCATTTGTACTCTTTGTTAATAAAGCAATTGATAGAATCAAGCCAATAGTCACATTATTGAAACATTCGACCAGTCTAATTGAAATATATTTATATAAACTCCTCGAGCTGAACTGGTCAATAACAAGTGACACATGGCGTGTCAAGTTGTCCAACACGACACAGGGATGTGTGTCAACGTGAGTACTGCTGTGTTCGTGCTTCACGTGTGTGTGAGAGTCAGAAAGAGAGAGATACAAGAGAGAGAGAGACAAGAGAGAGAGTCTCTGTGTGTGTACATGTGTATATCAACGGATGAACTTGAGCATGTAGGTCTCTATTGGCATGTTGGTGAGCAGTCTGTTTACAACCAAAATGTATTCACACGAGAGACATGTGTCTGGAGTTAATGTGACCTTTAAAACTAAAATGCATTGTATAGTGTGTGTGTGAGTGTGTGTTTATGTGTGTGTAGAAACAAATAGGGCAAAGTGCTTTGTGTGCTTGCATAATTTTTCTAAGTGATTCCTGACTCACCTTCTTTGTAAACGAATGCATTCTAGAGTCAGGTAATGCTCTAATTAGATTGAAAAACACCTTCTCAAAGTCATGTATTTAGGTCTGAATGATTTATTTGACAGGTTATACACGAGCGAATTTTATCAAGTGACTTAATGAGCACACGTAATGAAGAGACGTTATAAGGAGACTTAATCAAGAGACAAACAAGAGACTTAAACAATAGAATTAAACAAAATATTTAATCATGAAACAATCAAGAGATTTAATCAAGAGACTTAATAAATAGATTTAATCAAGAGACTTAAGAGATTTAATCAAAATTTGTAATCAAGACACTTAACCAAGAGACTTGTGCAACTAACCAGCACAGACATATGCATTAATGCAACTATTCCATGATATTTGGGATTTTTAGGACCCCCCCCCCCAGACTCCACCCAATTTAAATGGGTGTGGGACAAATAAAGATAAATGATTAGAAACAGATAACCGTAGATGTAAGGAACTTAATGAAATCTGCAAGAATTCTTACGTACACTGTACTGGTCAGGTTGGTTATTAGTTGATTTATAATCAGAGACGTTTGTGGTTGTGCATCTACTCCTCAAAAAACGGTCTACTGGTTTAGAACTGGCGCTCCAGCAAACTTAAAAACTGACGATACACGGTCCAATGGTTTGGAACTGGCGCTCCAGCAAACTTAAAAACAGACGATACACGGTCCAATGGTTTGGAACTGGCGCTCCAGCAAACTTAAAAACAGACGATACACGGTCCAATGGTTTGGAACTGGCGCTCCAGCAAACTTAAAAACAGACGATACACGGTCCAATGGTTTGGAACTGGCGCTCCAGCAAACTTTAAAAATACGTTTTCATTTGTATTTGTTTAGTATGCTGTGTCTGCTAGAACTTTGTTAAGGGCGATACATATGTGAAATTTTGTATTTTTATTTATTTTATACTATTTTGAGGTGGTATGGGCACTTTAAATGAGCAATGAGCACTTTAAACATAGGTTTAGTAAAAAACTATGGTCTTCTCATAGAGAGATAGAGAATGAGAGAGAGAAATAGAGAGAGAGAGAAAAGATATTGACAGATGGAAAGAAAATTAGAGAAATAGAGACCGAGAGACATAGACAGAGAGATAGAGACCGAGAGACATAGGCAGAGACATAGACCGAGAGACATAGACAGACATAGACCGAGAGACATAGGCAGAGACATAGACAGACATAGTGGGAGAGACAGAGACCAAGAGACTGAGACCGAGAGACAAAGACAGAGAAATAGACCGAGAGACATAGACCTTCTTTTTTCTTCTTCTTCATCGTTCTCATTGTTATGTTGGAGTGTTCATATGACTAGACCAATACATGAGATGAACTGCGCAGTGGTTTCCAAATCAGGGAGCTCTCCATATAGTTTTCTTTCTATTGGGGTGATTTGGGGCCAATGTCTTATACGGGCCTCTTGGTAGAGAGAGCAGTTTTGGAGGACGTGGTCGGCATTTTCTGGTGATACTCCACATGGGCAGATTTCACTGGTTCCAATTTTGAGCTTCCGGAACATGTGTTGTCGCATTCTGTTGTGTCCGGTCCTGAGTCGAAAGATTAGACGTTGGTCTTGTCGGGATAGCTTATAGTAAGCGTCATCTTTCTTGTGATTTGGATGGGAGCTCGTCCATTTCTCATTTATTTTATCTACAATTAATTTCTTCATTTCTTCTGGATAGAGTGCAGAGTTTACTTGTGAGTTTGTTCTCCCACTCTTGGCGAGTGTGTCAGCCTTCTCATTTCCTGTTAGTTGTATGTGAGCTGGTATCCATTGAATAACAGTTTTTTTGCTATTGTTGTTGAGCTTTGTAAGTGCTAGACATAGACCGAGAGACAGAGACCGAGAGACTGAGACCGAGAGACAAAGACGTAGAGACAGAAGAGAGACATAGACCGAGAGACAGAGAAAGATGTTTGAAAATTTAACCAGAGAGAGTTCAAGAGGTAATTAAAATAAAAACGAGTTACTCCGCCTAGTGCTCAACGGTTTACCGCCCTTGCGTAAGCGACTACTTCAATAAATAGTGAGTGACCTTATATGCTGTATAAGCCACTTGAGTTGTCCCACTATACGTTATCAAAAATCTATTTTTAGACTAGACCTTGATGCATCACTGAAGTGATCCAAATTGCCCGTGTTCCTGTCTTGTATCTAGAGCTAGAATCTGCATGACATCTTAAAAGCTGTGCTTCTCAACCTTGTAGTACAAAGCTTAAATCAACTCACTTTGTCTGTCTGGTACAAAGTATGTGCACATTATTTCTCCCACACCTAATCTCGAATCAAATTGAAATTTGCAGTTATTTCTTTTACCTGACAACACAAGAAGCAATAATGATTTAAAAAATATTAGTTAACTATTGTTAATTAATTATTTTGTCTTGTATCTCCAACAAGGGAAAGACATTTTACCGTATTGGCTTGAGGAGGCCTTGGCTCTCGAATTCAGGTCGCTCACTTTTTTTCATAAATACATTTAAAAAGCGATCACCCAGATACCCCCTACTTTCTCCCCCCCCCCCCCCCACACCTTATTCCAACTCGTCCAGACAAGTGATAGGATCATAGCGTAGTGAGACAAGTGATAGGATCATAGCGTATTGAGACAAGTGATAGGATCATAGCGTATTGAGACAAGTGATAGGATCATAGTGCATTGAGACAAGTGATAGGATCATAGAGTATTGAGACAAGTAATAGGATCATAGCGTATTGAGACAAGTGATAAGATCATAGCGTATTGAGACAAGTGATAGGATCATAGCGTATTGAGGATCATAGCGTATTGAAACAAGTGATAGGATCTTAGCGTATTGAGACAAGTGATAGGATCATAGCGTATTGAGAAAGCTAAAAGCATGAAATTACACTAAACTAAAAAAAACAATTGGTAAAATTATTTGTAATCGCACAGATTTATTAGCGTTAGTCTGGATCTATTATAAATTTAATTAATGACTGATCCAAACTCATTGATACAACTACAGATAATATAAACTTTGTTTTTTTTTAAAAGTATTTTTTACAATTATTTTTTGTTTTGCTTGCTTGTCAAGAATTTTATCAGCTCGAAGGTTGTTGGGGTGGGGAAGGGGGGAGAGATAACGTGAGAGAGACATTCGAGGCACACTACGTCTGTAACGGACTTGATGCGGGCCTTTTATTTATCACAAAAAGGATGTCTCCAATAGAATGATACGCAGCTCTCGAGGGAGTCGACTATTTTGAGGCTAGAAAGTCGGTTAGAATCGCATTGTCTTCTGCAGGAGAACGTCTTGAATCATCTTGTTGCAGAAGTCTCTCTAAAAAAACGGAACAAAAGATATAACTGTAATGTTATAAGACATCTCGTCATTTCATATACAATTTTTAAACGTCGGTAATATCGGTAAAAAAAAAAAAGTCATTTTCTGAAGGAATAATCAAATATGGAATCTTGACTACAAAGCGAGTACAACATATTTTTTCACAATACAAAAAAAAGAAAAAAAAGAACGTCTTCTCGCTACCTCCTAAAGTCAGCTCGTCGGTCTACGCCTAAGGGCGAGCTCCATCGGTTGAGAAACGCTGTTTTAAATGATTGCATCAGCACTGTATAAAGTTGACTTAAGAGTTGTGTTTAGTGATTGGCTCTGATTTTATACAGAGATATAGCTTGAAGTAGCTCGTGTCATGTATGTTTTTTTGTTAATTTCAATCCAAACTATTGTAAAAAAAAAAAGCGAACTTAAACTTTAAGGAGCTCGCAAAGACCTTCCTTCATGGAACAGTACCAGGAAAAAGAAGAAGAGGTAGACAGAAAAAGCGGTAAGAAGACAACATACAAAAAAATAGACGGGCCTGCCATTGAAATAGGTTCTATCCAAGGCAAAAGATAAAGAGCAATGGTGAAAGACGGTCGACAAATCTTGCGTGGTGCCCCAACAGACTAAAGGAAAGGTGAAGGTGCAGGGCCGCCGCTACCTATTGTGCAATGTGTGCATTACACGCAAGAGGCCGACTTAAGAGGGCGGCCAAATCATTATTCCAAGGTTACCTTTATTTTTTTTAAATTTTAGTTTAATAAAAACAATTACTTAAATATTTAAAGATTTTATATAAATTCTAATTATTCCATTATCCTTTAAAAACTAAAAAAAAAGATATTCGTACATAGAAGTTAATTTTGGAAAGTTTATGAAAATAACAAAATAGAGCGGCTCTCGAAAGATTCCCAACGGGTTTTTCTATAGGCGCCTACTCCTTTCTGGCCTTGAATTTTCGCGGATTGTTTTTAATATTTATTTTGAATGACGCTGACAGAAGCAGATCAATTAACACATTTGTTTCTTTTTCTTCTTAGTGTCTACTTACTACATATAAATATTGTTGTTTAGTCGAATACACCGCCCTGTAAGTAGATCTAGTCATTAAAAAGTCAATGTTAAAATCATTTTCACTTTTATGTAAATAAAATGGCCGTTAGTTCAACGTAGAAACGTTTTGTGTGATTATAGATGTGCATCTCCATTAAGCTACTAGTTGTTTGGCGCTACAATCCAACGACTGGCCAAAAACATGGGGTGGGGGCGGCGAAAAAAATGTTTTATTTTCATTGTAGTTATTAATATATTAGTAAAATTACATTATTACCCATGTTTAAAAATTAAAATATCTTAAGTAAGTGTGACAACATTTTGGTGGTATGATGTGTTGTCATGCCGGGGATTTTACTTGAATTCAATAGTTAACAAAACTGACGATCTAGACTCACAAATTAACGATTCTTTGATAAAACAAAACTCTGGAACTTTATTTAAATATAACGTAAGTACAGTTTATGTACAAATTACAAATCAATGAGCATGAAACATATTACAAAGGCTTTTCAAACAGAGCTCTTAGAAACGTGACTGTCTACAAGGACATTATTTATTCGACCCCCTTTACCTTCTTACTACCGCCAATTCTCTGGCGCTAACTCTTTTCAAAAATGTCTTTGTTTAAATTCAAATCAACCAATAGATTTTAAACATACTAATTACGTCCCTTGGGTAAATCCTGACTTGAATGTCAAGTGTCTAAATTTGAGGATTAAATCCGGAGACTCATGTCGAGGGCTTATATTACTTTCAAAAGTGAAATGTACAAACAATTCTATAATGTAATCTGTGACATATTACCCCCCCCTCCATTTAGCATTTGTATGGTAATAGAAATGCTCATATGTATTAAAATATTTAAATATACACAAAATACCATACATGAAATTATAGAAAATGGTTGAGGTAACATATGACAAAATAAAGTCAACTTGGAGATAAAAAAAAATGTAAATGCAGTGAATAAAATTATTGATGACTTTGGACACCTGTTTCACTATTCAAGTGGTTATGAAAATGAGACAATGCTTGTCATGAACAATATCAAAAGTTGTACAAAGCATAATACTTGGATAAATTAAATCTTGAATTGAATAGGTTATGAAGCTTCATGATGAAATTGAAATATGACAATACAAAAGTGATATACTACACCTGTGGAAGAAAAAATATCTACAATTATGTTAAGAATTAAATACATCTGGAAAGTGTGTCAGCGAAGACATTCTCACGTCCAGGAATCGTCTTGACCTCAAATTGGTAGTCTGTGAGTTGTAGACTCCAACGAGTTAACCGACTGTTCGCTAACTTCTTTGAGTTCAGAAATGCTAGTGGTGCATGGTCAGTTAGGAGTGTGAAATGAGCACCTAGTAGATATTTGGAGAACTTGGCTATGGCCCATACAATGGCTAGACATTCCCGTTCGATGGTTGAGTATCTGGTTTCAGCTGGTGACAACTTCCTGCTGATGAAAAATACTGGGTGTAAAGTCTCTTGGCATTTCTGTGAAGTGTCTTGGTATTTCTGCATTAGGCATGCACCTATAGCTGAAGATGAAGCATCTGTGGCTAGGTAAAATTGCTTCTCTGGATTCGGGAGTTTGAGAATAGTGTCTCTTGAGAATTCAGCTTTAATGTTCTCGATAGTGGTATGTAGCTTTGTAGACCATGGAATCTTCGTTGGTTGTCCTTTCTTAGTGAGTTCAATCAATGGAGCTATGAGTGCTGTGTAACCTGGTATGAAATGTCTGTAGAAATTACACAGACCCAAAATACTTCTCACTTGCTTTTTACTGGTGGGGACTTTGATGTCTAGTATGCGTTGAATAATGTCCTCTTGAGGTTTCAGCGAATTGTAGCTGACTTTATAACCCAGGAAGGATATTTCTGACATGGCTAGTTCTACCTTACTAGGCTTTATGGTAAAACCATGTTGTTTCAGTATGTTGAAAACTTCTTGTAGTCCTTTGATATGTTCGTTCCATGTCTTATGGAATATGCAAATGTCATCTATATATGACACTGTGTCAGAGCGATTGCCTAGTATGCTGTGAATGGCTCTATTGAAGGTGCTGCTGGCGTTGACTAGACCAAATGGCATGAAGTTGAAATGGAATAGTCCATAAGCTGTGGGGAATGCCGTAAACTGTTTGCATTCTTGTCTGACTGGTATTTGGTAATAACCTCTGGATAGGTCTATTTTGGTGAAGAACTTTGCCTCTGAAAATTTGGTCATAAGATCTTCAGGATTTGGCATAGGATATGAGTCAAGTTGGGTTATTTTATTTAACTGTCTGAAGTCGACACACATTCTTGGAGTTGTCGTTTGCTTCCGTTTGACAAGAACTATTGGTGCAGCATATGGAGAGTTGGAATGTTCAATGATTCCTTGCTCTAATAGTTGGTTAATTTCTTGTTTAAGAAAGTCTCTGTAGTGTACTGGTAATGGGTAAGGTCTTGCTTTTGTAGGCTTGGAATCAGTAAGTATTATATTGTGTTCCGCAATTGACGTTTTGCCTGGAACATCTGTAAATATGTCTGAATTTTCTTTGAGAATGGTAGTCAGTTCTTTCTGCTTTTGCGGTGTCATTGAATTGAGTTTGATGTCTTGCCAAAATTCAGTTTGTTTGGTAGTTGTTTGTGGCATATTGATGTCGTCAAATTCGGACGTGTCGTTTTCATCTTCTTCTGGTATGACTGCAAGACATGATATGGCTCTTTCATTTTGTTCTGGGCTTGTGGTACCTTCTGTTATTGTGTTATATTTTTGTAACATGTTGACGTGATAGATTTTCTTTTTGTTGCGTATGTCTACCTCATAGTCAACATCTGTTATCTTTCTGAGTATGGAGAATGGACCTTGCCATTTGATGAATAGTCTGTTGCTTTTGTCTGGTAGTAGCAAACATACTTGATCTCCTGGTTCAAATTGTTTCAGTGTTCTGTTTCTATTGACTCTCATTCTGGTATTGGAGTTTGCTATGGCTGTGGCTTCATTTGCTTTTTCACATGCAGATATGATTATGTTTCTGGTATCTTGCACATGTTGAAACGCTGTCTTGGTTTCTGATGAGATTGAGTTTTGGCGAATAATAGCTTCTTTGAGGATTGCCATCGGTCCTCGAGGGTTGGCGCCATAAACCATCTCGAAAGGTGAGAATCCTGTGGTTTCTTGAGGACTTTCTCTGTATGCAAACAGAGCTGCTGGTAGCAATAAGTCCCAATTCTGCGGATTGTCGTGTGCTATTTTCGAAATGCACCTCTTCAAAGTACCGTTGAATCGTTCGCAAAGCCCGTTGCTTTGGGGATGATAGGGCGTTGTGAACTTCATCTTGATGTGGTACATGTTCATGAAGTCTTTGGTAATGTCAGCTGTGAACTGTGTGCCTCTGTCAGAGAGGATAACTTCTGGGAAACCAATTCTGGAAAATATCTCTGACAAAGCTCTGGTGATGTCAAGCGCTGTAATGTTGACTAGAGGTACTGCTTCTGTCCATCTTGTACATGTGTCAATCAATGTCAGGACATATCGATGGTTTCTTGTTGAAGCTACTGGCATAGGACCAATCAAATCAACTGAGACTTTTTGGAATGGCTTGTCTGTCAATTCCATATCTTGAATAGGTGCCTGTGATTTGTTGTTCTTAGGTCCTTTGACTTGGCAAATATGACATGACTTCACGTATTTCTTGACGTCTTTAATGATACTTGGCCAATAAAATTCTTTGAGGATTCTGGCTTTAGTTTTGACTACACCCATATGGCTGGCGTGTGGAATGTTATGTCCTGTTGCCAGTATTTCTTTCCTGTATTTCTGTGGCACTATTATTTGCTGAATGGTATTGTCTTTGTTCATGGCATTCTTCACCAGGAGGCCATCTTGAAAATATGGTTTATTTGGTAAATTCAGCTGTTTGTTTGCTTGAGCTTTCTGATAAAGTATTCGCAATGTTGTATCTCGTTTCTGTTCTTCTTTGAAGTCATCATGTGTGAAATATGACTTGTCTTGATGGACTTCAGTTTGACCAGTTAGAGTTCTTGTATCATTGTTAGAGACTCTGGGCATGTCGTCTTGTTCTTCAAAGTTCAACAATGGACATTCGGGAATTGGAGGTGGACTTATGACCGGTAGGGATGGGCTTGATGTAACTGGGGGTGTCCATGTTGAATGTTCTTGATTGTTGCTGGCTACTGGACTAGTAACTGGTTCTGTTGCATTCTGCATAACTTGAGTAACTGAGGTAGCCATGTGATTATTTTGGCTAACTTGTTCAGGTGCCAAATGTTCTTGTTGTCTGGACATGGATCTTGTCATTACTGCCAAACATTTTTGACCTTGCTGTATGGCATTTGTCCATTCAGTAAGTTCTTGAGGAGTGCATTCTTTAACTCCTTCTATGTTTCCAATGATTAGGTCCACTGGTAGATTGGGTGTTACTAATGCTTTTGTTTGACCACTGAAGAATGGTGTAGTAACATAAATGATGGCTTCAGGTAACTTGCTGACAGTTCCGTTGAATGCAGTGGCTTGGACGTGGTTGCCTGTGAAACGGTTTGCGTGTACGAAGCGTTCATGTACTAATGTGGACGTGCTTCCGGTGTCACGAAGAACTTCCACCTTCTTGTCTCCTACAAAGCCTGGATAAAATTTGAGACCATTGGACTTTGCAATGACTGTCATAGTTGAGTGCTCATTGTAATAGCTTCTGTTATATGAGCTTCTGTTTGGCATATATTGTGGTCTGGAGTCCTGTGAATGACTTCTGTAGCGAGGTTTGTTGTTATCTGGTTTATTGTTTCCAGGTGCTTTGTTGAGATTGTATTGCTCTCTATTGCTGTATCTTTGAGTTGGTGATGTGGGTCTATCAAAATTTTGATTTTTGGAGACTGCCTGTTTTTTCCAACATTCATGAGTTTGGTGACCCTTTTTATGGCAAAATGAACATTCTGTGGTTCTGTTGCGGCATTGAGATGTGAAATGCCCTAGTTTATGACATTTGTTGCATTTGACTTTGTCATCTGACTTATATCTTGCATTTTTGTCTTGAGCAAAGCAGACAAAATTTTCTTCAACAGATGGTTTGACTGACTTGTTTGGATAGGCTGCTCTATATTGTCTGATGATCTTGGTTAATGTCTGGATATCAGTAGGATTTCTCTCTATAATGTAGGATTGAATATCTTCTGAGTGAGCATGGGTGATGTTGTCGATAATAATATGTTGACGAAGAGCTTGGTAACTTTCTTCTATTTTTGCCATTGATACCCATCTATCAAACCACATTGACATATTAGCTACAAAAATTTGAGGATCATCATTTTGCTGTGGCCTTTCATTATAGAATTTCTTTCTATAGTTGGCTGAAGTTGCTCCGTATTGGCGCAGTAGAGCTTCCTTGATATCAGAGTAAGTGCTGCGTTCATTGATGGACAGTTGTGAGCAAATGTTGACAGCTTTGCCAGTCAAAAGGGTGAGGAGTGAGCTCGACCAATGTGCTTCAGGTAGACCGGATGTTGTAGCTATTTCTTCAAATCTTATGAGATACGAGTCCATATTGTCAATGTTTTCGTTGAAAGCCGATATTTTGTTCATTAATCTGTATTTGTCAAACATACTTGAGTGACCTTGAATTGGAATGCTTTCTTTATTTTCTTTATTTTGCCTTTCGAATTCCATTTTTTCTTTTTCGTGTTGTCTTTGCTTTTCGGCGTCTTGCCTTTGCTTTTCGGCGTCTTGCCTTTGTTTTTCAGATTCTTGCCTTTGTTTTTCAGATTCTTGCCTTTGTTTTTCAGATTCTTGCCTTTGTTTTTCGGCGTCTTGCAATTTTTTTTCTTCTAATTGCATGCGTTTTTCAGATTCTTGCCTTTGTTTTTCAGATTCTTGCTCTTGATATTCTTTTTCTTCTTGTTTCTCTGCCCACTGGTCTGGCTTTGAAATTTGCTTTTCTTTGGCAAATTCTATTAATTCGAAGAATCGTTGTGTTCTAGCACTGGAAGCCATATTTAATTTTTTTGTTAGTTTCTTGTATTGGAGCAAAATGTTCGATATCTGGATTTTGGCTTTATCTCAGATATAATAATAATATAGATCTAGTGACAAAGTTCTTGAAGCCTCAATTTGCTAATAAATTCTTGACAGTAGACTTGTAGTTACTGGAGTCGTATGATTGATATATAGATCTATTGAGCCGATGTACTTTTTACTGGTTTAACAGTTAGTTAAATCTGGTCTTCTTTATAACGCCAGTTATTTGCTTTACTGGTCTTTTTTATAATGCCAGTTATTTGATTTACTGGTCTTTTTTATACTGCCAGTTATTTGATTTACTGGTCTTTTAATAATAGATTTCGTGAGTTAGACGTAACTCTAACGAAAATCTTTATAAAAGAATTATCGATAACCAACTGACCTGTTAAACACAGAAATTCTGTCCTCCGTTAAATAAGAATGAAGTTCCTTTGAAGAGTTTAGAAATTGGTCCTAGATCTTGAATAAATTTCGTTAAAAGTTGTCCGTGAACTTTTATTAGTCGGAGAGTGCCAGATGTGACAACATTTTGGTGGTATGATGTGTTGTCATGCCGGGGATTTTACTTGAATTCAATAGTTAACAAAACTGACGATCTAGACTCACAAATTAACGATTCTTTGATAAAACAAAACTCTGGAACTTTATTTAAATATAACGTAAGTACAGTTTATGTACAAATTACAAATCAATGAGCATGAAACATATTACAAAGGCTTTTCAAACAGAGCTCTTAGAAACGTGACTGTCTACAAGGACATTATTTATTCGACCCCCTTTACCTTCTTACTACCGCCAATTCTCTGGCGCTAACTCTTTTCAAAAATGTCTTTGTTTAAATTCAAATCAACCAATAGATTTTAAACATACTAATTACGTCCCTTGGGTAAATCCTGACTTGAATGTCAAGTGTCTAAATTTGAGGATTAAATCCCGAGACTCATGTCGAGGGCTTATATTACTTTCAAAAGTGAAATGTACAAACAATTCTATAATGTAATCTGTGACAGTAAGAGACGTCGTTTCATCTTCTAATAAGACCTTGTCAAATGTAAACCGTTTTTTTTCTAGAGGCGTATGCAACAATGTGGGTAAAAACTTTTTAAAGAAAACATGTCTAAACGTCTCCGCTAGTGTGATTCGTCTGGGTTTTCTTATCTCAGAATGCTCAAATTTCTTCCGACTATTGCACTTCATTATAGTGACGATTTTTGTGTGAAATAAAGGTCCGCGACAAAGACGTCTTACTTTACACGAAGATGATCATAAAAAGATCACGCCCATTACAGACATCCGTGTGTTATATTTACTTAGAATGTCCTCGCATAATACTGTTGACCAGGACTGACTCATTATTATTAGACTTAATATGACCCTCAACTGTTATTTTTACTAGGATGAAAAGTCCGCTCTAAAAGAAAACACATTAATATTGGTCTTTTAAAAATATTCTCTCATCTTATTACGAGAAAAAAGGCGTTGTAGCCGCCAATAGAGTTTTTGAAGCTGAAAGCACCACAATAAGCTCAGCGCCAGGACCCGCCCCGGAATCATGCCCCTTGGTGACTTGAGCTGAAACCTGCCGCATCTTCAGTTCTATCTCCAGGAACAACTTTTTACATGGCTTAAAAATATGTAGGCAACACTGTATCCGAAAAAAAAATTACATTACGTTAATTTCGATTCTAAACAGAAAAAAAGTAGGGGAGGGTGTGGCATTTTTTAATTTCGCCCGCAGGCAGCCACTACCCTCGCGGCGGTCCTGTGAAGCTGAATCCTTTATTGAAAAAAAAAAAAACCAACAATTTTAACCTACTAAAAAATAAATAAAAGAAGCAATAAGAAAAGATTGTTAAGTAAAGCAGGAACAATAGCACAGCTACAAAACGTAGACCAGGAACAATAGCACAGCTACAAAACGTAGACCAGGAACACTAGCACAGCTACAAAACGTAGACCAGGAACAATAGCACAGCTACAAAACGTAAACCAGGAACAATAGCACAGCTACAAACCGTAGACCAGGAACAATAGCACAGCTTCAAAACGTAAACCAGAAACAATAGCACAACTACAAAACGTAGACCAGGAACAATAGCACAACTACAAAACGTAGATCAGGAACAATAGCACAACTACAAAACGTAGACCAGGAATAATAGCACAGCTACAAAACGTAGACCAGGAACAATAGCACAGCTACAAAACGTAGACCAGGAACAATAGCACAGCTTCAAAACGTAAACCAGAAACAATAGCACAACTACAAAACGTAGACCAGGAACAATAGCACAGCTTCAAAACGTAAACCAGAAACAATAGCACAACTACAAAACGTAAACCAGAAACAATAGCACAGCTTCAAAACGTAAACCAGAAACAATAGCACAACTACAAATACAAAAACGTAGATCAGGAACAATAGCACAACTACAAAACGTAAACCAGAAACAATAGCACAGCTTCAAAACGTAGACCAGGAACAATAGCACAGCTACAAAACGCAGACCAGGAACAATAGCACAGCTTCAAAACGTAAACCAGAAACAATAGCACAACTACAAAACGTAGATCAGGAACAATAGCACAACTACAAAACGTAAACCAGAAACAATAGCACAGCTTCAAAACGTAGACCAGGAACAATAGCACAGCTTCAAAACGTAGACCAGGAACAATAGCACAGCTACAAAACGCAGACCAGGAACAATAGCACAGCTTCAAAACGTAGACCAGGAACAATAGCACAACTACAAAACGTAGATCAGGAACAATAGCACAACTACAAAACGTAAACCAGAAACAATAGCACAGCTTCAAAACGTAGACCAGGAACAATAGCACAGCTACAAAACGCAGACCAGGAACAATAGCACAGCTTCAAAACGTAAACCAGAAACAATAGCACAACTACAAAACGTAGATCAGGAACAATAGCACAACTACAAAACGTAAACCAGAAACAATAGCACAGCTTCAAAACGTAGACCAGGAACAATAGCACAGCTTCAAAACGTAGACCAGGAACAATAGCACAGCTACAAAACGCAGACCAGGAACAATAGCACAGCTTCAAAACGTAGACCAGGAACAATAGCACAACTACAAAACGTAGATCAGGAACAATAGCACAACTACAAAACGTAAACCAGAAACAATAGCACAGCTTTAAAACGTAGACCAGGAACAATAGCACAGCTACAAAACGCAGACCAGGAACAATAGTACAGCTTCAAAACGTAAACCAGAAACAATAGCACAGAACGTAGACCATTGAGAACAAAAACATAACATGATACAGAAGTATCTACACGAATAAAGTATGTTATTGACTTTATAGTAACGGACACACACTGTTCTTTGAATGTGAGCTGAAACTGAACAAAGCCATTGTTTAAAATCATCCCATGGTTTGATTCCTGTTTAAGATGAGTTATTTACACCACATCATTGTCATACTTGTATCTAGACTTCCTGCAACACTCGAACATTTCCCTGCAGCATCATTGGGATTTACAGATAGCAGCGCGGGTTATTTGAATGACATCACCGGTCTTCTGACCTACATAATCAAACCGCAAACTGCTGCTACAGGTTCTTACACCTGACTTGGGGGGGGGGGGCAAAATACACGTGAGTTGACCTACTGATCTAACTGCTCACAGAGATTTGCACTGCTTTGTCATTGTCCTAGCAATAGTGATTAACTAAAATTTACTCATGAAAGTTTTGTATCTCCCCCCAAAACAAATATACTAAATATACCTAGAATTTGTAGTAAACAGGAGTTGCGTCCTAAAATAAAAGGTACAGGTATTATCTAGTCTACTAATTGACTCAAACCTATGCCTTCACTTTACACCTAAGTCAGCTCTGGCTCTGCGTAGCCTCGTGTATACTGCACTCTTGCTTTATCTTCAGACCAAAAACAATGCCGTATTTTTTAAAATATTCTATCAAGCTTGGTAAAAGCTATAAAAATGGACATCTACAGATCATGAGACCCCAGGTTTGGAAGCCAAGCGCTTAACCACTCGGCCAACGCTCCTCTAGAGTTGGCCTCGCTACAATACCGAACCACGGGAACAATGTCACCACGTCGGTTGTGTCTTACTTAATTACCATTTTATTTTGACCAGGTGATGATCCAAGCACCTTAAAGCGAAACCATCTTACATACCGGTTTGTGTGTCCACTTTATTTCTCCAACGCCCAATCTCGGATTAAGCTGAAAATTTTCACAATTATAAATTTTACCTGACAACACAAGTATAAATTAAAAAAAAAAATAACAATTAGATAATTAACCCTTAAAGTGCTGAGCAGTTTTACAATGAGTGCATACAAGATGGAATTACAATTATGATGTTTAGAGGCTAAACTACCACACGCGTTTTAACGGTTAACTGTTGGTAATTTATTTTTATATGGAATCTTAAACAACGGAAATAAATCGTATTTGACAGATGTGGTGGTGTAGGTTGAATCTATTTATAGTGTTATGTTTCTATGAACATTTTTTTTTATGCATTAACAAATGATCATGTAACTATTGTAAACTTTCATTAAGAAGTTATATCTTCTTCTCTCCCCCTTTCACAACTGGTCCTAGAGAAGTGATACAATCATAGCGCATTGAGAAAGCTAAAAGTTAAGCAAAGACAATTGGTAAAACTATTTCTAATCGCACAAATCTATGCTATTGACCTAGACTCTCTCGATCCCTCTCTTTCTCTCTGTCTCTTTTCTACACACAAACTCTGTCCAAGTGAAGGATTATCTCTGCCCTTGTTTATGAATGCGCTTATGATTTGTCATGAATGATTGCCACAGTGCCCGCGTGTGATGGTAGATGTTTGTGCGCGCATGTGGTGAGCTCATCGTAAGCAGACGACACAATAAAAAGCAAGATGTTTCCAGGAATGCCTCTTACCGCTTTCTGGGTCCGAATGAGACTTCCTTCTGCCAACAATCTGCTACTCCATAGAACAGACACAAAATGTTGGCCCAGGTTGCGCTATCGGTTTGACCTACAATCAAATGTCAGAGAAAAGTTAGAAACAAAAAAAGTGACAAGTACATGTATAACTATAGAATGGAAAAGGCGAGGAAAATCTCGGTTAAGGGGAGACTATTCGGTAACAATAACATAGCATTTGAAAGTTACTAGAGCACCCTGCAGGGTTAAAAGTACTACAGTTGGGTAACTAGTCCGAAAGAAGGTCAGAAGACATTTTTATTTTGAAACGTATCTAGATCAATATATCCAAGCATTTTACTGACTACTATAAACTCGAGAAAAAGTGGAGCTACTCATTATCATCATCATCAACATCACTTGTCCCTTTCGTCATAGGGGGGTGCTATAAAGTAGACCACAAACATACTTATATATTATATATTATTATTGTCAGTGAAAAACAAAACAACTGAGTCTTTCTGGCGTTTCCTACTGATTTTTAGATGCCCCGAAAGAAGAAAGGTCTGTATTAATTTTTATGTCATCTGTCTGTCCGTACGTATTCCGTTTGTTCGCCCGTCCTTTTTAGATCACAGAAATAGAACAAAATGATTTACATGTAAATGATTCACTAGAGCATGAATTTAATATATTGGCGAATTTAATATATTACAACGTACTAATGCAACGGCTTTTTTTCTCTTTAACATAAAACGATTCGTTTAAAAATGCTTCCTCATCGTTACGTTACTTTTGGCTGCACATCTTTTTATGAATGGAAGTGTTTCGAATGACGTCAGAGGGAAACAAGTTGACACTGCTGTCTTTTCGGTGATGTCACAGGCTTACAGCTCTAGACTAACCATTTCTTTGTAAATGTTTTTAATGAACCAACAGGCCGTTTGCAAACCAAAATGAAGTAAACTCTACAAGCCTTTTCACCGAAAGTAAAAGTACAATAATAAATAAATCTGTTGGTAACAGTGGTGTTGGTCTAGTAGAACCAAACCTATAATGCTCGTACTTGAAAGACCGAAAGTAGAATAAAGGTCGACAAAAAATGTAAGAGTAGAATTTGGAAGAGCAATTGAAATAATGATTTATAGACATTGTTAAACGAAAAAATTGAAAGCGACGAATATTTATGAACCACAATTTAATTGTATGTAACAACAAAATGGTGTGCGCTCCATCACGGACATAGGAAAAAAGAAAGTCTCGAATTATCTTATTTATTTAGCGGTCCTCGTATGATAAAAAACATTTATTTGTCTCTCTATAAGTCACCTCTCACTTTAAGATTTAAAAAAAATTACAACGCATTCAAAAGTTGAATTTTCCTTTTAATAAATACATAATTTATTTTAAGCAGGATTTTCATAATCAGTAATAGGTTTTAGGATCTACAATTTTTTTTCAATAAAAACGGAATGTCAAAAGATGATTAAAATCGTTCTTCTGACATATTATCTCGGACTTTGTATGATAACACAAACTCTATCTGAAGTCATGTTAAAACATGTTTCCAATTTTCTTAACTAGTTTATATTCTGAAAGTGCATAGTGAGACTTAGGTTCTCCCGAGTCGTTCGGCTCAGGGTCGACAAGCTCTCTCCACACTGATCGATCATAGGCGCCTTTTGCAGCCTCTTCCCAACTGGTGTCCACGGAATTTAGGCCACTAGTTCCATGTTCCTATTGGTCACTTTGCACTGAAGGGCTTGCCAGTTACCATTCATAGGACATTGGACGTCCTGTCGGATTGGGTCAAACAATCTCTTTGAGGTTTGGCCTCCATCTTCACATGTAAACATAGCTACGTGTTCACAAACATTGCCGTTTCTGCAGTAATTGAGGTATTACAGTGTGGGGGGTCACTTTGGTATATTTCTTTATTTTTATTTCCTCCTTATTGAAGTTCATGGTATAACCTACTTTTTGACATTAGAACAAACGTTTCTATCAGTGGCGTAGCTAGGGTAGGAGGGAGGTGGGGGAAGAATTTGAAAATTCCCCCAGACCTCACTTGAGGGGGGGGGGCCCAAACAAGTGTTGTTTACATTAATTATTAAATATTACGCAAAATGCAGGGCCACACATAGAGGTCAAGTCTCCCGGGTCCCCAAATGATGGTAAATTCTTATCTACGCCCCTTGTTTCTATGGGAGATTGCAAAATCCTAAACTGTTAGCGTGTTTTTAGGCTTTTTACGTTGCGCATAAAGCTATTTAGGGTTGGTGTGTCTTGTCTAACCAAATAAAACATATAATTAAATTGGGATTTTGAATTTTGACATTTTTAGGCATTGATTGCTGGGGGCTTTCAAAAAAATCTTTTTTGAAGCAACGTCTGTATTTTATACGATAACTGTAATGGGTACAATGGATCTAATTTGGAGAAAGTAAAGGCGGTTGGTCGTTGTGTCATCCACATGACACCCTGCTCATTAACGGTTGGCCAAAGAAAAGGATGACCTTAACAACATCTGCCCTCTAGATGGCACGGTCTGAAAGGGGAAATTTACTTTTACATTTATCCACACTGACGTCTCCAACAAGTATTTCTCCTGACTGAAGATTTCATCAATGGAATAAGTTCAACGTATTTTTTTTTTCATTTTGCTCTTCGTCTCCGACATTCAGCGTAAATTTATGTGTTTTCAGATAATGGTACAGATAAAAAATAACCCTCCTGGAACTGCAGAAGAGTGCTGTTTTATTTTGGGTTGCCTAGCAACGTGATTACAAAACGTGAGGAGCACGAGCACTGGAAACAAATCGCGTTGATTGCTGGGAGTTTTCGAAAACTTGGACTCTCGTGCACGTAGTGGTACAGCAACAAAACGCAATCAAAGAGCAGCTCACCCGGTCCATCGGGTTTACATTTAGGAACAAAATCAGTTCGAAGTGACATGGATTCATTTTTTTAAAAATTAGCAAACCATTCAACTTTGTAATGCATGGGCCATGTTCAGTAATATGATTTTTAAAAAAATATTAATTTCTAATTTATGTTCAAGTTATATAGTAATAGATCTAGACCAACAACAATACCTCTGTGCGATTAATAATATTTTGTATTAATTGCTTTTTTTTTGTTGCTATTTCATGCTATGAGCTTTCTCAATACACTATGATCCTATCACTTATCTGCTCCAGTTGGGAAAATGGTGTGTGTGTGGGGGGGGGGGCGGGGGTTAAGAAAGAAAGGAATATGTGGGTGGATTTTACCGTAATTAATTTTTAAAAGCATTTCTGAATTTAAACACGTGCAAACGTGGGAAGACATGCTAACCACTCTGCTAGTGAGGTACTTTTGACTAGAACAGATTATATTGTTATACATTGTTTGTTTCAATTTAGAACGGCGACCTATAAAGTGAACTAATTCAGCTTATACGACCATTTCAGTCAAGTACAATTTCTTTCCCTTGTTCGAGATAACAATGAAATAGTTAATTACCAATAGCTAATTAACAAATCGGTTATTGATTCTTGTGTTGTCAGGTAAAGAAATAATTGTGCAAAATTTCAGCCTGATCCGAGATTGGGTGTGGGAGAAATAATGTGTACAAACTTGTTACCAGACAGACAGACAGACAGAGTGAGTTGATAGAAGCTTTGTACAACACGATTCAAATTACTTGACTTGTGGTTTTGACTTTTTGATTTGAAAATGTGACTTTTTGACTTTGGCTTTGACTATGTATTAAGTGTGAACTAACAGTAGGAACTACACAAAAACAAACAAACAAAAACAAAAAAAAAAATAGATAGAATAATGAGGCCATCGTTAAGTGGTTGCTATCTGAGTATTTTCATTTAAAAATATTATTGTCTAGTAGTTCGTCTGACTCTCAGAGATTGGAAAGGTCACGTTAGTGGATTGCTAGAATTGTATTTTTGTTTCACTTGGTAAGTGACGACTCTGCCTGTCTACATTTTTGAACGTCTGTCGATCAAATCCTATCATCTTCTCTTAACGACCCAATGAAAATCGACCATCATTTCAGTTTCACATACGTCTAGGCGTATCTCTATCTAGGACGTCCAAATGAAACATAGTGAATGAGTAAATGTGAAAGACATTTCTTCTTCTATTTTTAATTTTGCTACAATCAAACGCTTTCAGGTAATCTTTTGAAGTAATGTCCCGGATGCTTGAAGAAATAGGTCACACTTACAATGAACCAATCATCTTGGAAACGGACCGGATGCCAGAGAACACATGCCCAGACTTCTCACGTGAAGGAAACAGTGGAATTTGAAACACTTGATCTGTATGTGTGTGCTGGGGGAGAAGAAGGCGCCAAAGATGGCTCCAGGTGATTGCTGTTTTTTTTTCCGATTTATGGAAATGGTCAGATGGGTAAAGATTGTCCATAAATAGGGTCAATGAAACACTTCAATTAGACACTCACTTCATAATTTGAATTAAAGTCATGTAAGCTTTCCTAGACATAATGAGAGTTGAAGAAATACACGTAGGTTTCTCTGTGCCGTACTGTATGCAATGCATATAAATGATCATATATTTTCAAGCATAATAAAAAGATGAAATCTTATTGTCACTTCACAGTCACGTGGTGTGCGCATCAAGGTTTGAAGAGAAGTGTAAACAGGAAGTTTATTTGAACATTTTCTTCTCGAATATTCAAGTTTCTACATAGAACAGTAAGCCTGTAAAAAATATAATTTCAGCAACGAGAACTTTCGGTTTGAAAACAGAGAGAAAGAGAGAGAGAGAGAGAGAGAGAGAGCAGACGATCTTGTGTCTAGGTCTTTAGTAAAAAAGTTGCTTCTTTTCAAGTGTACTTTTGTAAATTTATTATTGAAATTTAGTTACATTGTGTATTAATAGTGTGTTTAATCCTTTCATGATTTCCACTTAGACAATTTAAATCTTTTATTGCGAATGAAGAATAACGTCGAATTTTGGGTAATTGGATTTAAATTCTTGAGATACCAAGACGCACTATCTATTTTCATTGCAACAATTATCAAGTCGATTCTTATAAAAAAGTATTATAAAACAATAACACCAAAATAAACAATTTGATAAAGCAACAAAATGATTGTGTTGCACACAAACTCGTGGAAAGCTCCTGTGGGTCAGTTATACTCAAACATTGAGTTATCAACCCCTAACTTTGGAATGGAATCAACAATATTACATCTATTCATATGAACTGAATGGGACTAGCAAGATGCCACTTTGTAGAAGGAGATATAGGAGAGCACTGTCAACTTCCACAGTGGAGGCCAAGTGTGAGCCACGTAAACCATACGATTTCCTGCATTTTTAGCGGCAGAAATGTACAAATCATTATTTAGGAAGAACAGCGTTGAGCCTAAGTGTACGTTACACAAATAAAAATGTGATAATTGGGGAATGAACGTTACAGGTACATATAACAGGACATATTCAATTGTAAATTTAAAAAGCTGATACAGAGATTCGCTTGTCCTCTCGCTTTACTGTTTTAAAATTGAAATATGTCGCGTGTAGACATGGCCAGTGACTGCTAGAATAAGATATAAACCATCTCTGTGAAACCAGTCAATGGTTCGGTCCCTTTTGCCTTTATAGTGTATGCAAGGGCTCCCCCTCCTCTTTTTTTCCCAAATCTAACTGATCAAAGATCTACCAAAATCTCTTGACAAATGCAAACATAAATAGTACAAAAGTACCATTTGTATTAGAAATGTCTATCCCCTGTTCGGGTGCAGGCTCATGTTTTAACTTATTTGGGAGATTGGTTGTGGAGAAGTTTTAGAATATGATGTTCTTAATTTTTGAGCTGAAGATATACCAGTCCACTTGTGTCTGTTACGAGAAATAGTTCCTTGTTGAAAAAGCCAATCATGAGTGTAGTATGGACGCTATAATGATACAATGGACTTTTATCAAGGTGTTCATTATATATAGAGTAGGCAAAGTGGAAAGCATTCAAATTCTCACTCTCTCTCTTTCTCTCTCCTCCACAGATACACTCTCACTGACACTCACACGTAAATAACATACATTAAGGAAGTCCACCATCTTCCTCTTATTTCAAGCGTAAGAACAAAATTTTCAATACAAACCGATTCGTTTTAGACTAGTTGTATAAACTTTAAGGAAGCCCTTATCTCCCTTGAGTTAAATATAGATTTGACACAAAAAAAAATCAGCTTAAGACAAAATTACATTTGTAAACTTTTGTCAATGAAGGGCAACCCCAATCATTGATACGCCTCGGACTAAAAAATACGATATGATTTATTGAATAACGAACGAGTACAATTGTTTACTTGGATTATAAATGTATCTTTAACCTACACATGGTAATTGGTTGATGTTTCCTCGAGGTGCATGCAGGAAATGAGCTGGACGATGAAAGCACTTACCTTGTGCAAATGAACACAGATCTCAGCAGTTGTGTATTTAGGGGTCAATATGTGTACTATCACAGACATTCTAACGACGCGTTACCTTTTTCCCCCTCATCGTAATCTCAATGTGTGACTCCCTGTATGTTTAGAAGTATGGGTAGATCATGTAGGCGCGGCAGGGCGCTCACAGGCGGGGTGTTGGGTGTATGTGTGTTAGGGAGAGGGAGAGGAAGGAGTAAGGTAACACTGAAAAAAAAAAAAGTTATCTGACTGTGTGTTACGTCACGCCTGTGGCGAGCAAGAGGCTACCTGGTGGCGGTGTCTGCATCTTATGAAACAGGGATTCCAAACATCTTTTTCATGGAGATCCTTTCAAAGAATAAATGAATTCGCTGCAAGTAAACAAACAATTTTAGAACTGCAGGGAAGATGAATGAATGAATAATGATATAATAATAATAATAATAATAATAATAGTAACACTAAATATTCCTCACTGTCTTTTGTCTTGAATAGAATTGGATAGACAAAGACAGAGATCAATGGAGAAAGGTGGTCAACAGATCCTGCGTGGTGCCCCAACGGTTCAACAGACAAGGAATAGATGAAGATGAAGAAAAAGTAAAACAAACGGTGACGTGAAAAATACATAAGCAACTTTCTCCGGAACCTCTAAGTGGTTTTCATGTTGCTTTTAGTCTACGTTCTGTTCCACACATTTTGAGACCCACTGCCCACGAGTCAGAAATGTAAGCCTTTGAGCTGTTCTTTAGTCTGATTGATCTGGTGTTTTTATTTCCAGCAAGAGATGTCTGAGGCTTTTAATTACATTGATCAGCAAAAAAGTCTTTGAAAGGTTAAAAGTCTCCAATCCTTACACCGTACAGACTAAAGCCCTTACATTGATAGCATTTTTTTAAAACCACATTGAAACTGAAACATTTGAAAAAAAACCTGACATATTATTAAGTGAATAGTGTTTTGAAATGTTCTAAAGAGAAAAGACATCCGATCTATAGCGATCTTTGGACTCTTACGTTCGAATATTATGCTTGACGTACTTACAATTTATCATAGTGCTTTTACTTAGATCTGTACATGTCCAGGCAGAAGAAATTTTTTTTTTACAAACTATATATAGACTTCTATATCACTAGCAGTACACACCGGCTACACCCGTTGATTTGCTCCCAGGCTATATATTGATAATTATGGCAGTAATACGCCCTTTTTTCTTCTTTTTTTTTTTTTGATTTATAATAAAAGGACCACTTTCTAACGATCAACCTTACATACTTTTTAGTCCGTGAATTAGTGTATCTGTCACAAGTTTACGTTTCTCTCTTTCTCTCTCTCTCTCTATTCCCCTCTCCTCTCTCTCTCTCCCTCTCTCTCGTACTCTAGAACCGCATTTTGTTGTTTTTTTTTAAACCTGCGCTTCGTAATTGTTTTCGACATCGACTTTGGACTTGATTTGGAAACACGCGATTCCTATACTCTCCACCGACACATACACACACTCCTAGTTTTGGCCCTTTAGTTAGAATAGCACTTTCACTTATCCGCTCCCCATCCTCCCGGACAAAACCAAACAAATTAGTCTATGACTTTTGTCTTTGGCTTCTCAATTCAATCTATATTTCGACCGTGCTCCCCCCTTCTCCTTATTTTTTTCTGGTTAGTTTTACTTATTCTTAATGCAAGCAGTTTCTGGTATTGTGAAAAAATGCATCTTTCGAAAGACTCAATTGAAAGCCACATTCCAGTTCCATTTCCTACATTTTTTTGGGGTATCTTGTTCTCTAAATTAAAAAGAAATAGCTTTGGTTTTA
This sequence comes from Biomphalaria glabrata, assembly GCF_947242115.1. Taxonomy (NCBI): domain Eukaryota; kingdom Metazoa; phylum Mollusca; class Gastropoda; family Planorbidae; genus Biomphalaria; species Biomphalaria glabrata. Next base: position 32,911,960 of record NC_074711.1, on the reverse strand, counting down.
TTTATTTAAGAAAAAGACTCTAGTTCTATCTTATTCATGCTATTAGGATTGGGTTTTGTTTTATTGAGTCTGCGTCTCAAAGGAAGCGGAAATGACGTAAGGCAGATTACAAAATAAGTCGACTTTGAGAGAAAGTAAAGAATGACTTTGAAATACGACATTTGTGAGATATTTCTATTTCTACTTTCTATATCGACTGCGCCTTTTAGGGAAATACCAAATAAATAAAGAAATACATACAAAGGTTTGATACAGCTGGGCGTTTTTTTGCGAATAGCGGTCGTCAGGTTGCGAATATGTAAAAAAACGTTCGTATTGAGTAGGAAGTAAAAGGAACATGTGTTCGAAATGTGATTCGGATACGTACGGCAGTTTAAGAGATCTCATGATCGATGAATGCGTCAGTCAATAGTATTTTACAAATATATAATACATTCAATTCTATCATTTTGATCTACAGCCATCTCTTCCTGAACTGATGGATATCTCTTCCTGAACTGATGGATATCTCTTCCTGAACTGATGGACATCTCTTCCTGAACTGATGGACATCTCTTCCTGAACTGATGGACATCTCTTCCTGAACTGATGGACATCTCTTCCTGAACTGATGGACATCTCTTCCTGAACTGATGGACATCTCTTCCTAAACTGATGGACATCTCTTCCTAAACTGATGGAGTTATAGGTCTGAACGTTATAATTTTTTTATTTCCGGAGAAACGTTTGAGACCTACAGGTCAAAGTTCAAAGAAATAAAACAGTGTCAAGCCCATTAGTCGACTTATTTGTAAAAATATTTGTTTAACTTTCGATTTTATCGATTTGCCGACACCTATTTGTAATACGGACCTCTCTGAGATTCTGAGACTCTTTGACTATACGACACGTGACTAGAAGGATTGCTTCAATGTCCCCAGTTAGCTCATGTTGGCTAACTCTACCAGACAAACAAAAATATTTTAAAAAATCCTTTTAAAAAAAACAACAACCATTATTTATCTAGTAGGAAGAAATCTGCACGTACAACTATAATGCTATATCATTTAAGAATGAGGAAATTATTTCTCTTATTTGATATCAAACAAAACAATTAATAACAAAGAATTAATTGACTTGTTTTTTTTGTTTTTTTTTAAATTGATTCTTGTATTGTCTACATCAGTGGCGTAGCTAGAGTATATGATGCCTGGTGCGGTACCTCATCTTGATGCCCCCCCTCAAAAAAAAAACAAAAAAAAAAAAACAAACTAACTAATTAATACCATTGCAAAACCTTACTTTTTTTCAAAATAATATGTAGGCCTATTCATTAATCAAATATTGTTAATTCTTTCATGACCTTAATGACCTTTCATGACCTCAGCATTATCATAGCCTTGACCCCTGCAGTCCATTATGTCTAAGCCACCCAAACGCAATTTCTCTAGAATCATCTCAGCGATTCCAGTAGCATGCGTGTCCTTTGTGTTGATGAAGTCAACAAAAGACTCACGAACCTGCACCCCGTCATTCTCCATGACAACATACCGTAAAATTTGGGAAATTTTATCCAGCTTTGAGATGTCAGGTGTACTGTCAAAAATAATAGAGAAATATTTGGCTTGTTTTACTTGCTGTATGATTTGTTATTTAGCGTGATCCCCCAATATTGTAATAAATTCATTTTGTATTTGTGGAGACATGTATATATTCAGTCTGGAACAAAGCTTAGTTCGAAGCACATGCTCCCTCAAGAGTGGATCGTACTTTGATAGTAATTTTACTAACTCTCCAGGTTTTCGTCTCTTGTATAATCAAATCTAGGGCCTTGTTGTCAATATTGTTCCCTACTCTCAGGCAAACTTCAAGTTCCCTCCAAGCAAGCGATGACTGAATGTGAGCTCTGCTGGTCTCATGTTTTTCTATTTTCGGGGATAACCTCCATCACTCATTGAATCCATCTTTGGATTTAAATGAAGATTTGGTACTTGATCTTGTTGAGAAGAGCATGCAGGGGAAGCAAAATAATTCTTTTTTTTTTTGGCGAATAACACATCCACTTTCTAAGAACTTTCTCACCGTTTGACATTTGCCGGAAAAAACCAAGCCTTTGAAAGCTTTCTAGGCTTTCCTTTTGCTGATTCTTGATGTCTATGCTCCTCTCTGAATTGACTGTCCATACGCTGAACTGTTTCAGATCCTTGAGTGAGAAGGTGTATGCGAATATTATCTGTGATGACATCAGGCCAATCTCCAATGTCGTTCAGTCTAGAGTTTATTATCCTGCTTTCTGTATTGTTTACACTGTCTGGTGGTTCAGCTTCTTCAGTATGAATTTTTGAGGACATGCTTGTGTGCTGTCCTTTAGTCTCTAGAACCTGCGGTATTAAAGTATTTTCTTCTTTTCACGATGTCGGCCTCATCCTTTTTTTCTGAATTCAATGATTACCGTCTCATCTTGCTTTGTTGCTTTTAATTGTTCAGTTAATTCATACCCATTAACAGCTCGCCTATAGTCGGTGGACTCTGGCAATGATGTGACTTGAAATTGTCTCGATGCTTCTTTAAACTTAAGAAATTTAAGAAACGCACCTTACTGCGGTCAAAGAAACTGCTTTATGCGGATGACATTGTCCTCTGGTCAACCGGCAAGAAAGCCGACCAAATACAGGCGGCATTACAAGCAGACCTCCAAACCATCTCCTGTATTGCGACAAATGACAGATTCAGATAAACGTTGCCAAAACGATCTGGTCCCTGTTCAGCCTATGGATCGACATTCTTAAGGCTCTATTCGAGCTTCAACTCGGTGGGCTGCGACTCCAACGTGAAAACACGCCAAAATATCTAGGGGTGACCCTGGATAGAAAGTTGTCAATGCTCCAGCACGTCCAGGAAGTTGAAAGAAAAGCCTCGGAGAAGTTAGCGTTACTAAGAAAGCTGGCCAGCACAAAGTGGGGTGCCAAAGCTTACATGCTACGCACATTGTACTTAGGGGCAGTCAGATCACACATTGAGTACAGCTCAAGTATATGCTAGTAAAACTGACCGAGTACAAGCACAGGCACTAAGGTTCATTTGTGGCACCTTTTGGACAAGCCCAACAAACGCTGCTAAAATCTTAACAAACATTGCACCTTTACATTTAAGGAGGGAGAGGGTGGTACTTACAGCCTATGAGCGCTATAAAAGGGGCGACTCTAGGCTACCCACCTCAATATTAGTGCGACAGTGGAGAGAGAGGAACCGCATAAAAATGCGATCGTTCCTCCACATTGCGGCCAATTTGTCAAAATCAGCTGGGCTCCACTGACAGAATCCCAGTTAGAATAATTAGTACTTACCCTCCGTGGAGGAGAAGTCGGCCCCACAAATAAACATGTCCCTTATAGGGCAAGAGGGAGACACCAAGAGGCGATTAACACCTGCCATACTCCAAAACTTTGCATCAGCTACACCAAAGTCCTATCCATCAGATGCCATTTTCTGTTATACCTATGGGTCGGTAATAAGGGACCCCGATAGATCTGGGTATGGCGCCCTTATAGTCTACCCAGACCGGACAGAACCAGAGATGCCGATTTCTCCGTCTGAGCTTAAAAGGGTTTTAAGGCGCCAGCCAGACTAGTCAGTCTTGAGAATTGTTCATCATTTTGTTTACGTTACAGTATTACAATTAATTAGTTAGTTAAAAAAAACTTGTAGAAAATAATGGTTAGCTTATTTAAAAATATTGACATTACAATAGAATTATTTCCAAAATTAAACTATAAAGAATCATAAAGAAATGAATAAACTAAGACAATTATTTAGAGCTAGAGTTTAGAAATATATTTGTAAACTCAATATATAGATTAAACCAATGGACTAAACAATGAAGTAAAAAAGGTTTGCCTATCTTCTTCTTCTTCTTTACATTACAGAGCATTGATCAGTGTAGTAACAACTTGTACCGTGTGTCCGAAATAAATCTAGTAAATTAGAGTCAAACTGTTCTATAGCTTACATTGTATGGAACAAATAGTCAAGGAGATGAAACAAAATAGCGACATGACTAGTTTATAAATCGTTAGTTTATGTTTAAAATACAGTAGTTTAAGTTTGTTCGTGTCCATACAATTAGTCGTTTTTACTGAAAAGCTCACGGAAATAGGAAATTAATACACACTGGGTGAATTTCGGTGCGTTTGCAGCATCGCTAAGTCTTGAAGGGAAGTAACAAGTCTGCGCTTCTTAGATGACAGGAAAAAAAATTCATGTTTCAAGAAAATTAGAAAGCTGAGCTGGCTTGTTCCGGATTACCTTGTGATATTTATGAATATTGCTATTTTTAGCGGCCCCTGAAAGGGGAATAGACGCTATTAATTTTGTGTGGTCTGTCCGTCCGTCCGTCCCGTCTCACAAACTAGAAAAAAAAATTGATAATCCAAATTCGTGATATTTTGGACCATTTAAAGTTCTGATGCAACGGCTACTTTTTTCTTTTATGAAAACGAAAAATTTAATTTTTAAAATGAGCTATGCAAGGAATTTTTTTCATAAAAATACACCATTTTTACAACGATTCACTATTAATAGTAACAAACAAGGGAGGCTATTTAGTAACTAGTTACCATATTTTAACATATTTTAACACATTTATATTTAGATTTTTTATTAAAAAATATTTTAAATTATAACTGTATTGCTAATTTATTTAAGTTCTGTCATACTAACTACTACATTTACAAAAAAAAAAAAAAAAAAAAATTCTATTTTAATTGTTAAAGAGAAAAAAATCTATTTAGAAAGCATATGAGTGGAACATAATTTAATACAACAAATACTAACTAGTCTTCTCATGCCATAGGTTGTCGAATCAACAATACTCAGCGGCATGGACCACTTCAAGGGCCGATTTTGAGTTTGCGTTTCCTTTCCACACAAACTGTATTTGTAACCTTGTTACATAACTATATTAGTAAACCTTTCAAATATTGACCTCTAGCTACGACTAAGTCTCTATAAGCTGTTCCAGTTAAACACATGAAGAAAAATTTACAAGATTAATATATTCTTTTTACAATGCCTCTATTCAGCTTGCAAATTCTACGTCGCTAGAAACAAAAATAAAAATAAACCTGGGCGGACACTGTTTTCAAAAATGTATATAACGATTTTTCTAGGAATTTTATAGTTTATGTATGTCTTTGGGACAACTATTACTAATTGGTCACACAGGGAAAACTCTGATTTGATCAATATGATTTTTTAAAATATAATAATGCTTAAAATAGATTTTGTTCTGGATGTGTAAACAATCGTATCTTGAACACACGTGACCGCGCTATCTCTGCATGTGTTCATTGAAGAATTCAATCATGAAAGAGACGTTTAGAAACATTGTGCGCACCGTCTTGTAAGTCTGGATCTACAGGCTTAGCAGTAGGATTGTATTGACTCTGAGTAGATTTAGACATGCGCTTAACCAACATTTGTTTTTTTAGTTACTAAGAGTAAAGTAGTCGCCCATACAGAGAGTCATCAGCTTCATAAAGGGAGAGTAGCCATTTAAAAAAACAAACTTATTTGTTACTTGTCACAGTTTAAGCTTTTGGTTGTACGATGCAAGCATTCTGTTATACGATCCCTTGAAGTATAATTCATAAAAGTACTACATCTGCACGTGCTAACATCACTGACTCATCTAGTTTTATATGTAAGGAATAACATTTGTGTATAAACTTTGTACCGCGTCTAAAGATGTCAAGGAGACACAGTAATAGAAACATTGTGGCCTTATCTTTATAGGGAGTAGCCCGTCTCATGGGACTCTAGTCAGGATGTACACTTGTATATTTTCTAATGTGAAAGCGATAACGAGAAAATCAACTTTCCAAATAAATAGCTAGATCTAGCAGATGGAGAGAAGAGTATACGGTAAGTAAACCATTGGTCACTTTAGAGCAGTGGAAGTCCAGTTACATTTGCGCTATCAAAGCCAGGGTCACATTGGCTATTTGATTTTCAGTATAATTATCCCCTTTGTGCCCTAAGAGATTTCATTATTGGATTCAAACCTTTAAATGTCCATATTTTCGGTTTATCCGTTGCGCTGAATACGTACGAATGTATAAGGTTTCTATTTTAGAAAGAACACTATTCTCTTACATTTTCTGTTTAGACTTTATTGTATACCTAAGTCTCCAGATCGCCTTCCCTTCTTTTTCTTCGCAACCTTATTTTATAGCTTAAATCAGTTTCTCAAATTGTGAGGCGCGCTGTGTTATTGTGTCCTACCATACTCATAAGAGCGGCGCAGTAGTATTATGTATTTCTTTAGGGACAAAAAAACAACAAAAGTACAACCATAATTGTTACATATGTATTGTAGCTATAAATCTATGATTCAATATTAATGAAATAGGTAGTACACTAGTACCAATGTTGCTAAAATTAAAACAATTTGTATTGACTAGACGACATTTTATTAGGTCCCAGCCCTAGTGATACTATTCGCATGTGGGAACCTTACAATTTCTCACGACTTCTATTTGCAATGTCTTAATATGTGAGGCCTAGGGGCTTTTTCATTCACTGTTGTCGCATGGCTAATAATTTTCTGCTGATTTGCATGTAACTGATGCCCATATAATTAGTTACTAGATGTAGTTTTAGTTTAGCAGGTTTTAACGTTTCGTTCGATAACACATTCCAACCAATGAGACACATTGTGGCTGATCACTCTTGCTTTTGTACGGTAGCAACCAGAATGGCTAATATTCTGGAGCATATTCTGGAGCATATTCTGGAGCATATTCTGGAGCATATTCTGGAGCATATTCTGGAGCATATTCTGGAGCATATTCTGGAGCATATTCTGGAGCATATTCTGGAGCATATTCTGGAGCATATTCTGGAGCATATTCTGGAGCATATTCTGGAGCATATTCTGGAGCATATTCTGGAGCATATTCTGGAGCATATTCTGGAGCATATTCTGGAGCATATTCTGGAGCATATTCTGGAGCATATTCTGGAGCATATTCTGGAGCATATTCTGGAGCATATTCTGGAGCATATTCTGGAGCATATTCTGGAGCATATTCTGGAGCATATTCTGGAGCATATTCTGGAGCATATTCTGGAGCATATTCTGGAGCATATTCTGGAGCATATTCTGGAGCATATTCTGGAGCATATTCTGGAGCATATTCTGGAGCATATTCTGGAGCATATTCTGGAGCATATTCTGGAGCATATTCTGGAGCATATTCTGGAGCATATTCTGGAGCATATTCTGGAGCATATTCTGGAGCATATTCTGGAGCATATTCTGGAGCATATTCTGGAGCATATTCTGGAGCATATTCTGGAGCATATTCTGGAGCATATTCTGGAGCATATTCTGGAGCATATTCTGGAGCATATTCTGGAGCATATTCTGGAGCATATTCTGGAGCATATTCTGGAGCATATTCTGGAGCATATTCTGGAGCATATTCTGGAGCATATTCTGGAGCATATTCTGGAGCATATTCTGGAGCATATTCTGGAGCATATTCTGGAGCATATTCTGGAGCATATTCTGGAGCATATTCTGGAGCATATTCTGGAGCATATTCTGGAGCATATTCTGGAGCATATTCTGGAGCATATTCTGGAGCATATTCTGGAGCATATTCTGGAGCATATTCTGGAGCATATTCTGGAGCATATTCTGGAGCATATTCTGGAGCATATTCTGGAGCATATTCTGGAGCATATTCTGGAGCATATTCTGGAGCATATTCTGGAGCATATTCTGGAGCATATTCTGGAGCATATTCTGGAGCATATTCTGGAGCATATTCTGGAGCATATTCTGGAGCATATTCTGGAGCATATTCTGGAGCATATTCTGGAGCATATTCTGGAGCATATTCTGGAGCATATTCTGGAGCATATTCTGGAGCATATTCTGGAGCATATTCTGGAGCATATTCTGGAGCATATTCTGGAGCATATTCTGGAGCATATTCTGGAGCATATTCTGGAGCATATTCTGGAGCATATTCTGGAGCATATTCTGGAGCATATTCTGGAGCATATTCTGGAGCAGAATGTGTACGACATCAGGTCTCAGTTCCTCGCCACCATTTCCTTTACAATCTTTACATTTCTTGCCCTTCTTCAGACGTCTGCTTAGGCTTCAAATATTTATCCTTGATCTAAAGGTTAGCTGAGAGAGCAAAACAATATCAAACTAACACGAATCACCACTGTATAACTTCATAGCTAATCATTAAATGTGCACTAGAGTCAATATATCGTGGACTCGGTTGGAAACTTAAAAACAAAGATTGGCCTTATTCCTTGAATGTCGTGAGAAAACAGAGAAATTTAAAGGCCGATGATGATTGGTTTGTAAAACAAGTAAATTTAATACTCATGGACAAAACCAATTCTATCACAAGACTGTTAACAATCATTTGTTGTATTGACATTCTGCTCCAACCATAACGTGGTCATAGAAGACTCGCACTAGACACATTCAACAGTAGCGAGGGGGCGAGTTGATTAGTCCTCAAATTATCCGAATGTTAGCGAAGAAGTTTTTTAAAAATTGTATACAATTTTCATCTTTCTGCGGATCCCCTACGGTTGTCTCATGGACCCCTAGGAGTTCTCTGACCAGAGTTTGAGAAACACTACTCTAAACCACTGCAAAACGTATTACTGCCAATTAGATGTAGCTAAACGCTTAACCTCCTTACTGACTGGAAAAATTGGGGTAAACACATTTTTTTGTGTCTAGGGTGGCGTCATGAATAAAAGTTTGAGAAATACTGTCTTAAAAGATTACTGTGATTTACATAATTATGAAAATCCCCTAAGTACATTCGTACATTTTACAATTATACCATTATTATACAAAATCCATTGCAGAAAATAATAGCTATGACAAGGGACATAATAAATAAATCTAGCTACACATAGAAATAACGATGGTTATGTCCCTTATCTTAAGCGTAAAAGTCGTTAAATCAAAGTGGAGTTTATTGGAAAGGTTAGGGTTTGGGTTAGGGTTAGGGATTTACAAGAATTTACAATTACAAGAATATTTTCAAATGGTGTTTAGCATATTAGTGTTAAAAGTTGGGCCTACATGTCATGAATATTTTTGTCCAGAATGTTTCTAATTTTCATATGCGTTTATTTTAGAAAACACAAAGTAGATAGTGCAGGGGTGGGCAAATTACGGTTCGCGGGCCACATGCGGCCCACCAGAGTGTTTTAAGCGGCCCGCGAACACCTACAGAATTCAGGTGTGCCCACAGAATAAACAGATAATACAGGGGAAAAATAAATCATTTTAAATTTTTCTTATCTCTTATGATGAAGAGACTAAAGAAACATTGTCTCTGCATGTCATTCTAAAAAGTTTAAAGCAAATGAAGATATGCTTGTTTGCAATGTATTCAAATATTTAGTCAAAGACATAAACTCAGGCCAGTATTTATTCAATGCAAATGAAGAACTGTGTTAAAGGTGTTGGGTTGGCTTGAAACAGGAGGGCAAGTGTAAGAACTGGTGGAGCCCGTGCTTTGGCTGGGTAAAACAGTTTTTTTAAATATAAATTAAACAACAATATCCCAACTATAAACTCGGCACGGGAAAGTTTGCACAAAACTGCATTGAATATGAAACACTTTATTGACCCAATTATCTCAGCGATCAAACTTATCAGAGCTAGGGGTCTTAACCACAGGCAGTTCCGAGAAGTACTTGAAGATGTGGAAACAAAACATTACGATGTTCGGTACCACAGCAGTGTCCACTGGCTTGGCATTTGCAAGGTATTAAGAAGAATATGGGATCTCAAGGAAGACATTGGTATGCTCCTTGAGGCACATAGACTTTGAATTTGTTACAACTATTTCTAAAGAAGAGTCAAGACAGACTTCGTGTTTTTAGTGGCAAATGTTGCAGTGAGTTGCTTGCACATATGTATTTTTCCAAACAAAACTTTTCCATTTCTCCAGGCAAGTGAAAACAGGGTTAATCATTTTCCTTTGCTGAAAGGTTTCAAGTAAAATGGTTGAAAAGTACAAGAATTTTAAGACATCAAGATCCTGATACCAGTTTTCAATATCCTCACTTCACCATTTAGTACAGAAGCTGATTCAGCTCCAGATGAAATACCTCCAAGCAAATTACGATCTTCCAAGGGAGCTTTATGGGTGCCAGAAAAAACACTTAAGGCTAAATTTCACATTCTTTGGGTCTACATAAATCGTGAACTTTTTTTTTTGTTTGAAAACAAACAAATGTAAGAACAACTCGATGCTGACAGACTGTAATTTGACAGCAGTCATAAGGATAACAACTAGTTAGCTAGTTACATTAAGTACAACAATACTATCAGATTGTGATGTATTGTTGTCATGTAAAAAGGCAATTACAAAATTTTGAAAATATTTGTAAAATTAATTTTAGAAATCGCTAAATCTTGTTGTAATTCCTCAATTGGTAGTGTAAAAAAAAAGATGTAGGCCTACATGTTTAATACACTATCCTTATATATTTTCTAAGTTGGAAATACGTATTATATAATTGCGGCCCCTATTTCTAATTTCTTTTTAATGCGGCCCTCAAAAGAAAAAGGCTGCCCACCCCTGACATAGTGTTAACAAATCTCATTTAATGAAAGTGCTTGGTCAATGGAAAGTCTGTAATTTCATGAATTGGGGAGAGACTATCTCCATAGTAGCCTGTCGGGATAGAGGTCCGTTTGTTTTAGTTTTGCCTGGTAACCCATAAAGTCTCCTACAAATAGAAACACTATTTTACAATAGAAGAGGAAAATTATTCATATGTGTGTCATTTTGTTTTATCTGTACGTTCTGTCCCAACACAAGTTCAGTATATTTAGGTCATGGCCAAAGTTTGCCATAAGAAATTACCGGAACCTGGCTGTATCTGCAGTATGGAGTTTCCCATGACATATTGTAATGATGATACACTCACTCACTATCTTGTAAGGAACTCCATGATCGTCTGCTTTCTCGTCTGCTCTGTGTAAACAGTCTGTTATCAATTTACCCGTTACAAAATGAAAGATTACATTTCCATACAGTCCATTATGAGTGCCTGAGGAAGGAAGAGGCAAGGAATTCATTAAACACTTTCCCATCTGGGCCAGTTGGACATTTTAATTACTACCTGCTCTTGTGACAGTATACAGTTCTCATGTTTTGAGATAGCACTGGTTTCAGCTTAATTCAGCTACTATATTATGCATTATTGGGTCTGTGCAGTAAATGGAGGTGGCTAACTAGCCTGGAGGTTTCTTGAGCAAAATAAGATCACTGGTTCACCTGTGTGTCTGTGTGTCTTTTGGACATGTTCGTGTTGCCGTGTTGGTTGATAAAAAAACACTAAGAAATCATTTTGAAATTAGAAGGTGTTTGTCTTATAAGCCACAATATTGTGGACATTCGTACTAAATGAGTCAATGTGTGTGTGTGTGTGTGTGTGTAGCAAGTTTAAGACCACAAAACATGGCCGCTGTGTTATCAACTCATTACAATTACTATTAGTTTGTCTCAGTCTATTCTTGCTAGACTTAAGTCTTTGGCACACTTTTTGACTGCCAAAAATCTCCTGTTTAAAAGTAAAATAGTGACTTTTTAACTTACCGTATCTTGTCTTCTTATCTTATACATTACAGGATATCCGTTCCATGCTCTAACAGCACTAAGAAAGGAAGAGCACTTTTATGAAATAAAAATAAATAAAAATAAATATGGAATAAGAAAAGTGCCTTTATATCTGAGTCTTTCTGAATTATTTTATTAGGTAGTGTTTGCATTTGTAAATTAACGTTTAGTGTTTTATGTATTAATTGCTACTTCACTTTATAGTTTTCTGTTCTGAAGTGTCTCTTTTAGTGAAATATGAATATTCGTTTGTTACATATCACAAGGAACTATTTTGCGTCTGTTTTAGTTTCATTATGTTTTCTTGAGTTGTGGGTCCCAAACTCAGAACGCATATTTTAATATTAATCTAACCAGAGTTCAATAGCAGTATGTTCCTGATTGATTAAAAAAAAATATTCACTTTCAATGCGAATTATTTTGGTAAATATAAAAAGGAATTTTCCGGGAAGAACAAAAATCTGCAAAAGGGAGTGGGGAATACAGTTACTAAAACTAACTTTTTTAAATGTTATTATACAATCTAACATTTTATTTTATTTTAAATGAAAATGAATTGGCTACAAAAGTGTATTCTAATGTTGGTCAAACCAAAGTTAACAAGGATTTTCATTTTATGTTCTTGTAAGATTTATAATAAAAATTTCTATGTCTTAGACCTTCAGTAATCCCCACTCGTCCATTCAAACTTGTTAGAAAGTTGATCCAAATGGAAACTGTTCTGAAGAAACAAGGAATCTGTTAGTCAAGAAACTTAATTGACCTGTTTTTTTTTCCCAAAACTAATAACATTATATGTGCACTTAAGGTATGCCACACTTCACGTGCCTAGGCTCTTGATTCTGACTACAAACTTCATTCCGAATCCCTGCGACCCTTTCTATTCTATCTCGTCCCCAGGATCTTCACCCATTCCTGGTCGATGTAGTCCTCAGGATCTTCACCCATTTCTGGTCGATGTGGTCCTCAGGATCTTCACCCATTCCTGGTCGATGTAGTCCTCAGGATCTTCACCCATTTCTGGTCAATGTAGTCCTCAGGATCTTCACCCATTCCTGGTCGATGTAGTCCTCAGGATCTTCACCCATTTCTGGTCAATGTAGTCCTCAGGATCTTCACCCATTTCTGGTCGATGTAGTCCTCAGGATCTTCACCCATTCCTGGTCGATGTAGTCCTCAGGATCTTCACCCATTTCTGGTCGATGTAGTCCTCAGGATCTTCACCCATTTCTGGTCAATGTAGTCCTCAGGATCTTCACCCATTCCTGGTCAATGTAGTCCTCAGGATCTTCACCCATTCCTGGTCAATGTAGTCCTCAAGATCTTCATCCATTCCTGGTCAATGTAGTCCTCAGGATCTCCAGTCGAACGTGTCCGTAGTTTGACCATGACACCATTTCGTTGACGTTTCTCTCTTCCCATATTTCTCTCTTCACGTTTCCAAAGTCCTTGTCACCTTGTTACACTTTGACTCAACCTGCTACTTGAAGTTTACAAGAAATAAATATGCTTTCTTTTATTTAAGAAAACAACTTTTGTAAGCTTGGTCACGCTTCAATAATTTCAATAAATAACAACACTACTAAGACAAATGTTAAAAAAAACAAACAACCAAAATAGATTTTATTTTACAAATATTTTTTTAATTATTACTAATTTGTTTTCAACAACAATGTAGCATCATCAGACAATAATGTTAAATAAGATATGAATAGGTCAACGTGTTATCAGCTGATTGGTTGTTTACATCATGCATATAGATCCATCTATGTTTGCACATGTCATTTAGTTTACATCATGCATACAGATCCATCTATGTTTGCACATGTCATTTAGTTAGTGTTTTACCTGCACTACTGTCACATAGACTAGATATGTGATGCTCATGTAAGCAAGAACAGAAGCCTTGAGTTTAAAAAACCATGAGCCTACTCTCGTCCTTGGGTTAGTGTAACTTTTGCGCACATCTGCAGTGTTAGTTAACTAGACATTGAAGTGTACAGCATAAATAGTTATTTAGTTTCGTATGTACACATATGTACACGTATAGTACAAATATTGTTTTTTATTTAGTATATTTACATTGAGTAGATGATAATCCGAAATATGAGTGGCGATTGTTATGAGTGAAACATTGAAAGTAAAATGCATTACGGTACATCACAGACATTGTCATCACTGTCCTGGTGGTCATGTACAGAGGACAGACACTACTGTAACTAGGCATGGTTGTTGATTAGACCGGCACTTTACATATTAGACAGACACTTTATATTTTAGACATAGACTTCTACATAAGACAGACACTACTGTAACGTAGGCGACGTTGTTGATTAGACAGACACTTTATATTTTAGACATAGACTTCCACAGAAGACAGACACTACTGTAACGTAGGCGAGGTTGATTAGACTGACGATTGACATATTAGAAAGACACTTCTACAGAAGATAGACACAGCTGTAGAATTGACTGACACGAGTCAAGTGTAGACAAATGAAGAGAATCATTGAATCAAAACTGTACAAAATGAGCACGCCAACGGGGCACTGAGACAGAATTTCAAGCAACTTCGCTTCCATTTCATGATGCATTGGAGAAGGCAAGAAGGCAGCTGCAAAGCGATGAACTAGTCCAGATAGAACGTTAAAAAAAACCTAAATGCCAAAATTCTTTTTCTTTGGATGGAGACATGTGAGTAGAGGAAGAGGAAGACTACATTGGATGGATATTTCCTATGTACTGAAACTTAGACGAGGGTTAACATTTTAATGAACAAACAACTTTCTTATTGGGATTTTTGGTTGACTTCTCTCTGCATATTCTGTAAAGCTAATATTAAAGTTAGAGGGGAAAAATATTTAAAATTTTACACACATTTATATTTGAGAAACATAGATACTCAGTGAAATGTTTCAAAATAATATCACACAAATGTATTTGATAGTTGGCAATAGCGGTTCTTAATAGGGAGATAAATATAGAAAAAGAGAAATAAGTCTAGCTTTTACGTAATATATTAAATTATAATCCTTATAATACACAATTTAAAAAGAAAATGCAATTTTATTATCAATCAGTTTGAAGCAAAACATCTTAAGTCAATTAATGATAATGGACGGCACACACGCGCACAAAAAAAAACGTATTGCTTAGACTTACAAATCAATCTTCTTGTTATGTTCAGTTAATTATACAACTTTTAGTGAGCTATTCAACTACACTGACATAACTATATATTACACAAACTCATCCAAATGTCTATCGTGTACACACCAGCATGCACTTCATATTATAGATGCAAGTTACTTTGTATTGGGGTGAGTGTATGGCAAGAGACTGTGTGTTTGCGTGTGAGAAGGTTGAGGGATTGAATTCACCCCTACCCTGAGTCAAATACATACCAAAATACACATTCCCCCCCCCCCCCCCCCCCCCCCCATCAGAGCATTGTTTGTGGGAACACTTTAACTAGGACAAAGTAAACTGTACCACGCAGACAAAGCCAATGTCTTCTGTTTGTATACACTATAACAACTTATATATATATATATATTATTTAGGTATCCTTTGTTAGATGTCTCTAGTAACCAAAAAATAATTTTAAAAATTTCAAGGTACCCTTTTCAAATCTTGCGATCTATAGGGGCAGATAATGTAAAGCTCATCTGTTTCTGTTACCAAGGGTTAACGAGGGCATCCTGTTACTAGCACAACACCAACCGACTTTAGAGCAGATTGAGTGGACTCAGGGGTGTGTCAGTGTGTCCTAAATTCCCAAAACGCAAACTCCTACTTTTCACCGGAAGATGAACTGAAACGTCTTCTTTTGCAAGCCCCCCCCCCAACTTAGATTAAAAATAAAGCTATAAAATATGATATAAAAGCTCTTCTATGTAAAGCCAATGTAGGAACCAAATTACTATTTAAACGTACATGTGTTTACAAAGAAAGAAAAACATACATATAACAATGTTGGCTACAATTAATGGGTACTTGCCCAGGGCGACTTCTCACTGGTCAAACCCACTGCAGAGTTTAACTTTCAATAGCTACAGTCTGTAGGCATGAAATCATTGTGGGTCCATTGATTAACTCAACTTTGGGGTCCATTGATTCAATTCAACTGTGGGGTCCATTAATTCAACTCATCTGTGGGGTCCATTGATTCAACTCATCTGTGGGGTCCATTGATTCAACTCATCTATGGGGTCCATTGATTCAACTCATTTGTGGGGTCCATTGATTCAACTCAAACTAGGTTACACCAACAAACGAAGATCCCCAATATAGACCCCCAATATAGATCCCCCGTATACACTGCAATCATGATCAAGATGAAAACGATAGTTCAAATGGAAATACTATCATCTTATTTTTAGCAAGCTCAGGGCACTTTGGTCCACATAACATTCATGGACATTCAAGAGAGCAGGAAGTGGTATGACCCTTAAGTTATATACGAATGACAACCTTTCTATTGGAATAGTTTTGTTCAACATTTTTGTGCACTAATATATACCGTAGACACTCAAATTACTCAAATTATGTACTAAGTCCCATATTAAAGTTAGGAAGAAGCTTAACTCTATGATGAGTCGTTTAACTGACAAACTAATCCAGTAATTATAGTATCAACGTGAGTTCAAATAACTTTGAACCAATAAAGTTCTAGAGTTCAAGTGCCCATTAAAATATTGCAGTACGATCTAACAACTCAAATAATAGTAACTAGTTTTTATTGATGTCATCGCACTTTAGAAATAATGCGCCTTGATTGGTTATTGATTTGAACTATTGGCTTGAGTATTTGACTTGAAACTATAAATTTTGATTGACCAAATTGGAAAAAATTAGAAAAGATTACACAAAAAAACAAACGATTAAAAAGGCTTAGGCAGTGGCGTAGCTAGGGTGGGGAGAGAAGGGGGGATAATTTGAAAATCCCCCCGGGCCCCCACTTGAGTGGGGCCCCCAAATGAGTGTTTTTTACATTGAAAATCTAATATTAAGCAACTAGAGGGACCCCAAACGATGGACAATTCCTAGCTACGCCCCTGGGCTTAGGACAGTATCAAAAACTGGATGAAGTTTTTATATGTTAATAATATTTTGTTTTACGTTGCTGTAAGATGTCTAATTGTGTGGAGTGGGTGCTGGCACATCAAATGGTTAATTTGAACTGTGCGAAGTTTTATTTCGGGGGGGGGGGGGGGGGAGGGCGAGCAAGTAAAACAAAAAAAAGTGTGACTTCAAATCACCACTGTCTCAGTGAGGAATTGGTCGATGGTTAAGTTATACTTTTTGATATACAAGTCAATTTGACATAGTGCATGACACTATTTAGTAACATGTAATGCCACCAGATAAACCAAAATGGAATGAGAGCAGGTGTTTTAGAACAAAAAAAAAAGACGTGATGATTTAGGGAAGGGATCTATTGGATTTGAATTTTTAACCGAGAATTCTTAAATTACCATTAACTAGTAATCAATATTTTTTTTGAGAATTAAAACAGTAGTTATCGCTGTCTGGATAAGTTATTACACATAGTCTGTTTACAACGATAAAACAGTTCCTACGATTGTGTCACCCATCACAATGAATGAATGTAATACATAAGGCGACAAAAACAAAAAGATTATTGTTCCTCTCTGGAAAGCATCAGTGTTCAAACTTGTAGGCGGTTCCGGGTTTTGCATATTAGAACTTTCTGTCGTATCACTGAACAAAAACAAAAAGTACAAGCAACAAGAAAGAAAGAATAAGAATTAGACCAATGGCTGACGTTGGAGGACTATTTGGCACATTTCATGTTCAAATACTATGTTGTAAATTGAGTTCAGAACCCTAAGGAGGTCACGCTAAAGCAAAGTCTCATCAGCAACACTCTTCGGCTCCTTGTGGTTGCCATTGGTGGAGACCCACTTTCTACTGGATTCGTTCGCGACCCTGGTGCTCCCTGTCAGGCTGGTATAGTCTCGTGTCAAGGTCAGGCCGAGTTTGCTAAACGGCCTGAGGAGGAGCCGCCTCAACTCCTGTCTAAACATCTTCCCCGTGATGATGTAGATGAGGAAGTTGAAGGCGTAATGCGTGATGCCGTACTCTTTTATGATAGCCATGACCAAATTGTACGTATAGTGTCTCTTCAAGATAATTGGGTCAGTTTCACCCTCTTCTACAACGAACTCCATGTACAGAGTGTAGACAATGGAAACGGGAAGAGTCGTAAAAATCTGGTAGAAAGAAACAGCCAGCAGTGTCACAGTTGTTGCAGCGGTTCTCTGCGGCGAGCCGTGCAGCTGTGCAGACTCCATCCGCGTCAGGCGCCGAAGTTCGACAATCACGAGGATGTTCATGACCAAGACAGTCATTGGAACCAAGAAGAAACAGAATAAATCCATCGTGAGGGTGTAAATGTTGTAAACAGACTTTGGGTAGCCGTCGAGCACAGTTTCCCTTAGAGTACAATCCTCTGCCATCGTGAAGAAGTAGCCCATGGGCGAGCAGAGGCACAGCACGAAAACGATAAGGCTGATGATGACGATCTTCGCGCGCTTTATTGTGCAGTACTTTTCCCTTTTGAAAGGGTGACAGATGGATATGTAACGCTCCGTGGTGAACGCCAGCACAAAGAACGGAGACAGATATTGAGTCGGAAGAAATACGACGGGGAAGGCCTCACATAAAACCGGGACGTCCAGTATTTTGATATGCCATGTGTTGTGGATTTCAAATACAATGGACAGAAGCAGGAAGATCAGATCGTCCAGGGCCAAGGCAGCAAGGTAGTATCCAGAAGAGTGTCTCATGCGCTTTTGCATCCAGATAATCAGGGATAAGATGTTTCCAGGGAGACCAATAATCACAATGACCGGCGTGACGTACTGGTCTATGATTTGAGTAGCAGGGTAGTCTGTTAAGGTTGTGTTGTTCATCTGTAATGGAAAAAAAAGGTATTTACATAATTTTACAACATATCAATTTAAAATAAGACGCAACAAATTAGCAGATATAGCGATCTCAAATAATGTATAACACTATAAATAAATTTAACTAATCAAACAGACATTGAGCTTGAAGCAAGTAATGACTGAAGATGAACATGCAAAATTTAACAGCAGCACGGAGTCAGAGTGGTTAGTGAAAAGAGATGAAGAAAATACAGTGAAACATACGCTAAAACAAGGACTCGAACAATGGACCTCCGACTTGGAAACATCGCTAACATCTGACATGTACATTAAAAAGCCCCCACCTACAAGTCAGACAAAAGGACCTGCAATTCTCACACTGTTCTTCCCATAAACATTTACACTCTAAGTCTGCTTTAAAATGTGACATGTCAAATGTATCTGTCACACTTTAGCAGACCACATAAGTACCTCGTAATAAATCATGTATCAGCCTATTGGGAAAGTACTTGAGTAGCTTAACAATTTTAAAAGTCACGAACGCCAAGGGAACCGGTAGGTCAGAGATTAAAATAATTGCAGTAACGAAGCAAATCCCCATCATTGAACTTTTACGTAACATACAAAGTGTTGTGGTAGGTTTCTAAAAACAATACGCCAAAAGCACAGAAATAATCATATAAATTAAATTATGGCTTTTATATAGCGCTACTTTCATGCTTATAGCATGCTCAGAGCGCTATGGTCCAATCTCATTTGTGGACCAGTGGGAATTGGGAACATCTGGGAGTAGGTTGCCTATGCTGCCTTTAGGCGCTCAGTAAACACAACTCTGCTCGAGTCGGGTGTACAACCTCGAGCCCGCTTAATAGGTAGCCAAGCCAAGCCAAGTTCAAGCGTACCTGACCTCTCGACCACGCTTCTCATTGTCACCTTATATGCCTGTTTTCTGTACCAATGTGCGAATCTATGAATGAAGATTGAGTTAGTAATGAACAAGTATTTGACCTTTTAAAAAAATATTACCTCCCTTGTTTTTTTCCATTGAAATGTGTTGTAAATTTATGAATAAACTTCTTGCATACTTGATTTTAAAATTAATTTTTTTCGCTTTCAGAAAAAAAAACAAACAAAAAAAAAAAAAAAAACCCTGCCGATGCATCAGAACTGTGTAAGGTTTAAAATATCATGATGTCGGATTTTCAATATATTTTATAGTTTACGAGATCTAAACCGAACGGACGGACGGACGGGCGGACTGACGGACAGAAAGATCACCCAAAAGATAATATCGGCTATTCCCCTTTCGGGGAGCTCTAAAAAGTACTTACATTATTCTAATATGCATACAATATAAATGTGTAAATCTAGATCTAGCAGTAATATTAAATATTGTCGTTTTTATTTAGTTTATTTAGTTATTTTCATGAAGCCGTAATAACTGTTGTAACTCATACAGTTTTACTGAATAATAATTTAGAAACTAATCCATTGAGAATGTGGATATTTTAAATTGGAAATGTTTTAATGCACATGAACTCTGTGTGATAATCATAACGCATTTTATTATTCAGAGTGAAGGTCTCTTGTAGCATTTAAAATTGCACACCGGTAATTTCTGTGGGTAATTTTATAGGACAAATCAAGAAAAGATATGTAATTATGTGAAAATGTTTATTAATCGAAAATATATTTAATTTACAAAACACGGAAAAAAAATCGTGTTTATCGTCAAAACCTTTTGGCGACCTTTTGCGTGTGACTTCCCTCTGGTGTGGTGCCCGTGATATGATCATTATGATACACCCTTTTGCTCCGCCTATGTAACAATCACACTAGCATAACCAACAGCCTCACAAGCAAGATCATATTATCATATGTGGTAATTCTGTGTCCATTAAAAACCCATTTAAAACTATTCGACACAGTTTAGCGTACAGCGAACTCAAATCTTTGTTCCCACCCAGCCCCATCAAATGTGATTGTGAAAGTTGAGACACCCAGGGGAGGTAATAGACTAGAAATGAAATGGGTATTAAAAGAGAAGTCACTATCTCCCTTTCATCCGGCAGAGACTATGCTTGCTTAAGCGCCTGACTGTCATAATATATTAATATATTGCTCAAATGTGGTCCAAGTGGCTCCATTCCACAGATGACCAAGTCCAGAGTGGGTCTATGACTGACCAGTTGAAAATACAGTTAGCGCCCGGCCGAGGCGTGCGGAATGTTACCATTAGTTGAAGATCACTAGCTAGTGTCATCAACTAGGGGGGAGAATGCTTTTGTGTGGGACTAATAATCTCCCCTGAGAGACGCGCCGTATCTGTCTTCACGCGCTGATCTTGTCGATCTATTTTGAACAGATCTCCCAGGATTATCTTACCCTTGGCTGTGGGTATCAGCTACTGGCTGAACCAGGGGTAGTCTGGGATAGGTTTGGATAAGACTGCAATTTAGTGACTATTATATTTACTGAGGTGATGTCTTGTAAAAGAAAATTATGGTGAGATAGTTCAGTATTTACCAAAGGTGAAACAAGGGCAGAAAGAATAAAGCAGCTTGGGATAAACGCACCCAAACCTGATAACAACCAAAGAAATGAATTATAGTGTAAATTGCGGAGAGGAAAAATTACTGCCTTGCATCAATGTCGGTATTGATTCCCAGAACTTCTAGTAGTGAGCAGAACTGAGCTATCTCTTTTAAAAAGTTAAATGTTTAAAAAAATCAACGAGAACAATAAAAATGTCATACCATTAAGCACTCCTTTTCCTCCCCACACCCCAACAAAAAAAAGCAATATTAACCATAAATAATTCGACTTAATACGTCAATTTGCAGGGTGGTAGAAAAGTGAGGAAACAATATTTTTCCCTGTGAAAAGTCTAGGTTACTTCCCTTGTAATAAAAGAAAAAATAGAAGAAAGATGGCAGCCGGAAGCTATGAACTGTTTTGTTGCTCTACTTTCTCACCATATTTAATCACGTGATATCAGGAACAATAACTCACGATGTAATCTACAGAGGTCTCTAAAAGTCTTTCCTGAGGACAAGAAAGAATGCGTGGTTTGCTTGAGAAAAGCTTTTTGCTGATATATCATTGTCTTTTCGGTTTGACTATTTACTATAGTACTATTTTACTAGAGACTATTTTCGAAGACTGTGACGCCGGGTTGATTCCCTTTCAAGTAGAATAATAACATTGATGTTAATTTAGATCTAATATTGTATTTCTGAGCTTTGAATCATTTATTTCAAATTGAAATGGAGCCTGATCTTTGTATAAATCTTGTAATGAAATTGTTTTCAGTTTACACTCTGTGATGATAAAGCTTTCCCCTGTTAAAGATAATTCAAGAAGGTATGTCAAAAACAACCTGGCTTACCAATAAGACCCTCCACTAATACATAACCCAAACAAGAAGTCTTTATTGAATATTTAAAGAAAAAAATGTACACAATTTGAAGAAAAAAAATTTACAAAGACAGTTTGTGTGGAAACACAAACTCAAAATCGGCCCCCCGAAGTGGTTCACCCAGGCAGGCTTCACTATTTTCAGAAGGAAAATCCGAATGAAATTATATCAAAGACAAATGACAGATAAGAATGTAGAAGGAAGGTTGACAGATCTTATGTAGTGCCCCAGAGGTCAAGCAGATCAAAGAATGTGTGAAAGTGTAAAGTTAGATGTGAATCTGGCCCAACTGATGTCTTAGATTGATCTAATTGTTTTGTAAAGGCTCAATCTCTTATACGAGTACTGAAGAATATAGTATTTACCTTTGCTTCCGGACATACGACAACGGGGAAGAAAAATGCAATTTATAACATTATTAATTGTTTTAAATTATGTCTCACTATAATGCATACTAAATAGATTATTTCTCTTAAAAAATAAAAATAAACATTTGTTTGTGTGTAAATATAGTACTTTGTATAACACAACTTACAAAACTTAAGAATAAAAATATTTTTAAAAAAATTTTGACAAAAAAACTACAACTGTTTTCATAAATGTCAAACATATGGTAGTAAGAAGTCTCCCCTAATAAAGAGTCATAAGTGTATGAGTGTTTAATAGTTAGTAGTTTTAAAAGTGGTGTATTTCTATGAAAAAACTGCTTGCATAAGTGATTTAAAAAATTAGAATTTTCGCTTTCAGAAAAGAAAAAAGTAGCCGTTACATCAGAACTTTGAATGGTCTAAAATATTGTGATGTCGGATTTTCACTATCTTTTCTAGTTTACGAGATCTAAACGGGACAGACGGACAGACATTTCACACAAAACTAATATCTTTTTTCCCCTTTCGGGGGCCGCTAAAAACAGCAACGTTATTCTGAGATTGACTTTACTTATTGGTGAATTCATGAGTTCGATATTGTTGCTGTAGTTAAATAACGCCTAAAAATGGCTTTGATATTATTACAATCAGACTTAATGATATCCTGTCACCTTCCTGCCACTTACACACACATTCAACTAGTCAGTCAATGGTTAGACGGAAGTAAAACAATCTAAAACATGATCCTACTCTAATTCCTTCGCTCAATCACGCGCTTGAAACATAATCAATCTTACTGAGTCCATTGGAATCGTACACCTGCATGTGTACGCACACACACAATCAAGAACGAACACACACACAATCAAGAGTACACAGGTATATCAACATAAGACTACGCGATCACTTGGGCTTGCGATGGCTGGGGATTTTCAATTGTTTTTTGTACAATGCTTTGCATGTCTCGGATGCTCCATCAGAGTTGAAGATAATCTACCTCTTAGTCCAAAACCCTCTAACTGCAAGACGTCGGGTGTTGGCAGCGAGTAGTTTATGAATCCTGGACAATCCAGACGTTGAATGGCAGTCCTGTGAGCACGACCAGGCAGCAACCCCTTTTAGGGTGCGTTGACAGTATATCTACGTATCTTAAGTTTTAGTAGTCGCCACGTCGATATCGGTTCTCAGAATAGCGAATACAAGGACTTTTAAGAGGCCAGGTCACACTAGTTCATTACTGAGCCACTCTGGTGTTATACCAGCAATCCGGTGTGGGCTATAGTATTGCAATGGAAGTGATCTACAGATGTGCCTGTCTAGCGTGATAAACAACAGTTTGGACCTTTTCAGAGGTCCAGTAACCGAAGAATGCTGAGCACCTGTAGTATATATGAGCTAAGATGTATCATTGAATATTATTGCCACTTAGGTTTACATTGCAACATGTAGAAGCATTCATTAACTACATCTGTGTAGCCTACTGTTGTATTGTATAGACCTCATTCTAAATATTCATATTACATGATCAAGTCTTCATCTGTTAGCCTCACCAAGGTTGTTCAGTATATTAGTGGTGTGGGTGAGTGAAAGGTCATCTGCTTTGGTTGGGGGGGGGGGGGCGGAGGGGGGAGGAGGCCTAGGTAAATTGAGCCCTATCGTGATAAAACTAATAACTGACGCATACTCAACGTGAATTAATACCTGACAAAGATTAATACCTGGCAGTGATCTTCTTGTGTATGAGGAATATGCTTTTTGATTAAATGCATACGATTTCGCAATGCCCTAGCTTTTAGGGAATGGGACTTATGTCTAGTTAAAAACAAAGCCTTATCACAGTGCCAATAACAAACTTGTACCAGTAATTTAAATAACTGTAAGTAGTAACCGAGGGCCATTGTCATTTCTACCCCTACTTTTGTTAACTTTTATTTTGTACTTACACTTTATTGCCATTCAATGCGACGAATCGATTGGGATCTAAGTCAAAGTAAACCATTTTTTGTTCTTCCAGAAATAAAACAAAATGGAATGATCAAGCCAGAAATAAAACAAAATGGAATGATCAAGTCAGAAATAAAACAAAATGGAATGATCAAGTCAGAAATAAAACAAAATGGAATGATCAAGTCAGAAATAAAACAAAATGGAATGATCAAGTCAGAAATAAAACAAAATGGAATGATCAAGTCAGAAATAAAACAAAATGGAATGATCAAGTCAGAAATAAAACAAAATGGAATGATCAAGTCAGAAATAAAACAAAATGGAATGATCAAGTCAGAAATAAAACAAAATGGAATGATCAAGTCAGAAATAAACTACAAGAAGAAACGTGAGCTGCATGAAGTCATGCATGGCGACAGAGTGTAAGCTAGTAGCTCAGTTCTGTCTTTCCGTTAGACCAGGGGTCGGCAACCTTTTGAGGCGGAAGAGCCAAAAAATTCGAATTTACACAATTTCAAAGTTTTTAAAGAGCCACAAGGTTTTTTCTTGCCAACTATAAATAGTACTCGCATAAATAAAGGTCTTTGATAAATAAAAACAAATTTATTTATTCATAAGGAAAAATATCTATTTATTTATATATGACTAGTGTTTTTCACAACAAATTACATAATAAATGAATGGCATTATTAGATAATTGCTTTTTTTGTAAGTAAATAGGCTAAACTAAAAGAATTAAACATTTACATACAACACTAACTTTAACTTCAATAACAACATAATTGAGCAAACAAATTCAATGGGAGCGATGGCTATGGTTTTGGAAAGTTTGGATACATTTGGGTCATAACTTTTTGTTTTTAGTTTCAAACACGGCTCTAAATTTTCATTTATTAGTTGGCTTCTTACTTTACTTTTAATTATATTTATACAAGAGAACGCTTGATCGCATGAGTAAGTCGATCCCAAAATAGCTATCACTCCAATAGCCAACCATTTCAATTCACTCTAGCAGTCTGGAAAACAATTTCATGCGTCGAGTACAAGTGCCTCATCTCGTGACATTCCTTTGAAAGCTGTCCACTTTTTGTTGCGCTACGTACATGCATTTCTGGATCGCCAACTCTTCCACAAAGCTTTACTTTTTAAAGTCCAGTATCAAATCCAAATGGCTCAATGTGGATTTCGTTACTATTTGTGTTGGGGGATTTACTATGAATGATAGAATGGTTTTGTTGGTTTTGAAATGCTCAAATCTCTCAGCAAAGTCATCTGTAATTTTTTCTTTAAAACTGTGCTGAAGAAACTCCTGTCAACAGTTGCACTGGTTTTATCGCGATATTGCTTTAGAAGTCATTTACCGCTCTGAATAAGTAAAGTTCCTCTTTCAGACCTTGCTATCTGAGGGCAGATAATGTAAAGGTCATCTCTTTCTGTGGCCCACGGTTAACAAGGGTGTCATGTGGCCAGCACAACGACCAACCGTCTTTACTTTCCCCAACTAACGTCAGGTACCTATTAGAGCTGGGTGGATTTAGAAGCGCCCAAAAATATTCAGAGATAAAAAAAATCCAATTCTTCACCAGGATTTTTATTTGGGACCCCAGTTCGGAATCCAAACGCTTTACTACCAAGCATAGGCTGGGTTTCCATTTTCTTGTAGTGTTCGATTAATCTCATTTATTTTTGATGATATATTGGTCTATAATTTTAACATAATTGCAACCATTTGTCGTTCTCTAATGCAGGGTTATTAATACCTTTAACATTTAGGAATGTATTTATTTCATTCAAGGACAAATCTGGAAGTTTTAACACCATACCCATACAACGCCATTGCACTTTATTATGAATAAAGAGGTCAGAGTCTCCATTTCGTTTCAGAATTCTTTCAACTGACGATGGTAGAGTGCTATTGACAAGCACTTCTTGGTGGAGTAGGATGTGAAACGTATACAATTTGTGATTCTCTTTTTTATTTTTTGCTGTCATAATTCTGGCTCCATCAGTTGTTATTGAAACGACTTTATTAAATCGATCTTATTGTCTTCAACATATTTTTGCACGGCATTCGCTCTATCGTTCCCTCTAGTTTGTCACGAGAATGGTAGCAATCCTTGGGAAGACATACACCTGACAAAATGAGCAACTTGTACCGTGTCTTTTATGTCGCAAGACTCATCTATATCAAGTGATAAGGCAGAAGAAAGTTGAGTTCTTCATACTGCAAATATGTTACATTTGAAGACAAGGGGAGGGGTGCGGTAAAAAGCAAGTACAATTGGCTGAGATATAGAATCGCTACCTAATCTTAGTTAAGCGATTCAATTTTTTTTCGATAAAATAATTAAGATTTGAGTATGGAACTTAAGAGCCGCAGCTTAATATCCAAAGAGCCGCATGTGGCTCGCGAGCCGCAGGTTGCCGACCCCTGCGTTAGACGAGGAATTATCCATTACAAAAGACAATGTTAATAAACTGGTATTTTTAAACCACGAATTTATTACGTTTGTTTTCTGTCTGGATAGTTGCATATTTCTCCACTATTTTTATGGACAACTATTAATGAGGATGGTATGTGCCCGGTAGACTTACATCAGGCATCTTTCTAAGCGGGATGGACCACACAATATGCTAAATATTTTTTAAAAAAACGCCCTTTTCTTTTAAAATAATGTATCCTATCTGAATTCAGACAGATATATATTTATAGTGTTGTTGAGTTTATCAATACATTTCACAGAAGAACCCAACAAAGTAGGATGTGATTTCATGTGAACATACATTGCAAATGTAGTGTAGAGTCTGTGGAGAGTTAGGTGTAAAAAGAGTCGGTCTTTTGCTTCATATGTCACTCTAGAGCCTACGTTCTTCAGGCTGTTGCATTATTAACTATTATGTGGTGTTATCTATCTCACTATTATGTTTGGTGTTATCTATCTCACTATTATGTTTGGTGTTATCTATCTCACTATTACGTGGTGTTATCTATCTCACTATTATGTTTGGTGTTATCTATCTCACTATTATGTGGTGTTATCTATCTCACTATTATGTTTGTGGTTATCTATCTCACTATTACGTGGAGTTATCTATCTCACTATTACGTGGTGTTATCTATCTCACTATTATGTTTGGTGTTATCTATCTCACTATTATGTGGTGTTATCTATCTCACTATTATGTTTGGTGTTATCCATCTCACTATTATGTTTGGTGTTATCTATCTCACTATTATGTTTGGTGTTATCTATCTCACTATTATGTGGTGTTATCTATCTCACTATTATGTTTGGTGTTATCTATCTCACTATTATGTTTGGTGTTATCTATCTCACTATTATGTTTGGTGTTATCTATCTCACTATTATGTTTGGTGTTATCTATCTCACTATTATGTTTGGTGTTATCTATCTCACTATTATGTTTGGTGTTATCTATCTCACTATTATGTTTGGTGTTATCTATCTCACTATTATGTTTGGTGTTATCTATCTCACTATTATGTTTGGTGTTATCTATCTCACTATTACGTGGTGTTATCTATCTCACTATTATGTGGTGTTATCTATCTCACTATTATGTGGTGTTATCTATCTCACTATTATGTGGTGTTATCTATCTCACTATTATGTGGTGTTATCTATCTCACTATTACGTGGTGTTATCTATCTCACTATTATGTGGTGTTATCTATCTCACTATTACGTTGTGTTATCTATCTCACTATTATGTTTGGTGTTATCTATCTCACTATTATGTGGTGTTATCTATCTCACTATTATGTGGTGTTATCTATCTCACTATTATGTTTGGTGTTATCTATCTCACTATTACGTGGTGTTATCTATCTCACTTTTATGTTTGGTGTTATCTATCTCACTATTATGTTTGGTGTTATCTATCTCACTATTATGTTTGGTGTTATCTATCTCACTATTATGTTTGGTGTTATCTATCTCACTATTATGTTTGGTGTTATCTATCTCACTATTA
Source organism: Biomphalaria glabrata (assembly GCF_947242115.1). Lineage (NCBI taxonomy): Eukaryota > Metazoa > Mollusca > Gastropoda > Planorbidae > Biomphalaria > Biomphalaria glabrata. The sequence goes on along the minus strand of NC_074711.1, from coordinate 32,883,654 downwards.
TGTTTGGTGTTATCTATCTCACTATTACGTGGTGTTATCTATCTCACTATTATGTGGTGTTATCTATCTCACTATTATGTGGTGTTATCTATCTCACTATTATGTGGTGTTATCTATCTCACTATTACGTGGTGTTATCTATCTCACTATTATGTGGTGTTATCTATCTCACTATTATGTTTGGTGTTATCTATCTCACTATTATGTGGTGTTATCTATCTCACTATTATGTGGTGTTATCTATCTCACTATTATGTGGTGTTATCTATCTCACTATTACGTGGTGTTATCTATCTCACTATTACGTGGTGTTATCTATCTCACTATTATGTTTGGTGTTATCTATCTCACTATTATGTGGTGTTATCTATCTCACTATTATGTGGTGTTATCTATCTCACTATTATGTGGTGTTATCTATCTCACTATTATGTGGTGTTATCTATCTCACTATTATGTGGTGTTATCTATCTCACTATTATGTGGTGTTATCTATGTCACTATTATCTTCGAGGATACTAATGCTATCCAATGTCTATTTCATTGAGAACACACTACACACACACACACACATCTATTACACTCACTTCCATACACTTCGAGGCAAAGGTCATGATTATCTAGTAATGGAACCGGCGACTTAAACACAGTGACGGCGAACAGGCGATTATGTGACGTGACCTGACATAATGGGTGGTGTCCAGACCCATCTCAGCCAGGATGTAAGTATTGTGCTAATCTTCAGCTCCCCCCCCCCCCCCACACACACACCCATTTTCTTTATACGTTTCAATCCTCTTATTCACCCCCCCCCCCCCACATTTCATTGTGTGTGTGTGTGTGTTTCCTTCTGTTTGGCTCAAGATGTCCTCACATCGACATGACAGCTATTTCCCGTGTTCCTGCTCCTCCACCCCCCCCCCCACCACTCTAAGTGATATTCTCTGATCCAGAACGCGCTGCCCTTCCTCCCCTCCCCCAATAGTATCTACCAGTTCTACAATGTTTACACCAACTCAATTAATTTATAACATTTTTTTTTGCCATTATTCCTTTTTTTTTCTGCCCTGATCAATTTCTCAAAACCTTCCTACATTCAAACTCTTCAGGTATTACGCCATAGACTTACACGGCTTCAATGAATTATAATCAGAAATCTAATACTATCAAACTCCAATTCCGTTACTATTATCTACATCCTACAATAGGTGATAACTGATATATTGGTAGTGCAATAACAAAACAGGCTTTTAAAGCGAAGTTGGTTAAAGACATGCAGCAGCGAGTCTCAGATTCTCACGCTGGGATACATCTATGTGTGCATAGGTTTGTCCAACAGTCACACATTGCTACTATTTAAGGCAATTATTGTTTTGTTTGTGGTAGTTCATAGTTTTGAAATCAAAGCAGTAATTATGATAGTTATGTTCTCCTAATTATTTCCCCTGAAAACTTCATCTGTTACGCAAGGGGAACAAGTATCGGAGATATTCCTACATGGCAGACAAACAAGCTCTAAATAGGAAGCTGTATAGTGTCTCCGGTGTAGAGAATAAAGGAAGTGTTGGTAACAAACATGTTTGTTCAAATGTTATGATAACTTTTTTTACACTTTTATGTAGCCTGTATCAATCCACTCAGTCTGTCTGTCTGTCTGTCTGTATATTTAAAAGCTGGTACACGTTATTTCTCCGACACCTAATCAAGCTTAAATTTTGCACAATTATTTCTTTTACTAGACAACACAAGAAACAACAACAACAACAAAACAACAACAATTAATTAAACTATTGGTAAATAATTATTTTGTTTGGTATCTCTGAAAAAGGAAAGTAATTGTACATCACTGCAGTGATAGTATAAGCTGAATTAGTCCCCTTTGTTGGTCGCCGCTTTAAAGTTTTAAAGAAACTATACATATCCATACAATCTTTTACATTCATAAGCACCACACTAGCAGAATGGCTAGTATGTCGGCTTGAGAAGACGTGAACAATGAGTTCGAATTCAGGTGTTTTTTTTTTTTTTTTTTTAAATGGCTTTAAAAATGATAATGTAAAAGTGACCCAGATATTCCTCTTGCTTTTTCTCTCCCCCCTCCCCTCCCTTTACACTTCCTATTTCCCCAACTGGTCCAGATAAGTGACTGGATCATACAGATTGAGAAAACTAAAAGCAGAAAATACGAGCTAAATATAAACAATTGGTACAAATATTTCATATCGCACAGATTTAGTGTTGATGGTGGATATCGTATAAGCTTTTTTTTAAAAGTATTTTTTATGATATGCTTGTTATTCTAATTTTCCCAAGCACTACTGTTTGCTGCGCAAAATAATTTCAATACCGAGGAAGTCTATGAATTAAAACCTATTTTAGAAAAACTACTAAATGAGATTTGATACGAAGATCAATTGCTACGTATTGAAATAGTATTAAAATTATAGTTATAATAAAGTTCAATTTAGAATCCTTAAGATTTAGTTTAACGTGAAAATATCCAATGAAATGTAACTTTGATAGTAGGTCTTTACACTGCAACTTACAGACGTTCTTTCAGTTCTGAAGATTACTACGTCCAAACCTAAACCTTGAAGATTACTACGTCCAAGCTTAAACCTTAAAGATTACTACGTCCAAGCTCAAACATTAAAGATTACTACGTCCAAGCTCAAACCTTAAAGATTACTACGTCCAAGCTCAAACCTTGAAGATTACTACGTCCAAGCTCAAACCTTGAAGATTACTACGTCCAAGTTCAAACCTTGAAGATAACTACGTCCAAGCTTAAACCTTGAAGATTACTACGTCCAAGCTCAAAACTTAAAGATTACTACGTCAAAGCTCAAAACTTTGAAGATTACTACGTCCAAGCTCAAACATTAAAGATTACTACGTACAAGCTAAAACCTTAAAGATTACTACGTCCACGCTCAAACCTTCAAGATTACTAAGTCCAAGCTCAAACCTTAAAGATTACTACGTCCAAGCCTAAACCTTAAAGATTACTACGTCCAAGCCTAAATCTTAAAGATTACTACGTCCAAGCCTAAATCTTAAAGATTACTACGTCCAAGCTTAACCCTTAAAGATTACTACGTCCAAGCCTTAACCTTAAAGATTACTACGTCCAAGCTCAAAACTTAAAGATTACTACGTCCAAGTTCAAACCTTGTACTACGTCCAAGCCTAAACCTTAAAGATTACTACGTCCAAGCTCAAACTTTGAAGATTACTACGTCCAAACTCAAATCTTGAAGATTACTACGTCCAAGCTCAAACTTTGAAGATTACTACGTCCAAGCTCAAACCTTGAAGATTTTTACGTCCAAGCTCAAGCTTTGAAGATTACTACGTCCAAGCTCAAACCTTAAAGATTACTACGTCCAAGTTCAAACCTTGAAGATTACTACGTCCCAGCTCAAACCTTGAAGATTACTACGTCCCAGCTCAAAACTTGAAGATTACTACGTCCCAGCTTAAACCTTAAAGATTACTACGCCCCGGCTCAAACCTTGAAGATTACTACGTCCCAGTAAACCTAAAAGATTACTACGTCCAAACCCAAACCTTGAAGATTACTACGTCCAAACCCAAACCTTGAAGATTACTACGTCCAAGTTCAAACCTAAAAGATTACTACGTCCAAACCCAAACCTTGAAGATTACTACGTCCAAACCCAAACCTTGAAGATTACTACGTCCAAGTTCAAACTTTGAAGATTACTACGTCCAAGCCCAAAACTAGAAGATTACTACGTCCAAGCTCAAACCTTAAAGAATACTACGTCCCGGCTCAAACTTTGAAGATTACTACGTCCAAACCCAAAACTTGAAGATTACTACGTCCAAGCCTAAACCTTAAAGATTGCTACGTCCAAACCTAAACCTCTTGCAGGACAGTAGGAGATAGCAGAGGGCAGGGTTCGAACTCGTGACGACAATCCGAAGTCCGACCCAGGAAACAATCCAACTGGGTAAACAAAGCCTATGTCAACAAGTCCCAGCAGTTTATCTAGAGCCGTGTTAGCGCCTTTCTAAAAAGATGCAGACTAAGTATTGCCCGATTGAAAACATTTGGTAACCAGTATTTTGTACCCTCATTCCCCCCCCCCCTTTGTGTATGTGTGTGTGTAAGTTAGAGAACGAGCGAAGAAGTTCAATATCAACGCTGATTCTAATTTGAGGAAGAAAATATAACTTTTCAATTGGGAGAAGAACTCCAAACTTCACCTGAACCCAGTTCGTGCCAACTCTAATTAGCCAAATTTAAATGTCTTCATTTCTTTTTCTTCTTGACTCTTCAAAATAAAATCTTTTCGTTTTTTTTTTTCCGAATTGTGTTGATATGATGAAGATATATTGCTTTCATGTTTCTACATTCTGTAGTGCCAAGAAACACGGAATATCTATCTATCTATCTATCTATCTATCTATCTATCTATCTATCTATCTATCTAATCTCTATCTATCTATCTCTATCTATCTATCTCTATCTATCTATCTATCTATCTATCTATCTATCTATCTATCTATCTATCTAATCTCTATCTATCTATCTATCTCTATCTATCTCTATCTATCTATCTATCTATCTATCTATCTATCTATCTATCTATCTATCTATCTATCTATCCATCCATCCATCCATCCATCGCACGACAATTTTTATGTATAAATATCGCAAACTTCAGGAAGATAGAAAGAAAATAGAAATACATTTCTTCGTTCTATATGCTAGCTAAACAAGTTGGAGAATAAATCGGATCTCAAAAATACATTTAAGTTCGTTTTCGAACACTAAAAAAAATATTTAAAGAACAAACATGGTGCCGACTTTAACATACGAAAGTTGGAATTTGGAAAAGCATGTATGAAATAAGGTTGATCTGAGACCATTTGTTATATAAAGCATCAATGCTGATCTGTGACGTACTGACGTGGCAACGAGCTATTGGTCTTCACCGACAACAGGTCGTGACGTACTGACGTGGCAACGAGCTATTGGTCTTCACCGACAACAGGTTGTGACGTACTGACGTGGCAACGAGCTATTGGTCTTCACCGACAACAGGTTGTGACGTACTGACGTGGCAACGAGCTATTGGTCTTCACCGACAACAGGTTGTGACGTACTGACGTGGCAACGAGCTATTGGTCTTCACCGACAACAGGTTGTGACGTTTCAGATCAGTGTTCAGGCCTTCTATGTTGATTGATCTCGGTGGATCACAAGGTGTCCTCTATGTCGATTGATCTTGGTGGATCACAAGGTGTCCTCTATGTCGATTGATCTTGGTGGATCACAAGGTGTCCTCTATGTCGATTGATCTTGGTGGATCACAAGGTGTCCACTATGTCGATTGATCTCGGTGGATCACAAGGTGTCCTCTATGTCGATTGATCTCGGTGGATCACAAGGTGTCCTCTATGTCGATTGATCTCGGTGGGTCACAAGGTGTCTTCTATGTCGATTGATCTTGGTGGATCACAAGGTGTCCTCTATGTTGATTGATCTCGGTGGATCACAAGGTGTCCTCTATGTTGATTGATCTCTGTGGATCACAAGGTGTCCTCTATGACGATTGATCTCGATGGATCACAAGGTGTCCTCTATGTTGATTGATCTCGGTGGGTCACAAGGTGTCCTCTATGTTGATTGATCTCGGTGGATCACAAGGTGTCATCTATGTTAATTGATCTCTGTGGATCACAAGGTGTCCTCTATGACGATTGATCTCGATGGATCACAAGGTGTCCTCTATGACGATTGATCTCGGTGGATCACAAGGTGTCCTCTATGACGATTGATCTCGGTGGATCACAAGGTGTCCTCTATGTTGATTGATCTCGGTGGATCACAAGGTGTCCTCTATGACGATTGATCTCGGTGGATCACAAGGTGTCCTCTATGACGATTGATCTCAATGGATCACAAGGTGTCCTCTATGACGATTGATCTCGGTGGATCACAAGGTGTCCTCTATGTTGATTGATCTCGGTGGATCACAAGGTGTCCCCTATGTTGATTGATCTCTGTGGATCACAAGGTGTCCTCTATGACGATTGATCTCGATGGATCACAAGGTGTCCTCTATGACGATTGATCTCGGTGGATCACAAGGTGTCCTCTATGACGATTGATCTCGGTTGATCACAAGGTGTCCTCTATGTTGATTGATCTTGGTGGATCACAAGGTGTCCTCTATGACGATTGATCTCGATGGATCACAAGGTGTCCTCTATGACGATTGATCTCGGTGGATCACAAGGTGTCCTCTATGACGATTGATCTCTGTGGATCACAAGGTGTCCTCTATGACGATTGATCTCGATGGATCACAAGGTGTCCTCTATGTTGATTGATCTCGGTGGGTCACAAGGTGTCCTCTATGTTGATTGATCTCGGTGGATCACAAGGTGTCCTCTATGTTGATTGATCTCTGTGGATCACAAGGTGTCCTCTATGACGATTGATCTCGATGGATCACAAGGTGTCCTCTATGACGATTGATCTCGGTGGATCACAAGGTGTCCTCTATGACGATTGATCTCGGTGGATCACAAGGTGTCCTCTATGTTGATTGATCTTGGTGGATCACAAGGTGTTCTCTATGACGATTGATCTTGGTGGACCACAAGGTGTCCTCTATGACGATTGATCTCGGTGGATCACACGTTTACTTCTATGACTTGAAAATGTAACTGTTGTGACTCTAGGACAAAACCTAATTAACGGATGTAAGGATGTAAGATGGATGAGGATGGTTATTTACGTTGGAGAAGGATGAGATGATCAGGCAACAAGCACACAAAGAGAAGTCCACATCCACCACACGTTCCTCCATTGTCATGCATTCGCACCTCAGCCAACTTCGTCGTCACCTCACAGCTTATTAACTTAAGAACAGGTGACAAACACTGCAGTCACACAAAGTCTTGCTCTACCATGGAACGACTTCTTTCAATATCTTGCCAATTGCTTCGTGGACATCTTTACTGTCGAGCTTCTCCCTCTTAGACTGTTCTTTGTAGAGTGAAAAGGTGTTTCTTTTCCTTTCAGCAGAATGGGAGAGACGTCTCTCTTTCTCCCTGGAAACAGGAAGGCGTCTCTCTTTCTCTCTGGAAACAGGAAGGCGTCTCTCTTTCTCTCTGGACACAGGGAGGCGTCTCTCTCTGGAGACAGTGAGACGTCTCTCTTTTATCTCAAGAGACAGGGAGGCTTTTCTCTTTCTCTCTGGAGACAGGGAGGCGTCTCTCTCTCTCTGGAGACAGTGAGACGTCTCTCTTTTATCTCTGGAGACAGGGAGGCGTCTCTTTTACTCTCTGGAAAACGGAAAGACGTCTCTATTTCCCTCAGCTAAATTTCGAGAACCTCAGGTTCGCTCCCCCTTTACGCCATGTGTTACAAAGGTGTCATCATACCAACCACTCACTAGGGCGAAATATAACAGTTTTGATTAAAAACTACAAAATGGTACAGTTGATGTGTAATGTGTTATTATTTTGACATCACTTGGACACTTTATATTTAGTATGTCACATTATATATATATATATATGTATATATATATATATATATATATATATATATATATATATATATATATATATATATTGTTATAAACCTGGTGGTGGCACAGAGAGGGGTAGTGGTGTGAGTGTAGTCGAGCGGCGTTCTGTCCGGTTCGAGAAGGCCAGTAGGGACCCTATATAAGAGCGGAGGTGTCGCAGTCAAGACGGTGGAGAAAAGGGGCTCAATACAGCAAGGTTCAGAAAAGGGGTTCACGACAGAAGGTTCACTACAGCACAGTTCAAAGGTGTGGTTCTGTACGGAGCATTACGACGGTTCAGTGCGGAGTACTGTCAAGTACAGTTGAGACGACTGGCGTCTTGATCTTGGTCTGCGATCGAGTCCGACACAACGAGCCTAGTGTGTGAAGTCAGTCCTGAACTGTTGAACCCAGTGCAAGCCCGGAACGAGACGGGGAGGCCAGTGCAAGAGTTGATACGGCGGAACGGTGTTATCAGAGAGATATTTGTACAGTGTACGTGTTGCCAATTGTACAGTATTGGCTGTTATTTATTCAACTATTAAAGTGTTACGTTACTTTGGAGCCCTGAGTTGTCAAGTTCTTTAAGTTGGTGGTGTAAGGTGCAGTTTGCAGAGAGCCTGGATAGTGAGATTCGTAACAATATATATATTTATAACATAGATAATCAGAAAAAAAACAACAACAAAATGTTTAAAGGAAAACAAGGAGTTGAAGATTATTACATTCCAGCTAAAACCTCCCGCAGGCTGACGAGGGATGGCGGCGGTAAGGGCCCGAACCCAGGACCATCGAGACGACAGACCAGAGCGCGTAGCATACGACAATATAATACATAACATGACGGAGCATTTTTTTTTTTTTTGCATTAAATTTCTTTTTCTTTGTTAAATCTGTTCTTTAAGTTTTTCCTACGCCAATTAGTTCTTTTCTAATTTATAACAAATAAACCTATTAAACTAGAAAGGTTTACTTCATCAGATCAATGCTACAAGTCACAAGCATATTTTTTTAAAACTCCCACTACAACAAAATATACCCCGATGCGAAACTCTAATTATTAGTACTACAAAAAGCAACACAAAATGGCGTCACTTGGAAGTTGCGGGCCGCCCAAGAGGTCAACATTTGGTTTGCGACACCATAGTGAGCTTAATTGTCTCGTTGTTTTCTTTTAACATAACATTACCCAATTGAAGTTCCATAAATAGGCGAAAGTATTTATTACAGTAGGAGATGTCTTAGGCGTGGTTTGGGTGTATTTTAGAACACAGTGTTGTATTATTGCTCACAAACTAAGTTGAATAGATAACATCTCCAAAACTGCTAGCAAAAACTCTTCAACGCAAACCTTTACGCCAATTTGAAAGGCCAATAAGTCATTTCTACAGGTTGATAGGACAGGAAACATTCTTTTTGATGTTTTTTTTTACCTTTCAATATTTATCTTTAAACTTCAAATGCTGTATATTTTGTTTCGTAATACCGAGGTATATAGTATAGCTCTTATATACAATAAAACAAACTGTTGTGTTATGTTACATTTCATCAGGAAATATGTTTTTGAAATATTTTTTAATTTTATAGTTTAAAAAAAAAATGTTACAGGCATCTGTTTATTAGTTTGGTCTTTCTCAATTACCTTCCAACATTAAGATGTTATATGAGTGGCGCAGATAGTAATTTGCCGTCATTTTGGGGCCCGGGAGGGGGGCTTGAACTCTTTGGGGGGGCCCCTGAATTTTGCGTTATATTTAATATTTAATGTAAAAAACAATTTCGAACACTCAATTGGGACCCCCTCCCCTCAAGTGGGGGTCCGGGGGGATTTTCTAATTCTTTACACCCCTTGCCCCACCCTTTGTTTCAATAACAACATCCTTAAGTATTTTGTACCATTGTTTCAATCAATATAGTACATTGGAGGTTTGTTTCAATCAGGAAATCATAAAGCAAATTTCACCAAAGATCAGAATTGTCCAAGAGACAAAGACGCACAAGAATAAAATGAAACGAGTAGAATCTGATTTGCTACATCTGAGAAGGGTAGGGATGGGTGAATGTAGACGTCAATCCAGATACCTGGAAAACTATGTTTCAGACTGAGCTAACTATGTGTAAGAAAGTTGACCACAGAATTCATAAAGACCACGTGACTGTCCTAATGCTGAACAAAGGAGGAGAGCCGTACGTTGAATTAGCCAATCCACCCATGGACATTTTAGTGCCAGAGAAAGCAAAAAAAGAAAAGAAAAAACAACAGCTTTATTCTGGGAATGAACCTATATTACAAGAAAAGGACGCCTACTATAAGCTATCTAATATGACCAACGCATAATTTTTTTTTTATTCAGAACTGGACACACCAGAATGAGAAAACATATGTTCCGCAAACTAAAAGTCAGGACAAGCGAAACCTGCCCTTGTGGAGCATCACCAGAGAATGCTGACCATGTCCTGCAGGGCTTGCTACTATATCGAGAAATTGTACATAACTGAAGAGGTTGTATCAGCTGAATTAGTACCCATCATAGGTCATCGCCTCAGGCATAGTGAACACACACATGAAATAGAAACAATAGATAACTTTACAATCTTTCTCGTCCATACGCTCTTCGCTAGTAGAGTGGTTACCGTGTTGGCTTGAGAACATAGAGAAGGATTTGGCCCACGAGTTCAAATTCAGGTCTCTCACTTTTTTTTTTTTTTTACATAAATACATTTTAAAAAGCAATCACCCAGATACTTCCTTCTGTCTCCCTCCTACCCTTTTCCAACTGGTCCAGACAAGAGATAATAATAATAATGATAATTATAATCACAGTGTATCTAGAAAGCTAAAAGCATGAAATTGCGCTTAACAAAAAAACAAATTGGTAAAAAAAATATTTCTAATAGCACATATTTATTATTGTTGGTCTAGATCTATTACAAATTTAATTACATGACTGATTAAAACTTACACTTAATACGAGTTTGTCTTTTCTTTTTAAGTATTTTTTTTTTGTATTTTGGATGTTTCTTGTTATTGGCCTGAGAGCTGGTCCATTTCTCGTTGGATCTACTCTCTCTATTTTTGTTTTCTTCATTTGAATACTATTGTAATGAGAAGGCGTACAGGAAGCATATTGGAATACAAAATGTTTGGATACAACTTTTAATGAAAAATATATTTTATATATTAATTTATAAAAAATGTTTTTTTAGCAAGAAAAATATACAAACAAACAAAAAATTAATACGCAGAAGAAATAAAATTATTTCAATACATAAGAACAATTCACTGACCATCTAAACTCCAAAGTTATGTCTGAGATAAAAATATTTGCCTATAAATATATTTAAAAAAAAACAAATCTGTAGAAATTAATAAAATAAAAATCTTTTCATTGTTAACGCCAAAAAAAAAAACACACAAAAACTACAGTTTATTTTAACAACAACAAAAAAACAAACTGTTGACTTTAAACATTTTAATTTTCTAGGTCTCTTCCGTTCTCCGCTTCATCTGCATTTGAAATGTACAGGCCGCACACACAAAAACGCATAACAATTTTTTATTTCAAAATCTACATAACAAAAACTAAAGGAAACTAGACGCTCAGATTTGGGGTAAAAAAAAATCTTATTCCACTGCAGGAGACAAATACAGCCTATCGTGTAGTTCGCAAACAATTATAACAAAATGTTATAGAATATCAATCTTTTTATGTTACAATGCAACATTTTTGCCTGTTTTGTGTGGAGTTAAAGGTTTTCTAAACAACAATTTACCATTCTCATTTCCTGTAGTTGGTGAGGCTGGATTTTCAAAAGTTGACTTACACACACACTCACGCACGCACTCACACAAAGCTATTACACCAACACTCACTATTGTTACACCAACACTCCCTCACACAAAGCTATTAGATCAACACTCCCTCACACAAAGCTATTACACCAACACTCACTATTGTTCTTTCCCATCGATTACTTATCGCATATCATCGTTCTTTCATTTTGGTTTCCAGAATATTTGGAGAAATCTATAGGGAACTTCTGTTGTCTACATTGTTTACCACTCCTATAGGGAACTTCTGTTGTCTACATTATTTTACCACTCCTAAAGGGAACTTCTGTTGTCTACATTATTTTACCACTCCTATAGGGAACTTCTGTTGTCTACATTATTTTACCACTCCTAAAGGGAACTTCTGTTGTCTACATTGTTTACCACTCCTATAGGGAACTTCTGTTGTCTACATTTTTTACCACTCCTATAGGGAACTTCTGTTGTCTACATTGTTTACCACTCCTATAGGGAACTTCTGTTGTCTACATTGTTTACCACTCCTATAGGGAACTTCTGTTGTCTACATTGTTTACCACTCCTATAGGGAACTTCTGTTGTCTACATTGTTTACCACTCCTATATGGAACTTCTGTTGTCTACATTTTTTTACCACTCCTATAGGGAACTTTTGTTGTCTACATTGTGTACCACTCCTATAGGGAACTTTTGTTGTCTACATTGTGTACCACTCCTATAGGGAACTTCTGTTGTCTACATTGTTTACCACTCCTATAGGGAACTTCTGTTGTCTACATTATTTTACCACTCCTATAGGGAACTTCTGTTGTCTACATTGTTTACCACTCCTATAGGGAACTTCTGTTGTCTACATTATTTTACCACTCCTATAGGGAACTTCTGTTGTCTACATTATTTTACCACTCCTATAGGGAACTTCTGTTGTCTACATTATTTTACCACTCCTATAGGGAACTTCTGTTGTCTACATTATTTTACCACTCCTATAGGGAACTTCTGTTGTCGACATTATTTTACCACTCCTATAGAGAACTTCTGTTGTCTACATTGTTTACCACTCCTATAGGGAACTTCTGTTGTCTACATTGTTTACCACTCCTATAGGGAACTTCTGTTGTCTACATTATTTTACCACTCCTATAGGGAACTTCTGTTGTCTACATTATTTTACCACTCCTATAGAGAACTTCTGTTGTCTACATTGTTTACCACTCCTATAGGGAACTTCTGTTGTCTACATTATTTTACCACTCCTATAGGAAACTTCTGTTGTCTACATTATTTTACCACTCCTATAGGGAACTTCTGTTGTCTACATTATTTTACCACTCCTATAGGGAACATCTGTTGTCTACATTATTTTACCACTCCTATAGGGAACATCTGTTGTCTACATTGTTTACCACTCCTATAGGGAACTTCTGTTGTCTACATTATTTTACCACTCCTAAAGGGAACTTCTGTTGTCTACATTATTTTACCACTCCTATAGGGAACTTCTGTTGTCTACATTATTTTACCACTCCTAAAGGGAACTTCTGTTGTCTACATTATTTTACCACTCCTATAGGGAACTTCTGTTGTCTACATTATTTACCACTCCTAAAGGGAACTTCTGTTGTCTACATTGTTTTACCATTTTAACATCTAGTGGAGATGGTCGTACTAAAAGTAATTCAATGTCATCTGATGTTTACTGTTGGACTTTAATACATTCTAGTACTGTAAAGATGAAAAAATAATTTACTAAATTATTGTCTGGTTTTAAAAATAGCAAAATAATGCTTTGATATTCTGAACACCGTATACGCCAAAAAAAAAAAGCGAGTTAATATTAGATTTGCCACCATTTCATGAACATCTTCAATAATTATGAATTCTAGCTCTTATGCTTATCTTGAGTTATCTAATTGTACTTTAGTGTGAACAAATCATTGACGAAGTCAGTTTTCTCAGAGGTTCTAAGTACCATATGAAATGTACATAAATTATGCGACCCTTCCATCGGCAATCTATGTCTCAACATAAAGAAAACTTGCTTCTTAAAGCAGATCTTATGTAGACACTGATCTAACATTGATCAAACGTAGAGACTTGTTAAAAAATGGAGACATTTATTTAGTTAAGCCAGTGAAGCCTACGCTACGGCCCAGGGGCCAGTTCCGACCTGTTGGAGAATAATGTTAAATTTGTTTATACTGTAATAAGAATTTTCTGAATCTTTTTGTTCATTCTGTGATCAACCCGGGAGTAGGAGACAACATTTAACAATGAACTGACTCCGTACACTCTTTTTTTTTCTTTCCGTTTATTAACACAAACTTTCCTTCTCATAAAATGGAAAATATTTAAACATTTATGTGGATAACTTTTCATTTTTCCGTTGAGCTGAAATTTCGCACATAAACTCCTGCAGGGTGAAAATATTTCAAAGTTTATATGAACTCACTCTGTCTCGTCTAATAAATAGTTTGAACACGTTAGTTCTCCCACTTCCGATTCTCGGGTCAAGTGGAAACTTTGCACAAATATTTATTGTCGAAGACTACACATGAATCAAGCAAAAAATGAACCAAAGATTTAATTAAATAATGGTAATTAATTAATTTTGTTTGATATGGATAAAAGGAAATAATTCTTACATAATGAGACATATTGTTGTAAATGTGGAGCTATTCCCCTTATGCTTTTTTTTTTCCTTTTTTAAAAAGTATTTTTACAAAGCTTATATCAACTCACTCTGTCTGGTAAAAAGTCTGTACACGTTATTTCTCCCACACCCAATCTCGGATCAAGCTGAAATTTTGTACAATTCTTTCTTTTACCTCACAGACAAGAATCAATTAAAAATAAAAAAACAATTAACTATTAACTAAATTAACTATCGGTAATTAATTAATTTGTTTGGTATCGAACAAGGGAAAGAAATTTTACTTAACTGATGTAGTGGTACAAGTAGAATTAGTCCCCATTATACTTTGCTTTCAAGTTTGAAACAAACTATGAAACCTTCTATTTTCATAAGCACTTCTCTGGTTCAGCGGTTTGTGCGTTGGCTTGAGTAGGCTAGCGCCATCAAGTTCAAATCCAGGTCGTTCAACTTTTAAGAAAATATTAAATCTATGTATCTCTCTTCTCTCTAGCTCTGTTTCTCACCCTCTCTCTTCCTCTGAATGTTTCTTAATGTCTCAACATGTCTCTTTCTCTGAATGTTTCTTAATGTCTCAACATGTCTCTTTCTCTGAATGTTTCTTAATGTCTCAACATGTCTCTTTCTCTCCACAACTAATGAAACTTTTTCGCTACGTTTCATTTTTGTTTGTTTCTAGGACATCACTGACACCTTTCAAGACTTCTAATCTGATTCACACAAGACTCATATCTGCCTCTCTTTCTCATTTCGTTTGTTAAGCACACGTGAACTCTGGGCAGACTAACCACCTAAAGGCACGGAGCCTTAGATCTTTTTTCTTTCTGGATCACTGAACTTGACAAATGACTTGTGCACCTTCAAGCTCCTATCCCATGTTTGTCCATACGTGCCCCAAATGACGTACTATACAGAACACGTGACCAAGATGGTAGTACAAGACAATGAGAACCACGTTATACCTGCATGAACTGTTCTCCTCACTATATGACATTAACATTTTTTAAAAGAAATCTTTCTAATTTAAAAAATAAGACAAAATGTTTTAAAAAAGTAAATCATAAAAAAATACTAAAAAAACATAACAAAAACAAAACAAACAATAACAACAAAGCAATTATAGCGAAAAATAGAATTAATCATTTTGAACCAATCATCTTAATTAATTTTTAATAGACCTAGACGAACAATAATAAATTTGTGCGATCGGAAATATTTTATTAATCGCTTTTGTTGAGCGCCACTTTCCTACTTCTACAATGTTCAAAGTGCTATCTTCCAATCAATTGTGTGGACCAGTTGGGGGTGGGGATGGGTTTCTGAGAAAAGGTTTTCGTGGTGCTTTTCAAAAGCTATTAAAAGCTTTTTCTTTTGCTCGATTTTGAATTTGAATTCGAGGTCTCGAGCCTCCATGGTGGAAGGCCGACGCGTTAACCACTGAGCTATTGAAATACTTATTTAAAAAGGGGGTTTTATAGTCTTAAAAAGTCTAATGCTTAAAATTTTTAGCAAACGACCTGATTCTCTCTACACATGGTTTATCTCCACTGAGCTTAGTATATTTCAATAAAATTAAAAATAATTAACTATTACTAATTTATTAACTAATAGGTTGCTATTTTATTGCATCATATTTTGTCATAGACTAATTGTGCAAAGTTTCAACTTGATCTGAGAATGGGAAGTGGAAATAATAATGTGTAAACGATTCCACCAGAAAAAAAAACAGACCGAGTGATTTAATATAAGCTTTGTCAAAGTACAGCAATGACAGTATTTCTGTTCAAGCAAAAACTTGTGTCATGTGATTATAACAAGACTTACACTGACAGGGTTATTTGTTGAAATAAAGACTGTAAAAAGATTGACGTATCACTGTTTGATGGTTAGTGAAATATAAGTTTAAGGTTTATCTGTGTTTCTTTCCCCACCAATGAAAGTAGCCTAGTTTGAATTGAACATAAGAAAGAGGACAGGTTAGTCCACGAATAGGATATAGTGGTAAAGATGAATATTTACTAAAAGAAAACATAACAAATAGGATAAATAATTGAAACTAAACATAATTATCAGGACTAGGAGTTAGAAATTTAAACAAAAAGAACAGAATTTGAAATTGTTACTTGAAATTGAACAGAACAAAGAGAAGGTGGGACATTGAGGAAATGAAGAGAATGTCGTAAAAAGAAAGTAATTAAAGTTTTGTTTTCAATTAAAAAGTTAATTGCTGGCGAGTGTAGTATTTCTATGAGAAAAGAGTCCTTGTAGTCACAACAATTTCCGTAAGGATAAAAAAAGCAGTCTTAGTCTTAGTCTTCTAAATAAACGTCTATATCTCAATACAAGACTTGGTATTGTCATAAAATGACCAAATCTTAAAAACTTAACTATCAAGTTCGCATATATTACACATGTAGCATAAGTATTTATATATTTTAATTGTTTTAAACGCATCAATCGTTTTAAGACAAGTTTGCAACCATCATCATCATCATCAAACTCCATTGGAGTGAGGACTCGAGAAGCTTAAATCTTCTCTTCCAAAAGCCCTGGACAGAAACCCTGCTGCCTTACGTAGTGCATACATGTCACAATACAGGTCGAGAGTTTTTAGTTTCCCAGACCTGTCGAGGCAGAGACCAGCAAGTCTGGGGCAGTCAAACAGAATATGAGACACGGTTTCCTCTTCTTTCCCGCAGCGGGGGCACCGTGAATCGAAATTTGGCCATAGCCGTGAGAAATATGAGCCAACACGACAGTGGCCTGTCCTGCACTGTGCTATAATAGCTTGCTCAGGACAGCCTCCACCACGGGGAAGTGCGGTCAGGACGCCTCATGCGCTCCCAGACTCCATGGGCTTTTTGGGACTTGTCCCAGCACTCAAACCACTTACCATTTCTGTTTTTTTTTAAATTATAGCTAGGGCATGGTGAAAACGTACAGCCTGTTCAGTTGGTGGAATTTGCCCTTCCTGGTGGGCCAAGTGCAATAGTGTTGCCAGTCATATCTATGTGACTCAGTACCCACTGCATTATTACAGGGGTGCCATAGCGCTGCTTTATGTTGTGTGAGGCCATGTGTCGATATTGTCGATAAGTTTGCAACAAGAATTTGTGAAGGTCCCATTCCCGTATTCTCTCACACGTGCAGGAATCCCAAACACACACTCCTGCCTCTGAGCTCTCATTGTTTCTAGCATAATCCATATTAGTTTCAAATCTCTAAGCCCCTGCCTATCCCCCACCTTCCTATCTTGTCTGGCATGTCTTTTAAAACACTTTACTCTGGCCACTCAATGCACACGAGTTCTGAGACACAATTGCCTCCCTTACCGTCTCCTTCTTATCCCCCTTTAATACAAGAATCAATTCAATCTGAACAAATTACGCACTTCTTAAAACGATCACTCTATCTAATAGTGCCTATATTATCGGCCCTGATTATGATAACGGTGTTTGATGATACCCAGAAACCCAGACACTTTTATATCGAATAGTTCATGAACTCAACCATTTAGGTAAAAATTCTCATTCTTGTGTAAGTGTGTGCTTCGGTTGGGGAAAAAAAAGGGGGGGGGGGTAGTCTCTTCGCCATTTTCTTCTGAGTAAGCACGCTTTGGTTTCTTCCTTGTGCTTCTTTTCCCAGTGCAACAGAGGGACAGAGAGGTAGAAGAAAAAAGCCTGACAAATTATTTGCCATTCAAATTAGTAAATATTATTTATAGCAAATATAAGATCCAATGTTTTTCAATACTGGCATGGCGTGTATTGAGTAGAACCCACAATGCAAGCGCACATTGTCAGTGGGTTTCAAAAAGCAATAATGAACACTAGTTTCTATTTCAACAAGTGTGTTTGTATGCCTCTTAGGTTAGTCAAAGGGAGACAATGTATTTAAAAGTGGATTACTTCGAAAAAAACTGTTTGGGTTGAAATCAGATGATGTTGATTGGACTGAGTCTTTGCTTGTACAAGACTATCTATCCATGACAGGTGACTAGCTTGGTAGATAGGGGACTAACTTGGTATACAGGTGACTAACTTGGTAGACAGGGGATTAACTTGGTAGATTGTTTCTTTTCATGACAGTTGACTAACTTGGTAGACAGGGGATTAACTTTGTGGACAGGTGACTAAGTTGGTAGACTTATTCTATCGATGACAGGTGAATAGTTTGATAGACGGGTGACAAACATGGTGAACAAGTCACTAATTGGTGGACAGGTTACTGATTAGTTGATAGCTTTCTAACGTGGTTCATGGCTGATTAGCTCAGTGAACAGGTAACTAACTTGATAGACAGGTAACTAACTTAAGAGAGAGGTGAATAACTTGGTGGCTATGTGACTGATTGGTGGATTGGTGACTAATTGGTGGGCAGGTGACTAACTTGGTACACGGATGGCTAACTTGGTGGAAAAGTAGCTGACTTGGTAGACAGGTGACTAACTGGGTGGGAAGTTAACTAAGTACAGTTAACAGTTTGTGACATCTGATTAATTAAG
Source organism: Biomphalaria glabrata (assembly GCF_947242115.1). NCBI lineage: Eukaryota > Metazoa > Mollusca > Gastropoda > Planorbidae > Biomphalaria > Biomphalaria glabrata. The sequence goes on along the minus strand of NC_074711.1, from coordinate 32,865,133 downwards.
ACTTTAATTTATTAGTTACACAGATATGGTTCACTTGATAGTGAGGTAAATTAATTAAGAAGACAGATATGGTTCACTTGATAGTGAGGTAAATTAATTAAGAAGACAGATACGGTTCACTTGATAGTGAGGTAAAACTAATTAAGAAGACAGATATGGTTCATTAACAAATAAGAGTAAGAACGCATAGATGAGGGACTTAATACAAAGTATTAAATATTTGAAAAGGATCAGAATATAATGTGCATGTTAAAAAACAACAACTCCCGAATTTAAAAAAAAAACCAGCTGAGATTCGAACCCAGGACTATCGGTGCACAAGCCAATCGTCATCATATAGTGACATCAGTCATGTAGTGATTTCATTAATTATGTAGTGACCATTTCATTCATGTAGAGACCTCAGAAATCATCTACTGACCTCTTCTATCCTAATATTCGCTTATATACATACCACTCAACGAATCTCTAGCTCAATAACTTTCTCTGTATCTAAACCATAAAAGTATTTATGCTCTTCTTACAGTTCTATTGACTTTGGGATCGGCTGCCTAGTCGTGTGGTTTGCGCTTTGGATTGTCGTCTCGGTTGACTTAGGTTTGAACCCTGTCCGGGTAGGTTATGTAGGCCTACTTATCCCTAGTTCTGAAAAAGCGTTCGTAAAGCGAACATATATATTTTTTGAATGATTCCTAGTTCCTGAATTAAGGTTTTTAAATTTTGAATTAAAGGATCTTCATTACTTGAATCTCCGGCTTACGGGTTATTCTTTGAGTGTTTGAATAAATAGAGAGCTGAATCTTCAATAAAAGAAGTATTAAATAGCATTGTCTGATCAACACAACACCATAGTAAGCTCAAGTCAACCAACATTTTAACTCTCAAAACAAAACAGACCGTGACAATTACAACAAAAATATAAATAATACCCCACCCCCACTTTTTAAAACAAATTAAATTACATTCTTCGCCCCCCCCCTCCCTTTTACACGGGAGGGGGCGCCCCACAGTTTGAGAGACGCTGATTGAAGTACTTCAGCTTTCATAGAAAGAAATAGAGTTTACTAACAAAAACGACCAAGTAACGGGTACGTATCTAATGACCTTGGAATCTCGTTTCAATTAATGTATTCAAGAAAGCAAGGTCACCTAAATGAAGTGAATGTTGATAACTTATTAGTGTAAGTGTGTGTAGCAATTAGTTTTTGTTTTACTTAAGTATCAGGAGCATTAATCTAATAGCACTTCATGAGCAAAAAAAAAAACAAAAAACTATTAGAGTATTCGCTAACATTTGAATACTTACAAGAACAACGACTATAAAACTCTGTCAGAGTTGAGGTGTAAACTACATACTTAATTCTTTTTGAAATCAGAAATAAATAAGTTTTGTGACCACTTTCAAAAATCCAAATCATAAAAAGAAAGAAATGTAGGGAACACTATGGAAACTTTTCGTAGAAGTGCAAAAAGTATTTCATCAAAGATTTTCAGATATGGCGGAAAGGCTAGAAATTCGTATAGCAATCTGGTGTAACCAGTGTACAGAGTAGAGAGTATAAAGTTGTTTTTGTAACCAGTGTACAGAGTAGAGAGTATAAAGTTGTTTTTGTAACCAGTGTACAGAGTAGAGAGTATAAAGTTGTTGTTTTTGTAACCAGTGTACAGAGTAGAGAGTATAAAGTTGTTGTTTTTGTAACCAGTGTACAGAGTAGAGAGTATAAAGTTGTTGTTTTTGTAACCAGTGTACAGAGTAGAGAGTATAAAGTTGTTGTTTTTGTAACCAGTGTACAGAGTAGAGAGTATAAAGTTGTTTTTGTAACCAGTGTACAGAGTAGAGAGTATAAAGTTGTTTTTGTAACCAGTGTACAGAGTAGAGAGTATAAAGTTGTTGTTTTTGTAACCAGTGTACAGAGTAGAGAGTATAAAGTTGTTGTTTTTGTAACCAGTGTACAGAGTAGAGAGTATAAAGTTGTTGTTTTTGTAACCAGTGTACAGAGTAGAGAGTATAAAGTTGTTGTTTTTGTAACCAGTGTACAGAGTAGAGAGTATAAAGTTGTTGTTTTTGTAACCAGTGTACAGAGTAGAGAGTATAAAGTTGTTTTTGTAACCAGTGTACAGAGTAGAGAGTATAAAGTTGTTGTTTTTTTCCTTTTTTTAAAAACTCTGAATAATTAAATGTTTCAAGCTCTTTGGTTTGTAACTTTTCTTTTAAATGGCACTAAAGGTCGGGGTACTTATTGGGTACCTGACTTATGTGAGGGAAAAGTAAAGGCGGTTGGTCGTTGTGTTTGCCACATGACACCCTGCTTGTTAAACGTGGGCAAAGAAACAAATGACCTAAACATCATCTGCCCTAGAGAAAGGTTCTGAAAGGGGAACTTTGCTTTACTTTTATACACCTGACAACATCTTGGCTCACAATTTGAGAACCACTGAGTTCGATGCTTATTACCCGAATGTGTTTCAACTGGTATTCAAAACGATACCCTCGGGCTAAAAATGGATTGTCAAATACTGGAAGGCCTAGCCTGTGTCTTAACACACCTGTGTGTCAATCTCTCTGTCAATTCAGATCTAATATGGGGATCAGAGCCGTGTCACGAATGAAAGGACTAGATCAACCAGTCAAGCCATGGGCGTAGCCAGGGGGGGGGGGTTTTGGGGTTCAAACCCCCCCCCGAAATGAAATCCCCCCCTTGGGGGGGTATCGGAATTTAGTGAATGATTTTTTGCTTTGATTTTGCTTATTTAAGGTGAGATTTTAATACTAAACCATCACTTGCCCCAGCACAACCAATGGGGTTTTGATTTTAAAACCCCCTACCAGGGGGGTTCGAGTTTAAAAACCCCTAACAGAAGTTTTGAGTTTAAAACCCCCTACTAGGGGTTTTGAGTTTTAAACCGCTTACTTGGTTTTTTTGCAGCTAACTCCCCCTCTTCTATAAAACAAAAAAAAAAATGCAAACGAAAATCCCCTAATTCCAAGAGCACAGTTAAGGGAGATTTTGATTTTAAAACCCCCTCCAAAATTTACGATAAACCCCCTCTTCAATATAAAAAAAAACTAATTAGGCACTCAAAATGTTATGAGCGTAGCTAAATGGGTTTTGACATAGTTTTGAGTTTAAACCCCACTTCAGCGGGGTTTGTAGGTAAAAAATAACTCTTTAATAATAAAAACAAAGCAAATTATACACTCAAAATGTTATGAGTGCAGTCAAAGGGGTTTTAAGTTTAAACTCCCCTCCAGTGGAGTTTGAAGCTAAAAAGTACCTATTCAATATAAATAAAAGCAAATTACTAACTCTAAAATCTATGAGCGCAAACAAAGGGGTTTTGAGTTTAAACCCCCCGCTAGGGGGGTTTGAGGCTAAAAAATACATCTTCAGTGTAAGAAAAAAGCAAATTACGAACTCAAAATGCTATGAGCGTTGCCAAAAGAATTTGAGTTTAAACCCCCTTCAGAGGGGTTTAATGCTAAAAAATAGCTCTTCAATATAAAAAATAAAAGCAAATTACACACTAAAATTATTTGAGCGTAGCCAATCCAATCGGGGGTTTTGAGTTTAAACCCCTCTTCTACAGATTGAGTTCGTTTAAAACCCCTCCAGATGGTTTTGAGTTTAAGATCCCCCTACAGAGCATTTTGAGTTGGAAAACCCCCAACAGATGATTTTGACGATAAAACTTCTCTTTTCGATATAAAATCTAAAGCAAACTACAGTCACATAATTCTAAGAGCGTATTCAAGAGAGGTTACACATTTTTACCAGTGGCAGGGCTCCCTTAATAAACTGCAGTGAATAGTCATCTGCCGAAATTGAAAAACACTAAATGTGGCTCAACAAAGATGGCTAAGACAGATTTTAGGAGTCAGTTATTGAGATCGGGTTTAAATCAAGGAAATCCTATGCCGAACTGGGAGTCGACCCTTTAGTAAGATTGTGAGAGAGCGACGCATGAGGTTTTGCGTGACATGTTCTCCGACAAAATGAATTACGCATAAGAAGAGTTGTAATGATATCCTAGTACAACTTGACGCCACTTATTCATTGATGTCCTCATGGCAGGTGGGAAGAGGCTTCAGACATTACCAGGGACAGATTTTTATGGAAACGGCTTGACGGCAAATGCTCCGAAAGGCGCAGGAGGGTCTAAGTCAGTAAGAATAGTACATTAGGTTTTTGAAATAAAACTTTTTAATAGCAGGAAAATGCACTGTAGATACCTCAGAACAAGCATTTTGTGGGCTTTCAAGACAAGAAATAGTGCTTGGCGGCGGGGCTTCGCCCCGCGCTGGGTGAGCTCCTAGCGCTCGCCCAGACCCCCTTGCTAGTATTGACAGGGAATCTACAATTTTTCCACTAACTCATGGAAGAACCTATTCTAGGGCACAATAAACGTCTTCCGAAAGAATGAAGGGTCAGAATGCAATAAAGATTATGTACACACACACACACATAAATACATATAAAAAAAAATTCGGGGGGGGGGTGTAAAAAAAAATCCACCCCCCCCCAAAACCCCCCCCGAAAAAAAATCCTGGCTACGCCCATGAGTCAAGCACATGTGTTACTGCATGATGGGCTGGGGGCGGGGGACATGATAGACAAGTAGACATACTCCCATAGACTAAGTTAGAACATAAAATTACCATGTCAGCATTAAATAAGGACAAACTATAAACATTTTGTACAAAGCTAATATCAACTCACTTTGTCTGTCTGTCTGGTAAAATGTTTGTACACGTTATTTCTACAGAACCCAATCTCGGATCAAGCTGAAATTTTGCACAATTGTTTTTCAACCTGTCGACACAAGAATCAATATAAAAAAAATTAGCCAATTAGTTTACTAACTATTGGTAAATAATAATTTTTGTTTGATATCTCAAACAAGGGAAAGAATTTGTACTTGACTGATGCGGTGGTATAAGCTGAATTAGTCCCCTTAATGGGTCGTCGTCTGAGTCTTAGTCAACAAAACATGAATAATAGGATGTTCTCTCTTTTTCTTTTTATAAATGCTTTTTTATTGCTAGTCTACAGCTATTGCAACTGTAATGACATGGCTGATCCAAAGGAATTGAGACAACCATACTTAACATAAGCTTTTTTAAAATATTTTTTTTTTATTTTATATTTTCTTGTCCTCTAAAGTCCCTGTTTGCAATGTTAGATTATGTAATTGTGCATATTTAAAAAATTGAAAAAAAAAATTGCGCCTTTCGCAAAGGTCAGCGTTTGACTTTCCAAAAGTCTGACGATAAAGCCAAGGTCAAAAGAAGCCTGGATATTGTTAAGTTCTTCATACAGGTAATAGATATGTTAATTGCCAAAGCTGCACAGGAAACGTCTTATAACATTAAAGTAAAGGTAATTAAATTATTTAACTAGTATCAATTAATCTAAATTGTATGTCTAAGTGTTTAGTGATTGGAACCTGTTTCATTAACTATGCCATAAGAAACGGTAAACATGAAGCAGAGCATGTAGAATGTTCTTAGAAGCCAATCCTGTGTCAGTTTTAGTATTGAAAAGTTTCTTGTTTCAAAGCTTACATTAACTCACTCCATCAGTCTGTCTGTCTGTCTGGGTGGGTGGAATTTTTTACAAATTATTTCTGCCATTTCCCAGTCTCGTTTCAAGTTGAAACTTCTCAGAACTATTCATTGTCTATGACAACACAGGAATCAATAAGAAAATTAACAAATTAGTTCATCAATCAGCCGTAATTAATTGATTTCTCAATATAAAAAATGTACTAAGCTTAGGAGAGATAAGTCGTGTGTAGAGTTTAGGTTTTGTTCTCTAAAAATTTAAACTAGCAATAGTCTATAAAACCTTCTATTTTTGTTTAGTTACTTAAATAGCTTGGCCTTCCCTCACAGAGGCTCGAGAACTAATTCAGACTTGAGCAACTTTAAAAAATGACTTTTAACAATGCAGCACCGAAACCTTCTCCCAGACCCCTTTACCTCCCCCCCCCCCCAATAGTGGTCTACAAAAGTCATTTAGACCCTATCGCATTGAGTTGAGAAAGCATGAAAGTTGTACTCCACAAATTGTATTGTTAGTTTTGATCTATTCAACATGACATGATTGACTCAAAACGATTGATGCAATTTCACTCAATAAAAGCTTTGTTGTTGTTGTTGTTGTTGTTGTTGTTGTTGTTGTTGTTGTTGTTGTTGTTGTTGTTGTTGTTTATAGCATTCTTTATGTTTTACTTTTTTTATCTGGTCTTATGTTTTAAATTACAAACATTCTAATTGGAAGAGAGAAAGAGAAATGATGAGATAGAGAGATGAAAGAGATAGAGGGAGAAAAAATGAAAGTGATTGGAGAAATGTGCGAGAGTAAGAAAGAAAAGAGCGAGAGAAAAATGTAAAGAGAGAGAGAGAGAGTGACAGAGAGAGAGATAGAAAAAGAGAGAGACAGAGAGAGACATAGAGAGAGACAGAGAGAGACAGAGAGAGAGACAGAGAGAGACAGGCAGGGAGAGTCAGAGAGACAGAGAGAGTCAGAGAGACAGAGAAAGTCAAGAGAGACAGAGAAAGTCAAGAGAGACAGAGAGAGTCAGAGAGAGAGTCAGAGAGAGAGTCAGAGAGACAGAGAAAGTCAAGTGAGACAGAGAAAGTCAAGAGAGACAGAAAGAGTCAGAGAGACAGAGAAAGTCAAGAGAGACAGAGAGAGTCAGAGAGACAGAGAAAGTCAAGAGAGACAGAGAGAGTCAGAGAGACAGAGAGAGTCAGAGAGACAGAGAAAGTCAAGAGAGACAGAGACAGTCAAGAGAGACAGAGAGAGTCAGAGAGAGTCAGAGAGACAGAGAAAGTCAAGAGAGACAGAGAAAGTCAAGAGAGACAGAGAGAGTCAGAGAGACAGAGAAAGTCAAGAGAGACAGAGAGAGTCAGAGAGACAGAGAGAGTCAGAGAAAGTCAAGAGAGACAGAGAGAGTCAGAGAGACAGAGAGAGTCAGAGAGACAGAGAAAGTCAAGAGAGACAGAGAGAGTCAGAGAGACAGAGAGTCAGAGAGACAGAGAAAGTCAAGAGACACAAGTGTGAAGAAATTCAGAAAAAAGTGATGAAAGGGAGATTCGTAGAAAACAAAAATGAGAGAGAGAGAAATGAGAGAACAGGCAGATGAGAAAGAAAGAGATAAGGAAGATGAGTCAAAGATAGAAAGGTGAGAGAAGAGAGAGAGAGAGAGAGAGAGAAACGTGGGAGTAGAGAGAAATTAATTGAAAGGCGGAATGTGAAAAGTTTGGCCTGAAAAAAAAAGCTACAATCAAGATGGCCGATATGTTGATGTCAATTAATCGACTTCTTGTAGATAAGGAAGTAGAAAAAATACAGGTAAGACAATCTGTTCCGAGAGTCGACGCTTCCAGACAGGTGTACACCCAGGAGTTACACAGTCATGGAGTTCATTACTTCCTGACTCGCTCATTTCAAAGGATGCGCCACTTAGCAATGCCCCGAACACACATGCACAGCGATACAATGAGCTTAAAGATTGCATTCATCTGATGAAACAAAAATCACTAAAATACAAACAGTTCATTGCAGAATTATAAGTCTATTTGATAGTCATCCACTCTTCAGTGCATGAGGGAAAGAATAAGACTGATTGTTGGAACCTAGTTAACAAGAACTAATATAACTAATATAACTTCCAAATTGAGATATGACCCAGAGCATGAGACAAGTTCAAATAATATGAATAAAATACAAAACCATAAAAACAATCATAGCCGAATTATGTTCAGTGATGTACACGCCATTAGGATTTATACAAAGTAATAGACACACAATCATTATCTTTCATCCTTAATATGACCATCTTTGAGTACATTTCATTTTGGCAAATATTGCAGCGCCGAGCGAATACCCATATTTATATGATAATGAGAAATCATGTCGAAGTCAAAATGAAATATAGCGGACATCATGAAATATCGCAAATTTTTTTTTTTATAATATCTATCATTTTTTTTAAATCTGGAACTACATTGTTACTTTCAATAGACTTGGTTTCTATCATAGTTGACGAACTTTGAACACGAGATTTAATGATACACAGCTGTAGGAGTTTTTGTGTTTGTTATTATTTGACGGTTGGCATTTGACTCTTGAGATGACAACAGTGTTTAGTGACCTGTGGCCCATTCTGTATTCAAGTCTATGTTCTGTAGTAAAGCAGTGTGGACTTAGTCATTGCTATCTAGTGATGAATTGCGCGTTAAGTTCTCAAATCTAATCCGCAAGCAGAGTACACTCAGCATTCACGTTTACCTGTTCACTTTGATGTTTGTTTTCTTATTGGATGGTTTAATATTATCAATGTAAACACCTTGAAAGACCAGGGAAACAGATTCACGCGTGTTTGTTAGTCCAAATGACAAGGAAAACAAGCATGCATTATTCACACAATCATTCATAATTCTCTTTTTCCAAAACGCCAGTTAAGCGTGGAATGGGTAGCGTGCACAGGCCAGTGAAGAAATTATTGTAATCAATATTCTTAAAATAGTTGAGATTCAGAAGTTTTTTAAACCTAAATATCTTCAATTTGAAAAACTAAACAAAATATCTATCTATCTATCTATCTATCTATCTATCTATCTATCTATCTATCTATCTATCTATCTATCTATCTATCTATCTATCTATCTATCTATCTGTCTGTCTGTCTGTCTGTCTGTCTGTTTATTTAATAATCTATTTAACTTTAGTATAATTTTATACACCTGGTTGTCCACTATTTGTACCTACTGTCATTTAAATAGCACTGCCTCTGCCAGAGTTGCTCAAGTTGTTCGAGTCGCTCACGACTATTGGAATACTAAACGATTTATCCAACATTGTCCAGATTTTAAAGTATCGTATGAACTAACACCAGGGTCTAATTACTCTAATACATGAATAGTAGGTACTCCTTTTTAAGATGTCAAAGTCTCGTAAAAAGTTCTAGATCTATATATATGATGTTCTCTTTAATACCTTAAAAAATTGGGCGACATTGTTTTTCCCCATCATCTTGAGTAATACCTAGATGTGGGAATCCCTGCTTAGTCAGTATGCCAAGACGAAGCGGCATTATTTATCACGCATTCATTAAAAACAATTATCTTAATATAGAGAACAAAATCTAAGAAGAGTTAAAAGAAGCATAATGAATACATCAACTTCTGTACCAAAACAAAACTCTAATTTAAAATCGTTCTATCAATGCCGGAGTCATCTTAGTCTTCTGCCTCTAGAGACCTGGCCTCGTGCTCCGCCACTGACAAACTAGAACACCACAGGGCTATTTATTTACCTTTGACGTGACCACATTGCTTAACATCTTCTAGAAACACTAAACACTGAGGATGATGATGATGTTATGTTGATGGATGGAGGCTTAGGGTTGAATGACCCTTTGCCAGAAAGAGCCCCATTCACTACAGGATTATTTATTTATGTACACCTTCGCCACCATCAAGGAATGAATGTTCCTGTCACAGGAAGATGCTGCACGAGCGTTCAGGTGTTTCCCAGGTGTTTAAGGTTGGCGGTCACAACAAGGGGAGAGAAGAGTTTGGTAGTCACCAGCTGTTTCCAATGAGCCCTAAAGGGAAAAAAAATGTTGGCTATGGGCGGTAACCCAAGGTAGACTGACTTTCCTTATTGACTGTTCAATTTAATAGCGACCTATTTTTTAGCCAGGCGATCTATTTATAGGTTTAATGACATGCTCTAGGGAGTAGAAGTGGAAGACATTGGAGGTGCGTGTGTGGGCGGGGGCGGGGGGAGATGAGAGGACGTGAAGAGTTGTGGAGACTGCGGGGAGTGCATTTCAAAGAGTGTCTAGATCGGATGCAGACGACGACTGGTGCTTTATATTACCCTGTACTGTTGACATTTGGATTGCACCTCGAACAGACAGTATTAGTGATTGAATTGGACATAAGGAGATTAAGAGACTGAGAGGCCCAATGACAGAGAGAGAGAGAGAGAGAGAAAGAAAGAGAGAGAGATTTCTGTGTATACATGAATTAAATTTAATTTAAAGAACAAGGTAAATACCAAAAAAAAATAAATAAACTGTATAATTTATGCCAGAACTAAGTACAACTGTGCACAGACCTCGAGGACCATCCACAGTTGATCTTGAACTCTTTAATAAGCACCAGTGATTTACTATATTACCTAAGCAGAGGCACACCCTTTCACATACATAATCAAAAATAGATAACATGAGTAAATTATTAAATACGTTTAATTACAGATATAGCATTGTTAACACAACCCGATGCAGTACGTGAATAACAGTATAATAAACTCAAGAACTAATGAACTAAATCATGATAAACTTAGTGAACTGAGTTCTGAATAAAAAAGACAGCATGCACTAGAAAAATGTAGAGAAAAAAAAGAGAATAAAAATTAAGTAGATCTTAAAAAAAAATGGTTGATGTCCAAATGTTTTCCAGCATTCTAATTTGTTTGATCATTCTGAGTGACGTCTGGTGTGCTGCCAAACTAGTTGAGTTTACGTCATGTTGCTTTGAATTTATACATGTCATCTCTACAAAATCATGACGTGCTAAATGAGGACTTACAATTATTTCATACGATTTATTTACATAAGAACAAACTAAAATAGTGTTTGAGTGATCCACATAAACCCACCGTCAGGTAGTGAACACTTAGAGAGGTGGAGAACATAAGGTACACCTGGGTACACCTGGGTTCTGCTCAAGGAAAACTTAAATAATGAAAAACAAAATCTAAATGTTCCAAATATATGCTGCTAAAATGTTTCTAGGTTCAAATAAAAGTCTGTTCAAACAATAAGCTTAAATAAAATTTTTTTACACCTTAATGAGAAGTTAAAATTATATACAGTTTGAATGAGTTCTCAAAAGCTTTTTCTTTTCTTTTTAAACGGTAAGGTTACACAATGCTATTCTCTGGCTTTAAAAATGTAACATTGTTAAGTTGATCACAAAATGGAACTTTATTTGAGTATGTGTGTGTCTGTAAGTGTTTTCTTTAAACTGCCTCTCAAATATTGACATTTAATAGCTTCAGTTAGCAGAGCCTGCTGTTCCCCGCCTCATTAGCCAGGTAAAACTGAAGTTGAAATTCCACATCTTTATTCCAGCGACAGACAGGCGAGTCATACTTCAAAGTCTGTCGCTTTGTCCACGACTTGCACAGGCAAGAAATGGGAACGTTCCCCCCCCCCCAACCCCCCCACACACACACACATATAAATACATTTTGGCTTAGGACTTTTTGTGAATTGACTTTTTAATTACAAGGAGACTGCATTAGTGATTGTGTACAGAACGTTTCAGGAAGAGCTCTAAATCGGGTGCTCAGTTATTGACACAACTTACAAAGTCCGCAGGATATGCTTCTTGGTAGTATTTGTAATACTTCACACGTACACGCACCACACACACACACACACACAGAACTAAAACGGTAAATTTGGTGTTTCTTTCAGTCTTCGTTGATGTCCCACTTTACGTTTAGGAGGACATCGTTTCAATCGGGAAAACCCATTTTGTGTAAGCCAATGGGGATCTCAGATTTAATCCCTACTAATACATGCGGTTGGAATGTGATTAAAATCAGATTGGGACGACGCAATCACGTTTAATGTCCTGTTGATAAGTTATTGAGAACCGAAGATTACACGAAACAAAATCTCTGGTTTCTTTGTCATGAAGTCAGGATTTTAGAACAGAAATTAAAATAATCTAAACCACGATTAATTAATTTAAACTGATTTATGTAATACTCTCAAGTTTGTTTATATTCTGTGTTTTAAAGTGAATCGATAAGAATTAACTTGATGTAGCCTCTATTTGGTCTTGTAAAATTGGTTTGATATTAATGAACTGATACGGACAAAGTAGCTTCCATCTAGTTCATAATCTCTAGTTGATTTATGCATTGTTTTGTTTTGTTTTGTTTTTTGTTTTGTTTTGGACAGTTAACTTTTGTTGTTCTGAACAAGAAAACAGAAAATAAAAAAAAAATTTTTAAGCGTACCTGTATCAATTAGTCAGTCGTGTAATGACATTTGTAAAAGATCTCAACTTACAATAATAAAGCATTTATAAAAATAAAAAGAGGGGACACGACCTGAATTCACTTTATGGGCTAAAGCCTTCTCAGGCTTCTCAAGCCAACGCGGTAACCACTCTGCCAGCGAAGAGTCTATTGTATATTGTATTGTACATTTATCTCTTGTTTCTATTTCATGTTTGTGTTCACTAAGCCCGAGACGGTAGCCTAATATAAAGGTTACTAATTTCAGCGTATACCGCCTTTTCATCAAGTACTATTTCTTTTCCTTGTTTGAGATACCAGACAAAGTAATTTATAACTAATAGGTAATTAACAAATTGGTAAATTTGTTTATTGCTTCTTGTGTTGTCAGGTTAAAGAAATAATTGTGCAGAATTTCAGCTTGATCCGAGATTGGGTTCAGGAGAAATAACTTTTGGCTAGACAAACAGCGTGAGTTGATACTTAATATAAGGTTTATAACACACACACACAAAAAGAAGGGAAATGTTACATTGAACTGTTATAATCCAGACTGAGTAAAAAAAAGTCCAATATTTAGGACTTCTAAACTAGTCTAGACAATTTATTTTGTTGGATTCATTATTAAAATAAATTTTTCTTCGAAAGCAAAATATATACCGAAAATGTTAAATATTTATTTTATTATTATAAATTGCTTTTCGCCATTAAAATTTATATAAAAAAAAAAAGGATTTTCTAAAATTTTTTAAAAAAGTAAAAATGATCTTTTGTTACTAAATTTATTGTTTAGAACAAACACCTTGCTTCTAACAAGATAAACATTCACCTGGTGTTTAAAGCCCCCATCCCTTCTCTCCAATCGAACATAGATACTTGGCAGTGTAACCCAAACATTGTTTAGCAGATCGCGTTAACCCCTGTCAGCCTCGCCTTCTCTTTGTTTATTTGCAGAGAGCTTTGTTTCACCTTTTGTTTTTGTGTCTCTTATCCCACAGGGTCTGTGATATATGTGGCTAGAAGATAATCTCATGATCCAGAAAGAGGTGGGTCTAGGGTTTAGTACCGATCTACTCAAATATATCTAAGCAACATTTGTTTTCGAGCATTTACATTGAAAGGAGCTCAAGACGTCAGCATATTTATGTAAGGCTACCAGAGAGAGAGAGAGAGAGAGAGAGAGAGAGAGAGAGAGAGAGAAGTTAATTGGTTTAAGAATGTAAAGAAAAAAATTCAGTAAGCTCACTATTATTCCAGACTATACAGCCCTAATGAGAAAATCAAGGACTGGACAGATGCGAGAAGATGACACGAGTCAATATTGCGGCATTTTGTACAAGGATTAAAGATGAGTGAAGAGCTTCACGAGACCCTATTCTCTATGCTTATATTGCCACAGCTGATGCAGACAAAACCGTTGTCTGCCAGGAGTCTGTTCTTTAAGTTCTCTTTTCGTCCGCCTGCGCTTCTTTTCGGCAAAGGCTTTCTTTGGGTCTCAAATGTATGTCCCGTGAGAGCTCTCCAGATGTCTTTTTCACTAGCTACACTTAAAGAGTTAGACATCTCATTTTGTTAGCTCACACGCGCTAATACGAGAAGACCCAGGCGTTCGACAGCATGGGCCACTATAGGTACAGACATTTCAATTGTCACAACATGTCGCCAGGTTGCAGATGTTTGGGACTTTAAATAAATCACAACACGGGGACTCCGTATTAGTTTGTGGGCTGTAGGCGACAATAATGGATTAAAACATGGCCTTTATACGTGTGCGTTTCGTGAGTACACAAGAGTGACGACCACTGTGAGTAGTCAGTGACAAGCAGCAGGTGTTCAGGGCGACAAGAGCGGGTCAGTGTAACTGTAGACAGAAGTGATGAGATCTATTGTCCACAATTCGATAAACTCAATGAATGGAGATGCTGTTTTGAAAGAATAAGTTGCTGTTTAATTTTTTTTTTCATTATGTTATGCTTCAACTAAATATTAAATCTTCATTGACTTTTGAAATTTAGACATTATCTTTATTATTTTCACATTATCTTTATTATTTTAGCATCATCTGTATTATTTGAAAGTCGGTACTTCGTAAAAAATGTATTATAATAAACTTTACTTTTCTCTCTTAATAATAATAAACAATGTAGGCGGTTTAATTAGTGCCCTCATTAATGTTTATATTGCAATTCTAATAGTTAGTTTTAAGCTTGAAACATTTATTTGTCTAACTACAGTAATTAGATATTCTGATGTACTTTTACTGTGATAGTGTTGAAATACTAATAATTTAGTAATGTAAGTTGGCAGTCCTATTGAATGAAATAAAGAAGCATCAATGCGAGACAATAGCTAGAGATTAATACTCCGACACCTCCAAACTTAAAGTAATGCAAGAAGCACCAGCCAAAGAGCAGGATCAGTCTTAATGTAGCAACTATCGCGGTGGCTGAGTTAAGCACTTGGCTTCAGAACCTGGGATTCTGGGTCTAAATCTCGGTGAAGACTGGGATTTTGAATTTCGATAGTCCATTCAACTCTAATGGGTGACTTTAGTTGGGAAAGTAAAGGCAACTGGTCTATGTGCTGGTCAAACGACACTCTTCTCGTTTACCGTTGGCCGAGAAACAGATGATCTTAACATCATCCACTCTATAGATCGCAAGGTCTGAAAGGGGAACTTTACTTAGCAAAAAAATAACATGAGGATCCACGTGAACTCAAAACTCTTAATGTGTCAACCAGCACATAAAAAACAACAACATGGGAATCCAAGAAAACTCAAACTGGATAAATCTTGGTCAGTGGAGAGGATGAGGCGGTCGGGATGCTTCAATCCAACCAAAGGAAGCTTCGCAGAAAGATGACATTTTAGAAGAATGCTCTTTCTGTGGAAAGTGTAGAATGAAGGATTTAATAGTATTTTTCGTAGCGCATCCAATTCTCGACACATCAAGCGTTTATTTGACGTCAAGGCGATTTAAGACCTGAGCGTTTGTTTGTACGAGCAAAATCGTTGTCATTTAGATCACCCGATCATATTTAATTAAGCACACAAAAATAAAATCAACAACAAATGTTCCCAATATATGTTGAAGACAATCTAGGTAATACATGGCAGATAGCTAACAATTGGCTAGGTAATAGGGAATAGCTAACAATTGGCTAGGTAATAGTGAATAGCTAACAAGTGGCTAGGTAATAGGGAATAGATAGCTAACAAGTGGCTAGGTAATAGGGAATAGATAGCTAACAAGTGGCTAGGTAATAGGGAATAGATAGCTAACAAGTGGCTAGGTAATAGGAAATAGATAGCTAACAAGTGGCTAGGTAATAGGGAATAGATAGCTAACAAGTGGCTAGGTAATAGGGAATAGATAGCTAACAAGTGGCTAGGTAATAGGGAATAGATAGCTAACAAGTGGCTAGGTAATAGGGAATAGATAGCTAACAAGTGGCTAGGTAATAGGGAATAGATAGCTAACAAGTGGCTAGGTAATAGGGAATAGATAGCTAACAAGTGGCTAGGTAATAGGGAATAGATAGCTAACAAGTGGCTAGGTAATAGGAAATAGATAACTAACAAGTGGCTAGGTAATAGGGAATAGATAGCTAACAAGTGGCTAGGTAATAGGGAATAGATAGTTTACAAGTGGCTAGGTAATAGGGAATAGATAGCTAACAAGTGGCTAGGTAATAGGGAATAGATAGCTAACAAGTGGCTAGGTAATAGGAAATAGATAGTTAACAAGTGGCTAGGTAATAGGGAATAGATAGCTAACAAGTGGCTAGGTAATAGGAAATAGATAGTTTACAAGTGGCTAGGTAATAGGGAATAGATAGCTAACAAGTGGCTAGGTAATAGGGAATAGATAGCTAACAAGTGGCTAGGTAATAGGAAATAGATAGTTAACAAGTGGCTAGGTAATAGGGAATAGATAGCTAACAAGTGGCTAGGTAATAGGAAATAGATAGCTAACAAGTGGCTAGGTAATAGGAAATAGATAGTTTACAAGTGGCTAGGTAATAGGGAATAGATAGCTAACAAGTGGCTAGGTAATAGGGAATAGATAGCTAACAAGTGGCTAGGTAATAGGAAATAGATAGTTTACAAGTGGCTAGGTAATAGGGAATAGATAGCTAACAAGTGGCTAGGTAATAGGGAATAGATAGTTTACAAGTGGCTAGGTAATAGGAAATAGATAGTTTACAAGTGGCTAGGTAATAGGGAATAGATAGCTAACAAGTGGCTAGGTAATAGGGAATAGATAGTTTACAAGTGGCTAGGTAATAGGGAATAGATAGCTAACAAGTGGCTAGGTAATAGGGAATAGATAGCTAACAAGTGGCTAGGTAATAGGGAATAGATAGTTTACAAGTGGCTAGGTAATAGGAAATAGATAGCTAACAAGTGGCTAGGTAATAGGAAATAGATAGTTTACAAGTGGCTAGGTAATAGGAAATAGATAGCTAACAAGTGGCTAGGTAATAGGGAATAGATAGCTAACAAGTGGCTAGGTAATAGGGAATAGATAGCTAACAAGTGGCTAGGTAATAGGGAATAGATAGCTAACAAGTGGCTAGGTAATAGGGAATAGATAACTAACAAGTGGCTAGGTAATAGGAAATAGATAGTTAACAAGTGGCTAGGTAATAGGGAATAGATAGCTAACAAGTGGCTAGGTAATAGGGAATAGATAGCTAACAAGTGGCTAGGTAATAGGGAATAGATAGTTTACAAGTGGCTAGGTAATAGGGAATAGATAGCTAACAAGTGGCTAGGTAATAGGGAATAGATAGTTAACAAGTGGCTAGGTAATACGGAATAGATAGCTAACAAGTGGCTAGGTAATAGGGAATAGATAGTTTACAAGTGGCTAGGTAATAGGAAATAGATAGCTAACAAGTGGCTAGGTAATAGGGAATAGATAGTTTACAAGTGGCTAGGTAATAGGAAATAGATAGCTAACAAGTGGCTAGGTAATAGGGAATAGATAGCTAACAAGTGGCTAGGTAATAGGGAATAGATAGCTTACAAGTGGCTAGGTAATAGGGAATAGATAGCTTACAAGTGGCTAGGTAATAGGGAATAGATAGCTTACAAGTGGCTAGGTAATAGGGAATAGATAGCTAACAAGTGGCTAGGTAATAGGAAATAGATAGCTAACAAGTGGCTAGGTAATAGGGAATAGATAGCTAACAAGTGGCTAGGTAATAGGGAATAGATAGTTTACAAGTGGCTAGGTAATAGGGAATAGATAGCTAACAAGTGGCTAGGTAATAGGGAATAGATAGCTAACAAGTGGCTAGGTAATAGGAAATAGATAGCTAACAAGTGGCTAGGTAATAGGGAATAGATAACTAACAAGTGGCTAGGTAATAGGAAATAGATAGCTAACAAGTGGCTAGGTAATAGGAAATAGATAGCTAACAAGTGGCTAGGTAATAGGAAATAGATAGCTAACAAGTGGCTAGGTAATAGGAAATAGATAGCTAACAAGTGGCTAGGTAATAGGAAATAGATAGTTTACAAGTGGCTAGGTAATAGGGAATAGATAACTAACAAGTGGCTAGGTAATAGGGAATAGATAGCTAACAAGTGGCTAGGTAATAGGAAATAGATAGTTTACAAGTGGCTAGGTAATAGGGAATAGATAGTTTACAAGTGGCTAGGTAATAGGGAATAGATAGCTAACAAGTGGCTAGGTAATAGGGAATAGATAACTAACAAGTGGCTAGGTAATAGGGAATAGATAGCTAACAAGTGGCTAGGTAATAGGAAATAGATAGTTTACAAGTGGCTAGGTAATAGGAAATAGATAGCTAACAAGTGGCTAGGTAATAGGAAATAGATAGCTTACAAGTGGCTAGGTAATAGGGAATAGATAGCTAACAAGTGGCTAGGTAATAGGGAATAGATAGCTAACAAGTGGCTAGGTAATAGGGAATAGATAGCTAACAAGTGGCTAGGTAATAGGAAATAGATAGTTTACAAGTGGCTAGGTAATAGGAAATAGATAGCTAACAAGTGGCTAGGTAATAGGAAATAGATAGCTTACAAGTGGCTAGGTAATAGGGAATAGATAGCTAACAAGTGGCTAGGTAATAGGGAATAGATAGCTAACAAGTGGCTAGGTAATAGGGAATAGATAGCTAACAAGTGGCTAGGTAATAGGAAATAGATAGCTAACAAGTGGCTAGGTAATAGGGAATAGATAGTTAACAAGTGGCTAGGTAATAGGGAATAGATAACAAGTGGCTAGGTAATAGGAAATAGATAGCTAACAAGTGGCTAGGTAATAGGGAATAGATAACAAGTGGCTAGGTAATAGGAAATAGATAGCTAACAAGTGGCTAGGTAATAGGGAATAGATAACTAACAAGTGGCTAGGTAATAGGAAATAGATAGCTAACAAGTGGCTAGGTAATAGGAAATAGATAGCTAACAAGTGGCTAGGTAATAGGAAATAGATAGCTAACAAGTGGCTAGGTAATAGGAAATAGATAGCTAACAAGTGGCTAGGTAATAGGAAATAGATAGTTTACAAGTGGCTAGGTAATAGGGAATAGATAACTAACAAGTGGCTAGGTAATAGGGAATAGATAGCTAACAAGTGGCTAGGTAATAGGAAATAGATAGTTTACAAGTGGCTAGGTAATAGGGAATAGATAGTTTACAAGTGGCTAGGTAATAGGGAATAGATAGCTAACAAGTGGCTAGGTAATAGGGAATAGATAGCTAACAAGTGGCTAGGTAATAGGAAATAGATAGCTAACAAGTGGCTAGGTAATAGGGAATAGATAGTTAACAAGTGGCTAGGTAATAGGGAATAGATAACAAGTGGCTAGGTAATAGGAAATAGATAGCTAACAAGTGGCTAGGTAATAGGGAATAGATAACAAGTGGCTAGGTAATAGGAAATAGATAGCTAACAAGTTAATGTCACGTTCTAATTTAAAGTTGACTAAACAGCTTATCTCGAAGTTAGTACACATAATAGTAAGTGTGGAATCAATATTTCTTCTAGATCTGAGTCTGATCCCAAGCAGGTTAGAATTATCTTCTCTGTGACTTACGGCTGTCTAGGGCATTAAAGACATGTACACTGCAGATGTCATGTCTAGGTCACCCAGCTCGATGCAGTTCAGTATGTCATCAACTCCACCCCACTCCCAATCCTCCAAATGTCATTCCTTATATTCTTAGCAAGACTTTTCTCAAAGAACCCAGTTCTCTGCCACTTACCTACAATGTTCCTTTCAATATACATTTATATCGCTCGAAGTCAGAACTCAAACTGTTCCAAGGGCATAAAGGAGGCATTGTTCTCTGAAGAAACACTTCTGTTCGAGGAGTCTATCTTAAGGCCATAAAACCCCGCTGTGATTTGACAAACTCTCGTCTAGTATTTCGTATACTTGCCGTCTGCAACTTTCCCCTCACATTTATTACAGCAAATGGCAACATTGAAAGACCCCAAACAGTAAACATTCGGCTAGGGAAACATGATCCTTAACTCTGAGCTCCAGAAGCTAATAAAAACAGAAACCGCTTCTCGCCCTTTTGTTTTCGTACAGAACGGTATAATGTCTTCTTTCTTTTTTTTTTTGTTTCTCTCTACAATAAGCACATTAGGTATAGATCTAGGTCTAGTCTAGATTCAGGCCCATGTGTACAGTGAACAAGGGAGGTAGGGTCACTGAGTCATTATTTTTTAATCTTACTGTGTCCCGCCAGCAGCCAGGCAAAGGTTCTTACCTACACAATGCAGGTGAAGGGACCTGGCTGGGGGTGGGGGTGGGCGCTTGATTGGGGATATAGATCAGCGGCAATAAATTTGTTACTTTGTCAGATCAAAGGGGTTATTGGTGACTGTGGAGGTCACAAAGGTGTCAGCCCAGAAAAGTTATATTAAGTAAGACCCTAAAAGTTAGGCATAGTACTAGCGAACGTTTTTTCTTGTTCAAATATTGTTGAGGGGGTTGTAAAAAAAAATGATTACGTTTTATAGAAGTGAAACACTTGTAGGAGAGGGGTGCTTGTTACAAACAGAGTTATCGAACTGTTAAGTAAGAAATTCTTTTTAAACGAAATTATCAAAATGCAGAAATGAAGAGACAGAAGAGTGAACACCTTGTCCAATTATCGCACTCCATCACATATGAATGAGTCTTCAGCATATGTATTCAATAAGTCAGCGTCGCAAAGTTTTGTAGAAGCGGAACTATTCTATTGATCTTCAACAGAGTAGGAAATTGGACCACAGGGTTCACAGGGTCCACAGGGTTCACAAGGTTCACAGGGTCTGAAGGCCGTGCACCAGAGGAATGAAATACTACCCAGATGGCACCAAAAATCTCACGCTTCGACCATTTTGACGTAGTACATAGCATCAATGGCCATCAAGTTATTGTATAATCCAAAGACTACTAATGGAGTGTGTTATGTGGTCACATATATAAACACAAAGGTTTTATGTGACAGTATCAATGATAGTGTATGGTCCTACAAATAATGTATCCAGTATAAGAGTTCTCTTATAGCAATTAATTTATTTGCAATAGAAAAAAACTTTGACCATATTTTCTCTATAAGTTTTTTTTTTTCATTTTGGACAAAAGCTTTGAAAGTAGGTTGGTGTTCAGCCAGCCTTTCAACAACTCGCTCTGCTAATAATATTTGGGTTCGTACTGCCATAGATCGCCTACTTGTCCTGCACCGTTTATCTGTGGACAAAGTGACAGTATGTCAATCAGGCCAGTGTTTGGTTAAAATGTGACACTGTCATGCCATCTAGTCAAGTTATCTCCGTGGACGTAGCGTATCAATCAATTGATTGGGAATGTTATCAACCAGGAACTCCATTATCATTGTACTGTCTGGGAGAATACCTTTATTCTTTCAAAAAATAAAATAATTCTTTGTAATCGTGTAGGCACATGTCTGCGTTTGGCTGCGTGGGTGCGCGTTCTTTAGTTGTTGTTTTTTAACAAACTTTAGATAGGGTAGCTATTATCGATCAACTTTCCATCGCCATTAGTGGGGCTCACGAGTGATTAGTTTACTGTTATCTTGATTAATTACTGTATGAATTATAACAGACATTAGTTGATAGCAAAGTCACCGGGAGTGCATTAATGTAATACTAGCATTTGTCTAGATACATGACTCATAACTTGTTTGAATTAGGTATGTTGTTCCTACGAATATTAGGTAATGTTGTTCCTACGAATATTAGGTAATGTTGTTCCTACGAATATTAGGTATGTTGTTCCTACGAATATTAGGTATGTTGTTCCTACGAATATTAGGTATGTTGTTCCTACGAATATTAGGTATGTTGTTCCTACGGTGTTACAGGATGACGCAATGACTATAATGTACCTGTAGTCTGTCATTGTTGCATTGCACACAGCCACAGGGTTTTTGTTCAGTGCTTTTGGTAAAAGGATTTGAACCTATCAAGCCCTCACTTGGAGTTTGACGAGGATGAAACATGGCTAATTACTTCCTAAAATAGAAATTTTTATCTTTACAACTTAAAAACCTTTATAAAAAAAATTAAGTTAGGTTCAGGGCTAGTAGAAAAAAACCAACAACTACAAAACCTAAATCCTCTGTCGTTTGTTCAGCTGCCACAATAGAATGTCATTTTAAAAAAGACGCACGCATATAAGCTTCTAAAATGTACCCGTCACTTATACCATATAAATGATTAGTACAGTATTTAGTGTGACTAACAAATTTCATCTGCGACATGATTATTTTTGACACATTTCACGTAAAAAAAAACATTTGGTGGTTGGTCTTTTTTTATGGTAGCCCTAAATGTGTGTAATGTCTAAAGAAGAACCCTTCAGATATCTTTTAACCTGCAGGTCAAATACAACGTATAGACTACCAGCTAAACACCACACAATGATCATTAAACAAATCATGTAGAAAGAATAGCACAACCTATTTTCACATTTCAAATATCAACATAAAACATATCCAGCGAATTTATCTGTGAAGTTGTAAGAGAACTATGTTCTGAAGATGTTAAAACGCAAGTGGTGTTCAACTGTAAGTAATGATGACATGTTTAAAAGTGACTCTAAGGGGGGGGGGGGTAATTTAAATCTGTTGATAATGTAGTGATTTTGATATGTTGAAACTATCTGAATTAATTCTTTTACTTTAAAAATATAATTTCTAATTAGATTAGAACAGAACCTCTAGAAATGCATGTTTAGTTTTGTGTTTTCTCGGAAATTAATTTAATAGAAATTAAAAAATATTTGCCAAACTTTAGCTAGATGTATTTCTTTTATCATTCATTTCATTAGACACTACATACACGCAGTGTATCAGGAGTGGGAGCTATATAAATACAGATGGGAGGACAATATCAAAAGGTACAAAAATCAACATCAACAATCCTGACGATGTTTTATCAACGTTTAAATGTCTTCCTCCTTTGATTTTTTTTTCTTCACTTTGCTATCAAATTTGTGTATATGTTTATATGCTGTATATGTTTACATGCTGTATATGTTTATTGTTTATATGCTGTATATGTTTATATGCTGTATATGTTTATATGCTGTATATGTTTATATGCTGTATATGTTTATTGTTTATATGCTGTATATGTTTATATGTTCATTATGAAAACTGAAAGCCGCGACAGCAAAATGTTTCTTTCTATTTTCGTTCCATTCAATCTCTGGACACTGACAATGAAATGATTGACTCCATACATTGGTATCATCTTGTATAACTTAGTGTATAACACTGTGAGATTTGTTTTTATCACATAGGCCTTTACATTATTATGGAAATTCATATATTATGAGCGATACGCTACAGACTTGCATAGCTAGTTAATACTGACAGAGCTATGTCAATAAGACTGGGACTTTGTTAAGAGAGTTGTAGTTCTTGAGTGAGAGGACGTGAAAGTTCTTTCCCCTGCCCCTTTTCCTATTCAAAACACTTGATAACAACAGTGGGCTCAGTTCCACTCAGGACAGATGGTCAGTGAACTCTTCTAATAACAAAGTATAAAGTGCCGATAGAGTTTCAATCTCAAGCCCTCTAGATTCCACACGATGTCTAGACCTAACTACAAACACCGATAGGGAAAGGGTATGAGAAGGGGTGGGTGGCTAGATCCTGTAGTTGATTTGTTGGTTTTTTTTTGGTTTCCCTAAGATAAGCCAGTCCCATGAAAGCAGAGACCAAGTCCTGACAAGCACAGGGGCAAAAGAAATGCAATTTGATACCATCTTCCGGCCCTCTGCATGAAGTATGGGCATATTGTGTGTGTCATGTGTGTCTTGTATGCGTCTTGTGTGAGTGTTTTGCGTGTGCGCGAGCGTGTTTATATGTGTCTTGTCTTTATGTGTCTTGTCTGCGTGAATCTTAAGTGTGTCTGCTTAATGTGTGAGTGTTAGGTAGATCTGTCGATATGTGTCTTGAGTATATGTGTGTGTCTTGCAGGGCTGACCTTAGGGCACTGCAACCTATACAGCCGCAGTGGGTCCCGCACTTTCATAGGCCCCGCGCTAACTCTAGTTGTAAATTATTAAATTAAATCATTTTTACTAATAACAGGGTTTCCGCGGTCTCCTGATTTTCCAAGACCTCCTGGAAATCTCCTGATATTGCAAACTATCCGAAAAAAGTCATGAAAATCTCCTGAAATTATTAAAATATCCTGAAAACTCAAAACATTTTCTGAAACATAGACAAAATTGTAATCTTGGGGTGTCATTCAATATGGAAAACGTTCAATCCTACTCGCGATTAAAAACATCGTTATTGTCAGCTTTCATTTAATAAAAATAATGGGTCGAATTTTAACCAAAACAGTAAGTTCCAATACTTAATTGACTGTAATAGTCAATGGGTTTTAACTATAGATCTAAATCTATCTCGATCTCTTAAAAAAAATGAAAAGCGATATTTTGCTAGTCGATAGTAAATTGAACAGGCAGATCTGAAAGTTTATCGGCTTTATGTTGGAAATCTACCGTCTATTGTAAATTGCTCGTAAAGTTAATTTGATCGTGATTTTGCACTTAGTAAAGTATGAATTAAATGCAAAGACAAATTTATTTTCTAACAAAAAAACTTAATTTTCACTTATTATCCTTATCCCTACCCAGACTAGGCCCCGCGCAATCCGTTTCGCATAGAGCCCCGCAATCTGTATTGTGTGTATCATTTTGCTGTGATAAATACGCGCTAATAAAAAAAAATGAACTACAAAACTACACATACACACCTGAGCTCATAAAGGTCAAAGAGTTTGATTAACCTGGAATGTCGTTTTATTTTCAGACACACATTAGTGCACTTAATGACCAAGTTGTCCAATGTTTGAGCTTGAACACTGAACGAAAAGTGCAGAGCACAATTACTGGCAACGACAACTGAACAAGCAAGACTGGAACTTTGATCGTGGAGCTGCCAACTCTAATCGCACCAACACTTTACACCCAAACACATATGTACAGGAAAAGAACGTTAGACTCCATGTAACTCTATTTTATTAGTCAATTTCCAAGGCTGGAAAACAGATTTATTAGTACATATACATGTATAGTGACAGAAAGAGAGAGAGGGGGAGAGAGAGAGAGAGAGACTGATAGAAAAAATAGAGTACTTAGATAGACAGACAGACAGACAGACAGACAGACAGACATATAGATAGATAGATAGATAGAGAGAGAGAGAATAGAGAGGACAAAAAGAGAGAGAGATGAGAGAGAATAGAGAGAGAAGAACAAAAGTGAGAGGGAAGAGAAAGAGAAGACAAAAAGAAATATAGATTAAACGTACAAGTCTATCTATTTGTTGCTTTATAACACACATGATAGGTTGTAGATAAACGTGTATAATATATATATATATATATATATATATATATATATATATATATATATATATATATATATATATATATATATATATACTATTAGAGACTAGGGGTCTCCAAAAAAAAAAAAACCTGTCCAGGGCCTCCGTGTTCTAAAATCCGGCCATGTGTGTGACTGCGTGTGACGATGTGAGAGGTACTGTCATAAAAGATATTGTTAAGTAACCCATTGTTCAAGCCTTGGGGTGGAAATAGCTCTGTCCCTACAGCAGTCCTGAGCAATTCTTCTCAGGCGATGACAGGCAGGCCACTTGATAATCGACTGTCACCAGGAGCATGGAGATATTGTGAAACAGATTTCCTGGAGTGCAGTGGATTGCTGGAGATTGCGTTTTTATCAGATGCTGTCAGTGAGTATCAATTTGCGGAGAAGGGCTGCGATAAAAATGTCTCTATAACCAATACCACGACCGTAGCAGAGTGAGTGTGTGTGTGTGTGTTGATGTGTGTGTGTGTGTGTGAGAGAGAGAGAGAGAGAGAAAAGAAGAAAAAAGAGAGATGTGTGTATGTGTAGCGTGAATAATGGCTCTTTCTAAGTCCATCGATTTAAAGCTGTTTCTTCTATGTCCAAATTGGAACTGTTATGTTTTAGGTCGTTAGCCTACGACTGGACCAGTTCGTCCTCTTGATATATAGCACAAACAACATTGACTTTTAATAATGATGACTTATGTATTTTATGTATTATATATTTAGAGGTAATAAAATAATATGAAAAAGTTTAAAGATGATTTTAGCGGCCCCCGAAAGGGGAAAAGACGCTATTAGTTTTGTGTGAAATGTCTGTCCGTCTGTCCGTCTGACCGTCCGTCCCGTTTAGATCTCGTAAACTAGAAAAGATATTGAAAATCCGACATCATAATATTTTTTTTCCTGAAAGCGAAAAATCTAATTTTTAAAATCAGTTATGCAAGCAGTTTTTCAAAGAGAAAAAGCTAATTAGTATGCATTATAAGTTAGACCTTACTTAAATGAATAGTAATCTTATAAACTTTATTTTCTTTAACATATTTTTTTTTTTTGCGGATTTTTTTTTTTTTTTTTTTTTTTAGGATTCGAATAAGAGATTGAGCCTTTTCAAAACAATTAAATTATTTATAAGACTTCAGTTAGGCCTGGAGAGGCGCGGTAGCTGAGTGGTAAAGCACTTGTCTTCAGAACCGAGGGTCCCGGGTTCGAATCCTGGTGAAGACTGGGATATTCAACTTCGGAATCCTTGGGCGCCTCTGAGTCTACCCAGCTCTAATGGGTACCTGACATTAGTTGGGGAAAAGTAAAGGCGGTTGGTCGTTGTGCTGGCTACATGACACGCTCGTTAACCGTAGGCCACAAAAACAGATGAACTTTACATCATCTGCCCTATAAACCACAAGGTCTGAAAGGGGAACTAGTTAGGCCAGGTTCACATCTAACTTTGCATTCACTTGCACCTATACTTCGATCTGCTGCACCGTTGGGGCACTACACAAGATCTGTCAACCTTCTTTCTCCATTCTTATCTATCATTTGTCTTTGATATAATTTCATTTGGATGTTCTTTCTGAAAATATTGAAGCCTGCCTGGGTGGACCACTTCGGGGGCCGATTTTAAGTTTGTGTTTCCACACAAACTGTCTTTGTAACCTTGTTTTTTTTTTTGCAAAGGTTCGTTCCAGGAGCCAACAGAATTAAGATATTCCCTATCTTTATGGAGAGTCTTTGTTAACTTTAGCGCCCATTTGTCTCTATTCATTCTTAACTTCTAAAAACGGACCCTAAATGAGAAGTTTTTAGAATCTTAATCTCAGCACGGTTATCATTGTCCATGCAATTGCAGCATTCATATGATCACCAAGCTCCAATATACATCATGAATCCGTTTTAAATGTGGTGTGGCAAGACACTACTAAGAGGCCGAGTTTAAATCGCGAAAGACAGAACTAGTTAGTTAATTAAATAGTGGTGATTGACTCCTTTTGTTTAAAATCGAAAAGGGAAATAAATATTACAATATTGAGATATGGCGCTGTAAAATGGAGTTCTTCTCCTTAGAATAGCCTTTTTTTTTAAGTATAAAAATCTGAGTTACAGTACAATGCATATGAAGTAATCGAGTGCGTCTATTGATTTTCCATTGAAAGTAAATTTATAAGAATGACTACTGTGATTGTGTACTCTTTTGTGTCTATAGAAATGAAAACTAAATTTTAGCTAGGCCTACACGTTGTCTTATCTTTTTGTCTCTGTGAGTTTGGTTCCTATTTCAACAATCAAACATTTAGTTTAAAGGATTAGCGAGAAATCATTTTACGTTTCTATATGGAAATGTGAGAAGTCAAAACTTAGGGTTAACACTTTGTGGGAGGGACACCTAACTTAGGGTTAACACTTTGTGGGAGGGACACCTAACCCAAACAATATCGTCAAATCTTCTAGAGAGGATTGATTATTCACTTAAACATAAGCTGCAGCACTACCACCCCGTTCCAGCACCATCATAATTGCAAAAACACCAACCACAAGCTTCCGGTGTTAGCTTTCTAAAATACAATACATCGTATGGGGGTGGGTGGGTGAAAGGGATCTGACTTGCTAAGACTTAGACCCTACTTCACTAGTCTACATAACATTTTGACAGGTAGAGGGGGAAAGTGAATTGACATTAGATAAATGATAAGGATAAATGATAGTCCAGACTACCTAGAAAGAAATCTTTCAAAAGGCCCATAAATCATTTTGAAACTCCATTACTGTTTTTCACTTTAAAAGTGATTATCTTACTTCGACTTTTAAAATAATTCCTTCTTGGTGTATATATCTAATAGCGATCTATAGAACAGATGGTGTAAAGGTCTTCTGTGGCCCACCGTTAACGAGACGTGATGTGGCCAGCAAAACGACCATCCGCCTCCACTTTCCTAAACTAATGTCAGGTATCTTATCTTATCTTATATAATACAGACGTTACTTCAAAAAAGAAGATGATTACGTCCTACGCGTCATGCATTTAGTCATGCATATTAACCAATGACTTAAATTCTGCCAAGTCACTGGTTTTCCTGGCTAGCTCAGGCAACCCATTCCATGCTCTAATAGCACTAGGGAAGAAGGAGTATTTGTACAGGTATCCATTAGAGCTGAGTGGATTCAAAGGCGCCCTTAAGATCCCGAAATTAAAAATACCAATATTCGCCAGGATTCGAACCCGGAAACCTTCGGTTCGGAAGCCATGCGCTTTACCACTCTGCTACCACTCTAAAAGAGAATAGTCATGCATTACCAACTTGTGATGGAATGTTTTCATCTTGGCTTCAAAAGTAAATTTGTTTTTTGAATATATTTTCTAAATGCATATATAAATATATATATATATATATATATATATATATATATATATATATATATATATATAAACAGACCGTCTGCCAACGTTAGGTTGCATTTTAGCTTTACTTCATTGTAGCCAAAATCAACAAAACAGTTCAGCAAGCAGATAACATACTTCTGCGCAGATCTATATTTCTACAAGAAACTGGTGCAAAACACAAACATATATTCACGACCTTCCTTACACTCAGATGAATTTTATAGATTACTAGCCTGACATTACCCGCGGCCTGTGGGTCTAAGTCTGTGTTTACTAATCTAGTGGATTGGATTTAGATGTATGTTAAACTTAGCTAATGATCCTTTCAAGTTTTTTCTCTTTCGCTACGAAAATAAAATTAGGTTTGCGAAAATGGGTTTACCCGAAGCCGATACATTCATATCTATTAAAAACGAAAAGAGCGATAGCTTTGTTAAATGAATGGGATTATAAAGTGAACAATTAAACGAAATAATTTTTAGTACGCGATTCATGAATGAATATAGATCTAGGCCTATCTCAACTCGGCTTCGCAGCTTTCGTAAACGAATGTGGTCTCTTAAAAATGCTTTAGAAAACCAAATTTGAATGTTTATTTGATCAAAATATGAAATGAATGGACTATAATTAGTATGTTCATGTGTTAAAGTATAAAACTATCTGTGCGAAGAGAAGTTTTATCATCTTAGAGTTGAATTAGAGCTTTAGATCTAGGGATGGGATTATAAAGTAAACAATTAAACGAATTAATTTTTAGTACGCGATTCATTACGGTATTGTCTAATGAAAGAATGTTCGTCAGGAAATCTGTAGTTACATATATAAGGAGCTAATTAATGTAAAAAATGCTTTTGAAACACAAAATTGAAGGTTAATTTTATTATATAATGAAATCAATGGATCTTCTTTTGTATTTTCATGTGTCAAAGTAAAAAACTATCTGCGCAAAGTGTATTTCTTAAAATTAGATCTAGGTCTAAATCCTTTCGATCTTTTCTCATGTCAACATTGTAGACATGACCTAGATCCATAAAATACTATAGCTTTAATAGAGTCGGACAAATTTTTTTTTTAGGGTCTTAAGTTTGTTTTAGGGCTACAATACATACACTAAGGTCTAAGTTGGTACCCAAGAAACATTCCTGCCAAGTTTTATCAAGATTGGTCAAGCGGTTTTAATGTCTATAAGTAACATACATACACCTCACATTCTACTTTATAGTATAGATTTTAAACAAATTACATAACAAACTTCTTATTAAGTTAGAGCATGATCTCTTGGTAATGGCTGCCCTAGACAAGGGAAGACAAGGTGGACAACTCCACTCTGACTGAAAGAAACAAAGTCACACACTCAGGGATGAAATAGTATGGAAATGCATCATCCAATTTTTTGCGGATCTCGCAAGGAGTAAATGTTTTTACGTAGTCTGTCTGTAGGTCCATCTGTTCCATTTAGATCTCAAAAACTAGAAAAAATACTTATATATATAATATTATAATATTATTATAAATCAAACAAGAACATAAAATGAAAATCCTTGTTAACTTTGGTTTGACCAACATTAGAATACACTTTTGTAGCTAATTCATTTTCATTTAAAATAAAATAAAATGTTCGATTGTATAATAACATTTTAAAAAGTTAGTTTTAGTAACTGTATTCCCACTCCCTTTTGCATATATATATATATATATATGGCTCCTTTTGTCTCGAAAGGCAATGGATGCGCCCAAATGAGTCACTGGTTTTGGCTTAATCTTGAGACGGGGCAGAATCTGGTGTGGCTAATCAAGCCAATTCTAGAACGGCAGACTTTGCCACAATTCGTACATGTGTATGCCTCTGATTTAGGGCTAGCAGACAGGGCAGCTTTCTTTTTATCCCTCTTGATTAAAGCCGCTTCAATTCTTTTGTTCTCAGCAAGGGTTGTCCCAGCACGCACAGTCTGTCTCCATGCACTCCGGTCTTTGGCTATGTTTTCCCACATACTTTCGCTGATGCCTGAGGCTCTCATGTCTCGCTTGCAGACATCTCTATATGTTAGTCTTGGGCGGCCCTTGGGTCTGACTCCTTCCGCAAGCTCAGCATATAAGATATCTTTCGGGATTCTGCCATCTGGCATGCGGGTGACATGTCCGAGCCAGCGTAATCTTCTTTGTGTCAGGAGAGCATACATGCTGTTCATATTGGCCAATCTTAAAACTTCCTGATTGGAGACATGGTCCCTCCAAGAGATGCCCATTATGCGTCTCAGGCAGCGCAAGTGGAAACTATTCAATCTGTGCTCTTGGTACATGTATGTTGACCAGCTCTCATTGCCATAAAGGAGAGTGCTCACAACACAGGCGTTGTAGACTAGGATTTTGGTCGCTGTGGTCAATTTACCATTTTCCCAGACGCGCTTGGAGAGTTTTGCCAATGCTGTGGTAGCTTTTCCTATCCTTTTTGTCAGCTCGATGTCTAAGTCTAGGTTACTGACAATTGTTGAACCCAAGTAGGTAAATTCCTGCACCACTGAAAGGGTGTGGTTCCCAATTTGTATTATAGGTATTTCTGCGACGTCTTGTGCCAGGATTTCGGTCTTGGAGAGACTTATAGTAAGGCTAAACTCTTGACAAGCAGCTGCTAAGGCGTTCACTAGCTTCTGTAGACCTCCTTGTGAGTGAGATACGAGTGCCGCGTCATCGGCAAACAGCAGCTCCCTTATCAAGATACGACGCCTTTTCGTTTTGGCTTTAAGACGTGCCAGGTTAAAGAGCCTTCCATCGGATCTGCTATGGATGTATATTCCGTCTTCCAGGGATTTGAAAGCACTGGATAGTACGACTGAGAAGAAGATGCCAAATAGTGTAGGGGCCAGTACACATCCTTGTTTGACACCGCTCTTAATGGAGAATGGCCTGGAGGAAGAACTTTCAAACTGAACGGTGCCCTGCATATTTTCGTGAAAAGCTGACACTAGTTTTCTTAACTTATTTGGGCAGCCGATTCTCTCTAGTACAGCAAACAGACCGCTTCTGCTAACAAGGTCAAAGGCCTTGGTCAAATCAATAAATGCTATGAAGAGGGGCTGCTTTTGTTCTCTGCTCTTCTCCTGTAGCTGCCGAAGAGAGAAAATCATATCTGTTGTAGATCTACCTGCCCTAAAGCCACACTGCGACTCTGGATAAACACGATCTGCCAGGATCTGTAATCGCTTTAGTAATACTCTAGCAAAAGCCTTTCCGACTATGCTAAGCAGTGAGATGCCTCTGTAATTGTTACAATCAGAGCGGTCGCCTTTATTTTTATAAATTGTAACAATGTTGGAGTCTTTCAATTCCTGGGGGACCATTCCTTGTTCCCAGCACAAGCTTAGCAGTTCATGGAGTGGTTTGATTAGGGCATGTTTTCCAGCCTGAATTACTTCAGCAGGAATGCCATCTCCTCCGGGTGTTTTCCCATGTGCAAGCATGTCAATGGCAATGCTCAGCTCCTTTACTGAGGGCGTTTCGTCTAATTCCGTCAAAACTGGAAGTGATGGGAAGTTGGAAACAGCATTTGGTGAGATGGCGTTTTCAATCTGGTAGAGTTCTGCATAGTGTTCAACCCATCGTTCCATTTGCAGCGCACGATCGCTGATGATTGAGCCATCTTTTGACTTGAGCGGAGCACACTTGCTGGTGTGAGGTCCAAAGGCTTTTCTCATGCCCTCATATAGTCCTCTTATGTTACCACAGTCAGCACAAGATTGAATATCTTCGCATAGCTCCTGCCAGTATTTGTTAGCACATTGTCTCGCTACTCTTTGGGCATTGTTACGTGCAGCTCTGAGCCTTTTTAAGTTGCTTGGGGTGGGATCCTTCTTGTAGATTAGCATGGCTGCTCTCTTGTTCGTAGTGGCAGTTTCCATTTCTGGTAGACTAGCTTCAAACCAGTCTTCGCTTTTCTTGGTTTTGTTTCCAAAGACCAGTGATGATGTTTGGTAGATTGTATCACGCATAAACGTCCAGCTTTTTTCTACCTCAGTCACAGAGAAGTTTTTAAAAGCTTCCTCTAATTTGTTCTCAAATTCGGTGCAAAGATCAGGATTTTTTGTGCTAGTAGTATTCAGGCGTGATTTTCTTTTTCCCTGTGATGTGTGGATCTTAGTTGGCAGCAGTCTTGTCCGGCAGGACACTAAAGTATGATCAGTATCACAATCCGCGCTTTGGTAGCTACGTGTCAGCAGTATATTTCCAATGTCCTTTTTTCGTGTCAGTATCATATCCAGCTGGTGCCAGTGCCCAGACCTAGGGTGCCTCCATGAGACACAGTGCTGTGGTTTTGTTCTGAAGTATGTGTTGGTAATGCAGAG
This sequence comes from Biomphalaria glabrata, assembly GCF_947242115.1. Lineage (NCBI taxonomy): Eukaryota > Metazoa > Mollusca > Gastropoda > Planorbidae > Biomphalaria > Biomphalaria glabrata. Next base: position 32,832,471 of record NC_074711.1, on the reverse strand, counting down.
CTTATGGTATGTGCAGAATTCAAGCAGTCTTTGTCCGTTCTCATTCATCTTTCCGATTCCAAAAAGCCCAAGACAGTCTGGCCAGGTAGTGTGATCTGATCCTACTCTGGCATTGAAGTCACCTAGAAGGATCAAATGTTCTTTTTGAGGAATGTTTGCAATGGCTTCTTTGAGGTCTTCATAGAACTTGTCTTTGTCCTCCTGAAGCGAGCTTAGTGTGGGGGCATAGGCACTAATTAGAGTGACTTTTCCAGATGCTGTCATCATACTTATGCTTAGTAGCCGTTCCGAGCCACCAACTGGAGGGACTATCATGGGAAGAAGACTGTTCTTGACAGCAAAGCCCACACCATGTATTCGAGTCTCATCCTGTGCTTTCCCTTTCCAAAAGAAAGTGTAGTCAGTCTCGCGGAGCATGCCGTTTTCGGCCAGTCGGGTTTCTTGCAGGGCTGCAATGTCGATATGTAGCCTTTTTAGCTCGTTGTTTATAACTGCTGTCTTCCTTGCATCGTCGATCTGCCTTAGATCATCAGTGAGACCAGGACACATTGTCCTGACATTCCAAGTGGCCAGTCGCATGACAGGGATTTTCTTTTTCAGTTTAATTTTTCTTCTTTTGTTGCTTGGTGCAAGTTTCCAGCCTACTTGTCGTTTTAAACTAAGCTCTAAGCACCCATTAGAGCAGGCAGGCTGTGGCGGATCAGCACCTAACTGACTGGGGGCTGCCCAGGTTGAGGCGGGCGGTAGCTGATCAGTGAGGCGCGAAGACCTCTCCCACCGTCAGAGACAACCCGTGGCGTCCATACATTACGCCAATCAAGTTGGACTTATAACCCGTAACTGTTGTCTCCCGTGTTGTTTTAGCCGCTTTGCAGCAGCACCAGAGTTTCCTCTCCGGGGCGCATTCCTGGGCCTTGGATAAAGGGGTCATGGGTGGCCCATGCGTCATGATCCCTCTCTCGACCTTGCTGATGTGATCCAAAGGAACGCATCGCATTACATTTGGCACCAACTCAGTTGCAGAAGCTGCCGGAGGGAATTTCGCAGCTGATACTCCCAACGCCTAAGGGGCTTCACTCCTGATTTCTCCTCGAGGTTGTCTCCTGAAGCCTCAGTACCGCAAGGCAGCGGGGGTTTGAAGTCAGAGTACCCCTCTCCTAGATGAACTGCCTTACTAGGCTGACGAGCTCCATCTGCCCGAAGCTCCCGGTTTTGTGGCGCCAGGTATCCGCCTTCACCCCTTCACCTGTTAGTAAGAGCAGTTTCGCCGGGCTTAATATCTAAGCCACACGAGCAGGCCAGGTGCTGGACTTAGTTGTCAGAGGCTATTTGAGACGCATGCCATTAGGAGTATTTTATAGACAATGGGAGCTTAACCCCATTGACACCCCTGGCCATGACAACCTTTGAAACCATATATATATATATATATATATATATATATATATATATATATATATATATATATATATATAATATATAGGCCTATATAATAGGCCTACAGACTACAATTAAATCTATGCTTCGCAACATCAAGGCTCAGGCTATAAGTACGTATAATAGATGTTCCTGCTGTTAATAAAATATCGTTTGCCGCAAATGGATTAATAAATATATGACCTACTACGCTTCAGATTCCAACTATTAACTAACAGCTATCAGTATTAAGCCCTTGAAACCAGAACCAGAAGCAGTCTTTGGACTTAAAATTACAAGTCTGATGACCAGTTGTTGGTCAGAAATTCTTGAACACATACATCCAACCACCATACAAGCCAGATGAGAGATTTACATTAGTAACTAGTTAAATATATACTAACATATTTTACATTGACCCTCCAACACACAGCCTTTATGGTAGGTGGCCTCGTACATGCTACACAGATTAATTTTTGTTTATAAATACTGTTAAGCTTGAATAAATCAATCAGTAACAGAGTTTAAAACAATAAAGTATATAAAAGGAAAAAAAATAATACCAACAAATATAGGTATGTTATTTAACAGTTTCGTAAAATGCTCAACAATACAAGCTATTTACAAGACACTTAGGTATTCGGCTCCGGCTCCGGCCCCGGCCGAATATCAAATTTTACTATCCGGTCATATCCGGCTCCGGCCGGATATCAAAAAGTACTATCCGGTGCACCCCTAATATATATAGTACCCTGACAATATATCTATCATTGCTAAATACTCTGAAACTATTTACAGACAGCAGATAGATCAACACGAGCAGTTTCTCTCATCTGTTACATGGAGAGCCCCTTTCAGCTTAATTAAGGAAAGCCCTTTTCTCTCACTTCACACGGGAGAAACATTCCTCTCTTAAATATAGAGAGCCCCTTTCTCTTAGCTCAAATATAGAGAGCCCCTTTCTCTTATCTCTATTATAGAGAACCCCTTTCTCTTATCTCAAATATATAGAGAGCCTTCTTCTCTTATCTCAGATATAGAGAGCCCCTTTTTATTATCTCTAATATAGAGAGCCCCTTTTTCTTATCTCTAATATAGAGAGCCCCTTTCTCTTATCTCAGATATAGAGAGACCCTTTCTCTTAGCTCAAGTATAGAGACCCTTTCTCTTATTTCATATATAGAGAGACCCTTTCTCTTAGCTAAAATATAAGGAGCTCACTGTCAACTTAAATATAATCAGCCCTATTCGATCAACTTAAAAATGAAGCGCCCCTTTATTCTATTCTTATTTAGATATGACGAGTCCATTTCTCTCGCATCAAATATAGAGAGAACCTTTATTGAACTCTTATTTCAAATATTCCATTTCTCTCACTTCAAATATGAAGCGCCCCACCTCCAATAAAAACACAAACCTTTCTTTCACCTAAAAATATAAAATAACTTTTTCTTCTCTCATCTGGAGAGTGGAGAGCCACTTTAACTTCATGACGCTAAAATAACAAGTGTAAGACATAGGTTAAAAAAAAAGGTGTACTGTCCAGTCAGCCCAGACCAAGCTATGATATATATCCGGAACAAGGAAATATTCAAACATTTTCATGTGGTATAATGTGCGGATGTTCAAGCTATTCTCGAGGGCATGCGTGGTAAAGAATAAGGTCATTTGTAGGAAGACATTGCTACTCGCGTTTTGTTTTAGACGCCAAGAACACAACACACACGTTTGTTAGGTGGAGCTAATACAGACACAAAGTAACAACAGAGCTGCTTATTGTGTCTTTGTAAAGGGAGACATTAACAAAGGAAAGTATAACGCAGATCTCCCCCTCCCTCCAAAACCGATTCCTACACATGTATAAACAGAGCTCCCGTCACTAAGAGCAGGGATCACATCGTAAGCACACTTTGTTTTAGATGAAAATTTGCGAAGTAGTTATTGTAATCTATCTATCTATCTATCTATCTATCTATCTATCTATCTATATATCTATCTATCTATCTGTCTGTCTGTCTGTCTGTCTATCTATCTATCTATCTATCTATCTATCTATCTATCTATCTATCTATCTATCTTTTTTTTTCACTTTCGCGCTCTCTCTCTCTCTTACCCTTTCTATATTTATTTATTTATTTATATAATTTCTTGTTAGTGTGTGTCAATGCACAGAATCAATCCACCATGCTGGAAGCTGTCTTGGCTTTTATGAAAGTATTAATTTGGTTCGACAGTCTGTAACTATGGTAAACAAAACACAAATAGTCAGTGTTTACAGTAGCCTGAAATAAAGATATGCGATGAAAAATTCAAAATAATTAGAATGATTATTGAGTGTATACTGTCAATAATCATTCTACACTATGTATTATGTTTCTAGTTAATGTATGCAGGCCTATGTATAAATGTATTCAAACTTCTTTAGTAAACAACAAAACAATGTATGTATGAAACATATCCCACTCCTGATTCCTGACTTTGACAAAGCAATAAGAGACTTATTCAAGAGACTTATTCAAGAGACTTATTCAAGAGACTTATTCAAGAGACTTATTCAAGAGACATTATTTCCTCAATTTGATTGAGCAGAGAAAAAGAAAACAAAAAATGTGTAACTAGGCCAAAAAAAAAAGAGATCAAGTGTGTGTGTGGGGGGGGGGGGCGGGGTGATAAAGAGAAAAAGGTTCAGAGTGGAATTGTTTCTTGTACTTACATCTTTCTATAGGTGGATCTGAGCTGGGCGGGGGGGGGGGGGGGGGGGAGGTCGCTCTGAGCGTGCGCTTTAGTTTTATTTGCCGGCAATGGTAGTGAGATCTGCAAAGTTAATCTGAACACAAAAAAAATGTATTTCTAGGGGGCTGAGAGGGCTGGGTATTGTGGGGGTAGAAGTTGGAATTTCAAGAGTTTCAGGTTTCAAGATTTCAAAAAGAACCCCTTCTCATCCCCCCCCCCCCCTTTTCTATTTTTCTTTTTATCTTGTGGTGTAAATAGAACCCTGCTGAAAACCTTGAACATTTGGGATAGGAAGGAGGTTAGAGGAAAAGAGAAAGACAGAAAGACAGAGAGAAAGAAGTATGTGGAGTTAGCCTGGAAGGTAATAATACAACAGAGAATGTCTCGAGACCTAAGTTGGTACCATGAATCACTTTTGATTGTGTCTACCAATCGTGCCGCTGTCCCTACACTGTGTACGTACCTAGGTATACTGAATGTCAAAGTAATACACTTTTCTAGGTTTACTGAATGTCAAAGTAATACACTTTTTCTAGGTATACTGAATGTCAAAGTAATACACTTTTCTAGGTATACTGAATGTCAAAGTAATACACTTTTCTAGGTATACTGAATGTCAAAGTAATACACTTTTCTAGGTATACTGAATGTCAAAGTAATACACTTTTCTAGTTATACTGAATGTCAAAGTAATACACTTTTCTAGGTATACTGAATGTCAAAGTAATACACTTTTCTAGGTATACTGAATGTCAAAGTAATACACTTTTCTAGGTATACTGAATGTCAAAGTAATACACTTTTCTAACACAACGGAAGTTGGATATGGAGGTATAAAAAATAGGTGCATTGTCAACAACACAAAGCAACATTGGTTTGTACATTGGTAGACACTGTAACCACTACAACACGGGTACATATTCTTTCCTTATATATTAAAATATGATTTGAAAAGTATAACAGTTTGATTCTTTTTTAATTTTTTTTTGGCTGTTGCTTGGCTCACTGACATTATACAAAGTTTACAGAAATGGTGTACAAATGTGTAGCACATTTACCAAGAGCAAATCCTCACTTTGGACCAGGTAGTTTCAGGTAGACACTTTCGAAATGACAAGAAATTGTGTTTCCAGCGCTTTCCATAAACAAGACTTGACCAACTTTGACCAACTTTGACCGATTGTACATGGAAGGCACGAATGTTTACTTGTGATTTAAAGTAATGACTAAAGTATTGAATCCTCCTGTTCCAAAGATTGATTGAAAAGCTGACCAGACAACGCCATAGTGAACACTGTAGCAGACAAAATTAGGTGAGTATATTATCCTCTGCCAAGTAAAAATTTAATCTCTTACGGACTTTTTGTTTCGGTGGGTGGGAGGGGAGGGGGGTATTTAGAATTTAGAAACGAAAATATTAAATGCAAATATGACATCTCTGAATTTACTTTCGAAAAGGGGAATCACTAAAAAGAAGTCCCTGCCTAGATTTTTGTATTAGATTCGTTCAGTTCTTGTATTAGATTCGTTCAGTTCTTGTATTAGATTCGTTCAGTTCTTGTATTAGATTCGTTCAGTTCTTGTATTAGATTTGTTCAGTTGTGTCGCTTTCTCCTATGAAAAATTGTATGTTACCGTTTTAAAATCAACGTATCCAATCAGCAAGACTCGTGGTAGTATCACGTGATCTATGTCCAAATCTTGTGCACGTTGCTGGCGACAGCGGGAGTCCAATCCTGGATAAGTGTGTCGACCACTCAAAAGTATGCACCTGAGATGAACTCCTATTGAAAAAAACAAAGCAGGAAGGACTAATCCTCCCATAGTGCTCTGGAAAGAGACTGGTCCGTTCGGCGTAATGCCTCGTAGCTACCATACATGTCGAATGACTGCTCAAACACGTCCCCCCTTAACTCTCAGAGCTGGGGACACTCGTACAAGATATGCGACTCTGTTTTGACGCTCTCTCTCTCTCTATGCACCAGAAAGGTCATCTCCCAATGTCAAGCGCTCTCTTATTAGCCAACCATGACCTCTCCATGATTGCGAGCACACCTGTCATGGCCTACATAGCAGCAAAAGTACGTCACTTGCACTAAGCATAAGCATATCAAAAATAGGTGAAATAGGAAGAGGCTACACAAAAATCTTAGCAGTGGTGTCACTGGCGTATTGTTAAGGTGGTTGGCATCAATCGTTTACATTGAGCATTTCACTGATAATATTCATAACGAAACAACGACTACAAACGTGTGTCTGCCTTTTACAACGCTGCGTGTTTATAAAACAATATAGATCTAATGTAAAACAATATAGATCTAATGTAAAACAATATAGATCTAATGTAAAACAATATAGATCTAATATAAAACAATATAGATCTAATGTAAAACAATATAGATCTAATGTAAAACAATATAGATCTAATGTAAAACAATATAGATCTAATGTAAAACAATATAGATCTAATATAAAACAATATAGATCTAATGTAAAACAATATAGATCTAATATAAAACAATATAGATCTAATATAAAACAATAGGCCTATAGATCAAATGTAAAACAATATAGATCTAATATAAAACAATATAGATCTAATGTAAAACAATATAGATCTAATGTAAAACAATATAGATCTAATGTAAAACAATATAGATCTAATGTAAAACAATATAGATCTAATGTAAAACAATATAGATCTAATATAAAACAATATAGATCTAATATAAAACAATACAGATCTAATGTAAAACAATATAGATCTAATGTAAAACAATATAGATCTAATGTAAAACAATATAGATCTAATGTAAAACAATATAGATCTAATGTAAAACAATATAGATCTAATAAAAAACAATATAGATCTAATATAAAACAATATAGATCTAATATAAAACAATATAGATCAAATGTAAAACAATATAGATCTAATATAAAACAATATAGATCTAATATAAAACAATATAGATCAAATGTAAAACAATATAGATCTAATATAAAACACTATAGATCTAATATAAAACACTATAGATCTACTACCCTAACAAGGATCTGGAGCAGTAATATCAAGTTTGTATCTCAGACAGATATAGGAAATAGGAGAATATAGTTCAATTATCTATAGACTTGAAGGCGTTGGATTCGGTTTAGTATCATGATTGGAAGCATTCGATCAATGGTGATAGAGTTCGTACTACAAAGGACAATATTCGTGTACTATATTAGCTTATATCAAAATTCGTCCAGCCCAAGCGAGAGCATTAGTTGGTGAATGAATCGGTTAGTCAATCAGCCAGGGCCTCTGCATGTATGTATAGTATATATAGATAGAAAGATAGATAGATTTGTTTTAATGTTAAAAATGCTAAATGGCTTAAAGAATAATTTACATTTCAATACACTAAAATTGCGTACTTTCAATTGTTTCCCATCATCACAGAAAAAAATATTTTATGCATGAGTATAGAAACAATCTTAGGGCAAAGACTTGAGTGGTTTAAATTAAGTGTTTTTATAGACAAAGAAATATCTATAGAAACCTAAAGAATTGGGCAAGACAGTAAGAATCTATTCAATTCTAAGAAACGGGGACATTTGTAATCTTTACTCCAACCTGGTGACGTATTGACAATGTATCTTAACTCCTATGCAATCTATTAAGAGAGAGAGAGAGAGAGCGAGCGAGAGAGAGAGAGAGAGAGGGAGATGACAAGATAAAGAGATCACTGCGAGTAAAGAGCGGGGGTGGAGTAAGGCGTGCCTGTAAAGCACATAAATGTCACCTTACCGGCATGTCACCCTGACCTAGTGACCTGCACGCTCACACCTGACTTGGACACATCGACAACTTCTGCAGATCCCCAGCCAGAGAGGGGAGCTCACATGTCCCCCCTGCTTTGCACAATACAACGTCTCTCAAGGACACGAGTATGACCGTAAACCTTGCACAATATGCTTAGTGATTCAAGGGCATGCATGTGACCTTATATCATCACTCAATTTGACCGGGGTGTCAAGGTCATCCTTATACAACCGCGCAATGTCAAGGTCTTTCGTTCTTTTGTGAGTGTGTGTGTGTTAGTGTAAGTTTGGGAGGAGAAATGTGTGCAGACCAGGATTTAAACCCAAGTTGTTAATTGACATCAATGAATTACAGCTGTACCCCCACCCCCATTTTTAGACAGAATTTCTTACACACTTGCTCCTGTCTTAGACCCCAGGTGGACGACGACTTTGTCTAAGTTACGTGTGACAAAATGTGCAGGCCACAACTGGGTCTCCGTGGTCACATAAAACACAGTACTCTTTCTTAAATGCTGAAACCCAGAGACAATGACTAGGTAATGAAACATTTGTCTTCCTGTAAGAGCATAGCATGAAGTGACCACGATTGTTGTAGCGTACTCTTTATAGCATACCATTACCTTGTCTCTTTTGTTTAGTATGAACTGGCTATGTTTCTATCAGCATCAATCAGCAGATTTCCTTTGCTGATATATGTGAAAGTATTCAACTTAAACTTTATCTGGATAAATCTATTACTAGTATGTTATGTTTTTGCTATTCGACTTTCTGAATGATGGATTTATATGAAAACAATAAAAAGTATTATTGCATAAAAAAATGTTTAAAAAAAAATATTTCAAGAAATGTGTTAAAATTTGTGATGAAGATTTCTACTCGATTTCAGAACAATACTAAAAAACGAATTGTATACGTTTATGTTTAATTACATTTAATTACTGAACATCTAGCCAAAAAAAAAATCGAATATATATCTTTAGAATAAATGCATTTTTTTCCTCAAAATATTTGAAAAAGCTTGCATTAATGTTCCTGTTTCTTCGGTCTTCACTATGTTGGACTCAAATAATTTGTACAATTCTTCTGCCTCTCCGTGTCTATTACTTTGTATCAGTCTTGACTTGATTACAGGGGCGTGTTTTGACAGGGAGAAAAAACTACTACAAACATATAAGAGAGAGAGAGAGAGAGAGAGAGAGAGCACAAAAAATGATAGCGATAGAGACATATAAAGGAAATTATGATCACTGCATGTATTTTATAGTGTGGATTTTTAAAAAAAAATATATTATCAAGCAAGAATAAAATATATTTTAGAACTAATTCCTAATGTTTATAAAAGATGCCCTACTGGACGTTTGTTTACTACTTTGGTTCCGACTATGACTATTTTGACTATTTTTTGGAATGGCACACTTTAATTATATTCTCGTACAAACTGCAGTCCTAAATTGTTTTATTGGATACAAAGGGAAATCAATTCTTTAGTGTTCACAGATATGGCTAAATGTGTAGGGTTTGGTCCTCTTAGATAATTGTATATGCTATTTCTACCAAACCCATTATCGGATCAAGCTGAAACTTTAAACAATTATTAGCAACCTAACGAAACATGATTCAATTAAAAATTAACCAATAAGACAATTAATTATTTTGTTTGATGCTGAATGAGGGAAAAATGTTGATATTATTGAGAGATAAAGTAAGTGCGGAGTTCCACCCCTTATAGCTTTTTTTTTTTTTAAAGAATTTTTAATATTGTGCTTGTTGTGTGTGTGTCCATTCACACCGCGTTCTTCTGTCACTGCCTATGCTCCCTGGTTATAAGTATTGCCTATAAATGTTCAACGAATGGGTTAGGATTTCTCGCGGCTCTAAGTTAAAGCCATATATCGAACGGCAAGTTAGGCAACTGTTTAGGGCTACTAGGGCGTAGGCTCACCTTTGTTTCACTCTACATATAAATCAAAATATTTCGATTATTTTTCTTATCAATTACAGCAGTTAGCTTCTTATCGGCATATATGTGGGTGAACAGGTTATAAATTACCCGACAATTCGGTATCCGCATGTTTCAAAGAGAAGTCGCACATTATTGATGGCAAAGTGATGAAAGCAGAGTCGCTTGTTTTTTACAAAGCTTATATCAGCTCACTCTGTCTGTCTGTCTGTCTGGGTGGAAGTTTGGACACGCTCATTCTCCCACTTCTCATTCTCGGATCAAGTTGAAACTTTGTGCAATTATTCATTGTCGATGACAACACATGATCAATCAAAAATTTTAGTAAATTAGTTAATCAATCAGTCGTAATTTTTTTTTTCTATACAAATATAATAGGGCCTACTAAGGTTATGGGAGATAAGCTAATTTTTAAAACCAATAATAGACTATAAAAATATAACACTTATACATCGTTTAGGCTCGAGTTTGCATTTAGCCATAGCAGGAAGTATATGTTGGAATTAATTTTAAAAGGCAGCAGGGAAACCTTCAACCAGATAGCCCTCCAACCCCACCCCTCTTGTCCACATAGGTGATGGTGCCAAAGCGCACCGAGCCTGCTCTAGAAGCATCAAAGTTGTGTTAAACAAAAATAATAAGAGAATATATTTCCAAGCGCACAAATTTATTATTATTTATCTGGATCTATTGAAAATCAATGACATGATTGATTCAAAATAATTGATGCAATTTCACTCTATATAGGCTTTGCTCTTTCTTTTAAATAGTAATTGTCAATATATTTTACTTGTCATTTATTTGTTTGTAGAGTGTAGGGCCCTTTACCTGACTACCTATATCAAGCTCTGGTATCTGAAGGTCTTCCTTATGCGAATAATGTTTGGCGTCTTGGTAAGCAATATACACCTGGCCTGGGGGCGAAGCGCCCCTTTTTGGTGTAAGGTATGCGCTGCACGTGTGTAATTAAATTTTAGTTGTTTGTTTTGTGAGATTGAATAATACTGTGCCCCCCCCCCCCCCCGACTCTCCACCTCAGACTCCGTAGCGTTCATCACCAATGGTTGGAACAAAGTATCACGTGCTGCTCCTCGAGATGAGACTTTCAAAAGATAATTGAAAAATGCCGAGAGGTAGACAGGCGATCAGGTTAGATAATACGTCACACGGGACCAGCCATCTTTGATATACGTCAACATATGGGTTTTTTTAATAATTAAAAATAGGGATTATATTTTTAATCGATGATGCCGCAAGACCAATATCAATCGATCCAAGTATTTTTAAAAAACAACAACACTATATTTTTCCATTTTACATTATAATGATTCATTTCAGCTTTACAACACTAGAGATTCACTCCAAGTCCGTTATGTTGACTTTGAGCAGTTTGAAAGCTAATTAAAATATAAATCAATTTTATAAATGAATAAATATGATTGCAGAATGTGAGAAGGAGAAGGCGTGGCGTTAGAGACAACATTATTTTAAAAGTTTTATTGAAAATCTTTTAGAAGCCAAGGTTCTGGATCAAAGCAAACAGTTGGATCAGGAGACATCAGACTAGACTACTTGTTGCTAAATATAGAACAACGGACTAGTCTGTTTCAATACATTGGTAGCGAACGTTGGGATGTAACTTGTTTAGAAAATCTATTCGCAAAAAAAAACAACAAAAAAAACAACATAATAATTTAAAAAAAAAACAGCTTATAGTAGGGGAAGAACTGTACATTTATAGCTGCATGGTCGAGATGGCTGCCTGGTCAAGATTGCTACATGGTCGAGATAGCTGTCTGGTCATGATGGCTGCCTGCTCAAGATGGCTGCCTGGTCAAGATGCCTGGGTGGTCGAGATGGCTGCCTTGTCGTCTGTTACGCTCTGAAGTGATGATGGAGCCCTGTCCAAGTCTGTCGGCTGCAAGATACGAATGTTCATTTCTGAAGGAATGTCCGAAATGTATAAAACAAAACAGACAATTACTTAAATGACTTCGTGTGTCAGAGCAATAAAAAGTTCAATCATTTATTTCCCGGGTAACTGTCAAACGCAGAGGTGGCCCTCGATAAGTCAATCCTAGGCTCCTCTGTTTTCGATATTTTAATCAGGAATATTAAATGCTTTGAATTACGAACTATCACCAACCACAATGACTCCTCCCTCCTTATACATTATTCATTTAAAGCAAGCTTGCATACGATCACTTGCATCCAAGGCGTGAGGCCCTGCTTGCCTCCTGTCTGAATACAGCCAGTGTGAACACTGCGAGATTCTCTACTGTAGACCAAGCGATAGCAACATATTAGAGTCCTGGTCAGAGTGAACTACTTTTAAATAACACGAATCAATACCAATTAAATCTTGTTTGATGTGAAATCAAATTAATGACAGCATCTGGTGTATGTAGCATTTCCCCGTGTCACCACAACTTGAGTGGAGTTCCGAAATCAAGTGTGCATAGCATGAGGTAAACAAGCAAACATAGCTTATATGGAGTGAAGAGAGACCACCATTCAGTCGCTGCCAAATACTGCAAGTTTTATATAACCTTTTTCTATATAAAACAAATTTAAGAGAAGACGACTAACTGATTCAACCAATTAGTTAATTTTGTTATTGATTCGTTTCTTGTCGTTGACAATGGCTATTTGGTGCACACGTTCAATTTGATGAGAGAATGGGAAATTGGAGAAAACAAAAAGTTAAAAGAATCCACCCAGACAGACAGACGGACTGAGTTGATATAACATTTGTAAAAAGAAGTAAGGGCACGCTAACCCTTAGAATAACATTATGTCTATTTTTAGAAGGCTGAAACAGAAGATCAACGAATACAGTCACAATCTGGCTTGTATGACAATGTGTGTTCACAAGATTCATTCTAATTGCTTGTTCAAAAGCGAAATAAAAATAAAAAATCCTTTTTTAAAAAACAAAGTATATCTAAGGGGAAGAGCTCTCCCTTACAAGTATATCTCTCGATTATGTGTAAGTTATTTCCCTTATTCAACATCAGACAAAATAATGAAATACCAATAATTGATTGACTCAATGGTTAATTTTTTTTTATCAATCCATGTTTTGATGGTACAGTCAAGAATTCTATAAAACATCCACTTGATCCGGTGGAGACGAAATAGCGTGAACAATTACCTAAGGAGACAAAACCCTACAAATTTAGCCATATCTGTGAATACTTAAGGATCAATTTCTCTTCTTGGTTTCAAATAAAGTAATTAATGACCACCCATTAATTCATTAGTTGGTTTTTATTCCTAGAATGGGTTTAGGAGAAATAACGTCTAGACATTTTTTTACCCGACAGACCAGAGTGTTTTGATCTAAGCTTCATAATAAGGTTTGTGTCTTCTACTCAGCATCTCTTAAAAACAAAATATCAAAATTGTACCCTCATATACTTGAATCCCTGGCTATCTAACTATTAAACAGTCCAAGCCGAATCCTTCCCCCCCCCCCACCCACCCAAAGTCTAATCTGACCAAACTATTAAAACATCACAGTATTGATTACTAAGTTCTAATGTGATAATGAAGAACTGCAAGAATAACACTAGGTGCACGAGTTCAATCAATACTGTGACACTGATCATAAAAATATAGAGGTGATGCGTCAATCCATCAAGTAAGAAAACATATAAGTCATCACATGGAAAACCTCTGTTCGGTGTCATCCTCTTCAGGGCCGGCTATAAACATAGTGAAGCCCATGCATTTAGTTCCTTTTTTTTTGGTCATTCTATAAGAATACAAGCAGGTAAAGGTCAGGTAAAGAAAAAAAAAGGTAATAGTTAAAACTTGAGATCCAATCAGTTTCTTGAATAGCTTGTCTCCTGTACTAATGCACGAATGGGAATAGGAAATGTAATTAATTCAGAGGTCTAAGATTAAAAAGCTGCATGAAAAGAGATGCTGCTCTATTTTGTTTGTTCGACCAGTGAACGTGACAAGGATCCAAACGTCTCTGTGTCTGGTCACTCAATGACCTTCTCTTTGTCTTGTGTCTGCTCTCTTTGGTCGAGTGTTGGTGTTTAAGAAATAAAGAGTTCTAGTAATCATAAACAATTTCCAATAAGCTCTTGATTCTTCGAAAGTCAATTTATAGATGCGTAATCTAATATATAAAGCAAAAAGTAAGGCGTATGTATGTATGTATGTCACCGCATAGAAATCAAAACCATTTGACCAATCTTGATAAAACTTGGCAGAAATGTTCCTTGGGTACTAACTTAGACCGTAGTGTATGCATTGTAGCCCTAGAACAAACTTAAGACCCTCAAAAAAAAAAGTTAACCAACTCTTTGAAAGCATTATAGCTTCATCGATCTAGCCATGTTTACATGAGGAAAGATCAAAAGGATCTAGATCTAGATCTAATTTTAAGAACTGCACTTTGCGCAGATAGTTTTTTACTTTTACACATGAAAATACAAAATATAGTCCATTGATTTCATTATTTCATAAATTAAACCTTCAAATTTGTGTTTCAAAAGCATTTTTTTTACATAAATTCGTTCCTTATATCTGCGAATGTAGAATTCCTGATGAGCATTCTTTCATTAGACAATACCGTAATACATCTTTCTATTCCTAGGTCTAAAACTCTAATTCAACTTTAAGATGATAAGAACTTCTCTTCGCAAAAATAGTTTTATACTTTAACACATGAACATACTAATTATGGTTCATTCATTTCATATTTTAATCAAATTAACATTCAAATTTGTTTTTCTAAAGCCCTTTTCATGCATTCGTTCGCTAAAGCTGCGAAGCCGTGTTAAGATATATTCTAATAGTTTCATTCATTTGCGTACATCTAATTAAAAAGGTCACGCATGCGCACGTGCCAAATGAACTCTATCCAAGCCAATATTTAACTCTAGATTACTCTAGATCTAGATCTATGTCTAAATCAAGATCTACTTTATTCTTTCACACGTGAACATACAAAATTAGGTCTATTCATTTACAATTTATGTATATGTAGGCCTACAAGCAAATGTTTTTATTTGAAAAAATGGATTTAAGTCGATTAGCTATTTTGACAGCACAATTCATACTATTTTTACATTTACGCATTCGCTTTACTTATAACATTATTTTTTCGTTGAATTGTTTACAAACCACTCTCAGTGACTCTGTGACAGTTACACGCAAAAAAAAAAAACAGCGGGCCGCGGGAAATATATGTCTAGTGTTAGATAAAATGTGAACATTTCAATCACCTTCACCCACCTTCACCTATCGTTTGGTTAGTCTGTTGAATCGTTGGGGCAACACACAAGATCTGTTGACCGCCTTTCTCCATTACTCTCTGTCAATTTCAATACACAGCTTCAATTGTCTTTCCCCTCGTTTCTTTAACAGGCATTCTATTTCTATTTCTCTCTCTCTCTCTCTTTCTTTCTCTCTTTCTCAATCTCTTTATCTCTCTCTTCCTCTTTCTCACTCTCTTTATATATGTTTCTCCCTCTTTCTCACTCTCTTTATCTCTCTCTTTCTTTTTCTCACTCTCTTTATCCCTCTCTCTCTTTTTCTCACTCTCTTTATCTCTTTATTACTCTCTTTCTCTCTCACTCTCTCTCTCTTTCTCACTCTCTCTTTCTCACTCTCTTTATCTCTCTCTTTCTTTTTCTCACTCTCTTTCTCTGTCTCTCTCTCTTTCTCACTCTCTCTTTCTCACTCTCTTTATCTCTCACTCTCTTTATCTCTCACTCTCTTTATCTCTCTCTCTTCTCACTCTCTTTCTCTCTCTTTCTCTTTTTCACTCTCTTTATCTCTCTCTCTTTCTCTCTTCTCACTCTCTTTATCTCTCTTTCTACCTCTCTCTCTTTCTTTCGCTCTCTTTCTCTCTCTCTCTCTCTCTCTTTCTCTTTCTCACTCTCTTTCTTTTTCGCTTTTACCCCGTGACTCAGTAATTAGTTTCCCTCCATCTATTATTCCTTATCTCTCTCTCTCTTTCTCGCTCTTTCAATTGTTTCCCCACCACAACTCATCACCTCCATTTATCTTTTCCTGTCAGTCTGATGACTTTGTATTAAGTCTAATCTATAATAGAAAACTGATCAAGTAAAAAGGTCATTATTACCAATGTTTGAAATATCAAGTTGTTAACTAAACAAAATGTAGGCTATTTTTTCAACTTTTACCTTCTTTCAGTTTGACAATGACAAACATTTTAGCCAGTGGAAGAGAGTTGTACAAGAGATTATGAAATCAGTTTAGAAAAGTAAGACGTAATCAGCGGCGTAGCTAGCAATTTGTCTTCATTTGGAGGCCCTGGGGCTTGACCTCTGCATTTTGACATTCGACATGATGACAAGAGATAATGGCGTAATATTTAATAATTAAATTGAAAAAAATTTCGAACAATCATTTGGGGGTCCCCACTGGACGTAATGGTAACATCAGCAGCACCACAGACATAAGCTGCACCATTAAATCTAACAGTTGGACTAACATTCACATAATGAACGAGGACATCCATTTTACATTTGATGTCAGTACAATAGCACACAATAAGCGCGAACTACTTCATGGCTCAAGTGTAAGAATACACAACAAGAAATAATCAAACAGTTCTACTGTGTGTGAAAGCCTTGCCACTTCTTGCCTGTCCTGCCCCGGGGGTCAAGTGTAGATCCATCAATAAGAATGTTGATGTGCTGTTTAGTCAGGTATTCAATTTTATAAAACCACCAGACTAAAAGATTTCCTTTCAGACACATTTAATCTAGGGACGCAGCAGCGTAACAAGTGTAAGTGTCCCCAGGTGCAGACATGCAGTAAGCTCTTATCTTAACTTCTATAATACAGAGGTTACTTCAAAAAAGAAGATGATTACGTCCTACGCGTCATGCATCTAGTCATGCATGCTAACCAATGAATTCTGCCAAGTCACTGGTATCACCTCCATCACTAGGCCCCACTCCAGGAAACTAAATATCAATAAGATTAATTATGATTTTTTTTTCTGAGACGAACGTAACTTTACTTAGAACATGTGTAATGCAATGACAGTTAACAAAGGACTTTGACCAGAATTTCATAATGTAATCATAAAGATCAGCGTACACTATAGAATTTAGTCATTTAATCGCGACATTCTGCATAGTATTAAGTAATCAACAAGCTCGTAAAAATATAAGAAAAACTTTTGATAAAAAGCCGACAAGCCATCAGCATTCCTGTTTCTCCAATATATCATCTCCTTCATTCGCTTACATCAAACTACTTGCAGGAGTTGGCGGCGGGCAGGATTTGATCTAAGGATAATCATGATGACAACCCCTGAATGCTAACACCGTACTGCTTGGTAGCCATCCAGCGTTGAATAATAGGTAAAAAGACTTTGTATCTTCCTTGGTGCAGACAATGAGCCGCAACAGTTTCAAGGCATGAACGAATGCTTAAGATACTAAGATCCACGTACTCCATAGGCAGTCTAGAGATTAGAAATGTATTTTTACATTTTGGCCTGTCCTTTAATTATCAGAATTAGATATATTGTCACGTGGTGTACGCGTCAATGTTGCTTTAGTTTTATAAACAATAAACAACGTGTTTATATGTCGAAAAACAACAGTAACTTTCCAATAGTTCTAAAAATAGCCAAAGGAATTTTAAAAAGTAAGGAACTCTCTGGTTCTTTTCTTGCCTGTGGAAGAAGTTTACTTCAGAGAGGGAAATACTTCAAGGTATGACAATAAGAGAGTCGATCAACAAGTTGAAAACTTTAAAGTGATGTCTACTTTTGTAAATCTATCATTGAAATTAGGTTATAGAGTGTGTCGAGAGTGTGTTGAGAGTGTGTCGAGAGTGTGTTGAGAGTGTGTGTGTGTGTTCAATCTTTTCATGACCTCTACTTGCAGAATCCAAATATTTTATTTAATTCTCTAACAGAGGGCGTATCTCCTTTTAGCTTTCCGATTTTTGTTTCTATATATTTTATATCAAAACAAAATTAATGAATGACGACTACTTGATCATATAATTGTGTCAAGTTTTTAAATTGTTTCATGTGTTGTTATGAACAACTGTGTGCAAAGTTTCAACTTGATCCGAGACTGGGAAGTGGGATAAATTACGTGTACACACTTTGTACCAGACAGACACGAACGAGATTGTAATAAGTGAGTTGATCTAAGCTTTGTAAAAATATTACAATGTATTCACCATCAAATTCCATTGTAATGCACACACACACACACACACACAGACATAAACATATATAATTTGTGGGGGGGAAAAAGAGAGCACTCTTAGCTAATACTTCAAAGTCTAGCTGAGTGATTCTATAGCACTAATTATTGACACGATTTTTTTTATGGTTCAAACTTTTGTCCCTTTTAGCAAACATACAATTTTCAACAAACTTGTGTGTGTGTGTGTGTGTGCCGTTTGAAACTACTACATTAAATTTTGCTTTTGAAGTTTAAACCCATTCCATGCATGACCAGTTTAAATGTCAAGGTGAACAATGTAATAGCAATATGTCAACAAATCTTTTTTTTTCCTTCCGTCACTCTCGCTCTCTCCCTCCCCCCCCCCCCCACCAATAACTTAACTCATTGATAGTGCAGTGCCCTGGCCAAATGTATTACGCTATTAAGTATAATTTAAGCGACCATCTAAAGTAATTTTGAAAAATTAACATGATTCTGAATATTGAATAACGAAATCTTGTTGATAATATATGGATGCCAAACAAAATCAAACTATAAATCATTTGGTGAAAAGAATATATTTAAGAGTTTTATAGCCTTAAAGAACAATGTATACCATATGTCTAGACTGTTTATATAGACGTAGGTGTCGGTGTGTTGCTAGGCAACGTGAAGTTGGCCAACTCGAACTCAAAGGATTGATGTTTATTTGTGTGTTTGGTTGCTTGTTCTCGTGAGAGTGTGCAATCATTTCACTTGTACTACCCAAAGTGCTCAGATATTATCAACGGGTTAAAACGTCTCTTGCGATTGGCTAATTTTGGCTCCGGCTTTAGCTGGAATTATGTGAGATATTTTTAGCTTCTATTTAATACAATTGATGTCGGATGATGGTTGGCCTATAGTTGTATGTGTGTCTAAGGGATTCTCGTGGTGGACGCTTAGTGCTAATACAAACTCAATGTATTCTACAAAACACAATTATTTTTAAACTAGAGACAAATCTTTGGGTCACACAATTATTTTTAAACTAGAGACAAATCTTTGGGTCACACAATTATTTTTAAACTAGAGACAAATCTTTGGGTCACACAATTATTTTTAAACTGGAGACAAATCTTTGGGTCACACAATTATTTTTAAACTAGAGACAAATCTTTGGGTCACACAATTATTTTTAAACTAGAGACAAATCTTTGGGTCACACAATTATTTTTAAACTAGAGACAAATCTTTGGGTCACACAATTATTTTTAAACTAGAGACAAATCTTTGGGTCACACAATTATTTTTAAACTAGAGACAAATCTTTGGGTCACACAATTATTTTTAAACTAGAGACAAATCTTTGGGTCACACAATTATGAACAATTACAATTGGTTTGCGACTTGAAGACCCATCTTGTGACCTACATATTTAACAGCATTTGATACAGATGAAATGTAGTCTTCTGTATGTCATAATGATTTGTAGGAAAATATAGGTAAATATAAACAACTATATTGATATATCTAGGGCTAGTTAGGATAGGAATATATATAGATATTTAGGAATATATACAAATTATGTAATAATATATAGATATATATTGGAGTATTAAGGAATATATAGAAATAAGTGGAAATATATTGAAATATTTAGGACTATGTAGGAACATTTATTGATATATTGAAATCAGTAAAACGAAATTGTATAACTAGGAGATAAGAAAATAATATAAATTAAATTAATAATAGAAAATGCGTTGACATCGGATTTTTAAACTTCAGAAAGAAATGCTTCAAATATGAAGCTGTATTAGCTACTATTAATGAAATATTTTGCCCTACGTCAAGTTTTCAATAACTTTCTGTTTATAAAACTGTTCAATAATGGTGTGTATTTGATAAAACTGTTCAATAATGGTGTGTATTTGATAAAACTGTTCAATAATGGTGTGTATTTGATAAAACTGTTCAATAATGGTGTGTATTTGATAAAACTGTTCAATAATGGTGTGTATTTGATAAAACTGTTCAATAATGGTGTGTATTTGATAAAACTGTTCAATAATGGTGTGTATTTGATAAAACTGTTCAATAATGGTGTGTATTTGATAAAACTGTTCAATAATGGTGTGTTTTATTGTTAGAAGTCGTGTAACGACATAACTGACTTCTCGTTAGAAGTGGGAGCTTTTTGATAACATCATTTTTTTGCCTCCTCCGAGTTGGAGTCGGCTTGATCTTATTAGGTACTACGTGAGAGTAAAAATTTTAGCATTGGCTCTAAACTCCGGCTGACACAGTCATTACACGTGTCGAGCATGCCAAGTTCATGTCAGCCAGAGCTAAGTGCTTCCCTAAAACACCTGCGCCACCTATACAGGAGTAAGAGAAAATTGTGTCATTTTCTGTAGGACTATCCCAGATTTGCCAAATTCTGTTTAGAATTATACAGGAAGCCACATGCTCTTAACTTGTTTTGAAACAGGGCTTTTGGTAGAGAGGATGTCAGCCTCTTCTCATTCACAGGAGCTGCGAGCTGGTCTGTCATTGTGACTTCTCGATGGTCCAAGGTTCATACCCTGCCAGCTGCCATCCCCCGTCGTCCTGCTGGGGTTTTGGACTAGAAGAAAATATCTCTGAAGGAACATCCGCAACATGTACACACATTTTACATGGACTTTGATAATGACGATAATGACGATAATATCGATGACAGCAATGAAGTTCAAGTTTGATACCTTAAAAATTAACGCTAGGAACAAGAAGATGCTTAAATTAAAAAAAAAAAATAAAATGATTTTTTTTTATTTTGATAATTTTTTAAAAAGATCTAAACGTCACAAACATGAAAGCTGTATCAGTATCGGGGACCGTCATGAATTAGAAGTAACATAGATATTAATACTACCGTATCATGCAACTAAAATATGCCGAGAAAAATAAGGCTTATTGTTGCAAACAATATCTTTTGGTTATTCAAAAATATGATGTATATCTAAAAACAAAATCCTTTATCTTAATTCTTTTTTTTTTTCAGCTTTTTCGACTAAGTGAGAAACAAAAGTGCCTTTAAACTTCTACATAGTCTTATATTTCAGCACTATGAAACATCAATAACAAAACCACTGGGCAAGACACTGGTCTACGATGGAAACGCAGCACAACACCGAGATATGAAAAGCCAACAAACTGGCAGATGTTTGAACACAAAACACACACACAGCAGGATCAGGTTAAATATGTTGCGGAGACAGACAATCTCAACCAGATACACATAGAATCAGTGAGCCTTGAGAGGCATTTAAGGATGCTATTCTATTTTCCATACTTTTTTAACAAGCCTGGTCAAGTTCTTGACTCTGAAATTCTTTGGCCTTCAAACAGATACTAAAATGAGAACTAGTCAAACTTCTGAAGACTTGATACTTCATAGCACAAACATTCGCGTCTTTATTTTCACTCCCTCCAAATAATTAAGGGATGGGTTGGCGTAGGGGGGCTATGTAGTGTCGCATACGCCCTCCCCGTAAATTAGATGGCACCTATGTTTATAATAAAATAACTACATAAGTGACTGTTACTTTAAAAACATGACAAACCTTTTTTAAAAATATAGAACTATAGTTCGATTTAAAATCAAGGAGGACAACTTTGTTTCGATTTTATTTCAAATAAGAGAAGATAACAAAAGCAAGTAAAGTTCCCTATTCAGACCTTGCGGTCTATAGGGCATACCATGAAAAGGTCATCAGTTACTGTGGTCAACGGTTAACGAGGATGTCATGTGACCAGCACAACGACCAACCGCTTTTACTTTCCCCAACTAATGCTAGGTACCCATTAGAGCTGAGGCGCCCAAAGATCCCGAGATTAAAAATCTTCAGCAGTCTTCACCAGGATTCGAACCTGGGACCTTGGTTCGGAAGCAAAACGCTTTATCTCTGTCTATCTATATAATTGAATCATATATTTAGATAGATGATATGTACTATGAAAATATAGAAGAAATGACCTTACTATAAACACCTACATTACATCAACCCAAATTATCCAATGTTCTGTTACTACTGTAACACTGGGCATGCATTTATTACACTGTATATATTTATTCAAACACTAAGCAATAACATTATAATTAATTCTATATCGTGTGTACCCCCCCCCCCCCCGGTCCAGAAACATACCAATAGAAACTACACTATTATAACTAAGTCTTATTAAATGCATTACCCTGTCATCCATTTAACCGCAATTACCCCCATTCGTCTTACAGCCAATCCGTTTCTCCATGGGGTAAACCAACTTTTATCACTGCATTGCAGTTACCTCTGTACTGTCTTCTGTAGCCACTCCCCCCCCCCCCAACATCAACACGAAAGCAAAACGTATGAATCACTGCAGGCTGTATGTTACTTCAGATTCAATGGGTGTCATTATGTTTTTAATACATTCCCCGTCTGTCTAGATGTGTCTAATTGTGAGTATGTCGTTACGAAGGTGTGTACGTTTGATGTGTGTGCGCGTATGTGCTACGTGCAAGTGCGGTGTGTGTATCCTTGCCATGTGTGTTAGGTGTGTGTTAGGTGTTTTTTGCGAGCGGTGTATGTATGTTTATTAAACGTTTATAAATCATTTAATCTATTGTCCATAAACAATGGCAATTTTCTAATTTGGTAACTTTAAAAAAAAAAGTAAAAAAACAAACAAACAACGTAAAATACCCTTTTGAAATCTTTCGCTTTATAATAATGTAACCGGTATCTTTGGTTGACGGTGAACGAGGGTGTCATGTGGCTAGCATAACCACTACCCGTCTATACTTCCAACTAACGTCAGGTACCCATTAAAGTTAAATAGACTAAGGTGAGACCAATTTTTAAAGAAGGCCTCAACACTGACCTGTGACATAGCAATCTGTGGGCAGTAAAGACGAATAGCTTGTCGCCACGTCACAGGTCCCACGTCACGGACTGTGACGTGACAACGAACTATTGGTCTAAACACAGGTGGCGACGTCGCAGGTCAAATTCTCTGGCTTTCCATAACGATTCATCTAGACTTAGGGGCGTCCTAACATCCCAAAAATTCAACAACCCAGAGATTCACCCCCTAATTAAAGAAGCCAATCACCTTACCAATCAGCCATCTTTTCTTTATAACATAGATACATACTATTTAACTTAACTCCACTACTCACAGAAATCCAATGTCATAAATATAGATTTAGAACTTATTACCGTCTGACACAAATCATTTCAGTAACATGTAAGTACTTGAAGTCCTGACCCCCAACTTTCGTCAAGGTTCATTGACAATGAATATTTTATGTAATGCCACGTAGTTCTGAACAGGGATGGGTTTAAAGTAAGTGTAAGTTACAACACGAGTTTAAGTGTAAGTTACAACACGTGTTTAAGTGTAAGTTACAACAAGCGTTTAAGTGTAAGTTACAACACGTGTTTAAGTGTAAGTTACAACAAGTGTTTAAGTGTAAGCTACAACAAGTGTTTAAGTGTAAGTTACAACAAGTGTTTAAGTGTAAGCTACAACAAGTGTTTAAGTGTAATTTACAACAAGTGTTTAAGTGTAAGTTACAACAAGTGTTTAAGTGTAAATTACAACAAGTGTTTAAGTGTAAGCTACAACAAGTGTTTAAGTGTAAGTTACAACAAGTGTTTAAGTGTAAGTTACAACAAGTGTTTAAGTGTAAGTTACAACATGTGTATAAGTGAAAGTTACAAGTGTTTAAGTTTAAGTTACAACAAGTGTTTAAGTGTAAGTTACAACACCTGTTTAAGTGTAAGTTACAACACGTGTTTAAGTGTAAGTTACAACAAGTGTTTAAGTGTAAGCTACAACACGTGTATAAGTGAAAGTTACAAGTGTTTAAGTGTAACCTACAACAAGTGTTTAAGTGTAAGTTACAACCAGTGTTTAAGTGAAAGTTACAACAAGTGTTTAAGTGTAAGTTACAGCAAGTGTTTAAGTGTAAGTTTCAACAAGTGTTTAAGTGTAAGTTACAGCTAGTGTTTACAACAAGTCTTGTTGACTTTATCTGATTGTTAAGGCCTCCGCGCGGTGTTGATTCTTGGCAATCTGTCTAGTGTAGATCTGACTGGAAGTAACGCTGAACTCAACTACTTCAATAACACCGGCGAAAGGCCGAAACAATCAAATATGTAGTCGACGCTGATATGTTGTTCTATAAAGATATTTAATACTCAAGAAGGGAATCGTCCGATGTCGGTTATGTCGTACTCAAGTCTTCTACTCTACAAGAAGCGTCCTCCTTTTGCGTCACTTAGAGCGTTCTTATTTTTTAAAGATCTGTCACGTCACTTGTCGCTAATTAAAACTTTCCCCTTATTCCCGAAACAAATAACTAAATCCTAATCATGTCATAACACTGATACGTATCCTCACCGATTGAGAGCTTGTATCATGTACTAATATGAACAGCGAATATCGTTTCCCAAAGATATCGGAGATTCTTTAAAAAAAATGGTCTTTGATCGAATCTTTAAAGATTTACATGTACTATTCGAGTGGAAGTCAAAAGATCAATCAGCCTTATTATGAAAGATGTAGGCTTTGCCTAAAATTTAAATGCGCAATAAAGTTTAGAGTAACACTTGTTATAATTCTGTTAATAATAATAATAATAATAATAATAATCTTTATTATCCGTAAGGAAACGTTTACTAGATAGGACAATCCCAAAGTGAGTTTATTGTCTTTGATTAGATTGTTTTTATAGATTAGTAAAAGATATAAATAAATTGTGACGTTACTCATTTAGATGCCGGCGGACTTCTGTGATCTTATTGTTTCTGTTGGTGAATTGAGCAGACTTTATGAGTAAATTGTTTACATATTTGTAGAAAAACCTAACCATTTCTTAAAACAGAAATGGAAAAGTGGTTTGAGTGCTGGGACAAGTCCCAAAAAGCCCGTGGAGTCTGGGAACGCATGAGGCGCCCTGATCGCACTTCCCCGTGGTGGAGGCTGTCCAAGACTGAGCAAGCTTCTTCTTCTTCTTCTTCATCGTTCTCATTGTTATGTTGGAGTGTTCATATGACTAGACCAATACATGAGATGAACTGCGCAGTGGTTTCCAAATCAGGGAGCTCTCCATATAGTTTTCTTTCTATTGGGGTGATTTGGGGCCAATGTCTTATACGGGCCTCTTGGTAGAGAGAGCAGTTTTGGAGGACGTGGTCGGCATTTTCTGGTGATACTCCACATGGGCAGATTTCACTGGTTCCAATTTTGAGCTTCCGGAACATGTGTTGTCGCATTCTGTTGTGTCCGGTCCTGAGTCGAAAGATTAGACGTTGGTCTTGTCGGGATAGCTTATAGTAAGCATCATCTTTCTTGTGATTTGGATGGGAGCTCGTCCATTTCTCATTTATTTTATCTACAATTAATTTCTTCATTTCTTCTGGATAGAGAGCAGAGTTTACTTGTGAGTTTGTTCTCCCACTCTTGGCGAGTGTGTCAGCCTTCTCATTTCCTGCTAGTTGTATGTGAGCTGGTATCCATTGAATGACAGTTTTTTTGCTGTTGTGGTTGAGCTTTGTGAGTGCTGTTCTGAGGTTTTTAATATAAGGGGAATCAGAGTTTTGCAGGCTTTGGAGGGTTGTTTTTGCGTCTGTTAGAAAGACAATCTGACTGTGAGGGGAACTTGGATGATTTGCTAGCATGGTAGCAGCTAGTGCTAGTGCTTCCCTTTCTGCTCTGTGACTGTCAGAGAGCTCTCCAGTTGCAAAGGATTTTTTCTAGTTTTCCTCCATCTGGCCATTCGATAAGTATTCCAGCTCCTCCATTTGTGGTGGCTTTATGGGATGAGCCATCCGTGTAAACTCTGATCCACTGATTGCTAGGGTAATTGGTATGTAGAAAACAGTTCACTATTTCCTTGAGCTCTGTTGGTCTGTAATCAGATTTTCTTTTTATGTTTTCAATATGGTCCCTTATAGTAGGAAGAGGGCTTTCGTCCCAGGGTGGAGATTCATTATAGTGTATCGAGGATTCCAGAGTAATTTTTTCAAGTTGGTGTTTCTTTTTTAGGTTTAGAGATTCCTGTATGAAATTGGTCCTTTTGAGACGGTTTTTTGTGCCAGTTTTGTGGATTTTTGTTCTGAGTGGGTGCCTCTCCAAGGTTTCCAATTTTGTGAATTGGGAAAGGATTTTTATTTCTCTTCTTTCATCCAGAGAGATCAGGGCAGCGGTTTCCTCCATAGCTCTTATGGGTGTTGTTTTGATTGCTCCTGTCATTATCCTTAGACCAATATTTTGAACCTTGTCTATTTTTCTAAGGTTGGTTTGGGCTGCTGAGCCCCATGCTGTGGCACCATATTCTAGTACAGGTCTTACATAACTGGTATAGGTCTTTTTCAGGATGTTGTGATTTGCTCCCCAATCTGTGCCAGCTAATTTTTTCAAGAGGGATAGTCTCTGGATGCCTTTACTCTGTGTTTTATCTATTTGGTTTTTCCAGGTTAGTCTCGGGTCATAGGTGACTCCAAGATAAGTAGGGCTGTCATTTTTTTCTAAAGCTTCCTTATCTAATGCTATTATAGCACATATTTCTCATGGCTATGGCCAAATTTCGATTCACGGTGCCCCAGCTGCGGGGAAGAAGAGGAAACCGTGCCTCATATTCTGTTTGACTGTCCCAGACTTGCTGATCTCCGCCTCGACAGGTCTGGGAAACCAAAAATTCTCGACCTGTATGGTGACGCGTACGCACTATGCAAGACAGCAGGGTTTCTGTCCAGGGCTTTTGCAAGAGATGATTTAAGCCTCTCAGGCCCTCACTCAAATGGAGTTTGATGATGATGAACCATTTCTTACTCCTCTTCCCCTCGGATACTCGCGCGAATGGAAACGAGTGACCGTTGAAAAAGTATACCACATTTATTCTCATACAACGCACGGTTAATGTTTCCTTGAAAATGTCAAAATACATTGAACTTTTCTGAGTATTTTTTTCTCTCTATAAAGTTTCGTAACCTAGATATTATTTTACTGTTACGCAATTTCAAAACATTTACCTATCTCGAGAATACATGTAGAACTAGATGGCCCTTAAACGCACATGAGCCTATCCTAATGAACTAAACGGTTGTGGCTAACGCAAGGGAATTACGTCCGATTGGCTTAAGTTTGAACCAATTTTCGCCAGCCATGACTCACTGGTAAGTGCTGATGACAAGTCAAGGTGGCTCATTTAATGATTTGAATTAGATCTTGATCTGGTGATTATTGTCAGCTTTTTTTTAGTATATGCATGAATTTACCTGTGAAACTTGATGTAAGAAATTATACTTTTATCATTAGATCTATGACGATCAGTTTTGCGTTTCATATATAGATATATAGCACTAGAGCAGTTTTAGGCTTAAAAGTATTAGATTAGGTGAAAAGCTAGTATTAGGAAGTAAGAGTACATTTAGTTAGTAGAGTACTTATAGGCGATGAAGCTAGTAAAGTACATCTAGTTAGTAGAGTACTTATAGGCGATGAAGCTAGTAAAGTACATTTAGTTAGTAGAGTACTTATAGACGATGAAGCTAGAATTGCTAGAGGAGATAGAACTGTTGAAATGGAGCAGAGAAGTCTTAGAAAGTAGAGTTCAGAAATTTATAAAGCTTGAATAGATTCTTAATCTACAATAGTCTTCTGTAAAACGCTCATTGTAAGCTGTTCAAGACACTAAACTAGATCTAATATACAGGGCCGGCATTACTAATTGCGGGGCTCAATTTAATAGATGTTTGCGAGGCCCCTCTTAAATTAAAAAAACAAACAAACAAATGTTACTATTATTTAGATTTTAGATCATTTTAGTAACATTTTTTATACAACATGCCTAGGAAGCAATTTCAAATGCCATAGTCACCAGTGGGTTCATTAAAGTTACGTCAATCAAATATGTTAACCTTTTAAGTCCTAAATCTTTCAAAGCCTGATAGTAATGTGCTAAATGTAAATTGCATGGACCCTGCCAGGCGCATGGCCCAATTTGGAGCAATCGGTCAAATCGGCCCCTGGCTGGCCCTGCTAATTGAAGTAATAAATATATATCTATATTCAAAAGGATACCTTCCAGACGAGGGTATTGAGTGTTGGCTTTAAAACACCGGCGTATAAGTTATCTAAATAATGTAAGGTTTTCATCTTACCGTGATAGTTAAGTAGAAAGATAATCCTTTATGTATCCATGAATAAATAAATCCAGTCCTGCCTGAAAACAAAACTAGAACATGTTTCAGTCTTTGGTCCAAACCACCAACTCAACAATGGTAGATCTAGTCATCCTGACAGAAGAGACTCTACAGAAATGACGTCGTGAACTCCTGACATTTTTACCGTGAATCGTAGTCTTCTAGCTCTCTCGCAATTTATTTGTTCTCACCCCTGTCGAGAAACAGAGAGAGGGAGCAGGCTATTATACACTGTGGAGGTGTTTAAGTTTGGCTACTTATTGTACGATTGTACGCTCGACAAAACGATGTCCTGAACTCGTCCTTACGTTTGGTTCAAATGTCGAAAAGCGTATTTTTATTTTTAACCTCACTTCGAGTGTGAAGCACGGGAGATAAATTTGTCCTAAGATCTGTTGTAGTTATTTCCCCTCAGCTTGAGGTAGGCGTGTACATGTCTCTCTCCACGACGTGCCCACACGCATTTAATTTCTGTATTCACTTTTACGTGAAAGAGAAAAGATATCTTTTACAACCACAATGTGTGATTATTTCTGTACCCGTAGGAATGTGCATAGCAACGGTATCCACTCCAAGCCGACATCAACAAAGTGAAAGTAGCATACACATAAAACTTACAGTAAAAAGAATATATATATTTTTTAAAATTAGATCTCAACTTTTAACACTGATGGAGAGAGAAAAAACAACAACAACAAAAGAAAAAACAAAACACTAGGTGAAGATGATTGGTGTAGGGAAGAACAGACAGCGGAGATGTGGGGTTCAAGTTTTGTTCAGGGTGCCGTCCGCCCTCACCGCTATTTGACTAGCTAGCGAACACTCTTAGCCAGAACAACCTGTGACCTCCTGGCCTGGCCCACATGTTTAAGGTAGTGAATGGAAGGAGGGAACGCTCGAAGGGGTGGGTTGGGAGCGAACAGTGAGAGAGAAAAAATGTGTATGTGTGTTTTTGTGTGAGTGTGGGAAATGGTTTAAGTCTCTCACACAACATTTGGTGTATTTATTTGTGAAAGTTAATCGCAGACTACAAAAGCCTGCTCAGAGTTGACAGAAGACTAAAGATCTACTTATTGTTGGACTTTCAATACAAGTTTGTATATTGTTTAGATCATACAGCCACAAGGACTGGCGCAACTTTCCAAGAATATATCCCCGAGACTCTTTAATAGGGACCACATTTAAGCAAACAGAATGACTCAAAGAATGTTCTGGGACATTTCCTTTTGCTGTTTTGTAGACTTTACACTTTAGAAATCAGCGGTTCTCATTGTTTTCCTTGAGTCACAACCGCAATCATGAAAGCTTTATTTTGTCTAGGGGAGCTAAGATGAGGGCCTCTTCCACACCTCGACTCCGCCTGTTATCACCCCTGTCAGTTGGTATCAATATGGTTAGTGATTAGCGACTATGTTAATAAGCCTACTTCCATACCGAGAGAAAATTGGTACTTTTCAAATATATGGACTTACAGTGACCTACAAGTTGTATCTACAGGGACCTAAAACTTTAATATTATTTGTACAAAAGGGAAAAAATCCCTCTTGTATAACAGAAAAGATTACAGATGAAGAAATTAGCTTGAAAATGTCTAAAAAAAACACCACACTTTGAAGTGTTACAAAACGAGAGAAAACACATTTTGTTTTGAGTAATGGAAAATAAAAAAACTCGTTAAGGCTAAAATAGAATCCATTGCAAAAAAAATTAATTTATGAGTTGTTGCTTTTTCTCTTATTATTTATAGAGAACAAATTATTAATATAAAAGTTCATAAAAAGATCGATACGTTGACGCGCCTCATGCGGACCTACTGATCAATCACTTGTAGTGCTCCAACAGAGTTACTTCTGGTGCCACATTGGTTCAGCAGACACCAGGTGAAGAAGTAAGAACTGAACTAATCACCACCAATACATTTGAGAATGTTTCTCTAAGAAATAGTGTTTTGCTTTTTTTTTTGGTTTAAATTGCGTTCCATCTCTAGTGCACAGTGCGATTGGGTGTATTTGAAAGCAAACTAGAGTTGTGGTTCATTAAAGCAGTGTTAAAACGAATCCCCGATCCCCCAGTCAGTCATACTACTCAATTATTAGATTTGTACGTGGACTTAGAACCTAGATACTCAAGCGCAATCCTAAACACTATAAACATGTGAAGATTATCTAATCTCAAGTTTTAATGTCAAATTCCTTTCAATTTCCCCCCCCCCCAATCCAATCTAGTTGCAGTGATAACAAAACCTAACTCAACTGCTTTGTAGCTTCTTAGTTTTATAGTTCACATTTATCGGAGACAAAGCAAGGGCTATAGTCATAAATTGTGTCATTTTAACTACAAAATGATTTTTATATGATATATTATATTATATAAAAGTATATTATATACTATTATTATCATAGTTGAAGTCAAGATTAAATACTTAATAAATTTTTATCTCTCTTTGGAGTATAAGTTACGATCAAACAATTGAAATGTATGTCTTTATACTACAAATCATCATCGAACTACACAAATATTATAATTCCCCATCCTTGTGTATTAATGTTTGTCTCTGTCTCAGTATATGCTGTGTCCACATGGGAGGCTTATTCACTCAGTGAAACACATAATCAATAATAGACCATGTATATATATATTTGAACATTTATTGTTTGCCTATCACGTGAATGTAAATACACTTACTGACATAAAAAGAATGTAGGTTTTATTTTTTTTTTGTTGTTGCATATTAATTGAAATCTGTGTTTTGTAGATATGGCGTGACTCAGCAGCCAGAACATTACGCTAACCATTCAACTGCAAACATTTACAGGGGACAGCAAAGGAGCAGCAATTTTACACGTTAGATCTTGACTATTTTTAACTTGTTAGCAAGTCTTATCTTTAGCAAAGATCTGTGGCGATTAAGAATAACTTTTGAGTTTGATAGGTGGGAGGTGCATAAATTCAACTTATTAAAAACACAGGCTTATCATCAGAGTGACTTCAAATGATTAAGTCGTGTGATTGTCGTCTTGGGACTTTCTATAAACACCGCGGAAGTAAGAAACCAACGGAGATATTTTTAGATTGGTTTTGATAAACATAAATTAGATTATATTCAAAGTGCTTGTTATCAATATGTGTTTGTACATTAGGGGACGTACATTAATACTGGTGTATTGATTTTTTTAGTGACTTTTGTCAATGCGGAGTATTAGCTTTGTGAGGCAATACTAATATTTGAAGAGTGTTGATAGGATATAAGGCCATTTTGTAAAAAAGTTCACCTATAAGAGATTGTGTTAACTGCTTTAGCTAAAGGTAGAGATGGATTTCTCAACTTAAAACAATTCTTCTCAAACATTCTGATGTCGCTACCATTAACTTCTATTGCTGTGACTACTACCTGGAAAACATTCTGATGTCGCTACCATTAACTTCTATTGCTGTGACTACTACCTGGAAAACATTCTGATGTCGCTACCATTAACTTCTATTGCTGTGACTACTACCTGGAAAACATTCTGATGTCGCTACCATTAACTTCTATTGCTGTGACTACAACCTGGAAAACATTCTCTTGGTAGTTTACCTAATGTATTAGAACTATCCTCTAGGAATAATGTAGATTCATTTTGGCACTTGAAATACTAAAAGTTTTATAGCAAAATTTAAAAAAAAAAAGCAGAGAGTGATAGAAAAGAGAGACAATGATGAGAGAGAAAAGTGGAGATAAAAGAGAGAGAGAGAGAGAGAGGGGGAGAGAGAAAGAGAGGAAAGGAGAGGGAGAAAGTAAGAGGAGAGAGGACAATTTGTAAAGGTGGACATTAATATGAATAAATTGTTTGTTAGCTAAGTCTCTTGTGGCTAGCACCTTCTTAACTTTATGACACGTTATTTACTTAAAAAGGTGCTAAAATATAGCATTGGCCATCCAATCAGTTAAGTCTTCCAACTCTAGTACCAACCCGGCCAGAAACCTAGAACGACAGAGGCAGTTGATATTGTGCTGGCTACCTAACGATTATATTCTTCTTAGACCATAAACACCAAAACTTCATGAACTTATCTTCCCCTGACTTTGGACCCTAAAATTATTAAATGTAATTTTAGGAAAATCATTATTCTGGTGTCCATTAAAAAAAAAGTTGCAATTTTCAGCCAATAAGTTTTTTCTTCAAATTGAAACTTTTGTTTTCGTTGTCTATCAACGATCCTTTTAAAAAAAAAGGAGAAGAGACCTAAACAAGGTTCAAAAGTATGGAACTAATTTCACCGTAAGTCAAGCGAATTGGACAAAGTTGTTAAAGACGAATTGGTCCTTCACTATGCAAGCCTGAGTGCTAGTACGCTGAGTGCTAAAATGTTGCTTTTAGTTAAGCGTCTGCTACTCTTGGAGATCACAGGAAACAGAGAAAAAAAATGCATTGGGCAATGGCAGGTAGTGATCTATTGATGACTCATTCTGTTCCCACCACCTCTCCAATGCCAAAGAGAGAGAAAAAAAAAAGATCTTGCTGTAAACAATTATTTGGCGAAGGTTTCTAACGCCATTATGTCTAAGTAAATTATGTGGCGGACATTATGACATGCATACATTATACACGTGATACCTTACAACACGCCTAGAGCTAGTAGTTCATTCAAAGTCAATAGTCTAGGAATGTTTCAATGTTGCATTATTTGGGTGCGATTGTTTATACGAAGAGCTATTAATCAAATATTTAGGTACCTTACTTCTTTTCACAGTAACTTGTATAGTGAAAGTGGTTCTCAATTTTTTTTTAGACCTGGGGACCCCTTTATATAGTCAAAACATGCCCTTGCACCATTAAATGAGAAAGCCACATAAATGCATACATTACAAATGTAAAAAAAAAACCACTGATAAGTAGATTGTTATATTCTCGAGTAAAAGTAAAGAAATGGAATTAAGGGCTTCAAGCTCAAATCCGATTACAAGGACCCGATCTTTATGGGTCAATTATTATTTGTGGCTGTGTTAGTGCTTGCTAATCATAGAATACAATGGTAAGCTGTTAATCTTACTAATGCCATATACTCTGTAATGATGTGTAATGAAAACAAAAAGTGGTTTATGAAATGTAAAAAACCATTATCAAATATTATAACTAGGAGTCAGCTTCAAAGTAGACTAAACACTTTCTGTAGAGTGTATGTATCCCTGTATAATGTCGCTACCATTAACACAGTTTCATGGGATAAAATGACCTGTGAGTTCTGATTGAATGCTCTAAAATAACTACTTAATAGCTGACAAAAAGTTCTTGAATGAAAGGAGAAGGTCAGTTGACATCACGAGCCCAGTTCTGTGAAATTCACCATTAGGAAATGTCGTCCATTGTTATAGTTTGTTATCTGCAGACTTCCGCAAGCAGTTTGCCGATCACTCAAGAAGCTGTCCAGCACCATTCTGTCCAGCACCATTCTGTCAAACGATAATCTTTAACTTGGGATCGCCAATGAAAAATTAATCTTCAACTGTAGGCTGGTCTTTCAACCATAAATAGAACATTGAATCCAACTGTGATTTCAATACCTACAACCTGCAATGTGACAACAATTAGAAACAAAATAAATGAATGTATCCCTTAAATCTTGTTTAGATCAAACCTCAGTATTTGTACTTTTCATCATAGGCATCACTGGGCTCACGGCCTCTTTTCTCTGCCCTTAACAAAAAAAAACTAAAATACTTTTCCCATTTTACAATAGCACTTCTGTTGTCTATTGTTTCTCTGTTGTAGACACATTGCGTACACGTGCAGCGTATGATTCGGAAAGGTCTTATGGGGGAGGGCCTACTGCCAAAGTAGTTTGTTTATCTAATGCAAATTCAATGTAGTTGAAGTCCCCTCCTATGATCAGCGTACCCCTCTATAGTTATTGTATGGTTTATTGCTCAAGTTTTAAAAAAAAAATCATGATTTTCTGCGCTTTTGCTGTTGTGTAGATGTTTGCAAGTGTAAAGGTTTTGATTTCTGTTTCTACTGATCCATATTCTTCTCCTGATGTCACTAAATGCATGCACTTTAAGCCTGAGACTTGAAAAAAAGGCTAACCCTCTACACGCGTTACCTAAGCTAAGCATGCCTTCTTTGAGTCCTATGTCTAATGTGTATTTGCTTGATTTATAGATTTATACTGTGTGTCGATATTTGTTTGACATTTGCAGAATGAATGTGAAGTCTACCTTATATTTTATTGTTAACTGGACAATATATTTTTGCTTGTTCCTAAGACTGACTTATATTAAGTGATAAAATTGTAAAGTCTGTCATGACTGAATGTAAAAGTAAATTAAAACTATATCATTGATTTGTTATTGTGGGAATGCCCCTTTCATCTATTACCAGCGTAGGTGGAGTCTCAGAGATGTCCAATGAACTAACATGAAGACTGTGTTTAGCAGGGCTTGACATTTCTCTTGTAACACGTGGGCTCGCGAAAGGATTCTCACAGGAGGAGACATATAAGCATCTCTTTCTTTTAGATTTTGTTGGAGACTCAGGGGCGGACCTCGCATGTTCTCTAGAGTGGAACCTCTTATGTAGTTTCAATCCTTCGCCACACTAGGTCTCAACCTCATCATCGACAGTTGCATCTAGCCACATCAACAATATCCGATGTAGTGACCGAATCAGCCACATTCGATGTAGCGGCGACATCCATTACCATTTTAGTGTTTGTCTATGTCAAACCTTTGGAGTCTCCTTTGTTTTACTTCCCATCGTGTAACCATGCTGCAACCATTTTTCAATCTATTTCTCACTGGAACTATCTCCGTTGACCAACTGAGCATAACTTGGAGGACCGGCCCTCTCCTTGGGTGAGGAGGCCGGCTAGAGCCAGGGATACCTTTACAGTGGGGCACTGATTTGACCAATGCTGATCCATTCCACAATGCAAGCATTGTTGTTTACAACCTGGTATGGTGACTGTAACGTTAGGAAGCTCTGGGCTTCCCTTCATACCCTAGCTGGATGTAATTTGGGATGGGTGTATATTTTTTTTTGTTTTTGTCGAAGGACACCCACTTATCAGAAACACTTATTTTGTCACCTCCACTTTGGAGTCTTGCTCTGCAAGGGTTGCAATAATGTCAATGATTTCCTTTTTCATAATTTAAGACAAAACCTCAATGTAGGGCAATTTTGGTTCTTTCTTCCTCTCAACAGACTCCCAACGGAGGATTTTATGGCATTTTTGCCAGCCAATTTTAAGAGAGGAGTACCCTTGGGGTGGATAAGGCCACCCTCTAAGTCCTTTTTTAAATAAAGAAAGTCGGAAGAGACATTTTAGGACCAATGAATGACAATAACAAAGGGGGGGGGGACAGGAAATGAATCAACAAAAAGAAGTAGGACGCGACTACCGCCTTCAAAGAAATAGTACACACACACACACATTTGAAAATGAAACTATAAAGATATACTCACTTGAAAAATTAACATAAGGGTACTCAAACTTTAGAGGCTAATCGCATACTACAGCAAAATTCATAACATTCTTTTTTTTTTTTTCTATAGTCAATGATTTCCTCGGATCGTTCACCAGCTGACAGATCAGCCTGAATCATCTGTTTTATGTCCACATTTAAAGCTGAGATAATCAACAATGTTCCTGGACGAAAGGTTGTGGAACTCCACAATAGGGCAGACTGGTACGATTTGCTGATGTTAACTTGTCGTCAACCCAAGTCTGAGGCCAAGCAGCATTTCAATGAGCTCATAACCCTATATATAATCTATCATTGGTTATTCTTTACAAATTGTCTGGTCTGGCGATAATTTTTTCCCCAATGAAGTCCCGGGAAAGCTAATCCTCATCAGTTGACACCGAGAGGTCCTGGAGTTCTGTTAGAATCACCACAGACTGAAATGATAAAAATAGTATATGTGGGTAAGTTGTATATAATATTTTTTTAAACATTCAAAAGGACTATACCTGTATTACTGGCCAAATACATCGGAATTGTGATTACTATCAATTTATAACTTTAATTCATGTATCTAAACTGGTTAACGTGTAACGTAACATTGAAGATGAATATGCTAAATAGTATTGTCTCTTTCCACCAAAATATGATGGGTACTGTGCAGTTCAACGGCGCCTGCTCCGAAAGTTTCAGTATAAATAGCGGAGTCAAACAAGGATGTGTCCCGGTCCCAACCCTCTTTGCAGTGGCGGATCCAGGGGGGGAGGGGGTTGCCGACCAACGAATTTTAGTATAGAATGCACACAATTTGTATACGAATTTATTACGTATGCTAATAATATATACTAATTATTTGTATTTCAATCTATTTTTAGATTATTCCCCCCCCTCTCTAATATTTTGGCTGATTTGGTGGGGTCGGGAGGGGTCGATGGCATCAATACCCCCCCCCCCCCAATAAAGTTTCTAGAGGGGGGTCGCTCCAATTTATTTGTAGAAATCACAGCTTGCTAACAGAATAAATTAATTGATATTTTAACCGATCGTTATGCTATGTCGTTACCATGTTGGCCGATTGGGTGGGGGGGGGGGGTCGAATACCTCTACTGCCCTTCCCACCTAAACCCTTTAAGTAGGGGGGGGTCCTACTTTTATGGAGAAATCATAGTTTGTGAACATAATTAGTTGAAATAATATATACATTTTATATTATGTCGCTCCCCTTCTGATACCTTGGCCGATTCGGTGGGGTAAGGGAGGGGGGGGGGCGATTTCATGTACTGCACTCCCCACTCTAGCCCTCTGAGTGGGAGGGGCGGTTCTATTTTTATGGAGAAATAATAGTTTGTGAACAAAATTAGTTGAATATCTATATAATATAAACTACGTATTGATATGTGAACCTATTTATATATTATGTCGCACCACACTTTAATCTCTAATTCTATGATTAGTAAATATACAATGAAAAGGGTTGTACAAGGTGGGAGGGGCAATACATGCAATCGCCTTCCCCCCATCGGACAAACCAATACTTTTTCTTTTGTATTATAGTTAAGAAATTACAAAATGTTCGACAAATGGAGGACAATCGTATTCCGAAAATCCTTCTGTACGAGCAACTTGCGTCTGGCACATGAAAAACTGGTCGTCCCCACCTCCTTTACGTGGATGTGATACAACGGGATTAAAAATCAGTGAACTTTAATACGGACCATTGAGAGGACGTAGTCCTAGACCTCACTAGTTGGAAAGAGACCAAGAAAACTATGGACAGCGAGAAAACATGGGCCTAGGCTCTTCAAGAATAGCGTGCCACACGGAAAATGGCCAGCTCCTCTACCACCAAAGCGAAAGCCACCGTGACCTGCAATATATGTGGACGGCAGACGCCAGTTTCTCTCCAAAATAAGTCTCCACAGCCATATAAAAAAGTGCTCGAGATGAACCATAGTCGTTCTACGACTTACGGAGGCCAATTAAGGAAAGAAATAACAAATAAACAAAAAAAAAAAAACATAAATGGTTTTAACTAATAGAGTACTTTTACATTGATTAAATATTTATTATTATTATTACTATGTTAGAAATGAACGAGTATTCATTCTCTGGGACTGCCAGAGTCGAGTTTCGTTAAAGAGAAAAAACGTTTATGTAGTCCCTTTATCAGTGTCCACTGAGGAGTTTTCTGGTGATATGGCAGATCTACAGCAGTACCGCCCTCCGACAGGCAACGTGAATCTTGTTAGAAATGTTAAGGGGCCTTGAAGGTATCTATGAGGTCGAGTGTCATTATTCCTCGGTTGATATAACAATGGGATATCTATATAAATAATTCTCTTCGTGGCTCAAGAGTTTGGACACCAAGTAATGGAAAGATCACTCTTTTATTTCTGCAAGTCGGTGGACTAGAGTTACCTCACGTAATTTTAGAGGCGAAAAAAAAAAGGAGGAGGGGGGAGAACAAGTAGTATTCACCCGTCAGTAAATAGCAGGGCCGTACTTAACTATTGTGGGGCACCATTCGAAACAGATTTCGCGGGGCCGAGTTTGGGTAGGGAAGCGGATAATAAGTGAAAATAGAAATTAAAATTAGAAGTGCATTAGAAAATATATTCGTCTTTGCATTTTATTCATTCTTTACTACGCACAGAATTACTACACGAGTCTTGCGTGTTGTGAAGTCATACAGTATATCAAAAGAATTCTGTTTGGTTCATAGATCACGCTCAATAGCAAGAATTAACAAGTGTTTAAATCTATCTTTGAGAATTGTTGACCTCAGGTCATTCTTCAGCTGTGACAATTGATGAGAAATAAATAATTTGAAATAAATATTTTTTTTTTATTTTGTGACTTGACGCAGAGGGGGGAGGGGGGTCTGAGAATTTGTGATACTTTGTGACAAGGAAGGGAGAGGGGCCAAAAAAGGTCTTTTTTTTTGCGTGACGTCATTTACGAACGACCCCTTATCGCATTTATTCAAAAAATAGGATCACCTTGACTAATATACACTATTTACGAAACAAATTTAAAATAAATATTTGAAAGCAAATGTTTAGATATGTGCTTAGATAACTTACATTAAAATCACATTAGTTACCCCTTTTTGTTCTCTCAATCTCTTTTTTTCTTAAGGAAACCTCAGCATTTGCGCTATTCAATTTTAGCTTTGTCATCATAGGAATTTTTGGGCCTTAGGCCTCTTTTGGGGCCCTCCTGCGGGCTTTTATTTTTGTACTGAAGAGAATACATTGCCATCAGCATACAGGACACTAACGTAGGTTACATGTGCGTAGTGTGTCATTCGAAAGTTAGTATAACAAACAGATAATTTAGAACAGTAAATATAGGTTTTAAAAATGGTTTCAAGTAATTGTGTAAGAATTTGAAACATGACGTTTTTACAATCAGCACACGTTTCCCCTTTATCGTTAGGATTACTATTGGTCGTAGGTGTGACAAGTCAAAAACTCGCTGTCAGAGTCACTCAAATTTATCACAGCATTAATTATTATTTTTCATTATTTATTTATTTTATTTTAATTATTTCCCCTTCCTACCCCTAAATTCTCCACCCGCACCACCTTTTCCTCTCCAGGCTAGACTTAGTTGACCACATTGGAGATAGCTAGGCCACGTCTTTCGATTTATCTTCCCTTGACCGGGGCAAAGATACGCACAGACTCTTTGATCTTATCGGCAGGATGTCTGACAGCCGCAGTGGACACCACCTTGTGTGGAATGCAAGTCACTCCCCCCCCCCTTCTCCTAAGTCTCTCTTTGATCTAAGAGATTACTCGGGTCAACACATCGCGTGATACTCCAAGGTGCGACTCTTGTCGGACTTCACCCACGTGTAAGATAATTTTTAGCCTAGGACATTTCCTGTTTCCGCCCGCCTTTTCCAGGCCTATATAAAGTAGATCCAAATCAAATCAGACCCTCTTATTTCTCATTGTCGTTGAGCTATCGAGTCTGGACTACTTCATACATTCTTTCTCCTAGAGGAATACCTGGTGGTAAGCCGAACTTAATCACATGTTCCATCTTAATTACTTTGTGCTATTTCCATTGGATATTATCATGTGTATTTTATTATTTCACTTATATTTAATTAGTGCATTGTGTATTTCTCACTGGCGTAAGTAGAGAACATAGACATGTCCTATGTATGTATTTATGAATTGCATTAATCTATTAATGCTACGTTGCTCAATTGATCGTTGATGCAACCATGTATATATTTGTACACCTTATTTTATTTTCTTTATCTCGGCTGACAACCGTGATAATTTTACTAGCACTAATACTGCGTCTAGAAAAGAGTTATGAATTGTCTCCCCTTTGCTCATTTTACTCTAATGCAGTGTTTCTCAAACTTTTTTGTCTGGCGGCACAGTAAAAAAAACTGCAAAAATTTCGCGGCACACCACGAAGAGCAACAGTTGTTTTAAAAAGAAAAAAAAAAGATTTTACCCGTTTTTAAGTATTACATTTAATGTGAAAGGTGTGCCTGTTTTTTTTTTAGAGCAAATGCGATCTAATCGAGGCTCCAAAGTCTACAAACAAACTCGCATTTCATCGTCTATTGTAAGAAGTCTCTCAAAACCATGAAGATGCAAATGGAAGAATTATTTTGATTGCTTTTAAACTGATTGCAGGATATAACTTGTTGATTGAAATCCAAAACACATCCAGGCTTTTCTCGGCAAAATTTGACTTAAGAACTGCATCGTTTTTTAAATCAATGAGCTGCTCTGCTTCTTCAGTTGTCAGATTTGTAGCTTCATTGTTTCCAAATGGAGAGCTGAACCATCCATATTCATTACTTCCAACTGTTGGGGGGGTAATGCTGCAATGCTGACTGCAAGTGTGTCAAAGTGTCCAGAATTTTGGAGGTGATTTCTGCGCGAGATAGTCTCATTTGGCAAAGGAACTTTTTTAACTTTTTCGGCGGCAGTGGGTCCTACGATAGTTTCAACAGCTATTGCTAAAGCTGGTGCAATGACTGATTCAGCCTCTGTGTGTCCTTTCTTGCGTTTTGCTAATAACTGAGAAACCTTATAACTTGCAACCAATCCCTTTTCTGGCAGCTTTAGGTAGTTTTTAGTTTCTTAGCTTGTTTATTTTGTTGAGTGTTGATGTTTTCAAAGTATTTCTTCAGTTGCGCTTTTACAGCTGGATATTTTGTTTCCAAGTGTCTCTTGAATTGGCTTGGAACAAGCGCCTCATTTGACAGAGTTGTACTGCATATCAGACAGAATGGCAATGGAGCATCTTCAGGTCCCGAAGATATGAAATTAATATCCGATGTAATCTTCTTTGTACCTTCGTTTGGTTCCTTGCTTTTCATTGAACGCTTTCGCAGTTTCATTCTTGCTAACTTATTTCCCCATGGCTAACAATGAATAAGGCTTATTGATAATTTGTTATTATTAGCATACACCTAAACAATTTACATGAAACTCATCGCTTTTTATTATCGTTACCAATTCAAGAACTGCTGTGTGTCTGCTAAGGCGGCCAACTTTTAGTCATTATAATAATATATGTATAGTGGACAATTCCATGACCTGAAAAGCTAACACCACATTCCGTCATACCACTACTATTACTGGTCTTTGTAAGAGGAGATGTCATCGCAAGGTAAAATACAATTTAATAGTAGGCAGACCTGTGTAACGCTGCTCGTGTGGTGTTTTGAAAACTCCCGCGGCACACCTGCAAATCTTCGGCGGCACACCAGTGTGCCGCGGCACACAGTTTGAGAAACACTGCTCTAATGAGACACCCTCTCCATTCAAGCGCCCCTCCATTGATTTCGACCCACGGTCATATGTAAACAAACCGTCTGGGTCGCTGACCACCGCCCATTTCACCCCCCCCCTTCTTCCTCTATCCACCTGTGTTGTTTATTTGAGATTATTATTTCCCCTTCTATGTACATTTTATATTATTACTTTCCCTTTTATGTACATTTTTATATTGCTGCTATCTGCCATCTATTTTCCAAATCCCATTTGTCATCATCTCCCCTTTTGTGCTTTAAAGCAATTTTACCAATCTGACGAATGCACCTCAGTCGAGGGCATCGATAAGATGCATGAGAGACATGTCCTAACTTGTCTTTATTTATCCGCAGCCTCCCTCAGGTGTCTGCCTATTTACCTGCCTATTTATGTGCTTAGTGCTATTCAGCACTGCACTTGCCTACTGAGATCTACTCAACTCTACTACTTGGCGCTATCGGCCTTGCCCGCCTATTCGACAGCCCACCTGTCAACTTGTTAGGTGCGACGTCCCTATAGACCCAGATCTGTGTGAGACGTCATAGCTACGCCAACCCTCTGCAACTCACTGGACATATCCTGTCAACTACGCTGCCCACGGCAGATCAGCTCTGCCCGCAGTAACCTTGTGCCCACGGTAGCCGGCCACCCGCCCTACTGTGCCCACTACAGATAGCAGAACTTTGGATTGGAACTCCACAAGAACTGAATCACCGGCGTCCCTCTATCCGCTAGAGCGCCACCTCCAGCTGCAGAACCTCAAGCCAGGACACAGCCAGCTGCGACATCAACAGGAAAACCAGCTAAGTCAGAGGACAAAGTGACATACTCTCTTATTAGGTGCAAGAGTGATGATTAAATCTAATATTATTTAGAGATAGCTGCAAACCCTCCCCCTTTTTATTCTTATATGTATATTTATGTAAATAAATATTCTTAATTTTTAACTTTTGTATCTATCTTTCATTGCTTGTCTCGTTGCGTGTCTGCTCCCGATTCATATGCTGATAGGTTGGTGTGTGATAGCTTTAAAAATAATCATCCCCTAGACATTAAACGCGCCAAACACACATCACATTTCCCCACCTGTCACAGTAGGACCGAGCGCAACGAACCCCCTTCGTGCTATGGTTGCTACGCCAGTGAGCTAGACCCTTTGCTCTTAACATCATAAGTAAGATAAACCTTTTTCTTCTATACACCTGCAGTAAACTCGAATCTTTTCTTAAAACATTTGAAGTAAGCTTGATTATTTATTTTAAACATTTAAAGTAAACTAGACCCTCTGTCCTCAGCATTTGAAAGTCAACAAGACCCTCTCAGCATTGTCTGTTGAAACAAAAACGTCTATTAGAATGATTCCCTTAGACCAGTTGACATGAACACAAAAGAAGGCTATGTGAACTGGATCAATTGTCCTTTATATCTGAGCAAGAAGTCGGTTAAGTCGATACATTGACCCATTAGTTATAACAAAATTGAAAGCGACATTTCCTTAATGACGAAAAAAAAAAACCCCAGCTACAATGAGTCCCATTCTTGAGAGAAAACAAAATACAAATGAGGTTACATTCCATCATTCTTACCTTGGAAATAGTCAACAGGGCATTAAGTACATGCAGGAGAGAGATGGGGATCACACTGAATTATCTTTTCCTGTTGTCTTCGGATTAAGAGCTGGTAAAGGATTTGCACTGTGCGTCCTCTGTGTGTGTGTGTGTATGTGTGTGTGTGTGTCCTGTGAAAAAAAAAAGGGGGGGGGGGGTTGAGTGCATGGAGACAATATCTCTCTGTATTCTAGCGTGTTAGTGATTTTGTGTTTTAAATGTGGTGGTGTAGATCAGTGTTTCCCCAAACAGTTTTCCTTAACGGAACACTTGGCACATTCTGAGTATTTGGCGAAACACTTTGTTTAATTTTTTCAGGGAGATTAATTCACTTGGTGGCCTATTAGTTAATTATTCCATCCATCCATCCATCCCAGTGGCGCTACAGCCCATGGAGGGCTCTGGCCTGCTTCAACACATCCTTCCATTCAGATGTCTCCTGGGCCCTTCGTCTCCACGCCCTGACCCCAAACTGTTGCAGATCTGCCTCCACATCATAAATCCATCGCATTCGGGGTCTGCCTTTGGGTCGCCTGCCTTTTGGTTTTTGCCTGTATATGATTTTAGCTCCACACGGTAACAAATTTTAAACAAAAATAATCAACATTTTTTGTTCTGTTCTTGTATGTGTTCAGAAATCTCTCATGGTCTTTAGAAAAAAAAAATTTAAAATTGTGCCAGTGTGTGTGTTTACGTATCTCTATTTAGATCTAGACATCGACATTTAAAAAGGAAATATAAATCCCTAAAGTTTCTATTATTTACAGATATGAAAGAATGTCTTAGAGCAATGTGTCCAGTTGTTTTATATGATTGTGATTGGAAGATTTTAACAAAAACAAAAAAAAAAGATTGCCGTAAACAAAGTGAACTCAAGTCTACACCATTGGCACGCCTAGATTCCCTGAGTTCCTCTCTGGGGAGCAACACTACGGCCTCCATTTCAACATGGTTTGTCTTTCTTTTCCATCAGCGAGTCACGAACAGGACCGTTTGAGACAGCCAACAGTTGTCTGAGTGGCATGCCATTGCGACATGTTGTAGACACTTGCGAAAGCCATTGTCACTCACACGTCCTCGTATTGTATCTACTGAAGATGATTCTTGGCTATCCATTGCTCAGCCGATGACATTACCTGTCATAGCTAACATTGTTCGGAGAACATCCCTCTCGCTTCGTAGTATTAGCTCGTAGTATTCCACTGGACAGAATTAACTTTCCAATAATCTAAGGGCTATCAGTTACAGGAAAAGAAAAGGAAATTTGAAAAGTGAAATAAGAAATTAATTTATAATAATAATAATAATAATAATAATAATCTTTATTGTCCGTATGGAAATTAGTCTTACAATTTGTGCATTACACCAAACAAAAAACATTATAACTATAAGAAACAATATATAAGACAGAAGAATATCTATCTAGACTAGCATACCAAATGTGACTACAGTTTAGATGTTCTTGTTTCCCATCAGAAAATATATAAGCATTAGACAGGA
This sequence comes from Biomphalaria glabrata, assembly GCF_947242115.1. NCBI lineage: Eukaryota > Metazoa > Mollusca > Gastropoda > Planorbidae > Biomphalaria > Biomphalaria glabrata. The sequence goes on along the minus strand of NC_074711.1, from coordinate 32,787,809 downwards.
AGAGGATACGGCATCCGAATCTAGAGTTTACAAAGGACTTTAACGTCGCATTTGTATCAAATGGATTTCTTTCAGGAAATATGTATTCTAATTACTTTCTCTACACAGAGACCTCCAAAATCAAGCAATTCAAAGCTGTTTTCACGTTAGTTCCTATGGGCTAGAGTATAAGACCGCACTGCAATCCAAGTCAGAGGTCGTGTAATTAATTTGAAACTTTTTATCCACTACACAATGCCATATCTTCAGACGGTCAGAGCTACATTTTGGGTAAAGATAATTCAGTGGTGAGATATTCCATTATTCATTTACCTTTTCCCCAACAAGCCACTGTAAAATGGTTGACCAATTAGCCTCGAATTATGCCTCATAAGGTTGCAGTAGCAATAATTTATTATTCAGTACATTTTATTGAGAAGTTACACATTTCAAAATCTCAATTACTCAAAAAAACTATAATATAAATATTTTTTAAAGCCTAGTTGTATTGTCATTGTGCGGATCATTACATAATTATTCAAATGCATATTAACCATTATAAAATAAGTAAATTTATTGGTGTTAACAGTTTTAACTAATATATAATATGCAACAACACTATGTTGCCACAATCGTCCTCGTATTGTTTGGTATCTAAGAATACTCTTTTTACAACGCCAATACACACCTGTATAGTCTGTCCGGGTAAAATTTCAATTTTTTTTTTGTTATTCTCATTTTTCGGAAGAAGTTATTATTCACTGTTGAAGACAACGCATAAATCACTTAATCAATAAGTTGTAATTAATAAGTTGTAATTAATTTAGCTTTATACAGAAAAAGGGAAAAACCTTGCACTATTAAGATTTGGGAGTGATTGTGCTCTGCTTTCCATTATATAATTTATTTGGTTTTGTTAAAAGTATTTTTTTTAATCCAAGTAGCCCAGAAACAGTGTGAAGTCAAATCAATGAAGTGATCTAATTTAAATTAGGGTACTATCTTTGTATATTATATAATAGCCCCCTCCCCTCATTCAAAGTCTCGTGCAGTGTTTTTTTTTCAAGTCTTTCTCTCCGCGTAAAGAGCCTGGAAATGAAATTGTCTGATTTCATAATGTCATTTAGTACTGCAGACATAGCTACTGAGTCTTTCATCTCGACACCTCAGTTATACCACATGGAGTTGTTCTTCCAACACTTCATTGGCACTTCGACGTAGAGAGAGAGAGAGTGTGTGTGAGAGAGGGAGAGAGAGAGAGAGAGATGGAGGAGTAGGGAAAGAGGAGACAGAGAAAGAAAGAGGAAAAGAGAGAGAGAGAGAGAGAGGACACGGCAAAGGATGGAGAGAATAGGTGAGGGCACTATAATGAAGGCGGCGCCTGCTTGGAGGTTATCTCCTTTTATCAAGGTCTCTCTGGTTGAGTCTCCTGATAGTTCTACGTATTGTCTTCTAGTGCTCTAACTGTTATTGCAAGACGAGTAGTCATGGTAACCAGAGCTAGTTTTATTTCAGAAACCGAGGATATTGGCGAGCTACTAAAGACCTTGAAGAAGTGGACAATAAATGAAATTTATAAGTATTTATGACAAACACCTAACAACTTCTTGCGGCAGAATTTGAAAATATTATTTTAAAATACAGGCTTGTCTTCTGGACGGAAGATTATATTGAAAATGAACAATAAAGAGTCTGAATATAAAAATTAATTATTCATAGTCTATAACGATATATCTAATATATAAAGCAGAATGTAAGGTGTATGTAAGTATGTATGTCCCTCATAGAAATCAAAAACCTTTTGACCAATCTTGATAAAACGCGGCATAAATGTTCCTTGGATCATGGCGGAGACTGTACTGTATGTAAAATGCCCCTCCCACAACTGGAGGGGGGCAAAAATGCTAAATTTATATCTTGTGTATCAATAAAGAAAATTACAAATTAATGAATCATTTTTTTTAAATTTTTTTTGTTTTTCATCAGAATATGTTGTAGACTTTGCTCTATAGAATTTCTGACTTAGGCATACTGGGCCTACTGATGTCTGGTGATGACAACAAGAACTACAACAGAGTCTCGTGTTTGTAAACATCGAGATGTATTTTTGTCTAGCGTTCAATCATTAAAACCTCGATTGAAATAGTTTCCTGTCTAAACAGTTTGTAGCCTGCCCATCAAAAGATGAAGGAAGCCAAAGAGTGAGTTGTTGTTTTTTCTTCTTGCATATTCATTTAGAAGCAGCAGATGTGTAATTTAAATTCGACTTCATGCCTATGAATTTTGTGTAAATATTGTTAGGGGAAAAAAAAAACAACGATTGTCAGATTGACTGTGTCAGCGTTTTTATCAATTTCACACTTTTGATGGCAGCCACGGCAGGTAAAAATTTTTTGAGAAAATATTCATATACATATTTGTGTGTTTATGTGTGTGTGTGTATATGTGTGTACACACACTATGTGTTTTTGGATTTGGTGTGAAAACAAATCAATTATTTTGTCGCTATGTTACACAGATGAAAACAAAAAGAAACAGGTCTGACTTATGGATGTTCGGCTTTTGTATCATCTATTGAGATGTATTGTTGTTACATGTTGTTACATGTTGTACATGTTGTTACATGTTGTACATGTTGTTACATGTTGTTACATGTTGTACATGTTGTACATGTTGTTACATGTTGTACAGCGTACATTCATAGATTTTTGTAAGAACAACTTAAAGCCAGTGGCGTAAAGAGGTTCTTTTGGGCCCGGGTTCAAGAAGGTGAAGATGAAGGTTAAATGTGGCCCAAAAAAAAATCGCCTAATCCTCCATGTACCAATTTGAAACTGTCAGGTAGAGCTGAGCCAAAGGCTCTTGAAACTCTAGGTTAGCAAAATCGAACAAGAGCTCCCTCTCACCGGCCTGATTGAACCGTGTGTTCTGTCTGGCAGAGAGGTCTTACGAGTGTCTATGTTGACGCTGTCATTTCCAGTGACACTGTCACCCCGGACTCGCGGGCTAGAGACGCGGCCGAAGGCCGTGTACATCGGGAACTGTGACGATACGAAACTTGCATGCAAAAGTTCATTTGAGTTTTTCCCAGCAAACCGTGAGAAACTTTAATTTTAACATAAAACAATTATTTTCTTGTCCACCCACAACTAATTTCTTGTAGGATTTATCCCCCCCTCGCACGTTTCTCACGGGACGAATCTCAACGTAAAACATTAACTAGCCTCTCCAGGGCTAACTTTTAGTTATTGACCGCTGGACAGGTGACCAGCACACAACAAGTCGCTCCGCGGCCTAATAACTTTTCACACCTATCCCCCCCCCCCCCGCAGGATACGCATCGCTCTAAGAATAGCATTGCACTCGGGCTGGACAGATACATATTCGCTTAAGACTTTACTCTCACGGTAGGCAACGAATATTGACCATAAATCTGACCTGACGCCTGACATCTCCGGTACATCGATACATGTGAGAAAATCAGCTAGCTTTCTTCCCCACCCGTTAAACGAAAAGTCCCATCTATATATAGAGAGAGACCCAAACATTCTAAGTTAGGCCCGCTAGGATTCATACAGTCTCCTCTGTTGGGAAGTTTAGTTGTGAGGTTTCATTAGGGACAAACGGCCTGATTGCTACCCCTGATTGCTACCCCTGATTGCTACCCCTGGTTACTACACACGATTGCTACAACTACCAGATCTCCATAGAAAGCTGTAACCGAGGCAGACCACACCAGATACCCCCCCCCCCATTACATACCTGTTAGCAAGAAGGCATTGCCTTCTGTTCTTGGCCTTAACATATTGCCCAGTGTCCACAGTGCCCTATACTGCCCAGTATCATCTGCCCAGTACCCGGCCCAAACTGTCCACTGCCCAATAGTTATTGCCTAATGCCAACAGATTAGAGCAACCTTCGCAGCAGAAGATAAACTGGTGTTGAGTTAGCACGGCTCTCTACGAGCTAGAGATCACAGCTGAGAGATCGTCCCACTACAACTTAGTCTGCAGCACCAACCATCTCTATTGCTAAACAGGTAGCGGCCTCACCCTAGAGCCAGCCTGCCTACAGCATAGAGAATATCCCGAGCCGACGTCCTAAGACAGAGCCGGATGACTCATCCTTCTGAGTGCCAGTCCTACGACCGCCAGAAGACGACCCAGGAGCTAGCAGCTAAGAAAAATAAGTAGCAGACATAGGAACATTCTTCTCCTCCAATCACTCAATAATTAGCAATCCATGATGAACAGTTATGTTAGATATTAGTACCTTCTTTATTTTCTTAATTATGATTTTATTTGATCACTTTCCTTTGTAAACTTTCATTCATTAAATTATTTTTATTTATGAACTTATAATATTGGTCTGTTCTTACTGTTAGTTGCGGTGTGCCTGTACAAAATCTTATATGTGAGCGGGATAAAATTAATCAAATTTCCCCTAGACCTAAACAAACAAGCCATATATTAACTAATTAACATCTCGTCACAGGAACCACTGAAATTTTCCTATTCTATACCGGGCTAACCGTGCCTGCCATGCCATTTATGAAACGGACCCTTGAGGAACGGCGCCTAGATTGTTGACAAGGTTGTGGGAGTTCTTTTACAACCCTAAACAGTGCAATGGGAATAAACTCGCACCCCTTAGGCACAGCCACGGGAGTCTTGTTCTGTTATCCATTTGGCATAATTGTTCCCACTTAGGACAGTTTCTATCCGGGCGCCACCATTGTTCGTCTTCTTTTTTTTTTTGTCTTTTTTTTTGTCCTCGTCTTAGGTTCTTGCGAAGACCCCACCCCCCATAGTATGTTATCCATCCCAGTGCGCTCTGGTCTGCCTCAGCACAGCCATCCACTCAGATCTCTCCTTAGCCTTTCTTTTCTATGGCCGAATCCCTAGCTGCTGTAGATCTGCCTATAAATCATCAATCCATCGTATTTGGGTCGCCTGCCTTTGGTTTACAATGTTTTCCCTCTCTGTTCTCTGACATTCTATGTCGAGATAATTACGTTTTTATCATACAAAAAAAAACCAAGATTATTTAGCGTTTATGGTGTCTAACGTTACTAGTACTATTGATAGAAATGTCAAAATGCGCTTCCAGCATAATCTATACTTTTAATGGTTACCGATGACCACGGAAATAAAAGCAGTTTTGCGAAAATGGGTTTACCCGTTAAGCCGATACATCCATACCTATTAAAAACGAAAGGAGCGCGAGATGAATGAAATATAAAGTACAATTAAAACGGGTTTACCCGATTTGTTAAATAAATGAGATTCTAAAGTACTTCAGGACTTCTAAATGCGCAGATATAAGGAAGGAATTTATGTAAAAACGCAATGAAACACCTATTTGAAGGTTAATTTTATTAAATAACGAAAACAATAGACTATATGTTACATTTTCTGTGTCAAAGTAAAAAAAAAAAACTATCTGTGCAAAGTGCAGTTCTTTAAAATTAAGTCTAGATCTAGATCCTTTCGATCTTCTCTCATGTAAACATGGCCTAGATCCATGAAATAGTAATACTTTCATAGAGTTGGGCCACTTTTTTTTTTGAGGGTCTTAATTTTGTTTTAGGGCTACTATACATACGTCACGGTTCCAGTTAGTACCCAAGGAACATTTATGCCAAGTTTTATAAAGATTGGTCAAACGGCTTTGATTTCTGTGCGTAAAATACATACGCTTTACTTTCTGCTTTATAGTATAGAATGCTGGAGAAAAAGCGTGTAATGTATTCGTCTTTAACGTGGTGGTCATCAATCCATGCATAAACTGAACAACTTCACCAGCGATAAAAAAAACATACACACTTGAAAAAGTATTTTTTTTTCCATTGATAGCGTTGGGCAACAAGGGCAAGGTCGAGCCAGGTATAAATGATGTCCCCATGTCAATGTTGGTATGTTGCTGTTTGTCAGATCGTTGTTCAGACGACATTATGTGCCGCCCCCCTCAGTTTGAAGAAATGGATGGATACACTATTTCTCCAGTCACTTTAATCAGACTAATGCTTAAAATAAAAGGGAGAGGGGAGGTAACAACATTTAACTGACTCTACTAGACGACTTTTTAAAGATTTTTTTTTAATTATTTAACATCATCTTTCAACATTTGTTTGATTAGAACAGAATAAGAATTGTAAAGCAGTCATGCGTACATAGAAGTGTTTCTCAGTCGACTAAAGCAGAAGACGTTCTTTCACCGAGGCCACGTCATCTATAAAGTTGAATGGAAAATAAAAACTATAGATTACCCGATCATCAGATTCAGTTTATTGTCCATTGATTAGAGGAAATAAAAGACCTACATAGATATAACAATAACAAAAAAAGCGATGCTCATTCCATGTACATATCTAAGCACATATCAGATGGCAATCTGAGCATTAAAAATTAAAATAAACTTTATAGAATCCAAAATGCTGCTGGTAAAATCATTGGCAAAAAACAAGCCCCATTTGGGCAGCTGTTTGAGACAAACATCTATTAAAAAAAAGCTAACAAGATCCTAGAAATAAAGAATCACCCTTTTTGTCAGGATTTTGTGATTTTACCATCATAAAAGAGATACAAGACACCGATAGCAAAGACAAACAGACACAAACACTCTTTTGTTCCCCTGGCAATCAAATCATTAAATAGGAACAATCTGATATAAACTTTGTCACATGTAAATTATGGGTGTGTCTGATGTGAATGTACATTTTGGTTTCTTATAGTTATATCGGATTAAGGTGTGTAACTTTTGCTCGGTTTCTGCATATAGCTTTAGATCATCTATGTATAATAAGTGGGACACACATTTTGTACATTTAGTGTCAACCCTAAAACCGTTTGTAGTGTCTTGGAGTAATGTAGATAGAGGATTAATCGCTAGGCAGAACCAGAGTGGAGATAGTGAGTCACCCTGGTATATACCTCTTCTCAGAACCTAGTTATCACGATTAAGGTGCTGATTTATCTTTCAATTTTTCATACAGACTTTTAATAGTTGTTATATTCTTGGGTTGATTCTATGAATATGCAGGGTTTTTAATAGCCAATCATGCGGGACTGAATCGAAAGCTTTTTTGTAGTCGATGTAACACATGTGTACATTTCTCTTTCTTCTATTAGCTTGGTGCAATATAATACCATCTATAGTTAGCTGTAATTTACAGCCCATCGACTCATCAATGCAACCTTGTTGTTCCTCTGCTGGTAGCTTATGGGCAGAGCAAAATTTATTATTATTATTAAGCACATTGTTTACAACAACGGTTCATGTTTTTTATTATGAAAACATACATGGACACTGTTCAGTTTCATAATTTGAATATTTTTATTATTGAACTTTAAGACAAAGTTATTATCTGATACAGTTTTAATTCTGTACATAATTCCTAATAATTGAATTAAAGTTCTGTATTTGAATTAAAAAGGATCTTCATTTATTGAATCTCTAAGATAGTATTTAGATCTAGAGATATGCATCTATAGAATCTCCTGCACGTCACAGTAACTTCTTGTAAAATCTGACATTTCTCAGCACTATCAAAGAATTAGCACCTACAACAACAAGAAACCTATGAACCGACCCCAACATTCTTCGGCATCTTCTTTTCGGTTGTAATCGCCAGCGCCTTTTGAATCCCTCGAAGAAGGTGTTTTATACGCAGTAGATCATAGAATGTTTTTTTTTCACCTGGTTCGACTGAATCGAAAAAAAGGCATATTCAACAGAATACATCATTAGGGAACTGCTGTTCGCCAACGATACAAACTCACCTCCCAATCGAAAGAAAGACTACAAAGGCTAGTAGATGATTGGTTATGTCAAGAGTTAATCCTTACAATGAGTCTCAACTGGACTGAAGTTCTGACACAAGACTTCTCAGAAATACATGTGATCGATAACCACACCCTGGTTCAGGAATTGATTTAGCCGGGAATCAACTATTGCCAGCAAACTAAATTAAGACATTGTGGTCTTTAAAAAAAACGGAAAGGCTTCTGCAGCAATGACAAAAACTCTCTAATCGTGTCTGAGAAAATACTTAAGGGACTACAGCAACCAAAATGCTAGTGTAAAACTCCTGCATAGTGAGCACTCTACTTTATGGTAGCGAGAGCTAGCCAACATACATGCACCTAGAGCACTAAATAAACAGTTTCCACTTGCGCTGCCTGAGACGCATAATGTGTATTTCCTGAAGGGGTCGTGTCTCCAATCGTAAAGATTACGTTGGCTCGGTCACGTCACCCGCTTGCCGGATGAAAGAATTTTAAAAGAAGATCCTCTATGTCGACCTGGTCAAGGGAGTAAGACCCAAGGGATACTCAAGCCTAACTTACGTAGATGTGTCAAATCGCGATCAGAGGACTGCAGGCATCAATGAAAGTATGTGGTAGGAAAACTCGCCAGATTGGACAGCATGAATGCAGACTGTGAGTACTGGTACAAAGCTTGCCAAGAGCAAAAGGAATAAAGGGTCATGGACAAAAGAATGAGAAAGAAAGCTGCCCTAAAACAGGTGTATTCACATGCACGAACTGTGTAAAACTTTGTCGCTCATGAATTGGCTTGTTTAGCCCCACCAGATTCTGCCCGGTGTCAAAAGAAAACCGAAACCAGTAAGTCACCTGGGCGCATCCAGGGTCTTCCGAGACAGAAGGAGCCCTATAGATCATGTTATTGAATAGTTGTGCTAGCATTTATTTGACAGCAGTTTGTTCATCTCTTTTTGTACACGGAGACATGCGATGTGACAAGCAGGAGCTCGAGGAAGTGAAGGATGGAAGGCCATTATGCTTGAATTGAGCAACTTGTATGGATGATGTTAGGAATGTGGTTTTTGAAAGTTTGTAGTTTTCTATTTTCTGATATTCACATATGACATTGTCTATGACTGTGTGCAGGAAAGCGCTCCCAGGGAGGTCAATACAAGCGTTATAAAGACACTCTCAAGAGCTCCTTCAAGGAATGCGATATCGACTTTCAAGCTGTGAAGCACTAGCTCTTGATCGCTCCTCATGGCGTGAAGCTGTCAGTCTCGGAGTCTCGAGATTTGACGCTAGAAGAGTGACCAGGGTGAAAGAACGCCGAACCAACAAAAAGCTGAGAGAAGCAGGTCCATTTGCAACTAACCAAATCTACCCATGCCACGTATGCGGCCGGCTTTTTAAAGCGAGGATTGGACTTTACAGTCATCTTCGAGTCCATTGGAAATGAGCTCAGTTTGGACCACGAAGGAGGAGCTATACATGTCCATGACTTAATGTTAACTCAAAGTTACTCTAAGTTCGTCTTATTTACAATAACTATTACAAAAGGTCACAAGTGAAATATTCATAGTAAAATCTACCACTTGAAATGTATTACTTGCCAATCAGCGGACACACGGGGGCCGACTACGAAGTTGCTTAAAAACGCAAACTATCTTTATCTTATTCTTTATGGTTTGTTTAAATCAGGATGCTTTTTTCTAAAAAGTAGCCATATAACTCTATCGCAATAACATTACGTTGCTTTCGACTTCAAATCTTTTGAATAAAAATTCATTGTCCCAAAAAGGTCATGGCTCATGCCAGCTTCAACAGATATAAACTAGACTCCTACACGTCTTAAAAATACCAACCTGCCTTTTTTATAAAGCGAGGCTATAGTAGCCGCCGGCCTTTGGGTTTTAACTACTCATCTAAAAATAGAAAGGTGAGATTATGAAAACACATTTATAATACCCCCCCCCCCGCCTTCTTCATTTTCTATTTTCTGAGCTGGATGTTGTAGACCAAATTCTCGATCATTAGACCCCCCCCCCCTCCCTTTCCCTGCTGGCTATTCATCAACTGAAATGTTGATTTGTTTGGCCATTGAGATATTAGATTTCATACCGAGGAAAAAAAAACATACACATATTTTACACCTAAGATAGTATCATCTTTAAAAAACAAAATATTGCTTCTAAATATAGCAGGAATGTTTATTTTTAGAAATGTATTCGTGCAAGATAAAGATCAAATCCCTTATGTTAATGTATTTCAAAGTTTGACATGGATTTAATCTCAACCTTTTTTAAGTGTCGTCACAATATGAAAAGTTATTCTTTAAATAAAAAAATAATGCGACATCAAATTGTATTCTATTTTTATTGCTTTATTTTTGTACTATTTTGCTTTCTTAATAAAACACATTTTTTTAAAATATGTAGGTATTCTTAGTAAGAGTTACCGGTTCTTAGGTCAGTTTGAGAATCACTGTTCTTTCGTATTTATGCTTTTGGGATACTATTGAAGATAATCTTTATGTACAATTATGTTCGATCAATCTAAACTTTTCATTTTCAGTGTCTAACACTTTTGAACAGGTTTGAAAAGGCTGCCGTGCATGTGGTACGTGCTCTGAACTGTCGTCTCGATCGTTCCGAGTTTCAACCCTGTTCGCCGCCATCCGAAGCTGTCCCGAGTTTCAACCCTGTTCGCCACCATCCGAAGCTGTCCCGAGTTTCAACCTTGTTCGCCACCATCCGAAGCTGTCCCGAGTTTCAACCCTGTTCGCCACCATCCGAAGCTGTCCCGAGTTTCAACCCTGTTCGCCGCCATCCGAAGCTGTCCCGAGTTTCAACCTTGTTCGCCGCCATCCGAAGCTGTCCCGAGTTTCAACCCTGTTCGCCACCATCCGAAGCTGTCCCGAGTTTCAACCTTGTTCGCCACCATCCGAAGCTGTCCCGAGTTTCAACCCTGTTCGCCGCCATCCGAAGCTGTCCCGAGTTTCAACCTTGTTCGCCACCATCCGAAGCTGTCCCGAGTTTCAACCTTGTTCGCCGCCATCCGAAGCTGTCCCGAGTTTCAACCTTGTTCGCCACCATCCGAAGCTGTCCCGAGTTTCAACCCTGTTCGCCGCCATCCGAAGCTGTCCCGAGTTTCAACCCTGTTCGCCGCCATCCGAAGCTGTCCCGAGTTTCAACCCTGTTCGCCGCCATCCGAAGCTGTCCCGAGTTTCAACCCTGTTCGCCGCCATCCGAAGCTGTCCCGAGTTTCAACCCTGTTCGCCGCCATCCGAAGCTGTCCCGAGTGATGCCTGGGCTAGGGTGTAAGAAACTTCCATTCTGAAAGAACATATGGAAATGACATGCCTTGTAAATGAGAGTTAAAGTTGCACTAAAACTAAATGTAAATGTAATCCTGTTTGGGATGGAACTAACTAACGTGTAACCTATTGTCACGATACGTAAACTTTTAAGTGCTATTCTCTACATTGAACGCTACTTTCAAAACAAACAAAAATATGCGAAATAAATAATTTTGTTACTTTCAATTTCAGGCTCTTTATTACGGAATTCAAGACTGCAAAACTGCCTAAAAACTTCCTTCGTCTAGAATCTAGATTCAAAACTCAGCTCTCCGGTGTGGACTGTTGATCGCTTCAGCATGTCGGCTAAAAGAGCAATGGTTTTAATAAAGAACGTGTCCAACATGAAATTCCAGACTCAAGGAACAACAGGACATAGGATGATTATTTTGTGATGCACATCCTGCCCTGGTCACTGAACGGATGCTTGTAAATTCGACGTAGCAATTATTCTTTAGAAGATGACAGCAGCCATTTTTGTTCTGTTCTTATTGAAGTTATCTATGAATATCTTACTCACAAAAGTTGTGCACCGGGTTGCATGCGGCCTCAGAACGAAACAGATGGAGGTCACTCACCAAATCCGCGGGATACACATTTGAGACCAAAAGAAAGTCTGCTGCCAAGGACAAACGCAGACGACGAAAAGAAAATTAAATTTTAATCGACCACCTGAGGACAATGGTTATGCTTGCCCTGGATGTGGCAAAATATGTAGGTCACAGCTGGGGCTGTACAGACACGGGAAATACTGCACTACTCACTAATCTTTGGACTCGAAGACAAGCCTTATATATATATATATATATATATATATATATATATATATATATATATATATATATATATATATATATATATATATATATATATATATATATAATTATATATATACATGGGCGTAGCCAGAGGGGGGGGGGTTGAGCACCCCCTCCCGGAAATGAAATCCCCTGTTGGGGGGGGGGTCGGAATTCAGTAATTGATTATTTGCTTTGATTTTGTTTATTTTGGGTGACATTTTAATACTATACCATCACTTGCCCCCCAGCGCAGCCAAGGGGTTTTAAGTTTAAAACCCCCTACCAGGGGGGTTTGAGTTTAAAACCCCTATCAGTGGGTTTTGAGTTTAAAACCCCTACCTGGGGGTTTTGATTTTAAAACCCCCTACCAGGGGGTATTGAATTTAAAATCCCCTATCAGGGGGTTTTGAGTTTAAAACCCCTACCAGCGAATTTTGAGTTTAAAACCCCCTTACCAGGGGTTTTTGCAGTTAAATCCCTCTGTTATAAAAAACGAAACAAAAAAACAATTAAAAAAACTAACGACAATCCCCAAATTCCAAGAGCACAGTGAAGGAAGACTTTGATTTTATAACCCTCTATTCAATATAAAAAAAAGCAAATTACACTCAAAATTCTATTAGCGTAGCCAAAGGGTTTTGAGTTTACCCCCCCCCCTTTTCATCATTAGGGTTTGAAGCTAAAAAATACCTCTTCAATATAAAAAAAAAGCAAATTACGCACTCAAAATGCTATTGGAGTTGCCAAAAAGGAGTTTTGAGTTTAAACCCCCTTTCAGCGGGGTTTGATGCTAAAAAAATACCTCTTTAATATAAAAAAAAAGCAAATTACACACTAAAATTATTTGAGCGTAGCCAAGCCAATTGGGGGTTTTGAGTTTAAACCCCTCTCCAACAGATGGCTGTTCTTAAAATGGTTTTGAGTTTAAAATCCCCCTACAGAAAGGTTTGAGGTGGGAAAACCTCCATCAATATTATTCTCAAGCAATTCAACTACAGTTACCAAATTCTATGACCGTAGCTCAATGGGGTTTTGAATTTAAAAAAAAAAACAACTCCAGAGATTTTTTAGTTTAAAATCCACAACAGATAATTATAACGATAAAACTTCCCTTTTCGATATAAATTCTAAAGCTAACTACAGTCACCTTATTCCAAGAGAGTAGTCAAGAGAGGTTACACATTTGTACCAGTGGCGGGCTCGTTAATAAAGTGCAGTGAATAGTCAACTGCGAAATTTAAATGTGGCTCAACAAAGAAGGCTAAGACATATTTTAGGAGTCAAATATAGAGATCGGGTCTAAATCAAGGAAATCCTATGCCGAATTTGGGAGTCGACACCTTAGTAAGGTTGTGAAAGAGCGTCGCATGAGGTTTTCGGGACATGTTCTCTGACAAGATGAATTACGCATACTAAGGGTTGCGATGACATCCTAGTACAACTTGGCGCCAGTAAGGCAGTAAGAATGCATTTTAGGTTTTTGAAATAAAACTTTTTAATGGCAGGAAAATTTACTGTAGATACCTCCGAATATTCATTTTGTTGGCTTTCAATACCAGAAATAGTGCTTGGCGGCGGGGCTTCGCCCGCGCTGGGGGAGCTCCAAGTGCTCCCCAAAACCCTTGCTGGTAATGGCGGGGAGTCTACAATTTTTTCACTAACTCCAGGAAGAAACATTCTAGGGCATAACAAACGTCTTCCGAAAGAATGAAGGGTCAGAATGTAATAAAGATCATGTACACACACACACATACATACTATAAAAAAAAATTTCGCGGGGGGGGGGGGGGGGGAGAAAAAATCCAACCCCAAACCCCCCCCCCCCGAAAAAAATCCTGGCTACGCCCATGTATATATATATACTTGATACTGTAATAACATTAATTTATGTCACCAACAATTGATAAATATTTTCATTTCATTTCGTTTGACCTATTTCAAATGTTCTGTCATCACTGAAGCGGCATCAATATTATTAAGTCAACACGTAACGCTCCCAACCATGACCCCAGGCAACAGTTGGTGATGCATCACTAGATTCATATAGAGTTCACTCGTAAGAGAAAGCATGAAGCCGTCTGTGCTAGTCACCTAGGTCTAGCTACCTTCTAGATTCTTCCAAAGATAACATCAAATAGTTTTGGCTTTGCTGATGAATGTCTGCCATACGATGTTTCAATTAAAACGTGAAGCTGTTAATGTATGTATGAATTTAAACTTTTTATGGCTTATGAATGTATTAATTACAACTTTACATGGTCAAGAAATGTTTTAAATACAACATGCAATAGTACTTGTTATTGGATATTTTCCTCCCTGACGGAGACACTCTCAATAGTTGGTGTCTCCGGTGTCTAAAGTCAAGTCAAGGAAGTGTTTTATTTCCCAAAGCTTAGATCAGGGGGGATCGGAATTTACTAACTGATTTTTCGCTTTGACTTTGTTTATTTTATGTAAGATTTTAATACCAAACCATCACTTGCCCCAGTTTAATCCCCCTCTTCTTTGAAAAAAATAATAATGCAAACGACAAAACCCCATATTCCAAGAACATAGCTAAGGGAGATTTTGAATTTAAAACCCCCACCGAAATTAACGATAAAACCCCCTCTTCAATATAAGACTATACATACATCAGTCAGCAGATTCTATGATTGTAGTAAAGAGTTTTTTTGTGTTTAATATCCCTCTCCAGCGGGTTTGCAGCTAAAAAATACTTCTTCACTAAAAAATAGCCAATGACACACACACAATTCTATGAGAGTAGGCAAAAGAGTTTTGAGTTTAAAACCCCTTTCAGATGGGTTTGAAGCCAAAAAGTACACCTTCAATAAATAAAAAAAAGCAAATTACACACTAAAATTGCTATGAGCATAGCCAAAGGGAGTTTTGAGTTTAACCCCCCCCCCCCTCACCACCTTTTTCCTTCAGCGGGGTTTAATGCTGAAAAATACCTCTTCAATATAAAAAAAGCAAATTACACACTAAAATTCTATGAGCGTAGCTAAGTTTTGAGTTTAAAACCCCTTCCTCCAGAGAACTTTTTTTAAAGTTCAAAGTTTAAAATCCCCATACAGAGAGTTTTGAGTTTGAAAACCCCTCTCTTCAATATTATTCTAAAGCAAACTACAGTCGCCAAATTCTATGAGCGTAGCTAACGGGTTTTGAATTTGTTAAAAAAATCCAGAGATTTTTTACGTTTTAAGCCTCCTAACAGATGAATTTAACGATAAAACTTTCCTTTTCGATATAAAATCTAAAGCTCAACTAATTTCAAGAGCGTAGACAAGAGAGGGTACAAATTTCTACCAGTGGCAGAAGTCCATTAATAAAGTGCAGTAAATATTCATCTGCCGAAATTGAAAAAGACTAAATGTGCTCTACAAAGATGGCTAAGACAGATTTTAGGGGTCAGTTATAGAGATCGGGTCACAATCAAGGAAATCCTATGCCGATCTGGGAGACGACCCCTTAGTAAGGTTGTGACAGAGCGTCGCATGGGGTTTGCGGGACAAGTCCTCCAACAAAATGAATTACGCATAATAAGAGTTCCGATGACATGGAGGCCATTACGAGGAAAGCGAAAACAGCGACATCCTTGTACAACTTGGCGTCACACCTTCATGGAGGTCCTCAGAGCAGGTGGGAAGAGGCTTCAGACATTGCCAGTGACAGATTTTTGTGGAAGCAGCTTGCAGCCCAATGCACCGAACGGCGCGGGAGGATCTAAGTCAGTAAGAATAGCAGATTAGGTTTTTGAAATAAAACTATTTAATAGCAGTTTAATGCATTGTAGATATCTCAGAATATGCATTTTGTTAGCTTTCAATACCGGAAATAGTGCTTGGCGGCGGCTCCGCCCCGAAACCCACTGGGGGAGCTCGTAGCGCTCCCCCTGACTTCCTTGCCGGCAAGGGCGGGGAGTCTACAATTTTTCTACTAACTCTAGGATGAACCTATTCTAGGGTACAATAAACGTTTTTCTAAAGGATGAAGGGTCAGAATGTAATACAGATTAATTATGTACACACACACATACATGCATACCAGTGGCGTCACTAGGGTGGGTGTCACCCGGTGCGGTCAACTCAGGGTGTCACCCCCCCCCTCCCGATCCCCCCTCAAAAAATATTTGGTGGGTTTTGTTTGTTTGTTGAGCCGTATACACATACTTTATTATTAACTACATTAATTGATTGTTGAACAACTATAAAATGAGTGTCAATTAGATTTTAAAATATAGTTGTTATAGTTGTTACATTATATCTATAGTTGAATTTTGCAACAACCTAAACTCAATTACATTTTTTTTCTTTTCTGGATTTTAAAATTAGAAAACGTAATAAGCTCTTAAATGTAATGTCTTTAAAGATTTCATTTTTAATAAATTTGCCCGTTGTGAAAGTGTCGTCTGTTCCTACGTGTTATGCTTTTGGTAAAGAAAAAGCTGAATTAGCCACCACTTTGTCGATAGTTTAAAGGTAGGACTATCTTATGCATCTTTGATCTTCTAGTACACCTTCCCCACAAAAAAAAATAAAAAAAATAAAGCAAAGATAGGTAAAATAAAAGACATCTGGAAATAGATCTTAAGCTACATCTCTAAAGGCTATAATTTTAGAATGAAAAAAAATGACTTCCAATGTACCAACAATTTTAGGCAAGAAACATTTTCTGAAAAATAATTTTAACCGCATACATTAAGTGATTGTTAAACACATCTATTTAATAGCTTTTCTGTTGCTTATTAAATAGTCCTGTACACCTCCATGGCTCCAGACATTAAAGCTTCACATTTTTTTTGTATTCCTGAGCTCGTCATATCCAACATTCAAACTCACTGCTACCTAGACATTTTAAGATATGAAGTAGATTTTCTCCCTTAAAATCTGATCAGTGTATGGCAGGTGTGCTGTCAAACAAAATACAAAGGTGCTTAAAGTAATTCTGTCTCTTATAAGTATATGTTTTAAGTGGTTTTCTAAAACATTTATAAACTTTTCAACATTATAGATACACTTTCAGTTATGGGTTTTATTTCCTTTATCTTATGGAAATTCTATATTCAATAAAACTCGTCGATACTATGGTCACGAAATATCAAATATTCTGATTTCATAGAAACAATCTGTGCAATTTATCCTTCGATCATAGCAACGACTTCCTTGTCAATTGTATCTGTAGCCAGATGCCCTTGTTTTCCGATTTTCCAATCCTGGTGACTATTCTTGAGACGTCTTTTGATATTCAAATTTCAGACTTTATTTCCACCACTAATTAAATTAAGTTACTCATTTATATTTCACTTCTATAGAATTATTTGAAAATAGTTGACAACAAAAGACATACAATGTCTTGCTATTACGTGACTAATTCATCCCCAGCAGGAAGCACCAATACCATTATTTTAACAACTAGCGTACTTTTCCTTATGCTCTGAATGATTTATTTTTTGCGCAATTCATGGAAAGTTAGTGAAATATTTAATATATTGTTAAACTATTGAAGTCTATATCAATCAACTGATTCATTGTAACATTTCTTTCATCTTGGTTTGAGTTTCTATTACATTAACATCTGAAATTACATCATCATCTTCAGAAATCTAAATAACCACTAATTTACTTTCCAATTCTACAAAATTTACATTAACTGCATGTGAGATTTCAATCATATTTTATGCCTGAAGAATGTCGTCATTTGTTAAACAGTGACTATGGGTTGGCATCCTGATATTACGATGCTAGCTACTATTTGAATAGATTCGATTAAAACATTGTTAAAAATCAAAGCAGTGTTTAAATACATGCAGCTAATATACAGCTGAAAGTAAGGTTTCACATCTGCTTTTGATATAAAGTATGATGTAACGTTTTGGACTATTTGTAGAATTTCATTTAAAAATTAAATTATGTTTAGCAGAAATATTTTTAAAATGTATATCAATTGTGAAAAATATGTTCCAATATTTAGCCACTATCACTTTTTTTTAATTGTCAGCAAAAACTCCTGGCTTCCCCATGTCACAATGAAATATTTGTTTCCCGAGCATTTTGTTTCATAGCATCTTGTATAATCCAGTGCCTTCTTTGAATAGTGTTCTAAACTCCAAGTCGTGGGGGCAGAACTGATCCTTATCAGAACGTTTTTGTTATCAATGGCTCATTTCTTTAAGTGTTGTTTGGACTATTTTAGTCTGTTTGCTACCAGCGGTCTGCCACGATACACTTTTTTTTTTGATGGCATCGGCAGATGTTTGTTCATGGGAGTCTCCCTGAAGTAATAGCTCGGAAGTTGTTGAACGAACTCCAGGAGATTCGTTAATGTTCAAGCGATTGACTTTAGGACTTTTTTTTACCTGGATAAATATAGTGGTCTCTCAGCTAGTACTAGTGAACCTCTTTCTGTGAAATATTTACAAGGTCTCTCTCTCTCTCTCTTTCTTTCTCTCTCTCTTATAAATGTATTAAAGAGCTTTAGCCTTTTTTTTTAAGCTTGATATTTTCCTCGTTATATTTTGACAAATATTTTAAATGGTTTGCCCACCTCCAAAAGAATCAATGTGGCCTAAGGTTAACGAGGGTGTCAAGTGGCCAGCACAACGACCAACCGCTTTTATTTTTACCCAACTAATGTCAGGTACCCATATTAGAGCTGTGTGGACTCAGAGGCACCCAAAGATCTAAAAATAAAAAATCTCAGTCTTCAACGGGATTCGAACCCGGGACCATAGGTTTGGTAGCCAAGCACTCTACCGCTTTACCGTTTTCAGCAGGATTCGAATCCGGGTCAAGCGTTTTACCACAAAGCCAGTTCTGGTAGTAATAATGTAATAAAAGAAATGTCGCCAATAAAAATATTTCATCCTTTTGTTGCAAGTTTTCTTCAATAAACTTGGTATAATTCAATTAGATCTTGGTAATTTTTAACCTTCAACCAAATCTATAAATGGCTCTCAGGATAGTGTAGTAATTGATTAGTGATTAATTCACGTTGCCAAAAGAATGCTTTCCCATCTGTCATCTCGGCTCAAGGTAACTCAAAATAAAATGGCTCAACAGACATGGGAAGTAATTCCAACACTGTGATCCAGAGAGCAACCCATTGGCTTATCAAGGAGTTCCTAACCATCTGGAAATTCTGTTGAGACTTTCAGAAATGTGCGCTAAAAAGAATACTTACATTTGATGAATATGTTTTCAGAACAGTAAACTTTGGTATATCACAAGTATAGAGAGTTTGAAGCTAGCGCTGTTTAAAGTGAATATTTAACTCAGAGTGTATGCGATCTATATCAATCAGTAGAAGAAGTAGACCCAGACAAAAACTATTTAGTGACGTCTTATATCTCTCTCTCCCCTCCTACCCTTTCCTTCCCTTTAAAAATTAAATGTAGATATTGTTTTCTCAACGTGTACAAAGTAAATAAAGGGTGACAACCGAATATCTAAATGAAATCAAATATTTTCATAATAATTTTGTAAAAAATTAACACAAAACATGTTGCGACGCATTATAGCAAATTACAATTTGTCAACAAAATAATTGTTTTTGAAATTTTACCTAAAAATAATACTAGACTATATATTTAAAGAGCCCATCTTTAAACTCCTAAACAATGATGAACTTCATCCATTTTAACTTATCAATGCACTACGTAATAAAATGGTAATGCAATAGACATGATAATGTATCGAATGAGTATTATGCTAAGGGAGATAATCGGCCAGTTTTACCCCTGCTCTCTCTTTTTTGTTTTAAAGTTATGCTTAATATATTGTGCATTGAGTACTTTGGATTAAGTCTGGCGCCAGACAGACTTAAATAGAGAGTTGTTTTTCATAGAAGTGATCCCAGAGTAGACAATTAATTTAATAAAATAAACAATGCGATACAGTAATTATAACAGTTTGCTCTGGGGAAAAAAGAATCTAAATCTATCATTATATTTAGGCAATCCTGTATTCTCAAAATGAATATTACCACAGTCGGTTTGAAATAAATGTTTTATTTATTTGTATTTCTTGGCTTGTTACCAATAACATAATTCGAGTCTATAAAACAAAATTACGTTATCATTCCAACTATTGCGTCAGATTATAGTAACTCTAAGGGATGCAACCCTGCAATGAAAAGGTGTTTATTTACAAGACCACACAAAAAACATAATAACAGTCCGTCTTTAGCACAGCTTCTTCTTAAGCTCCAAGATCTAGGCCGCACTCCACGGTTTCTTTAATGCCAAACTCCATTTTAAGCCTGCACAAACTGTATTGGAGGACGAAGAGTCACTAATATTCTTTGTGACTTGCGGACGACATAGAATCATAGATAGTCTGGAAGGGACCAAAGAATACTTCGTGACTTGCTGATGCGCACAGAAAAGACTTCAGCAGCATATGGTATGCAAATCAATTCCGAAAAAAACAAAAAAACAAATTATGACTAATAGCCCACAGTTATATATACAGCTTATATTTAATAGTTAACTAATTGTTTTTTTTTTTTTTTAATTGATTCTTGCTTTTTTTTTTAAAGAAATAATTGTGCAAAATTTCAGCTTGATCTGAGATAGGGTGTGGGAGAAATCACGTGTACAAACTTTTTACCAGACAGACAGAAAGAAAGACAGATAGAGTGAGTTGATTTAAAACTTAAGCTTTGTAAAATTGTGACAAAACATTTCGCAGACGATAAACAGTGTAACCCTAAGCGGCGCTTGTCGGGTCAACACCAAGCCGAACGTGACTTTGTTTAACTTACTCAATGTTTAGTAGCGTCACTAGCTCGATGTTTTCACCTGCATAGCACAGGCATGGCGGTCGCAGCAATTGGCTGCAAATGGCGCATGTTGATGGCAATTAAGATTGGTAATTATCTCAGGAAATAGGCTGCCCACGTTCAAAGAACAGTTACGACAGGGGAGGTCAGTAGGCGAAACAATGAACAGTTTTGGAAGGTAATTTTAAGGTCCACAAACAAAGACAAACAAACAACGAAGTAATTAGTACTCTTTGTTCATAGAGCGTGTGGGCTCATTAATATCGTGAAAAAAAAGTAGTTCAATGATGTATACAGCATAAAGTAACCGAACCTAGCCGGAACTCTCAATTGTGTGGTAATTAATTGTCCATAATGGGAACAATGCTGTAAGAACTCATAATCACGTTCAATTCTATCTATCGATTTAATATCAAACTTGGTTTATAAAGTACAAAAATGTGTGGTCTGCTCTATTGATGTTGATTAGATCAAGGCAAAAGTTAAAATAACATGTTTCTTAAATGCGTTTATTACAATTAGACTTTCAGAAAGGAAAACAGAATTTTCATTACTCCCCCCCCCCCAATTCTTTCTCTACATCTCTCTCTCTCTTTCTCACTCTGCCTCTCAATTCCTTCATGGACTTTCTCTTCTGTTCTCTCTTTCCCTACCGCTTATTTCTCTTTGTTGTTTCCTCTGTCAATTTATTTCTCTGTCACACTCTTTCTCTCTCTCTCACTCTCTCTTACTCTTTCCCCCTCGCATTTCTTGCTGTGTCACTCTCTCTATCTCTATGAGTCTCACCAACTCACTCTGTCTACTCTTCATCTCGGTCTGTCTGTCTGTCTGTCTCTCTCACCATCTCCTTTCACTGTGTCACACTATCTCGATTTGTCACACTCTTATGTAATCGCTGTCTGTATGTCCGTCTGTCTATCTCTCTCACTCTTTCATACTCTCACTCTACCTTGTTTTCTTTGTTTCTACTATTATTCTTTTTTTCTCTTTTCGTATATTTCTTCATTCAGGACTTTCTTGAATCTGTCTATAAATGATGTGCATATGACTGCTTTAAGGAAGAAGCTTTTTCTGGCGTAATGCTACATGTAAAAGCAAACACACACACACACACACACACATAAAGACACAAATTAAACTTGATGGAAACAGTTGAGTAAATTCCCCTTTTAGACTAAACGATGTATAGGGCAGCTGATGAACGAGGCATCTATTTCTTTACAATAATTTAATTAAAGCTGTGTTAATTGTTTTTAACATCAACAACAGTAAGAACAACAAAAAGAAAACAACAACATTGTAGCAACAAAACACAAATATATATATATATATATATATAAAATATACCATGTGATTGAGTTATGCTGATTCTATCTACAGTCTACTGGCGGATCCAGGGGGGGGGGGGGGGCGGACGAACTTTAGTATAGGATTTACACAATTTGTATACGAATTTATTCCTTATTTTAAAAAATATATACTAATTATTTATATTTCAACCTATTTTTAGATTATTTCGCCCCCCCCCCTCTAGTATGTTGGCTGATTTGGTGGGGTCGGGAGGGGGCGACGGTATCAATCCCGCCCCACCTACACTTTCGACTGGGGGGGGGGCGGTCACATTTACTTGTAGAAATCACAGCTTGCTAACAAAATCAATTAAATATCTATATCATTAAAACTTGTTATTGATATTTTAAGCGACCCTTTTCTTATGTCGTTCCCTGTTTGCCGATTGGTGGGGGGGGAGGGGGGGAAGAGTACCTCTACTGCCCTTCCCACCTAAACCCTTTGAGTAGGGGGGCGGTCCGTTTTTATGGAGAAATCATAGTTTGTGAACAAAATTAGTTGAATTAATATATAAATTTTATATTATTTCTGGAATTTTGGCCGATTCGGTGGGGTGAGGGGGGGGGGGGCGATTGCATGTACTGCCCTTCCCACTCTTGCCCTCTGAGTGGGGGGGGGGGCGGTCCTATTTTTATGGAGAATCATAGTTTGTGAATCAAATTAGTTGAATATCTATATAATATAAACTACGTATTGATATGTGACCCATTGTATATTATGCCGTACCACACTCTAATCTCAAATTGTATCATTAGTAAATTTAAATGAAAAAGGGTTATACAAGGTGGGAGGGGCGATACATGCAATAGCATTTTCCCCATCGGACAAATCAATAATTTTTCTTTTTGTATTATAGTTAAGAAATTACAAAATTTAACAAATCTGTCACTAATATAATTTATATATACTATAAATTAAATTCTTATATCGAGTCGCCCCACCCCTATTCTTTAATGCCAAATGCAATCTTTAGCAGAAATTATTAAAGGAGCGAGGATTAATAGTTTTCACTCTACCGCCCCTCCCATTTCCAGAGTTTTTGTAATTTCACATGAATTTATCATAATTATTTTAAGAAAGACTTTGCATTGGAAAAGTTAGAATTCAAACGAAATATTTCAGGATAAGATTCATGATTGAGATGAGTTCTAAACTCAAAATATATCTCCATAGTCGCCTTTACTAAATCTGATATTTTTCTAGCTAATTAAATTTGGGATTATAACTCACAATTTATACTAGAGTCCTGTTGAATACTATTTATCGAATAAGTTTTTTTTCGGCGGCGATCCTCAAAGGAAAAATCTAAATACGCGGGGTATCCTATCTTTTCAAGCAACAAATCGGTTTTATTTTCAATGGATTATGGGCCTATAAATTCATATTAGAATATTTTTCAAGTACAGCATTATTCGAAAGGTCCTTTTTTAATAGTATGAATAATGAGCTTTAGGTCAGGAGAATGCGTTTCTGCAGTGAAGAATGCAAGAAAATGCTTTGGGCATCGGGGCTTCGCCCCGAACTCCATTGATGAATAATGAGCTGTACTTGTCAGGAGAATCCGTTTCTGCAAAGAAGAATGCAAGAAAACGCTTATGGCGTCGAACTCCATTGATGATTGATGAGCTGTAGATGTCAGGAGAATACGTTTTTGAAGTGAAAAAAGCAAGAAAACGCTTTTGGCGACGGGGCTTCCACAAGAGAACCTTATAGCGCTGCCCCAGTTGTTTTGTTTTTCGCCGAAGGTTGATAAATGCTGCTTTTTTTATTCTCATATATATATTATATATATTATATTATATTATATTATATATATATATATATTATGACAGGTTAGGGAGTGTGAGGTGTGTTTGGCGCGTTCAAAAGTCTAGGGGATGATTATTTTTTATATGATCACACACCAACCCGTCAGCATATAAATCGGGAGCAGGCACGCAACGAGACAAGCAATGAAAGAAAGATACAAAGGTAAAAATGAAGAATATTTATTTAGATAAATATTTACACAAAAGAATAAAAAGGGGGAGGGTTTGCATCTATCTCTAATTGATACTGTATTTAATCATCACTCTTGCACTTAATTAGAGAGTATGTCACTTTGTCTTCTGAACTTAGCTGGTTGTCCTGTTGATGTCGCAGCTGGCTGTGATCCTGGCTTGAGGTTCTGCAGCTGGAGATGGCGCTCTAGCGGGTAGAGGGACGCCGGTGATATAGTTCTTGTGAAGTCTCAATCCAAAGTTCTGATATCTGTAGTGGGCACAGTAGGGCGGGTGGCCGGCTACCGTGGGCTCAAGTGTACTGCGGGCAGAGCGGATCTGCCGTGGGCAGCGTAGTTAGCAAGATATTCCAGTGAGTTGCAGAGGGTTTGGCGTAGCTATGACGTCTCGCACAAATCTGGGTCTATAGGGACGTCGCACCTAATAAGTTGACAGGTTGGCTGCCGAATAGGCGGGCAAAGTAGATCCGATAGCGCCAAGTAGTAGAGTTGAGTAGATCCACGAAGGCAGAAGATGATTCTCAAAATCAAATAGGCAATTGACTAGGCAGACAATGCCAAATAAATAGGCAGACACCTGAGGGAGGCTGCGGATAAATAAAGACAAGTTAGGACATGTCTCACATTCATCTTATTGATGCCCTCGACTGATGTGCATTCGTAAGATTGGTAACATTGCATTTGAGTACAATGAGGAGATGATGACAAATGGGATTTGGAAAACAGATGGCTGATAGTAGCAATAGAAAATGTACATAAAATAATAATATAAAAATGTACATATAAGGGGAAATAATAATCTCAAATAAACAACACAAGTTGGAAGAGAGAAAAGGGGGGGGGGGAATGGGCGATGGTCAGCGACCATGACGGTTTGTTTACATACGACCGTCAGCCGAGAACAATGGAGCGCGCTTGAATGGAGAGGGTGTCCGTTCAAGGGGCGAAACTCTCGTAAAAGTAAAATGACTACAGGGGAGATAATTCAATACTTGGGAGATAACTCATATCTCTTTTCTAGACGCTGTATTAGTGCGCTAGTAAAATTATCAAGGCGGTCAGCCGAGATAAAGGAAATAAAATAAGATGTACAAATATATACATGGTTGCATCAACGATCAATTGACAACGTAGCATTAATAGATTAATGCAATACATATACATTAGCCATGTTCATGTTTTCTACTTACGACAGTGAGAAATACACAATGCAGTAATTAAATATAATGAAATAATAAAATATATGTATGTATGTATGTATGTGTGTGTGTGTGTGTGTGTGTGTGCGCGCGCGTATGTGTGTGTGTGTGTGCCCGTTTATGCGTAGCGTTAGGGTTTACTGGACGTTAGGGTTTGGAAAATAATCGCCCCCCCCCCACTCCAAAGTTCTGGAGCCGCTAGTGCTACAGTCTAGCACTAAAAGTACAGCATACAAAGTAATTTATAGTTATTTTAAAAATTAGTACTGCAAAGCTAAAAAGCGTTACATTTGGCTTTTTTTTGTTTTAGCTCCTAAGTTCAGTTGGCAATACATGTGAACTACGTTCAAACGGTAATTAAGTCACGCACACACAGCAGTAGCGCTGTTTATTTTTGTTTTTTTTTACATCTTTAACACGTAAAGTTGATCTGTCTAAATGTGTGTGAGAGCCTGTGGGAGTGTGTGTTTGTGTGTTTGGTCTCATCTTAAAGCACCGACAGCTTGCTCGTGCGGTCCAGCTAAAGTACAAATCGGTGTAAATTTAGAAGAATCAAGAACAGAAACAGAGGTTGACCTGTCCATATGCTCTGTCCATGTCTCCATACATTGATAAAGCACTGCTCGTGTAGCCGTTTTTGTCTGCCGTGGAGCGTCTGACTAGTCACGTGACTACCGAACATTTCTTTTATTTATACATGTTTTTTTTCTTCAGGATTCCATTAAAAATAAAGTAGCCAGTGCTTTATAAGATATTTTCACTTCATGCACTTACTCTGACACATAACGTTTGGAATATTTTGTCCCCATAAACACTTTTAAGGTCATGTCTCCGAGAGTAAGACATCCTGCACCGAAATACATAAGTGTTGATGTAATCAACACCTTTCTTTGTCAATTCGTTCACAACCAGCTCTTGGGATGTAGAAGTAATTGTGCCAAATAGCATGAAGCTAAGTGAACATGCACACTATCTAAACTGACTAGATGTTCATAATCATTTGAAGTGTTAGAATTATTATGATAGATGATTTGTAATCGAAGTGTTCCCAGGAGGTTGTCATTTCTAGGACGTATCTTTATTGTGTAGGAAGGAGTACTGCAGGGTAGAGTACTGAAGGGTAGAGTACTGAAGGGTAGAGTACTACTGGGTATAGTACTACAGGTTAGAGTAATAAAGTGCATAGTACTAGAGGGTAAAGTACTGCAGGGTAGAGTACTGAAGGGTAGAGTACTACAGGGTATAGTACTACAGGTTAGAGTAATAAAGTGCATAGTACTAGAGGATAAAGTACTGCAGGGTAGAGTACTGAAGGGTAGAGTACTACAGGGTATAGTACTACAGGTTAGAGTAATAAAGTGCATAGTACTACAGGATAAAGTACTGCAGGGTAGAGTACTGAAGGGTAGAGTACTGAAAGGTAGAGTACTACAGGGTATAGTACTACAGGTTAGAGTAATAAAGTGCATAGTACTACAGGTTAGAGTACTAAAGGGCATAGTACTGGTAAAACAATAAATTTGTCAAAAATATGTACCGATGTACCTATGTTGCTTTGTTTGTCGAATGGATTGAAAATTATTTCGGCTCGCAGCTATGCAAAGAAAACAAGAATACAAAGAGAGTTTGTGTTACACAAACTCAGAGGCGGCCCCCGTCGAAGTCGGATCCCTGTCGGATCTGCATATTCGCAAATAATATTCAAGAGGTAATTTAATTTTGATGGTCAAAAGTAATAATGTTTCAAAGATTCATTTGCCGTAAATTTAAATTTAAATTAAATAAAAAATTTTAGATTAGTTTTAGTATATTAAAACATTGCAATATTGATCAAAACGTTTGGAAATGAAAATCTACACTTTTTTTTTACAATTTAAGTTTAGAAATTGAAATTCTACATCTTAATCTAGTCTATTTTAGTCTAAACTAGGTCTAGAAATTCTAGATCTAGACTCTAAAATAATTTTAATTAGAATATAAATCCAGATCTAGATATAGCCTACTGTAATAAAAATCTAGATCTAGTTTAAAAAATCTAGATTAGATCTAAATCAAGATATTCCTTTTTAAAACGCGAGTTACATAACGAGGCTTAATAAACATTACTATACCGAGTTCTTTTTTCATTTAATTTGAAGAATTAATTCCATATAACGTCAGAGGAAAAAAAATACTACGTCACACGGCCTAGCTAGAATAAAAAGCGCCTTTATCATTACGAGCCATTTATCGAGTGTTCATAGACATTGGTGCACCGAGTGCGTTCTTTTAGCATTTCTTTTAAAGAATTCATTCCATATGACGTCAAAGGAAAAAAAACACTACGTCACACGGCCTAGCTAGAATAAAAATCGCCTTCATCATTACGAGCCATTTATCGAGTGTTCATAGACATTGGTGCACCGAGTGCGTTCTTTTAACATTACATTTAAAGAGTCCATTCATATGACGTCAAAGAAAAAAAAGTCCATTACCTCACAATAGGCTAGTACCGGTACCATAAAAAAAAAATGTCTTTATTTACACGAGATATTTAATGAGGGTTCATAGACATTGGTGCACTGAGTTCTAATAGAATTTATTTAAAAAGGATCAAAGCCGCATTGTTTTTGCGTTTTGTCTGTCAGTCGGTCTGTCCGTCATCTTGATATAAAAAAAAAACAACAACTAAAAGTTATTAAAAATTGATTAACCTTTATTTTACGTTTCAAAACATCGCAATAATTTTTAGGTATGAACACAATTGAAAAGATTAATAGATTGTTCCGGATGTTTTTATAAATAGTAAAAGAAAAAGAGAATTTCAGATAAATGTAATACCGTTAATTAAATTTTTGGATGGTCTCGTATAAAAATTAGATGTACTACAGCCATGTGGAGAGATTTTCATACCTTACTTTGGTGTTTGGATTCTGTTTTCCTTAAAAATCGGAACATAATATTAACGATAATTAGATTTTTTAATGTTTTAGGTAGAAAGTTAAATGTACTGTAAGAGAGTAGTGAGTTAAAATATTTTTCATAAAAATCCGAAAAAACATTATTTCGTAAATGAGAAGATTATTTGTTTGTTAATTAGAAGAGAGGAGTTCAAACAATTATATGGCGTTAGTAGATTTTCAAATAAATTCGGAAATTTCTGGCGACGATTTGTAAGAAACAAAATCCGGAACATTCTTTATCGATTACAAAACTTCTATGTTATGTTTCAGCAAGAAAATTAAATGTCTAAAAAGTAATTTTCAGTAATCAATTCTAGTAAATTACTTTTTTTTAAAGCCCTGAACAACATATTGTCGATATTTTAAAAATTTGTTTAAAGATGAAAATACGGAACAATTTGATATTGATAACCAAATTATAGTGACGCATTGTCAAATAATATAAGTGTAATATTAGTAAATTATGCGATTTCAAACAATCATTAGGCATAATTCATGTTTTATAAAACAATATCCGGAACATTTTTACACTTAATGAAATATAAGTCAGTATAGAGATTTTGATTTAGCATTAATATTCTATTTACATAAAAAAAACGGAACAAAATATTATTGATAATGTGTTTTTGCAACGTTTAAGAATGGAAATTGAATGTAATATCAGTTAGAAGAGCAAACAAACATTTGTTGGGGTTGATTAGTTTTGCAAAAAAAAAAAAAAAAATCCGGAACAATCAATTTTTAGATACTTAAAACTATTGAGATGTTACGGGAGGAACATTAAAGGGTAAATCAGATTTTCAATAGCTTTTAGAGTTCTATTTTTTTTAATCTAATCATGACGGCAGACCGACCAACAGACAAAACGCACAAAAATAATATTCTTTTATTCGGATAGGGGCATTAAACAAAAAATAAATAAAATCTGATTTTTTAAAAAAGTTTAAGGAATTGGTTTAGCTCCTGATCATGTTGCGACGTTACGCTACTGCACGAAAATCGCTGCATAAAAAGTCCATTAAAAAAAATGTATTTACATACAAAGTGCATTATTAGCCTTTATTAACAAACAGAAATGTTTTCTTTTAATTTTAGCAGCTAGTTGACCAGAAAAAACATCTTTAACTATTATTTATATTTGTTGTAAATATTTCCTGTACATTTTTAAAATATATTTGACTTTGTGATACTGAAAATACACAAAAATTGTCCATCTTTGTTAGCATATTGTAACATTGCCTCCCTTACATTTACGTAATTGTTTTAGAATTGGTGTATTTTTATGAAAAAATCGCTTGCATAATTAATTTTATAAATTAAACGGTTTGCTTTTAGAAAACCAAAAGTAGCCGTTGCACCTAAACTTTTCAAGCCGCATTTAATGATGAAATAATATTTTTCATATCTCTTCTAGTTTTCGAGATCTGAGTGTGACAGACGGACAGACGGACAGACGGACATTTTGCACAAACCTAATAGCGGCTTTTTCCCCTTACGGGGGCCGCTAAAAAAATGATGCATGTGTGCGAGCTACCATGAGTGCTTTCTAAAACTGTGTCTCTGTTCTGTAGGTTTTTGTCTCAAACAATTATACTCGTCTCTTTCAAAGCAAAATGGCCAATAATATTTTGTACCTAACCTAATCGCTTCTGTGAGAGAGTCACAGTCATGGTGTCACTTGCAGTCGAGATAAGCAGTACGCCACAACAAGTACAGTTTACACTATATATACCAATAAGAATTATTAGATTAATTAGGTTCGAAACGCTCTCCTTACAGTAGATAATTTAAAGATTGAAGAAATTTATTGTACAAAATAGTATACTAATACTGACGTAAGGCTGTAGTTAAAGTTTATTATTTTCAAAAATCGCAGTAACAATAGTACTGTAGAAAACTCCAGAAATTCCTATATGATTAGATGTATGATTTTTATGTACGCTTTCATTTAATTATATATATAGTTGACTTAACAGTTTCTTATTTGCTGTTGTTTTGGTCGTTTTTTTTTAAATTTAAATAAAGGCATTATGTCCCTTGAAATAAGTAGCAACTGAATCTATTATTAGTACACAAGTGCAGTGATCGGCGCCGAATGCAATGAGTATTTAAACGATTTTAATTAACAATGTCACCTCATGAGGGAGAATCGCCGTGGGCGCTGATCAATGAGATGTCGCCTTGAGTAGGGCGTTATTGCTACAGTGTCATTCATGTTCCCTTTGCCCAGGAGGCTAGGCGAGGATATTGCACTTATGCATTGATTAGTGTGTCAAGGCATCCCATAACTGAACACTATGCAGATAACGATAAGTGGTCGCGGAAAGATACAAGCTCAATGAGAACCTATTGGCTGGAGATTCACTACGAGAGAGAATTAACACTTCCTTTGATGCCAATAAGTCTGAAGATAAGACGTGACTACATACCTTTCTAAATCTTGGATATGATAGGTATTTTATTGTATCACAGGGGTTCTCAACCTGTAGATCGCGATTCCTTTGGGATCGAATGACCATTTGTCAGGGGGTCATCTAAGACCATCGGAAATTTGGGTTTTTGGTGTATTTATAATCGGAATTTTGTTTTGATCGATTTTCACAAGGATATATGAACCATAGTTGGTATACATTTTCATTTCTGATAACAAAACAAAGGGACATCACTCAGATAGTCATTCATTACAAACCTACGAAACAACATATAAAAGGATGGTGACATATTTAGGAAGACAGATGTTTTGTTAGTGGATGGCACTTCAAGTTGGCGGGTGTACCATCATAGTTTAAAGATAGACATGCTTTTTTTTTTCATTGATAGTGACTTCTTTGTAATGCGTTTAATGTGTTCAACGTGTTCTTCTAGTTCCCAATGATGTGACAAGGTTGTCAAGAGGGAAAGTTCTAAAAAGTTTGTTTTTTATCTGTGTGAAGAAGTTTGTTCTTGTTTTGTTTTTGTTTTGTAATCAGAAAGCAAAAATACAGAAAATAACCGACCTGGTAAACATCTTTGTCACTTAAATAATTAAATTTTTCACTGCAAGGATCAAATACATTGTGCCTCGATGAAAATACATACGCCATAGATCAGATATAGACGTTACGAAAACAATTTTTATAACATTAGCAAATGTCCATTTACCTAGGCTAATCAACGAAAACCAAATTACGGATGGGGTCGCTACCGAGTGGGAAATCGTATTAGGGATCGCGGCACTAAAAAAGGTTGAGAACCGCTGCTGTATCACGTTGTTCTTTAGTCGTCTCCTGGTTCATCTATACGACCATTCGTCAAACAGCCTGAGAATTTTTAATGACCGTTTGTTTTCATTGTGGAATTTTCGTTTGTAAAGCTAACGATCTACAGCTTACAGCCTTGTACAAAATGGAAAGAAAGTCATCGTAGAAGTCTATTCCATAACAAAAAAAAAAAAAAAGATACTAATAAAAATTATATGCAGCTGATTAAGTAATGGGGCAGAACTCTTTGAGCTGATTCTTTCTGATGTCTCATTGTTGTTTTCTTGGTCAATATTTCATTGTTTTTAATCTTTTACTCTCTGTGCCATTCAGAGATTTCCCTCGGTGTTCCAAAGCCAATAGGATCATTTATTGAGCTAAATGTAGACTTGTGAGTTATTTGTTTCTTCTTTTGAAGCTTTCAGCAAACTGGGCACAAATTTCTGAGCACGCTTGGTACACAGTACGCAGTGTAGCTAGAGATATCGTTTTTAAATATTTACTCTCTTCCAGTGGTTCAATAACTGTGTGCTGTGAATTTCAACTGAACTGTAAGGTTTGTGTACAAGAAAAAACATTTTTTTCACTTTTATTTAAACTTTGACCAGCTTACAAAAATTATTTATTTAACATAGACAAACAGGCCCTTGTGAAATAATATAATTATATTTGAGCCGTCTATTGAACAATGTAAGAACCACCGGTGTATCAGCTTGAATACCATCATGATTTATTCTGTTTAACTACTTAGCGTTTCTTCATTCTTTCCCTAGCTTTCGGTTCCTACAAGCCCCCAGCCTGCGATGTTTAGTAAACACTGACGACTTCTGGACTGAGTAATTTTCCAATGACGCCCCAGGGCGCTGATACGGTTCTCAAAATTGTGAATGAAAGATATAAATAACCAGAAAGAAAAATTCTGTACAAAAATGAGTGCGATTTTTCCTTTCCTTGTGCGTGAACAATATGTCAAGAAAGTTGTGTATTTTAAAAAGAAGATACAAAAGAAAATTGTAATACAACTCTTTGGTTAGTAGTGGTATTTTTTTATTTCCCTTTTTTTTAGATCTCTGACGGTGTAATGATATAGAAGCTTAAGTCCTAAGCCTGTCTATCACAGCTGGGACTGCATCAGGATTGTGTGGATGCTTTGCAGGCCCGTTCTTCGAAGGACTTCAGTATCAATAATTTTTTCTTGCTATTTAACATTCAGTATGTTTCAGAGACACCTCATGTGGAACTTAAGTGGTTCAGTTTTTTTTTGTTTGTTTTTTTGAATGTTTTCTATTTAATGTCCAAGGTTTTTTTTGGATTTACTAACTACAAAATGAATGTATAAAATTGGTGGCAGGTGTGAAACTAGCTAAAGACATGTCGTTCAGACGTTCCTCCAGAATAGCAAGCCATGTGTGTGTCTGGAGGCAAGAAAGGAGGGGGGGAGAAACGATGGACAGAGTTGGAACTTTGTTTTTTTTAAGTCAATTTGAGTCAAATAGAGACAACCACCTCCAGGCCGCTGTAATAGTGATAACCTCAGTTCATCTAAGACTAATAAAAGAAGTATAGCTATTGTAATGGCGCAATAGTAAGACGCGTAGAAGTTGGGTTAAATTTGGGTTTAATTGGGTATTTCCTTAGTGAAGCGACTAGACATTTAAAAGTTAGAACGGAAATAGGTTAGAAACGATGAACAGACGAACGAGGAGGAAGGAGACCAGCTTGTAGATAGGACGTAGACTGTGCCTTTATTTCGTCATAAACTTTTTTGTTTTATTTAAAAGCTGGATTACTTTATTATATGCTGTTTGTGTTCTGTTGGAGGTTCTTATTAAGAACTCGCGTATAACATTAGATGTACAAATAATCAACACCTTCTGCACTACATTCAACTAGATCTAACAACCACCTCAACACTGCTCTAGGACTATTTGGTCTCGTGCAGATGTTAGAAGAAACATTTTACTTTGGGGGTCTATTTTTGCCTTAAAAAAATAAATAGAAAGCACTTCTTTAGTTCTATCTGTCAACATTTATTAAGTTAACATTTAGTTAATGAATCCTGGCCTCAGACTATTCACTGTTGGTTTCATTAATATGTTCATTTCATTATTTTACTATAGCAGGGAACAATTATTCGCTAAGTTGTCGAAAGTCTCTGTTTAGAGAGAAAGCTAGTCGGTACAGCAGTAAAAAAAACACTTTAAAACGAATACTTAAAAAAAAAAGCTTATATTAAGCGTGAGATTAAACATATTTTTACCAATCAATTTGGTTGAGCACGATTTCATGCTTTTAGCTATGATCCTATCGCTTGTCTGGACCTGTTGGGAAAGGAGGGGGGATGGGGGGGGGGGGGGAGAAGGAAGTATCCAAGTGGTTATAAACATGATCGCTTCTTAAATACATTAAAAACATTGTACGGCTTGAATTCAAACTCAAGGGCTCAAGCCTTTTCAAGTCGATACACTAGCTACTGTACCAGCGAAGTGCTTATAAAAACTGTTTGCATAGCTATCTATCGTTAGTTTCGAACTTTTAAGCGACAACCGAATTCTCTACACAAATTTTAATTTAACTTATACTGATATGAGAATCTTTTGGTTTTCAAAGGAATTAATAGATATACTTCTTTGTTTTACTCTGAATACCGGACACAATATTTCCATTCTACAGGCCTTGGTAAAATACAAAATATTCGCCACTCATTTTAAAACAGTTTTGATATAATTAATTTGCTAACTAATAAATGCATTACTAGTGGCCAAGTACATAGCACACCTCACGAGAAGGTTGAGTCATGCAATAAAAGCACGGGCTGCATATCTCAGTCCTCTACACACACACATCAGTCTATCTCAGTCCTCTACACACACACATCAGTCTATCTCAGTCCTCTACACATACACACATCAGTCTATCGCTCCCAAGTATTCTGTACATAATAAAAGCAAAACAAAAGTCTATTAGCACATTGAAACTATTTCTATTTGCAAAACGTCTCGACGCCCTTTTCCTGAGAGTGAAGGGTTGGAAATATCTCAACGATTCTTGAACGTGAAGTCAGTGCCGTATTTACACTTTAAAAAGTCCTAAGCTATTTAAGATTTGGGGCCTTTTTGAGACCCTTTATAAGTCCAGATATTATAAGTCAATGCAAAATATTAATTGGTTGCCCTAAGTTATAGCATGTGTTGCCTACGGTAAATCTGGTCCAGCGTAAAGGACTGGAACCTGACAGTACCTAGGTGTGCTATAGTGTGGAAATCTGGCTCTGTTAACTTTGTTGTAACATTTAATTGACGAAATTCAAATGAGAGATAAATACTTGAAGGTAAAACACAATGTCTAAGCATCAGTCGAAAGACCTTTACATTTCCTTGGAACATGACCTGCTGACATAATGGTAATTATTACATAGATCTTGTTATGACTTTTTTTCTTTGAACACTATCTAATTTAAACTACAATCTAAGTTTCTCAATTGAGAGGTAAGAGTAATAACAGATGTAGTGAGTGCTTCAATCTGAATAAGGATCGACAACTTCTATTTGGTTCTAGATCGAGACCTTTATTTTCCTTTATTTGTTTTTATTTGCTATCTGGTTTTTCTCTGGGTTTTGGGTAATTACAGATACCACGACAGAACAGCAAACAGCTAGGCGTAATGGCCAATTACAAAGATTTTTTTATTCTTTTCACTAAAAGTGTATGTGTGTGTATCCATGTGTGTTTGTGTGCATGTCTGGAAGGAATGTCTGCATGTTTAAAGAGCAAAAGTTTCAGCTTCTAGATTAGCAGTGATACAAGACTGGCATTCACAGGTGCTCCGTATCTAACAGAATACAGAGAATAACGACACGCCTCTAAACTATAGCCCACACTAAGAGATTCACTTTATTTTAGATTGACTTTAAATTGTGCTGAAACGTAGAGAGGTGGGGGGGGGGGTTGAGTTTTGCAAGAACGTTTTTGTAATAAGAAAATCTTGAGCTAAATGTTTCAATAAACTATATCAAAGCTGTTCTAGAAGATATTGATTTGAAGTTATTTATTTGTTAAAAGAAGATGACTCACTAAACATGCAATTCGACGAATGAATTCCTGGAATTGAAATTAAATTGCAAGATAAGGAAACAGTGTGGAAGAAGAAATGAAGAATGTTGGAGTTAGATAAAACATGCTGTATATCGTTGTCTTGCTCTGGAAGTTTTGTTGTCGGGGCGTGGTGATTCTAGCAGTCTAGCATGTGTTCTAGAGCTACAGATCTTCCATGTTTGCTTCTCGTTAATAATGATGATGCGCACTTCACTTGTTGGCTGATGCCCAAGAGTCAGTCTCGATTAAGAATCTAAATCTGTAAAGTTGTAAGATAATCTTTGATAAGCCTCAAAGTCTGAGGAGTATCTTTAGCTGATAGCGTTTGAAGGTAATGAGGAGAGAAACGCTTTCACATGACGCTGTGACATTTGACAACTGTTGTCTGTATAATTAAATATTAAAAAAAAAATAAAGACTATCCAGATGTTCAGTTAATCAATTGATTTCTATATTTCCTGATTTAGCGATTGGGGCTAAGTACAGAGCACCATTGTTTTAAGGTACAAGTCTCGTGGAGTTCAAATTAATGAAATATTATTGGAATGTCACAAGTTCTAATAACTTCATTTAAACTCTTTCTCTTTCTCTCTCTGCGTATTGTGTACCTGTGTGTGTGTGTGTGTGTGTGTGTCACTGAAGTGGTCTAGCGCATGTCTGTTAATAGTTCTAATTTTACGCCAATTTTGGACATTTACCCGTTAGCACACCAGTTTCAAAGGTTACTTAACATCTACGACTGATCTTTATGTTGATTAGATTAGGGACTTGCTCTTAATGTATTCGTTCTCCATGAGAGCTCAGGGGTTCGAACCTCGGCATATTCAAAATATATTTATTTTACTTCCCATGAATTGACTATATTTTTCCGTGTCTCTGAGTGCAGATTTCTTTTTATCGTAACTCGAAAACCATGTCTGTGGAAAACAAAATTACTTCAATATATTCTTACTAAAAAAAAATTAAAGAAAAAAAATAGATACTTTTACAGGAAACAAATTTGTTAAAAAAAATTTGAAGCTTTTTTGTAAATTACAAGTTCGATAACAAAGAAAAAAGAACTTATCAGAAACAACTGTACTCACAGTCCCTCTCTCTCTAAGTGCTATCTAGTGCTATCTAGTCGACCTTTCTCAACTAATGAAAACGATGTTAGTAAAAAGAATGTTTAGGAGCTTAAGAGCTTTAGAGCTGTAAATATCTCCACAGAAGTTTCAACTGCTCAACTCTCCCTGTGCATTCCCTCCAAATGAGTGTGGGCGCTCCCAGCTAATTGGCTCAAGATTTGAACTCTTTGTATCTTTAATGTCTTCCCACTACCTACTTACTGACAGAACTAATTTCTTCAGCGGATATACCGAAACTAAGGCCAGTTACTTTTAGTCAATAAACAATGTAAGGAGCCACTTGACATTTCCAAGGTACTACCTTTAGAAAACACAAATAGAAACTCCTAATAAAGAAATGAGGGATATCCAAGTAATTAGAAACAACGTTACTTGCCACCCATCCTAGGTATTGAAGAATCTCTCAGAACTTCCAACAGCTGAATCTACCCCGAAATTACATTAGAAAAATGTGGGATCTTCTAAAAAAAAACTGAGACAATCACCGACTTATTTTCGAAAAGTTAATATTGCCAGCTTCATGTTAAATATTTTTTTGTATTGCTATAACATTTGTAACCTCTTAGTAATGGAAGGTGTAGACGTACAAACTTAAAAGTGTTTTCATAGATTCACCGAATAAACTACGAAGAACGCAGTACACTTAACTACAAGTAGAAGAGAGAAACTATTCAAGACTATCTATTACGAACTGGAAATTACACAAAATTCGCCCCGAGGGTAGAAAAGGCTAATTCCCCCCCCTGTCTTCTTTAACGTTGGTGTATGGGATAGTGTCAACAACAACAACAACAACAACAACAACATTGAAACCTTAAGTCACAATCACAGTTAAATTAATAGAAAAATCGTCAGAGCCATTTTTAAGATTCGTGTCCTGATTCATCCATGAAGATGTGACTAGAATAAAGGTATCGTAAAAACAGACAAAAAAGTCTTAATCTTTGTGGAGCTCGTTTAAATAATGCATTTATTATTAATAGTGACATTTAATTTGCACACATTGAATTTGCACTCAAAGCTACAAAAACTATTTCTTGTTGAATTCACCACCAGTTTTAAAATACTATAACGTAGTGTAGCATTGGGGCTTTTCCACTTTCGAGAGCAAACAAACTTATTTTTGTGTAATTTCAATTCTGACTGATTGTTTTGACTCCGAAGTGTTCAAACACGTCATTATTTTCAAGACTGAAACAGTCTTTTGTTTCTGATATCTAAACATGTTCTTTAGATCAAGTCATTCGTTCTGTCGAGGCACGTCTTGGGTACACTTTTATTCTCGTTAAAATAGCGGCCAGTGAAGATCGACTTATTATGTGGATAAAAAGAACAAAACTACGTCAGATATAAGAGGGTATGAGGTTACGCTGTACACTCAGTATTATTATTATAATGATGATTTGTTTGACTCGTACCTTCATTGCTCGTCTGTTGTATGATACTCTTCATCAAACGAAACAAAGATAAACAAAACATTAGAAATCAAAACAAGTGGTTGGTGCGTGTGTGTTTTGGGGGGGGGGGTGGCAAATACATAGGGAGTGTCCCTTACATTCTGCCCCCATTCCTCGTTAGGAAGCCCAGGTTGAGCATCAGTTCTTTAAAAACACGCCAGTTGGAAAGTAAAAATGTTTTAATTGTTAATTTATTGTTCAGTTGTTTTTTTGTAAGTTCCATATGAGTGATTGTATTTCCGAGTTTAAACAACTTTCAAAATGGGAAATCTGCTATTGGTTAAAGGTAGTGTGTCTGTTCGTTCGTTTGTCACTTCTTCCGTCAGTTTGTGTTGTTTTATTTTAAAATAAAAAAACAACTCTATTTAAAATCAGATTTTAACATACTTAGCATGGCAAAGAAAATAGCTGTATTGGCTACTTTTCGAAGCCAGCCCTTATGTTTTAAACATTAAATACGACAAACCTGTTTTAAAAATAAATACAAAACAATTTATACACTAATACACTATTTTTTTAAATCAGATTCTAAAATCACATGTAGAGATGTTCTGAAAATGGTAATTAGAAGAGAAATGAAATATCGTTATATTAATAAACATTCATATCAAAGTTCTATTCCATTACAATTTTTGGTTAAAGATGTAAAAAAAAAAAACAACTAAGAATGCAAACATTACTGCGCTTGTCTTGTAACAAAGTGTAATATAAATGTACAATACGATTTCATTGAAACACATTGACTAACTTCTCTCCAGATCTCCAAACTATAAAAGCTTCCCTTTAAATACCCATTACGATCTCAGTCTTTCCGCTTTGTGTTTGCAACCATCCAATCTCCTTTCGCATGCGTGGAATTTCCCAACCACTCCTTGTATGCTATGGAATTTTCGTCATTAAAATGTCACCATGACCTTGTGATGCAAATATTCAACCAATGAAAGAATAATAATTTATTATTCAAAATGGCCCCTCCGCGACACAGTGCTTGAAAGTTTTAATACAGGTAGAGTGACGCTGAGGACCAGCTCTTCTAGCTGGAGAATATGAAAGTTATGCGTTACTGTGGGTGTGACCACAAGAGGACTCAAAATTTGGTTGGAACCAGACAAAGCACCGATGGCTATGAGACAGTGTCTCCTTATGCTTCATCGTGTCTAGCCTCCACTAAGACTCGCTCAGTGTGGAGCACATACTGCCAGACATCACGAGCCTTAGTGGATACTTTATAGAGCCTCTCAAACATTTCGTATGTACCCACTCTTCTAGTAAATGATACTTTTGTTGTCCTACATCCTAAACAGCAGGCCCATGTACAACGCATATGAAGTTGTTGTTTTTACTCAAACTTAAACTTTCTTTTTACTCTATTTGCACTATTTTTGTTTGATATCGTATATTTGTGTTCTAAGTTAAGAATTTAGAAATACGAAATGAAAACAACAGATATATAAAGAAAAAGGTTTGAATTTGTTAACTTTGTGTTAGTCGTGATCCTAAGCTTTAAAAGAGAAATAGCAATGAACTTTTGATGTCGTGCAGATGGTCAGGAAGTATTTACGACGTAGAAGACACGCTCCACCAACTGGATATTGAATCCCAAGGTCTCACTGCGAAGTCTTGACCGGAAGTTACGTTCAATAGGCATGATTGACATAAAAACAAATGTCACTAGGATACAGACGAGAACAGAGCTTGAATGGGGAGCCAGGTGTTGCCTACTTCGTACCTGGAGTCAGTCTAAATTGTGTTTTGCAAATGTGATTCCTTGTAAACAGACAAGCGATCATTCATCCTTTAAATAGACCTGTACTAAGTCATGATCAGAAGAGAGACAGACCCATGATTCATTTCTCAAGAATGGAAAATAAAGTTGGCAACAGATTTAAAAGTGCAGAAGTCTAAGTTTCCGAATCCTACCACAGAATGATTTATTACAAAGTTATTATAAACGACCACATTATACATTCTATATAGTTTACATTGCTGTTCTGGCCAGGTATTTATAGTGTATATATCATGTTTAGACTTGCCAAACAGAAGTTATTCCAGAAAAATGGTTTTAGTTCAAGCTGGAAATGAATCACTGGGCACTCAACAGACATGTTTATTTTAAAGAAAACTTATCTTGCGATTATAAGAAATATTGTCAACTAGATAAACACAAATTGAGCTACAAAAGAAAGAACTTAGAAGAAATGTTTCGGCATGCTAAAGAGTGCACACAAATTATCATATAACTTTAAAAAAATATTAAAAAACAACAACATAGCTTTTCAACACTGACCAGATTCTTTACATACGATCTTTGCTTTCTCCAACTTAAGTCAGGTACATATTAGAGTTGAGTGGACTCAGTGTCGCCCTAAATCCAGAAATTCAAAATCCCAGTCTTCACCGAGGTTCCAAACCAGGACCTGAGGTTCGGAAGCCAAGCGTTTAATCACTCAGCCACCTCGCCCCTATACCAAATAGCTAGCTGTTTATAGTTTTTTTTTCCGCCATAGATGTTAATAACGGCGGAATAAACAAAATCTAAGTCATTTGAATGCTCCTTTTGATGTGATGGAACACTCAACAAATATAAACATGCTAGAGCTAGAACTCTAAAGTTTATGTGCCTGTGTGTGTGTGTGTTTCTAAGGTGACGGTGAGAAGAAGTTAGCGATTGGTTGGTGGCTCTTCAGTGTGAATGAAGCAAGATAAGCGGTACTGTTGCTAGCGGTCTTGGGTACGCCAGACGAGTCCAGAATGCCAGAGTGTAAAGACGTGTTTTTATTAGCGGCCCCCGTAAGGGGAAAAAGCCGCTATTAGGTTTGTGCAAAATGTCCGTCTGTCCGTCTGTCCGTCTGTCACACTCAGATCTCGAAAACTAGAAGAGATATGAAAAATATTATTTCATCATTAAATGCGGCTTGAAAAGTTTAGGTGCAACGGCTACTTTTGGTTTTCTAAAAGCAAACCGTTTAATTTATAAAATTAATTATGCAAGCGATTTTTTCATAAAAATACACCAATTCTAAAACAATTACGTAAATGTAAGGGAGGCAATGTTACAATATGCTAACAAAGATGGACAATTTTTGTGTATTTTCAGTATCACTAAGTCAAATATATTTTAAAAATGTACAGGAAATATTTACAACAAATATAAATAATAGTTAAAGATGTTTTTTCTGGTCAACTAGCTGCTAAAATTAAAAGAAAACATTTCTGTTTGTTAATAAAGGCTAATAATGCACTTTGTATGTAAATATCACGCACATTTTTTTTAATGGACTTTTTATGCAGCGATTTTCGTGCAGTAGCGTAACGTCGCAACATGATCAGGAGCTAAACCAATTCCTTAAACTTTTTAAAAAAATCAGATTTTATTTATTTTTTGTTTAGTGCCCCCATCCGAATAAAAGAAGCTTATTTTTGTGCGTTTTGTCTGTTGGTCGGTCTGTCCGTCACGATTAGATTTAAAAAACTAGAACTCTAAAAGCTATTGAAAATCTGATTTACCCTTTAATGTTCCTCCCATAACATCTCAATAGTTTTAAGTATCTAAAATTGATTGTTCCGGATTTTTTTGTGCAAAACTAATCAACGCCAACAAATGTTTGTTTGCTCTTCTAACTTATATTACATTCAATTTCCATGCTTAAAC
This sequence comes from Biomphalaria glabrata, assembly GCF_947242115.1. Classification (NCBI taxonomy): domain Eukaryota; kingdom Metazoa; phylum Mollusca; class Gastropoda; family Planorbidae; genus Biomphalaria; species Biomphalaria glabrata. Next base: position 32,746,065 of record NC_074711.1, on the reverse strand, counting down.
GTTGCAAAAACACATTATCAATAATATGTTGTTCCGTTTTTTATGTAAATAGCATATTAATGCTAAATCATAATCTCTATACTGACTTATATTTCATTAAGTGTAAAAATGTTCCGGATATTGTTTTATAAAACATGAATTATGCCTAATGATTGTTTGAAATCGCATAAGGCTTTTAAAAAAAGTAATTTACTAGAATTGATTACTGAAAATTACTTTTTAGACATTTAACTTTCTTGTAAAACATAACATAGAAGTTTTGTAATCGATAAAGAAAGTTCCGGATTTTGTTTCTTACAAATCGTCGCCAGAAATTTCCGAATTTATTTAAAAATCTACTAACGCCAAATAATTGTTTAAACTCCCTCTTCTAATTAATAAACAAATAATCTTCTCATTTACGAAATAATGTTTTTACGGATTTTTATGAAAAATATTTTAACTCACTACTCTCTTACAGTACATTTAACTTTCTACCTAAAACATTAAAAAATCTAATTATCGTTAATATTATGTTCCGATTTTTAAGGAAAACAGAATCCAAACACCAAAGTAAGGTATGAAAATCTCTCCACGTGGCTGTAGTACATCTAATTTTTATACGAGACCATCCAAAAAATTTAATTAACGGTATTACATTTATCTGAAATTCTCTTTTTCTTTTACTATTTATACAAACATCCGGAACAATCTATTATATAAACTTTTCAATTGTGTTCATACCTAAAAATTATTGCGATGTTTTGAAACGTAAAATAAAAGTTAATCAATTTTTAATAACTTTTAGTTGTTTTTTTTTTATATCAAGATAACGGACAGACCGACTGACAGACAAAACGCAAAAACAATGTGGCTTTGATCCTTTTTAAATAATATCTATTAGAACTCAGTGCACCAATGTCTATGAACCCTCGTTAAATATCTCGTGTAAATAAAGACATTTTTTTTATGGTACCGGTACTAGCCTATTGTGAGGTAATGGAATTTTTTTTCTTTGACGTCATATGAATGGACTCTTTAAATGTAATGTTAAAAGAACGCACTCTGTGCACCAATGTCTATTAACCCTCGAAAAAAATTGCTTGTATTAATGAAAACATATTTTAGTCTAACTAAGCCGTGTGACGTAGTGTTTTTTTTTCCTTTGACGTCACATGGAATGAATTCTTTAAATGAAATGCTAAAAGAACGCACTCGGTGCACCAATGTCTATGAACACTCGAGAAATGGCTCGTGTTGATAAAGGTGATTTTTAGTCTAGCTAGGCCTTGTGACGTAGTGTTTTTTTTTTCTTTGACGTCATATGGAATGAATTCTTTAAATGAAATGCTAAAAGAACGCACTCGGTGCACCAATGTCTATGAACACTCGATAAAAGGCTCGTAATGATGAAGGCGATTTTTATTCTAGCTAGGCCGTGTGACGTAGTGTTTTTTTTCCTTTGACGTCATATGGAATGAATTCTTTAAATGAAATGCTTAAAGAACGCACTCGGTGCACCAAAGTCTATGAACACTCGATAAATGGCTCTTATAGATGAAGGCGATTTTTAGTCTAGCTAGGCCGTGTGACGTAGTGTTTTTTTTCCCTCTGACGTTATATGGAATTAATTCTTCAAATGAAATGAAAAAAGAACTCGGTATAGTAATGTTTATTAAGCCTCGTTATGTGACTCGCGTTTAAAAAAGGAATGATATCTTGATTTAGATCTAATCTAGATTTTTTAAACTAGATCTAGATTTTTATTACAGTATATCTAGATCTGGATTTATATTCTAATTAAAATTCTTTTAGAGTCTAGATCTAGAATTTCTAGATCTAGTTTAGACTAAAATAGACTAGATTAAGATGTAGAATTTCAATTTCTAAACTTAAAGTGTAAAAAAAAAGTGTAGATTTTCATTTCCAAACGTTTTGATCAATATTGTAATGTTTTAATATACTAAAACTAATCTACTATTTTTTTATTAAATTTAAATTTAAATTTACGGCAAATGAATCTTTGAAACATTATTACCTTTGACCATCGGATGGCTGCCTGGTCGTGCGGTTTGCGCGCTGGACTGTCGTTCAGATTTATGGATGGCCCAGGGTTCAAACCCTGCCCGCTCCCATCCCCCGTCGTCCTGCGGGAGGTTTGGACTAGGAAGTAATTATCTTCAACTCTGAAGGAACATCCGAAACGTGTAAAACATTTTACATCAAAATTAAATCACCTCTTAAATATTATTTGCGAATATGCAGATCCGACAGGGATCCGACTTCGACGGGGGCCGCCTCTGAGTTTGTGTAACACAAACTCTCTTTGTAATCTTGTTATGAGTTAGATTTGTTTTGAAATAAAAGTTTATTTCATCTCAAGTTCAATGTGTCTATACTGTTATAAATTTATATTTAAGTTTGTTCACAAAGACATTACTCAAGCGATTTCAAGTTTTATAGGTTAAAATATAAATATCAGGTGACCGAGCCTCGCTCGGATGAATAATTTGTTAAGGAAGGATATATACCCGAAGTCATTTTGGGAATATTGCTGTAATTACGAAAATGAACGATCGGGTAAAGACTATCAATCCGAAGAGTTGCTTTTTCGATCTGTCAGTTCTCAACGTAATTGTACATGGTGATTAGAATAGAAAGTCCCCCCAACAGTAGGCCTATAGAAAACCACAGCTCACGTCTTAACGTTTTACATTGCTTCTTTCGAGTAAAACTATTGGGCTATTGTTGTAATTACGAAAATGAACTATCAGATAAAGACTACTAATCTGAAGAGTTGCTTTAGTGTTCTGTTAGTTCTAAATGTAATTGCACATGGCGATTAAATATAAAGTCTCTTAAGTCCTCCTATAGTCTAGAGCTAGACCAACCACAGCTCACATCCGTCTTATAGTTTTACAATCCATCTATTGTAGGCCTACTATTATTGGCTTGGAAGAAAATCTTTGCAGTGTTACTTCTCAGTTGGTTACGTTCAGACATTTAATTATGGAATTAGTATATATTCATTATGCCTTTAGTACGAAACATCAAGTGACGCAAATCTCTACGTTATAGGGTAAAACAGGCACTTTGTGACAAAGTAAAATGGCAATTTTTTTCTTAATAGACTTAAATCATTGCATTAGTTTTCTAAAGAAACGTTTCCGTGGGGCACCTCTGTTACGCCGAACAATATGTTCGTCCCCCATACGGGATACCTGCCCTGCCCAGCCTGACTGTCGGACTATAAGAAGTTCATAACGGCTTTTGTCATCCATCCATCCATCCCAGTGGTGCTACAGCCCGTGGAGGGATATGGCCTGCTTTTACAGATCTCTCCATTCAGATCTCTCATGGGCCTTCCGTCAACACGCCCTAACTCCAAGCTTTTTTACCGAGGTTTATAATTAAATTAAAAGAGGCTGCAGCGTACGCAAACTCGTTGACCGCTAGATGGATATCATGTTAAGTGTGAGCAAGTAAGGCGTAGAGAAGCTGTGTTATGACCATTTCCTTTGTTTTGGTACAGGACAGTAGACACCAAAGCATGAACACATGGTAATAATTCACCAGCAAAATAATAATAATAATAAGGCTTGTCTTCGAGTCCGAAAATTAATGAGGATTGCAGCTGTGACCTACATATTTTGCCACATCCAGGGCAAGCATAACCATTGTCCGCGGTGATCGATTAAGATTTTATTTTAGCGTCTGCGTCTGTCCTCGGCAGCAGATTTTCTTTGGTCTCAAATGTGTATCCGCGGCCTTTGTATAGATGGAATTCTTTAAGTCCGACAGTTACGTTGGACAGAGCAGTATCCTGTATGGGAGACGAATCTCAGACGAACGTATACCAGAGGAAGTCTTTTTTGGTGAGCTAAAAAGTGGTCGACGTAACACCGTAACGCTTAAAAGACCAGTTTAGGCGCCGACTTGCCTTAGCATGCGGCCTCAGAACGAGACAGCTGGAGGTCACCAGCAAAATAAACAACAATGTAAAAGGTATCTACACCACTCTACGCAATTAAAGAGTAAACAATTTATTAAGCACTTAAAACACAATAACTAATCATACATCGGCACATTTAATTTCATTACTTTTCTTTCATAGTTCTATAATAAATCAATCTACAGTAAGATGGTGTGCAAATGTTTAATTAGGTCTATTGATCCTTGAGAACTCGTTCTTCTTTGCAAAGAAATATTTTAGTGTACTGCGATAAGCCTAGTGACGTAAGCAGCGTTTTTCCCGTTTACGTCATGGAAAATTTTCATTCATAAAACATTCTAGCCAAAATTAATTTTTCGATAATGAGGCATTTTCAAACCGATATAACGGTCGACCTCGAGTTTTCCCGATGTGGCCAATGAGTTGAGAATTTTTTCCTCACTAATATGCACATACCTTGAAATTTTAAAGAAAATCGTTAGAGCCGTTTTTGAAATAAAATTTATATATATATATATATATATATATAAATATATATACATACATACAAGAATTGCTCGCTTAAGAGTATAGGATACGCCTACAGCGGTTTAGTTGTCAACCAGCAGTCTGGTGCTACTAGTCATCAACCACACGTGAGAAATAAGCTCTTACTACAGCGAGAGGACTACTTCAAGACAAATAGACCTACACAAACCTAGAGTACAAAGATTAATATTGGTTTAAAATCTAGAACATAAAAAAATAACGCCTATAACTATCTAGGTCTACTGTGAAGGATATCGTTAAGTGATTGTAACATTGAAATAAATATCATGGAATATAATTCTGCTACAATTGTAATAACTAAAGCTTATTAAAGTTACCTTCAAAAGGTTACATTGATTTACTCCTATGATACAGTTAACGCGGTAGAATTACACTGTCATGAAATAGTTACCATAATTGAGAACGGACAATGAAATTCTCATAATAAAGTTACCAAAACTTGTATACCATGGTGAATTTTTAAAAAACAAAGTGCTCCTTTCAGTCCATGCTATCTATGTCAAGGTCATCTGTCTCTATGACCGACGGCTACAACGTCCAATCCTTTATCGTACTTTCCCCAACTAATATCATGTACCCATTTTAGTGGATTGAAAATCCAAGTGTTCATCCTGAATCGAACCCGAGAGCCTAGTCAAGCACCTGACCACACAACCACAGGGCACCCACAACGATGAATCAATATGAAGTTACTGAGCCCTAAGGCTGAAAACAAAATGATCTATTTTAAAACCCCTGATGGAAACAACAAATAGGTTTTTATTTCGCTTTCTCTCTAAACAGTTCGTGCGACGGAGGCTGCTAAATGCAGACAGAAAACAGATGGATTGATTCACCTGAGAGCCAATAGTGAGCCACTAAATGTCACGGGGCTGATCCAATGGAGCTTGGGTCTAAACAGAAACGTAATAATGTTAATGTCTTTGACAGCCAAGAACAATTACGTCCATCGAGACGCTGGAGTTTACTGAAAAGAAAAAACAACTGCTGCTTAAAATATTTGTTTATCTTTAGATCCAGCATAATGGGATGAAGCTTGGAGAGTATTTTTCATGAAGTTCTTTTGAACAAAAATGACGTAATAGAAGTCGTTATTTTTTGTGAAACGGAGACCAAATCCAATTCTTTGATTCAATAGCGAGGAAATACAAGAATAATGTGGGGGGGACATTTTAAAATGCGTTTGAAATTGACTGAGCAATTTAGCCAATTGGTTCAGGAAAACTTTACTTATAGAAATCCATGTGTGTGTGTGTGTGTTTGTGTCGAAGCATGCGTTCGTAGAAATATTTTTAGCTAAAAGCTATTTGTGTCAGCTTGGGGTTTCCGGGTTTTGAATATATTTTCCCACATTTTTAATGAAATTTTTAGTAATATTCTGGTTTGTCATGTAAAAATGTCATGGAAGCCCAGCGTTATTCTAGTGAACCCGTCTGAGCCTCCAATACGAAGAACATTGTCAAGAGGGGCATTAAAATATTACATGCCAGGCAGGTGAGCAACTTTGTTACCATGTTTTTCTCACTCGGATTGATTCCTTTTTAACATCCTTAATTTAATATAAATAATTGATTTTGGTATGAGGTGAATACACACATACATTTTTGCATGCAAAATTTCTAGGTACTTGTCAAACTAGTGACTGGTATTTAAAAAAAAAACAAATTCGTCCATCTGTTTAGATCAAGGTTATCCTCCCTCATCCATGGAGCTCTCCATAAGGCAAAGTGCACTAAAGGGATGTAAGCGTGTTAACCTCTTTACTTAGCAGCTACCATCGAAACAAACACTTTTTGTTTCTACTTTTGATATATACCGAAAGAAAAACATGGTCGTCCACGTCCCTAAAGAGCGTTGCATCTTCGTAGAAAACGTAAAACCCATTGGCACTAGCTGGGAAGATGCTTTGGGGATGTCGCTTGTGACCCATCTCTGTGGAAAGAGCTTGCCTCCCTATGCGCCCAACGGAAATGGAGGAGGCAAGTCTTATATATGCCTCTCTACTATAAACTATGGCATATACATCTGTTCACCTTTTGACCTAGATACAAAAAAAAAGCTGACATTCCCAAAACTTTGCCTCTACATTTTATTACCAAAATGCAATAATTTACCTGGCAGATGTAGCTTTAAAAGAATATTACATTCTAATGGAAACAGACTGTGCCACTTGGCGCACAAAACTTGTAGTTTTTTTTTTATCTTTCTTCAGACACTGGGAAATGTCTACCCACTTAGAGTTAAGTAAGAACTTTATCTATTAGATCAGCTTTCCTATTTTAGTTGACGTCCTCGATCCAAGTTATTTAGATATGGATCTATTTATAATATTACAAGATTAAAGTCTATAATGTCATTGAAAGTGTAAGAAAGCACACGCTATTCTTAAGCCTTAAGTAAAAACCTTATCAGCGATCAGGGCTATTCAGATATAGATCTCTTTTAAACACTCTTTTAAATATTTGAAGCTAAGGATATGCAAAGTCTAAGAGCAGGCTATCTAGCAAAAGATTATTTTTATAAAAAGACTTATATATAAGGAGAAGTACTGTAAATTATTACCATTATATCTCAATACCACAATACTCTGTGGTTTTAGGCATTAGGTTTAATAATCAATCTTTAGGGCACCATTCAAAAGAATCCATCTGTGTCAAATATAGAAATCTGTTTTCTTATCTTATAAAATACAGACCTTAGTTTAAAAAAGAAGATGATTACGTCCTACGCGTCTTGCATCTAGTCATGCATGTTAACCAATGACTTAAATTCTGCCAAGTCACTGGTTTTCCTGGCTGGCTCAGGCAACCCATTCCATGCTCTAATAGCATTAGAGAAGAACAAGCATGTGTACCACTTTGTTACACTCAGGTATCTGTTATGACATTGGATAGACTCAATTTTAGCCAAAGTTAACTTTAAATATATTTATAATGTCCACTAAGCTAACATTATTTTTTCGGACTAAAATGATATATTTACATTTTGTTGAACTAATAAATATAGGCTTATCTTGGCATTGATTTAGTTTAGTGATCTAATATAGCCTTTTTAGAACTTTGTTGAATTATGGTACCTATTTTAAGTTTACCTCATACAATCTATTTACAGTTGGATGGTTCACAGAATTGCAACTCTACAGACTGAAGGTAGCTGTAAGGTTGTGGATGGACCAAGGGTAGCTTTTACATTCAGAAAATAAAACTAAGTAAGTTTTTCCTTTAAAGTGTTGGCGTTGGAGCTTTAAGCTCAGTTGCAGCTCTAAAAGGGAAGGGGGGGGGGGGCATGTGAGGCAACCGCAAGCTTTCCAGGCATACATATATACGATACCAATTACCATGCAAGTTGTTAACATGAAATTATTGGTTTCAAATACCGTTCGGTAAAGACATCATCTTATCATTTGTCGATTCGACTAGGATATCATTGTTTAACAGTTTACCTTGGTAACAATAAAAACAAGTAACCGGAAGCGACAAATTAACATCATTTACTTCGTAAATCAACGACATCCAATCAGATTTGAACAAGAAAACGCGTAGTGATCAAGTTTAAATACGTAGGCCTGTTATGGTTATTTCTACATTAAAGAGTCATAAGTCACTTATAGTGTTGTAACATAAATGTAACTTTTGAAAAATTGATTATCTAATGAAATTGAATAAAGAAATATAGGCCAGTGTTTTCTTGACTTTCGAAGATGATACGTTCGGAGACCGCCGTATTCCCGCAGTATTTTATTTCATATATGTACACTATTTTTGGATAAGAAAAGTCTCACAAGTCATCCCCTAACACTTGAATCTCCTAAATAACTACCTCCCATTTCTCTTAAAAACCTTTACATGCAAACTATTTCTGACATCACGACCTATGAAGTGTCAACGAGCTATTGGTCTACACAGGTCGCGATGTCAGTGTTGAGGCCTACTCTAACGGGTTGGTCTAGATTGAACCAGTTAATGTGCCTATACTGTTATTTCGGCAAGACAGTATCCAGAAAGTTTGACGATGACGTATTCATTTATTTTTTTCCCCATTAGGCTACTGTGCATATACAACGGGTGGCCGTGGGAGAGAAAAAAAAGCGTGAGTATTTATTTATTTTTTAATTATTTTGAAAACCCGAGGTATAGCATTTCCGCAAAAGTTCGATCTGCGAACGTCAAGAGACAACTGTAGCTCCTATCGCACACCTTGTTCTTAAAGAAAATCAAATTAGCTTCGGCATTCAGACCGCGCATCGGGATAGAAGATACATATGTTAATGAATCCGTCTATGACCCTCAAAGCAACAATTTGGTTGTGCAAGTCTACTCACTCTCCTCCGATATTGGTCATTTCCGGCTCCAGCTTAAAAATAATATTATTTAGTGTGTTGATTTTTCAAACAAAATGTTTTGAATCATTAGTTACGTTTACTAACCTTAAAAGGTGAAGTTTTTCATGCAGAACAATTACAGTATGTAATTAGCGAAATGCCAATAGTACAGTACCTACGTAAGGTACTATGTTTAGTAGTAAAAATAAGTACTACAGCGTTAGGGGCGGACGAGCCTGTTAGAGTGATGTGGTAAGGTAAATATAGGCTCAGGGCCCCGCATTGGACACTCGCCCAGGGCCCAACGTTCTGCTAAGGCCGCCGCTGTTTAAGCTCCATAACTTCACTATAAGTGACTTAAAAAATAAAAGAAAACAGTGACCTTATCCTAAGAGTTTGGATCTACATATAGTTTGAAATGAGTGACTATTTTACCCTAAGGTTTAGCCAATGGATAAATAAGGCACAGGAGCAAGAAACTATTTGGTCAAGTGCTGAACGCAAGCTGACAGGAAGATGAATACATTGAATAAAAATAAGTCCTGAGTGATAATTGATGGAAGCCAGTTCTTGGCCTTGAGTTGTGATCAGTATCCAATCTTGATTGTCACATCCCACAGAGGCGCGTGCGTGTACAGACAGTTCTAACCACAGCGTCAACCAAGGGAATGGATCAGAATCAGCATGGAGCAGCAGACAAAGTAAATTATGTTCTGTGGTCAGTTAGACAGGAGCCCTCGAATTTGACGAGTCTTTTAAAAAACAGTACATTTAGCATGACATAAAGCGGTCAACGGCTCTTGTTTTTCTATGACTCTTGTTGATGTGGAATATAGGTCATTGTTTCACTTGTTTTTGTTAACATCACGTGGTATCCATCTTCAATGTTGTTGTTTTTATAGAGTCTATGTATTATTACATTAAACTATTCATTTATAAATATTTTATAGACTTATGTATCTAAACATTTAACATAAAATATGAATTTTGCTAAACTCCGATTTGGATCCTTTGCTATTTTATTTGGGATTTTCACCACAGTAATGTGCGCTTTGATTTTTAAGGTCTCATTTACGTCTTATAAGGCAATACAGATAAAAAAAAAAGAAAAAAAAAGAAAGCGATATGAAACTAGATGGGGGTGAGATAATGGAAGCTGAAGAAAAACTAAAATTTGAAAAGAGGAATACAGGGATAGATCTTTAAATAACAAGACACAATAAACTACGACGCTATATTAAAAGCTCTATGTTGCCAACTAATTATAACAAAGACTTTTTGCTACAGCAAAAGAGCTTAAAACTACAATTCTCCAATGCTGGAAAGTGCGTAAACCTTATTATAAGGTAAATTGAAAGACTTCGCTTCTCAAAACGTTCGTAGTATGCAGACCGGAGCCACCAAAACGTTTGATTCACGTGTGTCTCTCTGTTTGGAAATCTTGGATTACGCAATTATTTGGATGCCTTACCATTTAAACAAATAGACACCACTTTCAGATGTCTACTAATCATTTGTCGAATCAATGGTCATAGATGATATTGTTTTGATCTGACTTATCCACATGAAAACTAGAACCAAAGTTAAAAGGCCAGAGCTTTAGTCTACTAATGAAGCCGTAGACCGAGGTACTCGGAGGGAGTGTTTATTGTTTTCTTCAATTCCCAAGAGCTGTCTTTATCTTAGCTCATACAAATTAGTCACTCTCACTCTCCACCGTGTTTGTTGAAAACCTCTTGCGATGAAGTGCTCGCACATTCCTGTCTACGTGAGTCTAAATACCTGGCATTCAACAACAGTGACACCTGGGAGCATAAATACACTTCAACTCGGAATTATCCTTTCACTGGTGTCAGAAAACAGCTCAGTCTAGTCTAGAAACAAGACAATTGGAGAAGCTGCACGACCCCCTGAATAAAGTGAGTCAGTCTCAATCAGAGGCTGTTTACATTATGCCTCAGTTGATCAGGACCTTTAAATAAAAGAGACCACTTCGGAACACAGACAGTAAATAAGACGGAACACAAGAAACTGTTCGTAATTGAGCTTAACCCATTGTAGAACATTGTGAAGTGGTGTCTAAATAAAGACGACGTCAGGGATTATCAACTTCCAGCTGTTTGAGTTGCGGTGAAGTAAGACATGTGGGGAACCAATATTTTTAGAAAGATTTAAGAGATGTCATATCGCTTTCTTTTCACAGAGAGACATAATAATATTAGTAATAATTTAATTTATAGAGCGCTTTTAACAAACAAATGTAGGATCAAGGCGCTATGATAACAATCATAAACGCGAGAGCTGAATGGCAAACTAATCTAAAAATTAAAAAAAAAGATAGGTCTTAATGTTCTTCTTCAATGAAGTGTAGCATGCTGTCTGGGAAGTGAGTTCCAAACGTTTGAAACAAGAGAAAACGAAATGTGGTGGTGACATCCTTCTCAGAATTGTGAAGAGCACGGAAAAGCCGACAGACCGTAGCTTTTGAGGGAGAAACGTGGAACATCTAGAAGCGTTGAGTCCATGGAGTACAAGGCTCTATGCAGGGCATATGGAGTGATCAGTTCACTAAGGTGCAAGGGACGTGACATAACTATAAGCGTTGAGTCCATGGAGCACAGGGCTCTATGCAGGGCATATGGAGTGATCAGTTCACTAAGGTGCAAGGGACGTTGCACGTCTAGAAGTCCATGGAGCTCTCTGACTCTGAGGGACACTAAGGTGCAAAAGCATTTCTCTGTTGTAGATGCGAATAGTTACCAAGTTAATTGTCTCCATTTTGTAGTCTACCAATAAAAAGTTTTATTTCTTCTGTACGATATGAGCTTGTTATTTCATTGAATGGTCTCGATTTAGTAATGTTTACTCATAAGTTATACTATCAGTACCCGCATTACAGAAGACTAGGAAAATATCATTCACGCAATAATATTGAATTCAAACAAACATGATCAAAATTACCGTATTCAGAACTTATCAACCTCCGACAGCGTCAAATGAAAAGAATCATATCTTCAGCATTGGAATGTTGTCAGACTGTAATCTAATCGAACCAATTTCAAGTCACTGACAGACACGCTGACTCAACTAAAACTCTTTGACAACTTTATCATTTAGACATTGGCACACAAACCTGAGGACACGTCAACATGTCCTCTCAATCCATTTCGTTTTGAATGTCCGCACGGGCACAGATAAGAGGGGAAGGGGGGGGGCATAACATCGAATGAACACAACCTGATCATTTCACAATGTAATGGACCGATACCCCGAAGTTGCATACTGTTTGGGTAGTCAATCGATAATTGGCTACTTAGACCATAGAAATGTAAATGAGAGTTAAAGTGTTGAGATAAGCTCAGACTCGAGAGCTAATTGATTTTTTTTCTGTCATTATCAGAATACAACCCTGGGAGTTGAAAGGCTAACATACAGTTGAAATGACACAGTCTGACAAAGTTCGCTCTTTGAAATAACATGGAGCCATTTCGTAAGACAACAAACAAAATGGGATAGAGCCCACAGAACGAACTTTACAGAATAGGGCAAGATTTGAAAGGAAAGAGTCACAATCGTGTGTTCATTTGTCAAGTAAGTTTTCTTGCGTGAGCGCCAAACAGAATTCCAGAGACTGTTTTGTGTTCTAGGACTTATTAGTTTTCTTACATTTATAAACATTTCCAAGATGGACTAGAGAGATCAAAACGAAACGGTTCCATGAAGAGAAGTAAACATCCAAAACACTTTTTTGTTTCATTAGCGCCGCATAGTCCAAGTCAAATGCTGATACTGTGTAAGCATTTGGTGTAAACGAATTGACATTCAGTGACATGTTTCGCAAGAAAGAGAACAAGACTAACGAAATATATGCCTCTTGAAACAAGACCAAATGAAATGTATGAGGGACATCCTTCTCAGCCTCTTGAAACAAGACCAAATGAAATGCGTGAGGGACATCCTTCTCAGCCTCTTGAAACAAGACCAAATGAAATGCGTGAGGGACATCCTTCTCAGCCTCTCGAAACAAGACCAAATGAAATGCGTGAGGGACATCCTTCTCAGCCTCGTCAAACAAGACCAAATGAAATTGAAAACATTTTAAGTGTTGCAATGAAGTCACGCCATGCAATAAATTAAAGAAGTATTAGAACAAGATATGAATGAGCTCTAATGATGTATTGTGACGTATGTAATCTTGCTTATTTTCTTCAACACGATGCAAGTACAGTGTGTTACAGAAAAAGTGTAAGAAAAGTGTAATAATAATAATAATATAATAAAATGTTTCCAAACTTCCAGAAAAGATAATTTAATTTACTAAGCAGATATTTTATTTCAAAAAAGAAAAATCATAATAAAGCTTGTAACAACAATCTAGAATATCTCAAATTTAATATCACATTTCAACAAAAGAACACTCAAAAACTGTAGACCTGCAACGAAACATTTACCTAGACATTATGAGCTGTAGTCTGTACTGACTTTACATTGCACAATCAGATAAGTTTTATACCCTCTGGAAAAAACAAAACAACTACAAGCAACTGAGCTTTTAAAAACTACTACTTTCCATAGATTGAAACTGTATTTTTAGAAAACTCTGCATTTGCAAAAATAGACAATGCCTTTTTCTTTCCATTATTATAAAAAACAAACGAATTTCTAGGATATTCTTCCAAAAAGATGTCTTTCTTTAAACGACCCTTAGCACAAACAAAAGCAAACCAAGGGTTAAAATAACACCAGATCCTTAAGTCGAGATTGCATTTACATTCTTTTGTCTTGGCCATTTGCAGGCAGTTTGTTTTCTTTCTGGGGTCTATGGCAGTAGCAAAGGTAAGCGGTACTGGAGTGCCTGGACTAACACACGAGCGCACACATCCATATCTAAACACACATACGCACGAATAAACAGACATCTAGAAATCTTTTGAAATAACTCCCGTGATATTTATGTTGAAGTTTATCATTAGAGTAGTATTACCTATAGCATATTTACAGATAAGCCAATTTGTTATTACAATGCCAGGAATGGCAGAGGGGCTGAGTGGGTTTCTTTAAGTAAACACTCAAACAATTTAGTGATAATGATTGCTATATTTAGACTGACATACTTCACGAGTTCAATGGATTAGTCATAGAGTGAATATTATAATAGAAGCAGATAACATGATAAATTTATTGAGTGATTTGCAGAGTCGTAGTGATGGCAAGAAAGGAGGCTAACTAAAGAAACGAAAGGAAGATATCATCAACGAATGAACGCGCCTCACACTTGTTATAGGACTGTAAGGCACCTGACAGATTGTAGTGAATAGAATGTGTATGGTGTTTAATGTTCTCACCTTAAATAAGAAGAGATTCAACAGACTTAGTGACAGGTAAAAGTGAAACTAATTGGTAGTTTTCCATACGATTTATTTACTGCAATAATTTAGTTGTGTTGTGATTCTTTAAAGCAATTACTATTTATAGCATCCTTAAGAAGAATGTAATAAAACTAGCAAGAACTATATTAAAAGAAGACGGGATGAAAAGAAGATTGAGAGATTTATTTAATATATTGTTAATTTATATTTTGTTGTTTTTAAATCAATCAAGCAATATATCTTTCTGTTTCTGGGTGTCTATAATTAATCCTAGAATTTATTCCAAGAACCGGCTTCACCTTAAATTGACTATGGTTTATTATTAATGTATGTTTTGTTAGGTGCAACAAACTAATTGTGTAAAGTTTCAACTTGATCCAAGAATGGGGCTGGGAGAAATAACTTGTATAAAAAGTGTACCTGACAGACAGAGTTGATATAAGGTTTGTAAAAAGGAGCTGATGCTATTTAGGCTGCTTGTATCACTTAGTGCTACACCCTGCCAGACCTTGCAACGCTGCTAAGCCCAAACTGGTTCGGTTTGTTTGTACGTTCCTTTGTACCCAGCAATTGGGAGGGAAGGAACTGCTGTGCTAAAGACAACGTTCCAACCAAAGTTAATGCCCATGCTCTTATAAAGTTTCCACGAGACGAACCATAACCGTTCTACATCTGAAGGGGGCTAACTCTAAAATACTTTGTATTTAACAATTGTGCAATTAAATTTTAAATTTAATGTCAATTAATAAATTATTTCTTCTGGTGGCTTCGATTAGCTAAAAGTTTAATTAGGGAAATTCAATTATAATGAACTGTCTTATTTTCTATTCAATTATCAAGTAGGCCTACAGAAAATCTTTAAAGTCTTCATTTCCGATTATTTTCACATGGATTTAATACCCTCTTATAAATGAAATATAACGCAATGTGGCATTTCTCCAAAGCGCTTCAAAATAGTCTTTAAATAATCATCGGGGGATTTTCATATTAGGCTGATAACACTACATAGCTACCATTTGTTGTATCTGGTATAAAAGAAATTGAAAGTGTTGATTAGATTTGTAGTTAGTATACAATAAACATGCTTTCCCTTTTGAGCACTGCAAAATCTCATTTCTACGCTCTTTCACTTAAGCGCTAAGTAATTTGTTTTGTAGTGAGCAACAGTGATCTTTGAACATAGAATCCTAGAGATTTTTTTCATATCGAAACTGTATCTTTAAAAAATTCGTAATGAAATAGACTTCTATTTCCTAGTGGAGTTTTTCTTGATAAACTAAACAATGTCAAGGACACTAAATGGAACTATGGCATTGCCAACTAAATAAGAATTACAAAGAGAAGAGTTTAAAACACCTGTTTCTGCATTGCTTTATTGCTCTACTGGACACACACATATATAACTTTTTAAACACATAGCTGATCAACATTCCTTTAGTTTGTACAGAGGATGCATCAAAAATCTGTCTATTTATAGGTCTTCCCCTGTGTATGAAAATCCCCAATAGTTAGTGTTAGGTGATCTAGAACGTTTCAAATGATATTTTAGCTTCTAGTTCAGACTCATTCCTCCTGCACAGATTGGTGTGTTGTTTATAAGTGTTCCTAGTTATAAACCTTCTCCTAGAAATGTGAACACAAATTAACACGACGAAATATGTGTGAACGTGTACATCAAAATGTTTTTGAGATCCAAATCCACATTCCAACCGCAGCAGTGCAGGTTATGAACACGTCCATTACTGGGTCTTCACAGCAGTCTCTGTTAGATATTGAAGCATTCCTCGAAAAGAATCAAGAGTTCAGATTCCTATTGCGAGAGGACTAAGTAGGAGAAAAAGAACATGTTACAAAAGAGAAAGAAAGACCTGAGACAGAATGAGGGGAGACCACGTGTTCAGTGAGGCAAAGTCTCGAAACTAGGAATTACATTGTAATAGTATTGAAGTGTTTCAATGCTCTGGGCATACATTTTCAAATTTCCCTATAAATGTTTGATGCTATTCTATGATTATTGTAATGTCAAAAACATTTTATGCACTGTCATATCTTCGCTCTTCAAATTTGTGAAATATGCAAAGCATTAGGCAAATTAAAAAAAATAAATAAACAGGGTGCTTAATTTAATTAGCATCTTTTTTAATAAAAACTGTCCATTAAGAATGTTTTTAATTAACAAAATTAGCATGTTGTCTGATTAGGATCTTTAATAAGCTTAATTAACAGGTCGTTTAATTAGCATGTTGCTTAATTAGTATGTTGCTTAATTAGCAGGTTGCTTATTTAACAGGTTGCTTAATTAGCAGGTTGCTTAATTAATAGGTTGCTTCAATAGCAGATGGTATTATTAGCAGGTTGCTCAATAAACAGGTAGTATTACTAGCAGGTAGTTGAACTATTTTCAGTTTGAATACTTCTAGTCCTAACATTTCAAAACTTTTCATCAGCCAACAACTAGCCGACAGTTCAATAGCTCCTCTCTGTTCTCTTCTTTCACTGTTAAAAGTCCAAATAGACAACAAACTTTATGATCTAGTCATATTCTTCATTTGACTGTAAATAACTGCGTTTTTTAATCTGTTGAACAAGAAATCAAGCTTTCCTTTCAACCATAACTGTTATAAGACTCTATTTAGTAAAATCAATTTAGAAAGCCTTCAGGATAGAAGACTTAAAATTAAATTAGCAATTATACATAAAACACTGAACCATAATCTTCAAATACAAAAACAAAATTTCATAAAATACTCAGAAAGACACAAAGATAAAGGCATATTCCTCGTTCAATATGCTAGGACAAATTTGTACAAATGCTCTTTCTTCCCTAGCGCTATTAAAGCTAGCTAGGAAAACCAGTGACTTGACAGAATTTAGGTCGTTGGTTAATATGCATGACTAAATGCATGACGCGTAGGACGTAATCATCTTCTTTTTTTGAAGTAATGTCTGTATCATACAAGATAAGATAGTTACATGTAGCCTTTCAGATGATGAGTGTGTGTGGACTAAAATAGCCAAAGTGGTTAGAGCTAGCTTAGTGTCTGTTTTGATATTTCACATTTCTAATTGAAATGAATTGACACGATTTATTACAGTGTGATGCTGCTGCAATTCTAAAAATAAACATTCAACGGGAAACCCATGAGATGCCACAATGAAAGCGACGCACATAATTGATATCAATTACGTCTTGTCGTCTAACTGTAAGCAGGAAACTGCTAGGCTGTACATAGCAACAGAAATGCTTTTTCTTTTTTCTTTACATTTTTTTTTGCACTATTATTAAAGTGCAAACAATGTTAATTGTTCTGTCAAATAATTGAATAGAATGTATTATCATAAGAGCCTAATACTCTTATGTGAAGAGAAGGCCGAACTAGTTATTGTAGCGTACATAGATATTCAAACTGAATCCTGAGAAACAACGACACTTTGAATCTAATGCAATAATTACTCCGCCAAAGGCTCTACAGGGAATTCATTTCAGAAGTATGATTTTCTTAAGCAAAAATTAGTTCACTAACTGTAGTCCACTTTGGGTAATAAGAGTGCGAAGAACGTGTGCAAAATGTAGTCTTATAGTAGGCTAATAACATGCTGCCACTGAAATGAAATAGAGAGAGACTAATTGTCATAGAAGGCCTGAACATCGACATGCAACATTGCACCTGTGGGCAATATAGACCAATAGCTCGCTGCCAAGTTACAGGTCTGGTCGACGTAGTAACGAGCTCTTGTTCTCCACTGACGTCACAGGTTAGTGTTGAGGCCTTCTGTAACTAATGGACTTGAATATTGACCAAGACGTAAAGTCTATACACAAGCATTCAGACACTTAACTAAGACATAGGCAGGGCCGGATAATCGGAGGCCCTAGGCAAAGTGAATTTGATGGCCCCAAATGAAATTAAAAAAAAAAAAGAAACAGCGAGAAAATAAAATTATTCAATTTACTAAAATCCTGCCCGTCTATATCTAGATCGACACATTACTGAAATTAATATTTCGCCATTTTCAGTAGTTAAGAAATTAAGTTTGAAATCTGGTCCAAGTTTCGAGACTTTTTCTGTAAATTCTTTTAGTCCTACTCGAAGCCCCCACCAATTGGTGGCCCTTGGCGGCTGCCTAGTTTGCCTATGCCTAAAGGCGGCCCAGATGTAGGTTCTATACACAAGTATTCAGACACATGACCCAGGTGTATGTCCTAAGACCTAAACAATAGCATTCAAAGTTAAAGTTCAATTTATTAATGAAAAATTAAATTCTAGATACCTATCAAAAGACCAAAAGATGCAATAGATCCATACTCTTGTAACAGATGTTTCGTAAGTACACATTCTATTTAGTTCACGTTAAAACAACGAGATATTCCACTCACTCAATGCTAACAATGGCGACCATGTCACGTGATATCGTGTCTGCTAACATAAAATGTGTCACCGGCACAGATTGTCGGAATGCAGGATGCAGAGCGCAGTGTGCACTGTGCGGTGTCAGCAGACCTAATTTATCATTGCCAATGCTTCAAAGTTCCCATTTTAACATTGGCTAATGATCCATTTAGTATTTGTTTTTCCAGGCGTTAGACTTCTGCTCTCTAAATTGATTTCATTTCAAAGCCCACTTTTAGTGTGTTTGTCTGTCTTTCTGTTTGTTTCTTTCTACATTGAAATTTCTAAATTTTAAAAAGCATCATAATTAAAATCATTAAAATAAGAAAAGATTAATTAAGGGAAAGGACTCTACATTTACAACTATATCTCTCAATAATGTAGAAAATAGATATCAAGCAAAAAAATTAAATTACAAATAATTAATTGAATAATTCGTTATTTTTTAATTAATTCATTCTTTGTTAGGTAAAATAAATAATTGTTTGACGTTTCAACTTGATCCGAGAATTTGTATGGTGGAAATAATATGTTTAATTACTAGTGAATATGACCCCATTTGAAATGTATAGATTTTATTATAGGGGCTATCATATAGAAAACTATAGAGTGACACACACATGCGGCTATGTTTTAGCGTTTGTAGTAAAAACAAACAAACCACAAAACAACATCTAAATTGTACATTTGTGTTGTATATCTATTTCAATATTTTTTTAAATTTATTTTGAATTTTAAGTCTCTTTAATTCATTAATGGAAGAATAACTTTTAACACTTTTTGTTTAGTTGTTTTTTCCCCTATAAAATTGAGCTCTTCACGGAGTTTTAAGGAGACCATCTCGACCCAGGCTCAACAAATTTGAAAACTTTTGCTTGAAAACTAGGAAGAGGTAGGCTTACCCTTAATTTATGCCACAGCAATTTTTGACTTCAGTCATTTTTGGTATTTAGAATTGACTGATGGTATTTATTAACCTGCCCAATATGTGTAGATAACTCGCATAAAAATGATATGAAATAACATACTGACAGGACGTGAGGAGCCGATCATTTTTTTGTTACACTCATCCTGTTTCCATAAATCAAGGTAACTTTAGTGTTTAACTGGCCAAACAGCACGCCTTTCATTATGCTATTCTTATGCTTTACCTTCTCTTTTAACGATTCACCTGCTCAAAATGAAGTCTAGTGATACGCCCATTTCTCCACCTCTCAGAACCACGTGACCTTATTCAATGTATTGTCTCATCACAAAATGGCTTCCTCACCTTACCCATCTCCATGTTGTTCTTAGATACCAAAGTGGATCTATCTTACCTTTGGAGAGTCGGCCTGTTTCGCTTTATCCTCATTCACACCTCTCAGCCCCCCCCCCCATTCAGCATCTTCTTCTGCCCCAATCACCCCTTTCCATGTGTAACATACACACCAGAAATGTCCCTATCTTGACTTTCGCTTCAGTTTGAGTGAAAGCAGCGATGCAGTACTCAGGTCATCGAGGATAAAAGTTGAACAAAAAAAAAACTCTTTCTTTCTACAAAGTTTACCCCCCCCCCCCTCTCACGTCTTCTGCCAGGATTTCTTTCTTATCAAAACCGTCACTTACCCACGAGGGTCTATCGAGACTTCCCAAGGCTTTAATTACCTTCATAAATAATTTTTTTTGGCCTTCATTTGTGTGTGTGTCTGACAGACACTGTCACCTGATCAATCTCGTTATGTGGGCCAACACGTGCGCACACCTAGCGACTTGCTCACCCTAAACCAATCACCTTATTCAAGGGAGAGCCAAATCCAAGAACTTTCCCCCCCCCCCCCCCAGCATGCGCTCACATTCTAGTCGGCTTTAGATCGACATCCACACGAAACAAAACAAAAACGAGACTCAGGTCAGGAGAGAATATCAAATCGGATCCAATTGAATTACATCCCCCTTAATGACGCTCTTGTGTTTTGGGAGTACCACCGAAAGTAAAGACACACGACGTAAGACATATGAATAATGGCGTTACCAACTTTAGCGTTGGTCGCCATGGAGATCGCAAAGGGAGGCAACTCCTACATGCATTCCAGATCATTTGGATGCACAAACTTGGACGCAGTGCTAAACAAATATTCTTGTTAGATCTTCTCTTCTTTTAGACACACCTTTACATCGCTTTGTCGCTGGAGAATTGTGTACGTTCGAAATGCTATTTTCTGTTTCGATAATGTGGTGTTGAGAAACAGAAGAAGGTTTAGACAGAGCTGTTTGGAATGAGCTATTTTTAGTTCATAAAGCTTAAGAACATGGGCAACAACTCTTTATCACGGTTGGATTCATCGAACACTGTTTTACCTGCAACTTTGAATAGGATGAAACGGCACACGTACAATCTTCAACATTTGTTGTTTTTAGAAAGTAAGATACATAGGAAGAGAGAGTGAGAGAGAGAGAGAGTGAGAGAGAGAGTGGTTTGCTGAGTCCGTCATATCTCTAACGACAGACATAAGAGAAGTGTGTAAAATAAAATTATAATTGTATTGCTTTTAATTCAAATTATGTAAATAAGAGAATGTAACTTGAATTTTACATTTCACTAGATGTATTCTATAATCTAATACATGTCTCTACATTTCTCTGATAACATAATCCACCTGACGTAACTAGAAAACTTGCGTAACATCTGATTCTAAAACAAGACTTGTATTGTTCCTCACTAATATATCTAATTAATTAGGACAAAACAAGTGTCTTGGATACTATGTCTCTTCCCACACCTAACTCTACACAAACACTTTTTAGACTGCAACAATTCATTCGGAAAGTCGTAATGGTCCCGAACTGTGGAAGATCCCTATACCAGTCTCTCAAGCGTCTGTTGAAGAGGTGTTTGTGCCAGGATGTCATTTCTTTCTGAAGGACCGACCAAAAACTGAGAAAACTAAAATAAAAGGAAAACAAATGATGCTTCTGTCATAATGCTATCACGTTATCCTTTATTCTAATGTACACAAGATCGTGTGGCCAATAGCTCAAGCCGTCCAATTGCTTAAGAGAAAAAAAACGCTTTTTATGTTAAAGGAAATACAGGGGGAAAAATAAAAATAAATCTTAAAGCAAGTGTAATTGTATGAATTATTTTGACTCAATCATTTAATTAATTTTTAATATTCCCACTGTCGCTCATTGATGCGTTGTTTTACTGGTTTAGCCTATTACGGTAGAATGCGGAACTGTGTGTTGTGTCGCTATTTTTAATCTAACTTTTTGTTAATAGAAGAAAAATTCCAATTTCTATTAGTCATCAAAAGCTATACGAATTGAAAAAAAAAAAAATTTTGTTCTTTGCTTAGCCCTGCGTCATTATAGTTGACAGTGCAATTGTATGTCTACGAAAACTTTGTTGGTTATGTCTTTGACAGTTGACAAGCAGACGTTTCCTTTTCAAGTTGCCATTTGTTGACTAGACTTTCTTCACATCTTCACTACATATTATTGAACAATAAGCCACCTTGTATTAAGTGAACAGCATAGCAAGACCTGGATTATAGTCCCTGTGTTGTTACTTAGTTTTGGAAACAAAGGCAAAAAACAGGAGTATATATGTGAATTGTAACGAGCAGACGTTCAGACTGTTATAGATCTACGTAAACCCCCTTCCAAACCGCTGACACTTCGTACGTTCGCCCCACTAAGACACCAGACACCACAGACGATAGTAGAGTCGGTTCCAAATAAACAGTGGAAGGTAAATACAGAGTAGTGAACAGAGAGTCCTGTCATAACATGCCATTAAAGAAACACAACAGACTGCACTGAAGCCGTTTCTGAATCTTTCTACTTTCTACCTGGATGCAGTTAGGCGTTGGAAAAAAAAAATTGGGGGTCGGACTGGTCGTTGAAATAAGCATGATCCACTCAAAGACTTTTAGAATGATTGACTCAAACTTTATGCACCTTTAAACTGCTTAATTAAATAAGAAAACATATTACAATGCACACCTTTTAAGCTTGAAATAAATTCATTTTTTTCCAGTAGATAGTTTTAGTAAGTATTAGTAATTCTTTAACTAATTCGTGCTCTTCGTTGTTGACTCGTCAAAATGGAAAAGAAATTGTATTCGAGAACTAGATCTAGATGTTTTGTAGTATTTGTGTCCGCATTTCTTATTATTTGACATTAGAACATATTTCTGAACAGCCAGTGGGAATAATTCAAAACTAAAAACATCAATGAGAGTATGTAGGAGGAAATGATCGGACAGCAGGGAGACAGACTGTACCTGGACAGCAGGGAGACAGACTGTACCTGGACAGC
Source organism: Biomphalaria glabrata (assembly GCF_947242115.1). NCBI lineage: Eukaryota > Metazoa > Mollusca > Gastropoda > Planorbidae > Biomphalaria > Biomphalaria glabrata. The sequence goes on along the minus strand of NC_074711.1, from coordinate 32,723,201 downwards.
AGGGAGACAGACTGTACCTGTACAGCAGGGAGACAGACTGTACCTGGACAGCAGGGAGACAGACTGTACCTGGACAGCAGGGAGACAGACTGTACCTGGACAGCATGGAGACAGACTATACCTGGACAGCATGGAGACAGACTGTACCTGGACAGCATGGAGACAGACTGTACCTGGACAGCATGGAGACAGACTGTAACTGGACAGCAGGGAGACAGACTGTACCTGGACAGCATGGAGACAGACTGTACCTGGACAGCAGGGAGACAGACTGTAACTGGACAGCAGGGAGACAGACTGTACCTGGACAGCAGGGAGACAGACTGTACCTGGTGTGGTACGAACCTCGTCGAGAGCGAAAGAACTGAAGCAGCACTAGACAAGAAAAAGGAGAAGAAAGCTGCCTGTCAAACTGTCAAAATTTGCCTCTCCAGACATGTGCCTCTCCAGACATGTGCCTCTCCAGACATGTGCCCCGTTTCAAGGAGAAGAAACCAACATCAGTAATTTATCTGGACACATTCATTGTCTTTCGAGCCATGTACATATATATATGGTATGTATGTATGTATGTATGTATGTGTGTGTGTGTGAATAGATAGATACATGAATACATGCATGTGTGTGTCTGTGTGAGTGTAGAGAGAGAACGTTGTATAAGATTTATTTGACGTGTTTTAACTCTAATTAAATCTTTAGTATGATGGACGTAAAAGTAAGAGGCAAAAAAATTCCCTGTCTACCAGCAGAGAACACCTTTTATAGAACTGAAAGTTGAACGCTTATCTCAGTCAACTCTCTGCATAAAGGAGAATAACGCAATGTTCGTGAAACTCTTACAAAGGCCTAGGAACATGGATTTGAGACCCTAAAAGAAAACTTACATGACACCAACATACAATGGTTTTGGGTACGTTAGATGTGACAAAATATCTAGGTCACAGCTGGGTCGTCTTTGTAGCCACTCTCTATCTTCTTCCTTATCGTTTGGACTCGAAGTCTATTTTTTTTTATCTTAAGTAGCTAATGGCTTCAAAATGGGCGATTCTCGATTGGGGAAATCTTTTAAAACAACAACAACGGGGCCTAGCTTTTAGATCCAATAAAAAGCTGCCGTCGAAGACAATGGTAGGCGTACAGAAAAAAAAAGGTTCAATAGACTTCCGGTAGTCAACGACTTTCTGTACGTCAGATATGACGTAATCTGTTGCCCACACAATTTTTGACCTAAGCAAAACGTTTTATAATTATCTTCTCATTATTTTAGTGCTGTGCATCAGACCTACAATTATATATCTGTCTTTAAGTTGGCCTTAATATAGCACTACATCTCCACTCATAGGCATTGGATGTACAAACAAGAACATGTTACAATTGTGTATGTGGTGTGTTGCTTTCTGTCAAAAAGAAAAAAAAAAGGAAACTATAATGAAATACAATTTTCTTGAAAAGTTTTAGCCATTAGCTTTCACTGTGTTAGCCTACGCCGTATTGCTACTAGAAACATTGCTTTTAAAAGCTATTGATCTAACACCATTAGAAAACAAACCACGACTTTCCCATGAATTGTAAATAGTGTAAAGTGTCTAGACATTCTACATATTATTGAAATGCAAGACAATGAATTCTTTCGTATTATGTAAATATCAACTCTTGGTATCGAGCGTCTCATGTCAAATCATTAGTTTAAGCATTTTTGTCTTATCTGGAGTCTATCTTTGCCGAGTATTGACATATTTCCTGCCTTTTTCACACACATACACACACACACACAATATATAAGAAACAAGATAAATTGTTTTTACATTCTGTTATTCACATAAAATAGACTGTACTAGAGACAAAGACATTAAACAGACCAGAATTTTAAAAAAAAATTAATAACAAGTAAAAACACAACACAGTGTTTCCTTCAAGGAAACCTGCTGTCAACATACGATGATGTTACAATCAACGCCATGTACAAGGGGCAACAGAAACCCACTGTTAGTTGCTGTGCAGGACAGCAAGGTCATTGCCAAACCTTTCCGCTGGAAATCATTGGCTACGTATGCTGAATGAAAGACACTGGAATGGATAAGGACATTTTTGTTTGCTTCGATTAGATTAAGGCCTGATATGTTTTTAGATTCCTGGCCTGTTGAGTAACTGTACAAGTTGAGGCCTGTTGAGTTTTTGACTTGCTGTTCAGTTTTTATAGTCAGTGCTTTGTTTGTAAAAAAAAAAAACAACTAGGTGCCAGTACTCAGTGATGGATTGCCTAACTTTTAACTACTAATAAATTAATAATAAACGTTAAAATACAAGAAAAGTAATCATTTTTCCCACACATTGAAAAAGGTGCCAGTACGCGGTACCGGTGCGTAACGCCACAAAAAAAGCACTGTTTATATTTATCAAGTATATGTTTTTTCGAAATCCTCTTTCAACATATCGGTCAACTAGGCAATTCAAGTTCATCTGCATCTGTGGCCAGTGGTTAATGAAGGCTGTGATGGATATTAAGTGGACAGCAAAGTGACCATTCATTTTGCCTGAACCAATAATGTCACACATCATTTAGAAGCGGCTAGATACTCTCTCTATCTCTCTCACGCAAGTCCAATATTCTAATTGATGTTTGACTAGTGTAACCATTTTCCCTGGTTACATTTAAAGTAAAAATAAAATACTTCTTTCAAACCTTGCGTTCTATAGGGCAGACGACGTAAAGCCATGTGTTTCTTTGGCAGACGGTGAACGAGGGTGACATGTTGCTAACACAATGACTAACCGCCTTTACTTTCCCAACTAATGTCAGGTACCAATTAAAGTTGGGGGTGGGCCATATGAATACTTTACACATTCTGAGTATTTAGCGGAACACTTTATTTTTTAGAGAGATTAAGTCACGTGATGGGCTACTAATTAATTATTCCAGTATTTCATGAAACAACTATTCAGGCCTTGCGGAACACTGGGGCTTCGGGGAACATAGTTTGGGAAACACTGAACTAGTTTATACGTATGGCAAGACCATTTACATGTTTCAAATTAGAAGACGAATAGGTATCTCTTTCAGAAGGTTAGAGGTCAAGGTCAGGTCAAGGTGATAAGTGCCAAAGTGATTTTCAAACGCTCTTTTAATTTAGGCGCGCTAAATGCGAGAGGAAAGACGTTCAGATAGAACGGAAGAATGACACCAATAGCTGCTTTGTTCTAGATAAACTGCTTTGTTCTACATGAACTGCTTTGTTCTACATGAACTGCTTTGTTCTACATGAACTGCTTTGTTCTACGAGAACTGCTTTGTTCTACGACAGCTGCTTTGTTCTACATGAACTGCTTTGTTCTACATGAACTGCTTTGTTCTACATGAACTGCTTTGTTCTACATGAACTGCTTTGTTCTACATGAACTGCTTTGTTCTACATGAACTGCTTCGTTCTACATGAACTGCTTTGTTCTACATGAACTGCTTTGTTCTACGAGAGCTGCTTTGTTCTACGACAGCTGCTTTGTTCTACATGAACTGCTTTGTTCTACATGAACTGCTTTGTTCTACATGAACTGCTTTGTTCTACATGAACTGCTTCGTTCTACATGAACTGCTTTGTTCTACATGAACTGCTTTGTTCTACAGTAACTGCTTTGTTCTACAGTAACTGCTTTGTTCTACAGTAACTGCTTTGTTCTACAGTAACTGCTTTGTTCTACAGTAACTGCTTTGTTCTACCAAAGCTGCTGTGAATTATTCTGAGAAATGTTTACAATTATGACTATCAAAATTAGTATATTGTTATTAAATGAGTTGAACTTTCCCTGGCTAAAAAATCTATACTTTAAAAAAAAACGAATATTTAATTGAGTTTCAATTCAACAAACAGCCTTATTGTTTACAATTGACTCTACTGTTTAGTTTGTACATTGCCTGTGTTGACCTGTCCTCGCTTGCTGTGTTCACAACATTACGAGACTACACATTTGGGCAATAATGCCTCTGTGGTAGGTTTAAATGTTTAGATTTCATTACCTTTTTCTCGAAGTCACGAGTTTATCAAAATATTGTTACAGTCTAGAAAATCAGAAGTATTCAGTAGAGAGCAACGAGGACAAAAGTAGCACACACTTACACACAAACATAAAACGGCACAAAACACACACACACACACCTGCATTTACATCAAATAGGCCAAATTCTCTAATAGTGTATTGACTTTCCTCGAGGAAAGCGCGGATGTTTACGTTTTGTGAGCAATCGCTGCACAAACACACACACACACACAATTAAGTATAATTTTTGTTGTTTAACTTCAAGTGGCTATGTGGCATGTGGTTATGTGGCCTGTGGCTGAACTTTGTTATTTGGGACGAAAACGTACCATGCATCACCTTCACCTATCCTTTAGTATTTTGGTCCGTTGGGGCATCACACAAGATTTGTCAACTGTCTTTCTCCATTCCTGTCTGTCATTTGATTTGGTTTTAACTTTTTAAAATGGCCTGCCCGTCCATTCTTTTATGTTGTCTTCCCATCGCTTTCTCTGTCTGCCTCTTTTTCATTTTCCTGGTACTGTTCGCTGAAGGAAGGTCGTAGCAAGCCCCGAAGACCTTGCAATATGGCCCTAGAGTTTTATTTGCGGTTGCTTTTTTTTTTTACAAAAGTTATCAGGTAATTGTGGGGTACAATCGCTCTAGTAACCCTGTCTCTAATCTCTTGGCTTGTGATATGGTCTTTAAATGTGATACCTAGGATCCTTCTGTAGCATCTCAATTCCATTGCTAGGATCCTTCTGTAGCATCTCAATTCCATTGCTAGGATCCTTCTGTAGCATCTCAATTCCATTGCTAGGATCCTTCTGTAGCATCTCAATTCCATTGCTAGGATCCTTCTGTAGCATCTCAATTCCATTGCTAGGATCCTTCTGTAGCATCTCAATTCCATTGCTAGGATCCTTCTGTAGCATCTCAATTCCATTGCTAGGATCCTTCTGTAGCATCTCAATTCCATTGCTAGGATCCTTCTGTAGCATCTCAATTCCATTGCTAGGATCCTCCTGTAGCATCTCAATTCCATTGCTAGGATCCTTCTGTAGCATCTCAATTCCATTGCTAGGATCCTCCTGTAGCATCTCAATTCCATTGCTAGGATCCTCCTGTAGCATCTCAATTCCATTGCTAGGATCCTCCTGTAGCATCTCAATTCCATTGCTAGGATCCTTCTGTAGCATCTCAATTCCATTGCTAGGATCCTCCTGTAGCATCTCAATTCCATTGCTAGGATCCTCCTGTAGCATCTCAATTCCATTGCTAGGATCCTTCTGTAGCATCTCAATTCCATTGCTAGGATCCTCCTGTAGCATCTCAATTCCATTGCTAGGATCCTCCTCTCTAGCTCTGCAGTCAGCCTCCAAGACACTCAAGCAAATAAAAATGGGACAATGACCAGGGAGCGCATCAGTCTGACTTTGGTGCCGAGGGTTATGCCTTGGCCATTCCATTTTGTTTTGAGTTTTGCCAGTACTGCTGTGGACTGTGAAATTCTGGCCAGTAGTTCAGGTTTGCTCCCTCATCTAAGACGATAGCTCCAAGGTATTTAAATCTACTGACACTTTTCAGCATTTCACCTCCTATGCCGATGTTCCTTTTCAATCCCTGTTGGCTATTGGTCATAATTTGATTTATTTCGGCATTTATTTCTATACCATATACTGCGGAAGTCTTGTCTACGCGCATCACTAAATCAGCTAGTTCTTCTTCTGTCCCTGCTAGGCCATCAATGTCATCCGCGAAGGCTTTAATCTTTCTTTCTGAGTTACTGAACTTTGTTACTTGAACGAAAACGTCCTGACATCAGAGACGATTAAATCCATAAAGTTGCAGCTGTTCGTTTTAGGTCATCAAACAAAATTGACCAGCACTCTAAGGTGTCTCTGTAACGAGCACTAGTAAACGTTTTCAAGTTCTAGACCTACACCTAAACCTAGGTCCAGACCTAGACCAGGACATTATTGACTTATAAACTTCATGACCATGACAAACAATAAATAAAGTACATTCAGCTTTTTCCCAACATATGCTATGCAACCATTGCATTAATGTGCTGCGGACTAGTGAACGCTCTTACACTCAGCTTGACCTCTTATTTACAGCACAAACTCTTTACTACCAGGCCACCTGACATTATTAAGTGCAATTATACATAAAACACTGAACCATAATCTTCAAATACAAAAAACAAAATTTAATAAAATACTCAGAAAGACACAAAGATAAAGGCACATTTCTCATCCCATATGCTAGGACAAAGTTGTACAAATACTCCTTCCCTAGTGCTATTAGTGCATGGAATGGGGTTGCCTGAGCTAGCCAGAAAAACCAGTGACTTGGCAGAATTTAAGTCATTGGTTAATATGCATGACTGAATGCATGCCGCGTAGGACGTAATCATCTTTTTTAAAGTAACGTCTGTATTATATAAGATAAGATAAGTGCTAAATACAAAGAGAGCGTAGCTTACAGGCCATCGCGAAAAAAACCTAATTGATTATACAACTGATTGTATAGCTTATTATATAGCTCAAACAGTTGGCAGTTATTTTTGGTGTGTTAACTGAACCAGGCAATGCATAGTCTTGCCATTGTAAAATTAATATAGATAGCAAGTGTTGATATATAAATATTTTTTAAACTAAATAATTCAGTCTGAATGAAAAAGCGTGTACACGTTTTAATAAATCTAAGTCTAAAAGCTAAGTGTTTAATTTAACGAAATGACTTCCACAATTTTATCGGGATAAAATCCTTTTCCGGGTCAAAGGTTCCTAAAAGGGATTTATCTCGATCCTTTATGGACATCTCAACGAGGTGTCACGATAGATTCTAATAGAACTTTAGTTTTATCCTTGGCGTAAGAAGCTTATAATGCAGTACTATGTTTCCATACCTTTTAACCATGTCTCTGTTTGATCAGCTGAGCACAAAGATACCAAGTATTTGGATAAAAACCTGCTGACTTTCTACAACACTCTCCTTGCAGTGTACAATGAAAAGAATGTAACAACGTAATTCGGACAAGGTTCTTAGAATTTTCTGTGATACGAGACAATATATTGAGGCTTTGAATATTATTATCACTGAAAATGACATGTTTATGTTTTAGATATTAGAATGTAAATGTAGATAGAAAGTAGTTCTCAGTTCCTCAGTAGATGGGAGATAACAATGTCAATCTAGATCGATATTCCATATTTTAAGTTTTGAATCTTTTGTGTGATTGATTAATGTAAAGTTAAACGATCTTTTGAATATACATGTATAATCATATCTTACACGTATTTGACGGTACCCACTCTCTCTCTCTCTCTCTCTCTATATGTATATATATATATATATATATACACACATATATAACGTATTATACATGTGTTTTTCTTAAATTACATTTAAAATATATATGTATAAATTACAATGTGTTTGTGTTTGATAATAATAAAATCCCCCCTACACTTTTCTATATCTTTTTTTTTTGTTACATGTTCTTGCTTTAAATGTAAGCCTGATCTTAAACACCAGAACTAAAGAGAATATTACTTTGTTTCAAATAAATGAATAAAATGCCTGATGGCCTGGAAATTCAGCTGTTATACACGAGTAGCACACCATAAAATATTGATAAAAAAAAACAATATAAACTTGATTTGCCGTAATATATTAGATATACAGTAGAAGATATATACTTATCTGCAAAAATTCCTAAAATATAAAATAAAGTTTCAATAGAGGCTTAAATAATATGATAGTAGCAAAAGTTCAGTGTAGTTGTGAAATATCCTATTGGGTTCTGCCCAAGGCCTTACTATACGTAAATCAGGCCTCAATTTAGACAGTTTTATGTCTTAATAATACATAGCTACAAATATGTGAGCTTGAAGTATTTTTGTGTGTGTAGATTTTCAGTATTTCTATAAATGGTCAGAGTCAAACTAGCTTCTGAAACCTTTCCATGTGTTTCCGTGCAGTCCTCTGTTACAACTCTCTGTGTGTTAAACCAGAGCTCTCTTTTAAACCTTTTATGGTTTAACCAGACAAGCAGCCCTCTGTTAAACCTTACCTCATTAACCTGCCATAAAGCCCTCTGTTAGACCTTTCCATTGGTTTAACCAGCCATGTATGCAGTTCCCTGTTTTCCATACTCTCATCTAGAGTACCCACGTAACCCATGGAGCAGTTGGAAACAGAGCCACCAAGTTCCCCAAAACATTAACACAGACATCAAACAAATGTCTGTTTATTTTAATTTTACATTTGTTTATTTTCGCGAAATTGTCTAGAGACGACTTTAAAGTGAATGTTTATTTTTTTATTTCTATGAAAAGTGTAGTAGCCCTGGTTACAACTACAATTCTAACAAATGTTTTGTAATGCCAGTGTTCTATTGCGTTTATAGTTGAAACTTGAAAGATATACTCACATTTTTTTTTAGATAAACTTAAAGAATGATTTAGATGGATAGATCTTCTTATCTTATATAATACAGACGTTACTTCAAAATAGAAGTTGATTACGTCCTACGCGTCATGCATTTAGTCATGCATATAGATAGATAGATAGATAGATAGATAGATAGATAGATAGATAGATAGATAGATAGATAGATAGATAGATAGATAGATAGATAGATAGATAGATAGATAAATAGATAGAAAGATAGATAGATAGATAGATAGATAGATAGATAGATAGATAGATAGATAGATAGATAGATAGATAGATAGATAGATAGATAGATAGATTAGATAGATAGATAGATAGATAGATAGATAGATAGATAGATAGATAGATACATACATACATACATACATACATACATACATACATACATACATACATAGATGGATTAGATAGATACATAGATAGATAGATAGATAGATAGATAGATAGATAGATAGATAGATAGATAGATAGATAGATAGATAGATAGATAGATAAATAGATAGATAGATAGATAGATAGATAGATAGATAGATAGATAGATAGATAGATAGATAGATAGATAGATAGATAGAAAGATAGATAGATAGATGGATTAGATAGATAGACAGAAAGATGGATTAGATATATAAACAAAAAGATCGATAGATAGATAGATCATGCATGCAATAACGAAACAGGCAACAAAAATCAAGATGAATTGAAAGAGCCAAAAAAACAAAACATTTTTAAAAGACAATGTTGTCTTGTTCCCATGAGACAGCTTAGCTTGGACTTTAAGGAAAATTAGAGCAACAGGAGCTAATTACCTTTCATTTCAGTGCATCCTCTCAACATTAGGAACTCAAGCACTTTTAAGTACATTCTCTTCGTGCAGTCTGTGTCTCCAGGATATGACGTAATAGTGTAATACTTAAACGTAGTCCTGACAAAACCGTCATTTTATTTCGTCATAATTTTAAAGCCAAAACGAGACTGGGTTGATATAATACATAGTAGAGTTGCAGGATTAAGGAAGAGTACAATATTTGACCAAAGCTTTACGATTGGTCTCTTATCCAATTACAAGGCAGTTACTTTGGGGTCTTGTGTTATTTGCCAGAAACAACAAAAAAAAATTTGTGGACATTAATAAAAAAGAAAAGCGGTCCCACGTTTCTGCTAGGCCTTCCGACTTTTAAGATCTATCTTTCTGTCTGTCTGTCTGTCTAACTGTTTGTATAGCTATTTAATTAACTATAATTTAAAAAAGAAAATTGTTTCTCTCAATCACTTTGAACTTACACCTTTATAAATACAGTGAAATATGATTGAGTTTGTCCTACTTTGTTTGTTCTATTTGAAAACAAAATAAAGAGATCCTAACATGCAACACGTAACGATTGGAATCTTTCATTCTTATATAGCGTACCGTTAAATAGCGGTTTCAAAAAAAAAGCTAAGATAATTTCTTCTTAAAAGCTTTGAATTTTGAATCTTCAAATGAAATTCTAGTTAAGTGTTAGCCCAGACGAAAAACAGTCTTCTAAATATTAGTTCTATTTCTGTCAATGCAATTCTAACAGAATCTGTGAAGTTCTAAAATTAGATTCCCGCCGGAAACTCTCCACAGCAGCAGATAACCAGATGTGTGAACTATATGGGTTTGGCGGGTTTTGATCAGCGTCTAGATCTAAAGCAAAACATCCTAAATCTCCCGTGAATCTAAGGTCTTTCATCTTTTTGAATCGAATAAAATTCATTCAACGTTCCATTCACCGTTCTAATTGTAATAATATCAATCTTTAAAAAAAAAAAAAAAAAAAAAAAAGAGAGAGACAATAGAAATGCTATTGCATTAGAGAAGTCTATGATTACAAAAAAAAAAAAAAAACCTTTTCAAGCTTTCAGATCATCTGTTTTGATGGTCGACGGTTAACGAGGGTCTCATGTGGCCAGCACAACGACCGACTTTCTTTATCGCCTTTACTTTCTTAACTATTGTCAGGTACCCATTAGAGTTAGGTGGACTCAGGGGCGTCCTAAAAGTCCCGGAATTCACCAAGATTCGAACCCAAGACCGCTCGGTTCGGCAGCTAAGCACTTTACCACTCATCCACCACAACTCTATGATCGTAAAACTAACTATTAATAGACTTTCTTTAAGTTTGTAGAAAGCAAAACAATGTTATAGAAGACTACAGACAGAGTACTTAAAATTTATAATATAATTTTTTATAGCTAGATCCAGATCCTTTATATTTGAATCGCTATAGAGATCAAAGAAATCTCGGAAGCTTACTGCATTGGGCAGTCGTTCTTCTATACAACATATTTTAAAAACGAAATCTTGTTTCTGAATCTATCTATCTATCCTCTCTCTCCTTGACTCTCTCTCTCTCTCTCTCGCTTTTTCTCTCTATCTCTCCCTCTCTCTCTATATATATATATTTATATACAACCACATGCGATAAGTAATATTATCCAAATCTACGGGATAGATAATTATACGAATAATTTGAACTTCAATTTAAAGAACATAAATATATACATTGGAACAGAGAAAACGTGTTCTTATTGGCTGTAGTCAAGGATCAAACCAGCCCGTGTTGAAACCATCTCTCTCCACATTCTCGGCTAACTTCTATTAAGGGGGAAAAAACATCATTATATGAAGCACTTAAAACCATTTCATCCCACTAACATATGTCACTAATGGAATTATGAACAGGACTTTAAGCCTGGCGGAGTAACTCTTGTAAAGCAAGAGGAGATAATTACTCGGAGAAAATTCAGAAACAAAGTTACGGTAACCATAAGGGGAGAAGAAAAAAAAAAGGTTGAAGATGAGCACAAGGCTGACACGTGCTGGACAAAGTGTACAAAGGGTCTGTTGTGAGTGCTGACTGGCTTAATGAGAAGAAGTGTAATTGGATTATAAACCGTTTAAGCGCTCAGACACAAGAAACCGGCAATGACAAAGCGCTCCCTATTGATGTATGGAAGGGATCGCTGCTTGGAGTGTTTATAACGTGAGGAGTTACAGTTTGCGGACGTGACGAAATCACAGGCATAGCTCGTGTGTTTATTTCGCCCGAGGCGGGGTCTAAGTCGTCTACTGTTTTGAAAATAGAGATAAAAATAATGAAAACAATTAATTGTGCTGTAAAAAAAAATAGCTGCTTCCTCTCCCGTTGCTCAATCCTCACCTTTTTTTATATACAAGCAGAGGAGGTCCATCCCAATACCACGCCACTGCTGGCTAAACTATTCTTCTCACAAGGATCACGTGATTAAGATATAAGTAATCATTGGTATAGAGCTGAAATAAGAAAAACAATGTCATTCTCCAAACCGGAAGTTTTTATAAAGTCACTTTGTTTCAACGCTTGACGTTTTATAGAGCTTCTACAACAAGCAACTAATTCTTTTCAGGCCCAGTGCTGGGTCTGAAATTTTACCATGCTTCCTAATTCAAAGTAAATATACTTGGATCCAAGACCTAAAAGCTCTGACATTCGACAGCCATGCGCTTAACCATGCAGTTATTCCGTCTTCCTTTAGCACAATGTTTCCTAAACTATTGACTAAAGTGTACCCTTTTATAATTGTTGTAACGCTGAGTACCCCTCGCCTTGAGAAGAATGAACAACAGAAATGGGTAGTTTAAAATATCAGCATAGTTAATGAGGTGCAATGTGTACCCCTCAATAGTCTTTCCGTACCCCTGGGGGTAGGCGTACCCCACTTTGGGAAACACTGCTTAAGCACAAAGCCTGCTCGGTTTACGATATATTTTAAACGAAGGATTGCCCACCTTCTAGTATTCAACATCAAAGTAATGAGTCATGAGTAGTGCCAGCACTTTTGCGAGTCCACTAACTGACAGCTAGGGCACGTGCAGTGACATGACCTGTCCAAGTGTCGACATTTCTGATGCTGGACTAATCAGTTAGCCTGTTTCGAAATCTCATTTCCCCCCCCCCCTGCGATCTGATGGTATTATGGTCATTTTGTATGTCAATAAGATATCTCCAACGTCTTGGCTTTTCTGGTGTCGTTTCAGTTTTAATGACACAGTTTTCCCCTTTCGAAATTTTAATTGGCTTTCTAGTTCAATGTCCCCATCTCGACCCAAGCCACAAAGTAGAGAATCAGAGAGTCTACCATCAGTTTGAACTTTTCAGTAATGTCTGCTGACAGTTCAAAAGAGCGTTTTTTATGCTCTAGTCAAGAACTAGAATTAGAAATTCTCGATTTACATTTCGTTGTGTACAAAATCGTTTTCTAGATCCCTGTCTTTTAACAAGACTAAGTGAGCCCTACGCGTGAGGCTAATTATTGTGGCTGTTTACACAAGACTTCTTCTCGAAACTTGATAGTCTATTTGGCCTTAGTTGCCTAGATTGGGTTTGAACACCTCTCCGCCTCTGTTGTATTTTTTCCGTCTGTTTCTGTGTATAGTCATGAGCTTTCATATCAAGTGGTCTCCACTCCCCATCTGACTTTACTTGTGAATGGCAGGGGCGTTGCATCCATGGTGCGAAGGGTTCAATGAAACCGCGCCCAAGACCATTAGGAGCCCAAGGTCTGTGGTGTAGCAGCAGTGTTACGAAGGGGTTCATTGCGCTTGGGGCCCATGATTCAAGACCATTAGTGGCCCACAAGAGAATTTGGGGATGACAAGAAAGTGAAAAAAAAAATCGATTTAAGAATATAGAATCTAAAAATGTCCTAAATCTGTTTCTGTGGCCAACGGTTGAGGAGGGTGTCATGTGGCCAGTGCAACGACCAACCACCTTTACCCCATTAGAGCTGGATGGACAAAGAGGCACCTTATAGATCCCGAGATTCTAGATGTTCATGTTTGTAAGAAGCAGAAATCTGCAGAATTTGTTTGAACAGCTGCGCCAAGTAATGAATAAATCCCCAATTATCCTTAAATAAACTGTGAGACTAAAGCTATGATGGTGCTTCCAATGTGATTCGATAGTATAATGGCCTTGGGGCAGTGTTTCATCAAAACCAGCCGGTTGCGCATTATTTTTTACCGTGCTAGACGTTACGAAATAGATGAACAGATCTCTGGATTCGCCATTTAAAAGGCCAGAAAAACTTAAGTAAATAAATGTTACATCCATTTACTGTTAAATAATGGACATCGAGCTAGATAAAAGTATTTCCCTATGTTTGATAGTTTTACGCGTAGAAGTGATTTTTAAATTTTAAATTCGTATCATTGGAAATAGAACTCATATAAAACATTTGTCTGCCCATTTGAAATACCTTTTAGTCATTTAATTCTTATAAGAAGTTGTACAAATATTGTAGATTGATTGTCTCTTTACAACTAAATCAAACGTAATGACATTATTACTTATATACAAAAAAAAAAGCTCTACTTGCATTGAAATATATTTTGATGAGTGTAACGATACATTCAGATAACTGTTGTTGTTTGTTTGTCACAAACAACATTCGTCTTATTGGGGGAGGGGGGGGGGGCCCACCCAGATATTCTTAAACCCGGGCCCACGGGAACTTTGCTAACAACTGGTAGATGGAAAGCATCGTGTAATACCACTCAATGAAGGCCCAAAAGGGACGCAACCATACAAAACGTCCACTCTTGAACAGCCTCGATTACGCCCTTGACATATATGCCAAAAAGATTCCTCATTGTTATTAGGTTTTACTTTACAGGTTAATTACTTGGAGAGAAAAGCATCAAACAAACCTTCGATATGAATCTTGTACGGGTTATCGGGTGTAGACTTGTCATTCCCTTTAATAAGCAGGCTTCTATAACTCCACGTTAAGTGTTAAAACAGGTCTAAGGGATAATGGGTATTAACTGTAAGCCAAAGTCAAGCACTGGAGAAACTAGTATTCCAAATTACGGTCTGTCTTCTTAACTATTACGTATTGGCCCACGATTACAGTATCCTGTCTTCATAACTATTAGGTATCGGCCCACGATTACAGCATCCTGTCTTCGTAACTATTAGGTATTGGCCCACAATTACAGCATCCTGTCTTCGTAACTATTACGTATTGGCCCACGATTACAGTATCCTGTCTTCGTAACTATTAGGTATCGGCCCACGATTACAGTATCCTGTCTTCGTAACTATTAGGTATTGGCCCACGATTACAGTATCCTGTCTTCGTAACTATTAGGTATTGGCCCACGATTACAGTATCCTGTCTTCGTAACTATTAGGTATCGGCCCACGATTACAGTATCCTGTCTTCTTAACTATTAGGTATTGGCCCACGATTACAGTATCCTGTCTTCGTAACTATTAGGTATCGGCCCACGATTACAGTATCCTGTCTTCGTAACTATTAGGTATCGGCCCACGATTACAGTATCCTGTCTTCGTAACTATTAGGTATTGGCCCACAATTACAGCATCCTGTCTTCGTAACTATTAGGTATCGGCCCACGATTACAGTATCCTGTCTTCTTAACTATTAGGTATTGGCCCACAATTACAGCATCCTGTCTTCGTAACTATTAGGTATCGGCCCACGATTACAGTATCCTGTCTTCGTAACTATTAGGTATTGGCCCACAATTACAGCATCCTGTCTTCGTAACTATTAGGTATCGGCCCACGATTACAGTATCCTGTCTTCTTAACTATTAGGTATTGGCCCACGATACAGCATCCTGTCTTCGTAACTATTAGGTATCGGCCCACGATTACAGTATCCTGTCTTCGTAACTATTAGGTATTGGCCCACAATTACAGCATCCTGTCTTCTTAACTATTAGGTATTGGCCCACGATTACAGTATCCTGTCTTCGTAACTATTAGGTATCGGCCCACGATTACAGTATCCTGTCTTCATAACTATTAGGTATTGGCCCACAATTACAGTATCCTGTCTTCTTAACTATTAGGTATCGGCCCACGATTACAGTATCCTGTCTTCGTAACTATTAGGTATTGGCCCACAATTACAGTATCCTGTCTTCGTAACTATTAGGTATTGGCCCACAATTACAGTATCCTGTCTTCTTAACTATTAGGTATTGGCCCACGATTACAGTATCCTGTCTTCGTAACTATTAGGTATTGGCCCACAATTACAGTATCCTGTCTTCTTAACTATTAGGTATTGGCCCACGATTACAGTATCTTGTCTTCGTAACTATTAGGTATCGGCCCACGATTACAGCATCCTGTCTTCGTAACTATTAGGTATCGGCCCACGATTACAGTATCCTGTCTTCGTAACTATTAGGTATTGGCCCACAATTACAGCATCCTGTCTTCGTAACTATTAGGTATCGGCCCACGATTACAGTATCCTGTCTTCGTAACTATTAGGTATTGGCCCACAATTACAGCATCCTGTCTTCGTAACTATTAGGTATCGGCCCACGATTACAGTATCCTGTCTTCGTAACTATTAGGTATCGGCCCACGATTACAGTATCCTGTCTTCGTAACTATTAGGTATCGGCCCACGATTACAGCATCCTGTCTTCGTAACTATTAGGTATCGGCCCACGATAACAGTATCCTGTCTTCTTAACTATTAGGTATTGGCCCACGATTACAGTATCCTGTCTTCATAACTATTAGGTATTGGCCAAGATTACAGTATCCGTGCTTCTCAATTGTACACGTGTCAAGTTCACAACCTTCCGTGACTATGACGTGCAACAAATGATTTGTTATGCGAAATGACCCCATCAAACATCTACTAGCATTTTAGCTTGACCCCATCAAACATCTACTAGCAGTGCTAGCTGACCTCTTCAAACATCTACTAGCATTTTTAGCTTGACCCCATCAAACATCTACTAGCAGTGCTAGCTTGACCCCATCAAACATCTACTAGCAGTGCTAGCTTGACCCCTTCAAACATCTACTCGTGGTGCTCTCTGACCCCTTCAAACATCTACTAGCAGTGCTAGCTTGACCCCTTCAAACATCTACTCGTGGTGCTCTCTGAAACCTTCTCCATCTGAAGACTGTGAAACAAGTGTCGTACATTTCTCTGGCACCTTGGTCACAGGTCACAGGTCACAGGTCAAGGCATTCAAAATGTCTTAAACGTGAAAAATCAACAACGGAATGTTACATCACTTGTGCACTGCTCAATGCTAAAATATTTTTTAGAATACATGTAATCATTGTAATGTCTTCCGAAGATTAAGGATGAGTGCAGTGTTTCACATTTACTACGCAAATCTACTTATTTTTCCCGCATTTCGTGCAAAGCCGTTGTCAGCTGGCAGTCTATTCTAGTTTTCTTTCCGTCTTCTGCGCCTGTCTTTAGTAAAGTCTTTTCTTTGAGTCTCAAATGTTTGTCCCGCAGCCTTTGTGAGAGCTCTCCAACTGTCTATCTCAGAGGAAATCTGCTGCCAGCTACTTTCCTCTATGCCAGTGAGGGCAAAATGGCGCCTAAGTTTATATTTATAGCGCTTACGGGGGCACCTCTGTTGCGCCGTCCTCCTCTAAATTTACAAAAGAGTATGGCCTTTGGCACGCGGTCGTCTCCCGTGCGGGAAAAGTGTCCGACCCAGAACAGCCGTCGAGTGGTAATTAATGTCTAGACATAGTTATGATCATGATGGTATTCCGACATTGGCTTACCTCAGTGACATTTTGTTATTGTAGTTTTGAAAATGATCTCATGACGTCAGTAATATTTTTTTATTGCGAGGATGATTTCATTATGTGTTAGGGTTAGGGTTAGGTCCTGATTATCTCATTCGTTTGTGATGAGTTTTTCGGGACATTTTTTGTTTAGATTATATCACGCACTGCTAAAGAATACTTTATTTTCAGTAGAATTCAAAATATAGTCTCGTTATGTTTGAATATACTTTGTCCCTAGAATATCAAGAAAATAGTCATGACTAATGATACCAATGATACCAATAGAATATTCAGTAGCAGCGTATATGTCGATTGGTATGTTTAAAGAATGAAGCAGAGGTGAGTGGGGCAACCGCTCCTGCACCTGAACTTGGGGGCCCGGGTTAAGAGAATCTTTGGTCACCGTCAGCCCATTGCAACAAATATTCCTGGCCTGATATGACAACTCGCCAAGGGCCCCGCGCACTACTAAAGCGGACTCTGAAATAAAATTTACTTAGCAGATTGTCCAGCTTTTTCTCTTAAGAGTACTCTGCTACTCAGATTCAGCACAAAGAATGTACCCTGGAGTCAGAATGTTCGAGTTACGTCCTTGAGGCAATGCACTCAGACACCGTTAACATGGCCAACTCTAAAACCCATTTGGCACCTCGCTATCACGGATTAACCTCGTTTCAACGTCAGCTCTTCTCTTTATGCCGGGCTCACTCATACAAAGAAAAAAAAATTCACTCCATCCTATTCAAAGTGGCAGTTTTTTAAATTTGAAAAGTTAAAGTGTATAGTAGATGTAAGTGAGTGATGTCTGATTTTCATTAGCCGGTCGTAGTTTCTTTTTGAACCACATGTTTCTCTTTTAGTTAATATAATATTTAAAAAAGAAAAGAAAAGATGTTTAGAGTTGCCAAAATGTAATTGCCTTAATTAAAATATTTGTCATTTTTATCGACGTTAAGAATTGAAATCTGTGTAGCATTATATCTTTTGCATACATTTGTGGGCAGATGATCTTCTGTTTTTAGAATGTATTTTTTTTTCTGAATGGGTTTTTTTTTTTTGGACGCTGTATTTTTTATTTTATTCATGCAAGGTGTTATTTTAAAATGCGAATTATAAGTACTAACATTTATTAAAGTCAGCTCTTGTGCCTGTTGTTATGGACATGAAGTGTTTTGTTACGGTCGACTCTTTAGTCGACCTATATATACTACTTAACTAGTGAGGCACCTGAATGGTCATTAGTATTTATTATTAAAGGTACAGGACGAACATGTATTTCAATGATGACACAAAAGCTTTAGGACAGATCTATATTTTATTATTAGAAAAGAATCAACCATCCTATATTCAATAGTATACTCCTAGCCCAGCTTTCTCTAATGGGACATAAACGGGACTGAACTAACCTCCCGTAATTCTATCTTCCCAGCTACCCCCCTTTGTGCCTGACCTCCCCATGACGTCTCCCATCATGCTCCCCTACCCTTTCAGTCACTAGTGTATGGTCAAATAGTTATCTCCCCACTTCCCCCCCCCCCTTGTACAGATAAATGACTTCTGCTACTTGGAATATTTCTATTTGCTAACAATGGCAGTAACATGTGCGTGTGTGTGTGTTTCTATGGTGACAGTGGTAAGAAGTTAGCGATTGGTTGTGAATGATGCAACATAGGTGGCATTGTGGTCAGCGGTCTTAGTTAGGACAGACGACTCCAGAACGTGAGACTAAAAAGATGTGTTATTGTAGTGCGTTAAATTTGTTGAAATATTATTACTAAAGCCTAGTATATTTATTTTATCTCATATAAACTTGATTTTGTCTATAGTAAAACAAGAAATTTTTTTTTAAATACTTTAAAAAAACAACAACTGAGCTTATATTAATATGTATCAATTAGTTTGGATCAGAAATGTAATTAAATTTGTAATAGATCTTGACTAACATTAATAAATCTGTGCGATTAGAAATATTTGTTTACCAATTGTTTTTGTTTAGTGCAATTTCATGCTTTTCGCGTTCTCAATTCGCTATGATCCTATCACTAGTCTGGACCAGTTGGAAAAGCGTAGAAAGAGAGGGGTCTTTGGGTGATTGCTTTTTAATTATTTTTTTAAATAACCTGAAAACGAAATCTCCATGCAAATCAGGCTCATTTCTCACTGACCTAGATTATTTCCGTATCCAGGTGGCAGTGTCAAAATCGTGAATTGAAGTTTGTATTCATTCTAATATGGTAGTACCCGACTGGGCAATGTTCTGTTCTGTACCTAGCAATTGTAACCTGATCCATTATGTCCAGCTGCCACTACTGATACTATCTATTAATGGCTATATCTTAGATCCCGAAAATTAAGGATGAGTGCAGTGTGTCTATGACCAATCAAACCCAGCTGCGAGCTGCGTATTTTCCCGCATTTCGTGCAGACAAAACGGGGCGTTCCGAAAGAGCATCTCGCCCCCGTTTCCTTGTTTGTAATCACCCATAAGCTCCAAAATAGATTTTTTACAGTTCAAAAACAATGTATCGCGTTTTTATTTTATTGGATTGCGAAAACATTTGCTTAAAGCTGTTCTTCTGTCTAAATTATTCATTTCTGCAGCTCATAATGTATTAAGTCACTTAGATACCAGGGCCAAACTGGAGAGAAGGATCTCTCAGAGCTCTCTCATACCTTCCAGATGCTATGTGGCTAAAATGGAGAGGAGGATCTCCCAGAGCTCTCTCATACCTTCCAGATGCTAGGTGGGGCCTCCATAAGGTCAACTCAAATGGTAATGATAGGAATTTTCACTACAAATCTTAACAGACCTTGCGATCTATAGCGCAGTTGATGTTAAGGTCATCTTTTTCGGTGCCCTACGATTAACGAGCAGGGTGTCATGTGGCCAGCACAACGACCAACCGCATTTACTTTCCACAACTAAAGTCAGGTACCCATAAGAGTAGGGTGAACTCAGGGGCACCCTTAAAATCCCGAAGTTCAAAATCCCAGTCCTCACCGAGATTCAAAACCAGGACCCTAGGTTTGGAAGCCAAGCGCTTAGAAGCAACATATGTTAAATAATTAAAGGTTTGAACAATTGAGTATGATAATATTTTGAATGCTAAATCTAAATATGCATATAACATTTTTCCTAAAAGAAAAACTAACAGACCAGTTAAAGAGTAGTCCTTCATCTACTTTAAAACTAAAACATTTCAAGAAAGCTGTCACTTAACATATAAGCATTACTGACAACAAGACGGGACAAGCGAAATTGCCAAGTTGCATTTGGCTGGCCAGCTTAAAGTGAATGTACTGGAAAGAAGCCCAACATGAATGGAAATCAAATCCCTTGTACCTGTAAACTTAGTTTCGGTGCAGACGTTTCACTTAACGTCCTGCTAATTTGTTACAGGGAATTTCCCAAAGGTAGCCAATTAAGACTGACGTTAGGCAAGGACTCGGAGAGTTAATTGACTAAGTCTTGCCCAGGATTAAACGCACGTGTACCGCCTGCAGCCAAGAGAAGGATCTACAGAGAGGAGACAGCAAATCACGTTAGGAAAAAAAAAGGAAGTGACTTCTAAAAAAGCACCACGAAATCAAATGACTTTCCTGAGTGTGAGATCCAAAGCGATCGAAAAACAAGATTAGGAGAGGCTAGAGATCTAAATTTATGTAAAATAATATATAGGCTACACTATTTTAAAAGAAGGTATAGATTATTCCATTACTTTTTTACTAATTATTATTATGAATATTTTCATTATTATAATTTTAAAAAAAATAAAAATATAAAAATATAATAAAATAAAAACAAGTTCTAACTTTATAAAGCCAATGGTATCATAAAAGAGACACAATGCTAGACGGTATTTGTTTTTTTAGTTTACAAAATAAATGAAATGATCATTCTGAAAGAATAATAAATAATAAAATATGTTATCACACATTTTCAAACATTCCTTTTCATATGATCCAAAAAAAAAAAAAAAAAAATTTAGGCTCGAATTAAGATAATCCAAATAAGATAATTTCATTTTTCTAAACATATGCATACAAATTTAAATGTAAAAAAAAAAAAAAAAAAAAAAAAAAAAAAAAAAAAAAAAGATAATCAATTATTTTAAAGAAAAGAAACTAACAAAACATTGTTTACACTTAAAAGTGCACTTAGAAGATAATTAAAAACTTCGTTATTGTTAGAAGATAATGAAAACTTGAAGGGAGATTGAACAGAATTAGTTCGGCATGTGTTTAGATGGCATAGAAAATGGTGTGACCGAGGATAGAATAATGCATTCTTTTCCTTTGGGAATTCCGACCTCCCAGATCAGTCTGGCCTTAAGACGTCGTAGGCACTAAAAACAAAGTTACAAAGTGGTGCATCTTAAAGCCAGAATTAGACACCGTCTTACTTCTATCTACTAGTCTGTCTGTCTGTTTGTCTGTACATTTATTCATCAATCTATCTAACCATATAATCACGTATTCAGGTCTCTAAAATAGCCGACAGACACAAATACAATTAGTGCTAGAACAACTAACAAATTTCTCCATTCACCCTGAGCTAAAAATACTTCTTGGAATTAATTTTTGCCTCCAATGCTTCTTATAAGCACGTGCGTTCACTGCTGTAGTACCGACATTGTCTGACTAAAAATAGACATTGATACGAAATCGGGGAGCATTTACCTACCTCTAACGTAAAACCTGTGAGCACTAACTGGGAACAGGGAAAATAAAGGCGGTAGGTGAGATCTATACGAGTTCGCAGTAAATGTCTTCATCTCAAGGTTGCGACAGAATAGTGGTTAAAACTAAGTAGACATCTGGTAGCCATTGCTTTTTTTTTTCTGCCTTATGTATATGAACGAGTGTTGTTTGAATTGTTTCGTTTCTTATAAATGTCTAAAAAAGCTTCTATCAACTCACTCTGTCTGTCTGCCTGTCTGTCTGGTAAAAAGTGTGTACATGTTATTTCTTCCACTTCCGACGCTTGGATCAAGTTGAAACTTTTCACAATTATGCATTGTCTAAGACAGAACATAATTCAATTTAAAAAACGAAAATTAATATTTTGTTAAATTATTTAGTCATAATTTCTTAATGTTGTTAATTTGGAAAAGGGAGCTAAATCTTGCTGTATTGAGAGTTGTGGCAATAATTTTGCGTTTCTTTCCCTTATGTAAGCCTTTTTTTAAATCTTTTATGTTGTGCTTATTTTGATATTGGTTTTACATTGTTCTTGAAATTAGCCATAGCAGACTTTTCTAAAGTGTAAAAATATACTAATGATGACAATGCATTTCTCTAAAGATATAACGAATTAGACACAATTAGCTCATGGATATTACTTATTTTTTTATTTTTTTATACTTGCGATAAGTATGTAAAAAATAATTAAAGGCATGTGCATTAACTATATGTGAGAGAGAGAGAGCAGTATTTCAGTTGGTTACGCAGTTGGTTACCCAGACCCAGCTTTTACCAAATAAATTTGTTACACCCGACACAGACAATTGTCCACATGGAGTCGATATCACTTCTCCTTGTCCCGTTATCACAAGTATTTGACGGTAGATTTTGTAACTAATTGTGACCCTCGCAGTGGCGTAGCTAGAGTGGTGGGAAGCCGGAAGGGGGTCCAAATTTGAAAATCCCCCCTCAAATGAGTGTCCGAAAATTGTTTTTTATAAAATATTAGCCATTATCTCACGTCATGATGTCGAATGTCAGAATGCAGGGAACCCTAAAAAGATCAAGCCCCCCAGGCCACCAAATCTCTAGCTACGCCACTGGACATTTTAAAGAAGCTGCATCTTTAGGCAAATATTAGGTGCCAGGTAGTCCATATTAGGTGCCAGGTAGTCCATATTAGGTGCCAGGTAGTCCATATTAGGTGCCAGGTAGTCCATATTAGGTGCCAGGTAGTCCATATTAGGTGCCAGGTAGTCCATATCAGGTGCCAGGTAGTCCATATTAGGTGCCAGGTAGTCCATATTAGGTGCCAGGTAGTCCATATTAGGTGCCAGGTAGTCCATATTAGGTGCCAGGTAGTCCATGTTAGGTGCCAGGTAGTCCATATTAGGTGCCAGGTAGTCCATATTAGGTGCCAGGTAGTCCATATTAGGTGCCAGGTAGTCCATGCCAGTTAGAAAACTAACGCCTGATCTGGTTTAAAGACGTATCCGCAAAGCACCTTCATTGTGCCATCCTTGTTAAAACTCGACATAAATGTATACGAACCAAATGGGCCAGGTTTTTAACAAATTTGTTTTCATTGAAACTTTTTACTTTGACTTCCCTTCAAAATGAGCAGCCCAGTTACAGTGCAATGCAAAGCTTTCAGAATGAGTTCCGGACCTCTGTATCAGTGAAAGGTAACATTACATTTGCACGGCACTTAACACAACTTTCAATTTCTATGAGGTAAGATGCTCTTGCCAAGTAACCAATTCTACCTGTCTAGACAATTCTACCTGTCTAGACAATTCTACCTGTCTAGACAATTCTACCTGTTGAGACAGTTCTACCTATCTAGAACTTGGCCAACTTCACTTAGTTACGTCTACAATAATTGTCTGTCTTTCTTCTATTTTTGTCTGATGTCTGTTAGTCAAACCCTTAGCGTCATGATCTATTCGTTTTTCAGAAAGAATTTAACTCGAACAACGGGGGGACTGCTGTTCATATTTTTCATGAATGTGAAGAGATTCTGTTCTGAGTTTCTTGACCAAAGTCTCAGAAGGAGATAAAGATATTGAAGTGGAATTGTGTCATTTTACATCCTTACGCTCTAGAACCCAGTATAAAGTAAACTTCGTGATTCCAAAACATCTTAAAAAGACACATTGACAGACTCGAGATGCGTTCAACTGAAATAATTTAAACCCTCTCAAACTAGTGATCTTAAAAATTAAACAGGTTCCCAAATCCCTTCCCTTTAAAAAAAAACGGTTATATCAACTCACTCTGTCTGTCTGTCTGGTAAAAAGTGTGTACACGTTATTTCTTCCACACATATTCTCGGATCAAGTTGAAACTTCGCACGTTGGACCTCATTCACCAATCGTAAATAAACACATTTAGCCATGTCATAATATTGACAAAACAATGAAAAATACGTATCACATGAGAGCCTTTAGGGATTACATAATTTGTATAGAAGATATATAGAATCACGTGGCTAAATGTTGTTTATTTGCGATTGGTGAATGAGGTCCATTATTCAGTACATCTTTGTTTTTGAGTCTTTGGACTTTCTTTTACCCTTTACTGAATCTATGTGTCTGTAAAGTCCTTTCTTGAATGTATGTGTTTATCTTAAAATAAAGTTTCGGGTATTTAAGCCTATTTTGTGTTAATTGTTTGTCTTTTTTTTTTATTGTTTTGTATCGGATAAAGTCCTCGTGGGCCAAATATTCTTTATTTTCCTTGGTCCGGCAGGGTCTCAGATGTGCGTGTTTATTGTATTTTCTAAAAGCTTCTTTCCCAATTTATATTTCTGCTACAGCCAATGTATGAATATCAAAAAGTCTTCCACTATCCAGGAATGACTGTTAGACCAAAACACTCGCGTCCTCTACTCCATACAGAAATCTATTTGGCAACAATTCCTGCTGTACCGTTACACCTCTGTCTCTGTCGGAAAACTGAACAAATGCCTCCCTGATTTCTTTAACCTTGCACAGCTGGTTGAACACTGAGACATCTTGTAGGACATGAGACCGCTCATTTTAGTACCCCATAAAGTGGTTTTCATAAAACCGCTGCCAATGACGTAATACTTAAACATGATATCGCAACCCTTGACGCTCTGTCAAGAAAACGTCATCGTCCTGTTCTGGATGGTGCAACCTAGTGCAAAGATAGTGCAAAGATAGTCGTGGTGTGCAACAATGTCTTACAAGCTATTGTTTCTTACTAGTGGTGCTTGCGTTTATTTAGTAGATTTTTTTTTCTTTTAAGAAAATACTTCCCGGATATTAGAGATTCCCGTTATACGGTGGTTACTATAAATAGCTAATTATCTCTATTGTTTCTTTCCTTGAGCACAGAATATAGGAAGTCTTAAAATAAACAATGATTTTAAAAGGTGGGCCTATATGATCATTTTTTTAGACCAGGTCTTTTGTTTGTAGTTGGCAAAAATGATGATTCTGATGTCTGTCTGTCTGGTGCAATTTTCTCTGATCAACTTAAAACTTTATATATATATATGGCTATAAATCTACAGTTCTTATCCTCTAGATAATCTTTGTTTAAAAAAAAGTATTTTTTTTATTTTGTTTGTCTCATTTTAATGTTTATGAAGATTGTTTTCCTTTCTTTTTCTTATATAACTCTATTATATACATAAATAAATACATAATAAATAAATATATATATATATATACTAGACATATGTTACCCGCGACCCGCGGGTCTTTATTTGCGCATTACTGTCGATATAGTCACTGAGAGTGTTTTGTAAACAATTAAACGAAATAATAATGTAATAAGTAAAGCGAATATGTCAATGTAAAAATAGTGTGAATGAAGCTATCAAATCCAAATAGCTAATAGGCTTAAATCCATTTTTTAAAATTAAAACATTTGCTTTTGAATAATCTAGTGGATTGGATTTAGATGTATGTTAAACGTAGCTAATGATCCTTTCACGTTATTTCTCTTTCGCTACGAAAATAAAATTAGTTTTGCGAAAATGGTTTACCCTTAGTCGATACATTCTTATCTATTGAAAACGAAAAGAGCGATAGCTTTGTTAAATGAATGGGATTATAAAGTGAACAATTAAACGAAATAATTTTTAGTACGCGATTCATGAATGAATATAGATCTAGGCCTATCTCACCTCGGCTTCGCAGCTTTCGTATACGAATGTAGATTTAGAAAACCAAATTTGAATGTTTATTTGATCAAAATATGAAATGAATGGACTTTAATTAATATGTTTATGTATTAAAGTATAAAACTATCTGTGCGAAGAGAAGTTTTATCATCTTAGAGTTGAATTAGAGTTTTAGATCTAGGGATGGGATTATAAAGTAAACAATTAAACGAATTAATATTTAGTACGCGATTCATTACGGAATTGTCTAATGAAAGAATGTTCGTCAGGAAATCTGTAATCACAGATATAAGGAACTAATTAATGTAAAAAATGCTTTTGAAACACAAAATTGAAGGTTAATTTTATTATATAATGAAATCAATGGATCTTCTTTTGTATTTTCATGTGTCAAAGTAAAAAAAACTATCTGCGCAAAGTGTATTTCTTAAAATTAGATCTAGGTCTAAATCCTTTCTATCTTTTCTCATGTCAACATTGTAGACATGGCCTAGATCCATAAAATACTATAGCTGTAATAGAGTCGGACAACTTTATTTTTTTTTGAGGGTCTTACATTTGTTTTAGGGCTACAATACATTCACTAAGGTCTAAGGTGGTACCCAAGGAACATTCCTGCCTAGTTTTATCAAGATTGGTCAAGCGGTTTTGATGTCTATAAGTAACATACATACATACATACCCCTCACATTCTACTTTATAATATAGATATATATACATACATAAAATAAATCTTGGAGATCCATATAAAAAAGAAAGATCTAATTAGAATGTTTACAATGTCCAACATATGTTTACCAGAATCTCTATAAATAACATTTAATCCTATTAATCTGATGCTTTCAACCTGCTCTTGCATGTTTTGATTGAGTACAGATCCAGCTAGTACCAACAGAATAGAAAGAGCAAAAAAAAGATGAAAATATATTTATGTCGTAAATTTAATTGAGTAATGTTCTTCCTTTTCATCTTCCTGCTTGCATCAGGCAACATTGAAGTTGACATCTTCAGATGAACTGTCTCAGAGTGGATTTTAAAAACTGTGGATATGCTAAAAAAAAATACAATATCAAATGTGGTTTGGAAACAAAAATCTTTTAAAAGACAAAGAAGGAAAAAAAAGATTCAAATAAGCAAAAATAACACGGATATAGATTTCAGCGTGTGGAGTCAATGAAGTATGTTCTGAAATGTCTAATGGTCTTTCATCTTCTGTTTATATTTTGGTCTTGCTGTCGGGTGTTTAGACTGTAAACCAAGGTTTAGACAGGTGGGTTGTTACTAGGTTTGTGATGCTAGTGCGATGTCCTAGTGTTAATGTTAAACAAAATCCCACAAAGTCTCGGGAATCATTCAACTGTAAACGTCTGCAAGTCATATGGCGCAGCAGACGTCATTGAATCAGTTCTACCTTGACCTGGTGAGAAGCAAATGTAACTTAATTGGAGATAGACGAGTTTTTAACATTCTCTGTGGTTTCTGCTCCATTCTTCATTGATATGTATCTGTAGTATCGAGGTGTAAAACCTTATGTCTGTGGCGTTTGTGGCATTTTATGTATGCGGTTATAGTTGGGCATATGTAATCACCTGGCGCCTTTAATAAATGAAAACAGAAACCACATTTATCTCATTGAAAACAAAACCACATTTATCTCATCGAAAACAAAACCACATTTATCTCATTGAAAACAAAACCACATTTATCTAATTTAAAACAAAAACCACAATTATCTCATTGATAACAAAAACCACTAATTATCTAATTTAAAACAAAAACCACATTCGTTTCATTGAAAACAAAAACCACATTTATCTCATTGAAAACAGAAACTACGTTTATCTCAATGAAAAACATTCTTTTGACAGTTTATCTCTTATCAGTTTTAAGAAAATACAATAATAAAAAACCCCAACTTTTTATTCAACTAAAAGCAATTTGTCATTCTCAGCTTTGACTAGTCATACCACTTGCACTGGGAACAAGTGTGTTTCTGGCACAACTCTACACTGTCCTTTTCCTACATCAGTAAATGTTCAATCTAGTTTGGTTGTTTCCTTGTTGTATTCCTATATTTCATTTCATTTGTGTTTGGTTCTTGTCAATTCTCCATGCTTGGATGTCATTGAAAGCTGTCTGATTTTGTAACTTGCCTTGATAACGCCGAGTAAAGCAGACAAATGATACACAGAGAACAAATGACAAGGAAACCTCAATGTGTAACTTCCTTAAAACTATCCTCTTCATTAGCCCTCACTACCAGAATCAAACCCTCACTACCTGAATCAAACCCTCACTACCAGAATCAAACCCTCACTAACTGAATCAAACCCTCACTACCTGAATCAAACCCTCAACTACCTGAATCAAACAATCAACTACCAGAATCAAACCCTCACTACCAGAATCAAACCCTCAACTACCTGAATCAAACCCTCAACTACCTGAATCAAACCCTCAACTACCTGAATCCAACCCTCACTACCAGAATCAAACCCTCAACTACCTGAATCCAACTCTCACTACCTGAATCAAACCCTCACTACCAGAATCAAACCCTCACTACCAGAATCAAACCCTCACTACCTGAATCAAACCCTCACTACCTGAATCAAACCCTCAACTACCAGAATCAAACCCTCACTACCTGAATCAAACCCTCAACTACCAGAATCAAACCCTCAATACCTGAATAAAACCCTCAACTACCTGAATCAAACCCTCACTACCTGAATCAAACCCTCAACTACCTGAATCAAACCCTCAACTACCTGAATAAAACCCTCAACTACCTGAATCAAACCCTCAACTACCTGAATCAAACCCTCACTACCAGAATCAAACCCTCACTACCTGAATCCAACCCTCACTACCAGAATCAAACCCTCACTGCCAGAATCAAACCCTCACTACCTGAATCAAACCCTCAACTACCAGAATCAAACCCTCACTACCTGAATCAACCCCAAATTTAGGGCAATATTCAGTCTGTAATGTACCATATTGACATAAGCACAAATGTATGCGTTGTACGTCACTGCTTCACTGCAGGAAATGTTTAGCTTTTGATTTCATAATGTCCTCATTGTCCTTGACTTATACGTCTATAAGTATGACCATTCTTTTGTAATAGAGCAAGGAATGGGTTGCCTGAGCTAGCCAGGAAAACCACTGACTTGGCAGTATTTAATTAATTGGTTAATATGCATGACTGAATGAATGACGCGTAGGACGTAATCATCTTCTTTTTTGAAGTAACGTCTGTATTATATAAGATAAGAATACATAGTAAAAGACCAGGGCACAACAAATACCATAACTATAACAATTCCCTGTTATAAAGAATTTACAACTCAAGTCTATAAATACAGCATTCCTCTGATATAATACAACTTAAAGTCTAGAAATAGAACCATCCTCTGATATTATACAACTCAAGTCTATAAACAGAGCCATCCTCTGATATAGGATGCCAAACAAAATACACACGTAATTCATTTTTATGTCAAATTTTAAAATTACTTTAGAAAAAAAAAATTCCATCAAAATGTCAATTGAAACATTCGTTTAGTCCAAACAAACTTTCACGTGCAACTCCAGTCTTCTAAATGTCTAAGAATGACACATTAGATTACACTTATCAGAGACAGTTGGAGATGCAGCAGCCGAAGTCTAACACCACACATACACACACAAAGTCTAACACCACACATACACACACAAAGTCTAACACCACACATACACACACAAAGTCTAACACCACACATACACACACAAAGTCTAACACCACACATACACACACAAAGTCTAACACCACACATACACACACAAAGTCTAACACCACACATACACACACAAAGTCTAACACCACACATACACACAAAGTCTAACACCACACATACACACACTTTAACTTGAATTTCACAATTTCGATAACATTCAAGATTGATAAGAGAAAACAAAATCTTCTGTTTACCGAATTTTAAAGTTGTATTGTTGTTGTTGTTGTTTACGAAGAAAAACAAAAGTAAAAACAAAAGTATATAGCTTTAAGAAGGAATACAATGACATGTTTTGAGTTCACAGAAATGACAATGCTATAATTCAATTTTAGATTTTAATATGTACATTTCCCTTATGTAATTTTGTCCACTAGATTAACAATTCCCTTTATTTAAATGTTTCTTTCGTCCTTATACGTATTCAACTATAATTGCTTGTATTGTATATCAGCTACGGTCATGCCAGTAGGCAGGTGAGCAGCCATAGCTTTAAATACTGGCGAGCGAGATTTATATTTTACAACTGCATTTATTGCCAAGTGCAGTTTAAATCACACCAGAGAGTTTTGTGTGACTCAAATCTTTTGGGGAAAGAGAACTTGACTATACGTGTTAGTGAGCGCAACAAGACTGCCATTTAGTAACTATCTAAATTATTATATTTTTTTGTTGTTTTCTCAAAAATAGCCAAATTTTACAATTTGTAAGAGGTCACACACAGAGTCTTGTGCAGAACAGCAATAAATCTAAGAAAATAGTATCATTAGCTACAAGTTATCAACTAGGCGCAGCACGTTACGTTTAAAAAACTTAAAAAAAAAAAAAACTTCACGCATAAGCTCCATTCCTTTTATCATTCTAAGATTTCTATTGTCTATTGTTATGGAGTGTGTGTGTATGTGTTTCTATAGTGACGGTGGGAAGAGGTTAGCGATTGGTTGTGAATGATGAAAGATAAAGTGCAGCTGTCTTAGGTAGGAGAGACGACCATAGAACGCAAGACAGAAAAGATGTGTTTTGTAGTGAGTTATATTTTGTTCATAATGCCATAGTATTACTAATGTTTATAATATTGATTACATATCATCTCAAGTTGAATTGATTTATATTGTAACAATTTTTTTTTAGTATTGTTACTCAAGTTATTTCAAGATTTATAAGTGAAGATATAATTGGCCTACTGCATTTTAGTTGTCTACCAGCAGTTTGGTGCTACAAGTCAACGAACGTCCACAATATCTATGCATATTTTTTTAGTCTATACAGTTCCCTTGATACTATCTTTTGTTACTGTTACCTAGGAGACAATGCTACGCACATCAAACTCAGATTTAGATCTTTTAATCCATCCACTTGTCCTAGTCGGCCTGTTTCTTGATACACTCTGTAATGGCAATGTCTTCGAGTTCGACGATGAAGAAGTGCAGTGTTGCACATGACTACCCAGTTGTATCCTACATATTTTCTATTGACGACAAAGTATTTGTCCGTCTGGGGTCCATTTCCTTAGGTATTTTGCGCCTTTTTTTCTTCAAGGGTTTTTCTTTTGTCTCCAATGTGTGTCCCACGGCCTTTACGAGAGCTCTCCAACTGTCTCTTTCCGAAGCCATCTGCTGTCAGCTACTTTCCTCTATGCGAATGATGAAAAAATAGCGCCTGATTGGATCGTACCCGTGTATGCACCTCTGTTACACTGTCCTTTTTTGATCTCGCCAGAAAAGATCGCTTTTGACATAAGTAACGCCTCTGTCTACTGGTAAGTAGTGCTATTATACTGTCAACCTCGACCTCCAGCAAAACAGAATACACAGAATACACTTTGCTTCTCTATTATTTTCTATATATGCTCAGTCTCTATATAAATTTCCAATCGTGACAAAGTGTGGTGCTTTAAAGTAAACATGCTAACAGCTGTTGCAGCATTACGATAAAGGATGCATTTACTTTACTGGGAGCTCCTTATTTGCCTAAGAGAGCAACTCTTCTTAGTTATAGATTCATTGAAGTTAGGTCACTACATAGTATCATCCTAAGTGAAATGTCAAACTGTCCAATGCTAATTTCATTCATCGAGTACTTCGCATCGATTCCTTGAGTTCAATAACTGGACCTGGGTTCGTTTGCCTGGTCAGTTTTCATTTTTTTTGTGTGCAGAGGTCAACTAATTAAATCTCCAGTCTCCTCGGTTGCTAAGTGTGGTCATGTTAGACTACATCCTTTGTGAGGTAATCCATTTAAAACGTCCTGAGGTGTTTCGTTGACTGTGCATCTGATGGGTTGATAGAAGATCACGTGGTTTAAAGTTCGTTTCGGTTGTTGGTAATTTCGTTTTTTTTTTTAAACGTGAACATCACAGACGGCAAATGTTGTCTCAGTATCTAGATCCTAGATCAATGGATCTCGTACAAATACGATTAGGGTCGATTTTAACCCTTTGAACACAAGGAGGTTTTTCACGTATAAATTTTAAGAGGCATTGCGCGTGTGTGTTTCTGTGTGTGTATGTTTGTGTGTGTCTAGAGACCTTTGATCTGGATTGCCCTATGTCAATATATTTGGGGCCTCGTTATAATGCAACAAATGCCTAAATGAAGACATTCTGTTTGTCGAACGTGCTATATGTTCAGAAATGACAGAGTCAGCGATGTCAGAATCAAATGCCAATGCTTCTACCTAAAATTACATAAAATATTCAAAGTGTCTTTTTCAACATACCTTGTCTGTTGTAGGCATACCTTTCCTTATAGTTTGCATACCTTTTTTTATTGTCAGCATAAGTGGTCTATTGCCTGATATTCTAACTAGTTTATTAAATAAATATATTACCTAGAGAGAAAAAAAAGCTTCGCCCAATAATAAATTCCTAGGTTGAATTTTTTATATATTAGATAGAGATGTAAGGGCATCCGATTTCTTGAGTCAGTTTAAGGACAATAGAAGATGTTCATTTATGGTGGATATCTATTCATTTATAGTGCATCTGGTATAATATATAAATAACAAAATACATGACGTAGTTGGCCGTAGTGTACCGATAACTGAGTATTGAAATTAAATTTTAAATTGCTTCAAGTTTATTGATAGATTATGTGAGCTTTGCTTAAATTTTTACGTAAATCTAATAAAGATTACATGTAGATTCTAGTAATCTAGATATAGAAGTAAATCTAGAATCTTGACTAGAACTCATAGACTGTGATATATAGTCTATGCTAGAACTTAAAAGTCCTAAATCACAAGTCTAGATCTAGTTCTACGTGTCTATTGAATGAAACTACCAACAAATTAACTCCAATATACAACTCCCGCTGGTATAATGTGTAGCATTGTTCGCACGAGGAGCTGTGACGCTGTCAAAATCACGAGCTCGATAGCCGGTTTGGTTTAAAAAAAAATACATTCATTTTTTTAATATTTTCTTTTATTTCAAGCCCTATGATGAAGGTATTGTCTTTTTAAAAAATGTAATTTTTAATGGGTTTTTTTTTGTGTGTGTTTTTCTTGTTTCAGGACATACTTGAATATTTGTTGCTTGTTTGTAAACTGTTTTACTTGTTTTGGTTTTTCCTACACAGTTATAGATACCTACATACTAGTTCAAACCTCCCGCAGCATGACGGGGGATGGCAGCGGCCAGGGTATGAACCAGGTTCCATCGAGAAGACCAAAACGACAGTCCAGCGCGAATACCGCACGACCACGAATGGAATTTCTTTCCTCCTTGAGACTATTCGCTTGACGCAAAATTTTCTTTAGGTAACGACGCTGGTCAAAAAAAAAGTCTTGTCATTGCTCTCTTGTCAGCAATCACAACAGCGCTTGGAAATGTTTGAAAACAGTTTGAAACATTTTGTCGTTTAGGAACCAAGGCATCAAAGATGACGTCATTGTAACATTGCTTTTTTTCCCCTGACGTCATAGAAAAAGTTTACTTTAACATTTTTGATAAAGTGCTGTTTTCTATTGGATCGAATATTTTCCATGTTAAACGTTACATTTACATGCAGCCGTGTACCAGTGCCATGTTATTAACAAGCTCTTCACGTTTATTTTCACAGAAACGTGAAGCGCTGTTTTTGGTTCGAAAGATTTAAAACGTGTTTTTTTTTTTAATAGTAAAGAAACTAAAAATAATATATTATTTTAAGTTTTTTTAATTTTGAAAGGGCTGCTGCGGACTGTGCTATTCGGGTCAATAGTTCGAGTTACGTTCCCTCATCTGAGACAATAGCTCCGAGGTTTTTGAAACTGCTTACACTAGTCAGCTTTTCACCTCCAATACTGATACCCCTTTTAAAGCCCTGTTGGCTATTGGTCATAATTTGCGATTTTTCGGCATTTATTTGCATATCATATGCTGCGGAAGTCTTGTCAATGCGCATCACCAGGTCAGCTAGTTCTTCTGTCCCTGCTAGGCCATCAATGTCATCTGCGAAGCGCAAATAAGTAATTCTTCTTCCTCCAATGCTTACAGTCAGTACCTTCATGGCCCTCGAGAGCATCTTCCTTTTGTTATAAGGTTAGTTTTATAGGGAATTTCCTTTTGAGCGATGCGACTTTAAATAGAACTTTATTTGGACGGAAGTAGAATTATGGGATATCACGACGCTTAGTTATCGACCTCACTCATTAGCAAGCAAGATGGTAGTTTTGTTTTAGAACTGTGACATTAGGACTGTGCCCATTATTTTGTATTAAATTCTATTTTCAAGTTCTAGAAGTCTTATCAAGTTATTTCATTAATATGTATGTGTGTTGGGACCGCAATCCAGACTGTGAGTTAATAATAATTATTTAGACTAGTTCTAAATGTACTACATCTAGAATCAAGTAATCTACATTTCTAAATATTATAAATCACACACATAACATATTTGGCGACTCTCCGACGAGGCTAAGAGTAAGAGTGGGTCAGCCTTACGGAACTTTGTAGGCCTTTTATCATCTTTGGCTGAAAGACTGTTGGATTGTTATTTACACGTTATTTATTTCTTTCTTCGCTGGATCTAGTCGGAGTGAGGATTACGTTTTAGACTGCAGCTAGACCGTGATTCTGGACTTAGACATTTGTATCCAGTGAAGTTGACAGCCTTGTCTTACTCCAACTTTGGTTTTGAACCAGTCCCAATATTATTGTTGAAGTACACTGCACAATGTACTACATATTTAAATGTAATGACATAATTATTTTACGAAAACAGAAATAATGTATTTGTATATCTCAATAATGAAGTGTCAAGAATATTCTGATTTTTTTCAATTTTCAGTTATCTTTTTTTTTTTTTATTTTGAAAACCGTGACGTGTACAGGAGTAGGCTTTACTCAATAAAATTTGTGTTTGACATTCATAACACACATACTCACACATGCACATACTCACACACACATACTCACACATACACATACTCACACGCACATCCTCACACATACACATACTCACACGCACATCCTCACACATACACATACTCACACGCACATACTCACACATACACATACTCACACGCACATCCTCACACACACAAGCAAACACGCACACGTATTTTGTTCGTCCCGATAGTAAGCAGCTCTGATTAAAAGACGAGACCCAGAACCATGTGATGTAATGTTTGTTATGACAAGCAGTGCCCTCTAGTGTTCATCATTGTTTACGTCAACACGTCTGCACTTGTGTTCCTTCGCTGCCAGCGCCATCGTCTACGACAGGACGTAAAGCTGTCTTATGAGATTGTCCCCTCCCTCAAGATTTTTTTTTTTTGGGGGGGGGAGGGGGGCTGGAGGAAAAACAGAAGAAAAGGAAAGACAATCCGATAGCTTCTATCATTAATGAAGAAGGAAATATCTAGCCAACTGGAAACAGAAGGATGTCTTCCTATGTCAAGTTCCGTTCAGTTCTTTGATCCATCAACAGAAAGAGAACCTCCATCTTACTACCCTAATTACCCGTATCCCTTTATATTATTTCAATGTGGGGAAAAAATTATTACTATTCTTGTATTTTAACGTTTATTATTAATTTACTAGTAGTTAAAAGTTAGGCGATCCATCACTGAGTACCGGCAACAATTTTTTTTCACAAAAAAGCATTGCATATATATATATTATATGCAGCATATCTATTTATCTTCTCTCTTTCTTTCTCTCCCTTTCTATCTCTCTCTCTCTCTCTCTCTCTCTTTCTCTTTGTCATTTCTTCCTGAGGTAGACAACATTTAAAAGATCAACACGTTGTATATATATACTCTCGTGACAAAAACAATAAACTTACGGTGGTGCCAAGATATAAATAATAATATTGGTAATAGTAATAGAATAATAATAAGAATTTAATTTATAAAGCGCTGTTAACAAACATAATATAGGCTCAAGGCGCTAGAATAACCTAACAGACAAAAACACAATAGTTAAAAAGACAAACTGATCTTAAAACATTTTGTAATGGGTAGTTCTAAATGTTTTACCTGAATGTAGTGAAGCATGTTATTTGTCTGAGATCAGTGGGGAATGAGTTCCAAACCTTTGCTCCATGCACTGAAAAAGCTCGTCAACCTTAAAAAATATTTGAGGGAGAAACGTGGCACAACTAGAAGCGCTGAATATGAAGCGCAAGGCTCTGTGAGGGACATATACAATAAATCTACTAAGGTACAAGGGCAACTAAACCTATATATCTGTCTATAACCTGAAATATATCTGTCTATAACCTGAAATATATCTGTCTATAACCTGAAATATATCTGTCTATAACCTGAAATATATCTGTCTATAACCTGAAATATATCTGTCTATAACCTGAAATATATCTGTCTATAACCTGAAATATATCTGTCTATAACCTGAAATAACTACAGGATGAAGAAGTAAAATCTTCAAACTTATTCTGAATATAACAAGACAACTCTTGCTTAACACTTTGTCATAGTCATTTGTATGCATTATTTATTTTGTATTTATTTATTTTAGGATTTTATGAACATAATTTTATGTTCAGCTAATAAAAGTTTGGTTGTTAGTACAAAGCTTCCTGATTTATAGTTGAATTAAAGGCTTCTTGATTCTATACATAAACTGAAACTACAAATTGTAAGGGAAAGTAACTAATAAATTTGGAACTATACAGCCTTGATGTGTAGATATACAGAGATCTCTTTTAGTTTTCCTGTTTGCCTTGTTTGTGTTTTCTTTCTCGTTATTTCACTTGACGTTGTCAATGAGATAGTATCGTATTGAATCAAAAAGATATCTTTCTGTAAACAGTTCGTAGTTCTACTAAACGTCTAGGCACCAGTCTACTGGCAGCTTGTGACTTAGCTTTGCATGAGGTTTACGAGACATGCCCTCCGACAGGATGAATCGAGGGTTGCAAGGCTAGGAATATCATTGAGACAGAAACGAGGAAACCGCAAGTCGCATGACTCGATGCCACACCCTTATGGAGGACCTCACGGTAGTGGACACTTGTTGGAAAGAAGAGGCTGTAGACATTGCTAGAAAGAAACACATTTCTCTGGAGACAGCTACCCCACCCCCACCATGCGCCGCACGGCGTGGGAGGATCTAAGTCTAAAGTAAGTAATACTGTAGTATTTAAATAATAAATACTTTAATTTGGATTTATAACTATACAATGCAAGATTTGTTTCTACACAACAAAATTATACCGATCTAGAGCCCTCCCCCCTTTCCACTGCTTTCGCAGTTTGAGAAACGTTGCAGTTTTAATTATAGGAAAGGAATGAAATGAACGGAAGCTGTGTTGTGTGTTATGCTCTTCGGATTATGGTCACGTTAGTCCCGAGCTGAAACCTCTCCCCCCCCCCCGGCCGCCCTGCAGAAGGTTAGGACTAAGACGAAAAATATCTTCATTTTGAAGGAACTAGTTCGAATCCTAGAACAAACAATCTCCATTGGCTATTTTAATTGAACATCAATATTCTTATGATTGTTCTCACAAGCACAATGTTGACATGTGAAACAAAATAAATCCATCATCTTAATCTTTTTATAAATTGAACAAGTGAAATAGAGAAAAGTAATTTCAAAGAATACAATTTCTCCTTTATAAGTTTAAAATGGTTGTATTTTGAAAAGTGATAACTTTTAAACCAGAGTTTTACCTGTGTGTCAAATTAGATCGCACTCACTCCCCAAAGATATACATAAACTGTCAAATTTATAAGAAAATCGTTAGAGCGTATTCTAGATCGGTGTTCACCTAGTTGTTGTTTTTTTAACTCTTGAAGAGTTTGCAAGCTGATAACAAGAATTGTAAGATATTAAAAAAAAAGAATTTCATATTTCATTATTGTATATGCATTCAGGGTCCTTCAGCGATGTCCATGCGAACGCCGGTATGGACAGTATAGAGGGACTTCTTATGGTCCGACAGTTACGCTGGACAGGACTCGTATCCCGTATGAGAGACGAACGTATGACAAAGACAGTCTTTTTTGGTGAGCTAAAAGGTGGTCGACGTAACAGAGGTGCCCCACGGAAACACTTCAAAGGCCAGCTTAGGCACCAGCTTGTCTTAGCTGACATAGAAGAGAGCACCTGGTTGCATGCGGCCTCAGAACGAGACAGCTGGAGGTCACTCACAATGGCCGCGAAATACACATTGAGACCAAAAGAAAATCGGATGCCCAGGACAGACGCAGACGGCGAAAAGAAAATCTAAATCAACCACCTTCGGGCAATGGTTATGCTTGCCAAATGTGTGGCAAATTATGTAGGTCACAGCTGGGGCTGCGCAGCCACGGGAAATACTGCATTTCTCACTCATCTTCGAGCTAGAAGACAACCCTTATTATTATTATTATTATTATTATTATTATGCATTCAAGATCTAACCCTAAAAGAAATAAACAATTTTAAAATATGTAAATAACTATTTCAACATTTTTTTAGAACATAAATACATGGCTGTTCATAGGAGCTAATTGAAATGGAGGAGTGACTGCCTTCTTGAACCTGCTCGCTTATAAGTGTCTTTGTACACGTCAATTTTAATAGAAAGTAACTTGAGTGCGGATTAATTTAAAAAACGTTACCGAGTTGTTTGATATATAACATTTGAGTAAAACTTTTGGCTTGGAAGAAATTCTTTGCGGTGTGTAACTTCTCAAATGTTCAGACGTTTAATATTGCAGTTAGTGCATGCTTGGAACATTTAACCCTTAAAACGCGTGTGGTAGTTTAGCCTCTAAACATCAGAATTGTAATTCCATTGTGTATGCACTCATTGTGAAACAGCTCAGCACTTTAAGGGTTAAGCAAAACTTTATTTATGCTCCGTACTCAGTATAGCTTAAGTGCGAAACTTTTCATCTTCATCTAACATCTAATGATGCATAATCTAAATGTTACAGGGCAAAGCATGGACTTAGTAAAAAAACGTTCAATGCCTCACTTTTCCCAATTCGACTTGGAATCATTGTACTTACTTGTAGGTCTGACTTGGACACATTACTCAGGTTAGGTTTGAGTGTCCTGTACAGGTGTATTACTGGTGAGTAGAATGTAATAGAGACAAACACTATCGCAAGAATAACTTGACAATGTTTAATACGTAAAGACTTTCCTCTCATTAATAGATATGCAGTCGCAATGCCAATTAACCAATGGACTCATTCACCAATCGTAAACAAACAAAATTTAGCCACGTGATTCTTTATATCTTCTATACAAATTATGTAATCCATAGTGGCTGTCACGTGATACGTATTTTTTCATTGTTTTATCAATATTATGATGTGGCTAAATGTGTTTTTTTAGGTCCATTATAGCATAAACAAAACCCAACCCCACTATCCATGACGTCACTGGCGCGTTCAAACTATGGTTCGTTGCTTTGCTAACCAAGTGATTAACAGTATACTAAAGAAGGTTCCATCAAACCCATTTTTGGACATAAAAGTCGAAGCACTGAAGTCTCAACATAAATGTAAAATTTATTTTAAATTTGGATTTTTATTGTAATAATTTACTATGAAAATAAAATATTACACAGCATAAAAGAACTATGTTAATTATACTTAACTATCAAAACTGGGAACATTTGTTTAGTCTGTAGCTGAGACAAGAGTAAAGTAAAGTAAAGTTCCCCTTTCAGACCTTGTGGTCTATAAGGCAGATGATGTAAAGGTCATATCTGTTTCTGTGGCCTACGGTTTACGAGGATGTCATGTGGCAAGCACAACGGCAAATCGCCTTTACTTTTGTCTGACTTTTCACTGTTTGACCAATGAGCTAGTCATTGTTTTCCTAAAGATATACATAGAGACAGTGAGTATCACATTTTTAGGAAAATCGTTAGAGCCAATTTCGAAAATCCGTCTAGCGTCCAATTTTTCACGCTATGAAGAAATTGCAAGTTTATATGATGGGTTGTAAAACAAAAATTACTGAACTAAAGATCAGAACTATTATCAACAACGAGCCATCTTGACAAATTTGATTCATAAACTTTTGTCTGTGGTGAAACATTTAGCCAAGGACGACTGCGACCATGGAAGTCTTCATCACATTATTTTTGCGTGTCTTTATTAGTTATATAGGACAATAATAATAACAATAGGAACATCCTCGTTGCCTGTCAGAGGGTGGTACTGCTGCAGACCTGCCACATTACCAGAGAATTCCTCAGTGGAAACTGTTAAAGGAATTACGATGAATTTTGTTTC
This sequence comes from Biomphalaria glabrata, assembly GCF_947242115.1. NCBI lineage: Eukaryota > Metazoa > Mollusca > Gastropoda > Planorbidae > Biomphalaria > Biomphalaria glabrata. Next base: position 32,682,828 of record NC_074711.1, on the reverse strand, counting down.
TCTTTAACTAAACTCGACCCTAGCAGCGCCAGAGAATGACTACTCGTTCGTTTCTAACATCAAAATAATAATAATCTGTATTGTCCGTATGGAAATTTGTCTTACAAAAAACATTATAACTATAAAAAACCAACATGTACATTCACACCTGACTCACTTATGTTTATGTAATCGACCTAACACTGATTTAGGAAAAAAACAAAGTTCAATAACATTCTGGCTAGGAATGAAAATCATGACGTTTCAAGCAATCCTTTTAAAATGACATATTTCTCAAATAATTCCAGACTTTTAAATCATCTCAAATTTGTGTATTCTCTCTTATGTGTGTCTAGCAGAAGACTGAAGAGTTTCTTGTGTCTTCTGTCCAATAGCGTGAGTTATGTAACTGCACTAGAAGAATAAAGAATTTCTTGTGTGTGGGTCCAGGCTCAAAACAAAAGTAAATCTTCTGCTGCATTTATTTAGTAAACACACGCTTGTACGTTGTATTCTCTTGTGCCTTGTTTTCTCTATTAGTAAAGATTTATGAAAAAAAAAATTAATAAAATCCTTTAAATAAAAAATATTATCTTAAAATTTAAAGTTTTAAATTTATCAGAAATGTATGGTTTGTAAATATTAATTAAAGGAAAAACGTAATCCTAAACGAAAAGAAAAATAAAATTTTATAAATATTTTCTAAAAAACGTATTTTTCTGATGAGGAAAATAAAACTGAAAGTCTAAGTTGAAACAGAGTAAATAGAATGAAAGAAACTCGATTGAATCCACAGACTTGTTCACATACCTTTGACATTAGTCAGTCTGGTCATTATGTTCTAAGTCAGGACAATCTTTTTTTTTTGCAATCTTTTTTTTTTATTGTATGTGTTGATTTCACATCTCTGATTCCCAAATGATGTTTCTTCTTTTTTCTTTCTCCATCTAACTCTGTCATTAATCTCAGCCTTTGATGTTTTCTTATTTTCTCAATTCCTTTCAGGTTAGTAGCAATGGTTTAAAGAAAAATAAAGTTGTAATTTACACGTCAGCAGTGCTTCTCAAACTCTTGGAGGCCTAGATACGAGTGGCATCGCTGAGAATACATGACTCATGGAAATGACCAAAGGTTATTTAGTGGAGTGTTTTTATTTAACCCTTAAAACGCGTGTGGTAGTTTAGCCTCTAAACATCAGAATTGTGTATGCACTCATTGTAAAACAGTTCAGCACTTTAAAGGTTAAGCATGTACTAATGTTGCTCAAATTCGTGAGGACATTAACAAAGGCCTAATACGTCATCCCCCTTCCCGGCCATTGTAGCCATGCTAGACCTGCGAAATAAGTGTAAGAATTTCCACCTGAAAGACTTACCTGTTTGTATTTGGAGACCTATTTACTACAGGCTGAAATGTCTGGTATAGGTATACTTCTGTCTTCTGTGTTGCTTTTAGCTTTTAATGTTAAAATACATTGTTTGCTCATATAATGTATATTATAATAATAGCTCGACCTAGATGGTACGTAGGTCCAATGTATTTCTATTGGTTTTATAAGTTTCGAATGTTTCTTCACAAATGAAGACGATTACCTCCTGCACGACGGATAGCATGTTCGGACTCTGGACTGTCTTGACGACAGGTAGCCATCCTAAAATATCCAAGAATGTCTTTGATTGAGTAGTTTGAGATCCACTGTATGGAAGAGTACATAGAGTCTGTATAGAACCAAACACAAGTTGAAAACAACACGTACAGCGAACAGAATCACGGCTTGAAAATACTTTTTTTGTTGTTGGTTACATCCAGTTGGACTGGCCCTGTAACAGAATAGATGGTGAGAACAGCTGGGGAATACATTCTTTTTTTTTTATTGACTCGTCAGTTTCAATGGCGGCTGCCTGGAATTTGAGATTTTATTTTGGTTAAGTTTTGTTGACTTAACCTAGTGTCAATAGATTTACAATGGTAAGAACTGGCTCAGGTAAAAATAAGCTGTGTGCGTGAGCGAGTGTGTGTGTGTGTGTGTCGATTCTTGTCCTGAAGTCAGTCATTCTTATCTATGTGAATGAAAAAAAAAGTGACTAAAGAAGAAGATCTTAATTTTTATTTAAATTTTTTACTGTAACGAGTTTTAAACAAAAACTAAATAAAATAAACAAAATTGACAGTTAAAAAATGTATTTTTGATCAATGACAGGCTAAAATTACTAATGGGGAAAAAAAGTAATTTGCCTCAAAGAGATAATTTTTAAAAAAAAATCAGTACTGCAGATTGTGCCTACAGAGATTTAGTGCAAGGGAAAAAAAAGAACTCTAATTGAGTCTAATTTGTTCTACTACATTTATGTCAAGAAATACAGTATATAAAGATCGATTAAAAAAAAACAGAAAAAGAGAAAGACAGTGAAAAAAGAAAGTAAAATGAAAGAAAGAACAAAATGAATGAACTGAAAAAAAAGATGGAAAAATCTGTTGTTTTTTTAATTGAAAAAAAGAAGAAAAAAGGAAAAAAAAAAGAATACAATAAGATAACAATGATGAGCACCTGAAAGTAATAAAGGAGACAATAAAAAGCACGATGAAACGACGAGATAACGATTCACTGATGGTGTGACCATAAATCATGTCATACAGGTATATTTTTATCTAGCCTATGTGCTAAACCAATTATGTGAACAAACAAAAAAACAAGCAAAATCTAAAAAGTTCTTTTCTAAAAAAAAAACTTGGCTTGTGTTAGGGTAAGAACTCCGCACTTACAACTATATATTTCAATGATCTAGAAGGTATTTTCCTAATTCAATATTTAAAAAATACCAATAATTAATTGACTAAATGGTTAATTTTTTAATTGATTTATGTTTTTAGGTACAATAAATAATAGTTTTAATCTTTAACTTGATCCGAGAATGGGTGTGGGAGAAATATAATATACAATTATTTAATGGAACCAAACCGTGCATATTTAGCCATGTCTTTGAATATTGAAGGATAACTTTGCTTTCTTGGTATCAAACAAAATAGTTTATTATCAGTAATTAATTTACTAAATAGTTATATTTTTTATTGATTCAGGTGTTGTCTTTTCCAATAAATAATTGTGCAAAGTTTTTACTTGATCCAAAATGGGTGTGAGAGAAGAAACAACGATTATGGGCTGTACACCAGACAGAGAGACAGACAGAGTGAATTGATATAAGTTTCGAAACAACTTTCGACTGGTTATATTCAACTAGAATACCGAGCAATAGTTCAGTGTAGGCACTAACCAATGTGCTTGAGAGTGCGATGGACACGCTTGTACAGTCTAAAACAAGCTTAGAGCTAGTTAAGTCATTTGTAAAAAGGGAGGGAACCCTTTAAGACCTAACGATCTTCTGTTTCTCTGGCAGAAGGTTTACAAGAGTGTTAAGTGGCAAGCACAACGACCAACAGGCTTAACTGCAGCCATCTTGGCTCCAATGTACCCCGTCTGGGGAGAGTGACTCTACATGAAAAATTAAATCTAAATGGGGAACTGTCAAACAACGTAAAACTCAAACTCTATGGCCACATCACAAGGTCTTCAGGGCTTCCAAAGACCTTCCTACGGGGAAATGTACCAGGAAGAAAAAGAAAATGAAGACAGTGAAATCGATGGGAAGACAACATAAAAGAATGGACAGGCCTGTCAGTGAATGAAATTTTATCTAAGTCAAAGGACAGAGAGGGATGGAGAAAGACGGTTGGCAGATCTTGTGTGGTGCCCCAACGGTCCAACAGACTGTGGGATAGGTTAAGGTGAAGATAACACGATGAATAAAAGAACATGATTCTATGAACACTCCACCTATGACAGATACTCCTTGGGTGCTCAGAGGACTCACGGACGTCTTTGAATATCACTATGTTCAAAATACCTGTCTTTACCGAGATTCAACTCATGACCTTTCGGTCATGGTAAAGCGAAGTGCTTTACCCCTGTCCAAATAATGGAAACATAATGAAAACATAACACTAATATAACACACCACAATTGTAAGACTATAAAAACCACACCAACATAAAACTATTTTAATATGTATGTGATACGAAAATACCTTACAATAATAACCATAACAAAGATTAATGAAAATTCCGTAATGTAAAATTAAAATGCTGATATTGTGTGACGTAGTCCGCACAATTAATCTGATCTAATTACGGCCTTTCATGCTTTAATTAAATGTCACATATTTCTGTGATTATCCATGCAATAGACATATAATTAAGTGATAAAACACAGTTAAATCCATTCACACAAATTCATTGGCAGACTTTGCATCGTTATTGAGGGGATTTTCCGACATTAAACTAGAACAATGAGGCGATCGTGTAATTTATAATTCTAAAACTAATGGCCAAGTAGGATAAAACACCAAAATTATAGAACATGGCTAGAGCCCAAAAAAAATCCAGTTTAAAATGATTAAAAAAAAAACAAAATAACTCCCATGTCATTCATTCGAAAACACTAATACAAACAGCTCCATGACGTCTCAAACTAATCGCTCACTAAGTTGGCTACTAAGTCAACTGTTTGGTTCATTGTAACAGAGATGACGAGACCAGCAAATCCAACACTACAATTCTAATGACGTACTTCAGAATGTGTGCTAGGTTCAATAAACAAATGTTTCGTCTCTCTCTAGATATCAACGCGTAAGCGTACATATTTGTAAGAACTAAACAAGGCCTATCACTTTAATATATATATGTGGCATCCCTTACACTTTTCCGATGCCGCAGTGATGAATTTAATTATTAATGATAGTACTTATTTTCATTTGAATTTTAAAAGGAAGAACTTGGGTACTTGCATTTGTGCATATTTTAAAAGGAAGAAATAGAATACTTATACACATACGTATGTTTTGCAAGGAAGAAATGGAATACTTATAAATATACGTATATTTTAAAATGAAGAAATAAAATAGTTATACATATACGTATATTTTAAAATGAAGAAATAAAATAGTTATACATATACGTATATTTTAAAATGAAGAAATAAAATAGTTATACATATACGTATATTTTAAAATGAAGAAATAGAATAGTTATACATATACGTATATTTTAAAATGAAGAAATAGAATAGTTATACATATACGTATATTTTAAAAAGGAATAAATAGAATAGTTATACATATACGTATATTTTAAAAAGGAATAAATAGAATACTTATACAACCCCCCTCCCCCATTATTCTTTCTCTAAAAAAAAACTATTTAATATTTATATTTTAGTTAACAAAAAAATGTCAAGCCCGTGGAGGGCTATGCATTACGTATTTGTGGTACTGTAACTACGGAGCTTCATTTGTATATTACGAACATGCGTGTGTTGCGGTGTTACGGTGTTGCGGTGTGCCAGTAAAAATTACAAGAAAAATGTTTGACAAAAAAAATGTCTGACCCCGTCGAAATTCGGATATTTCTATCTCCCTTGTTGAGGCCAATGTAGCCCAGTTCTTTCCTTAGATAAACCTTTTATTTTTAAAGATTTGTTTATATTTTGCTTTTGCAATTCCCAATAATGCCGAGATTCCGCCTCCTCACAACAAAACGGTGAGTTAAATGAGTTGAATGAGCTAAATATTCTTGGCACTCATTCACATTTTATTTACGACTTCTAAGGAAATGGTGCAATAATATGGCTGACATCACAACATCGTTTCTAATAATAGACTTGTAATAAACAAGAATAAATAAATACAATCTTATAGGAAAAATAACAGAGTGTACTGTAACGTTTCATTGTCAAGAGATACAAATCTAACACTGCAAAAATTAAGAGATAACTTTTTTTAACAAACCAATTTAGATGAGAGTATCAAGTTTAGATTTAGACATCTAATGTATATCTAGTACTCTAGTATACATTTTTTTTTTTACAGACAATACGTAATTTATTTATTTTTATTTGGAAGTGCTGAAAATGCGATATTAATAAAATATCAACATTTCCCAAGCTATTTTATGATGTAAACGTAGTTAATATAAGTGGGCTCTAAAGATGAACATCACAGGATATGAGGCAATTTCGGAAAACATGTATCAAAGTACAAACAAAACTTCTATAAATAGAACACCCCTGAAATCTAAATATAGAACACGAAGGTATCTTGAGCTACCGAGTTTATCTCGTCAAACAAAACATCAGGATGGAACTGGAATGGTGGAGGGTGGAGGTCTGAGATTGAATTAGTCCACAATAAAATCCATTTGAAAAACCGTTTACCGGGACTCTTTAAGATAAGGGAATCAATTTGGCTAAGTGAGCCGTGTTCCACACAGTCGAGGGGTGTGGTGCTCCGGAGTTATCAGCACTTGACCATCGGTATAATCCTTGACTGTTACTATGGAAATGGTCTGGAGACCAATGAAATGGAAGGAAAAAGATTTCAGTTCACTTGTTTTTTAATCACATAACATTGTTCGTTGTAAGTCGTGTTTATTTTTATATTTAAAGGAAATAACTATTGCAATCTTAGCTCTGGGACCTGTTTACATTACCAAAATTTATCACACTAACGCTACAGCGTTAATGGTTTGCATATTTTAAATAATAGGAAACTATAAATACTTTTTTCAAACTTTCGCGATACAGAACAAAACTGAGATCTGGAGATCATCTTCTTGTACTCCAAGGTACACAAGGGTTCAAGATACATAAACCTACACCTAGATGAATGGTATTGTTTCCACTCCAATAGATTGCACTCTCAGAGAGTCTTATGTTTTTTAAAATGTATTGAAAATTCGTTTATTTGTTTACACCTCTGCTTTGTTATTGATATTTTTCCAAGTCTTGACGCAATTATTCCTGAACAACGTTAGTATCATTAGCGGGCTCTGGCAGAGAAATAAATGATGAAATGGTCACAATAAAGGGTGGTAGATGGGGGCTCTGCATTTCCCTGTAATATCAGCTGTTACCCTATAGGTCAAGAGCGTGTCGCTTACGTGACCTCTAACTGGGAGTAGGAAGGATGGTGTGGGCATATAATAAGTTTTCTTCAGTTGGCGAAAGGAATCAAGGGGTATAGTAATCCTACAAAAGCAGAAACCAACGTGATAAGCATTCAGAATGCACTCGGTTCAGATCTAGTTGGATTCCACCGCAAGGGACTTTAGAGGATCTATGCATACACTCTAATCAACTTTCCATTAATTGTAGGATCATATACTGGCGATTATATCATACTTATTAAATCGATCATAATTACTACTTGACTAACTTACTATTGTCCTTAGTTTAGGTACTTTCTTTCTTTTATATTTCCGGGAAGATTAGTACTTGATATAAAAAAAAAACAGTTTCTAATAGTCTCATTTTTTGTTATAAAAGTGGTTTTCGTATAGATCGCAATCGAGACAATTGTTTGTCTTGGTCTCCCAGACCAGACTCTCTGTAGTGGCTCCACTACACAGGACAAGGCGCTATTGTTGCTCTCCCTTTATTGCTGTTTGGAGAGTGAGACGATGGGTCCAGTTAGACAGCCGCCACTTAGCGGGCACCCCTTTATTAACATCATTAGATTGACCATTTAATACAATACCCTGTATTGTCAGATTGATAAATTAAATATTTTATACATCAAAAACTGTATCACAATCTTTGTTGTGTTTTTTAATTTACTTTAAAATAGCTATTTAGTAGGCGCATTAGAGAGTAACTAAAAAATAATTGCATTTATTATCAGAGATGTTAATTACTAGAAATAATTATTATTAGAGATATTTATTGCTAAATATAATTATTATTAAAGATATTTATTGCTAAATATAATTATTATTTATTGCTATATTTATTGCTAATTATTATTATTATTACTAGAAATGATTACTATAGCATATTTTGATTACTATAGATGTCAATTACTATAGACAGTGGCGGACTGGCTATATGGGCATTTGGGCAAATGCCCGGTGGGATGATACCTAAATGGGCCGGTGGGCCACCGAAAGGGCCGCATGGATGCCACTATGTATTAAATTGTCAAAGGTTTTATAATATTCTCTTATAAAAGCGACATCGCGTTTAAAAGAAATCTCTCTACAGTGTAATACTAATTTGATCTAACACATTTTCCGAAATAATGTAATAGCCTACATCCATTGACAGTGTTACTAGTAGGCTTCATCCTTTTATGTCCTACACACGTAGCGATTAAAAAGCAACATAAGGCCTCTATTTCTGATAAAAATATAGAGCTCATTGTATGCAAGTGTACAGGTATCGATACTCAAACTCAACATACCGATTTTGAGGACATGCATACCTATAATTGGATGCCCATCATATTATATGCAATGTATGGGCCTGATTGAATAGAAATGCCCGGGCCGATTTTGACACCCAATCCGATCCTGACTATACATGTCAATGACTATAGATTTCACATCGGAGGCAACCAAAATTCTGAACGCTCTGTTGGCAAGATGTTACAATCATCCACTTTTATTTGGGGCATAGCTTTTGTATAGCGTAAACACTTTTGCACCAATTAACACAGAATGGATATCATTGTAACACAGAATGGATATCATTGGTATCGTGGCGTAACACTAAATCGATGTAACAGTGGAACTCTCCTCTTTCCCTTGTTTCTTTCTACCCTCTTCTCAGTGGGGCCACATTAGCAATGCTAGGAAGGGACACGTTGTCAAAATGAATAATTAAATGACATACATCTTCCTATAGCACAGTTTAGGTTATGTCACCACGTCATCGTATGTTACCAGAAAATACAAGTTTTAAATATTGATATAAAAATAAGTTCGTTTTTTTAAACTTAAAAAAAAAAATAACTTTTAATCAAACTTACCTTGTCACTAATTAATTTACCCTAAAAATTATCACTTACGTCATGTAGGTAAAAAGCAAAATATAAAAAAAATCTTTTTTGTTTAAACGCTTTTCTAAATGGGAAGAACTCCGTCCTATCAAACAAAATAATTAATTAATTAATTGCGAAGTTTTACATTTATTGAAAGATGAAAATGGGAAAAAAAAACATGTACACACTATTTACCAGACAGACAGAGTGAGTTGATATAAGATTTGTAAAAAAGAGTTTAAAAAATAGAACAAAGAACTTCGTTGAAATTAATCAAAGTGGGGAAAAATGAGGAAAAAAAAGAAAGATTAAAAAACAATCCAATCTTTATGAATATGAAAGTCTAGAAACAGAACTTCTTACGTTGATAGATCTACACTATTTGTAATGAAATGGTCTCTAAAGGTTAGTAGGAATGTTTAAGTAACATTGGATACTCTGTATTTGAAAAAGAATATTCTAGCAGATTTTTATTTTTTAGTTGTTGTTGTTTTCGCACAGTTTACTTCCAGTATTATATTTCATGAAGTCATGTTTATCCAAGAGTCAATAGTTCCCTGAAGCAAACACGTCTATTCTTGACTGTTTCCATACATACTCTACACATACAGGCACAAAAACACTCACACACCACACACACACACACACACACACAAAAGCGCGTCTAAAAGTCTACAATAGTGAACTACTGAAGTCGCTTTGTTTGTTGTCCTTTGTATTGAGATTAGAAGGTTCTATTGTAAGATGCACAATAGAGACTGTTACCATCTTAACTGAAAATGACATTACAGAACAGTACCGAGACATTAAAAGACGGCATCACATCTCAACATGACCACTTGTTGTAGTCGCTGTTGTGAATTGTTATTTCTATCAATACAATTACGCTCTTTTGAAAATTATAGAATGAATTAATTAAAGCACACCAATACAAAACAAGGTTACAAAGACAATTTGTGTGGAAACACAAACTCAAAATCGGCCCCCAAGTGGTCCACCTAGAGGCTTCACCAGGATTCGAACACGGGACCTCCGGTTCCAAGTGCTTTACCCCTCAGCCACAGAATGTCCATATATTCATTTAGCGTAAACTCTTATTTTCTTAAATAATAATTATTAACCTTATCCATACATTCAAAATTAATAACATGTTACATGTAATAAAGAGAAACTAATAAAGGTTTATTCTTACAAAATTAGATAAATTGGCAACACGAAAAAAAAAAATTCTTGACCTACTTTAAATTACAATTGTGTACAAATGACTTAACATTAAGACTTTCCCCTCGCAAATAAAAATTAATATCTCCATTGTCATTTGTCATACAAACTAGACATAGATCTAGCTAGATCTAGACCTAGTTTTAAATCTAAATCTAGATTCAAGATCTAAGTCTATGTCTAGAACTAGATCAAAGTCTAGATCTAGAACTAGATCAAATTTTCCCCTACTAAAACCCATTAGGAGCTGTGTCGAGTCAGGGTCGCCTTAAAAACCCAGAAATTCAAAATCCCAGTCTTCGCCGAGATTCAAACCAGAGATCCCTCAATTCGGAATCTATGCGCTTTACCACCCTACCAGCACATCCCCTGATTCCCCTACGACAAATATGAAACGACAACTAGAAAAATTTATAGGCCTAGCACTGGACTTTACAGAACGACAAGGAGAATTTTTTATCCATTTCATTGTCAAACTAAAAAGGCTTACTAACTATGTGAATACTACACAAAATGAATTTTAAAGCACCAACACTCAATTTGCAAATAGAAGTGGAAGAGACAAACTACATTTTTTTTCCCTTTAGAATAATATTATGGCTACAGCATTGAAAACAAATAGGTAGCCGATGCACCTGATTCAAATACCACGAAGACGATCACAGAGCCCATGTTAAAAAGAACCTGTAGTTTGCAGCCATATTGAATAGCACCATTTAGTAGTACAGCTTAAATGTATTAACATAAGGGTATGATGAGCTTAGAGATCAACTCGAAACGTTCATGTACACTTATTCGATATGCCATCATGCTAATGTCATAATCTATACATGCCGGTATAGTTCTATGCATGTATCTATTTATAGGTTTTGGCTGTTAAGACGCATGTAGAACAGACTTAATGATCTTTCAGATATGTTTCTTTTGGCATGTTTTATTTCTGTGAACGAAACTGAAGTGAACACAACAGAGATCTCGAGACAAATAGGAAAAACATGGGCAGAACTAAAAGACGACTCAGTATTACCTTGAAATAAAATTTTGCTGCGTAGGAAACATTCTTCTCGTTCCAGGAGCTCCCGTCCGTCATCACTACACTCTAAACACGACAAGAATCAAATACCCCAGCCAGTGACTTTCCTGGTTTTAGAGCCAGGGAGGAAGGGGTTCATACACACTCATACACAAACATACATACACACACATTCATACACACACGCACATTTGTTTATGAATTTGTGTACCTGGTGTCATTCATTAAGAAGTTTTTAGAATAAGAGGTTCAGGTCTTTAGTCTGGGGTCCGAATATGATATGGCTTTAAACGAAAAGGAATAAAATAACTGTGCATCTACAAAGAGTCTGTTTGTATTCAAGTATAAGAATAGATGATTATAATGATGATAATAAGAAATAAATTTAGAAGTTGGATTCAAGGGGAGAAAACTCCTTTCGACATGTCAATGACTAAAACCAGCAACAGACAATGTTTATTAGGTTGGTTTGAAAATCGAGGTGGTACTTTCAGTAGATTCCTAAATGAAGTTGATCACAGTAGCCTGCCCCTGCATTTCAATTCACGACACAGTTTATCTTCAGATGATTAAAGGCATAGGAAATAAGAGAGAAGAAAATGGGAATAAATAGAACAGCGATATATTCTGCAACAATCTAGGGAGAAGATAAAAGAAGAAATGGTGAAAAAAATGAAACAAATGTGATTAAAAAAATAGGCTTCAGGAACTCTTCGGAATTAAAGTTTGGTTGACAGGTACTGAGAGGTAACTGACTCTGACAACATGATAGAATAACTAAAAAATGGCGAGTCTTCCTTCATCTTCACCTATTCCTTAGTCTGTAAAACCGTTGGGGCATGACACAAGGTCTGACCTTTACCTTGGATAGAATCTCTTTCAATGATAGGCCTGTCCATGTCTTCTCATCGCTTTCTGTCTTTTTCCTGGTACTGTTCCCTGATGGGAGGTCTTTACGAGCTTTGAGGACCTTGTGATATGGCCCATAACAATGTGTAATAGAAAATAATGTATTGATAGGTGATAGGTAAAGATGATCAGTTGGTGCGGTTGCAAAAAAAAAAAAAGAACATGGCTCCACAGATTTACTAAGTAATAAAAAAGGGGGTTACGAACCTGATGCCCGACATGGAGCTACATTGCACACCAACAAATCAAAGAGATGACCATCTCCAAGCCACCCCATTTGCATGGTATCTAACACTATCATAACATGCTGACCCAATGTCTTGTTTGGCCAGGCCTGACCCCACAGTACATAAACAAAGAAAAAAAGCACCTGCATTTGATAGTGGACTGTAATGATTGCGACGCTGCGACAATGAGATTCCCAAAGGCAGGTCATCAGAGAAAGAAGAGTTTTCCTCAAAACCAGCAGCAAGACGCCGTTAGAGCCATCAGCTCTTTCAGCCGGAATTTAAGTAACTTGTTAATAACTCTCCACCAGCAGCAAGACGCCATTGAAGTAACTTGTTAATAACTCTCCACCAGCAGCAAACAAAACGTACAAGCAGACTTGTGCAGAGACCTTATGCATAAACAATCATTCCACAACAAATTATTTTGAAAAACAAAGTTTTGTACAAAGTGAATATTGTTTTTAGTAGTGTTAAAGTTATTAAAATATCCAGAAAAAAAAACAACATATAAATCAATAAATCAATAAATCCTTAATGCAAAACACGTGTTTTATATCTTTAGTACAGAATACTAGAAATGCTGTTTTCTTGTACCAACTTTTCGTATGTAAAACCATTAAGTCTTGACTCATTAGTTGGGTCTCAGAGATATTATACAGATTATTCACTTAACCTATTAATAATGCCACATACTCTTTGGCTAACAATGTTTTGACTACTCATAGATTTGCTAAATTAACAATAAGAGGAAAGGAAAACTTGACAGTAATGTTTGATACCATAGAGCGACAAGTCTGACTCATTCTCTTAGAGTCTAGAATCTGACAAGGAAGTAGTGAAGTAGTGACAAGTACACATTGAACAAGAATAGATTTCTAGAAAGAATGCTTCAAAAGTTATTTAACCATTTTTAGCGGCCCCCCGAGAGGGGAATAGACGCTATTAGTTTTGTGTGGTCTGTCTGTCCGTCCGTCCGTCCCGTTTAGATCTCGTAAACTAAAAAAGATATTGAGAATCCGACATCATGCTATTTTAGACCTTTCAAAGTTCTGATGCAACGGCTACTTTTTCTTTTCTGAAAGCGAAAAATTTAATTTTTAAAATCAACTATGCAAGCAGTTTGTTTGTTATTTTTCATAAAAATACCCCATTTTTACAACTATTCACTATTAATAGTAACAAACACGGGAGGCTATATAGTAAGAGAGATACTCATTTACCATATTTTTAACACACTTATGCAAACGGTGTTAGATTTTTTGTCCAAAAATATTTTTTAACAAATATATTGCAAAGTGAAGTAAATTCTGTCATACTATTATTACATTTACAAAAAAATATTTTTTAAAGAGAAAAAAATCTATTTAATATGCATATTGTATTATAATTTTAAAATACAATAAATAGGTAGTTTTTCATATTATCACATGCCATGTAGCGCGGTCCTACAGATGTAAGACACTTCACTAAAGGAAATAAAAATTTTTTACGGATTTTTTTTTTTGAGGCTTTGAATAAGAGATTACAATGGTTTAATAACGTTTGAAGCAATCTTTCTAGAAATCTATTTGTGTTCAATGTGTACTTAATTTAGCAAAACAATTAGATCAATTAGATAATCATTATATGACATCAGTTAAGCCAGGTTCACATCTAACTTCACCTTCACTTTCACCTATCTTTTGGTCTGTGGACCTCTGGGGCACCACACAAAATCTGTCACCTTCTTTCTTCATTCTTCTTTCATTTGTCTTTGATAGAATTTCATTCTTATATTCTTTCTGAAAATATTGATATCTGCCCTTTTACCTGCCAGGGTGGACCACTTCGGGGGCCGATTTAGAGTTTGAGTTTCCACACAAACTGTCTTTGTAACATTCTGTAGATTTGTGATTGTCTTTGTAACCAAAATATCACCTTAGTTTTATTTTAAAAAATCAATCTGATGAACTGTAGCGTTGGGGTGGCATCCAGATACCAAAGAGTATTATTCAAAAGCATTCAAAATGAAAATGTAGACACTTCCAACGAAGGCATAGCATTCATATTTCTGTTAGTACAATATGTTTGTCATTTTACATTATCTCGAGGCACCAAAGTGCGTCTATACTCTGAGCTATCCAAGCAAGTAGGCCAGGACATGATCCTTTATCCTTAGTATTTAAAGACCCTCACTCCAAATGGTTTCTCGTCGTCACTGTCAAAGAATTGATATTGGCAAGTGCTACAACTCACAATCAAGACGATATCGTTACATGGTTTGTGAATAAGTTGACCAACGTTGGAGCAATAATAATTAATGTTCTCTTGTTTTTCTTGTAAAAAAAAAGTAAAGTTCCCCTTTCAGACCTTATAGTCTATAGGGCAGATGATGTAAGGTCATTTGTTTCTGTGGCCTACGTTAACTAGGGTGTCATGTGGCCAGCACAACGACCAACCGCCTTTACTTTTCCCTAACTAATGTCAGGTACCCATTAGAGCTGGGTGGACTCAGAGGCGCCCGAAGATCCCGAAATTAAAAATCCCAGTCTTCAACAGGATTCGAACCCCGGTCCCCGGTTCGGAAGCCAAGCCATGGGCGTAGCCAGGGGGGGGGGCTCTTGGGGTTCAACCCCCCCCCCCGAAATGAAATCCTCCCCCCGCAGGGGGGGGGGACGGAATTAAGTGACTGATTTTTGCTTTCATTTTGTTTATTTTAGGTGAGATTTTAATACTAAATCATCACTTACCACAGCACAGCCGAGGCAGTTTTAAGTTAAAAACCCTCTACCAGGGGGTTTTGAGTTTAAATCCCCTTACCAGGGGGTTTTGAGATTTTAAAAACCCCTATCAGGGGGTTTTGAGATTTTAAAAACCCCTATCAGGGGGTTTTGAGATACAAATCCCTCTACCAGGGGGCTTTGAGTTTAAAACCCCCTACAGGGGGTTTTGAATTTTAAACCCCCTACCAGAGGTTTTTGCAGTTAAATCCCCCTCTTCTATAAAACAACAAAAAAAAAATGCAAACAACAATCCCCAAATTCCAACAGCACAGTTGAGGAAGATTTTGATTTTAAAACCCCCTCCAAAATTTACGATAAACCCCATCTTCAATATAAAAAAAGCAAATTATACACTCAAAATTCTATGAGCGTAGTCAAGGGGTTTTGAGTTTAACCCCCCCCCCCTCCTTTCCAGTTGGGGTTTGAAACTAAAAAGTACCTCTTCAATATAAAAAAAAAGCAAATAACACACTATAAAATCTATGAGCGTAGCCAAAGGGGTTCTGAGTTTAAATCCCCCCCCTCCAGATGGCTTTTTCTTTAAAGTTTAAAACCCCTCCAGATGGTTTTGAGTTTGAAATTCCCCTACAGAGCGTTTAGAGTTGAAAACCTCTCTCTTCAATATTATTTTAAAGCAAACTACAGTCACCAAATTCTATGATCGTAGCTAAATGGGGTTTTGAATTAAAAACAAAACAAAAAAAAACAGAGATTTTTTAGTTTAAAACCCCTCAACAGATGATTTGACGAAAAAACTTTACTTTTCGATATAAAATCTAAAGCGAAATACAGGTATGCAATTCCAAGAGCGTAGTCAAGAAAGGTTACAAATTTCTACCAGTGGCTTGGGCTCCATTAATAAAGTGTGAATAGTCTTCTGCCGAAATTGAAAATCATTAAATGTGTCTTAACAAAGATGGCTAAGACAGATTTTAGGAGTCAGTCATAGAGATCGGGTCTAAATAAAAGAAATCATATGCCGAACTGGGAGTCGAACCCTTAGTAAGGTTGTGACAGAGCGTCGCATGAGGTTTTGCGGGACATGTTCTCACACAAAATGAATTACGCAAAATAAGAGTTGCGGAAACAGCTTGCCGGAAAATGTGCTGAACGGTGCGAGAGGGTTTAAGTCAGTAAGAATAGCACATAAGGTTTTTGAAATAAAACATTTTAATAGCAAGATAATGCACTGTAGATACCTCAGAATATGCATTTTGTTGGCTTTCAATACCAGAAATATTGCTCGGCGGCGGGGCTTCGCCCCGCGCTGGGGGAGAGCTGCGAACTCCCCCAGACCCCCTTGCAAGGGCGGGGAGTCTACAATAACCAGTAAACGTCTTCCCTTTCGAAAGGGTCAGAATGTAATAAAGATTAATTATGTACACACACACACACACACACACACACACATACACACGTATATATATAATTTTTTCCGCGGGGGGGGGGATTTTCCCCTCCCCCCCCCCCCAAAACCCAACCCGAAAAAAAAAATGGCTACGCCCATGAGCCAAGCACTTTACCACCCAGCTGAATTTGTGTTAATTTTTGTTTTGTTTAGGTTTCACGAACTCATAAGAACCCAGAGTCAACAAACTTTAACAAACTGGTCTAGATTGTGAAATCAACAACTTAATGCGCCCTACTAACAACTCACGTGGGAAACACTCAGACAAGAAGAGTCAATAATTAATTAGCCGCCATCTTTAGTGTGTTGGTACGTAAAATATTAACAGTATCATTAAAAAATTGAAATCTCCATTTTTTTTCAAAAAAAAAGCTGTTTAGTTTGATAAATCTCACAAGAACAAACAAAATGGTGTTTTGACTTCGTAATAATATCCATAATATAAATGTGGAAAAATATGCATGTCACAACTGGCTTTGCATAGCTATGTGAAACACTGCAATCATTCATAATCTTCGGAATCGAAGACTTGCCGTTATTATTCTGTATGTTTATTTTTTAAAAGGGCAAACAATTCATACAATGTTTGTTTCGTATAATTTAAAAACTTTCAAAATCACAATGATAATAAAAAAAAACAACTTTTCATCCAATTCGTATTTCTGTCAACTGATCTCTACAAAGTTTCTAAATTCATGTCGCAGGTTTCACTTGACCATAGAAAGAATGAGCACATTTGTGCTCAAGAATTGTACATTATTCGCCCCACTCCCCAATTGTCCCATTTATTTTAATGTTGCTAGTTCGTGTTTTCATTATATATATGAGATTATTTTCATATGTTCCTAATATAGATTCCGCACATTTGACTTTCATTAGCCTATAACACGTTTAAAAGTTGTATATTTTTTTGATCTAACGCTAAGCAAAAGTAGATTGAAGAAATCATTGTCATTGAGATACTTTGTTTTCTACTTTTTATATATCTCACATTCAGATTTGTGTTTTCTTTAAGACTGTCTTTGTTGATTTGATTTAGTGTCTGGATCATGCAATTATTTGTGAGGATTCATGTCATAATTCCGTGTATTATACGAGGGGACAGATACTTGGAGATTACACTATGGGATACTGGTCAGAAGAAAGAGCTGACCATAAGTTATTATTGTGTGAGACAATCCAAAGCTTTCAGCCACCTTCCCCCGCTCCCGTGAGACATTTTTCTTGGACCGGAAATCAATATTAATCATCTATTTTTACATCGTCTTAGACGTTTATGTTTGAAAGAGTAGGCTGGACCCGACCAAAGAACGAAGGGACACTACTAGAAACAATTTTTATAGACAAGTTAGTCTAACAAACAAAACAAAACTTTTTAGACAAGTTAGTTTAATATACAAGAAAACACTCTTTAGACAAGTTAGTCTAATATACAAGAAAAAACAACAACTCAAGCAAGTTAGTCTATCATTCAAGACAAAACTTTTTAGACAAGTTAGTCTATCATTCAAGACAAAACTCTTTAGACAAGTTAGTCTATCATTCAAGACAAAACTCTTTAGACAAGTTAGTCTATCATTCAAGACAAAACTCTTTAGACAAGTTAGTCTATCATTCAAGACAAAACTCTTTAGACAAGTTAGTCTATCATTCAAGACAAAACTCTTTAGACAAGTTAGTCTATCATTCAAGACAAAACTCTTTAGACAAGTTAGTCTATCATTCAAGACAAAACTCTTTAGACAAGTTAGTCTATCATTCAAGACAAAAGTCTTTAGACAAGTTAGTCTATCATTCAAGACAAAACTCTTTAGACAAGTTAGTCTATCATTCAAGACAAAACTCTTTAGACAAGTCAGTCTATCATTCAAGACAAAACTCTTTAGACAAGTTTGTCTATCATTCAAGACAAAAGTCTTTAGACAAGTTAGTCTATCATTCAAGACAAAACTCTTTAGACAAGTTAGTCTATCATTCAAGACAAAACTCTTTAGACAAGTTAGTCTATCATTCAAGACAAAACTCTTAAGATAAGTTAGTCTATCATTCAAGACAAAAGTCTTTAGACAAGTTAGTCTATCATTCAAGACAAAACTCTTTAGACAAGTTAGTCTATCATTCAAGACAAAAGTCTTTAGACAAGTTAGTCTATCATTCAAGACAAAAGTCTTTAGACAAGTTAGTCTATCATTCAAGACAAAACTCTTTAGACAAGTTAGTCTATCATTCAAGACAAAACTCTTTAGACAAGTTAGTCTTGTTCCTTTTCCTTTCGAAGTAAACTAGGTAGACGAGTTTGTTTCAAATATAAGACAAAAATACAAACATACAAAAAAGATATAAACATGCAAAAAAAAGATATAAACATGCAAAAAAAAAGATATAAACATAAAAAAAAGATATAAACATAAAAAAAGATAAAAAACATACAAAAAAGATATAAACATAAAAAAAGATAAAAAACATACAAAAAAGATATAAACATAAAAAAAGATAAAAAACATACAAAAAAGATATAAACATAAAAAAAGATAAAAAACATACAAAAAAGATATAAACATAAAAAAAGATAAAAAACATACAAAAAAGATATAAACATTAAAAAAAAGATATAAACATGCAAAAAAGATACAGAGGAGTTGTAAAATAGATCAACATGAGGTGGTGAAATCAACAACTTGAAAAGTTCTACTAACAAGTCACGTGGGAAGTCTCAGACGAGAAAAGTCAATAATTAATTAGCAGCGATCTTTAGTGTGCTGGTACGTAAGATACAAACAATATCCTTAAGACTGACATTTAGAGAATCTCCGATTTCAAAAAGAAAAAAAAACAGCTGATTAGTTTGATAGATCTTACAAGACCAAACAATGGTGTTTTGACGCCGTAGTCATAACAATAATATATATCAGTATTTGTTGGTTTGATCTGTTTTACAAATACATATAGCTCCAAACAGCTAGTACAACTGAACTGATGTAGTTGTATTCTATTCTCAATGCAGAGCTTGAAACAAACTTGAACAGAATTCTTTTTAAACAAACTTGAATATTACATTAATCTATATATAAAGTAGAATGTAAGGAGTGTGTACATATGTATGTATGTATGTCCCGCATAGAAATAAAAACTGTTTGACCAATTTTAATAGCATTTGACATAATTATTCCTTTGATCATGGCGTAGACTGTCAGAGTGCATCTACGTGTGAATGTAGAAGTGGGAGCGGTGTTCTCGACCTCTGCTTTGGTTTCTTGATTGACAAGTTTCGTAAATTCCTTCAGGATTGATGTTTGTTACGTACTATCCCAAACATCCTGCTGAACTTCAAGGGATGGCAGTGAGCAAGGTTCGATCTCGGGCCTCTCGTGATGACAGTCCAAGCCGACTACAAGCCCATACCAAACGTTCAGCCATCCATTTGGTAATGACATGTCAATGTCATAGGTTATAATTCTAGTACTACTAGTTGTTGATTTTTTTTGTTTGTTTTTATATGTGTGTATGTTTGTTTTGAACCAGACTCTTTACAAAGTGTTTCTCTTTCATTTTATCTTTTCATCACTGGGAGAAACACGAAACCCTAGCCAGTTTGATAGCATTTCTTTAACGAAGAATACAGACATAATAACATATCAATGTCAATGATAAAATAAGTTTATGCGCTCGGTTATAAAAATATTTTAGCCAGTACATGCTAATCTCCCTTAATATTTTTTAAATGTATAAATACATAAAGAACGAGAACTCGACTCTCTGCCAAACAGAAGATACATAAACGCGCTGTAGTTACATCTTAATGTTATATGCATATCTTTATTTGCAGAGATTATATCCATTGGAGTGATGTGTCTATTGAGTTTGTTTCCTGTATGTTCTTGTTCATAATTCGAATAGGTTTCAAGTGCCTTTTTATAGTGATGACAATGCGTGTAACTGTGAGTGGTGGAGTTAATGCTTTAAGAAAGAGAAATAGAGAAGAGGGAGAAAGAGAAAGACAAAGGGAGAGAGAAAGACGGAAAAAGGTAGAGAGAGAAAGAAGAGAGAAAGACAGAGATAAATAAACACAAAGATAGAGAGAGAAGGAAAGAGAGAAAGAAAGACAAAGGTAGAGAGAACGACACAGAGAAAGGCAGAGAGAGAAAGACAGAGAAAGAGATAAATAAACACAAAGACATAGGGAGAAATAGAGAGAAAGACAGAGAGAAATACAGAGAGGGAGAAATAGAGAAAGAGAAAGAGAAATAAAGAGAGAGAGAGACTGAGAGAGAGAAAGAAATGTAGACAAAAAAAAGCAGGCTCAGAAACGTGTTATGCTAACAATCTCCAGCTGCCCTGCTAGAGGAATGGGCTAGGATGTAATAATCTTCCTTTTTGAAAGAGTGTCCAAAAGTTATGAAACAAACAAACAAAAGCAGAGACTGAGAAACGTATTTACCGACAACAGGCTCAAAAGACGAAAGGAACACTCAATAGATACCCAAGAGGAAAACGGCATTGTCTGCATCAAATTTGACAAAATATGTAGGTCTCAACTGGGGATGCTTGTTCGCGGGAAATATATACTTAAACTTAACTTTCGGAATAGAATTCAATGCCTTTTTATTAGATGAACTCTATATTGAAAAGCCAACATTTTGAAAGGAACCAATAATGGATACAAAATAAAAGAGAAAAGAGCTAACACTTGACAGAGTTAATGAATAGAGTGATCTTCCTTGTTGACTCTACACTGTTATACCATGGTATGGAAAATAGTATTCTCTCTCTCTCTCTCTTTGTCTAAACCAGTATTGATATGTAAAGTTATCGTTTGGCGCTATCCAAATGGAGAAAGTGGGTTCGTATTAAACAGTTCCACTTCCCCTGGATTCAGTTCCACTGCTGTGTCCGGCCTTTTCCAATAATTTATCCTTATCGTACGGAGTCATCGCCCCATTCAATAACATTTACTTTATAGAGGTTCATCGATTGAAAATGACTGCCGTACTTGAGAAAATAGCGGAAATTTGTTGGTCTACTTTCGCTCCTTATCAGCGGACTATTCCCCTATCAAGTGACTGCCAACTTTAACATTTTATTGCAGCTCTTTAAGATTCAGTCTGTGCTGTACATGTTTTCATTATATTTTATCTCATTAACGTAAAATTAGCAGTACTAATCATACATATTATTTAACATACAGGTGACATTATTTATAATAACAAAACATGAATTTTATTTTGGTTTCTGTTTAAGATACAGATCGTGTTGATCATCAATGGTAAATCTAGGACTAGTTTAGATTATTAGTTAAGGAACATGTCTAGGACTAGTTTAGATTATTAGTTAAGGAACATGTCTAGGACTAGTTTAGATTATTAGTTAAGGAACATGTCTAGGACTCTTCTAGACGCATGGTTAGTGAAAACACAAATCTGAAACTATTTTATATTCATGGTTAAGTAACAACAACTCGAGTCAAAGACAACTTTAGGGTTATGGTTAGGCACATCAACCACAAATCATTGCACTAGCACCAGGAACACTCAATGGTTAGGTAACGTCAACCACAGAGCCTAGCACTAGGAACACTCAATGGTTAGGTAACGTCAACCACAGAGCCTATCACAGGGAACACTAAATGATTAGGTAACGTCAACCACAGAGCCTAGCACTAGGAACACTAAATGATTAGGTAACGTCAACCACAGAGCCTAGCACTAGGAACACTAAATGATTAGGTAACGTCAACCACAGAGCCTAGCACTAGGAACACTAAATGATTAGGTAACGTCAACCACAGAGCCTAGCACTAGGAACACTCAATGGTTAGGTAACGTCAACCACAGAGCCTAGCACTAGGAACACTAAATGATTAGGTAACGTCAACCACAGAGCCTATCACTAGGGACACTAAATGATTAGGTAACATCAACCACAGAGCCTATCACTAGGGACACTAAATGATTAGGTAACGTCAACCACATAGCCTAGCACTAGGAACACTCAATGATTAGGTAACGTCAACCACAGAGCCTAGCACTAGGAACACTAAATGATTAGGTAACGTCAACCACAGAGCCTAGCACTAGGGACACTAAATGATTAGGTAACGTCAAACACAGAGCCTAGCACTAGGAACACTAAATGATTAGGTAACGTCAACCACAGAGCCTATCACTAGGAACACTAAATGATTAGGTAACGTCAACCACAGAGCCTAGCACTAGGAACACTAAATGATTAGGTAACGTCAACCACAGAGCCTAGCACTAGGGACACTCAATGGTTAGGTAACGTCAACCACAGAGCCTAGCACTAGGAACACTAAATGATTAGGTAACGTCAACCACAGAGCCTATCACTAGGAACACTAAATGATTAGGTAACGTCAACCACAGAGCCTAGCACTAGGAACACTAAATGATTAGGTAACGTCAACCACAGAGCCTAGCACTAGAACTAGGAACACTAAATAATTAGGTAACGTCAACCACAGAGCCTATCACTAGGGACACTAAATGATTAGGTAACGTCAACCACAGAGCCTAGCACTAGGAACACTCAATGGTTAGGTAACGTCAGCCACAGAGCCTAGCACTACACTAGCACTAAGAACACTCAATGAGGAAGGTGGACTTACGGGGAGTTAAGACTTTATTATTTTCTCTGTTAATAATAATCTCCTAACTAAACACTGCTGTCGCGCATTAGTTCCGCCCGGAATTAAAAGTCTCATTAAAACGGAACAGCCGATGCAGTAATAGACGTCCCGCTAAGTACGCTAAGAGAGACAATAAAGTTTGCAGCACTATGGTGTTTAAACCCGAGGCCACTCAGGAAACAGTTTAAGACTGTGGTTATGCTTAAGACCTGGCCGTGAGCACGACTACAATCACACGCAAAGTAAACAATGAACTGTAGTGGACTGTAGTGCTCTAATAATATTTGTTGTTTTCACTGCCAAGATGGCGTAATTATTTCTGGTTAAATACAATTAGACACAAAGTTATTCATAGAATTGTTGTGACAAATATTCGTGGCGAATTGATTAAGTTGAACTAAAAGTGCAGGGAAACATTGCTGAGAGCTGGTGGGAAATAATTCATTTCAAAGACGAAATGAAAAGAAAATTGAAGCGACCGTTGAAAATACATTGAAGAAATACCTTAGCTACTATTGTAATAGTAATAGTTTATAGTGTAATAGTAATAGTTTATGTGAAAATAAAAAAGTAACTTAAAGAAGACTAAAACTGTAAGAGAGTTTAATATTCATGGGCGTAGCCAGCGCTAACTTTTACCCCCACTCCCCCGGAATCAAATACTTCCAAGTAAATCATGGAGACTCGAACAGCTTAATATTAGTAAAAGCAGAAATACAGTTACCGAATTCCAGGCGCGTAGCTTGGGTGGGCTTTGAGGTTCAACCGCGCTCCAAATAGAAGACGATGGCATCCATGTGACAGTATATACCGAATATATTATTCTTATTTTATTTATGTCAGTTACATTTTTATGTAATCCCAGGGTATGGATGTGAACAGTATATTAGGTGGTCTGGTGGTCTGGGCGTTTTTTTTTTAGTTTTCTGCATGTTAAGGGGAATTTTGTGAGTAAGTTGGTTTATGGAGTCAAAGCAGGCGACACTTTTGTTATTGTTGTGCTCTTATATTATTATATTTCTTGTGATAACCGGACAATTAGACTTTATCTAAGATTATCGTTATTAGTTTGTTTGCAATTTATTATTAATCTTGGCTACTATAAATTATGGTTTCTTATACCTAGTAGCTGAGGTTTACGCATGTGATCATGTAGCCCAGCTGAATAGTATTAAGAATTTGACGTTAACTATCTTAAATAACTGTTCATTATATTGGCTGAAATCGTAATTTTCATTGTTAAGCTGTATATAGATTCTGATAGCATGATTAAATAGAACTAGTGTAAACTTCCCAAGATGCTACGCGGCCCTGCAGACGATGAGCTGAAGAAAGCAAACTTAATGGCGGTCTAACAGAAATAGAAAGAGGTGTTAGTATTAAGACTAAAAACACAAGATTGTCATCAACTACAAACAAAAAAAACAATTCATAAACATCTAAACAGAGTGAAACTCTAAGCTGTGAACACTTGGTCTAGGATTGAATCATCTTGCTATTGAGCCAGTTTTTTAAGTTTAAACAAAAACAAAAAAACTACAATGTCGGTATTGTGATGCTATTCTCATCCTTGGTGCAATAAATTTTGACAACTAAACTCTTGAGATTGCCATCGGGATGAGCAACATGATATGCTGGGCAGACATTAAAGGGAGTGTTTCTATCAGAATGGCATGTGGGATGTTGAGTTGAACCCACACCTTTTTCCAGAGGAGGGAGGAGGAAGAGATGATACCCAATAATGAGATCACTAAGATTACTCTCGCGCGCCCACCTGCTGGGCTCAGGTTTCAAAGTCCTAATGCCACACTCAACCATCTCTATTGAAATCAAGAGAATGTCAATGGAAAATGTGTGACATAAATC
Organism: Biomphalaria glabrata; assembly: GCF_947242115.1. Taxonomy (NCBI): domain Eukaryota; kingdom Metazoa; phylum Mollusca; class Gastropoda; family Planorbidae; genus Biomphalaria; species Biomphalaria glabrata. Next base: position 32,657,907 of record NC_074711.1, on the reverse strand, counting down.
AATCAGGGACAGGCGTTGATAACTTCAAAGCTGCAATTTGTCAGTAATCCTTCTCGGAAATCTGTTTCACCAAATTGTAGAATAAGCAAAAAAAAAAAATTTATGATTTGCATTTTTTTTTTTTTATTTTACGGCACGCAAAGGCTAAATTTGTAACAAATTATTTTGTAATCAAACATATTTATCAGGCCGTTGTACTAATTTTCCTTTAATGTAGTTGACCTTTTGAAATAAAATGTAATTAAGTCCAAGTGGATGTTGAACGAAAACTTTTCCTAAAGAAATTGTGCTCTCAGTAACAGCTTCATCAGACCTTGAAAGACACGCCAGCAGAATAAAGCTAAGGTAATATTTTAAATTTCACAGATAAGAGAAAGACTATGGTTTTCGTCTGTCTGTTCGTCAAAACCAAAATATTATCTGAAAAATTTCATGTTTTTTAATAAAATGTTGTATTTAATTTCAAAGAATCTATACTCGGAGTATACCAGAATCGCAAAATACCATTCACTGATTTATGTACCTATATATCAAGAGATCTCATCAACTGCCGTACGGATTTGCATGAAATTTCGTACACATGATCCTTTTACCTCTTATGTGCTGACAAATTCGCCGAAAAACCGCAAGATTTTAGACATGATCGCAATTTAAAAAAAAAAAAACAACCTTAGCATTGCAAGGTAGATCTAGAGTCTATTTCTTTATTTTGTCGAGAGAGTGATCAAGAAAAGATAATGATTTCCCACTTTTGCGTGTGTAGATAAGCTGACTATACTCAGTAGCACTGTGAGCTGGATGGTAAGGTAAAAAGTAGATCTATATGATAAAAAAAAAATTCTTATTGACAGTCACAAGTTCACACTATAGGATGATCAAAAGTAAAAGTAAATTTTAAAAAAGTAATTACATTAAAATAATAGTAGGAAAAAAAATTACTTGAAATAAGTTGACATAAAAAAAAATACAGTAAACAAAGGAGGACAGTTATATTGAAGTAAAAATGGAGTATGGAGGTAAACGTATTTGTTTACTCTGCACGTTATTTGACAAACTGGTAGGGGAAATCAGTTCACATTTAAACTCTAGCAGAAGCATTCATTTCAGTTCTAGTATGCTACAATGTTTATCCTACTAAAATATTATAACACTAGTTTGTTTTGTTACCAATGTGGCATCAGTTCTAAACAAACTTAAGATATAAGTTCTGTTTCTAGCACCTTGAAATTTAGCGACTCATAATCTTCAGTAAATATACAATCTCGTCTTTTCTCGTGTCGTAAGATGACAAGATGAGATATCATGAGACCCCAATCTCTAACCTTACTTTTTTTTTCTTTCTAGAGAAGGAAGAGTGGTAATGTTGGACAGTGTGCTCCTCTGTCTATGTGTATGTGTTCATGCCACTTACCAGGAAAACGCCTCGCTTTTAAAGCGAAAGCTCATATGTAGACCTACATGTTGGAATTCCTAAAGTTCCTTCACGGGAGGTCGAGGGTGTGTGTGTGTGGGGGGGGGGGGGTAGAGACAAGATGTTTCCACATCGGCTAAGAGAGAGAGTCGGCAGCAAACACGTGATTCAGACAGAAAAAAAAATATATAATTGCGGAGAAAAGGAAAGAAACAATAGAATATAAAATGGTCACGAACATCATTTGTAAGACATGCAGCGGGAAAAAAATCAAATGCTTTTGATGATATTTTTAGTTTGGTTTCCTAATATTTTAATTCTTTTTTTTTCACCATAACATCAGTTTGACGACGTCTGAGTTTCAATCAAAAGTATAAAACAAAAAAACTATTTCTAAAAATTGTAATCTAAATATCTGGACGTTATCTGGTTTTGAAAAAAGTGTTAGAAATCCGGCCCTGATTCTGAATTGAAATATCGACTTAACTATCACGCTATCATAAAATCATCATTTTTTAAATAGATTAGATTTTCTTTTGAAAACTACGGAACAACAAAATATTGTTGCTTCCGAGGTATACTAAAAGTTATTCACGCTTAGAAGTAATATGCCAGCAATGTTCAACTTCAGGTAGTCACTAAGTATCTCATTTCTTGGCGTGTTCTCTGCATCTTTTGTAAATATCCTTCATCTGGAAGAATGAAGATTATTTTTATTTTATTTATTTTTTTGTAAATGGCGGTGTCTTGTGTGAAATAAAAGGCACTTCAATATTTAGCTAATACTTAGAGTCCTACTCCGTTCAGAAGATTTGGAAAGATGCAAGTTCTTTTGTGCTGGATAATATTGTTATTGATCCGGAATGCCCAAATAGATTGTGCAAGAGCCATTGTAATTGTTCGCATCTCTCTGTATCCCCCTCCTGTACTTTCAATGTGATATCTTGAAACATGAAACACAGGCTCAGATTCTAATGCTTATGAAAGTTCCAGATGCTGATCGTAAATTTTTTTCCACACCAGTCTTAAAGTTCGATCCATATGAGCGCCTCTAAAAAATAGGAATTGAGAAGGGGGTCGTAAAATTCAGGAAATGTGTGATTGTCTTGTTGCTTATATAGAGTATCTATTCCTTTATCATATATCGCAAAGTTCTAAATCAATGCTTTGATTTCTAAAATAAAGAACAGACTTGAAACGATGATCGGTTTATCATGTCACTGTCTACTCACAAGGTGCAGGGGAAGAGAGGGGGCAGAAGGTGCGTGCTATGGAGTCAGGGCCCGTGCGTGACTGTTTATGGTTCTCTTTGACCTGGAGTTGGGATAAAAAAATCGCTGGGCCTTCTAGCAAACATTTGTATTGTGTTATCCGTTGCGCTTGTGGCTTATGTTCCTTGAGTGTAAAACAATTTGAGAGACATGAAAGGGAACTCTTCAGCAATGTAAAGAGAAAGCAGAAAACGAAACCCATTTTTTTGTTCTTTCGAGAACATTGGAAATTAAGAAACATTTCTACAAGAAAGAAATCTATTCATATGAGATAAAATAGAAACAGGAATTCAATTCTATAAAATGCATCTCAATATGCGTTATTTTATTTTATTATTATTTGATTTTCATATCTTCACCAAGATTTGAACCCGAGGCCCCTCGTTTCGGAAGTGAAGCACTCTAACAGTCAGCCTTCATAGGGTTTTTAGGACGCCCATGAGTCCATCCAGCTCTAATGGGTACCCGACATCAGTTGGGGAAAGTAGAGAATATTGGTCGTTGTGCTGACCACTTGACACCCTCATTAAATAGGTCATAGAAACAGATGACCTTTACACCATATGCCCTATAGATCGCAAGGTCTGAAAGTGATACTTTTCTCTATTTACTTATTGACGATTTCATTAAAAAACAAATTGTAAGAAGTAAGTCACAAAATAAGGCAATTGTTACAAAGCTTATTTCAACACACTCTATCTGTGTGATAAAAAGTGTGTACATAGTATTTCTTTCATACCCATTCTCTGATCAAATTGAAACTTTTCACGATTATTCATTAGCGTAGACAAAACATAAATTAAAAAAAACAACAATTAGTCAAATAATTACTGGTAATTAATTATTTTGTCAAAAATGGAAATCAAACTTTCAGATATTACTAAATGTGTAGGGTTTAGTCCCCTTAAATAATTGTTAACACTATTTCTCCCACACGCATTCTCCGATGAAGTTAAAAAATTAAACAATGTATTAAGTACTTAACAAAATATGAATCAATACAAAAATTACCCAATTCGTCAATTAGTTATTGGTATTTTTTTTGTTTCAGATCAAATAAGGGAAATAGCTTCTATATTTTTTTTATAGATATAGTTGTAAGTGCGGATTTCTTTCCCTTAGATAGGCATTGTTTTTTTTAAAGGATTTTATTTTATGCTTGCCTGTCTTGTTTCATGTTTCAAATCAAATGACATCACATCTGTTCGATCTCATCTTTTTTAACAACTGATTTAATTAGCCCCAAATTAGAAACATCTGCCAAGGGATAGTTTTAAATTGGTCTAGAATTTATTAAATGATCTTTAAGATATTTGTAATTGTCTAAGAGTTGAGTTGAACACTGGAAGTTCTACTCCACTTACAAACTGTTCTGTGTGGGAGGATCCAAGCAGGTATAAATTTGTTCATCTCTATTACCGATGGCTCGGGATAAAGGCCGAAGACCGAGCGCACAAAGGAAACTCTGCCATATTTCTTCTTTGAATCACATCAGAAGTGCGATTGTCCACCACAAAATGGCTTCATGAGGAACGGTGTTTGGATAGTGACATGTTTTTAGGGATCTTTTTCATCCCTCCCAGTGTAATGATTCTTAAAAACCACAATAAGGGTTCTGTTTGCTTCTCTATTGGCCTAATTGTCTTCTCTAACGATATTTTGTATACTCTTATGTCACGTTGAGGATGAGAAGCATTTCTTGGGAACTTTTAAGATAGAATTCCGATCATACAATATCCAGACCAACGGTATATTTAAGATAGTGTATCTATTATCAAATATGCAGCCTGAAGTTTTTTCAAGTAACAGAGAGTATCTTATCTTCTTATCTTATATAATACAGACGTTACTTCAAAAAAGAAGATGATTACGTCCTACGCGTCATGCATTTAGTCATGCATATTAACCAATGACTTAAATTCTGCCAAGTCACTGGTTTTCCTGGCTAGCTCAGGCAACCCATTCCATGCTCTAATAGCACTAGGGAAGAAGGAGTATTTGTACAAATTTGTCCTAGCATATGGGACGAGCAATGTGCCTTTATCTTTGTGTCTTTCAGAGTATTTTATTAAATTTTGTTTTTGTATTTGAAGATTATGGTTCAGTGTTTTATGTATGATTGCTACTTTACTTTTGAGCCTTCTGTCCTGAAGGCTTTCTAAATTTAGTGATTTTACTAAAGGTGTTACTCTAGTTAAATGTGAATATTCGTTTGTTATGAATCGCACTGCTCTATTTTGTGTTTGTTCTAGTTTCTTAATGTTTTCTTGAGTTGAGAGGTCCCAAACGGAGGATGCATATTCTATTATTGGCCTAACCAAGAGTAGGAGTAATTACAGCGAATATCTCGCCGTGCTATAAATCATGAGCCCAGAATGCTATGTAATCATTATTAATAAAATTAATAAATGTATAAAAGATTATTTTATTTCAAATGTTTATTTATAAATTAATCAATAGTTTGTTATTAAGGGTAGAAGGGATTTTTGACCCATCTATTAATTTGACTAAATCATGTGTATATGTTTTTATAGCCGAGGGGAGAGAACTCATAAAACAATAAAGGCTACTTAGAATTAAAAGTATTGTTTCTTGTACATATTCTTCACTAATATTTCTATTCAAACTCGGGCGAAATAAAAAAAATAAAAAAAGTCCAGCGATTGTTTGTTTGTGTTTCAGTATTGAGATGCATGTATTTCTTTTAATAAATTGATTTTATCTCTCGAAATGACGCGCACACTCGCTAGAACTGGCAGCACATGGTTGGGGGTGGGGGGAGGGGGTGGGGGCTCCGGCCTACACTCCATTCAAATCTCTCCTGAGCCTTTCAACTCCATGCCCGAACCTCCACATCGTCAGTCCATCGCATTCGGCCCTTGGGTTGATGGCTTTTGATTTTTGCCGGTATACAATTTTTGTTCCTCCGTTCTCTGCCATTGTTTTTCAGGTGACCTGCCCAACGTAGTCTGGTTCTTTTTTACTGCCTGTGTGGAAGAGGAGTCTTATATAAGTTAGTAACTATAGAAACTATATGTGTAAATTGTATCACAGAAAATATAACTAAATCCAAAGATGTAATTAAAATACATCAAATAAAATCATATATGTAATAGTACAAGTATCAAATCGATACGGTAACTTTCTTGACTGAAAGCAGGCAATAGTTTTGATTGTTTTACTGTTCCTTAAGGCAGTTGATGAGATCTCTTGATACATAGATACATAAATCAGTGAATGGTATTTTGCGATTCTGGTATACTCCGTGTAGAGATTCTTTAGAATTAAATACAACATTTTATTAAAAACATGAAATTTTTCAGTTAATATTACATTAGCTTTATTCTGCTGGCGTGTCTACGAAGGTCTGATGAAGTTGTTACTGAGACCATAATTTCTTTTGGAAAAGTTTTCATTCAACGTGCACTTGGACTTAATTACATTTTATTTCAGAAGGTCAATTACATTAAAGGGGAAAAGACGCTATTAGTTTTATATGGAATGTCTGTCCGTCTATCCGTCTGTCCGTCCCGTCTAGATCTCGTAAGCTAGAAAACTTCTGATGCAACGGCGGCTACTTTTTTCTTTTTTTTTTAATAAACCACTTTTACAACTATTCACTAATAATAGTAACAAACACGGGAGGCTCTTAAATTTAGAAGGGGAGAGGGCCATTTACCATATTTTTAACATATTTATGCAAATGTTTTAGATTTTTGTCAAAATTTTGTTATTATTACATGTGTATTGCTAAGTTAAGTAAGTTCTGTTATAGGGGCCTATTAACTATTACATTTGCACACAAAAAAGTTTATTTTTTTTTAAAGAGAAAAATCTAATTCGTATGCATATAAGTTGGACATAATTTAAAACAACAATTAATAAGTAGTTTTTCATATTATCGCATGAACTGCAATGCATTAGATGCATGCTCTGGCCTGCTGGACCGGTGGGGCACCACACTAGATCTGTCAACCTTCTTTCTCCATTCTTCTCTGTCATTTTTTTTTTTTTGATAGAATTTAATTTTGATGTTCTTTCCGAAAATATTGATACCGGTACCTGCCTTTTTACCTGCCTGGGTGGACCACTTCGAGTGCCGATTTTGAGTATTAAAACTTTTCAGCAATGCCTTTTCAATATACGTCATACTCAAATACTCAATGGCTGAGAACTGAAGGATTTAAAATATAGGTCGGGCATATATATCGCTAACGTAACCCAAAGCTATTGGGGATAAGTCTGTCATCTACGTGTGAATCTCCTGTTGAATGTGTCATCATTAATCCTATTGGCTACTAGGCCAAGAACGAAGAGGTTTTTAAAACTAGTTGTTCATATCCCGTGATAGCTCAGTTGGTAGAGCGGAGGACTGTAGTTGTCGTCTAGGAATCCTTAGGTCACTGGTTCGAATCCGGTTCGCGGGATTTTTTTGTTTTGTTTTGTCTTAATTCATTTTTATTCTGACTTCTCTTGTATATGTCTAAAATACAAAGTAGGTGTATTTAAAAAAACGCCATTCTTACTTCGCCGCAATGTTTCTGTCAACCTTAGAGCAAAGAACCAGGTTCTATAAAAATATAAATCACTTTGTTAATATAAAATGTATGACAATTTTTGTGTACCTACTTTCTTCTTGATCATGGAACAAACTAATTTACTAATTGATGCTAGTTTTAATCTTAATGTATTATTGACCCATTTTTTTTCCTTGTCTGTTCATAAAACCATCGGTAGTATTACAGGAATTGGGGGGGGGGGGGGGGGATGAAGAGAGTTTGGTTAAGAAATAGGGATAATCCTGATTGTCACCAATTAAAATTTTGATACAGCTGCTAATTATTCAACATTTTTAAAGCTTAATATGTTTTTTATTTTGTTTTGTATTTAAGACATGTAAAATCAACTTTTGTCCAATATCTATTCTCTTAATCTACTTTAAAGTCTGATATTTTTAAATGCATTTGTACTATGTTTAGCAGTCAATGAACTGTCTCTACTGTTGTTTTAAAATGTATTGAGTCCGATGAAGTTGATATTGTGAAATAGTGGGGAAAACATTCAATCAGGACGATGCGTCCTCAAAAGTCTTCATTACATTGTTTTGTTGTCTAAGGTAGTGTATACAATAAAATGTTCATGTAATCATTATAACAGATGTGAGCAGGTCAGGGTGGCGCTACTGAGTGAGGCCCTTTTTATTATTATCTGCTGCTCAACATTTATTCATTTATTTTTTACAGTAGGCAGGTGGAAGCTCTACTGGGTGGGCCCAATCTATGCACCTCGGTCAGCGACCAAGGGGCTAGAGTCGCCTAAGCAACCAGACAGCACAATTAAACTGAAATTAAAAAAATAACAACCAATCCAACACTAATGTCAAAGACAAAAATAAGCAGAACTAACCAGGGACAAAAAATAGGAAAGAACATCCACAGCTTTAAGGCTAGTTAACTATTTTAAAAACTACTTTTCCTCTACGAGTAAAACACAAATAACAGAAAAAGACTAAAACTAGCAGAAAGTTATAAATAGCGGAAACTACAAAATACTCAGCACTGAACTATATAAACTAAAAAGACACTAAATTACAAACATCATAGCCCTGGCCTATATAAATCACAAATTAAAATAAAGATAAAAAAAAGATAAAAATTAGATCTAGGAGCGCCAGCTCACATTCACCCCCGCCCAAAACTTTTGCGTCCCCGCAAAACGAAATACAGAGACTAAAAAGTCAAAATATATACAGCAGGAATAAAATAAAAATTCACACAAAAGCACAAAGAACTATAACTATAGCCCTCAGTGTTAAAAATACACCAACATAACTAAAGAACTATAACTATAGCTCTCAGTACTAGTTATACATTAATATTAATAAATGGCTTCACAAGTGGCGAAGCTTACAACAGAACACTATAAGGCTTAACTCAGTTTCTTAGCGACCCAGGCTAACACAAAGTAACACAGACTTATGGTCAGCCCCTAAAGGCTTTACTAGGGTCACACAGACCAGAACATTTCAAAAATAAAACACCACATAGCTGACATGTTCAGCCAAATGGCACACAAAAATGACAGTGGCAACACACAAAAAATAGTAACACCAAAGTGTCATAGCACTAACCTGGGGTTAATGTGTTATAACCTATACAAACAGGGCATCTAACAGTGGTGGTAAGATATAGAAAATAAAAAATAAAAGGACCACTGTCAGACAAATCAGCTTAACATGACATTAATGAGTAACTTAAGTACTCCAAAAAAGTCAAACTACTTATACTTTAGGACATCCATTCTGCACCATTTGTCTCTTTCAAGACACATCAAAAGTTGATCAAATTCGTATTTTATTTTATACTGTTTAGATGACGGAACATCCAGGGAAATAGCAATTAGATAGTTGTGAGGTTACTTATCACTTGGCGCAAGGGGTTACTTACGAACAATTAATTAATACCAATAAGCTCTACAAAGAAACTCCAGCTATCCAGGAAAATAATAATAACCTTAATGTCCAAAACAGTATATAATGACACCAACACTCTCAGAAAAAATTATCCGCACAAACACCAGTCTAAGAAGCAACTGACTACTTCTTTCTCTCTCTCTAATACAAGGAAAACAAGGAAAACTCACATTTTAAAAACCATCATTTGTATACTGTTCACATTTATAGGTGGGGATATAAACAAAGGGATATAATTCTTTTTTTACAAATATTAATAAATAACACATTCACTCTCACCTTACCTGCCCCTAACAATAGTCATTTCTATGTTTTCATATTTGTGAGAGTCAGACATCCGAATAATTGGCTGAACAAATGTTCCAAGTAATCTAAAAAAATACACATTTATCCTAAAATAAAATAAACTCGATGCTAAAGCTATGAAGGTGCTATGACTGGCTACTAGAATGGCCTTTGGGCATTGTTTCATAAAAAGAAGCCGCTCGCGCATTTAGAAATAAATGCACTGGTTTCTTACTTTGCTACTTAGAAGGCCAGAGAAATGTTAGTAAATAAGCATATCATTGTTTGAATCTCTTTTAGTTGCGCAATAACTCAGTAGGTGGAGCAGAGCACTGTAGAAGATAATCGTAAGTAGTCAGTATGTAATTATGTCACTGGTTCCAAAGTGATTCACGGGAATATTTTTTTTTCTGTTTTCAAATTTTATTTTAATACTTATAATGAATGTCTAGTCAACCAAGGTCAGGTAAAAAGTGATTGTAGTTTTGAAATATTCTTGTCTTGTTTAAAATTGAATATGTTGAATATCGTTGATATATTTATTGTAGATAAATACGTTCAACAACAAAATATTTTAAAATATATATATATATAAATATACTTTTTTTTTTTACTCTCTATGTTTAAAATCCACTTTAACACACCTCATTATTCCTGTTTTATCCAATTTGAAGTAATTTCTGTTACTTATAACCACTACCGTAATAAATAAAATTTTTGCATAAAATTTTATTTTTCTTATTTAGAGAAATAAGTTATAAGACAAGCAACTATGTAATTAACAAATGTAATTATATTTTTAATCTTTATTGTCATATTGTCAAGAACATGTTCAGAAACAATCAATTTTGAAATGATATTTTTCTTTGGTGGATCAAACTAAACTTAGAGACACTTCAGGACAGAAGAATAAAAACATAAAATACTAACCATAATTTACATAGAGACAAACAAAACCTAATGAAATGCTCAGAAAGATTCAAAGATAGAGGCACATTTCTTATTCCACTTGCTAGAACAAATTCGTACAAGTGCTCTTTCTTCCCTAGTGCCCTTAAAGAATGGAATGGGTTGCCTGAATCAGCCAGGAAAATCAACGACTTGGCACAGTTTAAGTCATTGATTAACATACATGACTAGATTAGATTGACACGAAATGCATTGGACTTAATTATCTACTATTTTAAACTTCTGTAAGATTAGATAAGATAAGATAAGAAATCAATAAAATAAATCAGTTTGTATTCAAAAAGTAAATATGAACTGATATCTAGATATTAATTTTTTAGAAATACTTTTTTTTTCTTGCGCTTATATTTGTTTATTCTTGAAATGGAAAAGTTTAAGAAAAGTCTTTTTAAATTTGGGACTTCCTGTGACGTAAATGATAAAATTAAAGGAAGAATTTATTTGAATCAGTATGTTGTCAATCCAGTAGATTATATCCGATATTTTTTTAGGTATTTTAACTAATAGCAGTGAAAGAAGCATCTGGTGTACGAAAAAGGGAATTAGAACAAGAAAGAAAATTAAAACGCTAATGCATAGTACTATTTTTACAGATTTCATTTCTTTTGTGCGTTTAGCAATAGATTCTTTGGAAGACAGTGTAGCTTTTGTTCTAGATGTCATAGTGATGTGACCAATAGTCAAACTGCTACAAATAGAAATAACCAAAAATGGCAGACATATAAAGAGAATTATTGCTATTATTGTGTTAAACTGAAAGAAATAATAATTGTTTTGAAAATATAAGTCTTCATATTTTAGAACTGGCAATGTGACGTTTTTGTAATTAAAAGTGTCAACTCCGAATTGCAGAAATTCAGGAGATCTTAACGCAACGTTACAACACACCAGAGAAATGATAACAAGTTTTATACGCGAGACCGTAAAAACTCTAGACACATGAAATGGAAAACATACAGCAACCATTCTTTCAATGGAAACTAAAGTCACTAAATGTATGCTGATAAGAACTGCCAGATAATTGATGCGGTCAAAACTGATGACGTGAATTGTTACAGCCCAGTCCAGTACGAAGAAGTTGATTAAAAATGATGCTATAGAAAAATTGAAAGAGATTTGAGTCACTGAGAAAATGAAGTCACAAACAGAGATGGCCAAGAAAACCACATTGGTGGGATCCTGCATTTTATGATGGGATAAAATGATAATGTTCAGAATGCTTCCCACGATTCCTAGTAAAGAGAGAATATTTGCGATCAGAACATTGGTGACAATAAGTATCACAATATACACGTCATCACTCACAGCTGAACTAACATCTGGATCACTCTGAGTCAGATTAAACTTAACGTCACTTGAGTTATCCATCATATTGACTTCAAGCTGGAGATCATAAGGATGATCTCTTTGAATTGGACTTTCTTGAAACGAAATAAGTTGGTTGAAATGTTCAAGCACACGCTCTTATTGTAGTCTCTTTCATAAGTGACCTTTTTCAACCCATGGCATACCTTCGTTTCTATAATGCAACATGGGTTTTGATATTCGCATCCAAATCCTTCGCTTAATATAATGTAGCCTAATTTAAAAGACTCACATTCATTTGCTTTTGAAAAAAAAAAGAGCTATTTTCATGATAAAAAGTGCTATCATTTATTTTTGTTACGATCGATATTTTGTACTAGAAAAAAATATTGTTTCTAACATAAACAAGCGCTCCATTCAAGACATAATTGTAGACAAATGAGTCACAGTCTTGGTGACATTAACACAAGCAGCGACATTCTTTAGATGGAAACTGGGTGATAAGTACATACATTTAACTCCGTAATGTTGGTTTGTTTCTGTCATTCTTTTGTAAATTAATTAGTCTTTACCAACAAGTCATTCTTTAGGAAATAGCAGCACAATATTAACACTTGCGCATACATTTGTCTTGAATAAATAAAAGAGAGCAGTATTCTTCCCCCACCCCCACCCCCGTTCTCAAGTATTCATTATACGTTGTCTCGAGACAAGAACATTCTTGTAAGGAATTTGTATTTTTAAAAAAAGTAGACATTTTATCCGTACTGGAACACAATGGTGAGTTTCAATTCAATTAGCGTAAAAAAAAATATTCTCAGCCTGATGAGAAAAAAAAAATTGGATTAGTTTCACATACTCATTGATTATGTTGGAGTTAACAAATCGAGGAGCTTAACAAATAGATTGACAAGAATTCAAACCTTTTCTTTCTTTGGAAGTATGGTGTAGATTCTTCTTATTGCTATACAAGTGTTATATCTAAGGAAATTAACTAGATACATTTTATACTGAAGTATTCGCATATTTTGTAAAACTTTATGTTCTAATATCAAACAAAAAAATACTAGCTACTAGCTACACATTGCTTAGATACAAAAGTGGCCAATGTTTACTGCATTATCCGATGTCAACTAATAAGACACAATTAGCCGTTCAGTAAAATGTTCACGTAAAAGTAGGTATTGGCTTTACAAGGTACAGAATCAGAAAAGTATTAAACATTGACTTTCTCACCCTTTGATGCTTAAGTAAATATAGATCTGAACTGCATTAAAAATCATATTTGTAAGAAAAAACAAATTTCAAGCTTTGTCCAAGAATGTACATGAAAAAGATAGCATAAAATAATCTAATTGCTGTTTTTATTTTAAAAACACTTTACTATATCTAATCTTACAAATAATGAAAATAAAAAGAAACCTTCAAAATATGGAAAAAGAGAAGCAGCCGGAACACAATATTTACGTGACCTTTTTTTAATTGCATAAAACAATTGTTCAATCATGGCTCAAGAGTTCTCAAGGGGACTAATACCACCTATACCACCACATGTCAGGTGAGATTTATTTCCCTTGTTGAAGATACCAAAGAAAATAATTAGTTACCAATAGTTAATTAACTAATTGATTAATTTGTTTTTTGATTCTTGTGTTGCCAGGTAAAAGAAATCATTGTGAAAATTTGCATCTTGATCCGAAATTGGGTGTGGGAGAAATAACGTGTACACACCTTTTACCAGACAGACTGACAGTGAGATGACATAAGCTTTGTAAAAATGAAATGCCATTCCTACAAAAGGCAGATAACTATTTTTTATTCATTAAGTATTTTATAAATTAACTACTGTCAAAAAACTCTATAATAATATATGGTCATATCACAAGGTCCTCAAGACTCGCAGAAACCTTCCTTCAGGGAACAGTGTCACGGAAAGAAGAAGAGGCAGAAACCGATGGAAAGACAACATAAAAGAATGAACGGGCCTGTTAATGAAAGAGATTCTATCAAAGCAAAAGACAGAGAAATGGAGAAAGACAGTCAACAGATCTTGTGTGGTACCCCAATGGTCCAACAGAATAAAGGATGTATAGGTGAAGGATAAGTAATAGTAGACTAAGAATTGTAAAAACTATAGTTTTAAAATTAAATATTATCTTTTTTTTACTAATAATTTTTTATATCATACTTACTTACTTAAACTTAGGTTCTCCCGCACCGTTCGGCGCATTGGGCGGCAAAGCTGTGCCCACTATACCATATACAATGCTTTAATTCATATCAAGTTTAATATTTTGAAGAAATATTTTCAAAAATGTACATATATAAAATTTGAAGGTTTGTTTTTACGAAGAAGCTTTGATAAAAACTATGAATAATAAACCGTGACTCTATACTTTTATGTTCCGCGTGGATGAGCGTTACATCATTGGCTATCGGGGCACCAGAGTCCGATTCTCTTGGAGAGAACACTTATTTATTTAAATGTTTTTGTATTAAAAATTGTTTTAAGATAAACTATAAATTAAGATAATTTTGGCTGAATTTGCATAAATGTTATTTGCATTTCAAATATGTATTATTTTATTAGCACCAGCCCCTTGAATGGCGCCAAGGCTGCTATAACGTTTCGCATAGCAAACATTGGTCCAGTCTTACAGATTAGCAGCTATCCTTAGTCGAGAGAGATATACTGACCCAATGTTTATCTCTTTTTTTATTACTTCTGTACTTTAAAGAGTGATGTTGAAAATGAGTCGAGTCTAAAAATATGACAACCGACTTAGCTTTCATCTCTTTACAGTCGAGAGGTGTTCCTCTATTTCGCCAGACAAAGTGTTGACTTCTCTCAAATTAAAAACTTTTTTCCCCCCCTTTTCCTATTGTCTACTTCCCAGCAGATTTCTCATTGAACTTCAACACTCCATCGGCTCCGTTTGAAGGCGAGAATCAACTACAAGATGGTCCCAGACTTGTCACTAGTGCATCAAAGAAGTGCTCTTCTACCTTAGTACAGCCATGCCCAACCTAATTTGACCTTGAGGGCCATTTTAATTTACGACACACATGTCACTGGTCACATGACCGAAAACGTACAGAAACGAAATGAAATCGACCTGACACAATTTATGAGAAACTTGTGAATCTAGTACTTACATTCATTCATGGCATTCTTTTTTTACGTGTCGGAAACTAGCTTCCTTTCTCTACTTAAAATGTGAGCAACATTGTAGATAGCTTTACCAACGACTCATTTTCTTGTCTCTTTTTTTGTCCATATTTCCATTGATCCTCCAATCTCTAAACGTAGTTTAACATTCGCGGCTCATACCAAGAATGACGTCATATTTGTTTCATAATGCTGTTTATATGTTACTGTTTCTTTTTTAAAACAACCACACTTTACAAACAAATATGTTGGCTTGTTATCATGTTGCATAAAAAAGTAAAGATCCGTTCACCTTTTCCTGGTAGGCTCTAAATTCAGAATCCACTTGTAGTTTCTTAGGCTACCGTTTCATAAATGTACACATTTTCTTTTCATGGTACCAGTCTATCAGAGAAAAAGTGAGGGCCCTAACTTAGATAAAGCAACATTTTTAACTTTTTTGTTGTTGTTGTTGTTTGGGAAGGAAGGGGGATTTTCTACACTTTACATTTTTTACACGTTTTGGCGGGCGGATGAAACCACGTCGCGGGCCGGATCTGGCCGTATTTTGGGCATCACTGCCTTAGTACATTGATCTTTTCGCATGTTCGTTTGGGAGCCCTGCTCCAACTAAAATTAACATTTTTAACCAATCTGATGGAAATATCGTTAAAGAGTGGGCAAACATTTCCTGTTTGATATCTAGACTTGAAAACATTTGTAACTATTATTTGTATTTTCAAGAAAAAGGAAGGGGGAGGGCGTTAACTTTTCTACTTCTACCCTTGAATAACAAATTTAGGGAGAGGCTAACACAGTGGCGTAGCTAAGAATTTTCCACCGTTTCGGGGCCCCGGAGGGGGCTTGACCTCTTTGAGGGCCCCTGCATTTTGCGTAATATTTAGTTTTAATGTAAACAACACTCATTTGGGGGCCCCCGTCAAGTGGGAGCCCGGGGAGATTTTCAAATTCTCCCCCCTCCTCCCCCACCCTAGCTACGTCACTGGGCTAACAATATGGACCATGATCAATATGGACCACCAAGGTTTTAGGACAGCTACAGTATGTTGTCAACAAATAAATATTTAATACGTAGCAGTGGTCCATTCATTGGCCTCCTTCAGTCGTAGAACGACTATGGTTCATCTCAGAGCACACTTCCTCATGTGGCTGTGGAGCCCTATTTTGGAGAGACACTCCCGTCCACAGATAGCGCAGGTTAAGGTGGCTTTTGCTTCGGTGGTAGAGGAGCTGGCCGTTTTTCGGATTGTACGTTTCACTGTCCATAGCTTTTTTGGTCACTGTCTCTCTCCATCTGTTGCAGTCTAGAGCTATGTCTTCCCAATTGTCAGTGGTCCATATACACTTGAAAGAATGTTTGTCGAAAATCTGCAGTCACAGATATAACGAACTAATTAATTCAAAAAAATGCTTTTGAAACACAAAATTGAAGGTTAATTTTATTATATAATAAAATTAATTGATCTTCTTTTGTATTTTCATGTGTCAAAGTAAAAAAAACTATCTGCGCAAAGTGTATTTCTAAAAATTAGATCTAGGTCTAAATCCTTTCGATCTTTTCTATGTCAACATTGTAGACATGGCCTAGATCCATAAAATACTATAGCTGTAATAGAGTCGGACAACTTTATTTTTTTTTAGGGTCTTAAGTTTGTTTTAGGGCTACAATACATACACTAAGGTCTAAGTTGGTACCAAAGAAACATTCCTGCCAAGTTTTATCAAGATTGGTCAAGCGGTTTTGATGTCTATAGGTAACATACATACACCTAGTCACATTCTACTTTATAGTTTAATAGACTAGCCTGGCATTACCCGCGGCCTGCGGGTCTAAGTTTGTGTTTACTAATGTAGTGGATTGGATTTTGATGTATGTTAAACTTAGCTAATGATCCTTTCACGTTATTTCTCTTTCGCTACGAAAATTTTGCGAAAATGGGTTTACCCGAAGCCGATACATTCATATCTATTAAAAACGAAAAGAGCGATAGCTTTGTTAAATGAATGGGATTATAAAGTGAACAATTAAACGAAATAATTTTTAGTACGCGAGTCATGAATGAATATAGATCTAGGCCTATCTCAACCCGACTTCGCAGCTTTCGTAAACGAATGCAGTCTATTAAAAATGCTTTAGAAAACCAAATTTGAATGTTTATTTGATCAAAATATGAAATAAATGGACTATAATTAGTATGTTCATGTGTTAAAGTATAAAACTATCTGTGCTAAGAGAAGTTTTATCATCTTAGAGTTCAATTAGAGTTTTAGATCTAGGGATGGGATTATAAAGTAAACAATTAAACGAATTAATTTTTAGTAAGCGATTCATTACGGTATTGTCTAATGAAAGAATGTTTGTCAGGAAATCTGCAGTCACAGATATAAAAAACTAATTAATTCAAAAAATGCTTTTGAAACACAAAATTGAAGGTTAATTTTATTATATATTAAAATCAATGGATCTTCTTTTGTAATTTCATGTGTCAAAGTAAAAAACTATCTGCGCAAAGTGTATTTCTAAAAATTAGATGTAGGTCTAGATATATTAGGCCCTATAGCCTAATAGGTCCTGCCAAGTTTTATTAAGATTGGTCAAGCGGTTTTGATGTCTATAAGTAACATACATGCACCTCACATTCTACTTTATAGTATAGATAAATCCTTTTTAGCGGCCCTCGAAAGGGAAAAAACGCTCCAGAATAATAAAAAAAAGGTTTTTTTTTTAAAGCCTATCACATCACCTATGATGAAACGCAGAATTTAATTCATAGAACTAACAAAATTATATGTTGAATTTCGGGATAGACTATGGCTCCAGAGAGTCCTCCTAACCCTAATGGGTACCTGACTTTAGTTGGGGAAAGTAAAGGCGGTTGGTTATTGTGCTGCTCGTTAACTATTGACCAAAGAAACAGATGAACTTTAACATCATCTGCCCCATAGATCGCAAGGTCTGAAAGGGGAATTTTACTTACACGTTGATATACTGCTTTAAAATTCTCAATAACCTTGAAACCCAGCCTGACTGTCCGCATCTTAGAGCTGGCTACACATACAACAGAACATCAAGTCCACTTGTTTGAATGGAATTTTAATATATTTACATTCAGTAAAACTGATGTTGTCAATATTATTTCATATTTTAGCAAAGCCTCTTTGTATTTCAACCTAAGATAATATATTTGTTGTCTTATGGCGTTGAGCCTGTTCATTTATAAATGCTGTCATCATACCATTGGTAAATCTCTAGTGCTTGCGAGAAAACATTAATACATTTCACTACTTTTTTTTTCGCACAGGATTCTAGCAAGAGTTGCTTTTTATGTGACTTATTTTCTGCTCCATCTTTTTCGATTCTTTTGCATTTTGATTCTAATTATCACATTTCTACACTGTTCAAGTCTCAAGATTTGAAGCAAGAAGATTCGAGTGGCCAGGGCGAAAGAGCGCCGAACCAACAAAAAGCTGAGAGAAGAAGTAGGCTAAACTGCAACTGACCAAACCCACCCATGCCACGTATACGGCCGGCTTTTTAAAGCGAGGATTGGACTTAACAGCCATCTTCGAGTCCATAGGAAATGAGAAATGTGCTCATCTTCGACCACGAAGGAGGAGTCATATACTGTTCAAGATAATAATTATGATTTGTGGCTTCGTAGCGTCTACTTGAGATCATGTGAAAACTCAACCAAACCAATAATAATTCGTATGTGACTGGATATGTCATCGATAGGACTGGGAACGTTGTTGGTTTCTCTATAGAATATATTGTTAGCAATAAACGTACTCTTTCTTTTTACTAATAATATTTTAAAACTTATACAATGTTTTCATTCAGATATTTGCAAAATACTGAATTAAAAATTGTAGGCCTAGAGTTACCTCTCAGAAAGAAATTACGTATAAATAACCTCGAGTTTCTTTGTCCTTGGTTGTAGTGTGGCAGTTGCGTAGAACATTGAATTTTCATTTCAGGGTTACAGAGTTCGATTCTCTAATGCGGATTTTTTCTAACATAAAGTTTTTTAATCTTATTTTTAATTTTAAAATAACTAAAAATTGCAATATATTGTGGTTACCTCTTTTTTTTTTCTATCTTTTTTTAAAACTATTTTTATCATCATCGTCCCTTATAGGTTAGCCGCCGGTTAGCGTAACAAAATTTCTTTACTCTTCCCAATTAGAAGCTATCCTTAGCAGAAATCGTATCTTCTTATCTTATGTAATACAAACTTTACTTCAAAATTTAAAAAAAGTAAAAAAAAGATGATGATTACGTCCTACGCGTCATGCATCTTTTCATGCATGTTAACAAATGACTAAATTCTTCTAAGTCACTAGTTTTCCTTGCTGGCTCAGGCAACCCATTCCATGCTCTAATAGCACTAGGGAAGAAGGAGCATATTTGTACAAATTTGTCCTAACATATGGAACGAGGAATGTAACGTGCCTTTACCTTTGTGTCTTTCTGGGTATTTTATTAGATTTTGTTTCTGTATTTGAAGATTATGGTTCGTTATTTTATGTATAATTGCTACTTTACTTTTGAGTCTTCTCTCCTGAAGGCTTTCTAGATTTAGTAATTTTACTAAAGGTGTTATTCCAGTCAACTGTGAATATTCGTTTGTTATGAATCTCACTGCTCTATTTTGTGTCTGTTCCAGTTTCTTAATGTTTTCTTTAGTTCATGGGTCCCGAACAGAGGATGCATATTCTATTATTGGCCTAACCAAGGTTAAATAACATTTTAGTTTTATGTTCTTAAATATTTGATTTATAGAAATTCCTTTTAATAAACCCTAATGCTTTGTTTGATTTTTTGATAGTTTCGTCAATATGTGGATCCCATGACAGTTTTTTTTTTAAATTTATTATAAGGTATTTTGCATTTTAGTCGTAGGCTTACTAGTTTACCATGAATAAGATCAGTGGAATTTATTTGTTTTAGTTTTTTTTTTTTTTTTTTTTTTGTTAATAACTGATATTTTTCTGGATGCTCCAATTTGATTCCCATTTCTGTAATTCATCTAATTCTCTTTGTAAAATGTCTGTATCTTGTGTTGTTTTCATTGTTCTATATATAATGCAATCGTCTAAAATAAACTGACCATGATCTGACTTTTGTTCCTGACAATAATCATTTATATACCAATAAATTAAAAATACAAGTGGACCTAAAACTGTTCCTTGAGGTACACCCGAGTTTACTGTTATTGGTGTTGATTTAAATTAGAGCCATTTATTTTTACAGTTTGTTCTCTCCCTGTCAGAAAATCTTTTATCCACTAATACAATGGACCATCAATGTCAAAATATTTTTTATTTTTTAAGCAAACAAGGTGGTGAACTTTTCAAAAGCAAGTCAAGATGCTTTATTCGGTTTAATGTTCGCCAATAGTTTTTGTATCTCCTTTTCGTGTACTTCTATATCTCCTATGTTGCCTACTTGGTTCAAATTAAGTATATCTCTTGGTCTTCTGCAAACGCTAGACAACCCATACGGGATAGTGCTTTCTCCTGCGTAATTGTCGGACCATAAGAAGTCCCTCTATACTGTCCATACCGGCGTGTTCTGTATGGGGACTTAAGAGACTTTCTTTTCTAATCGACGAGTACATAATTGACATTTAGAACTAAAAGAACACGAAAGCAACTTTTCGAATTGAGAGTCTTTACCCGATCCAAAATAAGTAAATATATTTCATATGCAGTGGCGTAGCAAGGTACCCGTGGGCCCGGGTTCAAGAACATCTCGGTGGGTCCCCCTCCAACCAATAAAACAAATTTAGTGTGTGACAAAAATGAGTAATCTAAATGCAAAGACATTCCCATGTAAAGATCGTACCTTTTTAAAAAAAATAAGTTATTCGAATGGATGGTTTTAAGGTCATATACGATGTGAATGAGTGGGCATTGCACCGTATTGGTTTCAAAATCAACCATCGCTAGAAAACAAAGAAACAAACTTCGAATGGATGGTTTTGAGGTCATACGATGAGAATGTATGGGCATTGGCATCGTATTGGTTTCAAAATCAACCACCGCAAAAAAAAAAACAAAAAAAAAACTTTGAATGGATGGTTTTGAGGTCATACGATGAGAATGTATGGGCATTGGCATCGTATTGGTTTCAAAATCAACCACCGCTGGAATCCGCTATCGGAATAATTTAAATAGGCACTCACTGAACCTCCAAGAAAACATTTCACATCTATATTTCATTTAGTATGGGGATTCAACCCAGGACTTGTGTGACAGGCTCGAGCTAAATGGGAGATGGCATAAACACGGCTTGGTGATGGACCGAATTGATGTTGGAAATCAAGTGCCAGTGCTTCTTATTAATTGTGACTGAATTAGAGACAGTATTATAAGCGCACTTTCTTAAAAGCACGGGATAAAACGATATTATTAATTAATATCTATATTCGTTTTAAGACACATTAGGAAGTAATATGTAAGCATGTAGTTTAAATATTGGACTATTAGTGTTAAGTTAAATTTTAATTTAGGTGATGGCCAGAGACTGTAGATGTATACGACTTAACCACTGCCTGCTACACAAGTAAATATCACACCATTACTGCGATGACTATAGGATGTAACCACTCCCTGCTACACAAGTAAATATCACACTAGTACTCCGGGTTCAAGAACATCTTGATGGGCTCCTCTCGAGCCAATAAGACAAATTTAGTGTGTGACAAAAAATGAGTAAACTAAATGCAAAGACATTCCAATGTAAAGATCGTACCTTTTTCATTAAAAAAAAGAAATTATGTCATAACGTTTGATTTAAATAGGACCGCATATAAGTAATAGTGTCTTAAAAGTCAATGTTTTTACAGCTTCTTAACAGAGTTAAACTACTTAAAAGTGTTTCAAATGAACAAACAAATGTTCTTCCTAAGTTCTAATGTTGGCTACAACTGGCCTTGAGTCATGGGCCCAAGCGTAATGAGCTCCTTCGCGCCATGGTTGCTACGCCACAGCTGTTGGACCCTAGAGCTATTGTTTGTTGTGGGCCCGGGTTCATTGAACCCCTTCGCGCCATAGATGCTACGCCACTGTTCCTATGCCTATACAAATTATTCAAACGAGCGAGGCTCGGCGGTCACCTGGTAATTATAAATTATACAGTAATGCACGTTAATTCATCAAGTTTGGATTGTCTATCTTGATTATGGGGCAAGATAGTCTGATAAGAGTATGCCTATAGAATCTATAGAGTGGTAAAAAGGCGCAAAAATGCTGGTCTTAAGTTAGATCTAGGCCCATCTAGTTCTAGACCTAGCTTATAGGCTAGTTAGTAGTTTTTGAACAACGTTTGTTTGTCCTAGAGAGGTACACATGTCTGGAGAGTTGGCAGTCACGTTGACGGTTTCTTTAGATCTACATTGAGGTCTAGTCTAGACTATAGACTCTAGTCCATGATCTAGAATAATCTAGATTTATTATATATACTATATATAGATCTAGACTCTTGTTTAGATCTACGATAGTGATAGATCTAGTCTTGATTTGGCTAAATCTATAGTACTATAGTCTATTATATCAGAGGCAGAGCCAGAGGTATGATATTCTCTAGATGTAAATGCTCAGTAAATCAGTGTAAATTGGCCACATTCTAAAGACTAAACTTTAGGGCACTTTACTTTTAGCTTTAGGCCTATTTAAAATAATTTATTAATTATTATAGATCAACTTATAGATTATAACATTATAGAACAATAAGTTTATTATATTTAATTATTTATATTATATTATAGATTATTGGATTTAGAATTTTAGATTTTAGATAAATATAGATCTAGACTTCTACAGACTATTTATAGAGTGTCACTAGACTAATCTAATGACTAGATTTTAATAGTATTAAGTAGATCTATATAGTAGTATAGTATAGAGACAGAGAGTCTACTACTAATTAGTCTAATTACTAATAGCATATATATATACTATATTGTCTATATTCATAGATCTAGATCTAGTAATAAAATAATTCTAGTTAGAGTTTATTAGATCACTGATCAGAGATATTAATCCTATCTAGATTCTAGACTAGTAGTAAGTAGATCTAATTAAAATCTATAGGATAGGCATAGGCTATACTATACTATACCTATACGACTATAAGTCACTATAGACTATAGCCTATAGGTCTAAGTCTAGATATATAATCTATAGTAATCTATAGCCTATAAGTATATAATTATTTATTTATGTAATATAGAATCTAGTTCTAGACCTATATAGAGTCTTTTTAGAGATCTACTTAGAATCTTATTAGATCTGATCTATCTTAGTTTCTAGATTCTAATCTAGTCCTAGGTCCTAGACTTATATCTAAATCTAAGAGTCTAGGACTTAGACTTAGAATCTATACTACAGTCAGTATAGTCTAGATTCTAGATCTATTAAATCTATAATATGACTATAGACTAAAGTGTCACTATAGTTATAGACTAATAGACAGATGATAGTAGTGTAGACATAGATCTAGTTACAGATAGAATCTAGCTATTCTAGACTTATAGCCAAATTATACCATGACTATAGTCTTAGTATACTATAGAATTTATATAATAAGATCTAGATCTAAGACAAGACCTATATAATATATAAAAAATAATGATGTTAATTTTATACACTATACAGTTATTATCTAAACATTCTTGATCTAATCTAGTTCTAGATTACTCTAGGTCTAGAAATCTGGAGTACAGACTCTAGTCTAGATCTATATAATATATAATATATTGTTGTAACTTTAGGGTAGGCACTCAACATAAAGGCAGGCAACTCAAGAAAGTTTAACAGGAAATAAAGACAGGTGTTTATTCACTAGGACAAACACATAACACCCTTCAGCTTCCTCAGAGTCTTGCTACTAATTGACCAGTCCTTTAGACAGCAACCCGAATGTGGACCAACGACAGCCTTCCCCGCTTCGCTCCAGGTCCCTTCTACAACCTTCAGGCAGCACAAAAGCTGGCTTCTTAGTTTCCAAACATTCAGACTCTTTATAATCCCTGATGCACTGTTATTCTCTCCATTCTAGTGTCTTCCTGTTTACGTTCACTAGTGCGCACCTCAAGCACTGGTGCAAGGCAGGGTTACAACAATATTTTCAATTTTATAGTAATATTATAGTATATAGATCTAGTGGCCATAGACTATAGACTAATTATGTAGATAGTAATAGTACTAAGACTAAGTCCTAAGTAATATTAGTAAATAGTACAGTAATATACTCTTTTAGAAATTTAGACAGAGTATCTCTGTATTTAATATAAAGATCTATAGATCTATATGTATGTATCATTCATAGATTGTTATTGTTATAATATATATTATTAAATCTGAACACAGACTTTCTGGAACTATGATATTTTCTTGGATAGAGGGCATTGGGGTGGGGTAATTATAACTCAATATTTGTTTGAAAAGTATAATATTAGCACTTACAAAATAGTCATCAGCTTCCTAAAGAAGGAATAGTCTTATTTTTTAAATTATTTTTTTATATTTTACATTTTTTAACATCTATAGATTCAAGTTATAATTTTTGTTGATTAGTCAGAACATTAATTTAATGTAGAATCCTATTCTAAATCAACAAACTAACAAACATTAGAAGTGGTTAGTCTTTGAAATTTTATTGAATTTTTTTTTTTCAGGTATACTGATCGGTGTCTCTTTGTTTTTTCTGTCAAGGTTAACTTTTATTAAGGTGAGTCTAAAGGGGGAATTAAATCAAGTAATGCAAGTATTTATTAACTCTTTCAGTGCAAATTATTTTGATTGAAAAATTTGAGTTTTCTGACACTAATTTCAAGGAGAGTATACTTACTAAAACATAATTTTTTATTTTATTAAATAATTTAATATATGCACTGAGCATTTTAATGAGGCATTAATGAATGATGTCCTATACAGAAGCAATAATAATAATATTATGTGCATTACATACTTTATAGCCATTGCTAAATGCCTAGGCTACCATTCTTTTTGATCCAGGCTATTCCACTTACTCTACTTCTTGCAAAACAATTAGCCTATGTATGTGGCAACTTTGTGACTGTATAAAATGTGCCTGTCCAATTAATTTGTCTTTATATAATCTCTCAACAGTTTTCTCTTGATATTAGCAATGACTAGTGCTGCTGAAGGGGATGATGCTCAAAAAGTGAAGCATCTGTCACCCAGAAGAATAGATGACCAGAACATATTATGGATACCAATCCAGTCAGTCAACCCACACTTGATATGTGGTCTGTGTCAAGGATATCTGTATGAAGCATGCACAATCACAGAGTGTATGCATTCTTGTAAGTCCTCAAACAATAAATGTATCAATAACAGATACTTCATAGATTCAAGTAGGCAATAATATTGTAAAAAAAAAATTATAAAAATTCTAACATTTTCATGGCAAAAAGTTTGGAAATTTGGTTGGTTTTATTACGTTTTTTTTTTTACAAGATCTTAGTGACAAACAATATTACTTAAATAGATTCTGTAATATCTTCTTTTTTTTTTTTTTTCTGTGTGCTCATATATTTTTATCTTTTTCAGCCATGTTGCTTGATTTAAAAAAAAAATGGTTTTATTTCAGTCTGCAAAAATTGCATTGTAAAACACCTAGACAGAAGTTTGAATTGTCCAATGTGTGCCATTCTCATCCATCCTACAGATCCTTTTGTTCACATAAGGTAAGCTGTATGTTAATGTAGAAATTTATTTAGAGGGATGTAACTTTGTCCTATAGTAGGCCTACTTTTATTTCATGTCTTATTGCTATCTTTAATTTTATTTCTGTCTATTTAAGGTTTGATGGTCTTTTGCAAGACATTGTCTATGCACTTCTTCCTCATGTAGAAAAAGGTAATTTTAGGTTGCATTTTTTTTTGTGATGTAAACATTTTAATCAATATTTTTTAAGTTTCTGTGATATAACTGCAGTTCAGTCAAAAAATGACCATAGTTCTCTTTTGATTAATTGAAACCTATTTATTATTAGCCCTTTTCTTCTTTTATTAAAATGGTTTTAATGTTGGTTTTTATTTTTCTTTCATAGTAAAAGTTACTTATTGTTTTGTATTTAGGCTCTTAGTTCTTGAGATTAAAAAAAAGCCTTAACACAATGTGTGCTGTAGTGTAACTTACAGTGGCATTCTACACATGGATGTGATGATTTTTAGTTTTCAAATTAAATAAATTTAGGGATATGTGTAATATAGTATTTAAGGAGAACAGGCAGTGTATGATGTATGCAGCCTCTTTAGCAGTGTAGACAAATGAAAGTGTTTTTGCAGCCAGGCTCTAGATAATTAGTATATCCGCCATACCAGTTAATAGGGTGGACAGAATCGACAGAACACTACAGCCTGCTATTTGGTGATGAGAAAGGAGCTCGACAAAAGGCACATATCACTAGCAAATGTTCCTCCGGAAATTTGACTCACCGACATTTGAGGAAGTTGAAACAGTAATTCATACCAAAAGAAAATCTGCTGCAGAGGACAGGCGCAGACAGCGAAAAGAAAATCTAAATCGACCACCGGCAGACAATGTTATGCTTGCCCTGGATGGAGCAAAATATGTAGGTCACAGCTGGGACTGCATAGCCATGGGAAATACTGCATTCCTCATTAATTTTCGGACTCGAAGACAAGCCTTCTTCTTCTTCTTCATCGTTCTCATTGTTATGTTGGAGTGTTCATATGACTAGACCAATACATGAGATGAACTGCGCAGTGGTTTCCAAATCAGGGAGCTCTCCATATAGTTTTCTTTCTATTGGGGTGATTTGGGCCCAATGTCTTATACGGGCCTCTTGGTAGAGAGAGCAGTTTTGGAGGACGTGGTCGGCATTTTCTGGTGATACTCCACATGGGCAGATTTCACTGGTTCCAATTTTGAGCTTCCGGAACATGTGTTGTCGCATTCTGTTGTGTCCGGTCCTGAGTCGAAAGATTAGACGTTGGTCTTGTCGGGACAGCTTATAGTAAGCGTCATCTTTCTTGTGATTTGGATGTCCATTTCTCATTTATTTTATCTACAATTAATTTCTTCTGGATAGAGTGCAGAGTTTACTTGTGAGTTTGTTCTCCCAATCTTGGCGAGTGTGTCAGCCTTCTCATTTCCTGCTAGTTGTATGTGAGCTGGTATCCATTGAATAACAGTTTTTTTGCTGTTGTTGTTGAGCTTTGTAAGTGCTGTTCTGAGGTTTTTAATATAAGGGGAATCAGAGTTTTGCAAGCTTTGGAGGGTTGTTTTCGCGTCTGTTAGAAAGACAATCTGACTGTGAGGGGAACTTGGATGATTTGCTAGCATGGTAGCAGCTAGTGCTAGTGCTTCCCTTTCTGCTCTGTGACTGTCAGAGAGCTCTCCAGTTGCAAAGGATTTTTCTAGTTTTCCTCCATCTGGCCATTCGATAAGTATTCCAGCTCCTCCATTTGTGGTGGCTTTATGGGATGAGCCATCCGTGTAAACTCTGATCCACTGATTGCTAGGGTAATTGGTATGTAGAAAACAGTTCACTATTTCCTTGAGCTCTGTTGGTCTGTAATCAGATTTTCTTTTTATGTTTTCAATATGGTCCCTTATAGTAGGAAGAGGGCTTTCGTCCCAGGGAGGAGATTCATTATAGTGTATTGAGGATTCCAGAGTAATTTTTTCAAGTTGGTGTTTCTTTTTAGGTTTAGAGATTCCTGTATGAAATTGGTCCTTTTGAGACGGTTTTTTGTGCCAGTTTTGTGGATTTTTGTTCTGAGTGGGTGCCTCTCCAAGGTTTCCAATTTAGTGAATTGGGAAAGGATTTTTATTTCTCTTCTTTCATCCAGAGAGATCAGGGCAGCGGTTTCCTCCATAGCTCTTATGGTTGTTGTTTTGATTGCTCCTGTCATTATCCTTAGACCAATATTTTGAACCTTGTCTATTTTTCTTAGGTTGGTTTGGGCTGCTGAGCCCCATGCTGTGGCACCATATTCTAGTACAGGTCTTACATAACTGGTATAGGTCTTTTTCAGGATGTTGTGATTAGCTCCCCAATCTGTGCCAGCTAATTTTTTCAAGAGGGATAGTCTCTGGATGCCTTTACTCTGCCTTATTATAGATATTTATTCTTCATTTCTTCTTGCTTATCACATTTCATTTTTATTTATTGCTATCCTCAAGAAGCATGTTTCCCAGTACTCTTTACCAGATAAATCATATTTGTAATATCTTATAATAAAAGATGAGGAGTTGCTGTTATGGTTTTCTCACATCATACTTTGAACTTGCTGCTTGGTCATTTGGTATGCATGCTGGACTGTCATTCTGTTGTTTTGATGATTCATGGTTTTTACTTTGCCTGCCGCCATTCCCCATTGTCCACAGGAGGTTTGGGTTAGGATGTTATGTAGATTATTTTCAAACTCTGAAGGAACATCCGAAACTTGTAATACATGTGTCTAGTAATATTTTTTTAGATTTAAAAGGCTCGAAGCCTCCAATTTTATGTAATAAAAAGTGAAAGACAAGGCAAGGATTAAAATTTTTTTTTTAGTTTAGACCATGCATTTAAATATAGAAAAGAATAGAAGGTGCGGCGGCTGAGCTGTAAAGCACTTGGCTTCCAAACCAGGGGTCACGGGTTTGAATTCTGATCATGATCTTTGGGCGTCTCGGAGTCCACCCGGCTCTAATGGGTAACTGACATTAGTTGGGGAAAAGTAAAGGCGGTTAGTCGTGCTTGCCACGTGACACCCTCGTTAACCGTAGGCCACAGAAACAGATGACCTTTATATCATTTGCCCTATAGACCACAAGTCTGAAAGGGGAACTAAAGAATAGACTTGACTTCTGGACAATTTTTTTTTATTGAAATTGTCCCTTAAAATTAAAAAGAAGATACTAGATAAGAATATTTATATTTATAGTAATTCTCTTTAAAATAATTTAATAAGATCTATTCATAAATAAAATCATGAAAATAAGCAACCAGTTTTTCTGACATTGTTAGCACCTGTTTTCTAGAGCTTTTCTCCTCCCGTTGCTACATTTGTCACATGCTTTAGCCTTACTTAAATCTCAGTTGCATTGTCACATAGAAAAGAAACTTTCATTTAAAATAACAAGTTTTTCCCTCTTTATTTTTATGATATAGATTATTGAACAGTTTTAGAAAATTAACTTTCTTTTGTTAAAAAAAACAAACTTTTTTTTTTTCAGATGAATTGATGAAAGAAAAGGCTTTCTACGAAAAGCATAATAGAGAAATAAATAGTAGGTTTTTAATTCTTGTATGTATTCTTTTTTAAATAATTGACAGATCTGTAATATTTTTTTCATTATGAGTCAGTTGATTGATACAAAAATGTAGAATTGAATAAAACCTAACCTAATGGGTTTTTTTTATTTTTAGAAACACAAACACGAGTAGCAGTCAAGGCTCAACCTGCCATTCTCCCTACCCCACCCAGACATTCCTCTTACAAACATTTGTATGTCCCTCCTATTTCTTTAAGGTTAAAATGTTTAGAGTGAGTATTTTACAGTTTGAAGGTTTAAATTAATTGAATTTATTTAATTGGAACTTTATTTTAATAACAGTTTGATAAGGATTGAAAGTTGTTTTGTTGTTGTTTTTTTTTAAATTTATAATATCGCTGACTGATCATGAACTCTTAAATTTTTATATCCGTACAATTTCTTTACAGGGCTAAAGATGATATTCATAATTTGGTAAGTATCATTCATATCTGTATATTAAAAAGATGACAATGTTGCTTTTTTCTCTTTTAGTCAACTTTTTACCTATCTTGATTTTGAATCTAAAATTATAATTAATTAGAGTTATAAAATCTTGAAGAAAAATAAAGATTACAAAGAGAGTTTGTGTTTTCACACTAACTCAGAGAGGCCATTACAGGTTGACCCATGGGTCTGCAATACAGTAGACAGACATGTTTTTATATTTTCAGCACACATATCAGAAAGTACGAACCACTAACCTATCTCTCTCCTTCTTGTTTCCTGTGGAGCTTGAACATTGCATGCTTTTCAGATTTTCTACAAGTAGACTAAGAAATTTATCAGCAACAGTTGCATGTGTACTAGTTTTAAATACACTAGTCATTGTCCATTAAATCTTGTATCAAGTTCAATTGAATTAATGGCAACATCTGGAGTAGTATTTTGCTACCCTCCTCATGGCATCCTTTTACTACTAAGAAGAAATAGGCGAACAGGGAAAAGGAAACACAACCTCCATTGAGCTTTCAAAGTACTGAGTACATGGTAAAAAAAAGTCAGAAGAACTCTCTAGCCCTTAAATGATTATCTAATTTAGGGGATAACCTTTGGGTACAGGGAGCTTGGCTAATAGTCTATATTATTTCCTGGCCTCTAGAAGAAATCTTTTCCTTTGCTCAAACATCTCAAGGCTTTTGGTAAGACTCTAATGGTATATAACTGCCTCTGATGTGTGCAGTAATAAATAACACAAACCAATGCCTATTAAATATTTTTTAAAAAGAAAACAAAAATAAGTAATATATATATATACAGGAGGTCCTCAGGTTATGTGGTTACGACTTACCTCCCATATAATATACTATATAAATCCTTGTTTTGACTTAGGATGTTTGTTTTTTCTCTTATGTTGCTTTTTGTTTACTAAACTTTCTTTTCAATTTTGTTTTTTCAGACTAAAGAGTACATTCGGGTCACAGGGGGTGCCACTATACATTCTCTTTCAGAATTTTTAAAGAAAAAACTGCGAATTCAAGACACACACAAGGTGTTATTTTTAGTCCTGCAGATTATTTACTCTCAAAAAATTATTAAGGATTCTCACTATATATATATATATGATAAAACTGATATCTTGTAGAGATAAATTCTTCAATACTAATACTTTATTAAAGTACAGTCTTAAAAACTTGTCTAGACTCTATCATTTTTATTTACAGATAGCCTTATATTGTCCAAGTCGTTCAGGATATGTTTGCCTCAACAATAGTCACACTCTTAAAGCTGTGAAAGATTTGTATTGTCATGACAGAGTAAGTGTCTAGCTTATTTCTCATTGGCAATTGTACTACATATATATAAATATATATATAAAGTAGATTTAAATAGTTAACCTCTAAAATCAATATAATATAGTTACCTTACTCTTGCCAATATATGCATGTGGCATGGCTCTATTTTATAATATTTTATAACAAAATATTTTGTTGAATACTTTGGTAAATGATATGTATGTAGAGAGTAGAAATCAAAATTTGTAAGTAACAAGTCTTCAGACATGACCTTATTAAGCATGGTTCTGAGCAGCTTCCTGTCTATTGGGCCTATAGTAGGTAATATAGAACACTTGTTAGTTCAACTCTAATGTTATAAAGGATTCGTTGTTAAGTACCCTTGCTCTGTTAGTCTTAACAAGGGACTTCTCATAGCCACAAGTGATGAGAGGCTCTTCACCCTCGACCAGCTCTGAATTTTCTATGGTGGACCAACAACCAGATGCAGATCACATCAGCTATGGTTGTCTACTCTTGTCAGGCTGTAGGCTGGAAAGGGGTTTAGTATTCCTCATTTTATTATAACCACCAACTCTGGAAGAATGGTTTGATGGAGGGGGGGGGGGATAGGATACTGGTTAGAGCTTTACTGTCATTTTGACTATGTGAATGACATTTTATGGTAGTGCTTCATGACCATAACTTTTATATCATTCTTATAGACATTTTTTTTTTATTTTGGATAATCTGCATTAAATTTATATTTTTTTTTATATCTGCAGGAAATTTTAGATTTAAACTATGACATTGGCCAATGGTGACATCAAAAGATTTATCTTTTTTTTTTTTAATGGGCATTAGATTTTCTGGGATTTAAAATATACAAGTATCTTTTGAATTTAATGTAATTACATTCATACTCCTTAATTTCTCATATTCTAGTGTAACCAGTCTTATGAAATACTGTCTATACTACAACTTTGCTTTGACCAAAAGAGTAATATGCATATAAAAAAGGGAAAAAATAAACTGTATCATTAAAAAAATGTAATACAATGCAATTTATACAAGAAAAATTCTTTGAAAACAATGAAATACTCTTTTTTTTTCTTTTTTTTTTTTACAATTTAAAGATCTCCATTTTTTTAAAGCAAAGCTGTAGCTTTGATTCAATGCATTTAGTTGAAAGGTCTGACTTTCTGAGTTCCATAGTTCTGATTTTAAACAAAATGTAATATACTTTCTATATTAATGTTGATGTTTGCTTTTGTTATTTATGAATAAATACTGTTCAAAATACACACATTTTTATTTATTTATTTATTAAATTTTTTTTAAAGATTTGACTAGGATATTTTTATGAATTGTAATTGTTCTTTCAGTGAATCAAAAGTCTTGTCCTGAGCATTCCCTATTGTAGTGGCTTTTTTATTACAATGCTTATATTAACTTACTAAGTATCTTTCTTGTATGTTTGGATTTTTGCTACCAATTTTTCAACCACTTCTACTCATCATCAATAAATGTTGCATACATGCTCATGCTCGATGACAACATGTGAATCAATTAAAAAACAAGGTTACAAAGACAGTTTGTGTGGAAACACTAACTCAAAATCAGCCCTCGAAGAGATGAATGGAGAAAGAGGGTTGACAGATCTTGCATGGTGCCCCAGTGGTCCACAGACCATAGGTGAATGTGAAGTTCGATGTCAACCTGGCCTAACAGATGTCATATGAATATCTAATTGTTTTGTAAAGGGTTAATCTCTTATTCAAATCCTCAAGAAAAAGAATAAAATAATTTCCTGTGTTCTATGGCATTAATGCTGCAGTTTACAGGCTGAGGTAGACTTTTTTCATTATTATTATTATTATATGAAAACCTACTTATTAATTGTTGATTTAAATTATGTCCAAGTCATATGCATACTAAACAGATTTTTCTCTTTAAAAAAAAAAAATTTGTGTGTGTAAATGTAGTAGTTAGTATCACAGAACTTAATTAACTTACAAATGTAAAAAGAAATTTTCACAAAAAATCTCAAACCATTTGCATAAATGTTTTAAAAATATGATAGGTAGCTATTTCCCCCACTAAAGAGCCTTTCGTATTTGTTACTATTAATAGTGAATAAAAGTGGTATATTTTTTATAAAAAAAAAGCTGCTTGCATAGGTGTTAAGTGATTTTAAAAAATTAGATTTTTAAAGTAGCCTTCACATCAGAACTTTGAATGGTCTAAAATATCATGATGTCAGATTTTCACTATCATTTCAATTTTACGAGATCTAAACAGGACGGACGGATAGACGTTCCACACAAAACTAATAGCGTCTTTTCCTCTTTCGGGGGCCGCTAAAAGTCAACCAATTTAATCATAATTAATTAATTTTGTTTTTACACAGAAAATGTAGGCTACTAAGCTAAGGGGAGATAAGTCATAGATGATATAGCCTATAGCTGCTCCTTCGTGATCGAAGATGAGCACATTTGTCATATCCTATGAGCTCAGAGATGACTGTTAAATCCAATCCTCGCTTTAAAAAAGCCGCATACGTTGCATGGGTAGGTTTGCTTCTCAGCTTTTTGTTGGTTAGGCGCTTGTTCACGCTGGCCACTCTTCTTGCTTCTTATCACGGGACTCCGACACTAACAGCTTCATGCCATGAATGTCAATATCACACTCCTTGAAGAAGCTCTTAGGGCTTTCCTGCACATAGCTCCCCGTACCAGTGGTGTAGCACCCATGGCGCGAAGGGTTTCAATGAACCCGGGTCCACGACCATTTAGGGGCCCACAACCGATGGTGTACAACAACCATGGGACCAGGGTCGAATTTATCTCTATGGCACATAAGCTCTAGCTTGGGGCCTCCAAGAAATATTTTGTATTTATATACAATATCTGGACTTATATGGGACCTATATCTCAAAGAGCTTCATGCTTTTTTAACTCTAAATTCGACACTGCTTGACACATAGGTGTTTCATATCGCAAGGTCTCATGACTAATGACCAATTGTGGCATGCCCTACACTGTAATTTCGTAACTGAAGGTTAAAAATTTATAAAGTTCCATTTCTTTTGTTTTTTCCCCTCTATGTTGATTAAACCTTTGATAGTATTACCTTTTTCTTTCTGTCTTATATTAAAGTAAGCATTTTTTTCTTCCTTTTACCAGAAACCTAGATTTAGACTTAAAATTAGATATCAACACTAGAAAAAAGAAACATTATACTCCATTTCTTATGGAAACGTTAAAGATGTTGACTCTTTTGCTACTTTTCGTGACTGAATTTGGGAGGTTTATAAAAAAAAATTAAAGAACGATGTCTTTCAATTGAAAGGCTGCCTTGTTGTCTGGTATGTGTACTGGAAAGTCGTGCTGGTGTCGATGGTCTCGGGTTTACACCCTGACATAGAACATAGTACCACTGTTGTTTGTTTTCCAATCATCTCATAAAAAAAAATAGGCCTACTAATGACTTCACTTCATCAACAAGCTTGACAAACAGACAGACAACATGAACGACTGAGAACGGTGGATGATGTAAACAAGGAGCATATATTGAAGAAGTTGCCAATTACTGACTGAAAGTAATTCATCGCATAGTGAATGTTAGTTTTAACTTAAGAGTGCAACAACCTTTCATTTAGTGGTCATAGCGATCGAAGAGTATCTTTTAGGTGACAATGTCTTAGCAGTACATCAATTCTTGAAAAAAAAAAAAACATAAGCCTTTACCTCGACCCACAGATTCAAAACGAGATAATAGACCTGTTGGGCAATGCAATTTTAGTACAAATACTTGGGTGATCCGATCTTTGCCATTTTTCTCAATCATGGCTGACAGCACACAAGAAGTAATAGAAGTTGATTAAATAAGCATATTTTCTGAAATTGTTTTGTGAGCTCCGATGACGAGACCAGACGAGATACACAAAAGAATAGCATTCAGAGAGTCATTTGTAGGTTTCTTATATCTGTGAGAACCAGGAGTCTGCAGGATTGACTTAACAAATACTCTTAAGTAGCCTAATTACTTACGATGCCAATAGGCAATGATGGTTTTTCATTATGAGCGGACAGTAGGCTACAGTAGCCTTCTGGCATTGTTTCAACAAAAGCGGCCGCTTGCGCATAATGTTCACTGTGCTAAACACTGAATGAAGCTTGAATTATTAATGAAGAAGTCCATGACCTTTTTCAAAAAGTTACCTCCCCTGAATTTTTTTATTGAAAATTGGTGTAATTTTTTAAAAAATCTGCTTGCATATATAATTTTAAAAATTAGATGGTTAAATTTCGGAAAAGAAAAAGCAGCCGTTGCATCAAAACTTTGAATGATCTAAAATATCATGATGTCCGATTTTCATTTTCTCTTCTAGTTTTTGAGATCTTAACGGGACGGACAGACGGACAGACAGGCCACACAAAACTAATACCGTCTTTTCCCCTATAGAAGGCCTCTAAAATGTGAACTGAAGTTGTGAAGCAAATTTAAGCCTGCAGCTTTAATAAAACTCCAATATTTCTGTAAGGTTGTCTTTGCCGGAAGTGGTTAATGGATATAAGACTCCACCATACCTATAAAAGCTTTCCATTGACAACCAGTCCAACTCCTAGATTGCACAGGCTACATCGCACTAGTTAACGTTGATATCTATAAATGTGATACACACATTTTGTGTGTGTTATATTATGGCCTGCGAAAAAAATTCGTTGTAGTATTTGGCCCGCTACTTAAAAAGTTTGCCTGTCACTTCTAGACTAAAAGACTTTGGATTTTGACTTGAAGACAATATATAGGCCTACAGATGATGTTCGAATATAACTTGCCACTCAAAGATATCTGAAAAGTTTCAGCATACGGATATGGATATATAGTCCATTCGAAGAATTTAAGTCTGTAGACATCAAGAATTTATTAAAGTGAAGACGTGACGCTTCCAAAGGCTTAATTAGCTTTTCCTGCGAATCCCAAAAGGCGAGAAATGTCTGAGAAAGTGGACGCCCTTATTATTATTTTCCTTCATACTCTTCTCAACAAGATCACAAGTACCACCTTCACTTTCACTTACCCCTTAGGTTGCTGGGGCACCACACAAGATCTGTTGGGCGTCTTTCTCCATTCCTTTCTTTGTATTTTGCCTTTGATAGAATCTCAATATCTTTCAATGACAGGACATTCTATTCTTTTATGTTGCATTCCCATCGCTTTCTCTGCCACTTCTTCTTTTGTCCTGATACTGTTTCCTGATGGAAGGTTTTTGCGAGCCAATTTAAAGATGGATTCAATTAGTGGTGGAGGTTATCGCCGAAAATTGAAAACCAATATAAGAGTCCAGCAGAGCTCACAATTAGTCATCGCTTGTTTGCGAGTAGGGAATATATTGTAATAACTTAAGTGAGGCAACTCAACGAGACATTGACGTTTATTTACATGGAGACATGACAAACACAAAGGGCATCTGCCTTCAGTACAGCATCTCCATATTGGCTCTCTACTTGGGCGGAAATCGTTAGTCTCTTATGTCAACATCCGACTTGTCTGGTCACTGATAGTGCGCACCTTCTTTCTGCACTATCTTGGATGGCGGTGCGCATTGCAAAGTCATAACATTGCCCCCGTCTTAGCACTTTTCGTCCCGAAAAGAAACACTGCAGCCGAGGTTTGACAGTTCAGGTGGAGGTCGATCAGTGGGAACCACAGACGGTAGGGTGTCTGTTGCCCACAAAGCCATCTGCACAGTTTTCCGCGGCCGTCGCTTTCTCTTCTGCCAGTTGGCCAGTCTATGCTTAAGACGATATCGTGGTCGCTGCTTCGACTTAATGACGGTAGTCTCTGATGCCAGCCACTTAACACAAATGGAGGTTGTGGCGATCACTGTAGATTCCAGGGTTGTTGTTCCAAGACGCTGAGTCAGCGGACCTTTTCCATGGATGTCTCGTGACACAGTTGTAGGCCCACTGGTAGCCATGGTTTCAGGCACATAGTCTTTCTCAGCCTCATCTGTAAGGTATGCCCATGAAGCATCCTTGTAATGTTCATCCACCGCTACATCAGGTTTCGCTGGAATTAATTCACAACCGTTCAAGTCACTCTCACTGATGTGGGCAGAAGTACACATTTCTGTCAAGTTCAGATCTTGTAGCTGGGTTTCTTGGCATGTGCACTGTCCCCGCAGGACGCCGCATATACAGTTCAAGTCAATCGCCTGGATGCAGCTGCCTAGCATCGAATTCTTTCTTATGCAGCTGCCAAAGTCCAATTCGTTGTTTCTGTCTCGGCCATTGTTGGGGCCCGTATTCGTAATTTCACCCAACGACATCCAAGGCAAGGAATCAGAAACGGTCTTCTGGCTTTCATGGTTTGAATTCTCGCCAAAGGTACTGACAGATAAACAGAGGTCTTTAAGGTCCACAGCAGAAAGCTTGGACGCAGACCCAACGTTGTCTTGATCTGTCCGGCTCACCGAGATACTGGTAACAGGTGCAACAGGAACAAACACTTCAGGCACATAACAGACTTCTCTTGTTTCTTCATTTGTTTCTTTCCACTTCTGACACCAATTGTAATAACTTAAGTGAGGAAACTCAACGAGACATTGACGTTTATTTACATGGAGACATGACAAACACAAAGGGCATCTGCCTTCAGTATGGCATCTCCATATTGGCTCTCTACTTGGGCGGAAATCGTTAGTCTCTTATGTCAACATCCGACTTGTCTGGTCACTGATAGTGCGCACCTTCTTTCTGCACTATATTGGATGGCGGTGCGCATTGCAAAGTCATAACAATATCAATGACAGCAGCGCTTACGATTTAATTAAACAAGAAGGGAGAAAAGGGAGAGAATATAGGCCTATAATACATTCGTTTTCTCTCAAAGCAAAACCTGATCGCCATTGATATTACAAACAAGTTGTTGAAGAATTGGAAGGACAAAATCGAGGCAATTTCTTGGAGCTAGATCTAGGCCCGTATGGTGATATTAGACTACTATCCAAGTACTGTCAACATGTTCAAACGTTATATAAACTCATGGAGACATAATATTCTACTAAATCTGAGGCAGGCAGATTGTTATATATGGTAGCAACGTATTCTTTTAATTTTCTAAATTTTAGGTTTTGACCCCTATTTTTACTGAATCGAAGTTAATCTTGACAGTGCTCCTAATATGACAGTGACAAAAACGAAATTCGCCAGGAGCATTATATACAGCTATTTCAACTGGTTTGTCACACAGCGAGAGACAGAGAGGAATAGAGAAAGACGGTCTTGTATGGTGCCCCGGTACGGTTCAACAGACTAACGGAAGGTGGAGGTGTGAATACTCGAAAAACACATTTGTTGGTTGTAAAGTCATTTTGCAGTTTTACTTAGCTCTTTTTGGAGGGCATTGTGAGAAGCTGCCGCATCGGGCATCATATACCCCGCTACGCCACACTAGATCAATATATACAATCTCATCATTTTTGTTTCGCGCATCAGTATGAATAGTTGTAGACCATTTCACAAAAACGGAATAATAATTATACACAGTTCTAGTCTTCCGGTTATGCATGTTTTGTTTTCGTATTACTGAAGATCTATAAATCTAAATTAGAGATTTAGTTTAGACTTTAATAGTCTAATAAAGTAATATCTAGTCTAGATCTTACACTTCGATTATATTTTATTTACACCCAGACTCAAGGGTAATTAAAAATTTTTCTGATTTATACTAGATCTGGATAAGATCTCTAGTTCTAGAATCTAGATAGATACTATGATAGCTTATTAAACTTATTAATATTATCATTATTATTATGATATAATTTCATTATGATGGCTTATACTTATAATGCCTTGCCTTATTATATAATAATAAGTTATATTTTTAATTTTATAATAAAATAATAATAATTATAATAACATCATTACATGATCATAGTATTCATACTAATCATAGAGATGATAAATAATGTGTATTATATTAATTATTAATGATATTGACAGTGACACCAGTGGCAGGGGTCATACTAGTCAGTAACTAGTCATAGTCATAATAATGATAATAGACTAGTCATAGTGGTCATGATTATATATATAATTTATAATCAATAATGTAAATGTTAAATGAAATTAAATGATGATTATCATGATAATGATAATATTTATATTGACATTGATAATCAATAATGATGATACATACTCTCTCTCTCTCTCTCTCTGCCATAATGTCATATAAATATAATATATATATTTAAATATATATATATATATATATATATATATATATATATATATATATATATTATAATATATATATTTATATATTATAATTATAAAGTATTTATTTATATACCTATACAATTTGTAGAAAGACAGAAATACAGAAATAAATCTATTCTATATAGATTATAGATCTATGAATAAATTATTATAATTTAATAAACATGACATTTTCAACTACATCACAACTTCATGTATTCTCTCTAGTCCTAGACTCTCTAATTCACATCCATGGACCCTCTTCTTGTTTGGATGTTCGTTTTGTTGCACCATTAACCCCCCCCCCCCAACCCATAGATGCTTATAATTTTTTCATATAGGACTCTTTCTTCCTTTCCCCCACTGCCTGTTCAATAGGTTGTGACACTACACGCTTAGTGTAAACCTCACTCTCCTCGCCACCAGCTCACCTGGCGTGATGTCCTGCAGTAGGCATGGTCTCTGGCTGCAAATTAACTGCCCGCACATTTTTTATTTCATTCATAAATTATATATTCTAGAACCTCGATCATTGAACAAAGTATAGATTTATTATTCCCAATAATATTTCTTATTACGATTTTGTTGTGTCCAAGGAAGGAGAATGAGTTAAATTCATTATTATTCGCTTGGACATCTCCTTTTTTTAATTTTCTTTAACAGCTAACAGTGTGATTGGAATGTCTTTCTAAAGCCATCAGCCTACGATCAAACAGGCTCATAATATAGCTCTCATCCCTTATATGGATGTGAATTGCCGGGTTAAAACAATAGCTTTACATACATGGTTATCAAGAATCTAAAAAACTGCCATCTGCTTTGGAAAAATGGAACAAAAATACCGGAACTATCTAAATTGGACATGCGCAGTCCCGAAACGTCAATTTTTGCTCCAAATATAAAAACAAATGAATTACAAACAAAATAGCGACGCGTTCAGCAAAGGAGAATTGGATGGAGTGTCCCAAATATAAGAGCTTACTCGAGACCTAGATCTATTTATTAATTTTACTAGACTAAAGTTAAAAGTAGGCTTAGTAGGACACTAGAATTCACTAGAGCATTTCTAGAGTTCTAGATCTAGTTCTAAGACCTGATTTAGATTAGATCTAGATGATAATTTTTTTAGTTGATCTTGAGTAGACATTTAAAGGCATCTAATGATCTAGTTTAAAAAAAATCTAGACTCAGAGTCTCAGTCTGACTTGCTTGAGTCAGACTCAGAGTGACTCTGTTGGAATCAGTGACTGACTCTGAGCTATCTTTATTATTTACAGAGTTAACCTCAAGATCTATAAAGTCTGGATCTAGACCTCTATAATCACACTGCAATACTAATGTTTAAATATTTGTTTGAAAAATAAAAGCTCTCTGTGTTTGTGCATAAAATTATACATATATAGACATAGAAATTTGTATTCACAAGTTGAAAGTAGTATAGTTGGCATAGGTAATCCTTATATTTTTTTACTTAAAAAAAAAATATTTTTTATTCAGAAATGAGTCCAGGGACTCGTTCTCGTTCACGAAGTCCTCTTAAAATGGAAAGCAAGAAAGAAAGTGAAGACTCCAAAAAGAAAGATTCCAGGAGAGAGAGATCAAGATCTAAAGAACGGAACTCCAACAAGACTAAATCTAGACATCGATCAAAAAGCAGGGAAAGGTAGCAATATAAATAGATTTATATGATTGATAACTTCATAATCCGACATGTTCATTTAAGATTTTAAAATTTAGAATGTGATTGAGAAGAAAAGGCTATAATATAAGATTTTTATTTTAAAGTAAGATCTCAGCTAGCTCATTCCTAACACTATATTTCACTAACACAAGTTGGTTAATTAAAAACATGTATTTATTTATGGTTCTCATAATAATTTTATGATTTTAAAAGTGAACTAAGTTTAAATTGTAGAGTAAATTTTAAAGAAAAATTGATGCTTTATCAGTGTAAGTCTCATATGTTTATTTAATTAAATTCATTCACGCTTAACTGAAATTCACAAAGAAACAAACTTTTGTGTATATAAATGTGATAAAAAATATTAAGAGCATTTCCTATATTTTTGCATGGTTCTTTGATAGTCCTTTGATAACCAAGCAGTAACTCTTGGGTTGTTTGAGTCGATTATGACATATTAAATAATTACTATTCATGGTAATTAACAATGCTAACCTAATTATAATTATTTTATATTGCAGTTAAATTTTATATAAAAAAAAGTTTTGTGCTTTCAACAAGTTCATCACTATGTTACAATTATAGAAAATCTCAATCAGTTAATTTAATGTTA
This sequence comes from Biomphalaria glabrata, assembly GCF_947242115.1. NCBI lineage: Eukaryota > Metazoa > Mollusca > Gastropoda > Planorbidae > Biomphalaria > Biomphalaria glabrata. The sequence goes on along the minus strand of NC_074711.1, from coordinate 32,616,448 downwards.
CATATTTTTAAAACATCAGTAAGTTTTTCTCATTATAGACTAATCTATTTATGATTATTTTTTACATTTGCAGAAAACGCAGTCGTAGTAAAGAGCGGAAAAGGAACAGGAGTACAAGTAAGGAAAGGGAGAGAAGCAAGAGAAAACGCTCTCGTTCTCCAAAATTAAAAGATGGCAAAAAGTAATTATTTTGTCTATTTAACAAATGGTGCTTTTCTAATGTAGTCAAAACTTCTACACCACCAGCCTCTTTCAGCTTAGAATTTATTTAACATAGCGTAAAATATCACAGCCTAAGAAATATGAGTTGAGATGCAGACTTAAATCATTAGGGAACACAATTTTAGTAATTGAAAAATATCAAAATAAAAAAATAAGAACACATCCAGTTGTGCTACCTGTTAGCTCAAATCATAGATCACAGAAGTAGAGAAGTAAAAAGTAATAATTTAGTCAAAGCTCTTCACTTCCAATATTCAACAACAAGTCACAGAAAATTTCTTTTTCATTTAATTGACGCAGATACATGTTTTTAAAGGAAAGTAAAATTAAATCTAAACATAAGAAACTTCCTGACATTTTTGGCTGCATGAAAATGCAATTGAAAAAGAAATTATAAGAGGACATTTTGTTTCAATATTACTATTATTATTTTTAATCCATAAACACAAAACTTGTATACAAAAAAAAAGAATAAAATTGTTAGAAATGCATTATTTTCATCATAACTAAAAAATAAGTTTATTTTATTTAATTTTTTTTTTAATGCTATGCTAGAGTTGAAAGTACTAGTCATATCGAGTCTCTTCTTGTAATTTCTCAATAAAATATTTCAATTAATTTTCATTGTCTTCTAGTTATAAGTAACAGTAACAACTCTTAGGCAAAGTGTAGATTTTGTGATTGCTTTATTATTGATGATGGTATAACCAAAGTGGTTTTTTATTACACTAGTCTTAAATCTTTTTATAAAAAAACTCTATCAGCCTTGTCAGACCTCAACATTTGTTCTAAAAAATTGTCTAATTATTTAAAATTACTGAGTTGCTCGCCTGTCACATAGACTTTTGGTATTTCTATGAGATTAGCACTGATTTGTATCTTAGCCTTGTAGTAGACAATACATCATGCAACACTTTCATTAGAACTAGTTTTTACCATCGATAAAGAAAAAAGTAAAGATCTATTTAATGTAAATGTTTTGTGTCACTAAAATTCTAAAAAAATTGATTTCTCATACCTCTGCCTGTTTTTCAGCTATATTTTTTTCATTTTCTTATGTTACACATGTTATTTTAGGAGGCAATGCTTTATTCAAATTGTTATGTTAAAATAACATTCTGCAGAATTTCATCATGTCAACTTAGGTAAATGTTTGCATTGTATGAATTTATATATAAATTATAATTTTTTTTTCTGTGCAGAGATCCTGCTGAAGAAGCTGAAGAATTTAACAAAGACAAAAGAACAGAGAAAAAGGTACCTTTATCTTTAGAAGAGCTACTAACCAAGAAAAAGGCAGAAGAAGCAGCCCTTAGTAAGGTAATTGTGCGGAATTTTTATTTGTAAATCTATTAGTGATATATGTCAGTTGTATCTATGTTTTATATTTAGATGTCCTGACTATGAATATAATAATAATAATAATAATTTTATTTATAAAGCGCTGTTAACAAACAAAATGTAGGCTCAAGGCGCTGTAATAACATTACAAACACGACAGCTAAAATGACAAAGTAATCTAAAAAAGTTTTAGGCAGATAAGTCTTAATGTTCTTCTTAAAAGTGGTGTAGCATATTGTCTGTCTAAAATCAATGGGGAGTGAGTTCCATACTTTTGGTCCGTGCACTGAAATAGCATGCATACCGTAGCTTTTGAGGGAGAAACGTGGCACCACTAAAAGCATTGAGTCCATTGAGCGCAGTGCTCTCTGTGGGACATATGGAGTAATCAGTTTGCTAAGGTACAAGGGCATCTCATTGTTATATATACACTGATGACAAAGTGTGGCGACCTTGTAACTGATTCTCGCTTTCACAGTAAGCCAGTGGAGCGAGCGTAGTAGCAGAATCTCGTCTTGTTTTTCTAAGGACTATTCGTGCGGCGTTGTTCTGAATACGTTGCAGCTTGGCTATTTTGTCATCGGGTATACCTGCTAGCACGGCGTTGTAGTAGTCAAGGCGGGAGAGTATGAATGCCACAGCTTGCGTTTTTGTTGACTCCGTTGTTAAATATGGTCAGATCTGGCCTAATCTGTGCAGCTGCAGATAAAGACCCTTGCAAAGCTGACTTATGTGTGGGTCGAAAGATAGTGTTGTGTCGAAGAAAAACTCCAAGATTCCACACTACATGAACATAAGGAACCTGGCAGATAAATATGAGATAAATATGTTGGAGTTTCAGTTTTAGTTATACTGAGCAGTGTTATTCTTTCATAATCTTATAACTCTGATTACTTTTTCCTCTTCACAATAGTAAAAAGCAAACTGTATGTATATAAGTGCATACATAAAATGCATAGATAACATATGTAGATTCTTTGGGGAAAGAAAATTAGTTAATTAAATGTTAATTCACTTCTGAAATATTTTTTTATCAGCCCAAATTTTTAACCAAAGAAGAGCGTATTGCTGAGGCTTTAAGGAAGCGCCAAGAAGCTGCTGATGAAGCCAGAAGAAAAATGGAGGAAGAAAGAAACAAGCAGCTAGAGTTTTTAAAAACTGCGAAAGAGTTTTCTGGTAGATAAATTTTGTTGTTTTTAGCTACAAAGAGATAGTTATGGTCACTCATTGTTGCACAGTCTCTATTTTATTTTAAAAGATCTGTCTTTTCCATTTTTATGCAGTGGTTCAATCAAGTACTTTAATTTTTAAACTAAGTGAAGGATTTTTTTTTTTATAAGATTTCAACATTTTTGTCATCAGTCAACATTCTTACATTCTTTATATAAACCTTAAAATAATGGGAGGAAAGTTTAACTAATTTGAAGTCTTACTATAAGCTTACTAAATAATATTTCATGCTTTAAGTCATACAAATTTACTCTGCAGTTTTACATCTCATAAGTTAAATTATAAACAATTATATATTGTAAGCTGAAGTAAAATGACTTATTTCATATAATTTTTAATTTGAAAAAGAACAATTTATGTCAGTTAATTTTAATATTTTTGTTTGAACACTTCATTTTCATTTGTAACATTAAATAAGCCATTTAATCCAGTGCTATAAACAAGACAAACTAAGTATTGGTTCCTAGATCAGGTAGAGTTTGTCTTTCAAAGGGATATCCTGGGGCTGGGTTGTCTTTTTCAGGGGTACCTTGGGGCCAGTGTCTCAACCAGACTTCCTAATAAAATAAACTAGCTTAAAGAATATGATCAGCATGTAAACAATCATTTAATTTTCTAAAAATAAAAGGGCAAATTAATTTCCTCCTTGAATTGACTATATTTTTTAACTTATAGATGATCGTGACAGAGGTGAGAGAGATATGTATCGAGAAAGAGAACGAAGAGACAGACAAATGCGAAGAGAAAAAGAAAGAGAAGATGTTCCTGGAGAAGATAAGAGTAAAGTGAAAGAAGTGAAGGAGAAAGACAAAGACAAAGAATCTGAAGCAATCAGAGTAAATCATTCTGATGTCCTTATATTAAATGAAAGACAGATGTATACATTAATTATATTAATTATGATTATATTAAACTGACTAGCAAAAGCATTATTTGGGATTTATTTCTCCTTTATCATAATTAGCTGAAAAGTTATGCTAAATGTACAAGAAGTCTTTTTTTTTCCTTAAGGAAAGATACCTGGGAATTATCAAAAAGCGCAAGAGGATAAGACGTCTGAATGATAGGAAGTTTGTGTTTGACTGGGATGCTGGTGATGACACTTCAAATGACTATAACCAGCTTTACAAAGAGAAACATCAGGTCCAGTTTTTCGGTCGAGGCAATATTGCTGGGATTGACATAAAGGTTGGTGTCAGAATTAACAAGAATGTTTCTTTTTGACATTTGCTCTGATTCAATAATGAGAAAAGTGATTTTAAAATGTCATTTTTGAATCTATTTTCTCATAATTCTTTCCCAGATATATTATTGTGGAAAAAAACAATTTCTACAAGTTTTAATATAATAATAATAATAATAAGGCTTGTTTTTGAGTCTGAAGATAAATGAGGAATGCAGTATTTCCCATGGCTACGCAGCCTAGGCTGTGACCTACATATTTTGCCACATCCAGGGCAAGTGTTAATATAATGATTTTGCTAATGTGCAAAATGATTACTTCCATCTAAATTATATTAATTTTGAAGACTAGTTTTAAAAATAACTTATTGGTTATTTCAATATAAATATACTTTTCTTTTTTTTTTTCTTATAAGGCTCAAAAGAAAGATCAGTCTAAGTTTTATGGAGATCTCATGGAAAAACGAAGAACAGAGGCAGAGAAAGATCAGGAAAAGTAATGTTAAATTACAAAAATTACATTGATATCTCAATTGTTGTGTTAAAAAAAAAAATTTCTTTGTTTTCTTTTAAGGAAATTTAAAAAGGAATAAATTATGAGCACTGTCTGCATTTTTACATCTTAATTGATTTTTCTGGTTCTTCATTTTCTAAGGAAACGATTAAAAGGTGTGGCTTCTAGGGAAGCCAAACAACGCTGGGATGATCGTCACTGGTCAGAGAAACCTCTTGAGGACATGGTTGAGAGAGATTGGCGTATTTTCAAAGAAGATTTCAACATTAGTTGCAAAGGTGGTAGAATTCCTAATCCAATAAGGTTCTGGAAAGAAGCAGATCTTCCTAAAGAATTGTTGGATATAATTGATGAAATTGGATATAAGGTATGATTTAAAGAAATAATTATATGGCTAAATTGTATACATAGAATTTTTTTTATTGCAGCTACACTTCTTTGCTCTACATGTCCCATTCTTTGGCTGCTGTTTTCTTGATTAGTTTCCTTTATCACTGGCTTGTTTTCTACCATCAAATATAATCCAATCTCACCTTGTCTGATGCATGCACATTGTTTTTAAAGCTTGTTTCTTTATTTTGTACCTGGTATAGTACTGTACATAAAGTTGTTAGTGATTAAAGTGACACTAAACCATAACACCTCATTAAAATATTTCCTCTATGGTCAGGAGATCAATATGAAGGTTAATTGGCTATGATCTAGTTTTTTTTCAAATACCAACATTTGCAATCTGGTTGTTATTGACAAATTATCCTGGAGCTTCTCATCTTTCATGGTTTGAACTTTTTATTTCAACTATGGCTCACAGATCTGTGGACATGACAAAAAAGTCTAATAAACACACTTAAAAGGCCTTTATTTTTTACAACTTATATTCATCTCTGTGAACAGTTCTTTGGTCTGAGCTGCTCAAATTTGAACCTCTCATGTGAAATTTTATAATTATCTGAGTTCACCTCTAACTTTGAAAATATAGTGAAGATATTGACGCATTTAGTTTGTGTATGTGTATTTTTATTTTTTAGATGATTTAAATGCCCTCTGGTTGATGCACCATACATCTAATAGACATTTGGTTTTTTATTAACAAATTTCGATAAACATAAAATTGATGGCAAATAAAAGGCAAAATTAGATATATATATCCTTCATTTTTTAAATATTTTTTTTAGGCTTAAATTGAGATTAATATTAAAATAAAAAGACTAAATCTGTTATTATAAAAGCTTTCACATCAAATTAACTCATTCCATTTTTTAAATATTGTTTGCTTGTTGTTTTTTTTAACAAGGAACCCACACCTATTCAAAGACAAGCTATTCCTATAGGTCTTCAGAATCGAGATATTATTGGTGTAGCTGAAACTGGCAGTGGTAAAACTGCAGCTTTTCTTATACCCTTGTTGAAATGGATTATGGGACTTCCCAAAATAGAAAGGTATGACTAGAAACATTTGAATTAAGTCTTCTTTTATATTCTAGCTTTTACACATACAATCTTGTATGATCTAATAAAATATCATATTTTGATAACAACAATTCTTTCTATAACAAGAATGGAAGATGCTGACCAAGGTCCATATGCCATTATTCTTGCACCCACTCGTGAGTTGGCACAGCAGATTGAAGAAGAGTCCATTAAGTTTGGTAAAAATTTGGGCATCCGAACAGTATCAATCATTGGTGGTATATCTCGTGAAGAGCAAGGTTTCAAGTTGAGACAAGGCTGCGAGGTAAGCATTTCAGAATTAGACAATAGACACAATCAATTTATCTTGAGATAGGTAGCAATGAAATCTAACACTTTTTATGGTGAGACTTCTTTCTGCTTAATAAAAACCAAGCACTTTATAAAAGTAAAATTCATGGCATTGTATGATGTACTAGATTAACAAGAAAAGAGCTGGCTGTCTAAGGGTGGCTGCCGGGTCATGCAATATGTGCGCTGGACTGTTGTTCTGACTTGTCAATGGTTCCGGGTTCTTACCCCGCCTGCTGCCATTCCCCATTGTCCTGCGGGAGGTTTGGACTAGAAAGTAAATAATTGTAAATAATTTTCAACTCTATAGGATCATCCGAAATGTAAAACAAACATTTTTACCAGAGCCTGTTAGTAAAAGGTGTCCTTGTCTCTGAAAGTACTGTCATTGTTTTAAAATTACATTTGAAATGTATAGTTATGTCTATTAAAATATTTACTATTGAAATGTCTATTTTAATGTTCTCTATTGCAATTTCAATTATAATTTTTCAGATAGTCATTGCCACTCCTGGTAGGCTTATTGATGTGTTAGAGAACAGATATTTAGTTCTCAATCAATGTACATATGTTGTTATGGATGAGGCTGACAGAATGATTGACATGGGCTTTGAGCCAGAAGTGCGCAAAATTCTTGAATACCTGCCTGTAACCAATGAAAAACCAGATACTGAAGAAGCTGAAGATGACGCGTTCACTCTGAAAAATTTTAATACTAAGAAAAAATACAGACAGGTATAGTTTTAATCTTTGTTATGTAAAAATAAATATGTTATGATTTGTATCTACCTTTTACAAAGTAAAAAAAACTTTGACTTGAATAACATACAAAATAAAAAAAAACATTTTCAGACTGTCATGTTTACTGCAACTATGCCACCAACAATTGAGAGACTAGCCAGAACATTTTTGAGGCGACCTACTGTTGTATACATTGGTAATATTGGTAAACCTGTTGATAGAGTGGAACAAATCGTCTACATGGTGTCTGAAAATGAGAAGAGGTCAGTCATTATGTGCACAAATAATTTGCTTAAAGAATGACTCATGTTTGTCATATAATTTTTTTAAATTGACACTGTATTAAAATGTTTTTTTTCCTTATTTTATTCAGGTTGCAATAGTAATACATTTGTCCACTTTTTTTTTTTCTCTTTGTTTTCAGGAAGAAACTTCTTGATGTTCTCAATAAAGGAATTGATCCACCAATCATCATTTTTGTCAACCAGAAGAAAGGAGCAGATGTGCTGGCGAAATCTTTGGAAAAAATGGGGGTAATTAATTTTCAAAAATGCCTTTTTTTTTGTATCTAAGTGATCATTATTGTTCTATTTCATAAATGTTCTATTATCTATCATAATTTAGTCTATCACTTTTTCTAAGAAAAAGGCCTAACTATTTTTCTTTGGTCTCAGAATTCCAATTTTTAAATGTACTTTAGATATCTAAATATGGATGTTTGTTTTACAGCACAATGCCTGTACACTTCACGGTGGCAAAGGACAAGAGCAGAGAGAGTTTGCCCTGGCCAGTCTTAAGGGTGGCTCTAAAGAGATTCTTGTGGCTACTGATGTTGCTGGTCGTGGTATTGATATCAAGGATGTCTCTATGGTCATCAACTATGATATGGCAAGAAATATTGAAGGTAGTATTGTCAAAATGCTTTCCTTAATAAAATTTTAGTATTCATATACCTAATTACTTTATTCTTGTGTTAAGTAAAGATTTTTTTTTATTAAAAAAAAAATTTAATGTTCATAGTTTCCAGCTAGCTCATTTTATTCCTGGTTCATGAGTTATTGTTTATATTAATTTGTTAGCTCAAAATGGGAACTACTGCTTTAGTTATTTACTCAGCCCATATCTTATGTCAGAGAAATATCTAAAAAATACACTGGTATGACAAAATAGAAAACACCAAACTGGGAGATTGGTGGGCAGAGAAATATAGAGGTGCAGATTTTAGAAAGTAGAGATGGATTTGCCACACCTTAGAAAAGATACCAACAACAGAGCTAGATAGGCTTTAGAGTGGAACCTCCAAGGGACGAGACGCAGAGTAAAAGATACCAACAACAGAGCTAGATAGGCTTTAGAGTGGAACCTCCATGGCATGAGACGCAGAGGAAAAGAACATGGCGTTACAGTGTACTAGATGAAGCCAAAAGGACAGGAAAGAGCTTGGAAGCCTTTAAAAAACTATCAACAGACCGTGGAGAGTGGCATGTTTTAACTGAGGCCCTGTGTTCCATGAGGAATGCAAAGAAAAGATGATATCTTTCTAAGTAACAATATCAACCAATTCCCTTTGTTATTGCAACACACTTCACAATTTGTTATATTTCACACCCTCTTAACTTTATTCCACTATATTGCAGATCTAATCATACATTTTTGGGGGGGATGTATTTATTATTGCATGCTATAGTTGATCTCAATTTTTTTTTCTCTACAGACTATACTCATCGTATTGGTAGAACAGGCAGAGCAGGAAAAGCTGGTGTGGCAATCACCTTCATCACCAAAGATGACAGTGCCACATTTTATGATCTCAAGCAGGTGCTGTTGCAGAGCTCAGCATCTTCCTGTCCCCCTGAACTGGCCAACCATCCTGAAGCCCAACACAAGCCTGGAACTGTTGTGCAAAAGAAAAGAAAGGATGAAAAAGTCTACATCAATTAATTTTCTTAGTCAATTGGGTCATGATCTGTTGTTGTTAAAAATGTCATTGTATTCTTTTTATAATTGTTGATAATTTTCAAATTGTTAGGGTGCAAAGGATTTATCAAAGTTGATAATAGATGTTTTTTTTTTAATTTAAATTATTGTTTACTGTTGTTGACTAGAATCTTTTTGATACTTGGATACTATACAAATTTGTTTAATAAAAATAGTGGTATTCAAGGAGATAAGTCAAAACAAATGAAAATAATCTTTGGATACAGAAGTCTGTTGTTTGTTGTTTTTTTTTTATTTACAAATATTTCTGAATTATTTTTAACTGTTTCATTGCAAAAGTCTGTACATAAATTCCTGCTAAAAAAATCTTTTAAAGGAAATAAAACAAATTTGATTATAAAACCCTACTAATATTGCTCGATTACTTATTTGATTTCAATACTGGGGGTCCTAGGGTTACTGCATTGATCCATGCCTAGACCATTTTGTAAATTGATTTTCAGTGCAAGTCGAAACATGCATACATACTGTATGTAATATTGTAAGCATTTATCCTATCCTAACACAGTATCCTGCATAATTATCAAAACGCGTTAAGAAATATGAAATACGCTTAGTAATGAACTAAAACACTACATACAAAAACCTACAAACGTACTGTGTTCAGAAGATTTGGAAAGATGCAAATTCTTTTGTGCTGAATAATATTTTTATAGATCCGGAATGCAAAAAAATCATAATTCTGGACTTGCATAATCCAAGGACCTCCTTTACTTTAATTGATGCTTATAGTAAGATTTCCATTGTACGGATGTTTTTGTTTTTTTTGTTTATTAAGTCGGCATACAAACATTTATTTGTACCTAAAATAATTCGAAAAAAAAAGTAATAAACTTTTACATTGTAAAATTATCTCTTGTTACTAATTTTATCATTGTCAAAAAAAAAAGTACCAGTTCAATTAATCTTTAAGCTGTTGGTCTGGTACCGGTATTAATAAACTACTGCAACTCATTAACAATGACAATAAACTAAAAAGGTAAAAAAGAAAATGCAATAACATTCACTGTTCTAGCAGCAACACAATTTTAAAACAGTATTCATTACAACATTGAAAAATCTGCTGGCCATGAGATAGGCCTAATCTCATTGAATAGTCAACAGATGAGCTTATTACAGGCTGTTATGCTAGAGATAAAAGACCTTTATAGAATGAATGGTTTGTAGACACAACATTACTCAGAGAAACAGTTTTTTAGACAAAAATTCAGTCTACATGTATATGTATCTCTGAAAAACTATAATCAGCTATTCAGTGTATAGAAGTAAAGTGTTAGTCTTTGTTTTTTTAGTCTAATACTAGAAAATTAAAGTTTTCTACATTCAAGCGAAGTGTAAATATGCACATGTGATTCCATCCACTTTGAGTAAACATTCTATATAGTAGAAGTTATTTCTCTATTTAAGCTGCAGAACTGTGGGGAAACTAGTCCAAACAATAAAGACTGACAGGGAAGGGGAGATGTCAAGGGTAGCTGGGGGGGGGGGGCAGGGTTAGATAGAATTAAGGGAGGAAATCTAATTCAGTCCCGACAGACAGAGTAGTGTCTGACATCTGCAATATACATATTTAAATTAAGAATATAGAACATTTTTGGTCAAGGCCATGTGTAATGAACTAAATGCATGCTCGTCAGCATTAAGTATTTTTAACTGTAACTAGTAATGACCAGCCATTCGCCTCACTAGTCAAATAATACAATAGGGCGAGAGAAGAGTCAATCGTATCAATACATTATGAAAAAAAAAAGCCTCTTAGTAAGTCTATTTTGTCCAATGATCGGACAGAACGCTATTTTAAATTTAGCATTAAGTCCGTTAATGAAAAAAAAAATAAACGCAGATATGAGAAGCTCTGATTCGAATAACAGATTTCTCTCAACCATGTAAATATACGAACTCTTATTTCTACTATTTAGGATTGTGTTTTTTTAACCAGAAGATATGAAGGAAATAATTGGATTGGTAGAAAGTATAAAATAACAGTTAAGGAAAGAATGAAAGCCGGACATTCTCACACTTTTTTTTTGACAATTGCCTGCTGGACAGAGGTAACCTTAGTTTTGCGTAACGAGACGGCACCTGAGATATAGTAATTCATAGCCTTAATATAAGGGTTAGTGATTAGTTGTTGTTTTTTTTATATTTTCTTGTTCAAAGAGGTCTACACAATCCACAGTTGCTAGAAACCGCTTGAGCGTCAAAATGGCGATGGAACCCTTGTGGGAAGATCGTGATGTCCGTTTTGACATTAGCTCTAGGTATAAATAAAACTGTCATATTAACAACTTCTTTTTTATCAGATCTAGATCTAGATAGTTAAGAGATTAAAATCAATTAAAAATTATTTAAATCATAATGATAAACGTTATTTTTGAAACTTACAAGAGAAGATCAAGATCATGAATGACTGTGTATGAACTTGGATGAAGATCCAAGATGCAAGTTCTCATCTACTCTAGTCACTCTACTGACTCTAGTGCAGTGTTTCTCAAACTTTTTTTCTGGCGGCACAGTAAAAAACTAAAAAAATTTTGCGGCACACCATGAAGAGCAACAGTTGTTTTATAATAAAAAGAAAAAATATTTAACCTGTTTTTAAGTATTACATTTAATGTGAAGGGTGTGCCTGTTTTTTTTTTAGAGCAAATGTGATCTAATCGAGTCTCCAGAGTTGACAAACATTGATTGCTTTTAAACTGATTGCAGGATACAATTGAAATCCAAAACACATCCAGGCTTTTCTCTGCAAAACTTGACTTTAGAAATGCATCGTTTTTTTAAATCAATGAGCTGCTCTGCTTCTTCAGTTGTCAGATTTGTAGCTTCATTGTTTCCAAATGGATAGCTGACCCATCCATATTATTTCCAACTGTTGGAAATGAATGCTGCAATGCTGTCAAAGTGTCCAGAATTTCGAGGGTGTTTTCTTTATTTGAAGCACATTCATTGTAAGTAGGAAAGCAGGACTCCTTTCGAGATCTTACTTTGCCTCAAAGACAATTTTTCACCAAATGACTTTCAGTTTTGAGAATGCAGTGATGATGGTTTTCTATGGTCCTTGAAGACTTAAATTCAATGAATTTAATTTGTCAAATAAATCAGAGAGAAATGTCACCTTAACCCACCAGAACTCGTCATGAATAGAAAATCCAAAGTCTTTTTTTTCAGCCTCCAAGAATGAAATCAGCTCAGCCTTGAGTTGGACGACACCTTTAACACGTTTCTCCTGGATAGCCAACGAACGTTGGTGTGTTACAGGAGACATTTGTAATCTGAATCCATTGCTTCACGAGCTGAGAGAAAAGTTGTGATGCAAGCGGTCGAGATTTGATGAAGTTTACAACTTCAATCACTTGATCCAGAACAAACATCAAATCTTTCGGCAAAGATTTAAAGGCAAGAGCTTCTCTGTGGATCATGCAGTGAACAACTAATACATTTGGATTTTCTTGAAGCATGGAAGGACAGCCTTCAGTGCAAACGCTGACACAGTTTTTCCACTGTAGTTTGAATAGCAAAATGTTTTCGTTCACCACTTTGAAAATATCTTCGCCTTTGGTCGTAGTTGGTAAGTCTTTGCAAAATAAGAATTCGTTGACACATTTTTCATCCATTATGAACCGAATAAAAGCTAGCAGCTGGGCTTTGCCGCTAACGTCAGTGGATTCATCAACTTGAAGAGACCACAGTAGAGACACTTCATTGTCAGTCACATCGAAGTGTTAGCAGATTTGATCTTGTAAATCTGACGATAAATCTTCAATTCTGCACGAGATAGTATCATTTGACAAAGGAACTTTTTGGTGGCATCGGGTCAAAGGATAGTTTCAACAACTATTGCTAAAGCTGGAGCCATGACTGATCCAGCCTCTCTGTGTGCTTTCTTGCGTTTTGCTAATAACTTTTCTGGAGCTTTAGGTAGTTCGTAAGTTTCTTAGCTTGTTTGTTTTGTTGAGCCCTGATGTTTTCCAAGTATTCCTTCGGTTGCGCTTTTACTGCTGGATGTTTTGTTCCCAAGTGTCTCTTCAATTTGCTTGGAACAAACGCCTCATTCGACAGAGTTGGATTGCAGATCTTATCTTATCTTATATAATACAGACGTTACTTCAAAAAAGAAGATGATTACGTCCTACGATCAGACAGAATGGCAATGGAGCATCTTCAGGTCCGAAGATATGAAACCATATCTGAAGTAATCTTCTTTGTACCTTCGTTTGGTTCCTAGCTTTTCATTTAACGCTTTCGAAGTTTCATTCTTGCTAACGTATTTCTCCATGGATAACAATGAATAACGCTTATTGATAATTTGTTATTATTGGCATACACATAAACAATCTACATGAAACACATCGCTTATTATTATCGTTACCAAATCAAGAACTGCTGTGCGTCTGCTAAGGCAGCCTACATTTGAGTCAATATATGTATAGTGGACAATTCCATAACCTGAAGAGCTAACAGCCCTTTCCGTCACTATGGAGCGATCCACTATTATTACTGGTCGTTGTAAGTGGGGATGTCATCGCAACGTAAAATAAACATTTAATAGTAGGCAGACCTGTGTAACGCTGCACGTGTGGTGTTCTGAAAACTCCCGCGGCACACCTGCAAATCTTTGGCGGCACACTAGTGTGCCGCGGCACACAGTTTGAGAAACACTGCTCAAGTGACTGATCTAGAATACTAAAAAACTAATACTAGGCTAGTATAAGAGTAGATAATCACCAAACGCTAGAATTGGCTAGAACAAATTTGTACTTGTTACTAGATGCTCCTTCTTCCCTAGTGCCATTAGAGAATGGAATGGGTTGCCTGAATCAGCATGGAAAACCAATGACTTAGTAGAGTTTAAGTCATTGATTAACATGATGTACGGCTAGATTGACACACAAAATGTGTAGTACTCAATTATCTTTTTTTAAGTAACGTCTGTAATATATATATATATATACCTAATAATCAATGAATATTCAAGTATTAGATAAGATAATATCATGAAGAAGTCTTACATTTTTTTGTTTTTCTAATACTGGATCTATTAATTCACTTTAACACTACTTGTGACTAATGGACCTCATTCACCAATTGTAAACAAACTACATTTAGTCACATGCTTCTCTATCTCTTCTATACAAACTACCATCAAATTTTAATCAACAACAGTTATCACATGACAGTTTTTTCATTGTTTTATCAATATTATCACTTGACCGTTCGTTTTGGTGAATGAGGTCCATTATACTAATTTAACTAATTTAATATACTACAGTAATAGTAATAGATCTAAGGGTTAGAGATTTAATAAATAGTCATTCATTCATTCACATAGATCTTGCAAGCACTAGATCTAGTAGTACCATAGAGATCTCCTTTAAAAAAAAAAGAGTGTCCTAAACTATTCAAGAGAGTGATCTACAGTCTAGGCCTATGTTATCAGTCTAGAATAGAAGTCCTGACATTGGTTGAAAATGACATTCTTTTTACAAGTATAATTATTCTATATGCTAATTAACTTAAACAAGATCCAAAAATTGCACTAAGCCATGAGATCCTATTGGTGTGTTCATCCTGGAGGCTTAAAATATTTTTAAAAAATTATGTGATCTTAGAACCCTTAAATTTATGTCTCCCTGATCTGAGATGAACTCCAATTGGTGGCAAGGCTGGAAGGATCAGTCCTCCCGTAGAGCCTTGGTGAGAAACTCTGCTGTTAGGCGTAGATATATGCGTCACTGTTTCCACCGACTCTCCACAATGTCGGCAACGGGCATCAAAATTTGGCCGAAACCGGGCAAAGTAAGCGCCAACAGGGCAGTGCCCCATTCTACACTGCGCAATGATAGATTGTTCCGGCCTTTTTAGCCTCCACCATGGATTGTCGCAGTCCAGGCGACGCAAATGCTGCCACACTCCACGGGCTTGTCTCCCTGATCAGAAACATCCAATGAACACCCAAAGTGTCCTTGGGTGTGATTTTTTGAACAAAAATATTGAAATAAATATGTTATGAAAATAATATGGCAGGGATGTCCAACGTAAGATATTATGTAACAAGCCCTTAAATCAGGAACTTTACTACAGATACTTAAATATCTAAGACTAAATACCAAAATAATAAAAATAAAAGGTAATCTGAGAGTTTAGCATTATTTCTTGCCTTACATTTATTTTTAAAGATAACCTCCCTCGACCCAAAATCTCCTAAATACCTATAGTTAGACAAAATTGGTTAAAAATATCTCTCATAGCCATGGCTAAAAAACTTAATTTACCAATGAAAATTGTTAAAAATTCCAAAAATTAACTTTTTTTTTAAAGATCTAATATTTATTAATATAAAGACCCCTAAACATCAAGTAATTTATGTGAATAAAATTGTCATTTTGAGACCAAGAAGAACATGGTATGGAATTAATTTTAAAATGTTTTCTTATATATCTTAACACCCTACTGTTAAGTACTAAAAAATTTTTGTTTTGTTCCAGCCAAATGAGGCTAAGGCCGGGAGAAAAGCTAATTGATCAGTTAGATGCTGTGGAAGATACAAAAGGAAACAATGGAGACAGGGGTACGTTTTATAATTTACCTAATAAACAAATATTTTAAAATATTTTATTTTTCATAGTGTATGTCTATATCACTAGTAGCTGGGTATAATTTTTGTAGAGTTAAATTACAGCAAAAAGAACCTAATATATGACTATGCTGTATTAAAATATAATTGACACACTATTCAGGGCTTGTAGACATTTTTAAAGGCTACAAATAGTTCTAGTTGAAGTGGCATACAGAATTTTCTTTTAAGAAAATCTTGAAAAAAATTTGATAGTTTCTTTTATAAGACAAAAAAAAAATTGTGTACCTTTTTTAACTGTTCTCTTTTTTCCAGGTCGATTGATGGTCACAAATCTCAGAGTACTCTGGCATTCTCTTGAAATCCCACGAGCAAATTTATGTGAGAAATATTAAATTACTTAACAATAATTTTTATTTTTAAAGAAAAGCTTTTATATATACATAGAGCGCAATAGCAGCCTTAAACTAAGATAATAATAAATAAAAATAATATATTTTACTACATAGTCTAAGCATAGAAATATTTTAGAATACATTTGAGACTTTTGCTACATATAGTTTTGAATAATTTTCTTTGATGTAGTAATAATTATTATATCAATGTCTCAGTCAATAAGATAAAACATTAACAATATTATTTGTTTAATTATTTTCTTAGCCATTGGTTTCAATTGTGTTATTTCAATAACTACAAGAACTGCTCAGTCTGTAAGTTTGAAAATAATTTTTTTTTGTCATTAAATAAATATATGTTTATATAAGAACTATTAAAATGCATTCTAAAAACATTTTTAAAAGTATATAATCAATCTTTGGTTATACCATGGAAGACTGGGTGAGTAGTATGTGCTCCGGTCATCATGACAGTTCCAGTTTTGAACCCTGCCCATTGCTATCCCTACATAATGATCTAGGATGTAATAATCTTCATTTCTAAAGGAACATCCAAAACATTATATTAAATAGAAACCAAAAAATCTTTTAAAAATCTATATTTATTAATTTTGAAAACAAAAATACAAATACTATATTTTTTCCATGTTGTATTCTGTAGAAATTACGTGGAACTGTGGAAGCTTTATACATTCTCTGTAAATGTGGCTCAACTCGCTTTGAATTCATTTTTACAAATTTGGTAAGTTATGAATTTTAGTTTGATTTTCCATAACATCTTTAAAGTTTTTTCTATTATTTTAAAACCTAAGTTCACTTGAAAATTCTTAAGGGACTTGCAATAGCTCTTCACAAAATAATTTGTCTTATCTGCTTAGGTCCCAGGATCTCCAAGATTGTTTAATTCTATCATGTCAGTGTACAGGTAACACTATTTTTTAATGTGATAATTTTAATGCTCATTCTTTATATTGATCGATTTCTTGATTTAAAGAAAAATTGATATAATGCTTTAGCAAAATTTGATTATCAATATAAATAAAAGAAATAAAAAAAAATATTTTTGCATAGTGCATAAATATTTAAAAAATAAAATATAGTTACCTTATATGATTTAGATTAATCTGTATGGTATATTGCATAGAGGTTAATTTCTTATTACCAATTTTTCCACATTTAGAGCTTATGATACTTCAAAACTTTATCGAGATTTAAAACTTCGTGGGGCTTTGATAAAAGACAAACAAGTTAGACTTCTACCACAAGAACAAGTGTATGATAAAGTGAATGGAGTCTGGAACTTATCAAGTGATCAGGTGGGATTGATTTTAAAACCTTCAGATTGACTGGACTCTTATATTGTTGTTTTCTGCCAATAACATTCAATAGTATCTTCCCAGTTTAACCAAAAGAAGAAAAAAATGTTGCATTATATTTCATTATTTTGTCTCTCCAGGGAAATCTAGGCACTTTCTACATCACAAATGTCAGACTTATGTGGCATGCTAATATCAATGAGTCTTTTAATGTCAGCATACCCTATTTACAAATGGTGAGTGCAAGATTACATTTTAGAATATTATAACTGAACAAGTTTATCTGTATTTGTTTTTCTTTAAATCTCTTTCTCTATTGAGATATTGAAAAGAAAAACAAATTTAAATATTTTTTACACTAATTTTCTAAATACTCATAGTTTAACAATATTTTGAAAAAAATCATATTGAAATGTATATACTGGTACTATCAAATTAATTGTTTGTTTATCATTGCTAGAAATCAGTAAAAATAAGAGATTCCAAGTTTGGTATAGCCCTTGTTGTAGAAACATCTCACAAAGTAAGTTCAAATGTCTAGATTCATTTAGAATGTAGTTTATTTAAAAATTCTTTTTTTAAACTCTTTCCCACACTCCATTTACATGGCCATTTTTATCAAATCAACACTCCCATCACGAATGATTCAAAACTCATTTGTTTCAGTTCCCTCTACTCCACCCTAGATATTATGAGTAGTTTCCCTTCATCTTTCTTTTTAACAATGTTTTGGTCAAGTAGGATGTATTTAAAACAGAATGTTTTAATTTTGTCTTTTTTTTAGAATGATTTTTTTAATAATAGTAATATTGAATAATAAAGTCAAAGTTTCTATTTAATATGTTTTTAAATGTGCTATTTATAATGTTTTGTGAACAAATAGATAATGGAAAATAATTCCATAGAGAAAGAGTTCGGAATGCAATCCTTGATTACAATTTCTGAAATTACTTTACAAAGTAGATTATTTCATCTTTCAACAAACATTCTTATTAGAAAAAGACATTAACCAACCAGTCGATGACCTCTGGAATTTCATTAAAAACCATCTTAAAAGCATTATAGAAAATCATATACCAACTAAATACACATCAAACAAAATAAATAAATGCTGGTTTAATAATAGACTAAAGAAGCTTTGTAAACAGAAGGAAAACCTATATAGAAAATTTAAAGAAACTAATGCAGAAAGAGTTTACAAAAAGTATATAAAAATTAAACACTTAACCCAAAAAGTAAGCAGACAGCTGCAGAGTGAATACATAAACAATGTAATATCTAAAGATAACAACAAAAACCTATGGTCATACATTAAGTCTAAGAAAATGGAAACAACAGGCATAGCGCCATTAAAAGATGAACATAACATAATACTTAATGATAATGAAACTAAAGCAAACATCCTAAACAAATACTTTGCATCAGCATTCTCAGCCCCAGGAGACAAAGACATATTACTGAATTTGAACCAAGTAGACAACATAGAAGATATAGTAGTACAAGAAAATGGAATTCAAAAACTATTAGCCAACACCAAACCAAATAAAGCGTCTGGACCTGATGGTATTCCAGCTAGATTACTCAAAGAACTAAGCAATGAGCTAGCCCCAGTGTTCAAAATACTCTTTCAGGCTTCACTTAACCAGGGCAGAGTACCAAAGGACTGGAAAGAAGCTAATGTGACCCCCCTATTTAAAAAAGGAGAAAAATCTGACCCAGGAAACTACAGACCAGTATCACTTACCAGCATCACATGTAAAATCCTAGAACACATAATATGTAGCAACATCATAAACCACTTAGACAAACATAATGTCCTAACACCATACCAACATGGCTTCAGGAAATATAGATCATGTGAAACACAACTAATAGGACTAATTGATGATTTTTCAAAAGGTTTAGATAATAGTGAACAAATAGATGCTATCTTACTAGATTTTTCTAAGGCTTTTGACAAAGTTCACCACCATAGTTTGCTTAACAAATTAAAATATTTCGGCATTAATGGTCCACTGCATCAGTGGATTAAAGATTTTCTGATAGGGAGAGAACAAACTGTAATAATAAATGGCTCTAAATCAACACCGATAACAGTAAACTCAGGTGTACCTCAAGGAACAGTCTTGGGTCCACTACTATTTTTAATTTACATAAATGATTTACCAAATTGCATTACTTCAGAAACAAAAGTCAGATTATTTGCAGACGATTGCATAATATATAGAACAATAAAAACAACACAAGACACAGATATTTTACAAAGAGAATTAGATGAATTACAGAAATGGGAATCAAATTGGAGCATGTCTTTCCACCCAGAAAAATGTCAGTTGTTAAGAGTAACAAAAAAACTAAAACAAATTAATTCCACTTATCTTATTCATGGCAAACCAGTAACACAGACTAAAAACGCAAAATACCTAGGTGTTATAATAAATGAAAAACTATCATGGAATCCACATATTGATGAAACTACAAAAAAATCAAACAAAGCATTAGGATTTATTAAAAGAAATTTCTATAAATCAAATAAGAACATAAAACTAAAATGTTATTTAACCTTGGTTAGGCCAATAATAGAATATGCATCCTCCGTTTGGGACCCCTCAACTCAAGAAAACATTAAGAAACTGGAACAGACACAAAATAGAGCAGTGAGATTCATAACAAACGAATATTCACATTTGACTAGAGTAACACCTTTAGTAAAATCACTAAATTTAGAAAGCCTTAAGGACAGAAGGCTCAAAAGTAAAGTAGCAATCATACATAAAACACTGAACCATAATCTTCAAATACAAAAACAAAATTTAATAAAATACTCTGAAAGACACAAAGATAAAGGCACATTCCTCGTCCCATATGCTAGGACAAATTTGTACAAATACTCCTTCTTCCCTAGTGCTATTAGAGCATGGAATGGGTTGCCTGAGCTAGCCAGGAAAACCAGTGACTTGGCAGAATTTAATTCATTGGTTAATATGCATGACATCATCTTCTTTTTTGAAGTAACGTCTGTATTATATAAAATAAGATAAGATTATACAAATTCCAGTTTTCTAAAGAATCTCCAAATTTTTTATTCTTAACTATTTAGAGTGGAGGCTATGTTCTTGGCTTTAGGATTGATCCTCAGGAGAAACTTCAATCCACAACCAAAATGATTCAGAATTTACATAGAGTCTACAGCGCTTGTCCAATATTTGGTGTGGAGTATGAAATTGATGATCAGGTATTTTAAAAACTGCTAAATGATTAATGTCATTTTAAGCTTTTTTTTCTTCCTTAACTATCTTGACCATTGATGGGTAGAGATTCTTGAAATAATATAGTTTTAGATTTAGACATTCTTAGTTTCTTTCAGATTTAAGTAAGTCTTGTTCTGAAAATTATTTTAATATTTAACACTTTCAGCTTTGGGTAAAAAATTATTGGTTCAGTTGTGGTTGAGTTTTTTTTTTCTATGTCAGTTTGATTAGTATTATGTCTCCAACCATCTTAATTTGCTTCAGCTGAAATAATTCTTTTGAACAGTTGTTTAGTAGTGACTTGAGTTTGTAGACTCTGGAAAAATGCCCTTAGAACTGATTAAAAATCCCTTGATTTTGGCTTGATATTCTAGCACTTTGTCTACATGTTTGGGATGATTCTTATGATTCTCAAGATAATTACAACGTAGCCCAAACTTCCTGCAGAATGACATCGGATGACTGCTTGCAGGGTTCAAAGCCAGTTCCTTCAAGACTAACAAATGACAGTCCATATACCACATGACCAGACAGCCCTACTACAACATAACATAAAATCATGTACTAATTATATCTACTTTTAAGTAATTTATTTGTTTTTCATTCAGCCTCAAGTGACTGAGTCAATGACACGCGCGCCAGTACAAGATGATGTGGAGGTTGAGTATGATGGACACACAGATGCATTTGCGGTAAAAATCTCAAACTTGTATTATATTATTATATTTTAGTAGTTGAATTAATATGAGTACCAAAAGAAGAGTACTGTAAGTAACATTTTAAAATATTATCTCACTTTTTTTGTTCATAGGCTTACTTTGCTGATGGAAACAAAGACCAAGACAAGGAAGCAGTGTACTCAGAAGAGCTGGGATTAGCCATTGAAAAACTAAAGGATGGTATTACAATAGCTGGACTTTGGGAAGTGATTTCACCAACTTGAGAAATAAGTTGCAATGTTATCTTGTTGGTTTAGGTATATCATGTGATAACATTTTATAGTTTAAATTTTTTAGTGTATATAATTTATATTTATAAAAGTTGACACTTATAATAATAAGTTGTTAGCACATTAATTAGTGCTTTTTTCTTAATAAATCAGACATAGAATGTTTGGCACAAGTGTGTCACTTTGATATATTTATTGATTTGTTTTGTCCATCTAGCTCAGCTGGTACAAAATCGTGTTCTCAATCCTGTATTTAACACTAGTGTATGTCTCTGTACACACTAGTGTATGTTTCTGTACACACTAGTGTATGTCTCTGTACACACTAGTGTATGTCTCTGTACACACTAGTGTATGTCTCTGTACACACTAGTATATGTCTCTGTATACACTAGTGTATGTCTCTGTACACACTAGTGTATGTCTCTGTACACACTAATGTATGTCTCTGTACACACTAGTGTGTGAATGTTAGAAACCCAAAATGAAAAAGTGTCTTGAGTTTTTTGTCTTTTTTTTAGTTGCAAAATAATGTAGATTTAGACCATGTAAACTGCAAGATAAGTTATTTATCTTAAGAACATTGAAACCTTTTTGACTTATTGTATGTAAATATTGTGAAAGTAAACAGAAAGCTGTGACTAGTTAAAAATGAAATGAACAATTGTAGCAATTAATTGACATTGATTTTCCAAGTTTAAGTTTTATATTTGTGTATTGTATATCTATTGTGTGAAGTCATAAGAATTATTTACTTAACATATAGACTCATTGGATAGTGCTCATTTATTTGGTTTTCATGTTTGATGTTCCTTCAGAATTGAAGATTATTACATCCTAGCTCGCACCTCACACACATTGATGGCAGGTAGAGTTTGAATCCTGACCATCAAGGCACAAGTGCAGGGTGCATGCCCCACAACCAGGCTGACATCCAAAAATATTAAAAAAAAAAAAAGACAATAATTTTTTTATTTATTGTGATAAAATCAAGCTTTCATAGTAAAATAAATAATAGTTCAATCAATAGACTGGAGGTAATTACATGCATACAAGGTCTTTACAAGTTATATTTTTAGCTGTAAAAAAAAAAATTTTTCCAAGATCTCTATCATTTTTATTTTAATCTTTTTAAATGCTCTTGAATGTTTTAGATTCAGTGCAATTCATATGCAATTCATATTTTGACAAAATTCTTTTCAGCATTCCGTCCATAATATCATTTTCCAGTTTAAATATTGCATAAAACTTTTATATATTTCTATGACTCAACTTCTCTAAGAGCCTCAACATTTGATGCCTAGAACTACAGAATTAATTTTTTTATATTTAGCATCTGCAGAATTGTGAAAGAAAGAATGAACATTTCAATGAAATAATTAAAAAGCAAGACTTTGTTTTTGTTTTAGATAGGAAACAGAGAACAAATAATGGATCACAGTTTAAAACCAGTTAGGAATTACTTTTGTGCTTATTATTTTAGAAAAAAAATTATTAATGGAAAAAATATTCTCACCAATAAGTTAGATGTGAGTCATGGATGAAAAAAAAAGTTTTTTGAAATAATTGCTGTACTAAAACCAGCAAGTTATCTCAATAATATGATGCTTAAGTCAAAAACAAGTGAAAGCATAAAAATACAGTGTCAGTTAGTCATAATTATGTACAGTTGTTCATCAGTCCTTTAATAAATCATATATAATTAAACAAAATACTGGAAGCATAAGTTGTAGAAAATTTCTTAGGCATAAAAAAAATGTATCAGCAGAAGCATCAGTTACTGATCACATCACATAGACTTCATATGAAAAGCATGAAAGATCTTAATTAGGTCACACTGAATCTTTTTTTTTCCAGTGTGTTGAGACAAGAAGAGTTTTCTGTCCCACTTGCAGCCAACCTAGAGAGCAAATGAACTGTTATAATACTTTGTTGTACATTTAGCTTTAATGATCATCTAGATTGGCACATGTAAATGAAATCTTTTTTAAAATGAACATTTTAAAACTAAAAAATAAATCAAATACACTTTGTATCTGGATCTCTAAATATTTAGAAATAATAATTTCCTGATAATTTAATTCCTTAGACAATGTTTGGTATATACGTTTTGCTAATACTACTTAACTCCAATATATTTATAGGATCTATCAAATACAGTTTGAACTTTTGTATCCATACCTCTTATTGACCAAAGAATGATGCTTTGGTTTTCCTATATTTTAATTTTTTTTTGGAGTTTTTTAAAGCGGAAAAGAGAAGAAGGTATAGTTAAATTACGTCTGTCAACTATCTTCTATGAAATTTGGTTAAAAAAAAGAGACTGATTGATACATTATTCAAATAATATATATATATATATAAAGTTATTCATTCAAATAAAGTTCAGATCTTTAGAATGAAACGTAATCTAAAAATGTAAGACATGAACAAATTATCTCCCTCTTCACTTCTCACATGAAAACGTTTTAATTATAACTAAAGCTGGAAGACAAATCGATTCACGTCGTCTCCAGAAAGCTCTGAAGTAATCAATCAATTATACTCGTGCTGCAGTATCTTGGACTCCTCCTCTGACAGCTGGGAGTAGCCTCGCCTGAGAGAGCTGTACCTGAGCCGGCGGTAGCGTTTGAAACCCACGATGGCCACACCCACAAGGCCAAGTACCAAGACGACAGTCATGGAGATGAGGCCCAACATAACTGTCCTGTCCTCAACAGACTCTGAATCCTGCAGGAAACACAAAGTTCGGATTTTTATACGATTTTTACGCTATTTGTTTGTTTTTTCATAGAAACTATTGGGACCAGTACATACGCATGACAAATAGGAATCCACAATAATTCTAATGATATTCAACTATTTAGCTTGGTTATGTTAGTTGACTGACTGCGTCATTCATAATACAAATATAATAATCAATAACATATGGCTGTGTCACAAAAAAAAAAAAAAAATCGCTTACCCGGGGGGGGGGGGATTCTAAAAGTAAGAATGGCTAATTAAAAAAAAAAAGCAGCAGATTTTAAGAAAAATTGTGCAATTGAAAAACAACAGGAAAGGAAAGAAGCATGAAAGAAGTAAAAGGGAGGCAAGTGAGACAAACGGAATCGAGCTAGTGATCGAACGTAGAGTTAGCAAAGCAAAGAAGATATTTAATGTCGGCCTAGCCCTAAGCGCCTACCACTAGGCTTTTTTTTTCCATTACAGATTTTTTTTTCTCCAGGGCTATCCAAAGTTGAAATTCTGATATCAAATCTGTTTTCAGGTGACATGCACTTCTCGTAGTAGCCTATTTAACATGTTTAATGGGTTGATACATCAACGTATTTTATCGTATATCTAACACGTTAAAAAATACCATAAAAGGGAAGACAATTGCGTAAAACTCTGTAGATTGTCTGGGCATCCCCGAGTCATATGGGCCCCAAGTAGTTGAGTGAAAGTATCAATTGAAATAATGCTATTTTATGTGAACAAATAAAAGTGGCTACTGCCATCGACCCCGCACAAGTGTAACCAGCCTAGGGCCAGTGTAGCTTCAATGGCAAGGCCAATAATTGTGTACCACCGTATTCGTTGTTAGTAAATTGGATACTAATTATTAATATTACAAAAGTGTAATACCTATGTTTTGGCATTCAGTTGTGTATATTTCGGTTTCACATATGAAAATAAAGACAAAAACAATAAAACATTTTAATAGCAATAACATTCACAATTTTTGCCTAACGATTCCAGATTAAAGTCTTGTTTAGAATTAAATTAATTTATTCAATATAGCATCCGATAGAGTGGCCAAACTAATATGCAAAATCTATTATATCGACATAGTTGGCCATTCTTAAAACCGCCATGTTTAAACATTAACATTAGTTATCAAAGCTTACCTGAGTGTTATCAGCATTGAAGTTCTGGTCATCAAATGCGTCACTATTCTCAGAACTGCCAAAGTTTTGTTTATCATTGTCCTCACTGTTATCAATTTTGTTATCAACTTTGTTATTGTTGTATGTATCATCACTGTTATCAACTATGTTATCCACTTTGTCAGTGTTGTATATGTCATTCAATTCATCAACGAAGTATTCTCTGGGCGTGCTGAGGGTGGGCACACCCTGCCCCTCCTCTTCAAGGATCTCTTCAATGTTTTTGAGAAAAGTTTCATAATCTTCCAAATTGTCTATGTCCTCGTCTTCAAACCCGTCACTAAATAGTGTGGTGGCCTGGGTAACATTCACCGTGGTTACAACAGCAGTGGGCATGCTGGTCTCCAGTTCACACTGGATCGTCATATTACAGGTCTCAATGATACTGGCAGTGCGTGCCGGGACACCTTTCCAGGCAGTAAAACTAATTATACGACAATACAGAGAGAACATCTATTGAATGTATCTGTGGAGTTAAACTACGCTAGCAGCTAACCTAAGATGACAATATAGAGTATCTATAGTGAATGTATCTGTGGAGTTAAACTACGCTAGCAGCTAACCTAAGATGACAATATAGAGTATCTATAGTGAATGTATCTGTGGAGTTAAACTACGCTAGCAGCTAACCTAAGATGACAATATAGAGTATCTATATGAAATGTATCTGTGGAACCAAACTACCCAACCTACTAAGACCAAAATAAAGATTTACTTCTGGCTGGTTTGAAAAAAAAAATGTATAGAAAAATACAATGACTAGGACATAAACATTATTCCTCCCTCTGTCCACTCTCTCTCCCACCGGTCACACACATTCACATAGTTAACAATGACCACATCTTCCCTCTGTCCACTCACTCTCCCCCCGGTCACACACATTCACATAGTTAACAATGACCACATCTTCCCTCTGTCCGCTCTCCCCCCCCCCGCCCGGTCACACATATTCACATAGTTAACAATGACCACATCTTCCCTCTGTCCACTCTCTCTCCCCCGGTCACACACATTCACATAGTTAACAATGACCACATCTTCCCTCTGTCCGCTCTCCCCCCCTCCGGTCACACATATTCACATAGTTAACAATGACCACATCTTCCCTCTGTCTGCTCTCCCCCCCCCCGGTCACACACATTCACATAGTTAACAATGACCACATCTTCCCTCTGTCCACTCTCTCCCCCCCGGTCACACACATTCACATAGTTAACAATGACCACATCTTCCATCTGTCCACTCTCTCCCCCCCGGTCACACACATTCACATAGTTAACAATGACCACATCTTCCATCTGTCCACTCTCTCCCCCCCCGGTCACACACATTCACATAGTTAACAATGACCACATCTTCCCTCTGTCCACTCTCTCCCCCCCCCGGTCACACACATTCACATAGTTAACAATGACCACATCTTCCCTCTGTCCGCTCTCTCCCCCCCCCGCCCGGTCACACATATTCACATAGTTAACAATGACCACATCTTCCCTCTGTCCACTCCTTCCCCCCCCCCCCAGGTCACAAATATTTACATAGTTAACAATGACCACATCTTCCCTCTGTCCGCTCTCTCTCCCCCCCCCCAGGTCACACATATTTACATATTTAACAATGACCACATCTTCCCTCTGTCCGCTCTCTCTCCCCCCGCCCGGTCACACATATTCACATAGTTAACAATGACCACATCTTCCCTCTGTCCGCTCTCTCCCCCCCCCCGCCGGTCACACATATTCACATAGTTAACAATGACCACATCTTCCCTCTGTCCGCTCATCCCCCCCCCCCCCCGCCCGGTCACACATATTCACATAGTTAACAATGACCACATCTTCCCTCTGTCCGCTCTCTCTCCCCCCGCCCGGTCACACATATTCACATAGTTAACAATGACCACATCTTCCCTCTGTCCGCTCTCTCTCTCCCCCCCCCCCCGCCCGGTCACATATATTCACATAGTTAACAATGACCACATCTTCCCTCTGTCCACTCCTTCCCCCCCCCCAGGTCACACATATTCACATAGTTAACAATGACCACATCTTCCCTCTGTCCGCTCTTCTCCCCCCCCCCACCGCCCGGTCACACATATTCACATAGTTAACAATGACCACATCTTCCCGAGTTCTTGTTCTTCTACACTAGTGTATACTCATTTCATTTCTTCCTTAGTAGTCGGCAACAGCATTGGAAAGATAACTGAACTATAAGCATATTTTGTGTCGTTTCTTTCTTTTGTTTTTTTTTATAGCTGATGAAAGCCTTGTATCCCAAACATTGTGTTTGTTTTTTTTACTTTGGTCCAAAATGGTTTCCTATTTGTAGATGTCTATTGTATTTTTCTTGTAACAGTAGCTATGCATCTATTCACGTACCTAGGCTTCTCAGCCAACACTACACATTGTCATCATGACATGTTTTATTTTCTACTTAAAACCAACTACTCAGGTTAATGTGTAATGGAAATTAAAAATAGATGGATAGTGTGCATTTTTGTTTGTTCATAAATTAATATTACTGTAATGTGTTTATAATCATTATAATGAAGAACTTGTAATGTTTTTGTTAAATAGAAGAGTTGGAATATTCTTACAGATCTGATGGCTAGTAATGTTTTTTTAAAATAGAAGAGTTGGAATATTCTTACAGATCTGATGGCTATATGAAAAATATAACAAGTACTTACTTCCTCAAAATAAGTTGAATGTCTTCAGCACAGACATTCTCGGCACACATGTAAGTATTGATCATCTGTTGGGAGATATAACTTTTAGTATCAGAGTCTAGAATATTTTATGTCAACAGTTCAAATAGTTTTAACCCAAAAGCTTTCACAATGAATGGAAATGACAATAATTGACAGTGAGTCTAATTGACAGCGAGTCTCATTGATAAAGTAAGTAAATAAAGTAAAGTTCCCCTTTCAAACCTTGCGATATATGGGGCAGACGATGTTAAGGTCATCCGTTTCTTTGGCCAGAGGTTAACGAGCAGAGTGTCATGTGGCCAGCACAATGACCAGCCAGAATTTTAAATTTGGAAATCTTACTTTTGTTTATGCATAAAAGTAGCCTACTGTTATAGATACGTATGTTTAAAGCAAATAAACATTTATGATAAAACAACAGCCTAGACTGACCGGTCATTGTCTTTGCATATTTTATGTTCAGTTCTACGATTTAAGGCTAATGGAATCAGTGTGAATGTACTTACCTGAGTACGCAAATCATTGCAGTCTTCTTTTACTAAATCGTCCATAGTCTAGATAAGAAAATGAGTTAAACGATGTCATATTTAATAACAGAAACATTTTTTTGCAATTTTGTTTTTTTAAGTTTCAAGATGGAAAAAAAAATAATTAGTGACATAGTCACTTTCTGTAACAATAATGTTTACTTACATTATATATTTGTTATATCTAGAAATGAGGTCATATACCAACTTACTTAGATAGTTATGAAATTTTGTATAATTATTTTGTTTAAAAAAAATTAGACCTCAAATATAATGGAATGTTCGGATTATTTCAATTTTTTTTTAGAATTCTAGCAGATGTTTATCATAATGGACCTTTCATTTGGGTGGGTCCATCATTCGCCGTCGCGAACATTCTCTTGTTATGAATATTATAATGTCCATTTAAGATTGTTTCTTTTCATTAATACTTCTACACAACGTGAATGCTTTACTAAAGGACTTGCAGCTAGACAAGAGTTAGATCAAACCACTGGTGCAGTTGCAAGCATGTTGGCATTTGAGATATTATAAACTCTTTTAGCCTTTTGTAGGACATCTTTCGTGAGTCTAAGCATTGCTATAAGCAGATATAACTAGATAAACTAGGTAACTAGGCATGAAATGTTTGTTGACATTGGCAACATCCCGTGAGCTGTTGTACTCCAGATGGGGAGTAGATTAGGATTCTACCAGTTAGCCAAGAAAAGTTACTACTTTCAATATTTCCAGCGAGTGGCAACGAAGAGTAATAAATTTAAAGGTGAAAAAATCACGCGCTCAGACATTACAAAGTTGGGTGTTTGATTTGGATGGGATATAGAAATGAAATACACTTTAGTTTTGTTTGTTTTCAACACAGCCTTGATGTCGATATCTTTTCAGAAAAGAATTATAAATGGATGTACTAGAATGGCGATGACTAGACTCGAACGTGGCCTTTCTGAATGGTTGATTTGTAGACTTGAGCCTTATAATACTGATATATTAAAACACGAATAACTTTTGTGTCAGTTCCTTGAAGTTCAATACAACTAGACGTTACTAGATATTTAAACTTTTACTCTTCATTTGTGTTGTCTAAGTATAGTAGTACTTAAACAGGTTTCTACTTAAATTGAGAATTTTTTTTTTAGCTAGATGAAAAATCATTTAAAATATTTACTAAATATTTATAACAAATTTGCTCAATAAAGTATCTTATATGGTAATTTTATTGACATAATAATGGAGTCCTAGTATTCTAAAAAAACAAGCATAATATGAACAAATAACTTTGCTAGTTCGTTCTAATACATCAGTTGATGAGACTTACCGATCCAGACGGATGAGTCAAGTCACTAAATGTCACGTACAGTGTTTCCAGAGTACGAGCATAACATTCTAGCGTCAGACTGCTTCTTTCTATACCGCATAGAAGTTTGACAGCATCGTTGATGAAATTCAAAGACTGCTCATTGGAATGATAACAATGTATGAGGTTCATTAAAAAGAAACTATTAATTGAATTCACAAACATTATTTACATTTTCATTAATACGTATACTAGAAACATGCGCTGTTGAGCTCATTAATACGAAATGAGAGATACACAAAATCAGATATAACTATACCAGTGTTAACTACCTCTTACATTTCAGAACATGTAGTTCTTCAGCCTAGTTGGGCAATTTATTTAGGATAGTGGCACCTTCTCGCCCTTGTGAGGCTAAGGCTTCTGAACCTCGAGAAAAATCAGGAGTGGAGTCTCATAGACGTTGTTGGTACTATCACCAAGAGCAACGAAGTCGGTGCCAAACGTACTGCCAAACAAGTACAGGAGAGAGAGAAAGAGAGAGAAAGAGAGAGAGAGAGAAAGAGAGAGAAAGAGATAGAGACTGGTTTATAGTCACACTGTTTCCCCTTAATCTTAAGTTTAGGAATGTGTCCTTAAGGAAATAAATCGAACCGGTGCAGCAGCAGGGCAGTTGTTCGTCTGGGCGTATCCAGTGATTCTCAAGCCATATACAAATCTGTACATTGAAGTAGGCATTTATTACATTTGAAAATGTTTTTAAATCTCATTGTTCCCAACGAAAACAATAAATAATCACTATTTCAGATCAAGCAGAACTAACTAATTAACTTGTGAGGCATTTTCTATTGTCCATTACATGCATTTAAATTCTCATACTCACGCAAGATAATTCTAGGAACATAGACTTCTATTGAAAGATTGCCCAAGGATAATGTTTCTAAAAAAATAAGTTATGTTCCCCTTTCAGGCCATGCCCATATGGCAGACGATGTAAAGGTCATCTGTTTCCGGGCGTGTCATGTGGCCAGCACAACAACCAACCACCTTTACTATACCCCAACTAATATTAGGGTGGACTCAGAGGCGCCTTAAATTAAAAAAAATTCTGTCTTCACCAGGATTCGAACCCGGTACCTCCGGTTCGGATGCCAAGCGCTCAGCCCCCCCCCCCCCCCCCCCCACGCCTCTAAAGAGAATAAGAAATTGTGTCAATAAGTCAATCGGTAAAGTTCTTATAAAAACAGTCATGTTCTGATAACAAAACCAATGAATCAAGGCAAATGTAAAAATGTATTTTGTGTAATTTCGACTTCTCTGACTTGTAAGAATAGACTCAATACCATGGATTTAACAAATAACTAACAAATAACTAACTAATAACTAACAAAGAAGTAACTAATACTAACTTACCTTTTGGTCGCACGCATTAGTTTGTAATTTGAGATTCTCCAGACTCTGTAACATTGCTTTAGAACAGAAAGGGCCAACTCTATAGAAGTTGTTACTGGTTTCTAATACACTCTGTAAAAGAAACATACTATCAATGTCATGTTGTTTCTATTAACTTCATAACTTCATTTTTACTTCATTTTATATATCTGCTTTTTTTTGTCTCAAAATATTTGTGTTCGACTTAAATCCCGAAGTTGTTCATTTGACAAAAATTGATATTAATTGTTATGTATATTCTGATGCACAAACTTTACATTTAGAAGTAAAATTTCCCCTTTCAGACCTTACGATCTATATGGCAGATGATGTAAAGGTCATCTGTTTTTGTACCGTAAACGAGGGTGTCAAGTGGCCAGTAAAATGAACTACCATCTTTAGTTTTCCCCAACTAATGTCAGGTAACCATTCCAGCTAACTGGACTTTAGGTTTGCCTAAAGATCCCGAAATTAAAATCCCAGTCTTCACCAGTATTCGAAGTTTCGAACCCGGGATTCTCCGGCTAGGAAGTCAAGTGCTTTACCACTCAGTCACCGTGCCTCCACATTTGGAAAAGTCAAAAAGTTTTACATTGAAGTGATGAAGATGTCGTCAGGCTTTTGATTCTATTTCTAATTGTTAACTTGAAGACAAATAATCAATTCTCTTTTCTTACAATCGAGTTTGTTTTCACAGAATTTCTATTTTGTATTTGTTTTTCTGAGATACAGTGGAGGGAGCAGGAAGAAAGAGTCGTTCAAACAAAAAACTAGACAATGTCAACCAATGAACTCTCTCTTGATATCCTGATAAGAACAGCTGCCGGCTGGTAAAAGTGGAGGGATTTGGTTACGCGAACTGCCACGACGAAATTCAAGAGTCAGATATTGATAATGACTTCTGAGATAAAACGTAAAAACTCTCAACAAAGTTGGCTACTCTTGTTAGTCTTTAATGACGGAAAAAAAAATTCACTAAATTCCATCATATGATTGATTCATTACAAAAATACTTCCATTAATTCATGGGGGTTAAAATAAAATCATCAGAAAATATTCATTAGATTTGGTGGCTATGGAAAAAAAAATCAAAAAGATTTTTGTCACTGTGATTGTTTGGAAAATCTTGATGCAACAGCAAGTCCATGTTGATGAGACAGCAAGACACAAATATGCAATGCTATCTCTGATCAATAAGTAATAATGTAGATATAGAGTTTTTAAAAAGCACTACTAATTGTGTTGCATCGCGAATAGTCATTTTTAAAATGCAAGATTGTATAATCAAATTATTTAAGCTTATATATATATATATATATATATATATATATATATATATATATATATATATATATATATATATAGCCTATATATATGTAATTGTATAAATTATTTTTTTCTTCTTCAATCACTGATTTGTATCAAAGAGGGGCAGTATTAAAAAACAAAAACATTTTCGCTATTTAACTATGTTTTAGTTTTTTTTTTTTTTAAATGAATATTTGGAAAATCAAAATACAGAAGATTAAAATAAATTTAAAATCTTAATATGCAAACAAATAATAATGGTGGCGATGTCGAAAGAACTTTAATATATAGTATTAATATCAATTATAATATTATCATCATTGTTAATCAGGGGCGGACTGGCTATATGGGCATACCGGGCAAATGCCCGGTGGGCCGGCACCAAATGGGCCGGTCTGGTTGCTACCAAAGAATATTTTTTTTCAATGCAAACCCATTTTTTTACAAAAGTGACAGTAGCAAAGATACATATGCCCGAATACGTTTTATTTTATTTTATTTTGTTTACAATTTATTTGTTTGAAATTCAATAAGCATATCGAAAAATGTACACTATACTCTGTACATATTATCGTTTGCAAAACGTTAGACCGTGCTTTTTGCTGTGTAGGCCAACGAGCGGCATTGGCTTTAATACTGCTTTGATGTCTTCGAAGTTGTGTTTGGCCTAAACGTTTTTATGGTCGGCATGGACTTTGATGGCACTCCCATTTGTTTTTGCTCCTTCCCTACCCCGACTTTTGATGGTTCCATTGACAATGTTACCGAAAACGAGGGAAGAGAGAGAAGTTAAGTTAGAAAACATTGATAAAACGCAGAAAAGGGCGACAAGTAGCTCTTTATTAATAGAAATTTACTTTAACACACACAGCCGCGAAATTACAAACCACAAAACTTATTCAAAGCTCAATATGGATGGTCTTCTTTTTGCGATTTGCAAAGTAATAATCTTTATTCTTTTTGTTTAATTTTAATAAAATCTAAAATCTAATATCTAAAAATTATTCACTTAATCTTACAAAAAAAAAGTGTGGCTAAAAAAAAACAAACTAGATCTAGATAGATAATCACTTTTGCATATTTTAATAATAATAATAATAATTTTATTTATAAAGCGCTGTTAACAAACAAAATGTAGGCTCAAGGCGCTGTAACAACATTACAAACAAAAACACGAGAGTTATAATGACAGTTAATCTAAAAAAGTTTTAAACAGATAGGTCTTAATGTTCTTCTTAAAAGTGGTGTAGCATGTTGTTTGTCTGAGATCAATGGGGAGTGAGTTCCAAACCTTTGGTCCTTGAACTGAAAAAGCACGCAGACCGTAGCCTTTGAGGGAGAAACGTGGCACTACTAAAAGCGTTGAGTCCATTGAGCGCAGGGCTCTCTGGGGGACATATGGAGTAATCAGTTCGCTAAGGTACAAGGGCATCTCATTGTTATATATACACTGATGACAAAGTGTGGCGACCTTGTAATCGATTCTCGCTTTCACGTGAAATTAATTAATGGCTAATTTATGGA
The DNA here is from genome assembly GCF_947242115.1 of Biomphalaria glabrata. Classification (NCBI taxonomy): domain Eukaryota; kingdom Metazoa; phylum Mollusca; class Gastropoda; family Planorbidae; genus Biomphalaria; species Biomphalaria glabrata. The sequence goes on along the minus strand of NC_074711.1, from coordinate 32,582,245 downwards.
AGCGCGGTGGTTGTGTGGTAAAGCGCTTGGCTTCCGAACCGAGGTCCGGGATTCGAATCCTGGTGAAGACTATTTTTTTTTTCATTTCGGGATCTTTGTGCGCCAGCTTTAATGGGAAAAGTAAAGGTTGTTGTGCTGGCCACATGACACTCTCGTTAACCGTAGGCCACAGAAACAGATGACCTTTACATCATCTGCCCTATAGACCACAAGGTCTGAAAGGGGAACTTTTTTATGCTTAGTATAAAGTCAATGACGGAAATTCTTATAATAATTATCTGTTTTAATAAAGCTCTGTCACATCTAATATTTAATGATAGTAGATTTATATTTCAATTGGTCATGGTATATTCATATACAATTGGCGTTTTTGAGAATGTAGTAGGACAAAGCAAGAGCTTTTCACAGTAAGTAAGTGCCTCTCTGACCGTTCTAATCTTTTAACGGAATGTGTCAGACAGGAATACCAACGACTTAGCATAATTTAAGTCACAGAACAACATGCATGCCTAGATTATTTTCTAAAGTAACGTCTGTAATCAATAAAAAATACCAAAAAAGTCTCCAAAAGATTTAATAATTCTTTCATTTTACTCATTAATGCTGCTATTGTATTGTTTATAGTTTTCAGACCACATACATGTATCAATAAAATACATTACGTCATCCTACGCAATCATACTTCCAGTTTTCGATGCACTATCAAACGTTACATGTTTTGATGAGAATTAGGATAACACATATAATATGACACAAGGGCGTATCCGGAGGGGGAGGGGTTCAAACTATCATTTGCTTCAGACCTCATTGTCTGAAACGGAAACTTAACCTACTGCCACAGTGCAGCCAAAGAGGAGAGGTTGAGCTTAATAAACAAAAAAAAAATATTAAGAAAATTACAGTCACCAAATTTCATGAGCTTAGCCAAAATGGGTTTTGCGGTTACCCTCCCCATCCAATATACAAACTAAAGCAAAATTATAGTTTCCATTTTCTACAAGTCGCTGGACTCCATTAATTAAGTGCAGTAAATGAAAGATTTGGTTTTTGAATTTTTAGCTGATAAGTAGCAGACTAATGCACTGTAGATACCTCAAAATAAGCGATTTTAAAACTTAAAATACCGGAAATAAATAACTCGCAGCGTTCCCCCAGACTCATTAGCCGTCAATGGCGGTGTATACTTTCTTTCCACTAACTAAAGGAAGAGCCTTTTGTAGGGTACCAAAAACGTCCGAAAGAATGAAAGGTCAGTATGTACTAAAGATAAATTACAAACGCACACACACTCACTTATATATATGCTTTTTTTTTGTGACGATATGCACCGGTACGGCGTTCCAGCAGCATTTTCAATGTGGGGAAAAAGTATTACTATTCTTGTATTTTAACGTTTATTATTAATTTATTACTAATTAAAAGTTAGGTGATCCATCACAGAGTACCTATTTTTGTTTTACAAAAAAGCACTGTATATATATATATATATATATATATATATATATATATATATATATATATATATATATATATATATATATATCATATATATCATATATATCCTGGCTCGGAAATGTCACCCGCATGCCAGATGGCAGAATCCCGAAAGATATCTTATATGCTGAGCTTGTGGAAGGAGTCAGATCCAAGGGCCGCCCAAGACTAACATATAGAGATGTCTGCAAGCGAGACATGAGAGCCCAAGGCATCAGCGAAAGTATGTGGGAAAACATAGCCAAAGACCGGAGTGCATGGAGACAGACTGTGCGTGCTGGGACAACCCTTGCTGAGAACAAAAGAATTAAATCGGCTTTAATCAAGAGGGATAAAAAGAAAGCTGCCCTGTCTGCTAGCCCTAAATCAGAGGCATACACATGTACGAATTGTGGCAAAGTCTGCCGTTCTAGAATTGGCTTGATTAGCCACACCAGATTCTGCCCCGTCTCAAGATTAAGCCAAAACCAGTGACTCATGTGGGCGCATCCATTGCCTTTCGAGACAAAAGGAGCCATATATATATATATATATATATCATATATATCCTGGCTACAATATATGACATGCTATTTGTGGGCCGGTTCATATGGTAATGCCAGGGCCAATTTTGATACCCAGTCCGCCCCTGTTGTTAATACTTACTTATTTTTAACTTTACTTAAGTAAACAAAATCTTTGTAGAATTAGTTCGCTAAAATACATTCAATTTACACAACATAAATACTATAAATGAATAAACTAATTATTCTAACAAATGCAAGGAAGAATGGGAAGTTGATTTCTAGTTTCACCAACAAGCAAATTTGTTCCCAGATGAAACATTAAGAAAATAAAATATTGTCAGACTAAAACGTTATGAATTGCATACATTACATTCTCACAAGGGCGGATCCAGAAGGTCTGGTCTGAAATTGCACCATTAAAATACAAGACTACCAATGTATGCGTAATAGTTGTCGCACTTATATTAAAAATATCTTCAAAATATTCAGAGATCAGAACAGCAAGAGAGATCAGAACAGCAAGAGAGATCAGAACAGCAAAAGAGCCCGGTATGGAAGTTTATAAGAGGGAGACTCCCTATTCCTGCAAACAAAATTATGCAAATGTCTTAAAAAAACAAACAACTGGGTTGGGGAGTTGTCCCTGTTTGTAAAGCAATTATAACATAGTAATAGAGCTCCTCCATGAGTTATTCAGAAACTCTATTAGTTTACTTGTGAGATTCAGCAAAGGTCGTGAAAGACAAGAACATAGAAATCAGGATTTGGGTTTAGATCCTTAACATATTAGTCGTGCTCGCACTTACAGGTTTATTTAAGATCCTAAAGTTTACAAAATACAAATTTCTTTAGCCTCAAAGGGGACAAAAAATAAATAATTTCATGACCGGCGAAATTACACATAGTAACATTGCCTTTTTAGCGGCCCCCGAAAGGGGAAAAGACGCTATTAGTTTTGTGTGGTTTGTCTGTCCGTCCGTCCGTCCCGTTTAGATCTCAGAAACTAGAAGAGAAAATGAAAATCGGACATCATGATATTTTAGATCATTCAAAGTTTTGATGCAACGGCTACTTTTTTCATTTCCGAAAGTGAACCATCTAATTTTTAAAATTATAAATGCAAGCAGATTTGTCAAAAAAAGTACACCACTTTTCAATGAAAAACTTCAAGGTAGGTAACTTTTTTTAAAAAGGTCATGGACCTTCATTAAGAACTGAAGCTTCATTCATAGATTTGATCATTAAAACAAAAAATTTGCATCTAAGGTCACAATGGTTAAATTGTCAATGGATCATTATAAAATATATTTTCCATTTATTAACTAACTCATTGAATAGAATACTGATTCAAATGTTTTTTTTTTTTGTTATTTTGATACGAACTTCGTTTTAGTTATAAGTTTAAAAAATAACGAACTACCTTTATAGCGCGTAGTTTTGACCTATCTTCAATATAGGGGCCTACACTTGACAGTCTAAATAAGACTGAAGATAATTTAAACAAAATTTTAATTATTAAGGCAATAACTTATCTTCTGACAGCTTAGGGGTGCATTATTATTTATTATGTAAACAATAGTATCACTTTATAGGGTGTTATGGAGTGTGTGTGTGTGTGTTTCTATGGTGATGAAGGGAAGAAGTCAGCCATTGGTTCTGAATGATGCAACATAGGTGGCATGTCGTCAGCAGTCTTAGCTAGGACAGACGACTCAACAGCGTGAAACTGAAAGGATGTGTTATTGTAGTGAGTTAGATATGTTTAGAATACCATTTTATATTATTATTATTATTATTATAGTCTACTACTTTGATTTCATTGTATCTCAAGTTGAATTTGTTTATATTATAATCAAAGTTCTATTTAGTTTTATTCACAAAATAATTCATTACAAGTTTTATAAGTTAAGATATAAAACGCCTACAGCGGTTTAGTTGTCTACCAGCAGTTTGGTGCTACAAGTCAACGACCGTCCACAACACAGGGTGGACATTTTTAGTTAGCGTTTAACTTTACCTGATGAACGGTTTTAGTTAAACACCAGTCTCCTCGCTTGCAGAAGTCTTGAAGTTGTTTCACTAGTTCCGGTAAAAACAGAGCGCTGATTATACCTTTCAACGTGACGTCGTTGTTGAAGTATTGATACACCTCTGGTGGTATACTGCTGGTCACGTCCGTCAAGCTGACGGTCTTGCTGCAGTCGCTGAGAGGTGTCTCGCCCAGGATGTCTCCAAATAAATAGGAAAATAAATCTGGAGCTTTGCCGTCACTGGAGAAATCTATTCCAGGCAACTTTGTGCTGGCAGCAGTGACGTTTTGTTGAGTCTCGGTGTAAACATCAGAACTGAAGGATGTAGTTGTTTGTCTGGACACGTTCAACTGGACATTGGGTGTGGATGAACTGAACACTCCGTCTTCAACTGTGGTCAAGTTATTAGTGACAGGTACAGCTTCTGTTGAAACTGAGTCTTCTTGGCCACTGGCAAAGAGAATGGTTAAATACAGCACCAAGACTGAAATAACTTTAAGACACATACTGGAAGGAACAGATAACTTGATTGGAAGCAAACTGTAATCTGAAACGAGGCTAAATAGTATCCACAAGTAAACTTGACAGAAATGTACGAGTTGTATCCCCTACAATATAATTCACTTTATTTAATCATGTCAAAAACAATCTTAAGACACACTGCGTCTCATTTAGATACGAGATTTTATTTTACTTTAAAATTTCTTCACAGCTGAAACACAATGGAAACTGTTTACTATTGATTTTCTAATCCAACGTGAAGCATTTGATGTTAAAAAAAAAGAAAAACTTGCCAATATATTACACACTTAGTCATATAGTATTTTTTTTACAGTCAACTTCAAGAAAAGGCTGACGTCGATAGTTGCCTGACAACAGATGTGCCCGGTTCAATATCTTGTTGAAGTTTACAGCGAGACATGGTCTAATTTACTGTAACTCATTCTACAGCGAGACATGGTCTAATTTACTGTAACTCATTCTACAGCGAGACATGGTCTAATTTACTGTAACTCATTCTACAGCGAGACATGGTCTAATTTACTGTAACTCATTCTACAGCGAGACATGGTCTAATTTACTGTAACTCATTCTACAGCGAGACATGGTCTAATTTAATGTAACTCATTCTACAGCGAGACATGGTCTAATTTACTGTAACTCATTCTACAGCGAGACATGGTCTAATTTACTGTAACTCATTCTACAGCGAGACATGGTCTAATTTACTGTAACTCATTCTACAGCGAGACATGGTCTAATTTACTGTAACTCATTCTACAGCGAGACATGGTCTAATTTACTGTAACTCATTCTACAGCGAGACATGGTCTAATTTACTGTAACTCATTCTACAGCGAGACATGGTCTAATTTACTGTAACTCATTCTACAGCGAGACATGGTCTAATTTACTGTAACTCATTCTACAGCGAGACATGGTCTAATTTACTGTAACTCATTCAGAAGCTGATCTGAAACATTTTATTTTTTTTTGCATACAAATTGTTGCACTCATTTCTTTATCATTGGTATTCAACCAATTCAACTTTTGAATACATCTATACCAACGACCTGCAATTATATCTAACCAAAAATAAAAGGTCTACAATTAGTATTATTTAAATGAGACTTACGAATACAAAATAGAAACACAATATAACAAGGGAGATATATAACTGATAAAATTTAATTCAAAGCGATATAACAAAATGTAACAGACGTTTAAAATGTTCTTTTAAAAAAAAAGATCATTTCGTCCTAACCAAATTTTTGTGTAGCAGATCAGGGTATGATGACGGAGAGGTTCAAATCTAGGACTATCATAATAACTGTCTAAAGTCTAAAGAGACTATGACACAGACAGACAGTAATCTGCTTCCCAACAGAAATGAAATGCATGATATTGAGATCATTTAATAAACACTATTCTAATTTTAGGCTTGGTCTTTTGGAAGCCGCACACTTGCTGAAGACTTCAAAGAGGAAGATTTTTAACAACTATTAGGGACATGAGGAGTTCCTTTAACCGTCAGATTAGAATCTATTCGACAAGTCAATTCTCTCCCTGATAAATAATTAAGAAAACCTTTTTAGACTACACACACACACAAACATGCACACACACATAAAACACACAAACACAAACATAGGCTATATACATATATATATATATATATATATATATATATATATATATATATATATATATATATCTGTATCTTTACTTCAAAATAGTAGTCTCCCACACCATCTCTAAGTTCTAACAAGATTGTCCAACCAACAATATCTACGCTGTGCAATGCAATACCTACGCTGTGCCATGTATACTTCACTAACTAAAACTGTACATTCGGACCAAGTTTCAACCTGAAGTCGCAGGGTATTGATGTGACGGGACAGCACGGTAACACAGTCACATGCGACCCTAACATTCTGTCAATATATTTTGTTACGAAGTTAACGTCTTGTTTCAAAACTCCACCAGCCGGTTGTTAGCTCATAAAAATGTCATCTATAGAAAAGGTGTGAAGAAGTGGGGGAAAAAATCTCCAAAACATTATTTGAAGAAGGCAGAAGATAAAGTTGATGCTAGCACACTTGAAATGACAAGAGAAGAAAGGTCTCTGAAACAGAAATAAAAAAACCATTTCTTCCTAATAGGTCTACAGTACTAACCCTCTCCTCCTGTTGAGATCACGGGGATGACAAACTCCTTCGGAGTCCCTTTTGTTACCAGTCATTTGGTGGTGCTGCAGGCTATCGCATCATAAGGAATGGTTTCAAATGACACTATTTTTGGCGACCGCACTGAATTGTATTTGTCTTTTAGAAAACGCTAGAGAAAATATTCAAACTTGTTTACAATGCTTAACGTATAGCTTTAAAAATACTGATTCAACGTCTAGAAATGCCAACATGATGAGACTAAGATGTAGATCGGAGGATAATTCTTGTACTTTTAATTGACAGCGAGTGCGAAATAAAATATCGAACCAATGTTTAGAAAGAGTTCATTTAAAAGAAAGAAAAAGAAGTTGAGAAGTTTCTTCAGTATATTTGAGTCATTTTATATTAATACATACACGGAGACAAAAGAAGCAATGTATAGAAACACAATCATTAATATAAAAGCATCAACTAACTAAACACAATAAAAACATACATCATCATATGTTATGTCCTGTGGTAAAATCATTGATCGAGGTATAACACCTACACAAATAGGACCAATCAGCCGATTTGAGTCGATTGGATTTGATTTTAGTTGCTTTGAGTAGCTTTGATTTGAGTGGATGCAGCGTACCAGACTTAATCATCAATTTTTCTAATTCATTTAATCAAATAACGAATTCAATTTGTATCAAATGTGGAATTATTATTTTATCATGAAAAAAAAGGAATATTTCAGAAATGAAATTTAAATTATTGTTTTTATAAACTAAGCAAAACAAAATAAACAAAACATTATTTTTACTCTAGAATATTAACATGGTTGGTTCATTAAAAACCTACTGACCCCCCCCCCCCCCCCACACACACACGTATGAGTAATACCTGCAAAAACAAATGTGCTAAACTATCAAACACTCTCATACGTATGAGTAATACCTGCAAAACAAATGTGCTAAACTATCAAACACTCTCATACGTATGAGTAATACCTGCAAAACAAATGTGCTAAACTATCAAACACTCTCATACGTATGAGTAATACCTGCTAAACAAATGTGCTAAACTACCAAATACACTCACAAGATAGCTTCAATTTTCGTATTTTATCGTCCACATCAAGTTTGAGAAAAAAGTAAAGTTACCTTTTCAGACCTTGTGATCTATGGGGCAGATGATGTAAAGGTTATCTGTTGCTATGGCCTACGGCCAACCGCCTCTACTTTTCCCTAACTAATGTCAGTTACCCCCATTAGAGCTCGTTGAACTCAGAGGCGCCCAAAGTTACAAAAATTAAAAATCCCAGTCTTCACCAGGATTCGAACCCAGGACCTCCGGTTCAGAAGCCAAGTGCTTTTCTGCCTCACAATTAGCAAGTGGGAGAATTAGTGATTATTATGAGTGAGTGGTCGGACCAAGAAATGTATATTGTAGATACCTGGGAAACAAACGTGCCAGACTACCTAACACACTCACATTTTTGTTTCAAACGTTCTGATGTAAAAATTTAATCAAAGTTATGGACATTTTAAAAAAGTAAGATAAAAATAAAGTGTGAATATTGAGTGCATTAAAATATTCAATATCTTCCATTACAAATTGGATACACAAAACAGTCTCCTGAAGGTTATGTCCATCAAGGCATAAGTTTGTTCAAATACTTCTTCTAATGATCTAGTTTGAAGAGATCGTTCTTAAGTTCTCCCAATCAAAAGGAATGATGCAAAATGCATTAAAAATTCATCAAAAAAGCGAAATATCTTTTTTCAAAGGTATAAAAAGAAATCCTTATTACGCACACAGCTATCATAATGCATTAGCAAGTTTTTCAAATACTTTTTTTTTTAAAAGAGTCTACGAATTAGAAAGCAAATAATTATTAAATACACTTAAATTGAATAGAGATAATTTAAAATAAAAAAATAAGATCGCTTTTCAGAGAAAAAGACGAAACGAAAAGGCGATTAATTTCCAAATTTTATCTTTTAACATCGTCCAGAGTGATGCTTCAAAATCGATAGCTGTATGAATATGATACATTGTTTTCTTGCGTCTGCTCTCAGGGTACAGATGGTTTCGTTCCCAAGGTCTCCTTAGTTTTATAGGCCATATACATTAAAGGCGTTTGAGTTTCTTCCTCCCCCCCCCCCCCAATCACATTGAAATGTCATGAAATATTCAGCGTTCTTTAACCATTATCACTTCTTTACAGAGCTTGAAAACAAGATGGATCCCCCCGGCTCTCTGCACTCCAGGAGCTGAAGAGCTCCTTCTTTTGTCGGGGCACCGGTTAGACAACAAGCGATTGTGTTGACAAGAATGGCCGGTGAATTGATTGCATTACTACTTTTCAGTCAACGTCTGCAAGTGATTTGATTGCTTAGCAAGTCCATTCGTTGGGATATTTTTTTTTAAATATTTTATTTACTGTTTAGGGGAGCAGAGGCGGAGACAAGATGGGAAAAGTATTTACTACAGAATGTGCATTTCTCTGCACCACATCATAGGTCTTGACTTTGAGACCGAAGATTAATATTAGTTGTATTATTTCACTTGTCTACACAATTCTAGCTGTGACCTTGGCCTACTTAGTTAGCCACATCCAACGCAAACAAAACCGCTGTCTGCCAGTGGTTGATTGAAATTCACTTTTCGCCGTCTACGCCTGTCTTCGACAATACTTTTCCTTTTGATCTCAAAGGTGTATTACGCGGCCTTTGTAAGAGAAATCCAGCTGTGACGGAAGCAACTTGCTGCCAGATAGGCCAGACATATGCATTCTATTTGTGAAGAGCATAATGTTTTAAAGTTTTGAGGCGCCATGTCCATGGCAGAGACTGGTATAGTTTTGTTTAGTTACTTCTGTTCCCTAGAGATGTGTGTGTTGTTGTTTTTGTTCCTACCTTCTTTCTTTCTTAAACAATAGATTTTGTTGGAATTTATTAGTGTAGCGAGAACAAGGAGCTACTTATATGCAAAGGCGTAGTATGGGAGTCAAGGGGGCACGATGACACTCTGACAGGTGCCAAAAAAAAAATCTGAATAATCGTAGATATTTCAGTAATTCAGTTAGGTAATACATTCTAAGATTATTTGTATTATTATTATTATTTTATTTATAAGCCTATATTTCTATATCATGTTCATTGAAAATGGGGGGGGGGGAGGGGGGGCGCCAATAAAGTTTCTTGCCCCGTTAAGCTCACTACGCCTCTGCTTACATGTGTTAAGTTTTTGTTCATTACTCACTATTTGTATCACAGACATATTGACTGAAATTGCACTTTAAACGTTTTAGGTTTTTATAACTATATATACCTTCTTCTTCTTCTTCTCTCTCTACTGCAATTATATAAAATATAGTATGCACCCACCCATTAATATAAGGACGTCGCCGCCTCTGACGGTGTGCTCTTGAACCATGTCAAACAAACTGCTATCTAATTGTAAGAACAAAATGGCTAATTACATTGATTGACTTGAGAGAAAATTACATTTGGACAAACAATTGAGAGCAAACACCGCTCGCGCGTCGCCAGCTATATAATACCTGAGTCGACCATGTGATGTGTTAGCATTGCGTGATACATTCTGCCGAGAGGTCCGAAGATGAGTTTGTAAAGTCCACTATGGAAAAATGCAAAAGTTTAGTGTCAGTCAAGGCTGACGACCTAGAACCGGCTTGTCATAGTTCTGAGGTGGTAACTGGACATGAAAATAAATTGGAAGTTGGAAATACATTTCCCATTGTCCAGAATGCTGTTTCATTTCCCATTGTCCAGAATGCTGTTTCATTTCCCATTGTCCAGAATGCCGCTTCAGAAATGTCGAAAAAAAGGGATAAATCCCATCATTTCCTTTCTATTCAGGATATACTTTACTGTGATTCGATTGGTGGAAAGAAACCACGTGATTTCTGTTCGCATAAGTTGTCCTCCAGTGTTTTGGAGCATGTTCACAACACTGCCAAGTCCTGGCAAGGTGACCGAGTTGAAGAGATTCAGGAACTTTATTCTGGAGAGTTGAGCGAAGATGGCGCTCGTTCAGTCGATGAAGGCAGTGGCTCGTTGCTACGCGACCATATACAGGGGACTAGCTTCTTCTATAAACATTCCATCATCAGCACGTTTAACAAAGACGCTACGGATGATAAGTATCCCCAGAACCATGACCCGCTGAGTGATCTGCCTTGGTGGAATACGTCGCTGTGGCAACAGATTTGCTCCAGCAGGCTCTCCATCTCAGGTACACCGGAATTGTCCAAAATGCTTTTGCCGCCTTGCTGGTTCTCCAACAGGCCGACGCCCATGGTAGGCTTGGATTCTGAGGAAAGTTCCAAGAGATTAAGCGGCAGTGACAGTGACCTCACAGGAGACACCTCAGACGATCAGGAGGCTGCGGGCGATGACGTCACATCAAAGCATGACTGCACATGTAATATTTGTGTTGTATTAGTGTTACGGTTACCTTATTACTTCTATCACTAAATTAGCACATTGTGAGCCTATTAATATGTTTAACATTTTAGTTATTAAAATCACTACATAAAAGTATTCAGTAATTTATAACACCAGAGGCGTCACTAGGGTGGGTGTCATTCGGTGCGGTGAGCTCATGGTGTCACCCCCCCCTCTCTGGTTTGTTAATTTAGTGTAACATAAAACACCGAGCTAAATGGCTACATTAGCTGATGATGGCTACATGTTTTCGTTCTCTATGACAATTAAACAATAGTTATGAAGTGTATTAAAATTAAAGAGTATTGAGTGATTCCATTAGGCAGCATCTCATAGTTTTAAAGTATTGAAGTCTATTTCATTGAACTGACTAATTGTAGCGTTTCATTCGTCTTTGCTGAAACTTTAGTTTACTGAAATAAATGCCCTTCCTTCCATTGCATCATTATCCTTAGAAATCTCAATTGTTTATTTCATACTTTCTGATACTACGAAATTATTTGTAGCAGAAAACAAATGGCTATTTAGATCTATTGATTAATTGTGCATGAACATGTTCAAGTCTCTAGCTACTGAAGCTTGTTTTTTATGAATTTTCTGCTAATGCAAAAGTGTATTTTTTTTTTCACTTGGGTGTCAAAAGTCAATGTTTCTAAATAAATCGTAATAACCGTATTATGTAACAAAATAAAGCAAAACACAAATGCGTTTATCTCCAAAACGTTCATCCGTAGAGCCACATAGAAATAGTAGATTAGATTTGGAATGATTTCTTTCTGGACTACTTCATCGTTCCGGGATGTTCAGCTATACATTGTCTTGCAATATGATTTTATGTTACTGGTAACATAATCAAGGTACGAAATGTTTCTCCATTTCCTAATTTACCGAGGCATTCTAAAGAATTACTATATCTACGTTAGGCAAAGTAGAAAATGTCTTATTTAGAAATATGTTACTTAAGAACAAGATTACAAAGACAGTTTGTGTGAAAACACAAACTCAAACTCGGCCCACAAAGTGGTCCACCCATGCAGGTAAAAAGACAGATTTCAATATTTTCAGAAAGAATATCAGAATAAAATTATATCAAAGGCAAATGACAGAGAAGTATGGAAAAAGATGGTTGACAGATCTTGTGTGGTGTCCCAACGGTCCAGCAGACCAAGGGAAAGGTGCAAATGAAGATGAAGTTGGATGTGAACCTGGCCTAACCTATGTCATATTATGATTATCTATATGATTTTATTGTTTTGTATTAAAAGCCCCAAGAAAAAAAATTCCATTAGTTAGTCATAAGTGTTCATTGCATTAAATGCGGAGCGGCAGTTAACGCAATAATATGAAAAAGTACTTATTAATTATTGTTTTAAATTATGCTCCACTTATATGCATAATAAATATATTTTTTTTGTCTTTAAAAAAAAGTAAACATTTTTTTGGGTAAATTTAGTAGTTTTTATGACAGAACTTACTTAAGTTAGCAATAACAATTATAAACAAAAAAATTGAAAAAAAATCTAAAACTGTTTCCGTAAATGTGTTAAAAATATGAAACATTGTCTCTTCTCTTACAAAACAGCCTCCCGTGTTTGTTACTATTAATAGTGAATAGTTGTAAAAGTGGTGTATTTTTATGAAAAAAAAAACTGCTTGCATAGTTGAATTTATAAATTAAAATTTTAAATTTCAGAAAAGAAAAAAGTAGCCATTGCATCAGAATGGTCTAAAAATATCATGATCTCGGATTTTTAATATCTTTTCTAGTTTAACAGATCTAAACGGGCAGCACGGACGGACGGACGGACGGACAGACAGACAAAATATATAAATATATCGAAATTTAATTCAATATGTGATATCCCTTTATCTTTTGTAGTTATTCAACATGCTTCTTTACCATCATTTTCATTATCTAGGATAAATAAGTTGATATTAATATTATTCTTCGACTGCTAAGAAACGAGCACCTCTGATTACTTTCTCTGCATATAATTATAATCATCTTCTTTTATTTGTAATAGTGTTTCTCTACTTAATAGATGTAAATCAAAGAAAAATATGCTGACTAGCAAATTCAATTACTGTCATCTACCACAGTGGCTTGTACATCGTCAGGTGTGAGACAAGTTGCTAGCAAGATCAAACCCAGAAGACAGCGCCAGGCGTACACCATTACACAGTTGAATACACTGGAAGAAGAGTTTAAGGTGAGAAAAGATTGAATAGTAGATCTATATCAAGCACTGTAAAAATGTTAGTTAAATGTTTTACTGAGGGCCTGATTTAAGGGAGGGCAGGTGGGGCTACGGGGGGGGGGACTCCACAAAAAGGGGGCCCCATAAAAGAGACAAATATCTCGGAATTTCGACGGCTCAGATAATTTTAAGTATTTTTTTTTCTCATTCTAACGCTAATACTTTGAATCTTACGTCGGGTGGCAACAAGGTCTTGATTAAGAAGTGTCCGCTTGTAGTTGCAGCATGCTTAGAATAGGTAAATGCCGGTACAGCTCCGGTTTTACGGCAGTTCCTATACCAAGGGCCCTTTCCGCTACAAACTCAAACATATACACTTTTTAAAAACTAAAATATGTATATTATTTTTCTTTTAAAAGGAGTGTGATTAAACTTGCTAGTAGTCTATTTCTTTCTACTTCTTTCTGCATGCCTTTAGATATAAACATTTTTATTCACAAATGGATCTTTTTTAAAGCTTATGAAAGTGTGTTTGGGCCTGCACAAAATCTTGCCCCGGGACATCCATATACTTTAGTCCTGCCCTGGTTTGACATGTTTCGAATGTTCCTTCGGGGTAATCTATTTCTAATCCTAGAGCAAATGATTGACGGGATAACAAACCTGAACATTTTGTTTACTTTGATTCAAACACCACTAGCTTGCAGCTGGTGATCTTCATTTTTTTTCCACTTCCAACATTTGACTTAATTGAAGTTCCAAGTATTTTGCAGTAAAATGAACATTTATATTTTCTGCACACTGGCTGATGTGTATGAACAATATTTCATATTTTCTAAATATTGTGAATTTTGTTTTAAATTGGTTTTGGATAAGTTTTTTTTACAAATATATTCTTCTCCTATTTACCTTGCAAATTTATTCCCCGCCCCCCCCCCTCCCCCCGATTTCTTCTAGAATAATCGCTACCTGAGTTCGGATAAAAGGGAAACCTTATCACAGTCGCTGGGTCTGAGTGAGAATCAAGTGAAAGCCTGGTTTCAGAATCGAAGGTAAGTTACCCAGTTTTCAAACAGCAGCTTCATTTCGTCAGGCGATAGACACGATACCAATAACGTATTGTTGGAACGCTTACAGTCGTGTGAAAGTAATTACAAAGAAGGCACACACACATTGCTCCATAAATCTTTTCTGGATATAACACAGCAATCTTAAGATGTTGTCAGAAATAAAGATATCAATACATGTCACTGAATCTGAAGTAATGTATGTAAAATGCTGCAAGATAGCTGCAATCGTGTCAACTTGATTTAGAGAAATGGGGTTAACAGCTACAATTCGGAAGTGGTGGTCACATTACAGCGCAAATTGAAGGATCTACATTAACCGCGAATGCTTTATCTGAATTAACCCTTCCAGAAGGGAAAGCAGACTTTTTATATAGTATTCCTAGTTTGAAGTCTATACGTATTCCCGACATGAATGATAAACATCTTTCACGCTCTCAACAAATTGCGTTTCAAATGAAAGTGCTACTGTATAGTTCAACTGGGACTTCTTAAGTCTAGATCACAGACCTATATATGTGTATGTATGTATGTATGTATGTATGTATGTATGTATGTATGTATGTATGTATGTATGTATGTATGTATGTATGTACGTACGTATGTACGTATGTATGTATGTATGTATGTATGTATGTATGTATGTATGTATGTATATTATACCTAGAGTGGACGCGCCGATCTCGTAACACTACACAAAAATGTAGTGAAAAACTTCAAAAAACTGACAAGGTGTTCTTTTTGTAAAGTAGTTTTAAGAAGTAAATATTTTCAAACTTAACTTATGCAACATGTAATACTAATAATCATTATAAGGTTTAGTTCGAGTAACTGGAACATCGTAAATTATTATTTTGCAATTTTTAGATCCAGAATCTAGATCTATAAATATATAGGTAATCAATCTATTTAAATGTACAATCTAAAATCATAAGACGTAAAATCAACAGGCTTGAATTATTTAGATCTAGGATTGTTTAAATGTTATCTCAATGTAAACTAAAACAAAATGGCCATATATCATAGATTTGAATGAATATATAGGCTACTTCTGTGATTAATAGCCCATACAACTACGCAAAATGGGATTGCAATATTTCTAAACTTTCCAAAGTAAAGATCATTACTTTTTTTTAAGACAGAAAAGATAGATTTTCCAAGATTCAGGGGCGAGTTCCCTTACAGCTTGAAAAAAGAGTTACGGACATAATGATCGGATATGAATTTGTCTTTGTTTCCCAGTCTAGGTATAATATATCTAGGTCTGTGATCTTTGATCTAGATATACATTTCTTTTTTAAATCCACCTTGTATTTTATTATTCAAATAATCTTTTTTTTTTCCTTATAGGCCGCGTTATAGTGATTGGCAATAGTTTCTAGTGTCGGTAACAAACGGTCAGTCAACATGATCTGGCAATTCAAATTCTTTATAGTGTAATTTGTATGGGAAATGTTCTAACGAGGAAATAAATCCTATAATTTATTCTGTAGATGCACCGAGTGTACAGTAAAGTAAATATAGAACTCAATATCTTGCCACCTAAATTGATTTCATGTCCTATACAGTAGATCTTGTTCTTATTGTAATTGGTCAGGAGTTTCTCCATTTTTTTTTCTAAGGGTTGAGGCGGCCGGCTTTGAGAAACTATATAGCAACTGAGAAGTATTTTTCCCAGGGGTTAGGACTGAAGCATTTATGTGATAGTAACTAAACGATCAAGACCATTCTGGATTTGGGTCACACCCTATTTCGTGGTATTGCCCTTCAAACTTCCTTCTTCTTTGAAGAATTCCTTTATACTTCCTGTTATTGGAAAACTTTTGTGAAGGCAATGTAAATCTGGTCTTCCCACGTTTCCTGACAGCCCCCCTTCTCCCAGTGGCGTAGCATCCGTGGCACGAATGGGTTCAATGAACCCGGGCCCATGGATACTTTGCTACGCCACTGCCTTCTCCACTTGTGTCACGGCTATAACGTATCCCTGGTCAAAGAAAATGATGGGAACTGTGCGTGTATAGTATCAGTAATCTTCCCCTCCCACCCCTGTCACCCCCCACACAATCACTAAAATAAAAAGACAAGTGTAAATATTCTTATTTACTATAACAACGTTGTCTTGCAGAACCAAACACAAGAAGCAAGCCATCCAGCAGAAAAACAACCTTCAAAACGCTGACCAACAGGACTCTGTAGGGACGCCCATGTCTTTCACTGATGCTCCAGGCTATGTTGTGAATCGGTCACCTTCGCTCCCTTTTATGACACCCCTGCAGCTTCACTCCCTTCTGACCAGAGGCTACCCACCGTCGGCTCCTTATCTGAACTACATACACAAAATGTTGTAAAGGAGAAACGGAAGAGAAGCGACGCCTTTACACGACACGTGGAATGGCAGTAGAGAGAGAGAGGGAGTAAGGGACACAATCAGTATTATTTTCTTTTTAGTTTGAATTTAATTGTCTTTTGTATTATCTACCTTTAACAAATATGCCTTTTTAAATATAAATATATTTTCACAAATGGGCAAACATACCGTGTCAACAAAAAATTGATGACAATAAGTAATAACAATTTTTTAAGGAATTAAATTTTTCAAATAATGGAATGACTTCATATACTTCATCATTGATTATGGTGAGGAATGGATGTATTTTAATAAAGTTCATACCCACAGTGAGAGCTGTTCTCATGAATGTCAGTATTTGAGGCGGAGAGAAAAACCTACAGCAAAATAAAACTATATACTACAGCAAAAGTCTCAATATACCCGGAAGGTTCTTCAACAAAATTATTATTCATGGGACATAAGATTGTGTTCATCTTCGACCACAAAGGATTAAATTGCCTGCTGTTATCAGTTTCTACACCAAAAGCTCCTCAACAAAGACTTTAAAATGATTTTTTTCTGGCTATGTTAATCTGAAAAATCTTCCTGAGCGATGACTTTAAGGTAAACATTGTAAATTGATAATTAGAGAACAATAGTCTGTTCCTGACAGCGTGCGATCTGCTTAATGTAAACACTAGCTTCAAGATCAGGTTTAGTTTAAAACTATAAATTAAATATCAATATCACACTACAGTGGATCCCTGGATACATTGGCATCATGGGAAATGAAAAGTCAGATAAGCTATCAAAGGCAGGTTCATCTATGGAACAACCAGATAGACCTGATAACTACCTCACCCCAAGGTCAATGTTAGTCAACAATCACAAAGAGGAGTGGCTCAACCAATGGGCATCACGAAACACAGGCAGAGCCATGTACAAAGAAATGACTACGCCTAACAAACTGGACAGTATTAACTTCCTCCCCCGCAAAGAACAATCTAAAATTTTCCAACTAAGAACAGGACACACACCACTATTAAATTACCACCTGAACAAAATAAACTCCACACAACTCCCCCTTTGCAGACACTGCGCCCACCCCTTTGAAACCGTAAACCATATCTTCTTTGAATGCCCCTCCCTAATCCATCTTAGGCAGACCCTATTTTCACTACAGCCCAACATAACCAACACCCTGTACGGCAGTGCTGAACAACTGAAGAAAACAGCACACTTTTTTTCCTTGGCACAGTCTGCAAAAGAGCTCACAGCTCAGCAGCAATAAAGCTGGCTAGAAGAAGAAGAAGAAAACTAAAAGTGCATATTTTAATATTTAATACATCAACAATGTAACTAGGTCAATACGGCGGCGGATTAAGTTTTTAGGACGTCTTGTGATCAAATAAACTAATTAATTTCGGAAGAACAAGAATACAGCTACATTATCTATTTTCTTTTTTCTATGACACCTTCTGGTCAGTCTTGAGTGATTTTTCCCACGAATGTCAAAGACAATGAAGGATTTTTTGAGATCTTGCTTGCTTACTGTCACATCCAGTGAGCCATCAGAATAAGCGAGTGTCCCGTAGTTCAATTTTCCGCTGTGTAATGAGTCTGACGTGGCACGATGTATCATTCAAACAGGAGGAGGAGTTTCTCAAAATACAAAGATTCAAAAAAATTAAAATGTTATTGAAGAAAAACAAATTG
Organism: Biomphalaria glabrata; assembly: GCF_947242115.1. Classification (NCBI taxonomy): domain Eukaryota; kingdom Metazoa; phylum Mollusca; class Gastropoda; family Planorbidae; genus Biomphalaria; species Biomphalaria glabrata. Next base: position 32,563,776 of record NC_074711.1, on the reverse strand, counting down.
CTTTTAACATGGCGTTTATTTCTATTACACCCGCTAGTTGACCCTCCCCCAACTGTTTTTAACAATTTTACACCATATAAAATAATAAATGAATTTCCGAAAGTTGCTATTTCCAGGTAGCTGCACTTTACTATTTTTTTTTCTGCTCATGTCGTCTGTTCGTCTTAAGACTGCGTGTCACTCTTACAAATGGCACATATCGACAGTCCATCCAATAATTTTTCTGACAGTATGTTCTCTGGTTAACGCCTCGGTTGCAATTGGTGAACATGACCAGGTTTATTTAACTACATGCTGAAGAAAATATTCATGAACTGGCAGTATGCTATCGGCAAGAAATTTTGCTGCCATATTTAAATCGTTCACCTGAGTCTGCAAAGACACAATAAATAATGATGTTCAATAAATCTTTCAACAGTTCATCAGAATCTATGTTCAGTCATTTACCAATATATATGTATTTATGTGTAGATGTGTCAGCGTCGACTATTGGTGCTGTTTTCTGTTGTTCTAAGTAACTATACAATGTGTGTTGTTAAAAGTTCTTGTACTAAAATTGAAAATGGCTTAAGACAGAGTTTAGTTAATGTATTTTGTAGGATACAATAAGAAATTTAAAAAAAAAAATGAAATAAAATGTGAACAATGAATGAATGACACTAACCTTTTACTCAGGGACAAGAAGATGAGTTAGATGGCATATCACTGATTGGGCACGTACATAGACATGGGTACATCAACATTGATAACAACAAAAGCTACGTCAAATCTCTCAACTGATCTATTTCTTTCCCAAGTCATCACTATTTTTCAACGTTTTGACATCGTGCTCTATCAGTCTTAGATTAAGTTTTGTCAGTAACATTTTTAAGGAAAACTTGCAGAAAATGTCATTTATAGCACAGTGTTTCACCAACTGTGGTCCGCGGAACCCTTGGACTGAATAGGTTTTCCACGAACTACTGAAATAATTAATAGTAGGCCACAACATGAGCAAAGTGTTCCGCTAAATACTCAGAATATACAAAGTGTTCCATTAAGAAAAAAAAATTTGGAATACACTGCAGTCTAGCAATCTTAGTTGACTTAAATAAACGTCTTTTTTTTTTTTCATTTGGCCATTGATTCGATATTTATTAAAATTCAAATTATTTAATTCAATTATTACTGCCCTTTGGTGGAGGATCTTCTAAAAGTGAGAAAGAAACATAATAGTAAAGGAAATAACTCTCGTCTCTATTAGTTCTGAGTAGACGTACAAACAGATTGGGGAGATAACTTTATGGCATATAATTCTAGGGCAGATGATAAGACGAATTTCCTATCTAAAAATTTGTACTGCTCTTAGACAAGACAGGCTAGAGGAGATTTAAAAAAAGAATAACTTATCAAGTCCTATGATCGTACGCTACGGTTTATTGCGTCAATAAATTGTAACTAGAACCCTCATTGCACCCCAGGGTCCCTATCAATTACCTCGCTATCGGAAAGTTAGACAGAAACTCATTTAACGTGGACGAGATCTGACAGTAGAAGTCAGTCGCTTGTATATACCGATCTATAATCTGTAACTAAACCGTAAACATTAAAGCCAAAAAAACAAAAAGGACACAAATAATCATGTCAATTGAATACTAGAACACATAACCAGTGGCGTCACTAGAGGAGTGTGGGGGGATGAGGTCCTCACCAGGTGACACCCATTTGGGCCACAAAAACATCTTGGCAAAAGCATACAAATTTTTAAAAATCTCTATAACCAAACATGATAGGCTTATCTTATCTTATCTTATCTTATCTTATATAATACAGACGTTACTTCAAAAAAGAAGATGATTACGTCCTACGCGTCATGCATTTAGTCATGCATATTAACCAATGACTTAAATTCTGCCAAGTCACTGGTTTTCCTGGCTAGCTCAGGCAACCCATTCCATGCTCTAATAGCACTAGGGAAGAAGGAGTATTTGTACAAATTTGTCCTAGCATATGGGACGAGGAATGTGCCTTTATCTTTGTGTCTTTCAGAGTATTTTATTAAATTTTGTTTTTGTATTTGAAGATTATGGTTCAGTGTTTTATGTATGATTGCTACTTTACTTTTGAGCCTTCTGTTACTCTAGTCAAATGTGAATATTCTTTTGTTATGAATCTCACTGCTCTATTTTGTGTCTGTTCCAGTTTCTTAATGTTTTCTTGAGTTGAGGGGTCCCAAACGGAGGATGCATATTCTATTATTGGCCTAACCAAGGTTAAATAACATTTTAGTTTTATGTTCTTATTTGATTTATAGAAATTTCTTTTAATAAATCCTAATGCTTTGTTTGATTTTTTTGTAGTTTCATCAATATGTGGATTTCATGACAATTTTTCATTTATTATAACACCTAGGTATTTTGCGTTTTTAGTCTGTGTTATTGGTTTGACATGAATAAGATAAGTGGAATTAATTAATTTTTCATTTATTATAACACCTAGGTATTTTGCGTTTTTAGTCTGTGTTATTGGTTTGACATGAATAAGATAAGTGGAATTAATTTGTTTTAGTTTTTTTGTTACTCTTAACAACTGTCATTTTTCTGGGTGGAAAGACATGCTCCAATTGATTCCCATTTCTGTAATTCATCTAATTCTCTTTGTAAAATATCTGTGTCTTGTGTTGTTTTTATTGTTCTATATATTATGCAATCGTCTGCAAATAATCTGACTTTTGTTCCTGAAGTAATGCAATTTGGTAAATCATTTATGTAAATTAAAAATAGTAGTGGACCCAAGACTGTTCCTTGAGGTACACCTGAGTTTACTGTTATCGGTGTTGCTTTAGAGCCATTTATTATTACAGTTTGTTCTCTCCCTATCAGAAAATCTTTAATCCACTGATGCAGTGGACCATTAATGCCGAAATATTTTAATTTTTTAAGCAAACTATGGTGGTGAACTTTGTCAAAAGTCTTAGAAAAATCTAGTAAGATAGCATCTATTTGTTCACTATTATCTAAACCAGTGTTTCTCAAACTTTTTTGTCTGCCGGCACAGTAAAAAAATTACAAAATTTCGCGGCACACCACGAAGAGCAACAGTTGTTTTATAATAAAAAGAAAAAAGATTTTACTTGTTTTTAAGTATTACATTTAATGTGAAGAGTGTGCCTGTTTTTGAGAGCAAATGCGATCTAATTGAGGCTCCAAAGTCGACAAACAAACTCACATTACATCGTCTATTGTAAGAAGTCTCTCTCTTTTTTTAGACTTGATTTCAGTCAGTGCTGAAAATCCAAACTCACAAAACCATGAAGATGGAAGATGGAAGAATTATTTTGATTGCTTTTAAACTGATTGCAGTATATAACTTTTTGACTGAAATCCAAAACTTATCCAGGCCTTTCTCGGCAAAACTTGACTTAAGAACTGCATCGTTTTTTAAATCAATGAGCTGCTCTGCTTCTTCAGTTGTCAGATTTGTAGCTTCATTGTTTCCAAATGGAGAGCTGACCCATTCATATTCATGACTTCAAACTGTTGGAAAGTAATGCTGCAATGCTGACTGCAGGTGTGTCAAAGTGTACAGAATTTCGGAGGTGATTTCTTTATTTGAAACACATTCATTGTAAGTAGGAAACAGTCGAAGACTTCTTTCGAGATCTTACTTTGATACAAAGACAATTTTTCACCAAATGACTTCAGTTTTGAGGATGCAGTGATGATGGTTTTCGATGGTCCTTTAAGACTTAAATTCAATGAATTTAATTTGTGAAATAAATCAGAGAGAAATGTCACTTTATCCACCAGATCTCGTCATGAATAGAAAATTCAAAGCCTTTTTTTTTCTGAATCTGAATCCATTGCTTCACAAAGCTCTGAGAAAAGTCGGGATGCAAGCGGTCGAGATTTGATGAAGTTTACAACTTCTTGGTCCAGAATAGATCTCTTCACTTGATCCAGAATAGACATCAAATCTTTCGGCAAAGACTTAAAGGCAAGAGCTTCTCTGTGGATCATGCAGTGTACAACTAATACTTTGGATTTCCTTGACGCCCAAGAGTGACGAATCCCTTTCTATTTCCCCGCATGGAAGACAGCCATCGGCGCAAACGCTGAACACAGTTTTTCCACTGTAGTTTAAATAGCAAAATGTTTTCGTTCACACTTTGAAAATATATTCGCCTTTGGTCCTAGTTGGTAAGTCTTTGAAAAATAAGAATTCGTTGACACATTTTTTATACTTTATGAACCCAATAAAAGCTAGCAGCTGGGCTTTGCCGCTAACGTCAGTGGATTCATCAACTTGAAGAGACCCTGACGATAAGTCTTCAATTCTGCGCGAGATAGAATCATTTTTTAACTTTTTCGGCGGCATCGGGTCCAAGGATAGTTTCATCAACTATTGCTAAAGCTGGTGCAATGACTGATTCAGCCACTGTGTGTGCTTTCTAATAACTGAGCAACCTTATAACTTGCAATCAATCCCTTTTCTGGCAGCTTTAGTTAGATCGTAAGTTTCTTAGCTTGTTTATTTTCTTGAGCCCTGATGTTTTCGATGTATTCCTTCGGTTGCGCTTTTACAGCTGGATGTTTTGTTTCCAAGTGTCTCTTCAATTTGCTTGGAACAAGCGCCTCATTCGACAGAGTTGCATTGCAAATTAGACAGAATGGCAATGGAGCATCTTCAGGTCTAGAAGATATGAAACCATATCCGATGTAATCTTCTTTGTACCTTCGTTTGGTTCCTTGCTTTTCATTTAACACTTTCGCAGTTTCATTCTTGCTAACGTATTTCTCCATGGATAACAATAAATAACGCTTAGTGATAACTTATTATTAGCATACACCTAAACAATTTACATGAAACACATCGCTTATTATTATTGTTACCAATTCAAGAACTGCTGTGCGTCTGCTAAGGCGCCTACATTTGAGTCATTATAATAATATATATATAGTGGACAATTCCATAACCTGAAGAGATCCCTTTCCGTCACTATGGAGCGACCCACTACTATTACTGGTCGTTGCAAGTGGGGATGTCATCGTAACATAAAATAAACATTTAATAGTAGGCAGTCCTGTGTAACGTTACACATGTGGCGTTCTGAAAACTCCCGCGGCACATCCGCAAATCTTCGGCGGCACACTAGTGTGCCGCGGCACATAGTTTGAGAAACACTGATCTAAACCTTTTGAAAAATCATCAATTAGTCCTATTAGTTGTGTTTCACATGATCTATATTTCCTAAAGCCATGTTGGTATGGTGTGAGGACATTATGTTTGTCTAAGTGGTTTATGATGTTGCTACATATTATGTGTTCTAGGATTTTACATGTGATGCTGGTAAGTGATACTGGTCTGTAGTTTCCTGGGTCAGATTTTTCTCCTTTTTTAAATAGGGGGGGGGGGTCACATTAGCTTCTTTCCAGTCCTTTGATACTCTGCCCTGGTTAAGTGAAGCCTGAAAGAGTATTTTGAACACTGGGGCTTGCTCATTGCTTAGTTCTTTGAGTAATCTAGCTGGAATACCATCAGGTCCAGACGCTTTATTTGGTTTGGTGTTGGCTAATAGTTTTTGAATTCCATTTTCTTGTACTACTATATCTTCTATGTTGTCTATTTGGTTCAAATTCAGTAATATGTCTTTGTCTCCTACGGCTGAGAATGCTGATGCAAAGTATTTGTTTAGGATGTTTGCTTTAGTTTCATTATCATTATGTATTATGTTATGTTAATCTTTTAATGGCGCTATGCCTGTTGTTTCCATTTTCTTATTGTTATCTTTAGATATTACATTGTTTATGTATTCACTCTGCAGCTGTCTGCTTACTTTTTGGGTTAAGTGTTTAATTTTTATATACTTTTTGTAAACTCTTTCTGCATTAGTTTCTTTAAATTTTCTACATAGGTTTTCCTTCTGTTTACAAAGCTTCTTTAGTCTATTATTAAACCAGCATTTATTTATTTTGTGTAATGTGTATTTAGTTGGTATATGATTTTCTATAATGCTTTTAAGATGGTTTTTAATGAAATTCCAGAGGTCATCGACTGGTTGGTTAATGTCTTTTTCTAATAAGAATGTTTGTTGAAAGTTTAATGCAGCTTGGTGTAGTTGTGTTAGGTTACATTTATTCCAGAGTAAGATTTTTCATTTGGGTTTTGTATTGACTACTGCTTTTATCTGACTGTGTATTTTTATGATCTCATGGTCTGATAGACCAGGGATAATATCATAATCAACTACTAATCCAGGTCTGTTGGTTAAGAAGAGATCTAATGTGTTGTTTAATCTAGTTGGCTTTTTAATGATTTGATCTAAACTTAGGTTGTGTAAAGTTTCTATGAAAAGCTCATTTATGTCCTTAAGGTTTTGGTGTTTATCTATGGTTAGTGTTTTCCAATTTATATCAGGTAGGTTGAAATCACCCATAATCCAAAAAACTGCATTTTTATTTGTCTCTTTAAGTGTAGTAATCTGATTACATAGTTCCTGCATGTATTCTAAACTAGAATTTGGTGGTCTGTAAATGCTTCCTATTATTAGGGATGTTGAGGTGGTATTAATTTTACAAAATGTACTACTAATCTACTATCTTCTCTAGATTTGTATATTTTATCTAAAACCTTAATCCGCCTTTATTATATTTTTTTAGTGAATAAAAAAAAGTCCAAATCGTTAAACTCTTAGAAGAGGGATGCCAAGGTGGTCTTTCTTTTTACAAAATCGGTTGCATTTATATTTCAGTTATTTTATATTTTAGTATTAATCAGGTAAAAACGGCATAATTACCAAATAAGAAAAAAAATAATTTAAGGGACATCGTTTCATCCTCTAAGCAATAAGATCATTCAAAGTTTTTTTTTAAAAAGAAAATTTTTTAATGAGTCTTCAACAACGCAATTCTTTAATCTACTTCCCTTTTACGGCAGAACGGACCAATCTAACTATTGACTTTTTTTTTTACGTGAAGCGAACAGGCCCGCTACAATACGTCTTGCTAAACACTTCACATACGGCCACTCCCACCCTTTCCTAATTTAATGTCATGTGACCTGCAATCCTCTTTCTAGGAGAAATAGCACAAGATAGTCTTATAGAGGAGTTTCTGAAAAACACTTGGCGCCAGGGGCTCAGACCCGGACTCCGCTGTGGGTACTTCGAGCTCTCTAAGAGGGCTGCAAACGTACATTTTCTGGTCTAGAAGGTAGTGAATAACGCAGCATAATTTTATATCGTTTCCGTCTCAAAGTATAAAAAGAAAACATGGTCAAGTGATGTTAAGTCTGTTCCTAATTTTAATAAACTTGCACCGTTAAATATGCAATATCTATTAAATAAATGTCATAAACAATGGACTTTTATAATAGAATTTACATTTTACATCTGTACAACAATCAATGAAAGCTCATCAGCTCTCTTTATTGGCTCAACGATAAGAACAAACTAACGAAATTATTCATTGGAAAATGTTTGGTGAAAGTCTATGGCCGGGGGGAGGGAGTAACCCTGAGCTGACCACACCGGGTGACACCGACCCTAGTGACGCCACTGCACATAACTCTCACAAATACTCGTATCTCAAAAGTATGTGAGGTTGCCAAAGAAAGTGGGAAAGAGAGAGACGCACAAGGACTGACACAGAAATAGAGCCTCTTCGTTTTCTGACAAATCTTTATGCCAAAAAATATGCATACAAAAATTATTTACAGATAGATAGATGTTGGGAGAGGATGAGAAAGAATTAAATAGTTCATTCATTACTAGTTCAAATATTTAACATAAAAATGTTTACCAGAAACAAAGAATATCAAACATGTTGTAACATAATTAATTTTTTTTTTGCCTTATATCCCAAGGTAAATAAAATTTTAATAAAAAAAATTAAGCTACTAGCGAATAGTATAGATACTATAGAACTTAATTGTGTTCCTTGCTCAGAAAACAGTGCATTTAATTGTGCTTATTACTGAAGCACGATTTCTCACGAATTTGGACTTTCCCTTAATCTTTTCCCGTGTATGTAGTAACTGTAAACCATAAAATCGTTACATTTGTCATCATTCGCATGTTTTAACTCCGCAGTGTTTCACAAAGTGGGGTACGCCTACCGCCAGACTTGGGAGGGGGTACGCGTTGCACCTCATTTACTATGCTGATTTTTAAAAAAATACCCAAATTATGCTCTTTTAACAAATGTTAGTGAAATGGGGGGGGGCATTAACAAATTATTATAGGGTACACATAAGTCAAAAGTTTGGGAAGCACTGGACTATGGTCTAAATAGAAAAGAAAGCACTGGACTATGGTCTAAATAGAAAAGAAAGCACTGGACTATGGTCTAAATAGAAAAGAAAGCACTGGACTATGGTCTAAATAGAAAAGAAAGCACTGGACTATGGTCTAAATAGAAAAGAAAGCACTGGACTATGGTCTAAATAGAAAAGAAAGCACTGGACTATGGTCTAAATAGAAAAGAAAGCACTGGACTATGGTCTAAATAGAAAAGAAAGCTCAATAATCGTTTATCAATGCGTTATATGTACCACACATGTGACATGACTACATTCAGTATGATGTGCAGGTTGCATGGTGGTGAAAGAGAGTTACTACATTTTTTGGAGATAATATGTTTATAGCTTTGAATGATGTCATATAGTTCAAGGGTGAACAATAACTAGTGTTTCAAGTGCTAATACTTATCATGGTGATCCCCCTTTAGTCTTTGCAAGATTTAACTCTCGTTATGTGGCTTCGCTACAGACATGTCTACATGCCCAAGTTATGCGAACGCAATTTTAACACACGCTTATATGTAAACACACAAGCACACGCCCATGGATTTACCAACATATTGGCCATTTCTTTTTACAAGGAAACAAATCAAAGTATACCCACTGGCCAACACACATCCACAAAGCACACAGTAAACAATCCTACAACTTCGTTACTTCAGGAAACACTTGCCTATATACTTCTTAACGTTGTCAGATTGGTGCACTTCAGGATGTTAAAAAGTAACACAATGTCGCAGCATAACAACCTAGTTGTCCATGGACGATGTGTCTGGTTCTACCGTAACGGTCTTCATAATGAGAAATAGGAGAAGTGACATTGAAAAGAGAACACGACCCCACCCCTATTCAGCCGACGGCTTCAAGAGATAGTGTTACGTAAAGCTGAACCAATACCAGAACATGTTTGAAACCATTGAACCAGGCATAATAGACGTAAGCCAGCAAGACTTCTGGTTTTATGCCGCCCAGGTCGAGATGAAAGTGTGACAAAAACAGAAATGAATAGAAAAGGTGCCGCGCATAGATGTTTAGTCTTGAGTGTGAATATTTAAAGAAAGGGGGAGCAACTCCTACTAAGGAACAATAGCTTGTCTGTGAAGGAAAATAAACTGATTGTTCCGAGCTAGATATTGGAAGAAAAGATTTGATCAGCTTTCATGTTATATATGAATTTTTTTTTTTACTTTTGCAATACAATTAAGAAAAAAACAACAACGAGTTTCCGGCAGGTGCAAGGAAATTACAGAGGTACTGAACAAGAGAAGAAGAGGAAGACAGGAAATCAATATATGAGAGGATATTAAATAGTGTGACGCATGGGTTGATAATGATACAAAACAACAGAGAAGAACAAAGGCAAGCTAGATCTAGAAAACACAGACAGACGGAGAGACACGTGAGATGGAAACAGAGGGACACGATGTTCTTTTGTTGGTCGCCACAACTGAAATAAAAACAATATAAGCACACATAACATAACATGACAGGGAAATTGTCAACTGCTTACTGTAATGAATGAGTCTAGTACTTTATAAGAGCAACACTACCTGATCTCATAGCCTCCTGGTCATGACAGATTAATCTTACAATGAAATACACATACTTACTTAATCCTTTTGACTCCCTATGGAGCATACGGCCGCCAAAGGTCTTGAGGGATTCCCTTCAGTGGGGTCTATGTTAATCCTGTCTTTGTTTCTTGTTCTACTGATTTTACTCTACCAGAGATGAATTCCGATTGGAAACAGAGCAGGAAGGACGAAATATATTTTTTTTCCTTGGTATTAGTTTGTAGTTATACTGTCAGAGTTGTCTCAGAAGTAAACAACAACGATTAAAAAAAAATTAAAAAAAAAATGACTTAATCTCTTTGACTTCTGGTCCATTGAGCTATGGGGCTACGAGGAAAGGTGTCGTTGGCGACAAGAAAACCTAAATAGATCACCCGCGGAAAATAGCTATGTCTGCTCTGTGTGTAGCAAAATATGTAGGTCACAGCTGGGGCTGCGTATCCACGGGAAATATTGCTTTCCTCATTAATCTTCGGACTCGAAGACAAGCCATATTATTATTGTGTGGCCAGGACAACGACCAATAACTTGTATATATAACCAGTGAAATATCAGGTACCCATTTGAGCTAAGAAATTCTGACAAAATCTGAAAATCTTGACGAGGAGTGACCCCTCAGTTCGGACGAGGACTTAATCCGCATAATTACAACTCTCCAAATACTAAATATAAAACAAACAGATTTATTTTCAATCAGAGGCGTCTGCCCGTTACTTTATGTGGCGTCTGCCCGTTTCTATCTGTGGCGCCTGCCCGTTACTTTATGTGGCGTCTGCCCGTTTCTATCTGTGGCGTCTGCCCGTTACTTTATGTAGCGTCTGCCCGTTTCTATATATGGCGTCAGTCCGTTTCTATCTGTGGCGTTTGCCCAATAATATCTGTGACGTCTGCCCGTTTCTATCTGTGGCGTCTGCCCAATAATATCTGTGGCGTCTGCCCGTTTCTATCTGTGGCGTCTGCCCAATAATATCTGTGGCGTCTGCCCGTTTCTATCTGTGGCGTCTGCCCGTTTCTATCTGTGGCGTCTGCCCAATAATATCTGTGGCGTCTGCCCGTTTCTATCTATGGCGTCAGCCCGTTTCTATCTGTGGCGTCTGCCCAATAATATCTGTGGCGTCTGCCTGTTTCTATCTGTGGCGTCTGCCCAATAATATCTGTGGCGTCTGCCCGTTTCTATCTGTGGCGTCTGCCCAATAATATCTGTGGCGTCTTCCCGTTTCTATCTGTGGCGTCTGCCTGTTTCTATCTGTGGCGTCTGCCCAATAATATCTGTGGCGTCTGCCTGTTTCTATCTGTGGCGTCTGCCCAATAATATCTGTGGCGTCTGCCTGTTTCTATCTGTGGCGTCTGCCCAATAATATCTGTGGCGTCTGCCTGTTTCTATCTGTGGCGTCTGCCCAATAATATCTGTGGCGTCTGCCCGTTTCTATCTGTGGCGTTTGCTCGTTTCTATCTATGACGTCTGCCCGTTTCTATCTGTGGCGTCTGCCCGTTTCTATCTGTGGCGTCTGCTCGTTTCTATCTGTGGCGTCTGCTCGTTTCTATCTGTGGCGTCTGCCCGTTTCTATCTGTGGCGTCTGCTCGTTTCTATCTGTGGCGTCTGCTCGTTTCTATCTGTGGCGTCTGCCCGTTTCTATCTATGACGTCCGCCCGTTTCTATCTGTGGCGTCTGCTCGTTTCTATCTGTGGCGTCTGCCCGTTTCTATCTATGGCGTCAGCCCGTTTCTATCTGTGGCGTCTGCCCGTTTCTATCTGTGGCGTCTGCCCGTTTCTATCTGTGGCGTCTGCCCGTTTCTATCTATGGCGTCTGCCCGTTTCTATCTATGGCGTCTGCCCGTTTCTATCTGGCGTCTGCCCGTTTCTATCTGTGGCGTCTGCCCGTTTCTATCTGTGGCGTCTGCCCAATAATATCTGTGGCGTCTGCCCGTTTCTATCTGTGGCGTCTGCCCGATTCTATCTGTGGCGTCTGCCCAATAATATCTGTGGCGTCTGCCCGTTTCTATCTGTGGCGTCTGCCCAATAATATCTGTGGCGTCTGCCCGTTTCTATCTGTGGCGTCTGCCCGTTTCTATCTGTGGCGTCTGCCCGTTTCTATCTGTGGCGTCAGCCCGTTTCTATCTGTGATTTATTTTTCCGCTCCACTTATCTCCTAAACGGTTGCTGAAATCAATAGCCTGATATTCTGTAAATATTGGAATAAATCGCGACCTCTATATTTTGTTCTATTCATTTTAACAAAACATATTCATTGTTTCCTTTTTTATATCTCAATCTACGCGGGCGTGTACTTATTTTGAAATTTCATAGACTATCCAATTCCTCATTTTTTTTTAATGATAAGCAATGCCCATGCATAAAGCATAACCAGTTTATTTATTTATTTTTTATAGAACAAAAATATTAATCCATATAGATCTAGATTCCTAGTACATGACTTTGACCTTTGACTACCAGACAGTGAGTTGACTTTTTAATATAGATCAAGCCTTACTCTGCGTCATCTATTTTTCATTTACAATGATTGTATACGCAGATTGAATGTCAATATTTGTCAAATGGGCCGGCTCAACAGACGGAGTGTGAGGGCTTTGGTCAACGAGTTCCGGGGCAGGGAACATCAGAGATGAATCTGTACTGTTTAATGAAATCTGTTTGATGTAAACACAGACTAGCAGGACAAAGAGGCCATGTTCGGTGAACCGACTAGTGTTATGTACACATGCCTCGATACGTTTACAACTTGGGAATCCAGTTGTATTTATTCACAAACTTATAACTGGCTTTCTTTCAGCTACAATACTCAATGTAATTTAATTTAGTGAAAGCTTTAAATACGACCATAGAGTATCCAATTCTATTGCATTTAAAATGTCTATAATTTATACATTAAACTCTTGCAAAGTTCCTTGTTCCTTGCATAGTTTCATATTCTTTCAAAGTTGCTTGTTCCTATCATGTTTTTCTTTCTGCAAAGTTCCATGTTCCATCTTAGCATGTTATACTTTAATGTAAAGTTCCTTGGTCTTAGCATATTTTTACTTTCATGCAAAGTTCCCTGTTTCTAGTCTCTGTCTCCCGATGTCTACATTTCTATAAAGAGAGCTAGAGAATAGTGAGATGTAGAAAGACTTGACTGTAAGCACTGTAAGAGCTAAAGAATAGTGAGACGTAGAGAGACTTGACTGTAAGCACTGTAAGAGCTAAATAATAGTGAGACGTAGAGAGACTTGACTGTAAGCACTGTAAGAGCTAAAGAATAGTGAGACGTAGAAAGACTTGACTGTAAGCACTGTAAGAGCTAAAGAATAGTGAGACGTAGAGAGACTTGACTGTAAGCACTGTAAGAGCTAAAGAATAGTGAGACGTAGAGAGACTTGACTGTAAGCACTGTAAGAGCTAAAGAATAGTGAGATGTAGAAAGACTTGACTGTAAGCACTATAAGAGCTAAAGAATAGTGAGACGTAGAGAGACTTGACTGTAAGAGAGAGAATAGTGAGACGTAGAAAGACTTGACTGTAAGCACTGTAAGAGATAGAGAATAGTGAGACGTAGAGAGACTTGACTGTAAGCACGCTAAGAGATAGAGAATAGTGAGATGTAGAAAGACTTGACTGTAAGCACTGTAAGAGCTAAAGAATAGTGAGATGTAGAGAGACTTGACTGTAAGCACTGTAAGAGCTAAAGAATAGTGAGACGTAGAGAGACTTGACTGTAAGCACTGTAAGAGATAGAGAATAGTGAGACGTAGAGAGACTTGACTGTAAGCACTGTAAGAGATAGAGAGAAGAAGAGGATAGAATCTGTTGGAGCTGGTTCAATTCATACAATATTGCTGTGGACTAGTTTAGAGAAGTTTTTAAAACAGCTAGGCTGTATAGGGTTTAAGTTTCTGTACGAATATGTGTAAAGTTATCTTAGCTTGAGTGTCAACTAAATGATTATCGCTAGTTTTCGTAATGCCATCTTTCAATGAATCCTGATTAGATTACCTTTCATACTAGTGTGTCTTACATTGCGAGAAATATAATTCAAGTTGAAATTTATAGCAACAGAAGACCATAGTTAAACAAATAGATATACTTTTATAGAAAATTTATCTTTAAAACAGAGTTTTTGTATCTGGGATTATCTGTCATCTGTGGTTGATTATTTTTGTTGTGTATTGTTGTCTAGGGATAATTGTTTAAATTACGACGTAGCTGATCTCCAGATATATAGGGGAGACTACTTAACAAGTTACTATGTTTGTACAAATAAAAATACTAATAAAATAATTCTACGTAAAACTACCCACTAACTGTACCTTGATCACATGGTAAAATAGCATGAGTACTTGAGTAGCATTGAGTTAGCTCTTAAGCTGAATATTTGATTACAGAATTAAAATTAGATTAATAGTAATTAGAACATTGGTCAATTGGGTTAGGTCACAAACCAAGAATACTTCCGGATATTATATTTCAATCAATATTAATCGACCAATATAATCAATAAAGCCATAGCCCCCTCACAGTCTGGGCTGTCTGCTACTTTTATTGTATTTTAAAAATAATTAAATACTATTATATCTGGGATTAAGTTGTTTCATTTTTTTTCAGTTAGGAAGTTGTCGTTTTTTCATTTTCGATCATGTGACTGACATTCTAGACATGTTCTGGAGGTTTGGATCTATACATAGAAATAAATACAATGACTTTAACATGAAACTGTGGAACTGTGATTTTCTCTGCTTTATAGGCGTATTATGTAACCTCTGTTTCATATACGTCACAATATATTCAATTTATACTGATTATTTAAAATATCAATGTTTCTTCCAATGACGCCATTTTCAAAGATGTATTTATGAGTCATTTTTTAATTAAAAAATATATAACACAATCTGCCAGGATGGAGTATTTCTCAGATTTGTGCCAAGAAAGAAATAGTCAAAAACTTTAAGCTATGTAGTTTTTGTCTAATATAAGTTGCTGACGACAGTTTGTAGGCCTATAAGTTTATATACTTAAGATACTTACTTTTAAAGAGTTAAACTGATGCTTCAGAGGAAAATGAAACAAAATTGATTATTGGCTTAAGTTCAGTTTACAAGTGAGACGAAAAACTAAAGGTGGCATAAAACTTTATATTTAAATATTTTATATTTTAAATTTCTTAGCTTAGAGCTTAATATAGCTTAAAATGAAAATAAAATGGCCAAAAAAAAGCATCAAACTATAATATTGGAAACGTTTTGGTGAAATATTGATTGAATAACAACTATCACTAATATATCCTCTAAGAATATTGAGGAACTGGACAAGATAATATACTGGAGGCGGACCTTTTCAATGAGGTAAAGGGGTTGTCACAAGGAAGGAGTTTTTAAAACTTTTCAGACACCTTCTCTCTTTCTCTCACACCTGACAGGTAATGTGGGTTTTATTTGAATTTAAATGTAAATATTAAATTAAGAGCATTGAGTGGTTTGTCATTAAACCAGTGATTTCATGGTGTGCTAGACATGTCCATGTTATTTAAGATCAGGATTGAAATACGTGAGCTCAACTCTATACAGGTGTATCCAACTCGGAAAAGGAAAAGTTATTGATCGTCTTGCTGGCCTAATATCGCTCTCGATAACTGTTGGTCTAGAATCTGTGAAGGAGATATAACATTATATTGTTTAACAATCTCCACACAAACGATAATGGCGATCAGGGCCGAATTGAAGTAAGTGGAGGCCTCGAGGCAGAATGTTCGTGGAAGCCCCTACACTTCTCAAGGGCCTAACTAAATCTCCACTCATAAATAATAACAGGGGTATACTTATATGCCAGAGCATTCCATGATTTAGAAGAAAGAAAAAGAATGCTTGCAATTTTATCTTATTCTCATTCTTTAAACAAAATATTTAGTATGCATAGTGTAGACTCAATCAACAAATACAATCCCATCACTAACTCCTCTTCACAGAGGTGAACAGAAAAGCCATAATGAAACGTTAAAGAGCAGACAAAACAACATCAGCTTCGTGAAAAAGGTTCCACGATGCAAAAAGTAATGAAAAAGACTCAGGCAACTTCGAAAATTGTGCACATAAAATATATAATACGCACCGACACTCCGTAATGAGGAAAGTTTTACACTTAGCTTCAAGTAATGAAACATAAATGAAGCCTAAAAGACTGAAAATATCAGACAGGGACTAATTAGAAGGGGAGCCAACTTAAATCATGACACTGCTTCAAAAAGTTTGTACGCGTTGTTATTTCTCCCACACCCATTCTCAGATCAAGTTGAAATTTTGCATAATTATTTATTGACATAGAAAAGACATGAATCAATTAAAAATAGTTAATCAATTAATTACTGGTGCTTAATTATTTTATTTTATACCAACAAGAGAAAGTAATCCTTCAGTATTCACAGATATAGCTAAATATGTAGGGTTTGGTTCCATTAGGTAATGGTATACATTATTTCTCCCTCACCCATTCTAGAATCAAGTTGAAACTTTAAATAACTATTTATTGTACCTAACCAAACCAAAACATGAATCTAGAAAAAAAATTTACCGATTAACCATTTAATTATTGGAAACTAATTATTTTACTTAATATAATATAAGGGAAATAGCTTCTACATTACTGAAAAATATAGTAGTAAGTGCGGAGTTCTTTCTGTTAGATAATTATTTTTATTTCTGAGAAATGATAACGTGATATATTTGTCTAAGTGACTACTAGACCAACTAACGTATTCACGCTGGCATGTGCTACCTTGGGGTCCAGAAGGTTATAAGGGGAGGTTCAATTCAGTGCACCTGTGATTGTGTGTTGTGCTCCAAGCGAGACTTAACGCTCATGCGAGTTCTCACAGCTGCTCGGGCACTCAAGACACTAAAAAAAAACAACAAGCTGATAAGACGGTCTTCTTTTGATAAACATCCAATGTTTATTTACACAGCTGGGAAATGTCGTTTAGTCTTTATTCTTGGCGTCTCTATTGTCCCCACACTAGTAGTCAATAACCTAAACTTGTCACCATTTCCTGTCTAACCTAGCAACTCTTTTGGTTCTAACATTTCTATTCACAAATAAAACTATTTCTTAGTTCTACTAGCTATGTACCATAACACTGTGGTTATTGGTTTAGCCAAGGTATGGTGTGTGCAACACAACGACCACGACAAGCCATGATTAAGATGAACTTATTTACCCAGTTCTAGCTTGATGAACTTAGAGTCCTGGCCACCAGTTGCGATGAAAAGTCAAAATGTTGTTGTTATTATCTTGGTACAAAATAATTTTTTTAGTTACAAAGCTTCTATCAACTCTGTCAGTCTGGTAAAATGTTTGAACACGTCATTTCTCCGACACCCATTCTAGGATCAAGTTGAGACTTTCTTGTATTGGACAAAGCAAGAATCAATACAAACAGATCTTGTGTAGTGCCCCAACGGTCCAGCAGATCAAAGGATAGGTGAAAGTGAATGTAAAGTTAGATGTGAACCTGGCCTAACTAGTTCCCCTTTCAGACCTTGTGGTCTATAGGGCAGATGATGTAAAGTTCATCTGTTTTTTGTGGCCTACGGTTAACGAGGGTGTCATGTAACCAGCACAACGACCAACCGCCAACGACCCCAACTAATGTCAGGTACCCAGTAGAGCTGAGTGGACTCAGAGGCGCCCAAAGATTCCAAAGTTAAAAATCCCAGTCTCCACCAGGATTCAAACCCGGGACGCCCGGTTTGGAAGCCAAGCGCTTTACCGCTCAGCCACCGCGCCTCCCCTGGCCTAACTGATGTCTTATAATTGATCTAATTTTTTGAAAAGGCTCAATCTCTTATTCAAATCCTCAATAAAAAAAAAAATAAAAAAAAATTCTGCAATTTTAAAAAAAGTTCAGGAAAATGAAATCTATAAGATTACTATTCGTTTTAAATTAGGTCTAACTTATAATGCATACTAATTAGCTTTTTCTCTTTAAAAAAAATACTTGCATAACTGATTTTCAAAATTAGATTTTTCGATTTCAGAAAAAAAAAGTAGCCGTTGCATCAGAACTTTGAATGGTCTAAAATACTGTGATGTCCGATTTTCAATATCTTTTCTAGTTTACGAGATCTAAACGGGACGGACGGACAGACGGACAGACATTTCACACAAAACTAATAGCGTCTTTTCCCCTTTCGGGGGCCTCTAAAAATTAACCAATTATTGGTAATTATTTTGTTTGGTATCGAACAAGGGAAAGAAATTGTACTTGACTGATGAGGTGGTATAAGTTGATTAGCCCCCATTAAAAGTTTGAAACTAACAATAGATAGCTATGAAACCTTCTGTTTTTAAAAAGTACTTTACTGGCACAGTTGTTAGTGTATTGGCTTGAGGAGGCTTGGGCCCACGAATTCGAATTGAAGTTGTACAACGTTTATATATATATATATATATATATATATATATATATATATATATATATATATATATATATATATATATATATATATATATATATATGGTACCCCGTCAAAATAGCGCGGACAAAATAGCGCGGACAAAATAGTACTCTCGTTCTCTGCAAATATTGCATAATTTCAGATGTTTTAATAATGAAAAAGATAGAGACATCAACAAAAATGATGCCCATGACATTAAATTACGAATAATCTGGTACTTTTATACACATCATGTATAAGTCCGCGCTATTTTGTCTTGCGCTATTTTGTTGGGAAATTTCGCGCTATTTTGTCGGCGCTATTTTGACCGCGCTATTTTGTCCGCGCTATTTTGACGGGTCACCCCTCGTAGGTGTTCTCTACATTCTCGAATCCGAGCCATTTAGTGAAGAAGTCCTTTTCTGAGTTGATGGTTGTTTGTGGATCAACTTGGCTGGATGGAGTGTTTTCGTAATACTTCTTTCGGAATGTTGCCGCGTTGTGCCCGTATGCGTTTAGCAGTTCCTTCTTTAGCACCTGATAGCTGTTTTGCATCGAGTGGTCGTGATTTTGGCAAATCGTGAGGGCTTTCCCATGTACGAAGTCCAACAAGATTTCGGACCACTCCTTCTCCTGGACATTAAACTTTGCTAGTTTAATTTCAAAACGTTTTAGATAGTCGCCAATGTCATCTTTGTCTTCCGCAAAAGGTTGTATTTTCTTTTTCATCCATGCGGCGCTACTATGACTTTCTATGTTGGCACTATTGTTGCTGTTCCCTTCGGTGGGCACACTTACACCAGCCTCTATCCTCATCTGCTCAACTTGAATTCTCACTTTCTGTCCGCCTCTTCTTTTTTCTCCCTCTCGATGCGTTCCGATTCTCTGACTTTTTCCCGTTCTACACTGTCTGCCTCTTCTTTTTCTTTTTCTCTGGCTCTTTCAGCTTCTCTGACTCGTTCCCGCTCTCTGCGGTCTGATTCTCTACTCCTCTCCTTCTCTAAGCGTTCTGTTTCTGCCGCCACCATCTGCTGTACATAGGCGGCCAGTTCTTTGCCGCGTAGTTCCAGTTCTGTCTTGGCTTCATGAATTAGCTTTTTTCTAAATTCTTCTAGGTCGTACCCTGGAGCAGTTGCCATATTACTTATTTGTTACTTTATCTTACGTATTATCTAAATTAGGGTACCTCTTGTATCAACAAACAAAACCCTTTCTTTACTATGTTCTATAATAAGAACTTTTGGACTCAACCTCGCTCCGAGACTTCCCACTATCTCCCAATTACCAACTTAGGTTTACCACAACTCTTTCTTGCTTTCTAAAATACACACACAGTACTCTTGGTACACGTATGTATCCTCTAAATGACCCGACTGAATCCGATGTGCGACACACGCACACCCAACCGACTACTTAACGTGTTACTCAACACGAGTCGTTGGTAAATAGACCAACTTGTCTATTTACAACCACCAAAATTATGAATGGGCAATCAGGCTTCACCTCGATTGTTCCCCAGATCTAGTCTAGATTACACTAGATCTTAGTTACCTCTTACCTGCTTTCACAGCCAGGAGTGTGTATAACTTACTCATACACATAAACTATGAAAATAAACTTAAATACGATAAACACCAAACTATAGATCTAGTTCTAATGAATGAGACTTTCGTCTGACAGTAGGACTTAAGACGGGAGTATTGCAAACAATCAATACACAACGTTACTACAAAAAAAAAATGCTTAACGAAATGATTCACATTCACATACAGGACGAATTAACAGCTAAACGTATATATGGACCTCTTGCTAGATTACACCTTATTTTAAGGATATCCCCAATCCACCACGATTTAACCTGGTAGTGATAATCTAGCGAGTGGTCACTTCCCTACAGACTCTAATTATCCTAAGGAGAAAGTAGTTAAATAACACTTGACTTATCTGTCCAAGAAGCGACGATAACTCTACAATCAGTCTCGGGTCCACACTTCCTACGCTAATGTCTGTCCCGGTGGCAAGGCTCACTGCTATGTCTTCACTAGCGGTGCGATAAGTACAGCGAACGTTTCGGCTCTCCAAGGTCCTTCGGTACTGCTCTGCAACGGCTCCGGTTCTTCGGTGGTACGGCGTCTGGTTCTGGTTCACGCTGATCTGTCGTCTGGTTCCGGTTCGTCGATGGCGTAGAGTCTGGTTCCGGTTGCTGGTTCCGACGCAGGTACGGTGGTTCCAGGTGGTCGTCTGTACAAAGTGAAACTGGAACGGTCCAACAGTCGATACAGCAACAAAGTCAGAGTCCAGTGCTTAAATACCGGCTATATGGCTATCTGACGTGTAGCACAGATTCAGCCGAGCCGTAGAGCAATATAACACTACTGCAATTAAGTGTGGTAGACAGTACAATGGCTCCTACGTAAAAAGTTCTTTGGCGTGACCTCAACGGTCGATCTTGGCCTTGCAGAGGTGACCTTCACGTTCGTTCTCAAGATGCCGGGCAGGCGATATCTCTTCAGTACGGCTTCGACAGGACGGTTTTCTTCCCTTCAACAAAACTGTAGCCTTCTCGATACCGAACTACAGGCTTCAATACGATGCCCCAACGTTTGGGCGTTTACAAATTACAAATGTAGATCCATATCTCGTTACTTCCTAGGTCTACGAGTCCAGGATCTCACTGGCTTTCCTTCGCCGACGTGGCTGTATAATCAGGGTCTAGCTGCAGACTAGGCCGATGACGTAACTTCTGCCTCCTCCTAACAGAGGGCTTCTATTCTTCTGGGTGTTGCTGCCAGTAAGCTCCGAGTCGGGGGTCGCCACGTTGTTAAGGCTTCCGCGCGGTGTTGATTCTTTGAAATATAACTAGTGTAGATCTACGTCTGACTGGAAGTAACACTGAACTCGAACTACTTCAGTAACACCGGCGAAAGGCCGAAACAATCAAAATATGTAGTCGACGCTGATGTTGTTCTACAAATATATTTAATAATCAAGAAGGGAATCGTCCGATGTCAGCTATGTCCGTAAATCCGTATATCTATTGTATTGCTCTACAATAATCGTCTTCTTTGTAGCGTCACTTAGAGCGTTCTTGTTTTTTAACCAACTTTACGTCATCGTCACTAAGTAAAACTTTACCCTATTCCCGAAACAAATAACTAATTCCTAATCAAGTCATAGCATTAACGAGATTTGAACCCGGGATCCTCTAGTGCAGGGGTTCTCAACCTGTGGGTCGCGACCCCTTGAGTGGTCGATTAACGATTTGTCAGGGGTCGCCTAAGACCATCGAAAATATGGATTATATTTTGTGTATTCTTCTATTGCTGTGTATGTATTTGGGGGGGGGGTCGCGGCAGAGTGGGGGATAGTAAAAGGGGGTCGCCGAGCTTAAAAGGTTGAGAACCGCTGCTCTAGTGTACTACCCAACCACCAAGCACCAGACAAGTTAATATGGTGTTTTTTTTTTGTTTTCATTATTTTTTCGTACTTGACATTTTTTAAAATTAATTCTTGTATTGTCAGGTTTTGAAATAGTTGCGAAAGATGTCATCTTCATCCGAACTTAGGTGTTGGAGAAATAACTTGTACAAACTTTTTACCAGACAGACTGATATGATAAATGCTTTGTAAAAATAAGCAGTGTTACGGCTAAATACTGTGAAGTGTCCCGTTATGTGAAAACTTTTGGAAACATTTCTTTATCACAAATTAATAAAGATTGAATGGGAGATAATTCACTAGCAGAAGAGATGCACAAGATAATTCTCTTGCCAAAAAAAATAAATAATATATTTTTTTTTTAATATTTGGAAAAAAAATGAATAATAAAATAACTATACTGATATTTTTGTCTAATTTTGCTGGTCATTATTTTTAATTAATTAAATTAAGAATGTGTGTGTGTTAGTGATCTTTGTTGAATGTATGTGATGTTTGTGTGTTGAGTAAGTTTATGACCGACTACTATGGATACCAGCAGATATTAACACTATTTACTAAACTCAAACACAACAAACAGAGTTTAAATTTTGTTATTAATACAGTCCAAAGTCAAGAAATACTTAGAATTAAAAAAAGGAGGGGGGTTGTAACGTTGTAAGAGGGAAAAAAACTTAAAAAAAAAAAGCCAGACATTACAGATCCACTTCTGACTCGCTTGATTTCGACCCCAAATTACAATTTTGATGATTTGTTGATTTAAGATTCATCCTTTTTTATGTGTGTGTGTCTACTAAAAAAAGGTATCTATTATATCTCCCTGGTTTTTAAGTGAGTTAAAACTACATTCTTATCATTGTTCTCTCTCTCTCTTATCTTCTTATCTTATATAATACAGACGTTACTTCAAAAAAGAAGATGATTACGTCCTACGCGTCATGCATTTAGTCATGCATATTAACCAATGACTTAAATTCTGCCAAGTCACTGGTTTTCCTGGCTAGCTCAGGCAACCCATTCCATGCTCTAATAGCACTAGGGAAGAAGGAGTATTTGTACAAATTTGTCCTAGCATATGGGACGAGGAATGTGCCTTTATCTTTGTGTCTTTCAGAGTATTTTATTAAATTTTGTTTTTGTATTTGAAGATTATGGTTCAGTGTTTTATGTATGATTGCTACTTTACTTTTGAGCCTTCTGTCCTGAAGGCTTTCTAAATTTAGTGATTTTACTAAAGGTGTTACTCTAGTCAAATGTGAATATTCGTTTGTTATGAATCGCACTGCTCTATTTTGTGTCTGTTCTAGTTTCTTCATGTTTTCTTGAGTTGAGGGGTCCCAAACAGAGGATGCATATTCTATTATTGGCCTAACCAAGGTTAAATAACATTTTAGTTTTATGTTCTTATTTGATTTATAGAAATTTCTTTTAATAAATCCTAATGCTTTGTTTGATTTTTTTGTAGTTTCATCAATATGTGGATTCCATGACAATTTTTCATTTATTATAACACCTAGGTATTTTGCGTTTTTAGTCTGTGTTATTGGTTTGACATGAATAAGATAAGTGGAATTAATTAATTTTTCATTTATTATAACACCTAGGTATTTTGCGTTTTTAGTCTGTGTTATTGGTTTGACATGAATAAGATAAGTGGAATTAATTTGTTTTAGTTTTTTTGTTACTCTTAACAACTGTCATTTTTCTGGGTGGAAAGACATGCTCCAATTGATTCCCATTTCTGTAATTCATCTAATTCTCTTTGTAAAATATCTGTGTCTTGTGTTGTTTTTATTGTTCTATATATTATGCAATCGTCTGCAAATAATCTGACTTTTGTTCCTGAACTAATGCAATTTGGTAAATCATTTATGTAAATTAAAAATAGTAGTGGACCCAAGACTGTTCCTTGAGGTACACCTGAGTTTACTGTTATCGGTGTTGCTTTAGAGCCATTTATTATTACAGTTTGTTCTCTCCCTATCAGAAAATCTTTAATCCACTGATGCAGTGGACCATTAATGCCGAAATATTTTAATTTTTTAAGCAAACTATGGTGGTGAACTTTGTCAAAAGTCTTAGAAAAATCTAGTAAGATAGCATCTATTTGTTCACTATTATCTAAACCTTTTGAAAAATCATCAATTAGTCCTATTAGTTGTGTTTCACATGATCTATATTTCCTAAAGCCATGTTGGTATGGTGTGAGGACATTATGTTTGTCTAAGTGGTTTATGATGTTGCTACATATTATGTGTTCTAGGATTTTACATGTGATGCTGGTAAGTGATACTAGTCTGTAGTTTCCTGGGTCAGATTTTTCTCCTTTTTTAAATAGGGGGGGGGGGGTCACATTAGCTTCTTTCCAGTCCTTTGATACTCTGCCCTGGTTAAGTGAAGCCTGAAAGAGTATTTTGAACACTGGGGCTTGCTCATTGCTTAGTTCTTTGAGTAATCTAGCTGGAATACCATCAGGTCCAGACGCTTTATTTGGTTTGGTGTTGGCTAATAGTTTTTGAATTCCATTTTCTTGTACTACTATATCTTCTATGTTGTCTATTTGGTTCAAATTCAGTAATATGTCTTTGTCTCCTACGGCTGAGAATGCTGATGCAAAGTATTTGTTTAGGATGTTTGCTTTAGTTTCATTATCATTATGTATTATGTTATGTTAATCTTTTAATGGCGCTATGCCTGTTGTTTCCATTTTCTTATTGTTATCTTTAGATATTACATTGTTTATGTATTCACTCTGCAGCTGTCTGCTTACTTTTTGGGTTAAGTGTTTAATTTTTATATACTTTTTGTAAACTCTTTCTGCATTAGTTTCTTTAAATTTTCTACATAGGTTTTCCTTCTGTTTACAAAGCTTCTTTAGTCTATTATTAAACCAGCATTTATTTATTTTGTTTGATTGGTATTTAGTTGGTATATGATTTTCTATAATGCTTTTAAGATGGTTTTTAATGAAATTCCAGAGGTCATCGACTGGTTGGTTAATGTCTTTTTCTAATAAGAATGTTTGTTGAAAGTTTAATGCAGCTTGGTGTAGTTGTGTTAGGTTACATTTATTCCAGAGTAAGATTTTTCTTTTGGGTTTTGTATTGGCTACTGCTTTTATCTGACTGTGTATTTTTATGATCTCATGGTCTGATAGATCAGGGATAATATCATAATCAACTACTAATCCAGGTCTGTTGGTTAAGAAGAGATCTAATGTGTTGTTTAATCTAGTTGGCTTTTTAATGATTTGATCTAAACTTAGGTTGTGTAAAGTTTCTATGAAAAGCTCATTTATGTCCTTAAGGTTTTGGTGTTTATCTATGTTTATCTATGTTTATCTATCTCTCTCGCGCGAGAGAGTTCAATTTTATTGTTTTCCCCTCGAAGTTGATTTGCTAAAATAAAAAAGAAAGGAAAAACAAAGTCCTGTGGGTTCTATTCTTCTTAGAGCTTTTTTTTTTTAAGATAAGATCAACATGTTAGTGCAATCAAGAGATGACTGTTACACTTTGTCCTGAATGAGAACCGTTGAATTCAATGTTCAGTGTTACTCTTTGTGTACATTTGTCTTGCACTTCAGACGTGTCACCAGCCTGGATGCATCGAACTGTGACAAGGTTAACACCGAGACCTAAATAGAAAGAAACAGAAAATGAATTGTCAGTCGTTCGTTTCACATTTGACTTATCAACGGGTTTGTAGACCTGTGACTGTTGTTTGGACCAAACTTGACAGGCTGTTGGAGTAGAAGCGTGAAAATATTGGAAAGTTAAATCTTCTGCTTTGGAGAGCACTGAAACTGAAAAGTCAATGTGATAGTAACTGTGACGATCACACTTGCCGGGGATTATATGATCAAACTTGACAATTCAATGAAATGAAGAAAGAAACATCTCTCTGTATTTTCTTCAAACTTCTTTAATAACTTCTTCAACTTTCACATCAAATTAACTTCTTAATTCAATAACAACTTGACACTTCATAAATAAAACTTAAAGATACATAAAACTTCACTTAGTATAACTTCAACTTCAACTACTAAAACTTTACTTAATGGACCCGCTAATATCACAAAACTTGTTACTAATCGAGGACTGAGCGAGGACCCCGTCTAACTGACTTTCCCTCAATTTATACCTTTCTTAATCGTATGTTCCAGAATCATGGAACCTTCTCAGATAATTATTTTAGTAACTTTGACCTTCTAGAAGCTGACGTGTGCTATTTTTTCCTTAACCCCTTTCTTTGATTGGATACCTAAAATTAACTTGTTTACGCTGGACACTTGCACTGGTTTGAACTCGAGCTTCTAGAAACTGGTCGAAATAGGTCACAGACTCGACTCGTGACAGTAACACACGCATACAAAGAGACAAATAGAACTAAAAGTCAATGTGATTGTAACACACGCATACAGAGAGACAAATAGAACTAAAAGTCAATGTGATAGTAACACACGCATACAAAGAGACAAATAGAACTAAAAGTCAATGTGATTGTAACACACGCATACAAAGAGACAAATAGAACTAAAAGTCAATGTGATTGTAACACACGCATACAAAGAGACAAATAGAACTAAAAGTCAATGTGATTGTAACACACGCATACAAAGAGACAAATAGAACTAAAAGTCAATGTGATTGTAACACACACATACAAAAGAGACTAATAGAACTAAAAGTCAATTTGACGTTACCACGTTTGTCTAAATAGACTAGTGTTAGTAGTACAAGTCAACTCGACTTTACTACTTTTAACTAAATAGACTAGTGTTAGAGAAGTAACAGTCAATTTGAAAGTGTCTAGCACTTTTTTTTTCTTCTAGATAGACAAGTGGAAGTAAAAGTCAATTTGACTGTATTTAGCTCGTATGTCTAAACAGAATAATGTTGGAAATTAAAGTTAGCTTGACTGTAGCATGTTTTTTTGTTCTCTAAACATGATACTGGAACACAGTCAATCAAAGTGTACAAATGATAAAGCGTTAGGTCGTTAGAAATTTTGGGGTATTGTGCTTTTGACCAACGCGTATTGTAAAGATGTCGATTTAAAATATTGGTCATGGATTTTTTCACTCCTTCTCATATCCATTTGTAAAAAAAAAAAGACTGCTCTTAAGTTCTATCTTGTGCTTGTAATTAATATTATCTAGGGCATAGGCCTGGGCACGAATATTAAAGCTAAAATAAGAAGCGAAATGTTTAAGGCGATATTGTTAAGTGTTCAAGAGTATCTATCTATCTATCTATCTATCTATCTATCTATCTATCTATCTATCTATCTATCTATCTATCTATCTATCTATCTATCTAATTCTCTTCATGGCTCAAGAGTTTGGACACTAAGGAATGGAAAGATCACTCTTTTATTTTTGCAAGTCGGACGGACTAGAGTTACCCCAAATATTTTAGATGCGAAAAAAGGAGGGGGGGGGGGAGAACAAGTAGCATTCACCCGTAACTAAATAGCAGGGCCGGACATAACCATTGTGGGGCCCAATGCGAAACGGAATTCGCGGGACCCAGTTTGGGTAGTGATATGGATAATAAGTAAAAATTAAAGAGTTTGTATTAAAAAATTATAATCGTCTTTGCATTCTATTCATTCTTTACTACGCATAGAAATACTAAACGAGCCTTGCGTCATACAGTATATCATAAGAATTCTGTTTCCTACATAGATGACGCGCAATAGCAAGATT
This sequence comes from Biomphalaria glabrata, assembly GCF_947242115.1. Lineage (NCBI taxonomy): Eukaryota > Metazoa > Mollusca > Gastropoda > Planorbidae > Biomphalaria > Biomphalaria glabrata. The sequence goes on along the minus strand of NC_074711.1, from coordinate 32,536,360 downwards.
TACCTAATGTTTCAATCTATCTACGGGAATTGAGGCTTGACCTCAAGTAATTCTTCATTAGTTTGAGGCGCGAGAAGCTTCTTTCACTAGATTCTACAATTACGGGTATTGCATAATGCCGTTTTTTTTTAATCGCTCGTAGGATTGTCGTTTTGCAAATTGAATGACACCCCAGGATAACAATTTTTTGTCTATATATTTCAGGAGATTTGTATGAGTTTTCAAAAGATTTTAATAATTTCCAGACTTTTTCGTATATTTTGCAATTTCAGGAGATTTCCAGGAGCTCCTGGTAAATCAGGAGGCCGCGGGAAATCTGTTATAGATTATAAAATGGCTTAATTTAATAATTCATACACCTAGAATTAGCGCAGGTTCAATGAAAGTGAGGGGCACACTGCGGACACATAGGTTGCAGTGGCCTAAGGCCGGCCCTGCAAAATAGCGCGTATGCTACGCCGCCGGTCGACTATTTTGATTAAATATTATAAAATATTCAAATGACTAAATCAACACTGTCAATTTCACAGGTCATTAATAATGCACTGGCTAATAATCGCCACTGCAGCTAAAGCTTCACACTTTTATTTTGAAGGTGTCACAACAAAGCCTGAGCAAAGAATACAAGAAATCGACAATAGCTTCACCCACATACGACTCTTAGTAAGATGCCTAAGAATAGCTCCAAGGCTATATTTGGGATGATGCTAGATATTTCAAAGTAGAGTTTTAGACAGGATTTAGTAGAGGAAGGTTGCAGACTTAAAGTTGGTAGACGAAAGTTAGAGAGACAACTCGCATAATTTTGAATTGTAGAATTAATACATTTGTTTGAATCTATTTTATAACGAGCTCAAAAGAAGATAATCAACTTGTACTGTTTCATTTCTTTACATACTGTATATTGTGAGTGACTCCTAGTTCCTGTCTCTCTCTCTCTCTCTATATATATATATATATATGAATCTCCGGCATCACAGGATGTTCTTTGAGTGTTTAATAATGATCAGAGATAAAAGTCTTCAATAAACCAATTTACTAAAAGAATTCTGATCAACACAACACTATAGTAGCCTCAAGTCATCTTCACATTTTAACACTCACTGTGACATTCTGACACCTCAAGAACACTGTGACATTCTGACACCTCAAGAACACTGTGACATTGTGACACCTCAAGATCACTGTGACATTCTGACACCTCAAGAACACTGTGACATTCTGACACCTCAAGAATACTGTGACAGTAGTATAAGCTAGAAATGCTATTTTAAACAAGTATTTAGAGTTAAAATGTTTTGCATAAAATATCCGGAACAACTGATTTTCGATAATGAGGTGGGTTTTTTTTTTTGTTGCTTTTTTTGCAACGTTTAAGCAAGCAAGACAATGTATTGTTATATATTAGAAGAGCGATTGCAAATAGTCATTTGGCGTAAGTAGAATTTTCATAATATTTGGAAAATCTTTCTTTGTTGATTAAACTTTAGCGACGATTGGCAAGAAACTTTAAAGCAATTTAGGTCAAAGAAGCAGTTTGAATCCATTAATTAGCATTAATTTATTTGTTAAACAAAATCCGGAACAATCATTTATAGATTAAAAGTCTTTTGTGATGTTATGGTAAGAAAGTTAAATGTAAAATAAGTCAAAAGAGTGTAAAGTCAGTATATTAATATCTAGGTCATGAACACCCACATTTGGAATTAGATTAGTATTACCGATATAAGCGTTGCATGATTTGGTAGTCCCAGAAGGCATTGTGAAGGTCCATAGTAAGAGAAACATAGCTGCAGGTCTTGACTGTGTCCACTTGAAGTTTATCTCTTCGAATTGCGTTCATATTTCTTAAAATCTGAATACAGCTTTAGGCGATATTCTCATCAGTTTACTTCATGGGCGTAGCATGGGTTTGAGCGGGGGGGGGGGAGGGGATTGTGACTCTTTTTTTTCCTTTATTTTCGTTAATATATAATTACTTTTAATTTCATTGTCGTCACTAAAAGCAGCAATCGCGAACCAAAATGTCAAAGATTTGGCCTACAAGCGTTTCCTTTTTTGGCGGTGCCTAATCATCTTTACTTAGTGCCCTAATCAACATTACTTAGTGCCTTAATCATCTTTACTTAGTGTCCTAATCATCTTTACTTAGTGTCCTAATCATCTTTACTTAGTGTCCTAATCATCTTTACTTAGTGCCCTAATCATCTTTACTTAGTGCCCTAATCATCATTAATTAGTGCCCTAATCATCTTTACTTAGTGTCCTAATCATCTTTACTTAGTGTCCTAATCATCTTTACTTAGTGCCCTAATCATCTTTACTTAGTGTCCTATTCCTCAACTCGGTGTCTTAATCTTCTTTACTTAGTGCCTTAATCATCTTTACTTAGTGCCTTAATCATCTTTACTTAGTGCCCTAATCCTCTTTACTTAGTGCCTAATTCTCTTTACTAGTGTCCTAATCTTATTTACTTAGTGCCCTAATCCTCTTTACTTAGTGTCTTAATCCTCTTTACTTAGTGCCCTTATCATCTTTACTTAGTGTCTTAATCATTTTTACTCAGTGCCCTAATCATTTTTACTTAGTGCCCTAATTCTCTTTACTTAGTGACCTAATTCTCTTTACTTAGTGTCCTAATCCACTTTACTTAGTGTCTTAATTCTCTTTACTTAGTGCCCTAATCCTCTTTACTTAGTGGCTTAATCCTCTTTACTTAGTGCCCTAATCATCTTTACTTAGTGTCTTAATCATTAGTGCCCTAATCATCTTTACTTAGTGTCTTAATCATCTTTACTTAGTGCCCTAATCATTTTTACTTAGTGCCCTTATTATCTTTACTTAGTGTCCTATTCCTCTCTACTCGATGTCTTAATCTTCTTTACTTAGTGTCCTAATCCTCTTTACTTAGCGCCTAATCATCTTTACTTAGTGCCCTAATCATCTTTACTTAGTGTCTTAATCATCTTTACTTAGTGCCCTAATCATTTTTACTTAGTGCCCTTATTATCTTTACTTAGTGTCCTATTCCTCTCTACTCGATGTCTTAATCTTCTTTACTTAGTGTCCTAATCCTCTTTACTTAGCGCCTAATCCTCTTTACTTAGCGCCTAATCATCTTTACTTAGTGCCCTAATCATCTTTACTTAGTGCCCTAATCATCTTTACTTAGTGCCCTAATCATCTTTACTTAGTGCCCTAGTCATCTTTACTTAGTGCCCTAATCATCTTTACTTAGTGCCCTAGTCATCTTTACTTAGTGCCCTAATCATCTTTACTTAGTGCCCTAATCATCTTTACTTAGTGCCCTAGTCATCTTTACTTAGTGCCCTAATCATCTTTACTTAGCGCCTAATCCTCTTTACTTAGCGCCTAATCCTCTTTACTTAGCGCCTAATCATCTTTACTTAGTGCCCTAGTCATCTTTACTTAGTGCCCTAGTCATCTTTACTTAGTGCCCTAATCATCTTTACTTAGTGCCCTAGTCATCTTTACTTAGTGCCCTAATCATCTTTACTTAGTGTCCTAGTCATCTTTACTTAGTGCCCTAATCATCTTTACTTAGTGCCCTAGTCATCTTTACTTAGTGCCCTAATCATCTTTACTTAGTGCCCTAATCATCTTTACTAAGTGCCCTAATCATCTTTACTTAGTGCCCTAGTCATCTTTACTTAGTGCCCTAATCATCTTTACTTAGTGCCCTAATCATCTTTACTTAGTGCCCTAGTCATCTTTACTTAGTGCCCTAATCATCTTTACTTAGTGCCCTAATCATCTTTACTTAGTGCCCTAATCATCTTTACTTAGTGCCCTACATCGAATTTAATAAGGCCGTAGAGTTTTGTTTTGTTTTTCATGCCTGGAAAAAAAAAGGGCACCAGCGATGCATCAAACACATGAGCACTACAACTCTATGTATTCAAGTAGAGACCTTTAAAAAATGCTGACGTCAGAAGTAGTCACACCAGTACACGCGTTATGAGCACGAGTGAACCGATGACTGGCAAATCGTAAAACTAATTCTCAGAGCGTGTTTGTAAGTAATTTTAAATTAAGCTATATAAATATATAACGAATGACCTTTTACCAGTGTAATATAATGGAGTGCCAAAACGATCACTATGTATTATGTTGATGACTGGCAGGTTCAAAATCGTATGGAGTTACCTAGCCTTAAACATTTGAAATTGTGCACACTTGATTTATTTAAATTCGCTTTCAAACACACTTGTCGGTAGAGTAATATTAAATCTTTGAAAAATTGAAAAATTCTTCTTTAAAAACAAAATTACATTAACTTAGTTGTCTCCCGTGAATTACTTTACATTAGCCTGGTTGTCTCCCATGGAGCTTTGTGCGACTTATTTGACATTTGCTGTCCTCATTTTGTCATAGTGAATATTCGTGGAAGTGACTAGTGTGACGAACAGCTTTTTAGCCATTTACCTGTCCACAACAGGTAGACCTAGCTTGCAAATAAATACACATACATTTTTTTCACGGTCACGGATTAAATCTAGGTAGCCTGTGTAGCCTATATAGATCCAATTATTAAAATAATAAAAAAAAAAAAACAATGATTGAAAATTATGATTTTTTTAAAAACTATTTTCTTATTTAGATATAGATCTAGAGTCAACGGCTAATTTTTAAAATCGATTTGTAGAAATAGAATTACTTTTAGTTTCATTATCTCTCATCCCATTCTCTAACTGTTTGGTCTTTCTCTTGGTCGTCTGTGTGCAGACATCTTTGTATGACCATGACATTGAAGAAAGAAAGAGAAACATCGTTCTCCCTTGGTTGAAATAATGTAAAATACAAATACAAGCAATAGTAGCAGACGCCAACCGTGACGTGACCTTGGGGCTGGGGGGTGTGGGGAATAACAGATAAGAACTATACAGGCGTAGGAAGAGGACACAAGGGGGAAAACATGGGATAATGAAATAGTCCAACCCCCAGAAGGTAGAATGACGACTCAGTCTGCACGACACACCTGGTTCAAACGTTGACGGGTCGATTAGTCGTCTGCTCAGATCTCATGGAACAGTGCCGCACTGGTTTTTGTTGCTTTTTTTTTATTTGAAGGATATATTATAAACATTGATGCGAGAATTCTGGGAAGTCATTCTTGTGTCTCTTCGGGTTTCTTTGGATAAAATCGTCTCGATGTAAATGGACTTGGAGTTAACCCTAAACCTTTGAACTGAGTGGATTTCGAACGATTGGTATGTATCCTTGTCAGTATTTGTACAAATATAAATCTACATCTATGCTATTTATTACTATTATTATTATTTTATAATTATTATTATTTTGTTATCGATACAATTCGTCTTACAATTGTGCACAAAACACAACACTACAACAATAGTAAATGAACTATACAACCAAACAATGGTATGTATCCTCGTCAGTATTGTATTTTCAATGAGCCAATATAAATCTAGATCTACATCTATGCTATTTATTACTGTTATTGTTATTGTTATCGATACAATTCGTCTTACAATTGTGTATTACACACAAGAAAACGACCACATCGAAAGCAAATAAAAACATTACAAAGTTGTTTTTTTTTTGTTTGTTTTTTTAATTAAACAAAAACTTACCAAGGGACAAAAAACGAGTTCGTGTCAGTTTTTGTGATCAGTGTCTTGTAGCTTGTCTTCTTAGAGCGAAGGTCAAATGATATTATTATTATGTTAGAAAAGAACGAGTATTCATTCTCTGGCGAAGCCAGGGTCGAGTTTCGTTAAAGGGAAACAAAATTCATCGTAGTCCCTTTATCAGTTTTCACCGAGGAATTTTCTGGTGATGTGGCAGGTCTGCAGCAGTACCACCCTCTGACAGGCAACGAGGATGTTCATAGGAATGCTAAGGGCCTTGAAGTTATCTGTGAGGTTAACAATGGGGTATATTGTTGTTTTAGAGAACTTCCACAAACGCTTAATTTCCAAGCCTAGGTTCCTATATTTTCTTTGTTTTTCCAACTCAGTTTCTTCTTATTATTATTATCATTATAAAAAATGAACTAATAGTCATTATCATTACAAAAGTAATATAAATTTAAAGGTTAGTCATTGTGTTAGAAACAAAGTGTACACTAAACAATAGCACTATCAAACTAAAAAAAAAATCTCCTGCCTATTGGTCTGTTATGTGGCGCCATGAACTCGCTCGATCTTTAGAAATACGATAACAATACAACATAAATCTGTTTCAAAACTAAAATATATATCATAAATATTTAATCCGTGAGTATTAGTGTTTAGTAGGGACATTGAAATCTTAAAATTTTCATTAATAAAATAAATCTTGATCTTATGAAATGAGAAAATGATTAAACATAAATCTGATTCAAAAATAAAATATTTATTATAAATATTTAGTCCATTACCATTGTTAGTAAGTACATGAAAACAAAAATTAGAAAGCTCATTAAAAAAATCTACGGGACCTTTGTGAACAGAGGAATAAACATAAGTAAAAGATGTAGGATTGTTACTTTCTATGAATGATTAGCTTCAATGATTTGTGACTTCAAACATTTGCGACATGTGATACTGGTTTGAGATCTACTTGCTCGTTCCCTTAGGGATTGTTTGGTTGGACTGATACCACGCGACTCACAATGTGTTGCTGACATCGGGCTCCACTGACTGAATGAAAAATACTAGCAACGGGTGACCCGCACACAATGGTCTACGTTGACAAACTGACACACACACACACACGGCAGCACAGCGTGACCAAACTGAGGAAACTGATCCTGAAATTCTGAATAAGCAGCTTGTCGGGTCAGATAAGGTGGAGAGTAAAGTAGCCCCTTTTTTTCAGAGAGTGAAATATTCAACAATTACAATTTTTTTAAAGTCCAAAAGATCAATAATAATAACTCATAAAAACATACTTAACCAGATTAAAAAGGGGATTTGTGTTAACACAAACTCAGATGCGGCCAAGTTTCACCCATGGGCTATCTGTTTGTGAGCAATGCAAGTAAATAAGGAGGTTTCAATATTTTTCAGCACGAAAATCAGAAGCTAAGAAGTAAAAATTTAAAGAATCACAATCCTCCTCCCTTTATACAAATTGGAGACTTGCTAGTTTAAATCTCAGAAAGTAAAAAGTTATTGAAAATCCGACTTTCTGATATTTTGCAGCTTGCAAAGTTCGGGCGCAATCGTAACTTTGTATCTCCTAAAAGAGAATTGTTTTTTACAATGAAATAGTTCGTCATTCTTTTTATCAATATATAAACAACATTAAAAAATATGATTTATCTTAAAAAACAAAACAAAACAACAACAAAGAAACAAACAAAACAGAGACTATATTACATAAGGGAGACGATTACTTTTTATAATTTTATATGCTAGACATCCACCAAAATAAATGTATAAAAAAAGTATGCAAATCGTTTATTTTTATTTTTGTATAAAGAAATGGACATCATGTACAAATAGAAACATTAAAACAAGATTATAGGTATTGTCTAAACGTCTGTAACGTATTCTATCACCACTATTCCCACAACAGAGGAGGACATAATACCCTTAGACAGATCAGAGGAATATAAATGTAATGGTTCTATCCCCCCCCCCTCCACCTCTCTTAATACAAAGTAATGTTCAATTCAATGACATTGAATCCCACCAGACCCAAACTGAGACACATGTACTTCACAATCAGTCCATTGAATTATGTATAAACACATGTATTAAAAGTGCAGTGCTATAATAGCGACTTAAGCCGGCCCAAAACAACGTCGACAACACTTTCCCTACGCCCATGTTTATTTGCATGAAGATAGGATTGTGCTTGTGGATACCTTACTTCATAGCCTCCGATATTGGTTCGGAAACCTGTCTTTTTTACCTTGTTGATGTCTAAGAGCTGAGCCGAAGGCTCTTCGAGCTCTAAGTTTGAAAAAAAACCTGTTTGGACGCCAAACAGTAAAAAAAAAAAAAAACCTGTGTGAACACACAGTTCTGTTTGGGAGAGACCCTAGACAATGCCTATGTAAGGCATTGCTGTTGACCGATGCGTTCGGCCCCCCACACGTGGACTAGAGACACGGCCGAAGGCCGAGAATGCACCGGGGACTTCTGCCATTTTCCTTCAATGTACCAAGCTAACTGTGCGGGATCCGCCATTTATGTAACGGTCCCTTTGAGGAACAGCGCATGGATTGGTGACGTGTTTGTGGGGACTTTATTACAACCCCGCCCGTGCAATGAGTGGACTCTCGTCTACCCGTGGGCATCCCCACGGGAGTCCTGTGTTGCTACCCATTTAGCCTAGCCAATTCTTCAAATGGCCGTTTCCACGCGGGCGCCGCGATGAGGCAGGGCAACGTGGCCGCGGTCTTTTTTACCTGCCATGCTTACCAAACAGAGGACTCTTGTTGCCGTCCGTTGACTTGTTGCAGCAAACTGCTGGTAGACAACTAAACCGCTATAGGCGCATAATATCTTAACTTATACTATATTAAGAGGCCCGAATAAGACTCTGGCCCCAAAACCTTCCTATATAAAAAAAACTTTACAGAGAACTGTCTATATATGGGAACCGCTGCACAGTTTATCTCAGATCTAGGATGACTGATCTGAACCCTCCGACATGTCAACTGAGACTCAGATCTAGGATGACTGATCTGAACCCTCCGACATGTCAACTGAGACTCAGATCTAGGATGACTGATCTGAACCCTCCGACATGTCAACTGAGAACGAAGAAGAAGAAGAAAAATACAACTTGAAATAACCTGAATAGATATTTTGTGAACAGAACTAAATCTAACTTTTATTACAATATAGACAAAGTCAACTTGAGATGAAATCAATTATATAGTAGACTTTAATAATAATAATGTAAAATGGTATTTTAAACAAAATCGAACTCACTAAAAAACTCGTCTGTACAGTCTGGCATCCTGGACTTGTCTGGCGTATTCAAGTCAGTTCACAACAGTGCAGCTAATCTTGCATCATTCACACTGCATCGACACCAACTAATTGCTAGATTCTTCTCACGTCACCATAGAAACACACACACATATCCTCCAGAACACGAACACACTGCTGGAACACACATTCCATTTTTAATCTTGTTTTTTTTTCTTTGGAACTCTATCAATTAATATGTTATGGGGCTTTGCAGTGGCGTCACTAGGGCTTTGTAATGTCGGAAAGTGCGAGATTTAAAAAAAAGAGAAAGATATACTTTACTACTACATAGTTCGTCAATTGTGGTTCGATGATGACCACTTTTGTCATCCAGGAAGCTGATGGCTTTGCCTCTTTATGTGGCTGTTGAGACATGTTCGGCTGCACACTGGGCAGGTTATTCCAGCTGGAGCTAGTGTCATTGCCTTGCTTTTTTTTTTTCTCTGACGCTCTTCTTCTGCCAACGTTGTTCTCTTGTCTTCTGCAATTTGTGCGCCAGTTTTTACACCGCGACGCCATAATGCTCTGTCGTGTGATTTCGTCTCCAATATGGCAGGGTCAATGCCGAAGGCTTTCAGAGAAGCTTTGAGGATGTCACTGAAGCGGGGTTTTTTTGTCCAACTTGTGAGCGCTTCCCTTCCCTTAATTTTGTTTTTATATAGAATATATAGGAAAAACTAGCAAAACGAAAGGGAGATTATATATGAAAAACTAGCTAAACTAAAGGGAGATAAGCCTTATGTAGAGAATTAAGTAATAAGAATTACAAGATAGCCAGAGTCAAATACAATTATTAAATGTTAATGTAAAGACTAAATCTGGGTCCTTATGTTGATGTCAAAGTGTGTACATATTTTATTAAATTGTACAGAAATCTTTGTACAGATTTGATAATTAAGGTTATCTTAATCACCATTTTCACAAATCATTCCCCTTCTTCAAAAGTAATTTGACTTACAGACAATCATATTGACGAGGCTCTAGAAATTCACATTTATTAAAAAAACAAATGCTTATATTACAATGCAGTAGAAAGTTTAAATTTGGAACAAATACTCAGAGTCGATGACGATACATGAATCAAAACAAAATGTACTAACTAGTTAATTAATGTGTGCTAGTAATTTAATATAATTTGTTAATATAGTTTGTTGTTTTTTTTAAGGAAGTTAAACCTTGCGGTTTGAAAAATATGGTAGTGATTTTGCTGTTCTTCTTCTAAGGCATGGTTTGTTTTTTTGTGGTTTTGCTTGTTTCACAACTTCTGATATGAGCGTGCAAACATTTCATTGGTTCAGGCTCAAAAATCAAATCACGTGGAAATTGGGTGGACGAGAATTTCGAAATCAACTGAAAGATTTTTCTAGAAATTTGACAGCTTATTCTGAGCTTAATGTATATCTTTTTTTTTTTTTTTGGGGGGGGGGGGATAAGCTTCCTCATTAGTCACACAGATTTGACCGTTATAATATTTTTAAAATACTCCTCATCTTAAAGTGAAATTAGGCGGCTGCGTCTTTTTATTTTGAACATTCGTCTCGATGTTTTTGTATTCCCAAAGCGCTGAAAATAAAGAGACGCTCATGGGTAAGGTCTTATGTGGAATTCATCAACTGTGAATAGAACTGCAAATGGCGACATACACATGTAGGCCTATACTTGTTTATTAAGAGAGATTGCAAACTTTAGATAAGATTAGGTGTTTGTTTTTTTTTTGTTATTTATATTGATATAATTGCAGAAATCTCTCAAATCTTCACATATAGTAATCATATTCGCAAACTTGCATTACACACTCTCTCTCTCTCTCTGTCACACACACGCGGCCTTGTCCCTCAGACGACATTAAAATTTCTTTTGAAAAATGATCTCGCTAGTCTAAAATGATTTAAAATAGAACTTTGAGAAAGGACTGTTTTTTTTTTATTCAATTCACTTCACCAGCATCTTGTTAGTTTGCGAAAGGGATAATTTATTTGACCTAGAATCAAAGTAGGACAACATGGTCGAAACGGATTTCGCTAAAAAGGGGTCCTTCTGATGTCCATTCTAGTCTGTTGAACAGGGCCAGGTCAAACCTTAGATTACCATGTGTCACGCCCAACTGGTTACCGCCATTATTGTATGTCCCTCCCAACCTCACCCCGTTACAACAGGTCCACACAATTGTCTGTTGTCCACCAGTGAACAACCCAAGTCTTTTGACCTTTGACACACTGGTTTGTTGTTTTTATAGTCTTTTATAGTGAGTTTTTATAATCTTTTGCCATCTCTCTCTCTCTTCTAGTTCTTTGACCCCCCCCCCCCCTTTTTTTTTTATTAACTCCTTATTCCTCTTTCCGTTCTTATTTCTGGATATTGTTGCAGATATTTGTTTCAATATGTTGCCAAACTGTCAGATATTTCCAACTAGGCTCATTACTGTTACAAAGTACAAAATAAAGTTTAACATATTTCTTTATTCATAAGTAACTACATCAATCCTTGTGTTTATTTTATACAAGACGGAGTCGATTTTTTGCCCCCCCCCCCCAAAAAAAAAAAAAAAAAAAACTTTTCTACATTAACAGCAATCACACTCAGTCCCAGATACGGTCTAGTGATTTACAATTCAAAAGGAAACTACAATATAAGCCTCGTGTACCTGGAGGTAACCTTTTCTTGACACAAACAATAAGTCAAAATCCCTGCAGGGGCGTGGCTAACTTGACAGAAAAGGAAAGAAGAAGGTTTTCAGAAACTACATCTAGATGGCCTATTGTCATTTACAGTAGTGATGCTCGAAATGGCCTCGAAACTATTTTTGCAATATGTAAACATAAATACACATGACCCGTCTGCCATATACGTGTCGTGATGCTAATCGGACCCACGAAACTCTGCCCACTGTGTATAATGAAACCACACAGGTTCAGTTGGCCAGTGACCTTTTCGACCTCTCTCGAAAGCCTTGGTTGGCCTCCTTCAGTCGCACATCCACTACAATAAGATGACAGCTTGGGTATAAGCTACGGTCGTTCAGCCACATAGGTATACAATAGCATGACCAGCTCTGACAGTAGTAAACATTGAAATGATAAAAAAATAATGAGATGTGTTTTTCTCTGAGAAATATTTTATTGCATACGCTTTCCTTGTGTATTCTTTTTTTTTGTATGAGGAACAATAAACGTTTTGTGACAATTTATCCAAAGTATAATGAAGAATGTACATTAAAAAATTATCAACTGTATTGGCGGCAAGCTGTCTCAACAAAGATCTGTCACTTGCAATGTCTGTTGGAGGACATGTCCCGCAAACCTCATGCAACGATCTGTCACTAAGTGGTCGACTCCCAGTTCGGCATAGTATTTCTTTGTTTGAGACGCGATCTCTATAACTGACTCCTAAAATCCGTTAAAACCATTTTTGATGAGCCACATTTAGTCTTTTGTCAATTTCGCCAAATGAATTCCATGTCTCACGTGCATATGTTGCTGTTGAGATGACGATTGTGTTAAGAAGGTGTATTTTTGTCCAATAGCTTGGCTTATCCAAATAGGCCGCAGCCTTCGGAAAATGCTCCCTACCTTTCCTTTTCGGCACGCTACGCCATGGTAGGCATCCCAACGTTTGTTATTATGCTGCCTTATGTAAACTTGTCCAACATTTCAAACTCTGACTCTCCAAGTCTGACAAATTAAATATATACCAACTAAAGTACATTTCAAGCTCTGACTCTCCAATACTGACAAATTAAATATATACCAACTAAAGTACATTTCAAACTCTGACTCTCCAAGACTGACAAATTAAATATATACCAACTAAAGTACATTTCAAACTTTGACTCTCCAAGACTGACAAATTAAATATATACCAACTAAAGTACATTTCAAACTCTGACTCTCCAAGACTGACAAATTAAATATATACCAACTAAAGTACATTTCAAACTTTGACTCTCCAAGACTGACAAATTAAATATATACCAACTAAAGTACATTTCAAACTCTGACTCTCCAAGACTGACAAATTAAATATATACCAACTAAAGTACTACCGTTTTTATTTTTTTACAACACGTTAGAAGCGACAAAAAAAAAAAACAACAACAAAAAACAATTAAACAATTTTCGATGCTGAATGGCCGAAAAATCAAAAATTTCCAAAAGTCTTTGGCAACCCCTAAAATGCTCATTCTTTCCTCCCATAAATTTAATTCGAGGTGTGCTAAAATAATTTCTTCTACTTTTTTTTTTTTTACAAAGCATATATCAACTCACTCTGTCTGTCTGGTAAAAAGTGTGTACACGTTATTTCTTCCACACCCAATGTCGGATTTAAGCTGAAATTTCGCACAATTTTACCTGACTACACAAGAATCAATTAAAAAAAACAAAAAACAATTAGCTAATTAATTATTGATAATTATTTTTTTTGTTGGTATTTTGAACAAGGGAAAGAAATAGTACTTGAAAGATGTGGTGGTATAAGTTGAATTAGTTCCCTTGAGAAATCTTGAGACCAACGTGAACATTTTGTTATTCATTATAGTAAAAAAACGATCACGTCAACATTCACAAGATACCTCCGTCTTCCCCTTTCCCAACTGGTCCAGACAGATCCTAGCGCAGTGAGAAATCTAAAACCTAAACAAAACAATTGGTAAAAATATTTCTAATAGCAAATATTTATTATTGTTTGCTTTGATTATAAATGTAATTACATGACTGATCCAAACTAATTGATTCAATTTACGCTTGATTTATATAAGTTTTTTTGTTTTAAAACGTATCTTCTATATTTCCTTGTTTTATATTTAATTTGCATCTTCACACCCCCCCCCCGCACTTCTAACTCATTTTTGTTTATTTCACCGAACACAAGAAGCAAGGCACAAAATCAGAGAGTTCCCCCTCCACACACTTACACACCATAAGCACACCATACACTGAGCATGTCTTCACGCTAGCATATCTAAGAATGTCGAGCAGACATTCCCGTTGACCAGTGATATTATCTTGTACAAAAGATTTCCCGTTGACCAGTGATATTATCTTGTACAAAAGATTTCCCTTGACGGAAAAAGAATGTTTTTGTAGTTAGTTCATTCAAACTGGTCACAGGGCCGGCCTTAGATAAATGGAGGCCCTAGGCAAAGTGAATTTGGTAGCCCGAAATGAAATAGCAAGATAAAAGTAAACATCCAAAAATATCTTACTTACTTATATAAAATTAGTATATTCATAAAAAACAACAAGGGCCTTTTAGCATAAGAACAGTACATTAAAACATTTATCAATAAACCTTGAGTCATAGCAGAAACTTAGAGCTAGGCTAGTAAACGTGGAGCCCTAGTGCTCTGCTATATTTGAGATTTGATACAAGTTTAGCAATGTTTTTAGTTTGAGACCCCCCACCAATCGGAGGCCCTAGGCGGCTGCCTAGTTTGCCTATGCTTAAGGCCGACCCTGCTGGTCAAATAAAAGCTGTGTACATTCAATGATTGGCTTTCAAATTTGTATGTGAAATAGTTGCAACAGAAATAGAAACAAGCCTAGTTAAGACAGGACAAAACCCAATTCAGAGGCTTGCTAATGATAAAGAAATGTAATAAATCAGGCCTCCTGAGAGCTGTCACAGAACTGAGAACATTGTGGCAAGTGCGGACATGGGCGGAGACACATTACACCCACTTTGAGGAAACATAGGAAAATCAATTGCTAATAACAGGTTATTATAACCTCATTGTACTAGGTTAGTGATTATTGTTTGCTTTAATCGAGATTTGTTATAAATAGTTATAATCTCGTCACACAGTCTTAGAGATTTATCTGCTCAGTAGTTGGTACAGTGGTGTTCATAAAACAATTGGACTTGCTTGAGATGCAGGCCGCCCCCCAAGAACTATTTGCGACAACTGGGTACGTGTGGACTTAAGAATCGACCCTGTCATTATGTGTATGCATAGAAAATGAAATTTAGTAATTTTGATTTAATTTCTTTAATTTTGGTAATAATATCGCTTTTACTTGATTTGTACTATAATAGGGAATAACTACAAAGCAAATAAAACGACTTTTTGTTTCCAAAAGAAAGACCACATTCGCGTTCCCCTTGTCCTGGTGTAGTTTTTTTTTTTTTCTAAACTTTTTTTTTACCAGATAATTAAAAAAATGGATAAAATGTATCCTACCCAAAAATAAACTTGTCTAAGCATGTTACCGTTTCTAGCTAGAGTTACTTTTTTAAAGTTCTGCTTTGCCAAAGGTCAATTATTTTTCCTCTTCCGTGTCACCCCCTGGTGGGTGTCACCCGGTGCGGCCCACACCTCTTCCCACCACCACCCTAGTGACGCCAACGTCAAACACAGTATCACATTGTACTACATGCAGGGTACGACTTCCGGTCCTCTAAACCAACCCCAATATATCAGCTGGCAGAAATGTAGTTAAAAGTTAGACAAATGATAGGTTATAAATGCAATAATCACGCTTGCTGCCCCCAACCCCCAAGTGGATTCGTCAGTGATAAATCAGCTGGTAACCTAAACATATATATGAAGCATTTATTGCTCATAATCTTATCAACAGGTT
This sequence comes from Biomphalaria glabrata, assembly GCF_947242115.1. Lineage (NCBI taxonomy): Eukaryota > Metazoa > Mollusca > Gastropoda > Planorbidae > Biomphalaria > Biomphalaria glabrata. Next base: position 32,520,828 of record NC_074711.1, on the reverse strand, counting down.
TCTACATTTGTTCTCTCCCATGCAATGTTATCAGACACTTTTCATTTATGGTCTACACATTGTCCTTCAACACCAGCATCCTTAGGGGAACTTTTGTTTCTTCTTGAGATCTCTGCTGAACGGGAAGATGGCCGGATTTAAGGGAGGACAGGCGGGGCTACAGCCCAGGGGGGCTTCACAAGAAAGGGGCCCTCTTAATAGAGAAAAAATCCATATTTGGACGCTTTTTTAATATATTGTTACGAATCTCACTATCCAGGCTCTCTGCAAACTGCACCATACACCACCAACTTAAAGAACTTGACAAGTCAGGGCTCCAAAATAACGTAAAGGTTTAATGTCCATAAATAACAGCCAATACTGTACAATCGGCAACACGTACACTGTACAAATATCTCTCCGTATCAACCGTTCCGCCGTATCAACTCTTGCACTGGCCTCTCCTTCTCGTTCCGGGCTTGCACTGGGTTCAACAGTTCAGGACTGACTTCACACAATAGGCTCGTTGTGTCGGACTCGATCGCAGACCAAGATCAAGACGCCAGTCGTCTCAACTGTACTTGACAGTACTCCGCACTGAACCGTCGTAATGCTCCGTACAGAACCACACCGCTGAACTGTGCTGTAGTCGACCGGACTGTAGTGAACCGGGCTCTGAACCGCTGCCGTGAACCGTCTTGACTGCGACTCCTCCGCTCTTATATAGGGTCCCTACTGGCCTTCTCGAACCGGACAGAACGCCGCTCGACGTTTCTAGGTGGTCAGATGACTACAACTCTCGTGACGCTCCTGAGCTCTGTTCACGACGTCGATCCTTCCCGGACCGCCGTCGATCCTTCCCGAACCGCCGTGTTGACACTCGTCTCGGCTGACAGTCGTAACTCGTCACGGTTGACCGCTCGTCTAGCGCTGGCCTGGGGCGATTTGCGTCGGCTGACTACACAATCGCCACTACCCCCATTTGTGCCACCACCAGGTTTATAACAATATATTTTTTTTCGCAATTTTACCAACACTACTTTAAATCATACAGTTGGCAGCACTGTGATGGTTTAAAAAGTGTCCGCTTATAAAGTAGGCCTACTCGTATTCTCGTACTACTTGCGTAAACCCTAAAATTGACATTTTTTGTTTCTAAAATATATGCGTATTAAATATTTTTTAAACGAAAGAAAATGAAATATAATGTACAAGTCCTATCTTTCTCTTATAATATGGCATGTTTTTAGATAATATTTTATTATTAATAAAGCTTTAGTGTAGGGGCCTCCACAAAAAGTCTGCCCCGGAGCCTCCGCATACTTAAATCCGGCCCTGGAGCTATGCATGTATTAAACAAGATATGTGTGATACGACACGAGATACCATGCGTAATATCACGTGTGACTTCTGTGCTATAGAAAACGGGTCACAGAGAAATCCTAGGCTGAACGGGCACTGTGACCGACAGTCGCAAGGGGTTTGGGTATCATGTTCACCGACTGAACAAATCGCGCGCCCCATCGGTAGCAATAGCAAACATGGCGCCTCATCTTCATAGAGGATCTAATGGGCAGTCAGACACCAGTTGTAAATATAAGATAAAATAATTTTTAATGGTCCAATGAAATGGAAATTCAGTTGGATACAATTGACTACCTCAGCGTAACTACTGTAACAATAATATAGATGCAAATACATACATACACATACATCGTTTTATGAATTAGACTTCCATGTACTTCTCGGTGACGTCAGAAGACCTGGTAACAAACTTTGTCACATGTAAATTATGAGTGAGTCTGGTGTGAATGTACATTTTGGTTTCTTATAGTTATAATGTTTTTTGTTTGGTAATGCACAAATTGTAAGACAAATTTCCTTACGGATAATAAAGATTATTATTATTATTATTAACACTGTGACCGAAAGTGGAGACTGCAAACATTGCGATTTCTTAGGAAACAACTCCCCCCCCCCCTATCCTCAGACGCCCTTGTGTGGAGAACACCAGATGGTCTAAAGCAGGGGTGGCCAACCTATAACACATGCGCCAAAAATTGGCGCATTTCACAATTACAAGTGGCGCATTTCACACCGAGATAAAGCAAAAAAAAAAATGATAATAACCAATTTTGGGGGAAAAAAGTTACACCGGAATTTAATTTACTGGGCATTACGGGGAAAAAATGACCTAAATGATTATAAAACTAATCAGACCAAAAAAAAAACACAAAAAAACACGTTGGTTTAATGTAATTGTTTGCACTGTATTTGCTCATTTCCCATACCTATTATGTTCTTCTTTTTCTAGTCTTGGACATTTTTCATGTTACCTATTTAAGCTTTTCGTTATTAGAAAAAAAATATGACTATTTCAACATTTTTAAATACCTAAATGGTCTTAAGTCCCTCAAAAGGAAAAACCATATGGTCAGACATATTTGAGGAAGAAGTGTCATGTTTAGGAAATCATCAATTAAATAAAGTTAACTAAAGCACACTAAACCATCAATGAGCGGTAGATTACTTGAACTGTAATCTTGCTTTATACCTGTCAGATACTGATGCGAGCATGAATTGACATTTATGAAAATGATCAGAAACAGAGGTCAAGAAATTAGCTATTAAAATTTTAAAGATTCGTTAACAAAGACAGACTTAATAAGTACAAGTTTATTTTGTTTATTTGCTCTTAAATCCCCTGCTCAACTAATGTGTACAACAAACCAAAATATGTACAAAATACCTTACTGTGTTCAAGTACTAAAACTAGTAAAAATTTTAATTGGCGCATCTGACTCAGAGGTGAAAAATTCGCTCATGGAAACCAATGGTTGGCCACCCCTGGTCTAAAGCAACATGAATAGAACATGATATCAATTTAAGACCTTAGAACCGAATTGTACTGACAATGCTGACACAAAGCAAGTATTTTAGGCTCATTCTTTCTTTGAGGGAAATAGCATGTTAGGTAATAGGAATAAACCACAGGTTGTCTATCAAGAAGAATCGTTTTCCAATCCAGACTTGAGTTCCGACCTAAAAGCCCAGACAAGATATTGGGGCAGAGCTCAATGTGTCATGCTACTAACAGGAAGGACGCGATATGCAATAACAGTAGTTAAAAACAAACAAAAAAAAAAAAAAAAAAAAATAGAAAAAATATTTTTTAAATAAATGAAGCATATATGAGGGGAAACAAATCGCACACTGTTATACCTCTCAATACTACAAGATTTATCCCCCTTTTTAATATAACGCTAACATAATTAATTATCACAGATTAATTAAATAATTGGTTAATTTATTGATTGATTCACGTGTTGTCATCGATAATGAATAAATGTGCAAAGTTTCAACTTGATCCGAGAATGGGAATTGGGAGAAACAACGTGTACAAGATTCCACCCGGACAGACGGTGAGCTGATACAAGATTTGTAAATAAAAAAAACGTATTTTTGTTCGTGTCGAGTCTTTTTTTTTTTCTTCTTCTAGACAAACTAGACCAACTCCTTCCATTTGGCGTGTAACATTACAGTTGCATTAATCCAGATCTTAGATGAACAGCGCAGTCCTTAGAGAATTAGTTATCCATAGAGACTAGAGCTTGTTTGCATGAAAATAGATAAATCAAGGACGAAAAAAAACTTCGAATAGTTTGTTTTTTAACAACGGAACAAACAGATCAAAATAGTTCTTGAATATAAATACGGCGGATAATCTAAGAAACGGACTTTTTTTTCCCTAGCGCAATTGACGCCATACCATTGACCGCCATGCACTATCCTTTGTTCTCTTTCTTTACCATTGCATTGCCTTGATATTACTCCGCTACTCTTGGTATCAGGCCACAGTTGAATCGATCTGTTTATTCACGACTACTTCTTTGGTCGCGCTCTTTCAGGAACTTAGCATTCAGCACCTACATTGATCGTCTGCACTGCTATTATCGCATTTTTTTTTTTTTTTTGCGTTTACCTTATTATTCCGAGCAGCGGCAGGTGCGCGATTTGGCCTCGCCGGCTTGTATCACACCAAACACTGCATCTCAAGTTCTGGGGGGAAATACCCAGCCTATTAATCTAGGTTCCTATTTTTCTTCTTTGCGTTAATTTTTATGTTATCTGCACATAGTAATTTAACACCTGATTTAGATCTCTGTAGTTATTTGGGTTTTTCTAAGGTAAGGAACTGTAATGAGAAATCTTCAATTTCATTCTTAGAAAAAAAAATTAAAAAGCCATTTAAATATATATTAAAGAAAACGTATATTTATAGTTGATTAGTAAAAAAGAAATAAAAAAAAAAGACCAAAAAAAAAAATCAATGCAAATTTACCCAGATCTAGTTGAAAAACCCAGAGTTTATATCCTAGTTCTTATCTCACATTGCTACTAGATCCCTAGCAATTCATTTGGGAGGTTTGTTTTAGCCTATTTGAACAAGATAGAAAATAGAAAGCCTCCAATAGCTCAGTTTGTTTAACTATTGAACTTCTAAAACTTGATTCTTTTCTTGCAGTCTTACTGAGATTTCGCGTTTGGAAAATATCTACCGAGCCTTGACCTTTGTCTTAACCAAAAGTTTAGCATATAAAAATAACTTGATACATTGGATCAATAACATAACTTGATACATTGGATCAATAACATAACTTGATACATTGGAGTAAAACATGACATGTTCCATTGAAGAAATTTCATAACTTAACGCAATGACATATAATAACTTGATACATTCTAGCATAGCTTTGATCCATGAAATAATGTAATAATGTATCTATCTATCTATCTAATCTATCTAATCTATCTATCTATCTATCTATCTATCTATCTATCTATCTATCTATCTATCTATCTATCTATCTATCTATCTATCTATCTATCTATCTATCTGTCTGTCTGTCTGTCTCATTTTACATGTCGGAGAGTACAGATCAGTAATCCTATATCTGAGATAGATGAAGTGGTTAGGGTTAGGCAGTTCTCCGTATAGTTTTTCTTGTATATGAGGGTTTTGGTGCCAGAGTCTGATTCAGTTCCAGAGGACATATCTCTAAACAAAGAGATGTTTAAGTCAGTTCTTCCGGATGAGTTTTATTGGTCTTTGCCAGAAGCTGCATTTCCACACTTTAAAGCACTTTGCTGCCAAACGTTCACATTATTTAGGTCCTCTGTGAACAACAGTTTTCTTGTTTGGAAATCAACAAGTGTAATTACAGGTCGATGCTGACTGACTGTAAGTTGGAAGCAGTCACTGGGATAACAACTAGTAAACAAGTTCCACAGTTCCGAGTGTGAACTGTTAATTATTTCACATTGAGTACCTGTAATTCTGTGGTGTACTATCGCAATGTATAAAGTAAGATGTTTAAAATATTAATAAAACTAGTTTCTGAACTCTTTTTGTAATTTCTCCATTGGGAGTGTAAAAATAAATAAATGTAAAGGAATATTACAACATAATTGTATTTGAAAGACATGATAAATAGCTATCGTTTTTTTCTAAGTTGTAAGTACATATTGCATATGCGGCCCCTCATTCCCAAAATGTTTTTAATGCGTCCAGCAATAAAAAAGGTTGCCCACCCCTGATTTTTTACTCATGTACCCATACACACAAATACTTCTTACACACAATCATAGACACGCATACACACACAGAGACTTGTACACACAATCAGACACGCATACACACACATACTTACACACAATCATAGACACACATTCACACAATTATTTTGATCGCGCTGCATTTCAGATATTTTATCCACACATGTCACTCAAGGCTCATAAAGACGCGCGCGTGTTCTTGCCAATAACTTTTTATTTCTGTGTTCAGTATATGGGGTGTGGCGGGTGGTAAAGCCCATGGTTTCGCAATCGAAAGGTCATAAGTTCAAACTGAGGTGAGGGCTGAAATATAGGGCTTTTTAGAAATGTTTTAACCCAATTCTAAAATATAAATATACAGTTGGCTTTTTTGCTGACACTGTCCATAAGCTTTGACCGTAGAAAGAAATGAGATTTACATTTGTTTGAAATAAAATTATAACAAGCAATAATTAAAAAAAGGCAAAATAATTTTTAAAAAAATGAAACAATTATAAATGTTGAATATATAACAAGGTTAAAAAGATAGTTTGTGTGGAAACACAAACTCAAAATCGGCCCCCGAAGTGGTCCACCCAGGCAGGTAAAAGGCAGGTTTCAACAATATCAAAATTCAATTTTTCACTTTCAGAAAAGAAAAAAGTTGCCATTGCATCAGAACTTTGAAAGGTCTAAAATATCATGATGTCGGATTTTCAATATCTTTTCAAATTTACGAGATCTAAGCGGGACGGACGGACAGATATTCCACACAAAACTAATAGCGTCTTTTCCCCTTTCGAGGGCCACTAAAAAGGAAGAAAAATGAAATATATATATAATGTTTATCAAATCATTAATTTTCAAATGATAAAATATATGCCTCTACGCACACACAGATCTCTATACTTTTATATCCCCTTCTACGAGTGTGTACGTGTGAAAACAATTGTGCAAATTGAACTTTAAAAACAAAAGAGCTTTCGCCAACATAAGAGGTGATTGTGATGTTGGATTTACTACAGCCCATTTCTTTTTTAAGATCTAAAGATAACTGACAAATCGACAGACAAACAGCAAAAAATCAACGGGTTATCTGAAAACAATATAAATGTTCGCTAAACGTTTTTCTTTTAATATGAATGTTGGTGTTCATATTCTATTCACAAATGTGTACGCCCACCGCGTCGTAGGTTACGTTCAGTGGATCCACACACAGATTAAACACAAACAATTGGAGGTGGAAATGAAATCCATTGATGCGGCAGACCTTCAGTCAAATTGTTGAAAGCTGAATGTCAAGATTATGAAATTGACTTTTTTTCAGTTAGGAACCTGTTGCATTGATGTATTCAAGACTTTGAGGACTTTTTTATTTATCATGCTAATTTACACTTTTTTGTGTGCATTTGCTAAAAGCGAATTGAATGGGTTCAAATACTGGAGGAGTTTTTTTATTTGTTAGTTCAAAACTTAAGGACAGTTCTTCATTTGTGTGTCTGAGCTCTTGACATTAGTTGAAAAAAAGTGGCTGTGTATTGTGTTGGTCACATGGAACCTTAGTTAACAGCGAGTCTCAAACGAAGTTTACTTAAGGAATAAAAATGCATTTAAAACTTAAAATTTATTGTTGCAGTATATACATTTAAAACAAACAACCAAACACCAAAATAAAAAAGAAACATAATGCCAGGGGCGGCCGTAACAATGGCGGGGACCTATGTGAAATTAATTGAGCGGTGCCCAGTCTAGGTAGGGATAAGGATAATAAGTGAAAATTAAGATTTTGAATTTAAAAATAAATTAGTCTTTACATTTTATTCCTTCTTTACTTACAAAATCAGGATCAAATTAACTTTATTCTACAAGCCTTGCGTATAGCGAAGTCGTACAGTAGATCATCAACATTTTGTTTCCTACATAGATCACGCTCAATAGCAAGAATTGCCAAATGTTTCAATCTATCTTCGTGAATTGTTGAATAGTTTGAGGCGCGAGAAGTTTCTTTTCCCAGTTACTGGTATTGTTAAAAATATTCTGAGTGCAACAAAGTAGTTTGGGGAAGCAGTATATCTTTCATTAGTGGACAGATAAACTAAATTTTCTACGCGTTTTGGCGTTATTTGGAAGAATATGCCTTAAAGATGACAATTTTGTCTATTATTCAGGAGATTTTTATGAGATTTTAGAAGATTTTAATAATTTCAGGAGATTTCCAGGCGCTCCTGGAAAATCAGGAGGCGCGGAAACCCTATTATAAGTTATGATGGTTTAATCTAATAATTTACATCTATGTTTAGGCCCCTATATTCAGACTGTGTCCCTGTATTTAGACTGACTCTGCGTGTATTTATTCAGACTACGTGTGTCTTCTGTATTCACACTATAAGTGCATGTATTGAGACTGACACATGTGGACATGAGTATGTCTGTGGAGGGTAGAGGAGGTTTAAAATATTTTATTTCAGGAGTTATACTTTTGATATGCTTAGGATTAAGGAACCAATACAGACTTAGTCGCAGTACTCACGTCACCCTTTCCTTGCAACCACGTCCGATGCTTTTGTTCAAGGTCCTTTTCTAGAGTAAGGTTTCACTTTTAGTGTTAGAACGTCATTTGTCATTCGTTTCAAAGGGAGAATGATTTAAAGCTAGTTGGCACTAGCTGGTTACTAAATTTTGTTTCATAGGTCTTGCTTACAAGTGAACATAAAAAAAAAACAATGAAAAAAAAGTACGACTTTTTATTTTAAGGGCAATGGAAGAGGCGTCACAAACATGATATGTTTATATTAATAGTTATATTAAATACCGTGTTTATATAATTTAGTATATTAACTAATTAATTAAAGAAATTAAATAATATTTCCACAAGCAAAGCGATGCTCTGTGGGAGTTTTGTTCATATAGTAAAAGAGCTATCTATCGCCCCTCTTCGCTCAACCTGTTTCCGACATTAAGATATATATCCATACATCTATTTATAGATAGATAGATAGATACATACATACATACATTACATAGATATATACATACATACATAGAAACATACATACACACATAATACAATACATACATACACACATAATGCATACATACACACATAATACATACATACACACAATACATACACACATAATACATACATACATACATACATACATACATACATACATACAGGGCCGGTCCTACAGGTTGCGGGGCCCTATGCGAAACGAATAGCGCGGGGCCTAATTTGGGTTGTGATAAGGATAATAGGTGAAAATTAAGATTTTGTATTAAAATATAAAGTCATCTTTGCATTGTATTTATACTTTTACTAAGTACAAAATCACCGTCAAATTAACTTTACATTTACTTTACAGTAGATAGTAGTTTTCCAACAAAAAGCCGATAAACATTCAGATCTGCCATTTAGATTTACTATCGACTAGCAAAATTTCGCTTTTTTTTCCCTCAGAAGTCGAGATAGATTTAGATCTACAAATATTAGTATGCCAGTGACTATAACAGTAAATTAAGTATTTGAACTTCTTGTTTTGGTTAAAATTCGACTTATTATTACATTTTTATTAAATGAAAGTTGACAATGCCGTCGCGAGTAGGATAAGTGTTGTTCATATTGAATGACACCCCGAAATGACAATTTTGTCATTTTTAAGGAGATTCGCATCAGTTTTAAGAAACTTTTAATAATTTCAGGAGAATTCCAAGAACGCTTTAGTAATAAGTTAAAATTGTTTAATCTTATAATTTACACTTAGAGTTCACATCGCGCGGGGCCTACATACACACATACATACCTACATACACACATACATACCTACATACACACATACATACCTACATACACAGATACTCTGTCCGGTGGTTCAATGGTACAGCCTAGCGAGGAGAACGTGACGTCAGGAGAGCTGTTGAACGGGTAGGCCTCTCGTTGATACTTGGGAGATATCAATTTTTTTTAGTTGTTAATATAAGAATAATACGTGTTTTTTTTTTAAATATGTTCATTAGATGCTTGTTTTCTGTTGTTAATTTCAATACACTTAGAAAATCATCACAGATAGTTAGGTAGGTAGGTTGGTAGATTTAGCATAGGTAGATAGATATATAGGTAGATTGCTACTAGCAAAGAAAAAAAACTATTTTTAATAAAATGAAACTATAGTGAGTGAAATTGCATCAATTGTTTTGAATCAATCATGTAATAGTTTTTAATACATCTAGACTAACAATAATAAATGTGTGCGATTGTAAATATTTTTATTAATTGTTTTTGTTTAACGTAACTTTCATAGCTCAGTTTCCGTGCTGCTTTTTTTTTTTAAGTTTTTCAAGTCAGAATTCCCTTTCAAGCCTCAACAGTGGAAGCCCGACATGTTAGCCACTGAGCTAGCCAAGAACCTATCAAGTTAGGTTTTATTGTTAGTTTAAAAATAATCTTATGCTCTACACAAGGCTTATCCCCCTTTAACTTAGAAGGCTTTACCGTCTCTACATAAAACAAAATTAATTAAGTACGACTAACTGAATAACTAATTGTTATTTTATTTTAATTGATTCAAATGTTGTCATCCACAAAGATTAGTAGTGCAAGGTTTCTTGATCCGAGAATGGGCAGTAGGAGTTCTACCTTCCATTACATTCTCCGCAGACACACAGAGTTGATAGAGTGTTTGGAAACAAAGAGCTACACAGAGAAACGATTGCACGACTGTCAGTTAGTCATTGTTGAAAATCTTTTTTTTAACCTCCCATTCATTTGGTGTCAGTTTTTATTTTATTAGTTTAACCCAAGACAGCCTTCTCTTTGTTATTTTGAACTGTTTGTTTAGTATCCACGATTCACATAGGCGTGATCACGCACGACAACTATGAAAAATGGTGTTCCAATTCAATTACCTCCCTTTCATTCTAATTCTTTTGTACTTTTTAAATGGGAATTTATCGAAAATCATTGTTTTTTTTTAATTTCATCCTACTTCCTTATACCAAGGTGTGACAAGCTGTGAATTTGAAGAGATAAATATATACTTAAAGGGAAATATTCACTTGCAATAAATCGAATTCTGTTTATCAAGTTATGTTTATCAATCTACTTTAACTGTAAACATGTCACCAATAGCGATATTCTTTGTTGACAAAATAGTGTTTCTGAAAAGGTTTTTAACATATATTGAACATTGCTTTTGTATAGCGAGCGCAACCTTCATACTTATAGCATGCTCAGAGGGCGTCCAGTCTCTTAATGTCTCTGTCGGTAGGGGGTATATGAGAGAAGGTTTGGTGCTGCCTTTAGGCGCTCAGCAAAACACAACTCATCTCGAATCTGAATTCGAATTCTGGTTCTCTTGATGTGTAGCCAAAAAGCAGTTTTTGCCACATTGCCACATATCCCACCTAAAACCTTGAATATAAAAAAAAAGGGGGGGGGGAGGACAGTTGGTGTATGAATCTTAGGGTCTATAAAAGTAACGAACATCCATTTGTCTGTTACATTTATTCTCCAATTGTCCGGGCTAAAGGAGTTATGAGCAATCTGCAGCAAACGATAAACGTTTCAGCCGTACATCCGTCAATGGGATCAAAGAAAATATCCTAAGATTTTATGACTCATCCAATCGTCAAGTGACAAAGTAAACATTTTCCTGGACTTCAACGAGACGCTACATACAGCCACAAACTGTTGGGCGCGACAAAATCGCTTTCCTCGCCCCAGGACCCACGAACATAAAAAAAAAGGTCTTAAAAGGAATATAAAAAAAAAAGATTCTGTCAACCGGGATTGCTTCGAAAAAAAAAGATACTACAAATTATCTCCTCTCTATATTTTCAATTATAACACTTAAAGAGAATCACTAAGTATCTTTCAACATCGTAACTTCTGGATTGGTCTCAATGTTTGACTTTGTCACCAAGATGTTTGGTTATGACACACCTGTCATTCACGCGACACCTTGTTTTATTATGAGACACTTTTCTGTCATTCACGCGACACCTTGTTTTATTATGAGACACTTTTCTGTCGTTCACGCGACACCTTGTTGTATAATGAGACACTTTTCTGTCATTCACGCGACACCTTGTTTTATTATGAGACACTTTTCTGTCATTCACGTACATGTGTGGGTGTTCTAACTATGTAAAAATTGCGTGTTTATAATCTTAAAAAAGAAAAAAAGGTTGGCACCAGATACTTAGACTATTTTTCAAAGTTTTAATTTTGGTTGCTCTAAAGTGGATTTTCACGATAAACTAAACAAGTGTCAAGATCTCTAAATGTTGCTAAATAAAAAAAATGAGCTAATAATTGACTCTGCAGGGCTAAAAAGTGCTCAAACGTTATCAGATAACTCTAGACACAAATAGCTTGGCGACATTTTCCTTGACACACCGGAGACACCACAACAAAAGTAGGAACTATTCAACGTTTGTCCTCAATAGATGAAAATCTCTATTCAACGTTTGTCCTCAATAGATGAACATCTCTATTCAACGTTTGTCCTCAATAGATGAACATCTCTATTCAACGTTTGTCCTCAATAGATGAACATCTCTATTCAACGTTTGTCCTCAATAGATGAACATCTCTATTCAACGTTTGTCCTCAATAGATGAACATCTCTATTCAACGTTTGTCCTCAATAGATGAACATCTCTATTCAACGTTTGTCCTCAATAGATGAACATCTCTATTCAACGTTTGTCCTCAATAGATGAACATCTCTATTCAACGTTTGTCCTCAATAGATGAACATCTCTATTCAACGTTTGTCCTCAATAGATGAACATCTCTATTCAACGTTTGTCCTCAATAGATGAACATCTCTATTCAACGTTTGTCCTCAATAGATGAACATCTCTATTCAACGTTTGTCCTCAATAGATGAACATCTCTATTCAACGTTTGTCCTCAATAGATGAACATCTCTATTCAACGTTTGTCCTCAATAGATGAACATCTCTATTCAACGTTTGTCCTCAATAGATGAACATCTCTATTCAACGTTTGTCCTCAATAGATGAACATCTCTATTCAACGTTTGTCCTCAATAGATGAACATCTCTATTCAACGTTTGTCCTCAATAGATGAACATCTCTATTCAACGTTTGTCCTCAATAGATGAACATCTCTATTCAACGTTTGTCCTCAATAGATGAACATCTCTATTCAACGTTTGTCCTCAATAGATGAACATCTCTATTCAACGTTTGTCCTCAATAGATGAACATCTCTATTCAACGTTTGTCCTCAATAGATGAACATCTCTATTCAACGTTTGTCCTCAATAGATGAACATCTCTATTCAACGTTTGTCCTCAATAGATGAACATCTCTAGAAAACGTTTTTCCTCAATAGATGAACATCTCTATTCAACGTTTGTCCTCAATAGATGAACATCTCTAGAAAACGTTTTTCCTCAATAGATGAACATCTCTATTCAACGTTTGTCCTCAATAGATGAACATCTCTAGAAAACGTTTTTCCTCAATAGATGAACATCTCTATTCAACGTTTGTCCTCAATAGATGAACATCTCTAGAAAACGTTTTTTCCTCAATAGATGAACATCTCGATAAAACGTTGTTGTTGTTTTTTTGTGATAATTTGAAAAAACAAGAATAAAAAAATCTACTCATGAATTATTGAAGAACCTCTCTGTTTACACGTGACTGAAACATTGGGTGTAGATTTGTATTGGATGGTTAGAAAGGGACTGCTGTAATTGACGAACACGCCCTAAACTGTGTTTTGTGGGTGACTATAGGAAGTACTAATTTATATTTAAATCAATAGTCTGTATTTTTCAACTACGAGCGCCCGTGCGATATTTAAGGCAACACGGCTGAACCGGTTTTAAAGGTTTGGGGGGTGGGGCAAGGGGGGGGGGTGACTAAGGTGTTATCTGTACGAGTGCTCGAGCCTAGGATAAAGGCGACGCACCAGAGGCGGCTCTTAGGTTGGGAAGGTGAGGAAGGTGTTAATGATACGAAATTTTGGGCGGAATTGTAATTAGAAGTAATTCAAGTCTAATGCTTCTACTAATACCAGCAACAGACATCTCTTGGATATCAAAGGGTTACTATTTGTGGAAGGGGGTCGTGAGTCCCTGCTTACCTCCCCTTATCTCAGGTCTGCAGCATACAGGCCCCTACTATATCTACTTATAAGTTTAATGTAAAGCACAAATGAAACAATTTTACTGGATTTATGTAAAGGCAATGCAAGCCTTAGCTTTGGGTACCCACTTCATTAAAGCCCCGAAAATGGAGGTTTCAAATGACTAGTCAAATATATATCTGAGATGAACTTCGCAGTAATTTCCAGACCAGGCAGCTCTCTATATAGTTGTTCTCTACAAAGTGTTTTGGGGCTAGTGTATTGTTTGGGCCTATCTATGAAGAATGCAGTTTTTAAGAATATTGTCAGCATTATCTCGTGACACTCCGCAAGGGTAAAATTCATTAGTTTCGATTCTCAGCTTTTTAAAGAATGTGCAAAGGAAACATTGTCTTATGTTGATTACAGGGAACCCATATCTCAAATAGCTTGTAGGGCCTGGTCAAGTCTAAATCTGGTCCTGTAGAATGTGACCGGACACTTTACGAGCCTTCACTGCAACAGTATCTCTGTCCGCTGCCTCATATTAGTGACCTATTATATCTGTGAAGTCGACACTCTGCATTACGTTCAAGTGTGACTTGAGTTCAAGTGTACTTTCCCTCTGCCGTTATTCTGCTACTTTCACTCTACTACTTTCATTCTACTACTTTCACTCTACTACTTTCACTCTACTACTTTCACTGTGCTACTTTCACTCGAATACTTTCACTCTACTACTTTCCCTCTGCTACTTTTATTCTGCTACTTTCACTCTACTACTTTCCCTCTGCTACTTTCTCTCAGCTACTTTCACTCTACTTCTTTCACTCTACTACTTTCACTCTACTACTTTCACTCTACTACTTTCCTTCTGCTACTTTCACTGGATTCTTTCACTCTACTACGTTCACTATTTTCCCTACTTTCCTGTACTAAACATGTACACATACATAGGAGAAGTTGGAATAAGATGTAATTATAGATTATTTATTGCTTCTACTACTATAGCCACTTCGTTGCGACATAGACGCGTGCTAACCTCTGACCTTCTCTTCAGGAAGACGAGACACCTGAATCTGCATTAAAACTACCAATTAACATTCTATTCATCCTATCACGTGTTCTGCATGGCCTCGGGGACCTAGTATACAATGCACAACTATAAAAAGGCTGTGAACATATTCTAATCGATATATGTGTAACATTTGTTTTTCTTATTGTTTATACACACTTTTGGTTTCTCTGCTAACAGGATGTAGTTTCTACCAACGCCTGTATGGTCGAGCTTGAAACAGGTTTGAATCACATTTTTTTTTGAGGGGGGAATAAAGGGAAGAGAAAGCGGTACTTTAAATTTGATGCAGATTTTTTTAAAATTTCTCTGAGATACCTTGCCAAGATTAGTTCAAATTTAAGAATGTTAACACTGTCTGGACTTTATTAAACGCTATAATCAAAACACTTTAACTTTAATTTTAGATTCATAACACTTTCTATGGTTGGCTCAATTTTTGTTTCCCATTAAAAATTAAGAAAACTGGCCATGGTTTGTTTACTCAGGAGATAGGCCTATATAAAGCGTTTTTATTTAAAATTTACAGATTTAGTAAATCTACTTTTACAATTTATTGTTTAATTTAATTACTCAAATTAACCTCATAGGCCTACCCAATGGTCAACATTAAGAAAACTTAAATGAAACATTTATTGAAAAAAATAATAATTTGCTAAATTGGATAACAATAAATTTGCAGAATATTTGTGCTATACAAATAACAAACTAGTGAGGGAAGACATATTAGGAACTCCATTTATTACGTAAACACAAGCAGTGTTGCACTGACGCGCTAGTGTGCAAATGTACATATAATACCAATATGTTACAAAATTAAAGGACATATTAAAATACATTTACTTATTTTTTTGTATAGCTATAAAAATAAACTGTAGCAGTTTTTATTCACAATTTGCGGCCCATAATTGGCGTCCCATTTCCTGGGCCTCTAATTCCCCAAAGAATGGGTATTCGACAATTATAGGTTTATATAGGCCAGGTATCTCCCCTGCCCTTTTTCCTCCAACCAGAGTGAGATCTCAGTCTTAGTGTTATTTTACGCTATGAAAAAAAAAAAGGGTGATTTCATGCGTGTATAAGACAAATTAAATATGACCTGCTATATGATCATACGTAGCTTCTAATCTCTTCCTATTCAACATGTACGAGGAGACATACCACATAGTTAACACACTTAGCCTCAATCCGCGTCTGAATATGGGCACCTCTTCTCATTAATAAACCTCTTTCTGATGCAGATGTGGTCAATCTGGTTTTTCTTCGCCTTAACAATTGAGCTGAACAAAAAAAAAAAAAGGGTGAATCGATCTCGCAGGTTAAAATGTCTTGCCTGCCATGTGTAGGGTTATATGATGATAGTACTTTGTGTCTTCAGTAACACACCGGCTCATGCTTGTGACATCTTTGAAAATAGGCTTGGAGTCTAAAACACTGACATGAGCATGTGTCATTGAGTTTGTCATTTGTGATATAAATGTAGGACGTGTTTGTGTACGATTAATGTAGGACTTGTATGTGTATGATAACTGTAGGACTAGTATGTGTACGATTAATGTAGGACGTGTTTGTGTACGATTAACGTCATTAGATATGGAATACAGTATGAATAGTCATTTGTTTCTTGGCTGTTTGGTTTTCAACTCCTACTTTTGATAAAACCTTACATCACTATACGTGCTTCCATTTATTATTCTTCTAGATTTTATTTCATGGTTATTTGATATTGATATTAAGTTTTTGTCATTAACACGCACATTTCATTTCATCTGTCATTTTAGGCTATTAAAAATAATTTTAGATAAACTGCTTTAAAGTGAAGAGAAATTTAGATTCTTCTGTATGTTGCCATTTTTGGCATGCACGCGCGACTACTGATGTTAATATAATTTTGTAACTAGTTTCCTTTTTCCCCCTTAAGTTTTTTTTTTTTTTTGCTTTTGTTTGTGCTATAAATAACTTATCTGCAGTTCTTTGTTATGTGGTCACTCAATTACAATGCTCGAAGATAAAGACAAATTTGAGTCTATTTTTTTCTAACTGCCAAACTAAAGAATATGTGAACAGTTATACAACCACCACTAGGAAGAGTGCTCATTGCGAAACAAGTTTTCAACCTAATGGAAAATTAATGTAAAGATCTGATCTTAAATTCAAATTTTGTTAAGTGTTTCTTAACCATTTGTAATGTTGAAAGTCTAGACTTTAATTTTTTTTTTTTTTACAAATTCAAATGTTATAGGCCCAACTTAGACAAAACGTCTATATTTCATAAGATAAGATAAGAAAGTTTTATAGCTCAAATTGACACAAAATAAGACGAATGTCCTCGAGTTTGAGGATTAAAAAAAAAAACATTTTTAACATTACAATGACAATGCATCCGTTATAGACCCTTCCGCTTGTACCATTATACGTAAAATATAATAAAACATTAAAAAAAAAAAACTAATTAGAAGAAAACTTTTTAGTTGGAACTGCATATCGAACACGTTATTTTGACACCGTCAGCTGCTTGAACAAACGATGTACATTTATTTATTGGCACTTTTCATTATATGGACATCTAGATCTAGAAGTTGCCTAGATCTTGACTTATGATTTAGAACCCTTAAGATCTAATGTAAATATGTATAGTGTCAGATTTAAAAAGAAATATAAGCAAAGCTTAGATAATCTTTCAATAAACTTAAAACAGTTTTAAAAAACTCAGTTTTCGGTACACTATGGCTGACTACGCTTTTTTTTTCTCTTCTTTATTAAATAATTTCAATGATAGTCCTTTTAATATAATCTTGGCAATTCGCAAAATTGGTATGCCTTAAATTCTGAAATCGTTTTTTGAGATCAGCGTCCATGCAGATTCCAGGTTTGTGGTTCCTGGTTCCAGGTTTCATGAGGTTCTATTATAAAAATAAATGTACATTATTTTCCTTAGATACTATGGTCAAGTTTTGACCTACATATGGTGCTGATTTATTATCTATTCGTCATCTTTACCTTCCTGTTCTTATTCTGTGGTACTTTTCCTGTACACTCGTTTAAGTCTAACATGTTTGTTTCGCTTTGTAATAGTTTTTCAGTGTTTCTTTTTAAGTCAGTGATAGTAAACTGACGTCAGATCTGGTCTTCTTGGTGTTTCAGGGTTGTGTCTCACGCCTTCCGCCCTTTGATCCTTTTCATACGACTATATGCTGGCTTTGCAGTTTTATGTGTCAAAGGTGTTGGTATGAGCTATCCTGTTTCTCTTCCTAAATCTATACCATATCACAAAGATCAATACATAAGGTTGTCACGTGATACAAAGTCAAGATTGCCATTAACAACAAACGTTGCTTAGTCAGAACTTTACATTTTTATTTTGTTAACTCAGAACTTTACATTTGTATTTTGTTGACTCAGAACTTTACATTTCTATTTTGTTGACTCAGAAATTTACATTTTTATTTAGTTGATTCAGAACTTTACATTTCTATTTTGTTGAGTCAGAACTTTACATTTTTTTTTGTTGACTCAGAATATTTTGTACAGAACACACGCACCTAAAAATAGTTCATTAAAACCAAAGAGGTAAAAGTAAAACTCAGACTTCGCAGTCACGTGAGGGCTTTTAAACTCAACGTAGCAGATATTTGAGTTCACGGGCTATTAAAAAAATGTTAATGGGCTCTTTAAAATGCGGGTCGTTTCATTGGAAGTGCTAAAAACATAAGAGGCGGAATTTCCGGTCAAAATAAACACTATACAGCCAGGGAAGAAATCAACGTGCTTTTAATGCTAGAATGAGTATAAACCATTTCACTGTTGTCTAGAACTAGGGTAGGCGATGTTTCAGCGTGGCCGTTTTGGCGCGATGATCGTTTTGACGCAGCCGTTTGGCGCATATTGCGAACCATGGGTGGCTGGAACTCGGGAATTTTGTCTCATTGGTCCCGGGCTTGAACCCCGTGCCCCCCACCCACACACACACAAAGCCATGACATTGTTAGTAATAGAATAATAATTACACAAGAAACTTAAATCTGAAATAACTATGTCTCTTTGCATACAAGATACTTTAAACACAAACACACCAAAAAAAAAATTCAACAAAAAAACAAAGATATGTATCTTTCTTTTTAAGGAAAAAATAAAACGAACATATATAATAGGACTAAAACATTTCCCGCCACAATGCCCTGTGAAAACGGCTGCTCCGAAACGTGTTGATTCCCTAGAATTACACATTACACACTTATAGTAACCACTCAGTACCAACGTCACAGTTGGTCATTAGAAATAAAAGTAATGGATCGATTTTTTTTTTGACTAATAATTGTGTTTGTTTGTTTCATTAACATTGTATACACACTTTCGTTTGATAGTGCTTTCTCTTACTCTTTTCACCACTTGTTATTCTTAAGAGATTTGCTCATTGTTTCCGAAAGCATAAACATAAAACAAAGTAAAACTTTGAAGGAATCACTGGGAAATCTATTTGACGCTACACCAGGTACAAGAGTTCGCCATTCAGTTCCTCCCACCTTCTCTTCTTCTCTATCCTCCCGTTTCTCTTACGTTATAATCGTTTTGGCACGAGATGATATCTATTCCTAGAGGCATTGTCAATGTTCCCTAGATAGAATGCTGTACCTGATGTGGGATTGATCGGCTGCGCGAGAGCCCGCGTGAGAGGGTGATGAAGATGAAGATACAAGCTTGGTATAGAAGGAAGAGGATAGACAAAGAGTTGCTTGGGTGTTTTGCTTAAAGCAAGTGTGTGTGTGTAAGATGACGTCTATGTATTGGGATTTACTGTTGGGAAATCTAACGACAATACAAAACACTCCTTAATGGCATTAACTAAATCCATTAAATCAAGAATAAAACTTAGAAACACATTTTTAAAGACAATACTTCATAAAAAACTTATAGAGCAAGTGTTTTTCTTTTAATAACAAATGAATGTTAGATTAAAAAACAATGAAACAAAATTTTCCTGAACATTAATTTATTGAACTCTTGAATAAATAATGTCTTACATTCGGGAATTTCCGAAAGCCACGGTCCTTGCAAAACCAATGTTCGATCTAGATCTAGACCTAGTTCTCTAGCCTAAATTAAATTCATTTCTTTTTTAGTTTGAAAAATTATTTAAATATTATAGAGTTTTCCTCATGTGGCCAACGAGCTAGTCATTCTTTTTAGTGACTTAGAGATTTCATCTGTACTGAAGACAAGACATTTGACATTGAAGAAGAATTTTAGAGAATCTTCCAGCCAAACATTACGTAATATTTAAGTCTGAATACTCATAAAGGCTACCCTTGTAGCTAAAAGTACTGGGCCAATTCGAGAACTGGTTCTGTGACGGCCGTCCCATTGGCCGCCATGAATTGATGCTATTGATGGATAGGCCTACTTGTGTACAGACTACTTAAAGACAAAAAATGGCCATGTTTTTTTAGGACCTACTTTGAGCTCAATAAAGACGACGGTAAAAGTGAATCGATTTTCAATAACGCCTTTCAATTCCGGGAACGTGACAGACAGACAGCACATACAAAATAGCTTGCCTCTTGTGGGCTGTGGGGGCTGTTAAAAAAATAGATGTTCAGATGGAGGAATTGATCTATGTGATCGTTAAATGACGCTACACACTTAATGTGTTCCGTTAACTAGGAAACACTCGTATACTAGATAGTGACCCCATGAGATAGAACTGACATACTGTGAAGGTAATGGCAGTAAATTGGTGTTGGCTAATGTAGTAACTGTTTGTACCTGTACCGAAGAGAAGATACAGATGACGTGTGTGACGTAGAACGAATGTAGTACTGTTTCATGCACGAGAAACTGTTGTGGTACCTTGCTGTGTATAGACTTTGATTCTGTACATCACCAAAAAGTCTTGGGGGATGTCTAAAGGAAGTTGTCGAGTTCCACTCTATAAAGCTTGTCTTCGAGTCCGAAGGTTAAATGAAGAGTGCAGTAGTTCATGTGGATACGCAGCCCCAGCTTCGTCCTACATAGTTTGCCACATCCAGCGCAGACATAACCATTGTCCGCCGGTGGTCGATTTCTCTTTTCACATCTACGTTTGTCCTTGGCATTGTAATTTGTTACTTCTTTACTTTAACTCTTTCTCTCCGTAATTATTTAACCCATTCTGGTGGAATCAACGCTGATATCGTCAATTAGGAGAGAAAGAGTTGATGCTTAGTTTATTCCTGTAAATAAACACATTATCTTTTTTTACATAAAAGCAGCCCAAGACGTCAGTATATTATTAGCCTATATTAGTTTGTTTTTACCACTATTCTCCCACCCATGATGAAAGTGTGAGCTAACAGAAGGAATTTAAAAATGAGAATTCCCCTGTGTTCTCTTATTATTTACAAACAAAATACCACTGTTAATTATTAAAACTTTAAAATATCTTATGTTTTCGAAATATATAAAAACAAGGTTACAAAAGACAGTTTTTGTGGAAACACAAACTCAAAATCGGCCCCCGAAGTGGTCCACCAAGGCAGGCTTCAATATTTTCAGAAAGAACATCTGAATTAAATTATATCAAAGACAAATGAGAGATAAGAATGGAGAAAGAAGGTTAACAGATCTTGTGTAGTACCCCAACGGTGCAGCAGATTAAGGTATAGGTTAAAGTGAATGTAAAGTTACATGTGAACCTGGCCTAACTAGTTCCCCTTATAGACCTTGTGGTCTAGAGGGCAGATAATGTAAAGTTCATCTGTTTTTGTCGCCTAAGGTTAACGAGGGTGTCATGTAGCCAGAACAACGACCAACCGCCTTTACTTTTCCCCAACTAATGTCAGGTACCCATTAGAACTGAGTGGACTCAGAGGCGCCCAAAGATTCCAAAGTTGAAAATCCCAGTCTTCACCAGGATTCGAACCCGGGACCCCCGGTTTGGAAGCCAAGCGCTTTACCGCGCCTCCTCTGGTCTAACAGATGTCTTATAATTGATGTAATTGTTTTGAAAAGGTTCATCTCTTTTTTTTTTTTTTTTTTGTTTTTAAAGGAAACCTCAGAATTTGCGCTATTCAGTTTTAGCTTTATCGTCATAGGAATCCTTGGGCCTTAGGCCTCTTTTCTTTGCCTCTTTTTTGGGCTTTATCTCTTAATCGAATCCTCAAGATTATGCTTGCAATTAAAGTAAATGTAATGAAAATGACATTTACAAGATTACTATTCGTTTTAAATTAGGTCTAACTTATAATGCATACTAATTAGCTTTTTCTCTTTAAAAAACTGCTTGCATAATTGATTTTAAAAATGAGAGTTTTCGCTTTCAGAAAAAAAAAGTAGCCGTTGCATCAGAACTTTTAATGGTCCAAAATATTATGATGTCGGAATTTTAATATCTTTTCTAGTTTACGAGATCTAAACTGGACGGACGGACAGACATTTCGAACAAAACTAATAGCGTCTTTTCCCCTTTCGGGGGCCGCTAAAAATGATTTTAAAAACTAAATTAATTGATTTAAAAGTCGCAGTTTTAGTAAATTTTACTTTGAAAACATAAAGTTACATTTATTTGAATATTTTTAGTCGATCACCTGTACAACGTCGTCAATACACTCTAAGTAGACTATACAAAGATTAGTTTTATTGATACAGAGTTATAATAGCAATATGAATGCATCACTGTTGAATGATACCCACACTACGTATGTACTGTAGACCAAAGTAGTGGTTGTAGCTACAGTACATACAAACTATTCGGAGCTAGATACAGGAGAATAGGAAATCAAGATTTTCAATAGCGTTTTTATGATATCCAAAGTGACCGTTTCAGACAGACAGTACAAATCCATTATTGGCAGATTTTAAAAAAATGAACAGATAATAAATATTTCACTCCATGTCTGGACGTGTCTAAAACTCATTCATTTAGGGAGGCTAAATCTTGAGCTATTATTGTTTCCAGCAAGTTCTATGTCAACTTTTGAACACCCGATCACGTCTTATTCTTCTTCTTCTTCGTTCTCATGAATATTCGGATTGTTTTTCTCTCTTCTTATTCTTTTTTTGTCTGTCTTGTTTTCCTATCTCTCTTTACAATTATTGTTTTCGTTTTGTTTTTTTCTAATTTGGGACTTTTTTTTTTTGTTTTCCTCACTTTTCACCTAATTTTCACAAATCTGTTTATCTATTCATCTCTTCATTTTGTATTTCCACACCTCCCTTTCATTCTCTCTCTCTCTCTCCTTTACTTTCTCCTCATCTCTCCTCATCATTACCCCCCCCTTTTTTTTCCATCTATCAATCGCGCTGGTTTAAATGTACTCGTGCCAAAAAAAAAAAAGGTTCACAGGAGTCAACTAATAGGTAAGTAACTTGAATGTGTTAGTACCCAAGTACCTCCTCCCCCCTCTCTAGAAACCAACGACTCAACCCATTTTCTTACCCACCACGATCTGCTTGTAAACCAACCACACAAGCAAGGTGTCTGCAGCCACGCAACCCACGAATTAGCCATTTTTTTGTCTCTACATCTGAATTCAATGCTGGCAATGCCATCGTGTGTCAGAGTTCTCTGTATCTATTCACATTTGCAACACATGAGGAATAGTTCTGTGCTAGTTGACGTTTTATCTTTGTTCAATATTGGATTTAAACAAATAACAAACGTTTCAGTTCGAAGTCAAGAATGTTTGTTAACATTACGTCTCAGACACTAGAAACTGATAATTTCACTGGCGGCAATGAAAACCAATGTACGCAAACAACTAAGGTACTATTGCAAGCAAATAGTTAGCGATTATTATACAATTTTTCTTATTTATCAATATTAACTTGAATACTAAAATCTGATCAACATTTGCTCAGACATTTTCTTTCTTCTCTATATGTAGGACTAACATAATTGAATAACATATTGTACTGTTTTATGTTTGAGGATTGTACTGTCCAAGTGCTCAATTCTCAGTACGTGCTATATCCCATGTGTCAGTGCTGTTTTTCTTTGCGCGTCATCTGATATCAACCTGACAAAGTTTAATATATTCTTAGAAATAATTCAATTTTCAAAGAAATGTTTGTTACATAAACACCTAAATGTTTCACTTTTTTTTTCAGGGCATAATGGAGGCGTCCTTGCTGGCCATAATACTGAGTGTTGGAATGCCTCTTATGGTCCTGAGTGAGATTATTGCATGGAAGCTGTCGCCGAAATGGTCAAAAAGGGAATCTGTGATCAAACGAAAAACTGTCGCCTCCACCATCGTCTTTGATCCTTTAGTGTCCGCCATAGTCTGCCCACTGACTGCTGACCTATACTCGTCTGTACACGTGATGGAGTGTGACCCTTCCTTCGTCGTCAGCATCGTCGCGGTCATGACTTTACTTTACGTCTCCGCCCTTATCGTTTGCTTCCGCCTCTTGGCCATCATGTCGCCGAGGTCCAAGTCGGAAGTGGACACCAACGAGGTCACCGCCAGCTTCTGCCTGTCCGTTGCCGTGAACGCCCTGCTGACGTGGGTGGTCCTGTCTCTGCTGCAGCCGTCCCGCATGGACGCCGTCGTCTACGACTCCGAGGCGTGCCTGGTTAGCGTCAGGCAGAAGTCGTCCATCTTCATCTTCGTCATGTGCATGGCCATTCAGATGGTACACGTTCTGTTCTACGCTTGCCTGAGCAACTCGGTGGTGGGGAAGTACAAACGTGAGCTGTACGCCGATGAGGCTCAGGCCGACGAGCTGGAAGATACGGACAGACGGTCAATCTTGATCTACACATTAGCCTCTCTATTTAGCCTGGTTATGACCAACTTACTACGTATGTGTTTTACCCATTGCTCGTGTCAACATTTTCTTCTGTTAGCCAATGGTCTCTATTTGACCAACTGGGTTATAGCCTTTAAGCTTCCTCTCTCAGGATTCATTTATTTTCTGGTCAACAAATTTGTCCTACGGACGAGCTGAACAAAAGCTCTGCGATGCCTACACATGGAATTATGTACTATTCTGTTACTTGATTAAAACAGGTCTTTTTTTTTAAATGAGGCAATCAGATCTAAGCTTGCCTCAGACCAGGTTGTAAGATGCGCTAATTTGTACGCATTCTAAAAATATGAAAATCAGTCTATAGCATTTGCCCATTGGCAACAATCTATAGCACTTGTCAATAGAGATTCTGTTTGGAAAGTAAATAAATCCATTTGTTCTGTGGTGTAAAAATGGCAGGCAAACTTTTCCCCATCGACTTGATCTATTCTTGTTCATATCTATCTAGTTTGTTACAAATATCCCAGGTCAGTCAACAATTATTTTTTTCTGCCAACCTGAAACCAAAGCAATAGAAAAAAAAAGTATGGAAGTAAAAAAAAAATGTGGTCAAAATATCAGGGAAGTATTATCCTATTTTTTTTTCATCTTTCATAAGACTTGAAAGAATAATGAGAGTAATTCAGATGTTTTGTTTTTTTTTATGAGCGTATATTTCATGGCTGTATGATTGAAACGTTGCTGACGGAGGATAAACTGCAGCTGCAACTTTTTTTATGTAGACTTGACAATCAAACAAAGAAAAAATCCAAATCTGTCGGAAAATTCTTTTTAAAAAGTGGATAATTGATTCAAGCAAACAAAATGTGTTTATTTTAATTTTGTGTATTTCATTATTTTTTTTTTTACTTGATTGGTCTTCATTATTATACCATGGATGTATGGTAAACAAAGACGAGGACATGCGTGATATAACTGTTTAGTAGTGAAAGCTGTTTGTAACATTGGAATGAGATCAGAATTGACTTCATCTGATTCATTCCTGGAAATAGCATCTCGTATTTCATGATTGTGTTGTTTTCATAAGTTTCAAAAGCAAAAGTACACAAAATATATTTATATCGTCTCTTACTTTGACTTCTATGCATTTTATAAGCCTGCAAATGTTAACAGATTTCTATTTCTACCTTTTTTTTCCCCACAACATTGTTTTCTGTTGTTACAAAGCGAAGTTTCATGCAATCTTACAGGATGTAAGGCTCAAGCCTACTAGCGCAGATAAGACGAGGACCAAACTTGTGTCCGGCCTGGGATGAGGGGATCTCACCATTATTTTCAGTAGGACACACCCTAGCGCTAATAAATAAAGTTATAAAAGAGTCCTTAAAGCAGTGTTTCTTAAACTTACTAATACTGTCCCTCCTCCAAAAAAAAATGTTCACCACCCCAAACCCTATTCTGGGATCTGGAGGAGCGCTGTAAGCTTCCACAGTGGGGTAAGGAATGGTTCTTAGAACGTACCGTAAAGGAAACTTACAGACATATTATAGCACGATTTTTTTTGCAAGTTTCTTTACAAATATAAATAAATACATATAATATGTTTTGACTTCAAATGTACTTAATGAATGTTCATTGAAGTAATTCCATTAATTCTTTTTTTTTTACAGAAATGTTTCATAGATATATTGTAAGTGTTTTGTATTCTAGAAAAATCTTTCAGGACATCATACAGAAGAGGCAGAGAAGGTTCCCTTTTCAGCCAGCAAGATGTCTTGGGTAACGCTGCAAGGTTTTCCGGAGCGGAGACCGGCACAAAACGTTTTATGCCTTCCTAGCTTTAAACATTCCTTCTCTTGGCGTTTACAACGTAGGACTAGTGCTAAAAAAACCCAATCATGTTCCTTCTTCCCTAGTGCTATTAGAGCATGGAATGAGTTGCCTGAGTCAGAATTTAAGACATCGGTTAACATGCATGACTAGATGCATGATGCGTAGGACGTAATCATCTTTTTTTTTTGAAGTAACGTCTGTATAATATAAGATAAGAAAAACAACAACAACAACAACATTAGATTTAAAAGGAATGGGACCGGCCATTACGCATATCAAATTAAATGTAATTAAGACGAATCAAATTAAATCTAATTAAGACGGACGTAGCAATGGTCAATGCTATTATGCGAGGGACATTCGATGTACATATGTAGCTCATGTACGTCTGTAACAGACGTGATCGTAGTAAGCTCGTCTTTAAGTAAGACGTCTTGTCACGGAACTTTTTTTTTTTTTTTTTTTTTTGAGAAACGCTGTCTTAGGGTTTCATTTTTTTTTTCTTTTTGGCGTGCTGTTTTGATCAGGCTGGATGTACTTGGCCCATAGCATGCGAGTGTTAAGATGGTTCTCTCCCTTTCTTCCTGCAGGAGATCTCTTCGGCCTGACATAGCCCATAGTGTCCAGCCACTCCCACAAATCTACCTTAAATACGGGATTTAAAACAGGGCTCTCTCTCTATTCGTAATAATGGGCCTAAAGCAGAGGTTCTCACACTTTTTCAGTTCATTATTATTAATTAAGCTGATTTTTTAAAAATATAAACTATTTTTTTTTTTTGTGGATAAGATTTAGTATAAATGAATCAAGTCTCACCACATGATAGAAACCAATTTTTATAAACAAAGAAAAAAGCTGTAGTGTGGTGTGTTTATGTGGGATATATAACTTGTGCGTATGTGAGCCTAACTATCCTTCCTTTCAAAAGTTTGCATTTCATTCGTTCTGCAAAGAATTCACTGACATGATTTTGGCGCCATTAGAAGAGCGGCTTCTCAAATGACCTCGTTCTTTCTCATTACCCAGCAACTCATGTCATTATATGCCTTATTAAAACGTTGGTAACGTTCGCGTGTGGGCTGCTGCCCGATGTATGCTATGTTTGTGTTTTCTGTGACATTTCCATCTATGCATTACTAGCAACTTTATCCCGTCCAAAACAAAATCTAATTATAAGCTCAAGTTGTTGTGGTTGCTTTAAATCTTACAAATGTGATGTTTTGGAATCTGATCCTGTCCACAGTAACGCTAAAAAGTTGTATTTACACTGGTGCTTGTAGCTCGTGTATGTCTAACCACTAATTTTGAACATTTCAACTTTGCGCCAAATGTTTTTCTGTATATTAGTACTTCTTCTTGACATTCCATTTAAATTGATGTGAATAATCAACTGTTTATTAGAGAAATATTTATATTTGTGATAAAGATTGTATTTTGGTCTTTATTGACACGGCTATAGAAGCCAGTGCTTCAATGTAGAGCTGTTTTGTTTTTCTTTGTTTTTTTTTTCTTTCTGTTTTTATGAATGCTACAAATTATTGAGTTGTTCATTGAAATAAAGAAATCAAAACTGACCACTTGTTTCTTTTTTAGTGTTAAAAAAAAAACAGAGAGAGAGATAAAGAGAAAACATTTTATTGCCATTAATTTCAAAATTATTTGTAACAATATAATTTACTTCCTACCAACACGAACAAAATGATTTATTAAAAACAACATTGGCACATCAAACTCTGGCATTAACACGCTATTTTTCAAAGAATTTAATGCTTTTTTAAAAAAAAATTTTCCTTTTTTTTTTTCAATTCTGTACCAAACAAAGATTGTGGTTTTGTCTATTTATAGCACTATGAAAATTGGGAAGAAGTTCTATTCATTTGCATTAAGTCACTGAAGTTTTGATTTTACATGCATAGAAACTAAAAGAAAAACAAGAAAATTATTTTTTTAAAAAGCTTTTAAAAAACAAAGCTTATAGATCTATTAAGTCTAATTGTGTCTATTAGTTTGCAGTCTTATAATTATATGTGTAATTAACGTAGACATATAAATCAATAAACCAATATCAGACCAAATTGGACTATTATATTAGAACAAGCGGGTCACAGCACAACAGAGAAAAATCCTAAACCTCAGGATAATTTGCAAGAATTACTTTCAACACCTGTGACAGGTTAGGCAGTGTGACGTGTGTTTGGCGCGTTTAATGTCTAGGGGATGATTATTTTTGAAACTATCACACACCAACCCGTCAGCAGATATATCGGGAGCAGGCACGCAACGAAACAAGCAATGAAAGATAGATACAAAGTTAAAAATTGAAGAATATTTATTTACATAAATATTTACATAGAAGAATAAAAAAGGGGGAGGGTTTGCATCTATCTCTAATCAATAATATATTTAATCATCACTCTTGCACTTAGTAAGAGAGTATGTCACTTTGTCTTCTGAACTTAGCTGGTTGTCCTGCTTGGGTCGCAGCTGGCTGTGTCCTGGCTTGAGGTTATGCACCTGGAGGTGGCGCTCTAGCGGGTAGAGGGACACCGGTGATACAGTTCTTGTGGAGTCTCAATCCAAAGTTCTGATATCTGTAGTAGGCACAGTAGGCCGATGGCCGGCTACCGTGGGCACCAGGGTACTGCGGGCAGAGGTGATCTGCCGTGGGCAGCGTAGTTAGCAAGATAAGTCCAGTGAGTTGCGGAGGGTTTGGCGTAGCTATGACGTCTCGCACAGACTCTGGGTCTATAGGGACGTCGTACCTAATCAGTTGACAGGTGGGCTGTCGAATAGGCAGGCAAGTAGAGCCGATAGCGCCAAGTAGTGGAGTTGAGTAGATCCACGTAGACAGTAGATGATACTCAATAGCAAGTAGGAAGGAGTGCTCCAAACAAATAGGTGAGTAGACCCCAGTAGGCAGGAGATGATACTCAATAACAAGTAGGCAGTAGTGCAGTGCTGAATAGCACTAAGTACGAAGGCAATAGTTGACTAGACAGACAAAGCCAAATAAATAGGCAGACACCTGAGGGAGGCACCAGATATTCCTCTAAGAGTAAGAATGTACGAAATAGTTCAGACTCGATTGCCAGTGATAGAGAAATGAGCGGGTCTGGTTTGATTTAATCTACCTTATAAAGGCCTGGGAGAGACGGGCGGAAACAGGAAATGTCCTAGGCTTAAGATTATCTCTTACGTGGGGGAATTTGACTCGAGATGGGAGTCGCACCTTGGAGTGTCGAGAGGCGTGTTGATCCGAGTAATCTCTTTGATCAAAAAGAGACATGGGAGAGGGGGGGGGGAAGAAAGATTGGTTGCATTCCACCCAAGGTGGTGTCAACCGCGACCGTCAGACATCCGGCGGTAAGACCAAAGAGATTGTGTGTTTATCTTTCCCCGATCAAGGGGAGATAAGTGAAAAGACGCGTCCTAGCTATCTCCAAGGTGGCGGACTAAGTCTAGCCTGGAGAGGAAAATGTGGGGCGGGTGATGAAATTGGGGATAGAACGGAGAAATAATTAAAATAAAGTAAATAAATAATGATAAAATATAATTAATGCTGTGATAAGTTTGAGCGACTCTGACAGCAAGCTTTTGACTTGTCACAACACCTACTTAATCTTTTCCATGTCTTTATTGATTTCAATAAAGTTTTCGACAGAGTATGGCATGGGGTACTAAGGGGGACAATGAAAAAATACAATGTAAATCAAAACATAGTCAAAGTATTTCAGAGTCTCTACAAGCAGGCCACTAGATCAGTGTAGTTCAACAACACTGGGGACTGGTTTAAAACCAAACTTGGAGTGAGACAAACTGCCCACTCTCGCCAACTTCGTTTCAACATCTTCCTTGAAAGGATAATGGAAGATGCTCTCCGGGACTACGAAAGTACTGTAAGCATTGGAGAAAAAAGAAATACTAACTTGCCTTAATCGGAATACATAGATGGTCTTGAAGGGACTCATGTGGTAATGCACATAGACAAGACCTCAGCAGCATATGGTATGCAAATCAATGCCGAAAAAAACAAACACAAATTTTAACCAATAGCGAACAGGGTTTTAAAAGGTACATCAGTATTGAAAGCGAAAAGCTGGCAAATTTCGATAATTTTAAATACCTCGGTGCTATCGTTTCAGATAAAAGAACCAAACCTTAACTACTAGCAGGAATTGCACTTTCAACAGCATCACTTGCAAAACTTTAAAAAATTTAAAAGACAAAGGCATAGCCCTCGACACTAAGACCAGACCGATGCTCTCCTTGTCTCCTTGACCATGGACACATTTTAAATGCTTGCGAATCTTGGACGCTGACTGCGCAGAGCTTGAGAGGAGGATCCTAGCAATGGAATCCAAATTTACCCTTACAAAGACACATAACAAATGAAGATACTAGAAACAGGATTCATACAGCAATTTGACCTCACGATGACCTGCTAACTATGTCAAAAACGCAAGCTTAAACTCTGTGGCCATATCACAAGGTCCTCAGGACTCGCAAAGACTTTCCTTCAGGGAACAGTACCAGATAAAAGAAGAAGAGGTAGACAGAGAAAGTGATGGGACAACCCAAAAGAATGGACAGGCCTGTCATTTAAAGAAATTCTACCAAAGGCAAACGACTGAGAGGAATGAAGAAAGACGTTGAACACATCTCGTGTGGTGCCCCAACGTAATAGGTATCATTGTACTAACTTTGGTTGGCTAGAGCAAACATTCGCCTTTTATGTTTTCCAATTCAACTTGCTGGCAACTCGGATGTACCACTAGTTCCTTTTCTCTTTGTCATATATTATATTTCATACCCTTAATTCTGCGATAAATTTAATGGAAGCGCAGAGTCCAGGATATGATATCTGATATATATATGTGTGTGTGTATATATATATATATATATATATATATATATATATATATATATATATATATATATATATATCACATATCATATCATATCATATCCTGCACTCTGCGCGTCTATGAGTGTCTCACTATGGACATTGCGTAAGCTACTCAGTGCCTGAGACATGTTGAACTAAAATGTGATAACGTTCAATCTCCAGAATGGTCCAAATATTTGCTTTAAGCCTAAAGCTGATAGCACTGTTTACAGGTTCTCTTAAATCACTATTATCAGTGAGTTTCTGGAAATTTGTCAATAATTTTTACGAAAACTTAAAACTTTTCCCCCTCTTTAAATGAGGAAAGGGGAGATGAATGTAATGTGTCTGATTTTGTATATAACACATACCTAGTCTACGAAATCTGGTGATGAAACAGGCAGGGTGGGATTTACAGTAGTGCAGATAATATTTAAATATGAGTAAGCCTACTAGATACAAAAGACTGCGAAAACAGACTCAAATATTAATATTGTTCGTTGTCATGAATGTTTTCTTAAGAGAATAGGGGCCTCCACTCATTTCGGCACTGGGATTATGTCTCTCTGAACTCGACACTGGGATTATGTCTATCTCTGAACTTGACACTGGGATTATGTCTATCTCTGAACTTGACACTGGGATTATGTCTATCTCTGAACTTGACACTGGGATTATGTCTCTCTGAACTCGACACTGGGATTATGTCTATCTCTGAACTTGACACTGGGATTATGTCTATCTCTGAACTTGACACTGGGATTATGTCTCTCTGAACTCGACACTGGGATTATGTCTCTCTGAACTCGACACTGGGATTATGTCTGTCTCTGAACTTGACACTGGGATTATGTCTATCTCTGAACTTGACACTGGGATTATGTCTGTCTCTGAACTTGACACTGGGATTATGTCTATCTCTGAACTTGACACTGGGATTATGTCTATCTCTGAACTTGACACTGGGATTATGTCTCTCTGAACTCGACACTGGGATTATGTCTCTCTGAACTCGACACTGGGATTATGTCTATCTCTGAACTCGACACTGGGATTATGTCTCTCTGAACTCGACACTGGGATTATGTCTCTCTGAACTCGACACTGGGATTATGTCTGTCTCTGAACTTGACACTGGGATTATGTCTATCTCTGAACTTGACACTGGGATTATGTCTATCTCTGAACTCGACACTGGGATTATGTCTATCTCTGAACTTGACACTGGGATTATGTCTATCTCTGAACTTGACACTGGGATTATGTCTCTCTGAACTCGACACTGGGATTATGTCTATCTCTGAACTTGACACTGGGATTATGTCTATCTCTGAACTTGACACTGGGATTATGTCTCTCTGAACTCGAAACTGGGATTATGTCTATCTCTGAACTTGACACTGGGATTATGTCTATCTCTGAACTTGACACTGGGATTATGTCTATCTCTGAACTTGACACTGGGATTATGTCTATCTCTGAACTTGACACTGGGATTATGTCTATCTCTGAACTTGACACTGGGATTATGTCTATCTCTGAACTTGACACTGGGATTATGTCTATCTCTGAACTTGACACTGGGATTATGTCTATCTCTGAACTTGACACTGGGATTATGTCTATCTCTGAACTTGACACTGGGATTATGTCTATCTCTGAACTTGACACTGGGATTATGTCTATCTCTGAACTTGACACTGGGATTATGTCTATCTCTGAACTTGACACTGGGATTATGTCTATCTCTGAACTTGACACTGGGATTATGTCTATCTCTGAACTTGACACTGGGATTATGTCTATCTCTGAACTCGACACTGGGAATCTCTGATCTCTCGCAAACACGCCTCTCCCTCATATAAAAGCAAAAAATAAACTGGATACTTTGTGTCCCCAGAAATTGTTGTGTATAGGATACAACATTGTTTGAAGCATTCAGCAGGTTTAGCCTAGTCGTCATTATCGACAGCCTCGATTGCCCCGTGAATGAAACATTTTTTTAAGTAGCATAGTGATACCATAAGTGACTTGCAGAGAAGCCGGGGGGGGGGGGAGGCGGAACAGTTTTTCTCACCTTCAAATGTAACACTGGTTCGTTGTGTATTGTGTAAGTGCAAACAAAAATAATAATTTGTACAAATTCTTTTTTTTTTTAAATTATTAAGGCAAGCTATGTAGGCTAAGCATGGGCTAAGTAGGACGGGTTTTTTTGGGGGGATGAACTATGGATTAAAAATGTATTTCAAACTACATTAGGCCTACTTTTCTTTGTGAACTAAGAAAATAATAATAATTTTATTTATAGCGCGCTGTTAACAACCAAAATGTAGGCTCAAGGCGCTGTGATAACATTTACGAACAGAAACACGAGAGCTAAAATGACAAACTAATCTGAAAAAGTTTTAAACAGGTAGGTCTTAATGTTCTTTTTGAAAGTGGTGTAGCATGATGTCTGTCTGAGATCAATGGGGAGTGAGTTCCAAACCTTTGGTCCGTGCACTGAAAAAGCCCGCAGACCGTAGCTTTTGATGGAGAAACGTGGCACCACTAGAAGCGTTGAGTCCATTGAGCGCAGTGCTCTCTGATGGACATATGAATTGATCAGTTCGCTAAGGTATAGGGGCATGTCATTGTTATATATACACTGATGACAAAATGTGGCCACCTTGTAGTCGATTCTCGCTTTCACGGGAAGCTAATGGAGCGTGCGCAAGAGCGTAGTAGCAGAATCTCGTCTTGTTTGAAATAAAGAGTCACTTCATGCCTAATGGTTAATGCTCCGCATTTGCATTTCTAATGTATGCAACTTAATGCTAATCTAAACTTTATTAATACTTCCTAGTAATTGAGTATTTTGTCCACGTGATCATATCATTCATGGCGACGCAGTGTACTTGAAGAAGCAGAGAAGACCGGGAAGAGCTGGGACACCATCAAAAAGCTAGCAAGAGACCGTGGAGAGTGGCGTGTTTATGTCGAGGCCCTATGTTCCATGAGGAACTCAAAGGAATGATGATGATGATGATGATCATATCATTCATAGCCAGCTGGCAGTTTTTACATAAAATATAAGAATGACTACTTTGGCCACATTTCTGTTCTTCCATTTCCCCATTCGTTCAATCCTTATCTCCTAAGTGGGTCTCAACCATTTCTATTTGAAAATTATAAAAAGGAAAAAAGAAATTAACGATTTTTTAATTAAAATGGCACAATAAGTTTTGAATAAATCTTTTTCTAAAATAGTAATTTTTTAGCGGCCCCCGAAAGGGGAATAGACGCTATTAGTTTTGTGTGGTCTGTCCGTCCATCCCGTTTAGATCTCGTAAACTAGAAAAGATAGTGAAAATCCGACATCGTAACATGTTAGACCATTCAAAGTTCTGATGCAACGGCTACTTTTTTCTTTTCTGAAATTTAAAATTTTAATTTTTAAAATCAACTATGCAATACCCTACAACATCATACCCGCCGGGACACCAAAAACAAAGGAATTTTTTTCTTGATGCTTTGAATAAGAGATATACCCTTTACAAAACAATCAGATCAATTGGATAATCATTATAAGACATCAGTTAGGCCAGATTCACATTGAACTTCACCTATTCTTGGTCTTCTGGACCGTTGGGGCACCACAAACAATGTCAACCTTCTTTCTCCATTCTTCTCTGTCATTTGCTTTTGATAGAATTTTATTCTGCTATTCTTTCTAAAAATATTGAAACCTGCCTTTTTACCTGCCTGTGTGGACCACTTCCAGGGCTGATTCTGAGTTTGTGTTTCCACACAAACTGTCTTTGTAACCTTGTTTTTTTTAAATTAAGAATAATGATTAAGTTGAGGATTACTTTTTTTCTTTTCTGCTTTTTCTTGCACCAACAGAAATCAGAGATTCAACTAAACAACATCTTGACTATAACAAGTGACCAATTTGGTCAAGATGTTGTTAAGTTGATTCTCTGATTATGTGGTTTTGGCCAGAGATTCTTATCTTATCTTATATAATACAGACGTTACTTCAAAAAAAGAAGATGATTACGTCCTACGCGTCATGCATTCAGTCATGTATATTAACCAATGACTTAAATTCTGCCAAGTCACTGGTTTTCCTGGCTAGCTCATGCAACCCATTCCTTGCGCTAATAGCACCAGGGAAGAAGGAGTATTTGTACAAATTTGTCCTAGCATATGGGATGAGGAATGTGCCTTTATTTTTTAGTCTGAGTATTTTATTACATTTTGTTTTTGTATTTGAAGATTATGGTTCAGTGTTTTATGTATAATTGCTACTTTACTTTGAAGTCTTCTATCCTGAAGGCTTTCTAAATTTAGTGATTTAACTAAAGGTGTTACTCTAGTCAAGTGTGAATATTCGTTTGTTATGAATCTCACTTCTCTATTTTGTGTCTGTTCCAGTTTCTTAATGTTTTCTTGAGTTGGGGGTTCCCAAACAGAGGATGCATATTCTATTATTGGCCTAACCAAGGTTGAATAACATTTTAGTTTTATGTTCTTATTTGGTTTATAGAAATTTCTTTTAATAAGCCCTAATGCTTTATTTGATTTTTTTAATAGTTTCATCAATATGGGGATTCCATGACAGTTTTTCATTTATTATAACACCTAAGTATTTTGCGTTTTTATTTTGTGTTACTGGTTTACCATGAATAAGATAAGTGGAATTAATTTGTTTTAGCTTTTTTGTTACTCTTAATAACTGACATTTTTCTGGTGGAAAAACATGCTCCAATTTGTT
Source organism: Biomphalaria glabrata (assembly GCF_947242115.1). Lineage (NCBI taxonomy): Eukaryota > Metazoa > Mollusca > Gastropoda > Planorbidae > Biomphalaria > Biomphalaria glabrata. The sequence continues at coordinate 32,484,867 of NC_074711.1, read as the reverse complement.
TCCCATTTCTGTAAATAATCTAATTCTTTTTGTAAAATTTCTGTATCTTGTGTTGTTTTTATTGTTCTATATATTATGCAATCGTCTGCGAATAATCTGACTTTTGTTCCTGAACTAATGCAATTTGGTAAATCGTTTATGTAAATTAAAAATAGTAGTGGACCTAAGACTGTTCCATGAGGTACGCCTGAGTTTACTATTATTGGTGTTGTTTTAGAGCCATTTACTATTACAGTTTGGAAGCTATTTCATGAAATAAGTAAAAACCTAGCCTTTGTCGTATTTCTTGGCACTGTGCGGCATGGCTGGACTATTTGGGACTTGGCAGAACATTGAGGTTTGCTCCTAGTGCAGAAATGAACCATTTTCTATAAGGAAATATTACAATGAAATAAAAAACAACAACACAAATCTGTTTTCATATACTTTTTGGTATCTTATATTGGCTATAATTGAAACTGTTAGAGCATAATTTTACTGCATAGTCAATGAGAACATTGGAAACAAGCTGATTCCAAGTTAAATGCAATCTAAGAATATAACTCATAACTATGAGAATAATTGATTAGTCCAAGGAAAGGATACAATAATTTTTATAGGGAATAAATGACAGCTGTCAGTACATACAAACATATGAATGAACTATGTTCTAGAAAGGCACAGTAGTTATATAACATAACAACAAATAGGCAGATAACATAGAAATTATATATGAAGCGTCGAAACCATTTGGTTTACTATAATCTAACACAGTAAAATACATAATAATGTATCGTTTGACAATATGCAACAAAGGACATTTGTATTTGAATTAAATGCACAGAGCAAAAAATACATGTCATTATTATAAGATTTCTTTGGTGAGACTCCCATGATTAAACTGTATCAAGTTAAAATTAAATTCCCTAGATGCTCATAAGATGCCACTGTGTTTGAGCAGTTGTGGGTGCAAAATGATTTCAAGTCAGCTTTAGAAAGAGTTTGGCTACAATCATACAGCCTCTACACATTTGACCAATACAATATTTATTTTACTCTCATTTTGGTAATAACACATAAGAGAAAGTAAAACTAAACTTGATTCAGGAAAATGTTTTCAACTTACTTTAACACAAAACTAGTGTAAATCATAGCTTAAGAATTTCGGCATGTAATGGAAAGCCAAGATTTATAGACTTTGCATGATAAAGATGATCAACTCAACTGCTAGTTTGATGCCCATGCAGACATTTGTTCACATTCTATGCCTACTCTAATTTGTGTTCAAATACCAAGTTAAGCACTACTCTTTTCACAACACAGAATTTTCTGGTTTGATGAGATTTTGAGTTCACAAATTATTGTTTTGATAATAGAAAAAAAATAAAATTCTTTTAACCATTGGGGTAAGGGTTTTTTGTTTGGTCAAAAAAATTAAAAATAAATGATACAATGACACATTACTGAACACAACTGACCAGCTCTGAAGTAATATCTACAACAACTGACCAGCTCTGAAGTAACATATCAAGAAACTGTTGTTCACAAGGAACTAGATCTTCCTTTTTTTTTCTTTTTAAATTAAGTTAATTAATGCCCACTTCCCTTTTCAATTTAAAATTCATTTGATTGTCTGAAATAAATTTGAATATTTGAGTATAAAATTCTTTTGTTTTCTAAGTTTCAACAAAAAATGGTAGTAGTGCAAATTTTTTAAATAAAAATAAAATGAACTTAAAGTCACAATGGAAAACCCTTGAATAGATATTGATTGTATTTATTGCCATTTACATTTTTTTTAGTAAAAGAGTCATAATTTATAGATTATTCAAATCAAATAAATTGCATAAATTCAATTTATAAACCAATAATTTACATGGCGCATGGATCAATATTACAATCAATCTAAAGCATACGAATACAAAAGTATGGTTTTATTTTCTTGACATTTATCTCATCCCATGAACAATGAACACAGTGCAATAATGTTCATGAAATGAGCCCAATTATCACAAAGTATGAACATACAGCACATTTATCAACATACATCAACATCTATCAACATGAAACAACATCTCTGCTAAGTTAACCAAACACTGAGAACATATATCATGCTTGGAACAAGTAGAGATGAAAAACAAATTTAATACACCATGCTCCACACATACTAAACAATTTTTTTAAAAACGTTATTCCATCTAGTTGACCACATGAATCTCCAAGTGAAGAATGTAGGGCTCCAAGTGATACGTCCTGTTCTCCACTTTCTCGTCACTTTGTATTGGCTTGCACTCGATCTCTAGATGGAATTTCTTTGGTTGGCGGACGTGATGAGCAAACTGAAGGGAGCTAATGCCTTTCTTCTTGTGCATGGAGAAGTAGCCTTCCTTGTTGCCAGACTTGATCCTGTATTTCACGTTGTGCTTTAGAGCAGTCAAGGCTGGTATGACCTTGATGAGCTTAGTGTGAGGTTTGGTCTGGTTCATGGAGACATGCATGACTATTACGTTGGATCCATTCCACTGGCCTTGGTCTGCAGATAGACTTGGGTTAAATGTTTCACCCAGCACCATCTGTATGAAACAAAAAAATGAGTTCTTCATAATATCATCATATTGAAAAATTGATTAAACCTAATAACTAATTGCAGAAATTAATATTTGTATATACAAATGCTTTATTTTAAATTACTATTAGTAAAACTTTGTGTTGACACAAGCAATAAAGGATTTTTAAAAAGTGAAACACTGTACTCATCCTTAATCTTCAAAATGAAAGACATTGCTATTATTATTATCCCATATAATCATCTAAAATCTATTACTTAAAAATGGATATTAAAAAAAACATTTTTTAATTTCAAGCTGCAGGAATATAAAACATATATTTGCTAAACAAAGTTGGCATTTACTGTTAAATATAAGATAAGAACACAAAATATCTGTTCCCCAACCTAGAATTATTAATCTTTATATTTTGTGATTATTATCCTAAGTATTTCTCTACATCTGAGTTTTCTATGAATATTTTAGCTAGGGTAAGGTTTATGGTCAGAACAATGTCTTTGGTACACATGGTAAATGCATCAATTAGCTTGTATGGTGGCTATTAGTGAAGTATGTGCTTAACACTTCAAAAGACACTGGGCACTGAGTTGTATGGTGGCTATTAGTGAAGTTTGTGCTTAACACTTCAAAAGACACTGGGCACTGAGTTGTATGGTGGCTATTAGTGAAGTATGTGCTTAACACTTCAAAAGACACTGGGCGATGAGTTGTATGAGTGGCTATTAGTGAAGTATGTGCTTAACACTTTAAAAGACACTGGGTGCTGAGTTGTATGGGTGGCTATTAGTGAAGTATGTGCTTAACACTTCAAAAGACACTGGGCGCTGAGTTGTATGGGTGGCTATTAGTGAAGTATGTGCTTAACACTTCAAAAGACACAGGCGCTGAGTTGTATAGGTGGCTATTAGTGAAGTATGTGCTTAACACTTCAAAAGACACAGGCGCTGAGTTGTATAGGTGGCTATTAGTGAAGTATGTGCTTAACACTTTAAAAGACACTGGGTACTGAGTTCAAATATTGTGCTCCTTCGCATCTCTAATTTTACCCTTGGCCTTTACAATGTGAAAGGTCAAAACTTCATTGTAGAATGAAACCTTTGAGCTTATTTCACTATATTTGTTACTACAGTAGCACATAAAAAATTTGATGATCCATAACCCTGGTTGGCCCAAGCGAAGGTTTCAAGTTTAATTTAAGACAGATGAAGGCATGATTTTTTTTTTGTCCTTCAGTTTTTACAAATAGTACAAGGAGATACCTAACTGTATCGAACATTTAAAATGTGGTTGGGGAAATAAAAGGTTTTAGTCCAATTGCCCACATAACATTGGCCTATTGCAACGGTCCAACAGACTAAGGGATATGTAAAGGTAATCCTTAAGTACCTGCTTAGTTATAACATTGATTGGCACATTGATCTTAAAGTTGGACTAAACATCTGTTACATAGTCTACACCATCGAATGGTAACATCATGTTTTCCATTCCAGTGTATGTACATTGATGTTAAATAAATGACATACCATAGTGTACTATCTAAACTGGATCAAATGGCCTGAATTTACACTGTGGCAAACAGCTGGTCACAGATGTAATTAAAGGTATCAACACAGTCAACAAACATTCTCACAGGGGGAGGCAATGACAAGAAACACTCTCTTCAAAACTATTTACCTGTCAGGTGTTACTTATGACAAAAAAGTGGGGGTGGGGGGATAGCAATATTGGGCTTTAGCATTCTAAAAAAACCCATCAGATTGTCAAATCAACACACAATAACTTAACATTAATAAATTACTCTCTTCTAACACAAGGTAAAAATATTTAGAAAACAAAAAAAAAGTGTATATAATCCAAGATTCTCCAGGATGATAGATGAATGACATGTGACATTTTTTTGTTTTGTTTTGTATTTAGGTCTGCATGCTCGCAAGATATTATACAGAACTATGTAGTTATCTATTGCAGATCAAAGAAACTGTTATGATCTTCTCTTAAAAAAATGACATTAAAAAATTTGTTATGAAAACCTTTTTATGATTTAATTTCATTGGGACACTGTTTCTCCTCTTAAGAACTTCACCAACTGATATATTTTGAGCTGTAGAATAAAAGTCTATTAGCTCATCGAGACTTGTTGCCTCCCTTGTTAACCTGGAAATACAAAAGAAATTTTTTATTGAATTAGGTCCAGGACTTGTAAAAAAAAAAATGACTTTAATAATGAGAAACTAAAATTATTCCAACATGGATAGAATGCCAAAACCAATGAAAACTGATTCATAGTGATAAAATATATAAGTGGAAACTACAGGAATGACTTCTTTTAAGAGAGAAAAAAACATTACTCCTAACAGAATGAAACTAAAACTTTTGTACTAAATAAATACTTTGCATCAGAATTTGAAGACTAACCGTACAACCATTATGACTAAATAGATGCAACTTTTATAAGACTTTTATAAGACATTCCAAAAAAAAAAAAAAACACCTAAAAAAAAACCATTTAATACTTTGATATTTCTGGTCCACTACATCAATGAATTTAAATGAATACATTGAATGTAAAAGTATGTTCTCCGAGGAAGTCTAGGGCAACTAATGTCTATTTAAATTAAATGACCAACATAGTTGGACTAGTATCCAATGGATAATAGCAGACAGATAAAAAAGCATAAAAACACAAGTCTAAGACATATTACAGAAATGGAACAATTTAGAGCATGTCTCTATGTCTTATTAAAAAGAAATTGTACAAAATATCAAATTAAAATGCTTTTGACAAAGTTTCAGTCTAAGAATTTTCTACTCAATAAAACAAAAGGACACTAAAACTAACCAAACAAGGAAATAAAAGAGAAGTGAGTTGGATCATAAAAATAAATTGTTTGCATGAAACAAATGTAACAACAAAGGTAAAAAGTCAAGTAATACTAAACCATATAGTACATTTATTAAACAACTAATAAAATGCTTGGAAATGCACAAGAATAAAAATATTTTCATGTTATCAAGTAGGAATCACTGTTATATAAATGTTTTATTCCCAAAAACTGTTTCAGCATGAAACCAGTCGCCTGAATCAATCAGACAAATATGAAGAATGACTGACTAGCCCAAAATCTTTATTCTAACAAGATGAACACAAGGATATGTAAAGGATGCAATAGTTTTGTTGTGGAAAGAAAAATTTGTGAATGACAAGATGATAGATTTAGGGAAAGTTAATAAGTCACCAATAAGTTTTCAAATGATTTACTTGGAAGTACTTCTTCTGGTCCTCTTTGACAAAGGAAGTTCACCAAAGTCATGATCACACTGGTAGCAGCCCTCTCCTGGAGGCAGTTTGCCAGAAGTATTGGGGCCAGGCTCATGAGGAAGTTCTGTTCCAGGTGGATACTTAGTGCTGGCAGAGGAGGCTGTGATAATGCAATGTCTGGAGAGAAAAATCATTTTTTTTAACCTCTAGGTTTACAATTATTAAATAAGAAAAATGCATCTAAAATTTCATGGATGGTACATTTAGCCATCAATATACTATCAATAAAATTAATTCAATATACAATATAATGGTGGTGTATTTTTTACCCTTTTCCTACTGGTTCATATCCAGGCGGACATCCGCAGACATAAGATCCCCCTTGGGACGGTGTGCAGCCAAACAGGCAAGGATGGTCACCACATGCATTTCCATCTAAGGAGATTACAAGATTGGAAATAACTAGCATTGCTATCATACACAAAGCTCATTAATACTAATAATAATAAGGCTTGTCTTCAAGTCCAAAGATTAAAGAGGAGTGCAGTATTTAATGTGGCTACACATTCCAGCTGTGATTCTACATGTTTTACCACATCCAGCACTGACATAACAAAATGATCAATACTATCATAACTAATTGTTGGACTACACTTGAAATTGCAATCAATGGATACTGGAACAATTGATATGCAATTTGATACAACTGAAACTTAGAACAATAAACATAAAACTAATTAGCAATATAACAGGGTTTTTTTAAATATAAGTATGTTGTATGTTTGAAAAGACAAATTTTGAAAGTGTTATTTTAAGAGAAGAAAATTAAAAGCTTTCTTTAATTATCTTTATTATTTCTGAACTAAACACAAGATCAATCAGTCGTGAAGCGACTATGGATCATCTCATGGAAATGAGATGAATGCCTGGGGATTAGCTGTGGTCAGAACGATGTTGCCCACAAATCAGTTCCCCCCTCTCCACGCAGCTGATTTATCCAAAGGAACGGCAGTGCCGATACAGTTTGGGGTCAGCGGCGTTGCAGGTTCTGCCAGGGTGTAGCACTGGATGCTGCAAACTGCCTTAGGGTCACCAGCTCCTGATTTTTCCTCAGGGTTGACTCCCGAAGCCTTTTCCATGATTGGGTATAGCTGCAAGTCAACATAGGTGTGAATTCAGAGTTTTCCTTCTCCTAGGTGGGTAGGCAACCATGGCTAACGAGCCCCTCCTGCCAGAAGCTTATTGGTTAAAGCACCAATTACTCGCTTTTTCCCTTTTCCTGTTAGTGAGAACAGTTCCACCGGACTCAATATATAAGCCTCCAATCAGGTATATAGGTATATAGTAATGGAGATTAGTAGGAGAACTGAAGAACAAAGATAACTCACCAACACAGCTCAGAGTATTAGTATCAAAGTCCCTACCACCAGTACACTGACAGTCATAACTGCCTGGTTGATTAATACACAGGGCCAAGAAACCACAGACATAGTCACCAGCACATTCATTGTCATCTGTTTGGAAAGAGAGCTATAATTGTCTAACAGAGATAACTAAACAATTATAAAGTTCAATTAATAAGTGTATATCAACACACAAAAATGAATCAGTTCAATATCTACTAATTGTAATGATACAAAACCTTTGTCTCTGATAAGTCTGTTGAGCTAATAAAACGCAAGATGGTAGCTAAGGATACATATGCCTCTGAAGATTGATGGTCCACTCTGGGTACAAGTGAAGTACTTAATAAGAAATTGTAGTAATTGTTTAAGTTTTGTTTGTTTTACATGTTTTGGATGTTCCTTCAGAATTGAAGATTATTACATCCTAGCCCAAACCACCCATAGGAGGGCGAAATATGGCATTGGGCGGGGTTCAAATCTGGGATCATTGTGACAAAAGAATATCACATAAAAAATTGCTTGAATTAATACACTGTATAAAGGGGTAATTAAAGGAAAAGAGGAACCTGTGGGGAAAGGAACAAATGATGACCATGTATTGGTCTCTATAATAAAAGTAACACATTTACTCAACAGGTTGGTATTCAATTATCTCATTTACAAAGTATCAGTTGAGGCCAAGTCCTTCAAGACTCCTTTAGTCTTTGAAAAAGTTTTCTCCCAAAGGTTAGGAATGAAGAAGTAATTCATGATGTTTTATTTCTCTGTTCATTATTTACTTATCAAGGACACTTTCAAGACCATGCTATAGTTTGGCTAGGAAACATTCTCTTCTTTAAGTTATATTGATCACAGCGCCATGTATTCCTGGGCTATCCCCTCTTCTTCTTTCCTTGGGGTTTCCAGGCCAGGGCTTGCCTTGTTATGTTGGATGCAGGTTTACAAAGGGTGCGACCTATCCATCTCCAGCGTCTCTGAAGGATATCTACTTCAATGGGCTGCTGCTTTGTTCTTTGCCACAGTTCCTCATTTGAGATCTTGTCTGGCCAGCAGATCATAAGTATCCTCCTCAGGCAGGTATTGATGAATACCTGGATTTTTTTCATGATGGTGATGGTGGTTTATCCAGGTCTCTGCTCCATAAAGTAGTATTGGTTTAACAATAGTATTAAAGAGCTTGATCTTTTGGTCTTTCCCTAGATTCCCTTGCTTATTTCCCCAGATGTTCTTCAGCTGATGGAAGGCTGCTTGAGCTTTACCAATGTGGGTTCTGACATCTGCATCTGTTCCTCCATGGTGGTCTAGGATACTGCGGAGATAGGTGAGGCTTTCCACCTCTTCCAGCGTCTCACCTTGGACTGTAATGGGTGTATTGTTGGATGCCTTTACCTCGAACACCTTGCTCTTCCTTCTGTAAGACCCATTCTCAATGAATTGTCAGCAACAACGCTTATCTTTTCCTGCATCTGCTGCTGTGTGTGAGAAAGAAGAGCCAAGTCATCTGCAAAGTCGAGGTCATCTAGCTGTTTCCACAGGGTCCACTGTATACCTTTCCGCTTCTGGTCTGTTGCTGTCTTCAAGACCCAATCTATGGCTAGCAGAAACAAGAAGGGAGAGAGTAAACTGCCTTCTCTCACTTCTGTTTGGACTTCAAATGGGTCTGTCAGTTGTCTGCCATGCACTTTCCTGCAAGTCATCCCCTCGTATGACTTCTTGATGATATTTGTAATTTTTTCAGGCACTCCATAGTGTCTCAAAAGGTTGTCTGTCTACACTGTCAAATGCCTTCTCATAGTCTATAAAGCTGACATAGAGAGGGGAGTTCCATTCCATGGACTGCTCCAAAATTATGCGTAGTGTCACTATCTGATCTCTCTTTCCGAAAGCCGGCTTGTTGGTCAAGGAGATGTGTATCTACAGCATCTTTCATTCGGTTTAGCAAAATCCCGTTAAACACTTTTCCTGGAATGGACAGTAGTGTTATTCCTCGATAGTTGGAGCAGGAACTAAGATCGCCTTTCTTTAGGAGTTTGATGAGGTAGCCCTCCTTCCACTCTGGTGGCACTTCTTCTTTTTCCCATATCTTGCTGATATTGGGACAGTTGGAAAGACTCGCCCAGAACCGAGATGCCTGGAGGAAGCTGGTTGGTGGCCTATGCCCCAGAAGGGACCACAGGCAGAGATGAGATGAGGTTATATTGATTTGTCTTTACTTACAAAAATGCAAAAACAATTGTAAGTATAGTCACACTAAAAGTCAACATGAATGTTAGTTACTTGCCTACACACTGTCCACCAGGTCTCTGTGTATACCCAGGAAGACATTCACATCTAAAGCTGCCTGGTATGTTGTCACAGAAGCCCTCACATTTAGCATCCTTGCATTCATCCAAATCTAAAATAGAGCAGCACTTAAGCTACATCTGAACTGTTTTTTTTGTTTTGTAATGCATTATCTAACTAGACATATGGATATTCAATAATCATTTTCACTTATTTAAAGTCCCCTTCAAAACCAAAATATGCATGAGACACATGACCATATAATATTTTAGAGTATATAGGTCTTATTTACAATGAAAGAAAAGAAGTTGGCCTCACCAATACAATGAGTTCCTGTGTCATCTCTTCTGTAGCCTTTTGGACAGACACACTGGTAGCTGCCTCTTGTATTCTGGCATTGACCTATAGGTCCACACAAGTTAGGATTTTCTAGACATTCATTAATATCTGTTGATATAATTTAAAACAATTACAACAGTTTCACAGGAGTTCTTACTTACATAAGATTGAAGTAAATGAATATTTTGTTTTTCAAATGTCAAACAGAGAATTTTAAAAAGAAAGTTTCTTAGGGCATCTTTCATCAATAACTTTTTGACAAGAGGATAACATTAGTAAATTTACCATCACAGCCATTGGTGCGAGACTTTCTAAAACCAGGGTCACATTCACAGGTGAAGCTGCCTGGAGTATTTATACACCTGCCAGAGCAGTCATGCCTCATGGTAGTACACTCATCAAGATCTAAGAAATGTATATACATATTATTACAGACTTTATTGTAGGAATTAATAGAGGAATTGATACAGTTAACTTAAAGAACTAACATAATCATAGTAATAATAATAATAACAAGGCATTGAATTCCTAAGGCAATGAATTTAAGACCAGATTAGATTAGACCAGATTAATAGATTAGAGGGAACATTTTCTGTGGCTAAGATGACAGCTGCAAACTAAGTATTTCTGACACACCAGATAAAAATGTCTGCTGGGGATCAATATATTTCACTTTGGAATCAAAGTTAATTACCTCTGCAGGTTAAGCCATCCATGTTGAGGACATAGCCAGGAGGACATCCGCACACAAAACTTCCTTCAGTATTGGAACAAGTGAACTCACAAGGCTTTGGATCTTGTCTGCATTCATTGAGATCTTAAAGAAACAAACAAATCATTTTTTTTTTTAATTCATCAATTTCAAGGATGTATTATGTCAAGATGAATAGCCAAGTGAAAATAGTGATTCAAGCATGATGGTAGACTTACCCACACATTTCTTTCCTGAAATGTCTGTCTTGTAACCTTTGTCACAGACACATCTGTATGAGCCCAGAGTATTCAGACACCTGCCATTTTTACATGCCCCTGGCATACTAGCACACTCATCAATATCTAAAGACATAAAAAACTTTGAGTAAGGTTCCAAATTTACTTTTCCAACCTATTTCTCAATATCTGTTTGTTCTAGTACAAAACATTTTAGACTTTCTTGAAGCAAAACATAACACTTTTTTTTCAGCATGTCTTTACTGCAATGAACAACAGGAAATCACAAATTATTTAAAGGACACTAATATAAAAATAAATTGGATTTTGACCACCAGAATGATCAGACTTCAGTTGAAACTGTTGCCAAAACTCCATTAAGCTGTTCACTCAGAAATAAGCAAATAAAACACAAGTATAATTGACTGCCACAAACATGCATTCATAAAGTTGTGCCTGGATAATAAAAATCCAAACCGTACTATAAGATAAACTTCCCTCTTAGCTGCAGATCAAATAATTGTGACCTAGGAATGTTTGGCACCAAAAGCTATAGCTACTAGAACATTATAAATGAAAGAAATTATTTTTACCTTTACCATCTGGAGTTAAGCCTGGACCTTGAGGACAAAGCTTGTTAAAGGCAGCTGTTGACAGATAAACAATATTTTGGAATAAATTAGAGCTTTAAAAATACATAATTGGTGCTATATATTTACTATTAATACCTTATTTGAATGACTTAAAGCTGTCAAGATATTTTATTTCATCTGCAAATCATTTGTAAACAGATTTTCAAAATTTGGACCTTATCTGTCAAATATGTCCAGAGACATTTTTTTTTAAAGAAGCTCATTTTTTTATTTAATGCCTACACATTTTAGCTTATTTTGCCCGATGCCAAAGGTCAAACTTGTCATTTGGAAAATGCTGGTATATCATCATTTAAGTTGTAGTTTTGTAAATAGTTTTGGAATGCTGTTTCTATTATCTGCACATCCCCCACCCCACATCCTAATAAATGCTTGTATTGACATAGAGAATCTTGCACAATCACAATGGAGTACCTGTGTTAACAGCTGGGCACCTCTCACAGCCTCGTCCCCAAGCTGCTGAAAGAGAACAGCAACATTCAGTCTTAGTCATGCGAGCTAAATCTGGAGTTCTTACACAGCGACCACCTTGTAATTCCAAGTAACAGAAATCTGCACGGCGATCTTGAAATAAAAATAAAACAAATAAGAGAAATTTGTTTTCATTTACTAACTGATGTAAGTTTTATTAGTTAACGTCAAGTAATTATTACATTATATTGAATCAGTTTTTAATTGATAATAAATAACATATTTTTCCTACCGTAAGACAGACTTTTTTCCTGAGAGAATTTTTAATTTAGAAAAACAAGAATGCCACTATATGAGGTTACCATAACAAGATTTGCCATCTTCAGTGGGTTGAAATCCTGGGTTACAGTCACATCTGTATCCACCTTGTGTATTAAAGCATCTTCCATTTTCACAAACACCAGGTGTACGGCATTCATCAATATCTAACAAGTAAAAGATCATTTGAAACAAAGTATTACAATAAAAGAAGAGAACACTACTGAAACATATTTTCTTGGCCTAGTTTCATATGAAATACAACTCTAAGTACCTCGACATTCATCCTGTCCAACTTGAGTGAACCCTTCAGGACATACACACAAGAATGATCCCACAGTATTTTTACATGCATATCTACATTTATGAGCAGGGGTTGCACACTCATCGACATCTGAAATACATTGAACACCAGAGTAATGTTTCAATTTAATTAAGTATTGTATAATCTATATGTTACCTAATAAAATAAAAAAGTATTCATGAAATCAATTTTTGAGTTTCACTAGTTCATGTCATTACCTTCACAGTGTACTTCATCAGCAGCTACTTTGTAACCCATTGGACAGACACAACGGAAAGAGCCAGGAATGTTAGCACAGCGGAAAGCACATTGATTTAGTGGGGTCAGACACTCATTCACATCTGAAAGAATAAATGCAAGTATAACTTCTTAGAAGAAAAGTTTTGAGAAAAAAAAATATGTTTGTTTATTTCTGATTATTTCTGACCTACCAACACATTTTTCATCTGGTCCAGGCTCAAATCCAGAATTGCATGTACACTCAAAGCTGCCAATTGTATTATGACATGTCCCATTCCCACAAACATCTCTCTCTTGACATTCGTCTTTATCTTTAAAGAAATAAACATATCAGACCAGGTAAAAATAATTAATTTTAAAATCAAATCAACACTACATAATTTATAAGTCAAGAAACCAAAATTTTAGGTTTTAAAAAGTGTTACCAACCTATACAATTCCTTCCACTAGCATCCAAAATAAAACCTTCCCTGCATTCACAGCGGGAAGAACCGTCATTATTTATACAGATTCCATTTATGCAAATGGCAGGATTTACAAGACACTCGTTGATATCTACATATGGAATTTTTATTTAAAAATAAGTACAACTTAATGGAATTTTTATTTAAAAATAAGTACAACTTAATAAAAAACTCATGAAAAATTATTTTCAAACAGTAAAAAAATTATTGTGCATTTTCTACAATTTGAAATGTGCACATACAATTAAATAAAAATTATAGTTACTTTAAAAAATGCACAATGATATGAATTTCTGAACTTACGAAATGTAAACAGAAAATTTACCAAAACCAATAAATGCGTTTTATATACATATATTATTAAGTATATCTTTTTCAACTGTAAAATAAGATAATAAATACAATTTTGTCAACAACAAACAGAAATCTTACCTTCAATATCTCCATCCTTGTTTGGTACAAAACCATAACCATGAGGGCATAGAACCTTAAATTCATCTATGTGTAAGGAAACATTTTGTAAGTAAAAGACAAAATTCTGACAACTTTTACTTTATTTTCTTAAATTTTTTTTTTTCGGTAATGTAAGAAAAAAACATTATCCAGTTGTACAAATATTTTGTTTTTAACTAACTGTTACTATAAAATATATGTCAAGATATTTATTTTATTTTAAAGCACTCATTGTATATGGGCCATGACCATGTCATCTTAAATATTATGTGCATAGCGCCTTACCATCTCCAGGAAATGGACACAAGTTACACTGTCCAGAGAGTCCCCAGGCAGCAGCTTCTGAACAACAGCATTGAGCTTTAGTTAGAGTTCCTGCCCTTGGTGCGATGCATCGATTAAACTCAAACCCATCATAACAGTTACCAGGTCTGTGATCTTAAAGAGAAAAGATAAATTTCTTCTATTAATACACTAGTACAACGTTTCATAAACTGATGAAATCTGAGCTTATTTTTTTTATTTACCCAAGCAAGCCATTCCATCTTTTGTGACTTCTAGTCCAGGTGGACATATACATCGAAAACCTCCTTCAGTATTATCACACCGTCCACCGTAGCAAGGATTTGTTAAATTCTGGCATTCATTCACATCTGGGGAAAAGAAATACATATTTTAAAACATTTGAACTGAACCAAATCGTTAAAGAGGTGATAGAGTATTAGGGGATTGATATTTCAGGCCTACCTATGCAAGTTTTTCCATCTGGTGCAAGCTGAAAACCTTTAGGGCATGTACATATGAATGAGCCATCCATATTCTGACATTTTCCTCTTAGACACATAGCATCCATTTCCACACACTCATCTAGATCTGAAATAAAACAAGAATTTTTTTCTAACAGCTGGATCTAAGATTGTTAAAATGTTTTGAATACAGGCATTGGTTAGCGATCTTCAAATAGTGACAATGCTTTAAATAAACAAATCAATATTTTTCTTGAATCCTGAGATAAATGAAATAAACACAATGACTTTAGAAATGCAACAGAACTTCAATATCTTTGTTCTTGAGAAACACATAGATATAATGTGAATGTTTTTACCTCTGCAATGCTGTTTGTCAGAAGACAGTGTGTATCCTTGTGGACACTGACAGGTAAATGAACCTTGTGTATTGATACACCTGCCATTTGTGCAGATACCAATCATGGCAATACATTCATCAATATCTGAAAAGGAAAGATATATCACATCATTTAGTTATTCCTTATTCAGGAAATATTTTAAAAATCCAGCTGCTACTCAATATTTCTGACCTCCAGGAATTTCACTTTTATGAATGTGAGACATTTTTTGGTTTCATTTTGTATAAATAGCAAAGTCACTAAGCTACAAAAAATACCCTGCTTTTTAAAGAGAAAACAGAAATACTTTCATTTCTTCTAATCATAGTCATTTAAAAAAGTTTGATTATGTTAGTTGAGTGAAAGTAAATTTTATTTCAAAAATTTGTACATTTAAAATGCCATCTTACACTGCAATACAACTTTCCTTTGGGATAACTAAGCTTTTTTATTTTCAATTAATAATTTGCTTTGGAATCATGATAAAAGACAACAAATAGAGCTACAAAAGTGATTTATTAAAACATTAAGACAAGAATGTAAATTACACATATTTAACAAAGAAACTAGCTTACCAATACATTCCCCATCCAGAGAAAGTGTGAAGCCAGTGTTACAGTGGCACCTGAAACTGCCCTCAGTATTAAAGCAAGTTCCATTTCTACACAGCCCTGGTCTAGACTCACATTCATCAATATCTAACACAAATAAAAAAATAGATTTATAGAGTAACAATAATTAAAATAAAGAGTTTATTTAGAATCTATATTACTATCTTTGGTTCAGGTTCACTATGAAAATATAACTTTTAAGGCAATAATTTATACTCATTGTGCAAAAGACTTTTGAAAACTTTAGTTTATATGAAAATGTTTGTTAAATAACAAGATTAAATATTCGTATTAGTGGAAGTTGACATTTAGTGTTTTTAAATTACTAAGTTTAAAGTCCAAGAAAGAAATAATAATACACCAAAGAGTTACCTATACAGTTTTCGCGACTTGGTGATAGTCTGTATCCTGAATCACAAGTACAACTGTAACTTCCTTCAAGATTTCTGCATTTACCATTTCTACAAACACCAGCAATCTCTTGACACTCATTGATATCTAGGATGAATATTTCATAACACAATTGTAGCAATATTCTATTATACTGTCACACTTTTTATATATTAATAGTTGCATTTGATTAAAAAAAACTGAACTCAGAAAGTTACCTTCACATCTGCGTCCATCAGGTCTCAAAGTGTAGCCATCTGGGCAGCTGCATCTATAGCTACCAGGAACATTTACACACTGAGCATTGCCAATGCAAGGATTTACATCTCGGATACATTCATTTTCATCTAGATAAGTTATACAATAAAATCTTTGTTGTTTGTTGAGAACAATGGCTCTAAATACTCAAGTAATGTGATAATTTTCCAGTTTTCCTTAGGGAACTTAAATAACACAAATACAAAACTAATAAAAATAAATAACCCAGAAGACATAGAAACATACTCTACCTTCACAAGTCTGTGCTGAGCTATCATAAACATAACCTTTATAACATTCACAGCGGAAACTGTAAGGCAAATCTATACATCTTCCATTTTTACATAGATCAGGATTTACTTCACACTCATTAATCTCTGAGAAATAGAAATAGACTTGAATATATAGGTCTAGTCTTGGAAGAAATACATGTCATGGAAACTATAAATAAATACATATATAAAAAAGAGAACTCTATCATAAGTATATCTGGGAAACCTTTTCTTGAGCTCAACTACTTAGGTCATAAGATAAGACATCTATAAGTTAAGATGATGTATTATAATGAGAACAGACATGTCAAGTAGAAAGAAAAGTTAATGAAAAAGCCTGAGGAATTGTAAGCCTAATACTGAGTGTCATTTTATATCACTTTTTACCTGAATACACTTTTTTCCTTTATCAATGAAAATTGTTTAAAAGTATATATTGGACAAGAAACAATTGGACTGAAAGGCAAAGCTAGCCTAAAAAACATAAATCTATTCCTACAGTAGCATCTTCAGATGCTTTTTATGCTATATTATGGTGAATGATATAATATATATAACCTAAAATAGCTTTTGTAAAAACATAATATTTTTCCTACCTGTAATTTTAATGGGACCCTCTTCACATAGAGCTTTGAACTCCTCTGAAAAAATACACAGTTATGAAATACATATCACAACTTTTCAGATTAGAATTGTTTTTCTATCTTTTGGTCTACAAAAGTAAATGTTATTGTAACATTTCTGATTTCTATCAAATAGATTACAATGTTATTGTAACAGTCAACATTTGTATTAAATAGAATACAATGTTATTGTAACAGTTCTGATTTGTATTAAATAGATAACAATTTATTGTAACAGTTCTGATTAGTATTAAATAGATAACAATTTATTGTAAGAGTCATGATTTGTATCCAATAGATGACAATGTTTAAAAGAGAGCCTTATTACTTGAGCCTCTGGTTGGACAGATAGAACATGGTTCTCCCCATGCCACACCAAACAGGCAACAACACTGGAACCTGGTCTGTGGCATAGTCAATGGTTCAGAGCACTGAATATCTCTAAGACGACTGGTGACGTTGCGGACATCTTTGTAGCAGTTAGCTTTTCTCATATCTATGCATGAACACAAATAACTTTTAGAAAATTCAGCATAAGAAATAAGAATAAAACATTAATGGTGTTCCAAAAAACCAATGACTTCGCAGAGTTTAAGTCACTGATTAAAATGCATGACTTGGTTTACACATAAAATGCGCAGGATGTAATAATCTTTTTTCAAGTAACATCTGTAATCTATAAGATAAGATAAAATGGTTGCCTGGTAGTGTGATTTGCACTTCAGACAAAAATAAGGTGGTCCAAAACCAGCCCTATGCTGTCCTGCAGAAAGTTCGGGAGTATAATGTAAATAAAAATCTTCATTTCTAAAGAAACCTTTGAAACTTTATAAGATTATGTAGCATCTGTAGAGATATTAATGAGCTTAATACACTAAATCTTTGATTTAGAATAATTCTTGTTATTTATTGTTGTTATTATTGTTTATATCTTACATTTATTGCAGATTTTTGTTTTGTTTGAATAAAATGTTTTATATGGTTTGGAATGTCCTTCAAAGTTAAAGAATTTAATTCTTAGTCCAAACCTCCCACAGGACGATGGGAGGTGGCAGTGGGCAGGGTAAAACCTGAGACCATGGACAACTCCAAAATGACAGTCCAGTATGCATACAGCACAACCAGGCTTAATATATTTGTATATTATATTATATAAGTTATAAGATAAACATCCTACCCATGCAGGTTTCTCCATCCTCCATAAGAATATATCCATCAGGACAGACACATTGATAGCTGCCATTAGTGTTGATACACCTGCCAACTCCACATCTTCTAGGATCCTCCTCACATTCATTAATGTCTAGAAGAGAGAAACATTTGTTGACATATTTAAATATTGTTGATCTTTACAATTTTATAATGTTGACTTTCACACTTATATATTTTGAGTTTCATTGTTATTTATGTGAATATCAATGAACTCATTCAAAGCTCATTAGAAATAATTTTATGAGGTTGCCAAAGAAGAACCAATCTATATATATGTTACTGCTAAAGCTTGTAGGCCATCAATGTGCACATTACCTAGCTAGAGTGCAAATTGACTGATTTGATCCATCAATGTGCACAGTCAAGAGTTGCAATTTACCTAAGTAATGTGCACATTAACTGCTTCTGTACCGTTTAAGTTGAGAAGTTTGTTTCTCTTTTTACTTTTTTGTGCCAAGCAGGCAGCATCACACAGACAGCTGAGTGCAAGATTGTGCCACACAGGCAGAGCATCACACAGACAGCTGAGTGCAAGATTGTGCCAAGCAGGCAGCATCACACAGACAGCTGAGTGCAAGATTGTGCCAACACAACATTGGTGAATGAAATGAAGATTCTTCACAAACTTCTTTAGCTAAGAATCAAAATAGAGTTTAATTGACCAAGAAAAGTATGATTCCATAATTCAAGATGTTAAATGAAGAAAACGTTTTAAGAAGAAGGTATCATTGAGATTATTGAATAATTTAAAGGTATGATGTGTTGAATATACTTAAATGTGAAAATCTCATTGGGTCTTTGTCAGATTAAGGAGGAAGTCTGAAAACATTTGTCTAGGCCAAAGAATAGTTTGACATATGGTATTCTACTCGTGTCTATTGGCCATGAAGGAACAGGCAAAATGATCAAGCGATTAAAAGACTTTATAAAAACACAACCAAGCCTAAATAAAAATGTTTTACATGTAAGTGGTCCCATTTTTGCACTTAAATGAATGCCTAGTAGGTAATGTACAATTTATCTAGGTAATTGGCACATTATGTAGGTAATGTGAAAAATGAATAAATTTTGTGTACATTTATGAATTACTCTAGTTAATGTGCACAATGCTTTGATAATCTATAAAATAACTGATTTCTGCATTAACAGTAATATTTATATGTAACTATTATTAACTATTGACATTTACATCTCACTAACAATATTCTGGTACACATTATAACTTTGTGGGTCTAAGAACATTCTCATCTGCCAAGTATAAATTCTACAGTTCAATTAGTACTAGAGCAACCAAGCACTTGTCTAACAAAACAGTACCGGTATTTAAGGACTCAAATGTTGCTAGAATCTGTCAGTTAAATGGTTATAATAAGTATTGAAGTAACAAAAAGAATGCGTGACAGTATTACAGTGTTAAAAAATAAGGCTCAACACTCCTTCAAAGTGTTAACAATAAGACAGCTAACAATATTAGAACTGAAGTAATGTTTAAGGCATTGTTAATTAAAAGAAGCAGCATATTTTCTTTAAGTATTCACAATATTGAACATTAAAAGGACTTAAGAAAAAAATATTTGACTGACCACCTAAGCATTTAAGTTATTGAAAAAATCCATTTCATCCAAAGATCTTAGAGCTGAATACACAGTAATTAGTTTCAAACTTTAGTAAATACAATAGAATGTCATCTGGAACATCACATTTCCAGACTGCCTTTTTTTTTTTACAGTAAGGTATCTAAATGGTCTTACTGATATACAGCAAAAGATTAGCAATTATTCTCTCAGTAATAGTAGGATACTAGGGCCTACATATAATGCTTTATTCTCTGTATATTTTACTTGAATTTTATGTTTACGAATGGTGGCACCATATGAATTTTATTTTTATTGTTGGTGAATTGGACTGTTTATAATGTTCTGCATTTATTTATTTGGACAATAAATTATCCAGACATACCCCCATTTGCTATTAATAGGGATAATTGATGTTCTACTGTAGTCTGAAATAAAAATACTCAGAAGTAATTGATACTTTAACCCTACAACTGTAAGTATAAGGACAATAGTTTAAAAAAAAAGAACATTTTGAACTTACCCACACATTTCTTTCTCAGCTGATCCAGCCTAAAGCCAGGCTTACAAATACACAGATAGGAACCAAATGTGTCCTGACATTCTCCTCCTTCACAAAGACCAGGCATCTCCACACACTCATCAATATCTATTCAGTGAACAACAAATATTCTTTAATTTTAGTAGCTTTCTTTTAGATCAGTGTATCTTTTTGTTCAGATTTTATATTAAATTATCAACCAACCTTCCAAATCAAGAGTAGTAGGATCTGGTTTAAAACCTGGCCCACCAGGGCATAAGGCCACTGCCTCAGCTAAAAATAAAAATATTTATAAATATTTACTATTTTACTAGTACATATAACAATAAAAGTAGGCATTGTGCCTTTTAAAAAATTTGAATTTAAATTTGTTATATATTTTGCAAAATTTTTCATTTACTGCTACAGTGTATGTACCAGTTCCATTTCTGGGGCAAGGTTCACAAATGCCGAAGACTTCGCCCCAACCCTTGCCCAAACTGCAGCAACAAGTTGCCCTTGAAACATCCTCAGCAATTTTGTCATTGCACACGCCAGAGCGACCACTAGTCAAAGGTACATCCATGTAGCAAAAGCCTAATCTTCTATCTGAAATTTAGAGCAGCAAAATTTTGTTGAACTTATTTAGATCTAAAGATGAATTAAATACAAAAAAGTTAAATAGAAGATAACTCTTACAAGCTGAAGAAAAATAGAAAATTATTCTGTGCAATGGAAAAGTAACAATGTTAATAAAAATATAAGACCTTTAGTTCGTAGACAAGTTGAAGATCTACTTTAGTAATAATGTTGGTTTTCTTTATTGGTGGTAAAGCTTTACAAAAAATTAACTCTCAAATTGTTGCTTGTATTTTATTTTTTTATGTTTTTAATTATCAAAATAACAATAAAAAGTAATAAATAAGAATGAATAAGAAATGTTACAACTAGCATTAAATTGCCTGGAACATAAATATATAGAAGAATCTGACAACTTAGTAAGCTAGGTGTATGACAAATGTTAACTATCTTATTTATAAATAACAAAAGATATAAACTTAGTGCAAAGTAAATAACAGGTTGCTAATGAAGTCCCAATAGAGGTTAAGGTGAATTACAAGATGTATTTAAATATCTTACCAATACATCCTGTTCCAGTTGGATTGCTTTCAAAATGTGGTGGACACTGACAAACATAGCTGCCTTGCTGATTCACACAAATACCATATTTGCAGTTGTCAGGATTTTCACATTCATCAATATCTATGGAATGTAAGAAATGCAATTACCCACACTACAGAGACATTGATTCTAAGAAGCAGACAGCAAAAAAACAATTCTAACAATCAAAATTACAACAATAAATGGGTTTAATTCACAGAGACACCATTCAGATTAACACAAACCAAGGGCATAAAGAAAATAGCAAATTAGATATAATAAATATGATTTTATAGGTATTAATAACTTTAAATGCAAAGCAACCCCTACAGGTAATTTACCTGTGCAGTTCCCTCCAGTGGCATCTAGCTTATATCCTAGGTTGCAGTTGCACCGAAACATTCCAAAGACATTCTCACACTTCCCGTTGACACAAAGGTTGCGGAACATTGTGCATTCGTCAATGTCTAAAAAACACCATTGGAAGACCTCAGTAAGAAAGTTTACACTAAACAAGCTTATAAAAAGCAAAACTTTTAGCAATTATGAACTGAACTAATCTACAAACCTTTACAAGATCTCTCATCCTCTGTTGGTGCAAAGCCCATATCACATTCACATCTAAATCCACCAGCATAGTTCAAGCACTGGCCATTTTCACAAAGTCCAGGATCCACCATACATTCATCCACATCTGTAAAATTAAGAACAAAAAATACATAACATTTCATTCACATCTGTCAAGTTAAGAACAAAAATATATAACATTTCATCCACATCTGTCAAGTTAAGAACATAAATAACATTTCATCTGCATCTGTATTTCACAACTTTTTTAACATTCACTTTTTTAAAGTGGTAGATAGTTAGAAACTACAAGACCATTAACTATGCGCTAAATATAAAAACAAAATGTACAATTGTGTTTGCTAGTTCCCAAGAATGATTCAATGTTCTGATGTTTTGTCATTCTTGGTTTTTGCTAAATATTTAGGGCATATATCTCTTAAATGGTTCCATAAAGTTGTTATTGCTATTGCTAAAGTGGTAATGGATATAAAATATTTCCCATGGCAACCAGTCCAACTTCTGACCTTCACATATGGCTCAAATATAAGGTCTGGTAGAACTGTTATCACTAAGTCCGCGAGTAACTGCTGCCTAAACCAGTAAGCTTGAGCCTTGACCCACATAGGAGAAAAAGGAACATTCTAAATTTTGCATTATAGCTTTACTGAAACATCGAAAAGGCTTTGGAATTCAACCCTGATAAAAAATCAGGAGCTGGCAACCTTTACACAGCTGCAGCACACAGTGCTACACCATGACAGAGCCTGCAATGCCACTAATTCTAAACTGTATCAGCATTTGCTGTTTCTTTGGACACATCATCTGGGT
Source organism: Biomphalaria glabrata (assembly GCF_947242115.1). Lineage (NCBI taxonomy): Eukaryota > Metazoa > Mollusca > Gastropoda > Planorbidae > Biomphalaria > Biomphalaria glabrata. Next base: position 32,462,116 of record NC_074711.1, on the reverse strand, counting down.
GGATAGGGGGTAAATGCTGTGTATGCAACATTGTTCCAACCATAGCTAATGCCCAGACATTCACCTCATTTCTATAAGATGAACAATAGTCCTATCATGTAGTAGTACCTCTAAATTTTATTATTAAAGAATGAATACATTGTTGATATTAAAAATCAAATATTGTATGACTTAAAAAAAAAATTTACATATGTTATAAAAGTTCAGAAAAAAAAATACCTTGACAATGGAATCCATCACCACTAAAACCTTCGTCACAAATACACCTGAAGCTTCCTGGTGTGTTTATACATGCAGCTTCCCTGTGACAACCTCCATTATTACGTATACACTCATTGACATCTAGTTGCATGACAAAAAGAATAGCATAATGAATTAACAGGAGTCACTAACATAGCTTTGATTACAGCATAATGAATACAGCCTAATGAAGACACAGCTTTGGATTGAATTCAAATGTAAATAAAAAGAAAACTGAAACCTCGACAAGTGAAACCATCTCCTGTGTATCCAGGCTTGCAATCACATTTGAAGGAGCCCTGGGTATTGATGCATGCAGCATTAGCATCACAACCAGAGGATCCTGACTCACACTCATTTTCATCTAGAACACGAAAATTAAATATTCAGAAAAACCTAAGAGTAGTAGCTTGTCCAAGTTTAGTATTTTAGACAAACTGCCTAGAATATTTAAATTTATCTACTTTAATTTAATAAAGTCAGTATAGGGTTAGGTCCTTCTTTATCTCCATCATATTAATTTAGATTTAATAGAATTTCAAACTTTTTTAACATTAAAATATATATGTGCACAAAAATATTTGCTTTCAAACTACAAGGTTGAAACACAAAGGAACCCTAAGTCTTTAATTTTTTTTTACTTGTATCATTAGATTCTTGGATTAGCATTACACAGAGATTAATAATAATCAAATAATTTTGTGGACAAATGTAAATACTTGAGAAAATGCATTACCAGTGCATCCAGTGGCTCTGATCTGTGTCTTCACTGAGTAACCAATATCACATTTGCATACATAGGAGCCATGAGTATTTTGACATACACCATTCAGACAGAGATTCTTGTTGGTAAGACATTCATCCACATCTGAAGAAAGAGACAAAAAAGACATAATTGTTTTTGATAAATAAAATAACTTTTTAAAACTTATGCGTAAAGATTAAAATATGGACATACCAGAAAGTCTTGACAATAAAATACTGACACTAGTTTTAAGGATTTCCCACAAATCTATGAATTTTCAATACATTTTGAAAATGTCAAAATAAACCAGATTTAATAGTGATTACAACATAGATGTGACCACATGGTCTGAAAGGGGAATTTAACTATAGTGATACTAAGAAAGCTTACCTAAACATCTCTTCTGGTCCTGTGATGGATTTAATCCTCCAGTACAGATGCATCTATAGGAGCCAGGCAAGTTCTCACACCTACCACCATCACATATATTGGGTTGTTCTTTACATTCATCCACATCTGAAGATAATTTAGTTTAACAGATAAATTAATCAACAATGAACTATCACTGATGAAAACTGAAGTGATAAATTGTGACAAAACTTACCAACACATGTTCTGCCATCAGTGAGGAGCAGGTAGCCAGTACCACAAGAGCAAGTAAAACTACCTGGCATATTGACACACACTGCCTGGCAACCACCATTTTCAGACTCACATTCATTGATATCTAGTTAATACAGAAAACAATCTAGAAGATCTCCATTTTTTTTTAGCACAACAATGAAAGAAACAACACACACACAAAACTACTTTATTTGAACAAATACTTCTCTAAATAAAAGTTACTATGTATATTCTATGTAATAAACTGTGTATTTTGTTTTTATTTATAAATCAGATCTTTAAAGTTTACCAATGCACATTGACTTGAGTTCGTTAGGAACATATCCTTGGTTACAGATACACTGGTAGCCTCCCATAAAGTTTTCACAGTGTCCATTGGAACAGATGCTGCTACTAGATGAGCACTCATCGATATCTTTGATAAATAAAATACATATTCTTTACACAAACTAAATTCATTAATATTATTTGTATCAAAAGTAGGCCTACATAAAAAACAAGCAAAATATAAAAATACTTTAAAAAAAAAAAGTAGCCCATATCTAAGGGGAAGAACTCCACAATTACACTTATAGCTCAATAATGTAGAATTTATTTCCCTTTTCAATATAAAAAAAAAATTAATTACCAATAATTAATTGACTAATTGGTTAATTTTTTAAATGATTCAGGTTTTGTTAGCTAGAACAACTAAAAAATAACAAGATTTACTGCTGCAGGGGTGAAATACTGTATAGAAAATACAATTAAGAATATGCATAGAGGTAAACCTGCCAGACTATGTAAAAATAAAGGACATTTGAGCCATGAGGCCTTCATCAGCTACAGAGCAAATATACGAAAGACAAACTATTAACACAAAAAAGGCTTAAGTTAACTTATCTGTTCGATGATGTTCTCTATCAAGGCCGAAAACAAATGAGCTACGCTGGTAAGCATGGTAAATCGGAAGGGGGGAGTGATGTCTAACAAAGATGAATGGAAAAAGGGTGGAGAGTTAGTCCCATCTCATTTTAAATAAAAGTGTGTTGGTTGTTGATCCTGTGAGGTTGGAGGGTGCCTGACATGTAACTAAGTTTATTTTCAATCTGCAGACGGGTGTTTTGGTCATTGCATGTTGTTTAGCTGTGTATAGCAATAAACAATTGTGGAAAGTTTCAACTTGATTTGAGAATGGGTGTAGGGGATATAACATGTGCATTTATATAATTGGACAAAACCTAACATATTTAGCCATACCTCTTAACACTTAAGGATTAATTTCCCTTTTTGCTATCAAAGAAAATAACTAATTACCAGTAATTATTTGACTAATCAGTTTATTCTTTTTATTGACTCATGTACAATAAATAGTTCTGTAAAGTTTCAACTTGATCCAAGAATGGGTGTGGGAGAAATAACATGTTCAAATTTATACAAGACAGAGAGACAGAGTGAGTTGATATAAGCTTTGTAAGAAACAAAGATTTTTCTGTAAAAAAGCAAAAGATCCTTCAGAGCAAGTATATTTAGAGCCACAGTGTAGATTTAGGGCAGGTAGTTGTACAACTGACATGATTTTTCTAAAAATGCTATCTACAAGTATGATTTAAGTGAAAAGAAAAAGAATGTAAATTTGAAAAAAGCAGTTACCGGTATGCAAAAGAAAATTGATCCTGCTAGGTTATAACATAACAGTGCTTTAGTAGCCTACTTTTATTAATCCCTTCAATTCTAACTACCTTTGCAGACCTGACCATCAGGGGCTAGCTCATGTCCATCAGGACAAACACATTCATAGCTTCCTTGAGTGTTCATACAGCTGCCACCACGGCACAGTGACCTACTGTCTTCACATTCTTCAATGTCTGGAGGCAAAGAAAGGTTTTATAAATAATTAAACAGCTGTTTAACTACATAAACATTTGTAGTATTACAACCTATGTACACAGACATTTATGTTTATATGATCTATTTACTTATACATGTCCAATAGTACAATCTATTTAACATACAATGTGTCTGCATACCAATAGTTTACATTAGCATTAACCATTAAAAGATCATGAGCTATATCAACAGCTTTTACAGGACAGTATTCTATTATATATATGAAACAAACTACATCTATTCTGACCATGTTATAATAACTGTTAAGATTTTAATAGAAATATGAATTCAATCTTGTTGGTACTGATATTGAGGCCCAAATCAAATCTGTTTACCAAATAATGATCTTAATTCTGGAAAAAAAAAGTTTTATTTCCCAACCATTAATGACATTCATACTCACCAACACACATTTGATTCATCATTATGCCTTTATACCCAGGTCCACATTCACAGTAAAATGACCCTGGAACATTGACACATCTTCCTGGACTACAAATGTCAACCATGGAGATCCTGCATTCATCAATGTCTGAAGGGAGTTAATAAAAATGAGTTAATGTTTCTAGAAAGTTTTCAATAAACCTTTTATGACTTTAAATTAGAAACAAATTATTTATAGTAGTATTCCTATTTATATTGATTTAATGTTTTTTCTGTCAGAAATATAAAAAATGTACTTCATTCTAAATATCTGATATAAAAAATCTCAAGATCCTTAAGATGAAATCTATCTTTCATCTTTCAATAATATGGCTATTTAGCAAATGTTCTTAACTTTATAAAATGCTAACCCTGACCTATCGGTCCTGTCTGGTTTAGCGAAAAAGACCAAAAGCTGACCTTTCAGCCATGATAGTTCCAACCAAAAGATAGGCTAGCAAGTATTTGTAATGCCAATCAGATTTATTCTTACTATTTTTACACATTCATAAACTGTAATGGTGGCTTCCTTCGCTGTTTTTATAATATAATATATAATTTGACAATTTGTTTGTATTGATTTTTTGAAGTTAGCTAGTGCTAGGTGAAAATTTCAACATGTTAGATGGTGAAATTGATGAAATCACTGACTCCGATTTTAGTGACTCTGATAGCACTAATAATAATCAGGGCAGTATTGAAGAGGGCTTTAGATCTAGGTCTACACTAGATTTAGATTTAGCACTAGTAGTGGTAACATAGTTTATAGTTTGGGGTGAGGAGCTGGATAAAGAGGACCCATTTGAGCTACAATATAAGGGATTAGCACCCCGCAGACTGTTTTATGCTTTTTTTGTTTTACTATAAATTTAGTTCAGATGTTTGTTAGGGAGACAAATAAATATGATGCCAAATTTCTGACCAACCAACAGCTCACAAGAGCATAAATGGGTGGATGTCACTGTGACCCAAATGAAGGTGTTTATTTCCAAGATACTGGGAGAGGGAGGGAGAGAAAAGTAGTAAAATAATGTGTCTGAAGGGTCTTTTTTCCTCAAACACAAGTATTAGGACTTCTTTAGGCCTAAAAGTATTAAAAAACTCTTTTTTTAATTCTGTTCTGAAAAATTTTGTTTGTAAATTATGCAAATTAGCTTGGCTTATTTTTAAAATGTTAATATTTCAGTTGGATTCCTGAAGATTGTATTAGTTCATACATATGAATCGAATATATATATATATATATAGTTTAATATGTAAAGTGATTACTTTATTTGTTATTAATTTTTTTGTAATAGATGTGTTCAGTTTGTAAATCTTGTCACCAAATGTGCATAAAGTCACCATCTTAAAAGGGTTCAAATAAACATCGATAACTTAAAAAAAGCGATTAAACATATCGAATAAAAAATTTACAAAAATGTACCTTTAAAACATTAGCTTACTTGATCTATGAATTAATGTGGATGCAGTACGTAATAGTTACACATGGAAATAAGTTAAAACAAAATGACAAACTAACCACAAAAAAACACTTACCAGTGCAGTTTGTGCCAAAGCTATCTTTAGCATAGCCAGGGTTGCAGTCACATTCAAAGCTACCAAATGTGTTTCTACACCTGCCATTAACACACAGGCCAGGGAACATGGTGCACTCATTTATATCTAGTAAAAGGGCAGTCAAAGTAAGTTTCTTTTAGAATGAGTGATAATATATATAACCTCAATTTCTTTTTATTGCTTATTTACCTCTAAATGGTTCCCCTCCATCATGGTCTTTACACAATGCTGTGTGTTCATCTGTAATTTACAAGGATAATTTAAATTAATTACAATAAGAACAATCTGGTATAAACTTTGTCACATGTAAATTATGAGTGAGTCTGGTGTGAATGTACACTTTGGTTTCTTATAGTTATAATGTTTTTTGTTTGGTGTAATGCACAAATTGTAAGACAAATTTCCTTACGGATAATAAAGATTATTATTATTATTATTATTATTAAAATGACAACACTGAGAAAAATAAACTCTTAAATATTTTATTTTTTATTTTCAACTTTTTGTATCATAAAAAATCATACACCAGAACATTTAATAAAATCTAAAAATCTGATACCAACTTTTATTTAAGATGTATAAATGTATTGAAAGAAATGAATAACTAAAAAGAAATCTGAAAACTTGAATCAAATCCAATTTTTTGTTTTAAAAAGACAACTATTGGAATCATTTTTCAGATCTGCTGCATAAATTAAAGATGGCTAAAAAGTATGACAAGAAATTCCAAATTAAAAAAAATGTTTTTCTATACTTCTAATGTTATTCACTACCTGATCCTATTTGGGGACATCCTGCACATGGTTCACCCCAAGCCACTCCAATGGAGCAACAACAATCAACCTTGCTATACACACCCATGAAAGGCTTGGAACAGAACATTCGGGAATAGTCTTGATAACAGTTACTCTTGCGTGTATCTGTGAATGCCAATAAAAGAATTCAAACATTCTTAATGACAAATTATACTTTAGATATCATCTTAATATTCAAAATAATGAGGTTTACCTAATTACTAATTCTTGTCTTTAAATGTTAAATGGTTTCACACAATTAATTTTCTTTTTGCACAGCTATATTTTGGATAGAAATTGTTTACATTATATTTTAAAAAATACCTATACAACGCAGTCTGGTATTGTCTAGTACAAGACCAGGTGGACAGGTACAAATAAAAGATCCCTCAGTATTGACACACTGGCCGCCTCCTTTACATAAATTTGGAATCCTCTCACATTCATTGATATCTGTGATTAGAGACAAATTTATGAATCTTTCTTTTGCCCTTTTCAATACATATAAAAGAAATGATTATAATATAATACTATAATGATCTAGCATATTTTAAAAATTTGCTTTACAGCAATCATAAGAAAAAAATTAGAACAGAGAAAATTAGAAGCGATTTTTTTTCTGAGGGAAATGTAATTTAGAAAGTTAAATATAATCTGATGTCTTACCAACACAGTTGATTCCATTCTTAAAAGTGAATCCTTTAGGACAGTGAAGTTCAGCTGAAGAGAATGTTATAGAAATAGATTAGGATACTTCTAGTTATTCATTAATTTTGACTAAATTTTGTGCTGAAATAATAAGGTAAAAAAAATATTTAAATTTCAAAATCTATAATGAATTTTATAACAAGTAATATTTGATATATGTAAAATGGCTTATTTTATTATATCATTTGATTTTTCGTTCTTGAGGCTTTATCCAGACTCAAATAGGGAGCAAAACAATGTTATTCAAGAATTACATTAGCAATATGTGCTAATTACAGTTTCTTGTATGGATGTGTCTTAATGATTTCTATTAACATAATAAATTCATATTTAAATAAATCAAGAAAACAAAATGACAAAACTAACTTTGAGAAGGGCATGGGGCACAAGGACTTCCCCAAGCCTGCCCTATAGAGCCACAACATTCAGATTGGGTTAACAGACCAGGTAGGCTGTTCTCACAGTTTCCATTGAGTATACTCAACCAACAGGTGGCCTGACGATTATCTGGTCATGGAAAGAACAAACAAGCTTTTCAATAAATAAGAACTTTTTAAATAATATATGAATGTGATAAAATCTGACAAAACCAGTTAAATAATTAATTTCCAATCCAAAACTAGTCATTTCATGGCAGACTTTTAATCTATGGTCATTTTTAAAATTAAAATAAGACTTGACCAAATTTTATTTGTTCATATTGTTCATAAGTAACTAAAAATAGCATTAGATGCCTTACAGTTCATACAGTAGCTGAAGCTAAGCTGATATCAGTTTTCAGTTGTACTTAAGCCAGGTTAACTATTAAAGTTTTTTTGTTATATACATCATCATGTTTGACGTTATATAAGTGTTGGCAACAATGTCCTAAACAACTGAAGGTAATAGTAACTATAAGTATATTAATTAGTTGGTTTAAATACAATTTAAAAGAATATTTATGTATGTGCACAAACTGACCTATACAAATGCGTTCTGTTGTGTCAAGTATTCTACCAGGTCCACACTTGCATTTAAAGCTGCCTTGTGTATTGATACACTCTCCTCCAACACAGGGTCTTTCAACACACTCATTGATATCTGTACATTGTTAATGTTCTCTTTATTTGTAATACAAATAGTATATATACTTTTATAGATTTGTAAATCTAGGCTTGTTTCAAAGTTACATTCCCATGTAAATAGTTAAGTTTATTAAAGGCAGATGATGTAAAGGTAACCTGCTTCTTTAAAAATTATGATTCATAAGGGTTTCATGTGGTCAGCACAATACATTTCAAAAAATAATATTCAACTTGAGGGAAAAAAAATCTATAATTCTCCAGGATTTGAATTCTAAAGACCCTACTTTAGGAAGCCCAATACTTTAGACCACTCAGAAGAAAGCCTAAGGCTAAAGTAAAAGTTAAAAAAAAAACAAAAAACTTTTCATAACTTTTCTAATCTCAATGCAATAAAACTCATCTAATCCACACTTCTGAGCATCATATTGTGTCTATGTCTAGTTGGGAGATAAGGTTTTAGTTCTAGTCAGGCATAGAGGCATTAACAGATGACTTGTCATCATCTGCCCTATGGATCACAAAGTCTGAAAGGGGTTATTTACTATGTTTTTAAAAGTTATCAGTTGCAAATATTGTCTCACCTTCACACATCCTGGTAGCACCACTGAATCTATAACCAGTAGGACAGGTGCATTGGAAGCTTCCAGGTGTATTTTTACATTGCCCTCCATCACAAAGCATTGGATTGGCTTCACACTCATTGATATCTGCAGAATAGGCATTATTTTATTATAAAATACATTTTTAAATAAATTCTGAGCTAAGAAATCACATTTCTTGTAAAAAATCACCACAAGATGTGTTGGTACAGGGCAAAGCCATATATAGGACAGAAACCAATTTTAATACAAATTAAAATGTAGCCCTTCTATAGCTCTACATGTTTCCAGTTTCTGCATCAAAGGAGACTTAATGTTTCCTTCAAATAAATTTAAGGGTGACAGGAAAATTTCAGGTGTTATACCAAGAAAGAGAATATTAAGCAGGTTAAAATGAAGGATGCAGACAGGGCCGGTCCTAACAATTATAAGGCCCTATGCGAAACTGATTGCGTGAGGCCTAGTCTGGGTGGGAATAAGGATAATAAGTGAAAATTAAGATTTTGTATTAAAAAAAAATTGAATTTGAATTTTATGGCAGTAAATGTGCTAACCTAAACATCTGAGTCCTGCAGAGTCCTGCCTGTAGCCAGGGTTACAAATACATCTGTAACCCATTTCAATGTTCTCACAGATACCATTGGTACAGATGTCTGGCTGTTGTAAGCACTCATTAATATCTGTGTTAATTGAGAAAAAAAACAGATGTGTTAAGAATCAAGACACTAAGAAAAAAAAATAGCTATAAATAATAAGCACTACTTTTAAAAGGTGATAAGAATAAATATCAAATGAGTAAAAAAATATTATTAGGGACTTACTAACCTTTCCCATCATGATCAGTTCCTTTGCCAAAAGGACAAAGCTGAATAAACTCAGGGTCCTCCATGCGAGGGCATGGTATACATGCCTGACCCCAGGCATAGGTTTGACCTGGAGCAGACAGAGTACAACAACAAGCAGACTTGGACATAAGACGAAGTAGTGGATTTAAGCACTGGCCATCTCTATAATCAGGGTAGCATAATCCTTGTCGAACATCTGTTCAGAAGAATTACATAATTGCAATGAAATTGATGAGTACAGTGAAATCTCAACTAATGACCACTATCAATTCTGGAAAGTTGGTAGGTACTTGAAATATTTGGTTTCAGAAACAATTTTCCGAATAAGAAATATATTTAACTGGTTCCCAGCCATTGCTGAATCGCTAAAAATTACAGACTATATAGGTATGTTTTTTTTAGCAGAACAGTTATAATAATTTATAATATATAAATGGATTGAGATAAACATATGAACATTAAAGAATGCCATGGGTGGAGGAAAGTGAAGGGAGAGAAGGGGTGGGACTACTGCTTAGAGGCAGTGTCCTACTCTTAGAGAACATGAGCCATTCTAAAATTGGTCACATGTGGGTGATGCGGCTGCTCAGTTGCAGGTGCAAATTGTGAATGAAATTTTAGGTTGTCATCCAAAATGTTCACTGTCAAAAGCATTTGCTAGTCAAGGTTCCACTATATATATGTGTATTACACTATCAAAATTCCTTGATATAATTTAAAGAGTTGCTTCTGTCAGAGTTTTTTGTTTGTGTGTATCTGTAAGCACACACAGGCTAAGTTATTATCCCAATTTCTTCAAGTTTTATTTAGCCATAGATTTAAATAAATGAATTAAGTAATTTTGTCTTTGGTCTTTTTTGAAAATGTAAGCAATTAAGCCTATGTATAGCAAAAATTTATTTAAAAAAAACTATTTATAAGTTAAAGATGACTTTACAAGAGCAAGGTAATAAAACCATGAATCCTTATAATCTCTTTTTTTTTTGGTCAACAAAGTTTATAGCATGATTTTCAGCATGTTTAGTGAATAAAAAAGTGTTGTTGGAGTGAATACTTTTTGTAGACCATTAATAACCTATTGCATTAATTAGTGTTTTTACCCAAGCATGTTCTTCCATCTTGTCCCAGAACAAATCCTTGTGGACATTCGCATCTGAAGCTACCTTGATTATTAATGCACATGCCATTGTTGCAGATTCTTGGATGAGTTTCACATTCATTGATGTCTATAAAACAAAAATAATAATGAATTACAATGTATTAGACATCATCATTTGGGTCCTATTTATTTATACAGGTTTCATCCTACTTAGGAAATGCAAATGGTTATGTCAGTATGACCTAGAGCATACCTATACATGCCTGGTTGGATGAATCTAGCTGGAAGCCAGGATTACAGATACACTTGTAGCTACCCATCATGTTGTGACACCTGCCGTTGGTACACATGCCAGTACGCTTACATTCATCATAGTCTGTAATACCGTAACACAGTGATTTTTACATGTAAAAACATATTTAAATGTGAGACACAATAATAATAATAAGATGTTGATTGGTCATAGGTCTTATGGCAGAATATAATTCAGCAAAATCATAAATATACCAACTGCCATTTCAGTTTATTATGCAAAAAACTTAGATTAGCAAAAACCAAAGTGTCTGCCACAATATTCTATATATTAAAGTTAATTTAAAATGAATAGCTTATTGCTTATAAATTAAGCATATTACATTTAGAGTCTTCTATTACATACCAATGCAAAATGCCCCATCTGGAGCTAACTGAAAACCAGGGTCACAGTCACAACGGAAACTGCCTTCAGTATTCACACATCGCCCATGTTGACAAACCCTTCCATTTTCAGTGCATTCATTAATATCTGCAGAACAAAAGTTAGGCTTTAAAATTTAAAACACCAATAGCTCAAGATTTTTTTTTTAAATTGAAAAACGATAGACTGACATTAGAACATAAAACAAACATTGGAATTAATTCCTACCAAAACAGATTTGCTGGTTTGGTGATTGCCTAAAGCCTGGGTTACAAACACACTTATAAGAACCATCCATGTTGATACATCTTCCATTGGGACACATCTGCACTGTTTCACATTCATTCATGTCTGAAACAAAAGATGAAATTTTTATAGTGATTACTGAATAAGACATCAATGTAAAAGAAACTTCAAACCATAAAACATATGGATTGTGTTCATATAAGTGAAAATTTAATATTTGTTAATGAGAACTTAAAGATGGATAATAAAACTGAACATTTCTGTGAAAGTAGTTAGTATGTGGCCAGTACAACAGACAAAATATCTGTATTCACAACAACAGATGTATAGAAGCTATTCGAGTTAATGAGCTAAATATCGTCCAAAGCTAAACATTTCTGTTAAAGGGATGTAAGTATGCTTTCTATTTTCAAAAATAAAGAGAAAAATATAAAGCACAAAAAAGTTTTTTGTTTCTTTCACTAGATACTATTTTCTTTCATATTATAGCTGGTTAAGACAGCAGATCATTTTGATATGAATTCGTGTTTTTAACCTAAATATCTATATGGGAGATCATCAAAACAATCAACTACTTATAAATCTACTGATAGATGCCATAGAAAAAAATTAGCAACACTTAGGAACAACAAATTCTGAGAGAAAACGTGTCTGCATTTAGTCAAATAAAGCTTTTCCAACAAATACATGAAGATCCCTAAATACAGCTATTTAGCTCTAATCAATAATACCCAATTTTATAATTCATGGTTTTCTTCTAAAGAATAAAAAAAAAATTTAAAGCAGCATCGGGATGATTGTTATGGGAATGAAGATTTAAATTTTGGACCCATGTAAATCATTCAACATCCATGAAACAAGGAGATGAAATGCCAACCTGTGCAGTAAGTTCCATCCTTGGACAAAGCAAATCCTGGGTTACATTTACACTCAAAGCCTCCTTTTGTGTTAGTACATCTGCCATGGCTACATATTCCTGGTCGACTGCATTCATCTACGTCTGTAGTTTAAAAAGAGCAATCTTAACATAGCTACTGAAAACAGCTATTTATTCCCTTTTTAAATTTATTTTATCAAAGAAAAATATGTATATTTTAAAAATAGATCTAGTTATAAGTTAAGTCTTTTAGACTTCATTCAAATAAGTTCTAAAAAAAATTATGATTTACGTCATTACTTCAATCTATATTACATGTGTTTACAGCTACAAGTTACTTAGCATACCAACACAATTGCCCTGTGAATCATTTCTAAATCCAGGATTGCATTCACATCTGAAAGAGTCTTCAAGACTTATGCATCTTCCATTCTCACAAAGATTATCCAATGACTTGCAGTAGTCAAACTTAGTACTGGACAGAGGGTCACACAGTTTCTTGTGGGCATCTGTGAATATTAGAATATAACAGAATCTGACAGAGTATTTAGATTCTAGGCTGCCTGGTCATGATAAATTCTGAAAATAGAAGTAGGCCTATGATTTACTGACATGTTTAAAAGCTATTAAATTGTAAACGGGTTACTTTTATTTCATGTTACTTTTGTTTAGTTTTCTCCTGTAATGTATATATATAAATATAGAATCTATAATAATAATGCTTTGTACTTGTAACTTGTGTGTTCCTTTCTGTCCTCCTTAATTTATTATAATTAATAATTGAATTTTATGCTTAGCTTAGATTCAGTAACGTAGATATGGATCGCTAGATCTAAAATTCAATTCAAAATTGAAGGTATGTCAGAAACATATTTAGAGTCTACTAAAATACGATTCATTGCATTGACATGGTGGACATTTCAATTGCATCGATCAGTTCAAACTTTTGATAACTGTTGTCAGTGTTGTATACTAGTAGTGAGGTAGTCTAGACATCAAGTCTGTAGGATAGGCCCGCAGTATTGATAACCTTAGACCTTCTAATTAAAAATTAATTAAAGTCATATACATCTAAAATCTAGATATAAAAACAAAATATCTCTCTATATATATATTTTAAATACCTGCATCGAAAAAATACTCCCCCCCCCCTCTAAAAAAAATAGTACAAACTGTGTCATTAATTTAAAAAAAAATTCAACAAATTTTGGACCGCTGCGTTATTTCCCTTGTATTTTGTCCGTATTAACTTTTAACGGATTGAGGATGATTGAGCACCTTTAATTTGCATGCATGTAATTTTTTTTTATAGTCACTCTTAGCCAGATCTATATCTATTATCTAATAAATCAAACTGTAGATATAGAAAGGAAAGGTTTGTATAAGACATACACTCAGTGGTGAGACGATGACACTCTGACGATGGATTACGATCGGTTGGTGCTGATAACGGAGAGCCTCGCCTAGTGGGGGTTGAAAGCTTGTCTATCAGTTATTAAGGGGGACTTCACGTAAAGAGTGGGACAAATAAGTATTCTATCTGTCGATGTTGTGCCCTTTACTTTGTCATTGAGTTAAAGAATCTTTGCCACGGATCCTTTCCTGATTCTCCTGATTTATCACATTTTCTTAAATGCCTTTCTCCTGTGCGGATATAGATTTTAAAAAAAAAACGGAGCCTCAGCTTATCGGTTGGTAGTATGCCATGAACACTGATTTGTTTAGGCTATTAGAGACTTAACAACAAACGAATATTTACATTGAACTAGAACGGTGTTTCGCAAGCTGTATTCCGCAAAACCCTAAGTTTTCGGCGATGCCCGATGAGGTGTTCCACGAACTACTGGAAAAATTAACTAGTTGGCCTTCACGTGAATTAATCTCTCTAAAAATAAACATGTGTTCCGCTTAATACTCAGAATGTGCGAAAAGTTCCATTAAGAAAAAAGTTTTGGAAACACTGGACTAGAGTAACACCATTAGTAATATCAGTAAATGTCGAGACACTTCAGGACAGAAGACTGAAAAGTAAAGCACAAATAATACATACATCACTGAACTATGATTTACAAATATGAAAAAACTAAACGTAATGAAATACTCAGAAAGATATAGGCACATTTCTTAGTCCATATGCTAGAACAAATTGATAGAAGGTCTCCTTCTTCCCTAGTGCTATTAGAGCATGAAACGGGTTGCCTGAATCAGCCAGAAAAATCAATGACTTAGAATAGTTTAAACCTCTAATTAACATGCATGACTGAATTAAAACATGGATATGTGTAGGTTCCTTCTTCTAAATGAACCGCTGTAATTTATAAGATCATTTGCATATTTAAAAAAAAAAGAAGATATATTTTTTAATGTTAAGGCCTCTTTTAAAAGTGAGGCCCTGGTGCGTCTTAACAAAAGTGTTGCTGTAATTCCACCTTTTACCTAATATATTATTTGCAATTTAGGATTTTTCGGCAATGGAAACGCAAACAGAGCTTTACTTTCTAAAGCATTATCTCAAAGAGACAAGAACCATATGCTCGACAGTCCCTGTTGTGTAGTATACTTTAGACATCCAGGCCGAATTCATTTGACTTTCATTCACAGAGGGATATATTACGCGGCCCAACATTATCTATTCCTGCTGGCCGACTATGTGATAACATTTTCATGGCATTACGAGAATTTCTAACATCAAAGTCATCTTTTCAGTCCCGACTTAAACAATGTCAGGTTAAGGGGCCGTTACTCCAGCCTTGTGAGCATTTGTTGCCCTTTCTTTTCAGACGACAAATAGTGCATTCCATAAGCTCCGACAGATGTAAGTGAAGACAGATGTGCACTTACGCTGCCGCAGGCGGAAGGATACATTTCAATGACTTTAATTTTAGCCCTGACATTTTTTTCGTGCTCAGCATTATGGTAAAACAGAAATAGAAAAGTTTTCTTGAGACAAATACAGATAGAGGAAGTTTCGGGACATATATTTGTAATTGTAAAGGTGTAAATGTAACAACAGATATATGTAATTTATTTTTAAAAAAAAAGCAAACTAGGACAGTAATAGATCTATCTGTTTGAAATTCGGTCAATGCCCATAAAAACTAAAGTATCTCTTTCAGACCTGGCGATCTATAGGGCAGATGATGTAAAGATCATCTGTTTATATGGCCGACGGTTAACGAGAGTTTCATGTAGCAAGAACAACGGCCAGCCACCTTTAATATAACCAACTAAAGTCAGGTACCTATTACAGTTGGGTGGAATCCCGAAATTCGAAATCCCAGTCCTCACCGAGATTCGAACCCGTGACCTCCCGGTTCGGATGCCAAGCACTTTACCACTCAGGCCGGCACGCCCCTTTAAGTGACCACATATGTAAGGGCCCACCGGGGCCATTGAAAGATATTCGTTTATTACTTTCAGGAAAACGTACAAGCAGTGAGTGCCATGACACTGAACTGTACAAGGTGAAATATACACTGAAACATTTTTTTTTTATTGTAACTGTGTTTCATACAATATAAATCAATTTGGGCCTTCATCCTATTATTCAACCCCGGGCCTACGAGTAGCATGCATATTGTTATTTCCTATTGTTTCTCATGTGTGACCTTTTTTGGCGAGCTTAAAGGAAGGCGGCACAACATAGCTTTCCATCTGAAGCGCAATACAGATCAACTTATTTTGCTCTCACTGGCATAGAGAAATGCAGCTAACATTGCTTTGAAAGAGATCGCTGGAGAGCTCCAATGAAGGTCGCGGGACAAAGATTTGAGGCCTAAAGAAAAGCACGTGCTGAAGACAGGCACAGAAGACGAAAACATAAACTTAAACAGATCCCCTATGGTCAACGGCTTAGTCTGCATCAGATGTGACAAAATATACAGGTCGCAACTGGGTTTGCATGGACACGTAAAATACTGCACTAATCTTCGTATCGAAAACAATGCTTTATTGTCTTTCAATGGAGTACGAATACAACATGTTTACAGCAGGTTCTCTCAGGTGTAAATTATATTTATGCATTTGTCTTTTTATAATGAATATTGATACAAAATATCTCATTATTATTTTTATTTTTTTTGGGATACGAAAACTTTGGAATTCTAGAGTAGCCTACTGACTAGATCTAGTAGTTTGGATAGGTTGGACCTCCCAAGACGAATGGCCGTATGGTATATATAATTCATGACACGCTTCAGGATCGTGTTGTTGTGACGCTGATTACCTAACCTAAACTTTCTTTGAAAGAAGAGTTCCTACACAGAATTAATCTCCCAAAATAACCTTTTTTATTAAGATAAAATTAAAAAAAAAAAAAAAAAAAAAAAAAAAAAAAAAAACTTGAGCCTGATTTTTTTAAAACATTGTTCTTTTTTTCTATTATTACTGTAAACATTTATTCTTTATTTAAATATCAATCTCGGAAACTTGCTTTACAAAAGTAACTGTGATGCTACTGAATTAGCTAGGATAACTAACGACTTGGCAGAGTTTAAATCATTGATTAACATGCATGACTAGAAGGGTTCGGACTAGCTATATTGGCATGCGGGCAAATTCCCGATGGACCGATATCCCATTGGGCTGGTAGCGCCACCGAAAGGGCCGCAATACCCTTCATCCGTTTATAGTACTTCTAGCAGAAGTCAATTCCTTATACACACTAAACGATCAACAAGAAACTTAAGGCCATTATTTCTTATAGAGATCGACGTTAGTGTGAATCTATTCGGATGAATCTGTAATGAGACCAACAACGTTCCAAGTCCTATAGATGACATGTCCAGTCACAGACGAATTCTTATTGGTTGTCGCAATATCTCATGTAGGCGCTTCCAAGGGTTTCATAAATCAGAACTAATTAAAAGTAAGTATAAATAACCTCAAATTTTATTGCCATTGTTTGTCGCGTAGAGCAGAGGATTTTTATATCAAAGGTACAGAATTCGAATCTCTGTAACCGATATCTCTTATATAACGTTTTTTTTTTTTATACTTAGACCTAATTTTAATTAATAAATAACTAAAAATTGCAATATATTGTGCTTACTTATTTTATCTTTTTTTTTTTTTTTTTTACTATTTTTTATCATTATCTGTCCCTTGAATGGTGTCTCTAGAATGCTGTTACTGTAAACGTAACACAATTTCTTCACTCTTTTAGTTTACTTTTTTTACTTTTTTCCTGTATAATAGATGATATTGACAGCGAGTCGTGTCTAACAATGTGACCAAACCAGCTTTGAATGCCTTGAATTGAAATGTCAAGCACATGTATTTGTTAATGTATATGGTTGCAGAAATTTTTCAGATTAAGAGATTCACCATTCCAAGTATTATACTTTATTCATTTAGTAATAATGCTTATCTGATAGTTTTAAAATTATCTAATAAATTATTTATATAGCAAAATACTTTCAATACATTATTAAACATTATTAATTCTTTAAAGGACAGATATGATTGAATCCCCATCATATGGCGTATAATTTATGGGCCACATTGTATAGAAATATCCGGGCCAATTTTGACACCCAGTCCGCCCCTGATGACTAGATTGACACATGAAATGCGTAGGAAGTAATTATTTTCTTATTTGAAGTAACGTCTGTAATATATAAGATAAGAATGGAAGCAAACAAAATCACCACAAAAAGACTTATAGTATTTGTGTATTACAAGATATTTAGTGGCATAGCACTCTAACCCGCACCCATATTCAAAATTCATTGACTTAAGATTCGAATTGATTTATTTGTTTGGTGCTCCATCTGCACAAATACAGACAAGAAAGAGACAGATCAAAACTAGGAGAAAAGAGAAGGAGAAGAAGACATAGAGATAGTGTAATACATTTCAATTCTATTTTAAAACATGAATTGAGATTGAGGAGATTTAAACATTGACTGATTTAGTGGTAAGACCAATTAAAAACAACATCTCACTTCATAAACATCGTGTGTGGAAATGACATTTTGTCAGCTCCAATCTACATCAAGGTCAGAGTTCAAAGTTTACTAATAACATCGCTCACTTTAGATATTTAAAAAATTACTGACCTGTGCTCGCAACAGGGCAGGGCTGACACGTCTGTCCACTTAGACTCCATCCTTTACCCATGTCTACCGAGCAGCAGCAGTCCCGTAGGCTCATTCTTTCTTGTATACGACCTTGACATTGTCGCCCAGACACTCGCGTGTAGCAGTAACCCTGTTGTGAGGCTAGGGAAAGAAGACCATAAAAGATGCTACAGTTTGTGTCTTGCTACTAAATGTTCTAGGTAAAAAAAAAATTCAAAGAACGCTATGGCTATTTTCAAAACATGCGCAACAATGTGGTGTAGAGAGAAAATGATCAAGTTGTACTGTGAAAAGGCTTTAAAAAGAGATATTCCATTTGTCCCCATGCAGTGATCAGGGTTAACCGTTGGCCAAAGAAACAAATGACCTTAACATCTTCTGTCCTATAGTTGGTAAGGTCTGAAAGGGGAACTTTACTTTTTACTAGAGATTTGGGGTTCAAAGCGAATAGAAACTCCTCAGTCGTAAACGAAGATAAGTACTATTTCATTTTCTATGTGGTATCATATCAGAAGAACTGATTATATACGGACATGAGAAAAGGGCGGAAGGCTGGACCTGATTCTCCTTAATTTGCATTACTTCTGTGTTTCTTTGACTGAATGTCTCGCTATCAACATCCTCTTTTGTTGCCTACACAAAAATCTACAACAATAACTAATAAACAATAAATAATATTTTATAACTGTATTATTTTAGTTAGGGAATAACTGTAACGTGCAGTACCTGTCCTGAACCCACATCTGAATGGGTAAAAAATAATTAGTCAAACAATCTCAAAGAATAGAACTAGGATGTGAACAATATACTTAAGTAAAGTGTACTCAACAGAGACGTAGCAAAACGTGCGTCCCCCCCCCCCCATTTTCTATGAACATGGCATTGAAATATATGCTTATAAATAAAAAGTATTTAGTAATAATATAATACAAATACCCTTAGAATGTATTAACTAACTGAAATATCCACAATATCAATATTTTTTTGGCGCCTCTCTGAGAGTGGCGCCTCTTTGAGGGTGTCGCCCGGGCATCGTGACCCCATTGCCCCCTCCTCACTACGCCTCTGACACTCAGTCAAGCACCAGCCATCATTTCATCTACAATAATCTACATCCAGATAGATACAAGAAATGTATAATGGATGGTGGCCTTATGATAGTCGTGTTTTAACAATGACATTGATCCATATGGGGAAAAGCCAACAGCTGCTACTAAGACACAGAAGATATCACACTCTGTCTTGGGATTCAAGTGTCGAACATTTTTCTTGAGCAATTTAAAAAAAAATCAAATTGGTTTTGTCGATTAGGCCTACAACTAGATTTATCTAATGGGAAATTAGAGACAGATTAAAAGTAAAAAAAAAAAGCTTTTTACCAATGCATTTAGATTTATCCGGAGAAGGTTCATATCCTGAATCACAGCGGCAGAAGTAACTTCCTTCTGTGTTGATACATTGTCCATTACTACATATGCCAGGTGTAAGCTCACATTCATTGATATCTGAAAAAGGGGATTCAAGGAAAAATTCAACACTATGTTAAATAGTCCGTCTAATTACACTCGAGTGTATCAGTTATGGGTCTGTCAGGGTATGTAGTTTGTACGAAAACCGTTGGTCTAGTCTTTTCTTTTTTCTTTTTGTGTTTTTTGTCTTGACTGTCTATATGTCTAAGTTATTCTTCAATATATCAATACATAAATAAATCTAAATAGATATAGGGCCTCTCGAAACGAAGCTAGAGTAGAAGAAGATCTGAGAGAAGAATTATTGTCAACCATTCAAACTTTTTGTTTTCTTTCTTGACTAAAACTGGAAGTGCACAAGAAAAACGACTTCCTAGAAATAAGATAAAAAGGAAGATTACTCTTTGTTTTTTCACTGCAATTAGTTCCCTAAGATTAGGCCGACTATACTGACTTTTTAAAATTGTCATTAAGACCTTTTTAGTGGACAATCAAAGTGCTTTGTTTAAGATAACTAAAATAAAGCAAAAAAAAATAATAATAAAAAATCCATATTTTCCTATTTAGAAAAAAAACAGAGTAGAAGTTTAAAAAGTGGTATGGAAAACTATTTTTTCAGCTAAGTGAAGCAATACTGTTCAATGTAACAATACGAGAACATTTTATAAACTCCTATGTTTATCCATGGAACTGTATAGTTACCCATGTTTTCATGTTTAGAACATGGTATGACAATGTCACAGCCGTAATTTATTGGGGGGCCATATGCAGTATTTTTGTCGATGCACCTACCCTCTTAAGGCTTCAAAATAAACGCGATTAGTAAAAAATAATATATGTAAGTGCATATCACATTCCTGAAGAAAGAAATAAAGCATTTGTACATTTATTTATTTTCCATTATTTATTCTAATATATATATTATGTTAATTTTAAAAATATTTTAAATGTGAGGTGATGGGCTGCTGTCTTCACTGTCCTAAATCCGGCCCTGGCTAATGTATACTAGAAGTCTTATTCCATTACATTCCATTACAAACGGTCGGCGGCATTATTTACTAGCAATAGTTGTCCGACATCTGGTCTATAAATTTAATGGGAGGTTTCCTTGTTTCAAGTTCGCAGTCACACACACACACACACACACAGACAGACACAAACACAAGCAACAAAGATTAACGAAAGAGACCCAAAAAAAAAACAACTTCTTACCTTCACATATTTTGGTAATGGGGTTCTGTGTCTGACCTTCTTTACACTGACATCTGTAAGAGCCCAGAGTGTTGACGCACTCGCCTCCCACACACAGGCCTGGGATGGCATGACACTCGTTCACATCTACAGTAGAGATAGATACCTGCGCTCATTAAGTAAGACAGAACAATGCATGCTTCTGATGACATCTACGTTTTAATCTGTTTTTTTTTTGTATAGATGGCATGCCAACACACAAAAATCTGGTATATGTTGTGTAGAGAGGGGATTCCGTTAAGCAGTAGTAAATAAAGAGTTTTCAAAACCTGGTGAAATAATTAGATTAACTGATATTTTGTCTAGGCCCCTAGACAAAGTGGGACCCTGAAATGTTATGTATTAAGTATGTTCAGAACTTCAGACTGATTGGATTTTTTAAATTGAAGTTTGTGTCCTGCTTATTTTATGCGCGTGTGTCTGGGGGTGAATTGATCTTATTAGTGCCTATGGATCAGGTGCGTTCCGAGTGTCAAAATCGGCAAAAGGCGTTACCACGTAATTGTGGTAAAAAATACGTGCCTTAGTAAAAGCCTCCACATGTACATTTTGATAATGCATACAAAATTTAACACACGTCTTAATGGCAAGAACATGTATGTGTAATTGTACAATTTAACTCATTAATAATGTTAAGCTCTGCACCTTGCTGTACCACGCACTACACTCCGTAACGTATTGTATTGCTACATATAACCTATTTCAGTGTTACGGTAAATAGACCAGGCTTGTAATGTACTGTAACAACTTGAAAAGATCGCAACAAAAGTTAAAGAGATGGCCAATCAAAACAATCCGCGGATCCCTTTTACATTTCGTATCAGCTCGAATGTCCAGTCAGTCTCTAGGAGTGAGAATGTATATTAAGTGTGTTTAGAGATGTACTTAAGTGATTATGGAAGTATTTTATTCCTGTGTGACAAAGGTGTCTTGAGCAAAGGAATGTATTTATTTATTTTGTATTACCTCGCACTATGCCTGTATGCTAAAGATGTCTTCAGGGGCGTAGCTAAGGTTTGGGAGCTCGGGGGGCTTGACCTCTTAAGGCGCCCCTTCATTTTGACATTCGACATCATGACATGATATAATGGTATAATACTAAACGTTAAAACTAATTTCGAACACTCATTTGGTGGCCCCCTTAAATGGGGGCCCTTGGCGGATTTTCAAATTTGAACACCGCCCTCCCCCACCCTAGCTACGCCACTGATTGTATTTTATTTTCTGTATGCCTGATTGGAATTTTAATTGCTTACAAAGCTCAAGCAGCATCGAAATTAACTCATGACGACAATAGTATTAATTAGATTACACAAATAGAAGACATAAAAATATTAATTCAACTCTTGTCTGGGCTTCGTGCTTTAGTCAGGACGAACGAGTGTCCCACCTTGAGCGAACGTTCTCATACATTATTCACTTCCTTTGAGAAAGCCAGAAGTAGACTCAAAGTTGTGTAGAAAAGAATGGAAGAAATACGGCTAGCGTCAAGATGAAACGTGTTTGGTGGCAGAGATAAGGAATACAGAATGTCAAGATGAAAGGTTTCCAGTCAACATTTAAGTCGACACCAGAATTTGTCAGGATTATAGCTCGACAACCAAGCCTTGTACGAGATTCTTTTTTTTTCTGGGTACATTCCCTGGACAAGAAAACATTTTATCAGAAAATCGTCAAAATATTGAGATTTAGATTTAATTGGTGAAACGCTTTCTTTCTTTGAAAAGTTATTTCTTTTCCAAACACGCTGGGTTAGCTCTTATGTAAATAGTGGAAGTTTTAGCCCTGACAAACCATGAAGCAAGACATCGGTTTTCTTTCACTGAAAGTGTCTTCCTTCCAAAGCTTTGGACTCATTGCATCAGAAAGAATGTACATTTCAATGTGGATCCAAGTAATATGACTTTGAATAAACAAAATAATTATAGGCACTATTTAAGTATCCCGATACATGGAGAAAACTGAATTTATTTCAAAACTATATGGTTAGAAGTAGTGCTATCTTTTCATCACAACCCCGCCCATCTTACTTAATCTTTAAACAAACAATATATATATAAATACTTTAAAAAAAAGGAAGCTTATATTAGGGATATAATCGTACAATTACTGTCATAACGTCTAAAAACTGCAAGATTTATCTATCATTTCTATATCAAACAAAATTAATTGATTACCACTAATTAATTAATTAAATGATAATTTTTTTTATTTTGTCTTCGACAATGAATAAATGTGCAAAGTTTCAACTTGATCCGAGAATGGAATTGGGAGAAATAACTTGTACAAAGTTTGCACTTGACAGACAGAGTGAGTTGATATAAGATTGGTAACAATCTTTATAGCAAGACTAGTTTTGTGGACACATTTGTAATCAAAATAAATTACCCCACACAAAAAAAGTTCACCTTGACATGTATTGGTCTCTGGATTCGGGACATAGCCTCTTCTGCAAGGATGTGAAATGCTTGGACACTGCTCGCAGGGTTTCCCCCAGGCCACTCCAATGGTTGAACAGCATAGTGCTTTGGTACATACTACACGAGTTAACTGCCCACGACAAATCTGGTCACTGATTTGAGTGAAACAAGGACCAGTTCGAAAATCTGAAATAAATAAAAACATTGAAAAGTTGAGGCGAAACTTTTTTTTTCTGCTTCATTAAAATCAATTATAGACATTACACACATTCTTGTAAATCTTAAATTGTCAAACTTTATTGTTAGGTTTACATAGAAAAAAAAAAACTCAACTAAATTTAAATGTATGTTCTATTTCAATTATAGTTTTCCATTGTTTTTTTAAAACCACAAATTGAGTATAGTAAAATGTATGAGAATTAAATGCTTGTAAAACGTCCGTCTGTACGTCGTCAGTTAAAAGTGTTTCATTAAGCTCATCCATTAATTTTTTCAAACTTAATATTATTTTAGCTTCAGTATATGTAAATTATTCAGTGGAATTAATTAGTCAATGTTTACTTTTTCTTTCATAGATGTCTGCAAGTGTCTCCTGACAAGAAGTACTCACCTAATTCACAATTTTTGCCAACAAAACCATATGTACAAGCACACTTATCCTTGGAAATACACCTGCCACCGTTTAAACAGCCACCTGGACACTTATCTGAAGGCAAGGAGAACACCATACAAAAATAGATATTTAAACATTTTGTACGAATTTCTTATTTGAAATTTGAATGCATGGACTTATAAATGCAATGGTAGATCACCCCCCTCCCTTAAGCTCTGGATAAATCCTCTACTATTGCTGTATGCTTGTTGGTGTTAACTTAGTTCTTAGGTCCTCCCGCGCCGTTCGGCGCATTGGGCGGCAAGCTGTCTCCATAATGATCTGTCACTGGCAATGTCTGAAGCCTCCTCCCATCTGGTGTCCACTGTTCTGAAGTCCTCCATGAAGGTGTGTCGCCAGGTAATACGAGGACGTCCCTGTTTGCGCTTTCCTCGTTTTGGCTTCCAGGTTATCGCAACTCTTGGTGTGCGTAATTCATTTTGACGTAGAACATGTCCCGCAAACCTCATGCGACGCTCAGTCACAACCTCACTAAGTGTTCGACTCCCAGTTCGGCATAGGATTTCCTTGTTTGAGATCCGGTCTGTGTAACTGACTCCCAAAATCCGTCTCAGCCATCTCTGTTGAGACACATTTAGTCTTTTCTCAATTTTGACAAATGACTTCCACGTCTCACATGCATATGTAGCAGTTGGAATGACGATTGTGTTGAGAAGGTGTATTTTTGTCTCGAGTCCAATGGCTTGGCTAGTCCAAATAGGCTGCAGCCTTTGGAAAATGCTCCCTGCCTTTCCTATTCGACATGCTACATCATGGTAAGCATCTCCATCATTTGTTATGATGCTGCCAAGGTACGTGAACTTGTCCAGCTCCTCAAGCTTTGACTCGCCAAGTCTGGTGTTAGCATCAGACTTGGTGTTAACTACTGTTGTATATAATAAAGGGATTGAAAATAGCTTTGGACTAAGTAATTGAGGTAAATAATGCTGTTAAGGGGCTGATAATGATTTTTAAAATTAAATTTCAGAAAAGATGGTGGTTCAATTGCTAACACATGACAGTCACTAAGGTATCACTGTCACTAAGGTACGACTTTTTTCACTAAGGTATGGCTATCATTAAGGTATGACTGTCACTAAGGTATGACTGTCATTAAGGTATGACTGCCATTAAGGTATGACTGCCACTAAGGTATGAGTGTCATTAAGGTATGACTGTCATTAAGGTATGACTGCCATTAAGGTATGACTGCCATTAAGGTATGACTGCCACTAAGGTATGACTGTCATTAAGGTATGACTGCCATTAAGGTATGACTGCCATTAAGGTATGACTGCCACTAAGGTATGACTGTCATTAAGGTATGACTGTCATTAAGGTATGACAAACTTTAAGACTTAGTCAATTTCATTAAGACATGTTTGCAACTAGCCTGTATGGCTGTCATTTAGGGATGATTGCAATTGTTAAAAATGATTTTGTTTTTAACTGTAGAGATAAACCTCACGAGGCTTGCTTAATTTAAAACAGACAGTAGTCTAACTTACCTTGACTCATGAAGCTTGCTAACTTTAAAACAGGCAGTAGTCTAACTTACCTTGACTCACGAAGCTTGCTTACTTTAAAACAGGCAGTAGTCTAACTTACCTTGACTCATGAAGCTTGCTTACTTTAAAACAGACAGTAGTCTAACTTACCTTGACTCACGAAGCTTGCTTACTTTAAAACAGGCAGTAGTCTAACTTACCTTGACTCATGAAGCTTGCTTACTTTAAAACAGACAGTAGTCTAACTTACCTTGACTCATGAAGCTTGCTTACTTTAAAACAGACAGTAGTCTAACTTACCTTGACTCATGAAGCTTGCTTACTTTAAAACAGACAGTAGTCTAACTTACCTTGACTCACGAAGCTTGCTTACTTTAAAACAGACAGTAGTCTAACTTACCTTGACTCATGAAGCTTGCTTACTTTAAAACAGACAGTAGTCTAACTTACCTTGACTCATGAAGCTTGCTTACTTTAAAACAGACAGTAGTCTAACTTACCTTGACTCATGAAGCTTGCTTACTTTAAAACAGACAGTAGTCTAACTTACCTTGACTCATGAAGCTTGCTTACTTTAAAACAGACAGTAGTCTAACTTACCTTGACTCACGAAGCTTGCTTACTTTAAAACAGGCAGTAGGCTAACTTACCTTGACTCACGAAGCTTGCTTACTTTAAAACAGACAGTAGGCTAACTTACCTTGACTCATGAAGCTTGCTAACTTTAAAACAGGCAGTACGCTAACTTACCTTGACTTGCAAGCTTGCTTACTTTAAAACAGACAGTAGGCTAACTTACCTTGACTCATGAAGCTTGCTTACTTTAAAACAGGCAGTACTCTAACTTACCTTGACTTGCAAGCTTGCTTACTTTAAAACAGGCAGTACGCTAACTTACCTTGACTCATGAAGCTTTCCTACTTTGAAACAGGCAGTAGGCTAACTTACCTTGACTCATGAAGCTTGCTTACTTTAAAACAGGCAGTAGGCTAACTTACCTTGACTCATGAAGCTTGCTTACTTTAAAACAGGCAGTAGGCTAACTTACCTTGACTCATGAAGCTTGTTTACTTTAAAACAGGCAGTAGGCTAACTTACCATGACTCATAAAGTTTGCTGATTTTAAAACAGGCAGTACGCTAACTTACCTTGACTCATGAAGCTTGCTTTAAAACAGACAATACCCTAACTTACCTTGACTCTCTGAGTCCGAACACTGCGGTGATGGTCGTCTTTGATTCGGACATGAACATAAATTCGGACGAATGCATTTACCGCTACCACAGCCAGCTATACAAACAGCTGAAATTCAAGCGAAAACACAAAACATTTGTTAGCAACCGATTTACTACAGACTCTTCTGTAATAAACTATAATTGTCAGGTTCCAATCATGGCTAAAGCTAGAGTTTTTAAATTTCTTGATAGTTTAGGTCGCCCATGAGTCCATTTAAGTCCTAATGGATACCTGACATTCTTTGGGGAAAGTAAAGACGTTTAGCCGTTGCGCTGGCCAAATGACACCATCATTAACCTTTTTCATAGAAACAGGGGACCTTTACTTTAAAATAGATTTGTCGTGTGGCTGAGAGGCTTCGACCGCCTGGCTACCTATCGAGTTGACTCGAGTTCGAGATCTGTTTGCAGAGCGCCTAAAGGCAGCACCAAATCTGCTCCTATATACCCCCCTCCCCCACTGGTCCACAAAAGAGCGAGGAGCAAGCGTAAAAAGCAAGCTGTAAGCATGAAAGTTACGCTACACAAAAGCGATAACACTTATTAAAACACTTTGAACATGTTCTAATAACCTAACCAAGCGCAATGGTAAGAGAACTTGTCTCGATAGCTAAGAAAAATCTACTTTATTTTTAAATAGGCTGTGGAGTTAAAGCTAGAGAAATGTTTTGCAAGAGTATATGTATAGCAATGGCGTATCAGAGCAGCAGAGCGAGCTGGTAAACTGAGGGAAAAATCATACCAGGTGCTGAAAAAGAAAAATAATTTTTTTTAAATGCTTATAAAAATACTTTACACATTAGAAAATTTAACTCTGATTCTTTTTCAGATATTTCAAATGCAGCCTACACTTTTTGTTTTCAGAAAGAGGAAATTGGTTCTCAAGAACATCAAAGCGCATACATAATTAACAATACTTAGACCCGTTCACTTTTTACTGAATTCAGACTCATACTAGATCTAATTACTAGTCTTTTCATTTTGAAATCCTAACTGGCATACGTGAAACCAGTATCTTTGTGTCTTTGTCTCTATATCATGTTAAAAAAAACAACTGTACATAAACGTAAGGCTTGAGATAGTGATACCCGTGCTGCCCTTCAGTTGAAACAGTTGGTATAGGGTTATTTTCCCCATAACACTTTATTAACCTTCAACAAAACCGCCCGCACTACAACGCCCCCCCCCAACACATTTTTTTCTGGTGCTCAAATTCTATAAGACCTTTTTTTTATGTCTCATAAGGGAACGGCTGACCCATCACAGTCACAAACAAACAAAACCACACAGTTCTTAAGACCTTTAATTCCAGAAGTACATCACCATCACGCCTTTCTGCTCAGTTGGACCTGAATCTTTTTATGATCATTATTTAGTAATATAGACAGAATTACATTGACATCGCATACCTATTTTCGCATCCTCCAATTATCATCATCATCAAACTCCATTTTAGTGAGGGCTTGAGAGGCTTAAATCCTCTCTTGCAAAAGCCCTGGACAGAAGCCCTGCTGTCTTGCGTAGTGCATACACGTCAGCATACAGGTCGAGAATTTTTGGTTTCCCAGACCTGTCGAGGCGGAGATCAGCAAGTCTGGGGCGGTCAAACAGAATATGAGCACGGTTTCCTCTTCTTCCCCGAAGCGGAGGCACCGTGAATCGAAATTTGGCCATAGCCGTGAGAAATATGAGCGCATCCTCCAATAGAAAGCCCTAATTTCCAACCACGTACTTTTAAGCCTCCTTCTCCTATTCTAGCATCCCTCAATTGGAAGGCGGACAATGTAATAGCTAGGTATTTGCCATCATTTGGAGGCCCATGCATTTTGCGTAATATTTAAAAGTTAATGTAAAGAAACATTCATTTTCAAATTCTCTCCCTCCCTTCCCACGCCTCTGGGACAATGCACAGTCTTAAACAAAGTACACGCTTCTTTGATCACCTGTTGCATCCTGGCATATAATAATTTCCCAGGCACTATACACATTTTTTTTGTCTGTGACTTAATGTAGATCTAGATCTAGTCATTCTAAAATTGTGCTGCAGTTAGCTACAGCCTTTACATTTCAAAATTGTAATTTTCTACACACACACACACACACACAAGCTTGCTTCATTTCCTACATTTCTTCTTCTTCTTCGTTCTCATTGTTATGTTGGAGTGTTCAGATGACTAGACCAATTCATGAGATGAACTGCGCATTGGTTTCCAAATCAGGGAGCTCTCCATATAGTTTTCTTTCTATTGGGGTGATTTGGGGCCAATGTCTTATACGGGCCTCTTGGTAAAGAGAGCAGTTTTGGAGGACGTGGTCTGCATTCACTGGTGATACTCCACATGGGCAGATTTCACTGGTTCCAATTTTGAGCTTCCGGTACATGTGTTGTCGCATTCTGTTGTGTCCGGTCCTGAGTCGAAAGATTAGACGTTGGTCTTGTCGGGATAGCTTATAGTAAAGAGACAAATAAAAATGCAGTTTTTTGGATTATGGGTGATTTCAACCTACCTGATATAAATTGGAAAACACTAACCATAGATAAACACCAAAACCTTAAGGACATAAATGAGCTTTTCATAGAAACTTTACACAACCTAAGTTTAGATCAAATCATTAAAAAGCCAACTAGATTAAACAACACATTAGATCTCTTCTTAACCAACAGACCTCGATTAGTAGTTGATTATGATATTATCCCTGGTCTATCAGACCATGAGATCATAAAAATACACAGCCAGATAAAAGCAGTAGCCAATACAAAACCCAAAAGAAAAATCTTACTCTGGAATAAATGTAACCTGACACAACTACACCAAGCTGCATTAAACTTTCAACAAACATTCTTATTAGAAAAAGACATTAACCAACCAGTCGATGACCTCTGGAATTTCATTAAAAACCATCTTAAAAGCATTATAGAAAATCACATACCAACTAAATACACATCAAACAAAATAAATAAATGCTGGTTTAATAATAGACTAAAGAAGCTTTGTAAACAGAAGGAAAACCTATATAGAAAATTTAAAGAAACTAATGCAGAAAGAGTTTACAAAAAGTATATAAAAATTAAACACTTAACCCAAAAAGTAAGCAGACAGCTGCAGAGTGAATACATAAACAATGTAATATCTAAAGATAACAACAAAAACCTATGGCCATACATTAAGTCTAAGAAAATGGAAACAACAGGCATAGCGCCATTAAAAGATGAACATAACATAATACATAATGATAATGAAACTAAAGCAAACATCCTAAACAAATACTTTGCATCAGCATTCTCAGCCCCAGGAGACAAAGACATATTACTGAATTTGAACCAAGTAGACAACATAGAAGATATAGTAGTACAAGAAAATGGAATTCAAAAACTATTAGCCAACACCAAACCAAATAAAGCGTCTGGACCTAATGGTATTCCAGCTAGATTACTCAAAGAACTAAGCAATGAGCTAGCCCCAGTGTTCAAAATACTCTTTCAGGCTTCACTTAACCAGGGCAGAGTACCAAAGGACTGGAAAGAAGCTAATGTCACCCCCCTATTTAAAAAAGGAGAAAAATCTGACCCAGGAAACTACAGACCAGTATCACTTACCAGCATCACATGTAAAATCCCAGAACACATAATATGTAGCAACATCCTAAACCACTTAGACAAACATAATGTCCTCACACCATACCAACATGGCTTTAGGAAATATAGATCATGTGAAACACAACTAATAGGACTAATTGATGATTTTTCAAAAGGTTTAGATAATAGTGAACAAATAGATGCTATCTTACTAGATTTTTCTAAGGCTTTTGACAAAGTTCACCACCATAGTTTGCTTAAAAAATTAAAATATTTCGGCATTAATGGTCCACTGCATCAGTGCATTAAAGATTTTCTGATAGGGAGAGAACAAACTGTAATAATAAATGGCTCTAAATCAACACCGATAACAGTAAACTCAGGTGTACCTCAAGGAACAGTCTTGGGTCCACTACTATTTTTAATTTACATAAATGATTTACCAAATTGCATTAGTTCAGGAACAAAATTCAGATTATTTGCAGACGATTGCATAATATATAGAACAATAAAAACAACACAAGACACAGATATTTTACAAAGAGAATTAGATGAATTACAGAAATGGGAATCAAATTGGAGCATGTCTTTCCACCCAGAAAAATGTCAGTTGTTAAGAGTAACAAAAAAACTAAAACAAATTAATTCCACTTATCTTATTCATGGCAAACCAGTAACACAGACTAAAAACGCAAAATACCTAGGTGTTATAATAAATGAAAAACTATCATGGAATCCACATATTGATGAAACTACAAAAAAATCAAACAAAGCATTAGGATTTATTAAAAGAAATTTCTATAAATCAAATAAGAACATAAAACTAAAATGTTATTTAACCTTGGTTAGGCCAATAATAGAATATGCATCCTCTGTTTGGGACCCCTCAACTCAAGAAAACATTAAGAAACTGGAACAGACACAAAATAGAGCAGTGAGATTCATAACAAACGAATATTCACATTTGACTAGAGTAACACCTTTAGTAAAATCACTAAATTTAGGAAGCCTTCAGGTCATAAGGCTCAAAAGTAAAGTAGCAATCATACATAAAACACTGAACCATAATCTTCAAATACAAAAACAAAATTTAATAAAATACTCTGAAAGACACAAAGATAAAGGCACATTCCTCGTCCCAAATGCTAGGACAAATTTGTACAAATACTCCTTCTTCCCTAGCGCTATTAGAGCATGGAATGGGTTGCCTGAGCTAGCCAGGAAAACCAGTGACTTGGCAGAATTTAAGTCATTGGTTAATATGCATGACTAAATGCATGACGCGTAGGACGTAATCATCTTCTTTTTTGAAGTAACGTCTGTATTATATAAGATAAGATAAGATTTGGATGAGAGCTGGTCCATTTCTCATTTATTTTATTTATGATTAATTTCTTCAATTCTTCTGGATAGAGTGCAGAGTTTATTAGTGGGTTAGTTCTCCCACTCTTGGCGAGTGTGTCAGCCTTCTCATTTCCTTCTAGTTCTATATCCTACAGATGTCTGGTGTTTGTATTTAAAACACATTTGATACTCATACATATCTAAGGATAATTCCTCACATTCACTCTGACATTTAAGTGGATTTGTAATTCTAGACCTATAGAGAGTAATGATCGTATCGATTCACACACACACAAATATTCTATGAAAACAAAAATCTATTTATTGTTATTAAGTATTATTGCTTTTTAGACTGTTGTGGTCTTTTAAAAAAACTGGGTAAAATTTCATATTTTCTGAGCGCCCCTAAGTGGGAGAGTTAGTGATAGGTCAGTCAAATAATCAGCTAGTAGGGCTCAAGATTTGCGATCTACTTACGAATTATACACAGATTTCCGGAGTCCGGCCTGCTCCAGCCGTGGCAACACTGCCTGCGAAAGCGGGGCCCACATACATTCGGTCTGAAAAGATAGCATTGTAAAAAGAAAATAGTGAGTTAAAATTTTGATTTTGGATATAGATAAAAACTTAAAATGCTTAATTATATTATTTAACTATAAAAACTTATAAAAGATACATTTTGTTTCGATCGAACCTTGGTGTGAAAGTGTTATTAAATACCTATAGTCATTAAATCTTGACAACAAAAAACATGACTACTGAGATAGTTTCAGATTACACAAAAATTAAAACTGAGCTTTAAATATAAATTAATTCCTTTGAAGTATTGTAGTCGAAGTTTGCTAAACAGGACAAGTAATATATTTACAAAGCTTATATCAACTCATTCTGTTTGTCTGTCTGTTTGGTACACGTTATTACTCACAGTTTCCATTCTTGGATCCAGTTGAAACTTTGCACAAGTGTTTATTGTCTCTAACAACACACGAATCGATCAAAGAAATCACCAGTTCCTATAGCAATTTGTCGTCATTAATTAATATTGTATTATACAGAGGCAGTACTAGCTAAGGGGAGATTAGCCATGCGTATAGAATTAGGTCGTCGCCTCCGAATTTGAAACTAACAATATATAACTATAAAACCTCATTTTTATCAGTACACATGTGACTTGCTCAGTGGCTCGAAGGTTAATATTCCTTCCATGAAGTTCGAATTCAATTTTTTTTTTAATTTATTTATTTTGAAAAGCCAGCACGGAAACCTTCTCACAGCCAAGGGTATCTGAGATACTGGTCCCAAACTGGACCATACAAGTGATTGGACCATAGCGTATTGATCATGCTAAAAGCACGTGAACAAAAACAATTGGTCAAAATATGACCAAGTTCATAAATTTAGTATTGTTATTCTAGATCGATTACAAATTTAATTACACGACTGATCCAAACTAAATGGCGGTGGGGGTAGGAAGAAATTCAAGAAAGAATGGATATCTGGGTAAATTTTAAGGTAATTGCTTTTCAAAAGCATTTTTAAAAGGGGCAACGACCTGAATACGAGTTCTTGGTTCAAGCCAACCTAATAATGGTAACTAACCACTCTCCTAGTGAGGAGCTTATGAAAATAGAAGCTTGTATAGTTAACTATTGTATTAAGCTTGTATAGTTATCTGTTGTTTGTTTCAAACTTACTTTAAAGAGACAACATACGAAGGGGACTAATTTAGCTTATATCACCATTTCATTCAATTATAATTTATTTCCCTTGTTGGAGATACCAAACAAAATAATTAATTACCAATAGCTAAAAAACTAGTTGATTTTTTATTGATTCTTGTAATGTCAAGTAAAATAAATAATTGTGCAAAATTTCAGCTTAATCCGGGATAGGGTGTCGGAGAAATAACGTGAACAAACTTTTACCAGACAGTCAGAGTGAGTTGATATAAGCTTTGTAAAAACTGCCAGATTGGGGAATTGCACTTGGCGGGGATGAACTGAAGCTTCAGCAACAATATCACTATCCACAAAATGTGTCTCGTTGCTGCCTTCTTCCTATTTGTGGACATAATTACTGCATCCGTGGTATAGAGAATGGGAATGAAACGGTCTCCCGGGTTCTCGCTCTCTCGTCCTCCAAACAGAAAGATTGCTTTTATCCAGATCAGTGGAAGGGAGTCTTATCATCGTTCTAGATTCTCAAGAGACGTAAACCCCAAAAAAATACGTACGTGCTTACCATGCATGTTAGAATTTATTTTTTCGTATCGACAATCAAAAAGATTGTCTTATCTATTCAAATCAATACCATTTTTTTCAAGATTTATAATAAATGAGACCGATGTCTGGAATGTCTTATAAATTATAAATTAGACCTAAACATGAACATATGTTGA
Source organism: Biomphalaria glabrata (assembly GCF_947242115.1). Lineage (NCBI taxonomy): Eukaryota > Metazoa > Mollusca > Gastropoda > Planorbidae > Biomphalaria > Biomphalaria glabrata. The sequence goes on along the minus strand of NC_074711.1, from coordinate 32,427,813 downwards.
AACAATATTTAAAAAAAAAGCCTACACATCTCGAAGATTAACTCTTTCCTTAATAGAAAAAAAAAGATTAACTGTGACAAAAGTTCCCCTTTCAGACCATACTGTCTATAGGGTAGATGATATACAGGTCATCTATTTTTGTGGCCTACGGTTATGGAGGGTGTCATGTGGCCAGCACAACGACCAACCGCCTTTACTTTTCCCCAACTATTGTCAGGTACCCATTAGAGCTGGGTGGACTCAGAGAAGCCCGAAGATCCCAAAATTAAAAATCCAAGTCTTCACCAGGATTCGACCCTCGGACCCCGGTTCGGAAGAGTGCTATAAAAATTATAGAGTTTTCCGGAACAAAAATTTAATCAATTTAAAAAAATGTATTGTCACGTGCTAATACAGTTTCCAATAACTGCAAAACCTTATTTGCTCTAATTTTGTTTTCAAAGTCAGTGGTAGACTTGCCTTAAATAGTTAACACAAAATATATTCTAGCTTGTTCTATTTTCAAACTCTAAAACGATGTAATTAAAAAAAAAAAAAAAGGTTTCCCAACACAATTAATTCAAATGGGCATTTCAAAGACAATCGACTAATTCTCAAGTGTAATCAGACTTTCCCTGGTTTAAATTTAGCTTGCCCGGATATTTTTATCCTAGCAGAAATTTCCCTACAGAAGAAAGACATTAGATCAAGATACACTCTCAGAATAAGAAAAAAAAAAGAAGTGTTTATTAAAAAACGTAAAGGAAAGATAGAAATTGTTTAAACTGGACAATCTGCACTCGAAATAAAAACTTTGAAAAGGAAGAGCAATCAGGGGAAGTAACAACAAATGGTGTAGGGATAATTCTTTCCTTATAAACAAGCACAAGAGATCGTTTGTCAGAAAGCATTGCTCACAGCTGGCTCCTTTTTTCTTTCCAGGTGTTCAGCATGCATCTTGGTGTGGGCGGAGAAAGTCCATTCAAAGTCTATTCTTGAGCTCGTTAGGTAAACCTTGCTTAGACACTGAAACGTTGGCTCGACATAGAGATATATAGAGACAGTGCTTTTTAAAATCAATAGGTGCCGGTACTGAGTGATTAGGTGCCGGTACTGAGTGATTAGGTGCCGGTACTGAGTGATTAGGTGCCGGTACTCAGTAGTTGATTGCCTAACTTTTAACAACTAAAAATTAATAATATACGTTAAAATACAAGAAAAGTAATTTTTTTCAAAAACGTACCGGTGCGTACCGTCACAAAAAAGCCCTGTGTATATATATATATAAATTGTCTGTATGTGTGAAGCGTAAAGCTGTCATAATTTATAAAAAGATTTATTTCTAGAAATAATGCTGTGGGATTGTTTGTTCATCCCTAGAACACCATTATACCATCCTTAGCTCACAGGAACTTTTTTCTTTAATATTAAGAAATGAAAAACTTGAAGGAGACTAGTGTAAACATGTAACAAATGAAACACAAATGTACACCAATTAGAAATACAAACAAACTTACACCTAGAAGTGGAGATGATTGAAGAACAAAAGTCATGGAAATAATTGGCGTCTCTCTCTCCCATACACACTTACAGACACACACAGACACAGAGGCCTACTTCCTCTTTCCGTGTGTTTTCTCTCGCTCGCTGTCTCTCCATTAAGTTTTCATTGTTTAAAAAAAAAACGAAATAAATTTGAGTGTCTGTTATAAGTAACAATAAAAATGCATCTATTATTTATTATGATATTATTGATCCTCATGGCGTGGTATATCTGAACAAAATGCTGGTCAAAGTTAGTGATCAAGCCTAAAGGCTAGTTTATTTGGGTTCAGATTCTGAACTCTTTGCGCAAACCTCCCTATCCGAGATTGGGTGTGGGAGAAATAACGTTTACAAACTTTTGACCAGACAGACACTCAGACAGACAGGCAGAGTGAGTTGATATATAAGCTTTGTAGTAAAAGATATTTAGTACTCAATCACTAAAAACCAAGATATAGAGAAAGTGTGTGAGACAGTCTACTTTTGTTATACGTGACGTGAAATACAAACAAAAAACTGCTTAGCTTGCACGTTAGAGTTTCTTTTTTTTATATAGAAACACTATTCAGATAATTTGATATTTAACTTCCTTTTTCGAAGCTTCGAAGTTTGTTTTGTTTTTTTTTAATATAGTTTTATTTTTTTTAAAAGCCGGATTTCAAATTCAAGGGAGTGCAGTTTACTTAAAAAAAAACACGGAAACAAAACCAAAGAAAAAACAACAAAAACAAAGTTTCACTAAATTTACTCGATTGAGTTTTTAGTCAACCGACAGAGAAAGATCACTGCACCTGAAACTTTTTTTTTTCAAAGTTATTTTTAAATATCTTTGCATATTTTTTTACTCAATTAGCTCATTAGCCAACATGTCTTTGAAGTAAATCTGACTTGAGAAGTTTTTTTTCAGCTTAAACTCCAGATTTACCTGCCCATGGCTGTGACACATTCTTCTAATGTATTTGTATTTTCACAAGTCACTTTTCATTAGGTCACACTTTGTTGTGGAAGTTAATAAATTGTATGTTTTTTTTTGTTTTTTTTTGTAGTTTGTAGTTGTTTTTTTTTCGGTTAGTTTTTTTTTATGCACTTTGAGACGCAACAGATGCACACCTCGAGTCTAACAGGATTTGTGTTTTCGCTATTACGACTTATAGTAAAATGTGTAGACCATAGACTTAGATCTATACATTATACTAGAATGGAAACCAGAAATAAATTCTTATCCGAGATTGATCTATTCACAGACCTATATATAAATATAGATTTTTATGTACGTAAACTCTTTTTCAAGCTCCAAGAGGAGTCGCCCCAATCATGCCCCAATCAATCTTTTCTGTCTTAAAAAAGTAATGATCATTAGTTTTCAAAGTTTAGAAATAATGCAAAATCATTTCTCGGATATTCACGCAAATATTTCCTGTTTGTTTCCATTGAGATAATGTTTCAAAAATAATAGATCGAAATAACTCATGTTGATATAAATCATCTTATGTACATTTAAATAGATTGATTACCTAGAACTTTCTAGATTATGTATCTAAAAATTGCAAAATAATAATTATGAGACGAGAGTACTCTTATTGTTGATGTTCAATTACTAAATCTAGATCTAAAAATTAAATTATATGTTACATAGGTTAGGGTGGAAAAAACAAACTTTACTTCTTTTAACTACTTTACAAAACAACGCCTTGATACAACTTTCTAAAAAATTTTCACGACATTTTTTCTAGTGTTAAAAAATCTCCATGTCCAGTCTAGAGTAGTTTATGTACGTTTATGATGTAGACCTAATTTTAAGGATATAGAATTTAAGAAGCACTTAAATATTCTATTGTAGCTATTGAAATGTGTCTTCACAAAAGTCTTGTAAGGTGATCTTTTTTAAGCAGTAACAGATAAGCTGATCTAAAACTGAATGATTCATCACCACGCAAAATAAAAAAAATCATTAACAAGATTTTTTTTTTTTGTTAAAACATTAAGACAAAGATATAGCATACAGAGCCAATGAACTAGCACTGATACTTGCCTACAGAGACAATGAACTAGCACTGATACTTGCCTACAGAGACAATGAACTAGCACTGATACTTGCCTACAGAGACAATGAACTAGCACTGATACTTGCCTACAGAGACAATGAACTAGCACTGATACTTGCCTACAGAGACAATGAACTAGCACTGATACTTGCCTACAGAGACAATGAACTAGCACTGATACATGCCTACAGAGACAATGAACTAGCACTGATACTTGCCTACAGAGCCAATGAACTAGCACTGATACTTGCCTACAGAGCCAATGAACTAGCACTGATACTTGCCTACAGAGCCAATGAAGTAGCACTGATACTTGCCTACAGAGAAAATGAACTAGCACTGATACTTGCCTACAGAGACAATGAACTAGCACTGATACTTGCCTACAGAGACAATGAACTAGCACTGATACTTGCCTACAGAGACAATGAACTAGCACTGATACTTGCCTACAGAGCCAATGAAGTAGCACTGATACTTGCCTACAGAGACAATGAACTAGCACTGATACTTGCCTACAGAGACAATGAACTAGCACTGATACTTGCCTACAGAGACAATGAACTAGCACTGATACTTGCCTACAGAGACAATGAACTAGCACTGATACTTGCCTACAGAGACAATGAACTAGCACTGATACTTGCCTACAGAGCTAATGAACTAGCACTGATACTTGCCTACAGAGACAATGAACTAGCACTGATACTTGCCTACAGAGACAATGAACTAGCACTGATACTTGCCTACAGAGACAATGAACTAGCACTGATACTTGACTACAGAGACAATGAACTAGCACTGATACTTGCCTACAGAGACAATGAACTAGCACTGATACTTGCCTACAGAGACAATGAACTAGCACTGATACTTGCCTACAGAGACAATGAACTAGCACTGATACTTGCCTACAGAGACAATGAACTAGCACTGATACTTGCCTACAGAGACAATGAACTAGCACTGATACTTGCCTACAGAGACAATGAACTAGCACTGATACTTGCCTACAGAGACAATGAACTAGCACTGATACTTGCCTACAGAGACAATGAACTAGCACTGATACTTGCCTACAGAGACAATGAACTAGCACTGATACTTGCCTACAGAGACAATGAACTAGCACTGATACTTGCCTACAGAGACAATGAACTAGCACTGATACTTGCCTACAGAGACAATGAACTAGCACTGATACTTGCCTACAGAGACAATGAACTAGCACTGATACTTGCCTACAGAGCTAATGAACTAGCACTGATACTTGCCTACAGAGCCAATGAACTAGCACTGATACTTGCCTACAGAGACAATGAACTAGCATTGATACTTGCCTACAGAGCCAATAAACTAGCACTGATACTTGCCTACAGAGCCAATGAACTAGCACTGATACTTGCCTAAAGAGACAATGAACTAACTCTGATACTCGCGTAAATTAACTGTATTATAATTGCTTTTTTATGATCCTGATACAGGTAATCAATAATCGGTCAGTTAAGGATTGGTTCAGGTAAACGATTATCAGTGGTGCCAAAATAAATTTTCAGAAACGCTTCTTACATTTTATCTCTCTTCTCTCTCTCTCTCTCTTTCTCTCTCTCTCTCTCTCTCTCTCTCTCTCTTCGTTCTCTCTGTCTGTCTCTCTATACCACGATGCTTGATCTAAAATCTCTGTTGACCCATATCAAGCTCTTGTACCTTAATTCTACAGAATTAAATCATCATGTAAATATATTTATTTGTTCATACATGAAATTGAAATTATTAGCGGCCCCCGAAAAGGGAAAAGGCGCTATTAGTTTGTGTCGTCAGTCTGTTCTACCGTCCGGCAGTCAGGCCGGCCGTCCAATTTAGATCGCAAAAATCAGAAAAGATATTAAAAATCCGATATTATGATATTTTAGATCTTGGAAACTTCTTTAACGGAGCACGTCGCACATTCTGAGTATTTAGCTCTATTTTTTAGAGAGATTAATACACGAGTTGGTCTACTAGATATTATTCCAGTAGTTCGCGGAACACATATTCAGGTCTCGCGGAACACTAAGGTTCCGCGGAACACAGTTTGGGAAACACTGAATTACACTATTGATTTACACTTAAAACAAGACATACAAAAACAAAAGTTAAAAGTTAAACTCAAGTCTTTAATGAATAACTTTGTTTGTGGAGTACAAAATGTGTGTATTTTTTTCATTTTCGTTCAAATACTTCTTTTCTTTTCAGTGGCTTTGTACTTCTATGTTAACCCCCCCCCCCTCTCCCCTTTTTTTTCCATACAAAACAGGAACAAAAAATCATCGACTTTAAAAAAATATTAAGTCTTTAAGCTTTTCGTTCACTAAAGAACAATGCTTTGTAAGTTCATAAACATTGTTGCTTTTGATGAAAGCGCCCTAAGGCACCACCACCCGAGCGGATAATACAAGTAGCCATTGAAGTCCATTTTGAACTTTGGCTGTGAGAAAAAAAATAATTATAAAGACAAAGTTCGTCTGCCCAAGCTAACTTCACTGAAAGGTTATCTAACGCGTTTATAGTCTGCTCGACTTCAAGCCAGATGCGAATTTCCGCCCAGTAAAGCCTGGACTGGATTCTCAGCGCAAGGCGGGTGGTAGGGTGAAACGTACAGTGATAAGTGTGTGACGCTGGGGGGAAATATCTTTGGGATTATCAACTATCTACACACGAGTCTCAGAGATGTAAACATGTCTGTACTTACAAGACGGGAGTCGCTTTGACATGGGCCACAGTGGATGAGCCACGGGACGAAATTGACAATCATTTTAAACAAGATCAATTCATTATACAAACGAGGGATAGGACTTTAACATACCTTTTGCTTATACCAAACGAGTCTGTAGTGATTGATGGACTCGGCGTAAATGTTGTTTTTCATTTTTAGTTTAGCAATAAACTTCTGCCGGGAGAGAGCGTCCATACTCAGTTGAGAGTTTAAGCAAGGGGTCAATATGGGAACGTGTTAAATGGGTTTATTTATTTGTAACAGGATTATACACAAACACACAAACAAGTGAGCTACTGCAAAAATCTTAAAGTTTTTTTCAATTCTGGATAAATGTTTTTAGGAAAAGGTCAGCATTTTGATTATATTTAATTTAATGGTTCAGTTTACATTTTGACAGTAATCATACACACACTCACACATATATATATATATATATTTGTATATATACAGAGAGAGAGACAAATAGATAGATAGATAGATACATAGGTAGATATATATAGATAGAAAGATAGAGATATATATCATAATATAATTATATATATATAGATATAGATATAGATAGATACATACATAGATAGATAGATACATAGATCAATAGATACGTAGATATAGATATAGATAGAACGATAGAAGGAGAGAGAGAGAGTAATTGCTCCTACTTATCAGTAAATTAAAAAGTCACACCAAGCACCGGATGAGACAGGTATGCGTGATCACCTTCTTGCCAAACTTAAAAGTTAAACTCCTTTGTAGACTGCCATAAATGTTAGACTTTTCGAACTCAAATTTAATTAAAAGCTACATTAACTTCAGAGTTTTATCTTTAGTAAGAGGTTGTTTGTTTTCAGTTTTTATCGGGTCATTAATGTAACTCTATTTACACTAAACGTTATGCGGCTTTTACTTTTCAATCTTTCATCAATCTTTTTAAAAACTTATTTACAGCTTTTGCAGTACAAAAGCTCAAAAGTAAAATGTTTACTACATAAAAAGATGAACACATTTTATTCAGGCTAAGACAACATTTTCTTTTTATACACTTAGGTTTTTTTGTAACGTTGTTAGTCTGTCTGTCATTCTGTGTGACAAGTCTAGTTTTGCTTTCAAAAGGTGTGACAAAGTTTTGGAAACAGTAGAATTCAAATCCACGCCATGGAAGAATCTGGTGCATACAACGCGCGGGGCAACTGAAAGCGACGAATCGGTAGACCCATACGCACAGGCGGAAGCAACGAATCGGTAGACCCATGCGCACAGGCGGAAGCAACGAATCGGTAGACCCATGCGCACAGGCGGAAGCAACGAATCGGTAGACCCATGCGCACAGGCGGAAGCAACTATGTGGCAGAAATGGAAGGAATCAAAACGCTCTAGAACATAGTGCGACGTATTGAGGAAGGAACAGTGGCATCGACCAACTCACTTTCTTACCTACGGGATCTCGAGAGCTCAGAGACGTTGCCTACCCCATTGAAAAAAAAACTATGACGTGTGTGGAGCGCCTAAAAAGAAAACAAGGTACATATGGTGTATGGTAATGCAATAGGTTCCATTGCATTGTAGAAGCAGAGGAAACGAGAAAGCCAACAGTTTGATCAAGCTAGGAACAGTTTTAGACCCACCAGAGGAGCCGCAAACGTACAAGAGTGCAAAACCCAGGATTTGTGAATGGGCCAAATCCAAATGGTACGACAGCTGGGACCAATGTAGCACGGGACGGGAAGTCTGGAAGTTTCTAAAAAGCCCAAACAGGAAATACGAGTGGTGGCAGCTAAACAGGTAGGATCAGGCAATTTTAGCATTGCCCGATAGGAGCCTATTTTATTAGGATACGGGAGAACACCACGATTTCAGATGTCGACACTGTCACATGGAAGACGAGATAGTATAACACATCCTCAATGGCTGCAGGATGCTCAGAAGCGTTTTCAAAGATATGACCAGTCTTGATAGAGATAGAACGTGTGTATGCGGGGGGTTTGTCCTTTACGGAGACAAGCAAGCCCTAACAGAACACAGTCAGAGACCGTGCCAGAAGGGATTCATCTCAGCATGGAGCCTTTGTGCGTGGAGGCTTACAAATGGTGCATACAATCAACGCCAGAGATAACACTTTATATTGAACCATGAAAATAATACATATTTGCATTAATAGATCACCAGATTGGATTTTTAATAAAATACAACGAAAATATTATTTGCATGCAATAGAATTGCCTGAGTTTGCAATGACTAAACAGTATCAAAAAAAAATTACATAAATATATTTTAGGAAAAAACACTTTTATTTGAGTGCACTAAAAAAAAGGGGGAAAATACATAGACTGTATAATTAGTTTAAAATAAATAGATATGTGGAGCTCTTCATTATTATTCCAACTGGTCCTATTCCATACATTTTTGTCACTTTTTACTGCACTCATATGTAAATACTTTATTGTGGTATATTTTATTACAACATATCATTATGTTTGTGTAGAATTTACTAGTATTTTAAGTCAACCGGTAAAAATATATTCATTTATTCACCTCTTTACTGATTACAAAGAAATGAAGTGTATTCAAAATTTAAAGACACATCATAGTGTATATATTCAAACTAGTCTAATTTAATTTGAAGATGATAATGCTTTGAAAACGTATCAAGTTGATCCCATAGTTTTCGATGTGTGGCCAATTAGTTTCTATTTTCATACCCAACGATAGACATGGTGCCTTGCTCAAAATGCCAAGAAGTGTCGGGGTTCAACAATTTTTTTTTTCTTTTTATGATTTGCAGGCTACTAAAAGGAATTGTACAAAAGACAATTAAACAGTAAAACTATTGAATTCAGTTTAATATCAGTCACAGAGACTGTAAGGATGTAAATAAATTGACATTATGAAAGAAATCATACTTGACAGATGTGTCGGTATAAGTTGAATTAGTCCCCTTGACGAATCTTGAACCCAGGCTAAATTTTTGTTTATGCATCTAAAAAACGATCATGTAAACATCCAGAAAGATACCCCCTACTTCCCTCCTCCTATCACAACTGGTCCAGACTTCTTTATAGTAAACAGGTAGCTAGCTAGAAAGTTTTCAGTCGGAGGAAAGTTGTGCAAATAATAAGTAAGTCTAATAAGTTACGATAAAAATAAATGCCTACAGAAGAAAAAAGACGAGTTGAAGACTAATGTCAGAATCCAGATTAGAGAGCGGCATGGGATAAGAACAAATAAACTGTATATAAAGACCAAATGGATTATAAATCTTCCAACGTAACATCTGACCTGGGCAGGTGTATTGGCGACCCCAAACTATCGTACATTTATTGACTTGATAGGAGATCCTTTCCCGTGAGTTCAGATGAAGCAGCTGCTGATTGCTTCAAAAAAAAAAAAAGCATCCACACTATTACAAAGTATTAAGCAGGGATTACGAGACTCGGAGAGATCTACTCCCGGGGTGGGCGAACTACAAGACATACGTCGCTTTCTATGAACACAAAGTTTGAAATGTATGCACAGTCAGACCCGTGAGGTAGGCTACACAGATCAATGTTTATCTTGTAACAGACTATATGCTAAAAAAAAAAAAAAAGTGAATGCCGTTATCCATACTTTTCCAAATGTACATTATAAGTATGAAAAAAGGACAATTTTTCACAAGTTGGTAACCATATGCATGATGGGTATTACTTATACTCATTAATAAGAAAGATAAATATAAAATAAATATAATTAAAATGTCTCTTGAATCTCAAGGATGGAACACTGGGTTTTAAAGAAAAGTTTAGCGTATGGAATAATCAATGAAGTGATCCAGCTGAAATTTTAGTAAGATGTAACGCAGCACGAGTTGATGCGCGAAACATCAGCTCAATAGGAGAATGAACATTTGTCAAAAATCAATGTTTTAACATTTGGGCGTAGACGAGAGTAATGGGTTAATAGTAGACATTGGAAAATAAATCCAATTAGTTTGTTATCTAATGTTTGTTTCTTAACTACTTTTCCGACCCTCCCCCCACCCCAAACAAAAATAATCAATTCTTGTATGTAGTCTGTAATAATCTCATAATGTGTGTAAATGATGAGTACGTATTGAATACATAATGTATGTAGATTATGACTGCCAGTGTATCTAGAAGTCATCAGATAGTGCGGGGTAGTTTACTTGATAGAGAGACACATTTTTTTGTTAAACTAGAAGAGTTGAGAAAAAAATGCTTGTAGTTGGCATAATGTCTAAATTGCGTATTTACTACACAATCTTCTTGCTCATTTATAAGCCTGTTTTTAAAGACAACTAGATCTAGATTTTTAACTTTTACAGGTCAAAATATTATGCTGTTTGGTGCACAAACAGAACTTGAAGCTTCACAACTCTGTCGCTAAACTCTCTTGGGAGTGGGCGTAGACTAAGCTGTTGGAACAAGTGTAAAAAGTAGCCAAGCTCAATAATCTATGCGAATGGAGTTTTAAAAACGCACTTTTGGGAAAAATAGTTTATTGCAAATCGTTGTTTGCTTTTTTCTTTTTCTTTAATTGCTCACATGTGTTTCTTGTTTTCTTATACACCCTGCAAAGTTTGTTTACACTTCTGGAGAAATGTTGCTTTCGTTTCGTTTCGAAATACAGAATTAGTACAGACTATCATATCTCTCTCACACTAGGGAATGGTCAAGGGTGCTTTTGATTGGTAACAAGGGATTCTGTCACGTACAAGGTTGTAAGAGATTTGAATATCTATCTATCTATCTATCTATCTATCTATCTATCTATCTATCTATCTATCTATCTATCTATCTATCTATCTATCTATCTATCTATCTATCTATCTATTTCTTGTCTAATTCTAAAGAATTTACATTTTATTGTATTTATTTTCACGACACACACGCACATTCATGCAGCTATTTCCCATTTTAAAAAATACGCTTAAAGATAAAAAAAAGAAGTTTTATTTTATGCTATTAAACAATTTATTGAATGTCTGAATCAGCAAGTTTCACTCACTGATATTCTTGATATATTTTAAAATACATTTTTTTGTCTTCACGTTTTTATTAAGATGATTTTTTCGTGTGCCAGGGTGGAAGGGGGGGGGGTAATGATGTCTGCAAAACATCAGGCACATCATTACAACTCAAAGTCAAGTTTAAATCAAACAAGCCAAATATTTAAAAAAATAAAAAACAAGGCAACTTCCAATTGTATTCATAAAGAAAACCCGCCCAATTACTGCCATTTCTATCAATAATGCAAGATTGATTTCCCATTTTCTATATAAAAAGAAAATTATAAAATTACCAGTAATTAATTAACTAATTGGTTAACTTTTGTCATTGATCATGTGTTGTCATCAACAATAATTGTGCAAAGTTTCAACCTGTTCCTAGAATGGGAAGTAGGAGAGAACAACAACATTTCAAAGAATCCTGCCCGACAGACAGACCAAGTGAGCATTGTAATCAAAATGGATGAATATTCAAGTGCAATATTCCATCAGATAGATATCATTGTTCTTGTTGTTTACCATTTAACAGCATTATGTTTCTTGATTCTTCATCAACAGAGAGAAAGAGGCGAAAATCCGATCTATTTTCATTGCGTGGTATGCGTGGTGTGCGAGTAGGGCAGAGGACACCTTTGACGTTTTCTCAAGAAGGGGACAGGTAATGACATTTCAGCATGTATTTAAAAAAGCAAGAACTAAGGACATTCTGACATTCACACAAGAAGAGCTGAGTAAGGAGTCTCAGACATTAAATAACTCCAGAAACTGTGTCAGAACTGAGGTAGACAGATACAATCAGGTGAAAAATGCCCTGATAAACCAAATTTCTTCTTTCCAGCTGTAGAAAAAAAAGTTTTTTTCCGTCCAACATATTTGAGCTAATTCTGTGCCTTACATTGCCCTTCCCTTTTGTTTTATAGAGTAAAACAAGTGTCGTGACGGCCAGACACAGATACACAAGAGGAAACAACCTGCACAATATAATTCAATTCAGAATGCCACAAGAAATTGGGGCTGAATGTAACCTTTTTTTTTTCTAAAAATAAATTTGTTAAGACAGTTAAAAATGGAGGCATAAACAAAGAGCTTTTGTTCACAAATATATCTGTCTGTTTGTCAGTCTAGCTGTTCATGATTGGGCGGCGTATTGACATTTTAAATATTTTATAGAAACTTTTCTGAAAGATCTCGCTTACATTTCTGGCCATTTCCTAACCAAAATATCTCACTACCCTCCTTTACCTTCAAAATTGTGTCTGATGTAACAAAAAAAAATTGTAACAGAAAATGCAACAAATTGGAAACTTAGCAGAAGTTTCCCACAGAACATCCAAAGTTGAGTTTCATTTTTTATGAAATTTGGTAATTATTATGTAAACAACGGAAAATGATATGATAAAAATATAAAATATTTCAACACCCCTCTCTCAATCATCAAGCATTTTTGTTGTTGTTGCAATGTAGGCCTATAAATGCATAACAAACAAATATGAAGCCAAAAGTCCCATAAATGTAAATTCATACACCATTTGAGTAAGGCGCAGGAAAATGACAAACCTTGAAATTAGTGAGATTATTTATTTGTTTTAATATTTTGATTCTAAAAGTAGAGCTTTAACTACAGGGTACTCAAATGTCTCCTATTTTGTATTCGGATCCAGAACTTAGGAGTGGGGGGGGGGCAATTTTTTCCAAACCCTAACCCTAACGCCCAGTAATCCCTAACCCTATGCATAAACGTGCGTATATATATGAGAATTTTTTAAAAAGCAGTGTTTCTCAACTTTCGGCGAAAAACAAAGAAACAAAAAAGACAGTCATGTTGAGGTCTTTCTCTTGATAGCTTGGGGTCTGGGAGAGCGGTGTAAGCTTCCCCAGTGGGGTTCGGGGCGATGCTCCGACGCCAAAAGCGTTTTCTTGTATTTTTCACCGCAGAAACGCATTCTCCTGACATCTACAGCTCATTATTCATCATTTGGATTGGGGGCGAAGCCCCGACGCCAAAAGCTTTTTCTTGCATTCTTCACTGCAGAAACGCATTCTCCTGACATCTACAACTCATTATTCATCCTATTAAAAAGGACCGTTTGAATAATGTTTTATTTGAAAAATATTCTAATATGAATTTATAGGCCCTTAATACATTGTTCTTTGAAAAGATAAGATACCCCACATATTAAGGCTTTGAGGATCGCCGCCGAAAAAAATAATTATTCGAAAAATAACATATTTTTAAAAAGCACATGTGTAAGTGATACATCTATTTCAATAGGCATGTTTGTAACTTTGGTTTTGTTACAGAACTATAATTCCAAGCTCTAAACAAAAAATTTGGGAAGTGGGAAGAGAAAGTAAGTGGACCAATTAAATTCTACTCTAATTATTATTTTTTTTTTTTTGCATTTTTAGGTTTCAAGCATAACTTGTGAGTTATAGTTCCAAATTATTTAACTAGTAAAATATCAGATTGAGTAAAGGGTTGAATAAGGAAACTAGGAAAAAAATATTTGGGTTTAGAACTCATCTCAATTGTTACTCTAATGCTGAAAAATTTCGTATGAATTCGAACTCTCTCGCCATATGTGACTATTCTGTTTTAAAAGGGTTTTTTTTTGTCTGGAAAGGGGAGAGGGCGGTAGAGTGAAAACAATTAATCCTCGCTCCATTTTATACTTTCTGCTAATGATTGCATTTAGCATTAAAGAATAGGGGTGTGGCGACTCGATAGAAGAATTTAATTTATAGCATACATACATTAATTTTTTTTTAACTTTGTAATTTCTGAACTATAATAGAAAAAGAAAAAGTTTTGGTTTATCCGATGGGCGGAAGGCGATCTATCGTATCGCCCCTCCCACCTGGAACAACCCTTTTTAATTTTATATTTACTAATGATAAAATTTGATATTAGAGTGTGGTGCGTCATAATATAGTAATGGGTTCACATCTCAACACGTAGCTTATATTATATAGATATTCAACTAATTTTGTTCACAAACTATGATTTCTCCATAAAAGTAGGACCGGCTCCGGTCAAAGGATTTAGGTGGGAAGGGCAGTAGAGGTATTGGCCCGCCCCGCCCCCCACCCCACCCCCCCACCCAAACGGCCAACAGGGGAACCACATAATATAAAGATCGATTAAAATATCAAGAACAAATTTTAATCATACAGATATTTAATTGATTCTGTTAGCAAGCTGTGATTTCTACAAAAAAATTGGACCGCCCCCCCCACTCGAAATGTATGCCATCGCCGCCTCCCCACCCCACCAAATCAGCCAACATACTAGAGGAGGCGCGGTGGCCGAGCGGTAAAGTGCTTGGCTTCTGAACCGGGGGTCCCGGGTTCGAATCCTGGTGAAGACTGTGAATTTTTATTTCGGGATCCTTGGGTGCTTCTGAGTCCACACAGCTCTAATGGGTACCTGACATTAGTTGGGGAAAAGTAAAGGCGATTGGTCGTTGTGCTGGCCACATGACACCCTCGTAAACAGAAACAGATGGCCTTTACATCATCTGCATAATAGACCATAAGGTCTGAAAGGGGAACTTTACTAGAGGAGTGGCGAAATAATCTAAAAATAGGTTGAAATGTAAATAATTAGTATATATTATTAACATTAGTAATACATTCGTATCCAAATTGTGCGAATTCTATACTAAAATTCGTCCTAAATAACCACTGTAATGATGTCCTAGATAACCACTTTAATGCCAAATAAATGTCCCAGATTTGTACATTTCGTTACAATACAATAATTGTATATAAAACACTGTCAAACTAGATTTATATACCATGTATGTGTCGTGTTGTCCATCGAATAGGAATCATGTCATCTATCATTTTGTTATAATGTCATCTATCATATCGGTATCATAGCATCTATCATAAAGATATCATGACATCTATCATATAAGTATCATGTCTTATATAATATTGATATCATAGCACCTATCATATAGGTATCATGGCACCTATCATTTAGGTATCGTAGCACCTATCATGTAAGTAATATGTCAACTACCATATAAGTATTATGTCATATATCAAAAGATATCATAACATCTATCATGTAGGTATCATGTCATCTATCAGAAAGTTTTCATACCGTCAAACATATAGGTTTCATGTCATCTATCAAGTAGGTATCATCTCATATAGGTTTCATGTCATCTATCAAGTAGGTATCACCTCATATAGGTTTCATGTCATCTATCAAGTAGGTATCACCTCATATAGGTTTCATGTCACCTATCAAGTAGTTATCACCTCATATAGGTTTCATGTCATCTATCAAGTAGGTATCACCTCATATAGGTTTCATGTCATCTATCAAGTAGGTATCACCTCATATAGGTTTCATGTCATCTATCAAGTAGGTGTCACCTCATGTAGGTTTCATGTCACCTATCAAGTAGGTCTCACCTCATATAGGTTTCATGTCATCTATCAAGTAGGTATCACCTCATATAGGTTTCATGTCATCTATCAAGTAGGTATCACCTCATGTAGGTTTCATGTCATCTATCAAGTAGGTGTCACCTCATGTAGGTTTCATGTCACCTATCAAGTAGGTATCACCTCATATAGGTTTCATGTCATCTATCAAGTAGGTGTCACCTCATGTAGGTTTCATGTCACCTATCAAGTAGGTATCACCTCATATAGGTTTCATGTCACCTATCAAGTAGGTATCACCTCATGTAGGTTTCATGTCACCTATCAAGTAGGTATCACCTCATGTAGGTTTCATGTCATCTATCAAGTAGGTATCACCTCATGTAGGTTTCATGTCATCTATCAAGTAGGTGTCACCTCATGTAGGTTTCATGTCATCTATCAAGTAGGTGTCACCTCATGTAGGTTTCATGTCATCTATCAAGTAGGTGTCACCTCATGTAGGTTTCATGTCATCTATCAAGTAGGTGTCACGTCATGTAGGTTTCATGTCACCTATCAAGTAGGTATCACCTCATATAGGTTTCATGTCATCTATCAAGTAGGTATCACCTCATATAGGTTTCATGTCATCTATCAAGTAGGTATCACCTCATATAGGTTTCATGTCATCCATCAAGTAGGTATCACCTCAACTAGGTATCATAGCATCCATCATGTAGGTATCATGTCATCTACCCTTATACTTATTATGTCATCTATCAAACAGGTATCATTCATCTATCATGTAGATATCATTTCTTCTATCAAATTGATGTCATCATATCCTCTATACTTAAGCTTACCCTAATAGGATTATTTTATAGATTCAAGGTTGCAACAGCGTTCTCTAATGTAGACATTGCTGACGAGAAAAGACATTTACTTTGGACCAAGGTGAATAGGTAGAGATTTAAAATATGCCTAGAAATACATGTCTGACAGTAGAATTAAGCTGAAGTGTCAAGATTTGCTCTGTCCTTCTCAGATATGCTGATTCAACAGTTCGTTTTAAAAATAAAGTGTTTTTGTCTTCTAAGCTAACTCTGTAAAACGAATGTTTTCTTTGCAAAAAAAGTATTATTTAAAAACTGAAAAACTGCAATGTATAAGTATTTATCTATCTATCTATATTTATCTATCTAAATCTCTCTCTCTCTCTCTCTCTTTCTCTATCTATCTCTCTCTCTCTCTCTCTCTCTTTATCTATCTGTCTCTCTCTCTCTCTGTCTCTCTCTCTCTCTCTCTCTCTCTCTCTCTCTATATATATATATATATATATATATATATATATATATATTTGTACAGTGCTTTTTTTGCAAAACAAAATAGGAGCCGGTACTCAGTGATGGATTGTCTAACTTTTAACTACTAATAAATTAATAATAAACGTTAAAATACGAGAAAAGTAGTATTTTTTCCCAACATTCAAAAAGGTGCCGGTACGCCGTACCGGTGGGTACCTTCACAAAAAAAGGCACAGTATATATATAATATGTACATTTTGGTCGAACAAGCGAGTGTTTGGAACGGTCCTGTCACCTTATCTTATTTACATCTCCAACGTGACCAGTAGCCAAAGGGTAGGGATGGAAAAAGTTATTGGAAAAAGAAAGAAAAAAAAAGAGGGGGTGGGGGGTGGGTACCACTTTTCAGTTTTTTAACTCCTTTCGTAATTGTCTAGATAATTATTTTCTGAAAGTTGTCATTAGACCAGACGTCGTAGTGCTGGTAGAGGACGTTTACATCACTAGCTCGTGCACCTCTTTCTTGTATAAGTACTAAATCTAATTGTAATAAAAAGAACAAAGGCAACTTGTTATTGGCCTGATATTTTTGTAGCAGCATACATTTGCTAGTACTTGGGACGGATTAGCAGTCATTATAATAATGTTAGAGACGGACATACAGGATACATTTTAAAATAGATTGAGATAGAAATTTATTATTTTGTGTGTGAAATCAGCTAATAATGTTAGATGTATTTTGAACTCAAGCTTCCATTGGATCATTGTTAAAGCCAATACGAGAGCCACATAAAGTTAGAAGAGCCACAGATGTTCAACGTTAGAGAGGACGCGAAAAAGCAAAGTATTTAAAGAAAAGGAAAAAAAGATTGTAAGGAAGAGATAAAGACTTCAAGAAAAGAAGAAAAGAACAAAGAAAATTGAAAGAGAAAAAGACTGAGAAAAAGCTAAGGTAGAAAAACGGAAGTATGAGAGAGAGAGAGAGAGAGAGAGAGTGAGAGAGAGAGAGACGGAAGTGAAAAACTAACTAGTCTGTAAATAAAATAAGCAATTTTTTTGTGTTACATAGACTCTATTTGTTATATAAGAATAAATATAAGAATGTCCTCGATTCCGAAGATTAAGAATGAGTGTGCGTGCTGACCCAATTGTGACATGTCAAAATTAAGATTTTGTTTTAGAAAATACTTTCGTCTTTGCAAACAAAAATTATCTAATCAAAGCTGATGATGGCAATTTTTTTTATCGCGCGTAGGATTGGCACCACAAAATTGACAATTGTGTCTATTCTTTTAGGAGATTTTAATAATTCCTGGAGATTTCCAGGACGTTTCGTATATTTTGCAATTACAGGAGATTTCCAGGAGGCCCTGGATAATCGGGAGGCTGCGGAAACCCTGTTATTATATAGAAGTTATAATGGTAAAATTTAATAATTTATACCGAGAATTAGCGCTGGGCCTATGAAAGTGCAGGGCCCACTGTGACCGCATCTTATGCAGACAAAGCCGTTGTCCGCTGGAGGTCTATTTAAGTTTTCTTTCCGTCTTCTGCGCCTGCCTTCAATATTTGGGTCTCAAATGTTTGTCCTGCAGCCTTGTGAGAACGCTCCAACTGTCTCTTTCAGAGGCCATCTGCTGCTAGCTACTTTCCTCCATGCAAGCATATAACAAATGATTAACCAATTAACCTCAAAGATCAAGAGTTCAACTTATTCGAGTATTTACAATTGGCAGTGTTTAATGGTTAACTTATAGAGATGTAAAATTACAATTAAAAAAAAAACCACTGCAACTATGTTTAATGACATAGCAAAAAATAGCAAAGAAAGTAGACATAGTTTAATATTACCTTTGGAAGGAACCCTTTTTTTTTGTTCAACAAACTTTTGACAATAAATGGCATAAGCGATAAGCTATACTTTCTTTTCTATATATACTTTTAAAAACTGATTGCAATCTTAAAGATTTAAAGAAATCTAAATATATAAGAGTAAGGAAATACACAGCACATAAAAGTATTTCACATACAGCTTACGTATTGGCGGCCAGAGGAGACTGGCGTTTAATACATGAAGCTTGAGAAATGAAAGAATATAACACTATCAGGGGCCGACTGGGTGTTAAAATCGGCCCAGGCATTTCTATACAATGCGGCCCATATGATGGGCATACAATCATATCTGTCCTCAAAAGCATTGTGTAAAGTTTAATAATGTATCGAAAGTATTTTGCTATACAAATAATTTATTAGATTATTTTGAAACTATCTGATAAGCATTATTACTAAATGAATAAAGTATAACACTTGGAATGGTGAATCTCTAATGACAAATTTCTGATACCATATACATTAACATATGCATATACTTGACATTCACATTCAAGGCATTCTTGGCCATAATGTTTCACCTATAATAAAGGTAAAAAAGTAACAAGGTTACAAGGGAAAAAAAAAAAGATTTTTCGTATTTATTGTAATAAAATTTACATTAAAAAAAAGAAATACTTTTCTATTGTAAACCAATATTACTTCTAATATTTTATTTATATAAAAATAGATAACATCAATTGTCCTACGTGTCCTAGCCGCATAAAAGAAAATGTTACTTTACTCACAATGTCAAATCCTGCATCTTAGAGCTGGCCACATACACAACATGACATCTAGTCAACTTGTATGGCAGTAATTCAATATCCTTACGTTCAGTAAAACTAATGCTGACTTTAAGTGTGAAAGATTTTTTTTAAAATCACGACACCGAGAGTGTTTTATTTAAAGAGAATTTATAAAATCTTAAAACATTCTACTGGCATTCATGCGACCCCTTCGGTGGCCCGAACAGCCCACAGCCAAACTGCCCATATAGCCAGTCCGCCCCTGAACAGCATGAGTTATGTTCATTTTGTGTGCCTAATTTTAAGATTGCTTTTAAAAAGCTTACATCAACTCACTCTGTCTGTCTGTGTGTCTGCCTGGCCAAAATTGTGTACACTTTATTTCTCCGACACCTAATCTCGGGTCAAGTTGAAATTTTGAACAATTATTTCTTTTACCACTGAAGTGGTGGTATAAGCGGAATTAGTTCCCTTATATTAGGCTGCCGTCTAAGGCTTAGTGAATGCAAACAAAAACACTAGATAACTCTACAATCTTTTATTTTCATTGACTAGCAGAGTGGCTATCGCGTTAGCTTGAGCTGGAGAAAGCTGTTAGCCTACAAGTTCGAATTCAGGTCGTTCCCTATTTAAAAAAAAAATACATTTAAAAAGCGATCGCCCAGATTTCCCGTTCTTTCCCCTTCCCTTCCAACTGGTCCATACTAGTGATAGGATTATAGCGTATTGAGAACGCTAAAACCATGAAATAACACTAAACAAAAATAATTGGTTAAAAAATATGTCTAATCGCACAGATGTATTATTGTTAGTCTAGGTAGTACAAATTTAATTACATGATTTATTGATACACATTAATATAAGCTTTGGTTTTTTTTAAAGTATTTTTTTGTATTTAGTTAAAATGTTATAACCTATTGAAAAGATTATAATAGAGTCTAAACAGTATTGCTATCCAAGATAACTAAAGCAAGACTACCTCAACTAACAATTTCTATCGAACTGATAGTTTGATGCCCAACTTTAAGTTGGAATTTAAATATGATTATTTTAAACTAATAACTAATGTATCTGCAGTCACATTTCTAAGCTCACAGCTTTTAAGCATTCTTCCTTTTTTTAAACACACAACACCAACGCACGCACATTCACTCAAAATCTCAGTAAATAACTATTAATGACTTTCTGTCCCTTCATCTAGGCCAATGAATGCTAACGATGTTTTTTTAAAAATAAAGCAGAAATATTTTATCAGCACAAACCCTGCGTTAAAGAAAAAGAGAATAAAAAAATTATTCTGTAACTTTTAACGAGGAAAAAAATTTTTAGAACTGGAAAAAAACAACAACTGTTGAAAATGATGAATACCTTTACCCCAGCCATCTTTACGAAAATAGCGCACTTATCACTTGGCTGATAGCACGGGGAATTCTCTACAGAACACGATGTGGTCAATAGGTTTTAATCTGCTTGCAATGAGATGTGTATATAAATATAGGTAATATGTGTGTCTGTAGGTTTGTGTGTTTGTGTGCACTTGTGATTTGTTCGTATTATCATTTGATGGTATGATTGAATTGACTCTTTGTAGTTTCATCATGAGCAGCAGAAGGTCCAGACAGCTGGAGGCAAGTCTTTTATGTTCTATAGATTAATTCAATGAGTTGGCTGGCTAGACCGTAGAGATACATAGTTCTAGGCCTACAACTTCACTCTCAAGTATTATAAGCACATTTTTTTCCGGGACACAAATATGGGCAACTATATGAAGGAGAATTAAGATGTAACTTTTGGCTCTAACGTACTAATTGTGCACAGTCTTTCTGACCAACGGACTGCCTGATTTAAATCTACCTAAAGCTGATAGCCTCCCCAATCTACGCACTAAAAAAAAAAACAAGGAAAAATTTATTTTTTTTAAACTTCCAGATAACGACGATCTCAGTAACAAGTCGGCTAGGGTAGAGTCACACTATTTTATATGCATAAAGCATACACCGATACAAAGATGTGTCAGTATTCCAGTATTCCAAAAACTAAATTGTTGATCATGATTTAGAATGGCCACATACAGCGAATCTGTTAGCAGAATCTAGAGTCAAGATAGCTTCAAACTGGTTTTATTTGGGGCTGGAACGTTAAGCACCTCTACGGCAGTCTGCTCTAATTCTATGTCTGATTCGATAAAAGTAAAACAAAATTGCTTTCAAGACAGACAAACAATCTCCAATAAAACAAAACATGTGACAGGTGTGATGCTGTCTGGTGTTCAGTTCAGTCATGGTCATGTGTTTGGGTTTGAGTGCATGTGTTTGGGTTTGAGTGCTAGTTTTATCCGTGGAATTTCACTTTTAAATATTATGGAATTTCTGAGACATATCGCAATATTTTTAAGGTCTGTGGCATTTTACGTCTCGAGAGACGATCTATTCCCCTGGAAACTCCTTTATAAGGTAAAACCAACAATAATATCACGTACTATCTACCCGGAAACCTTTACACCATCTGTCCTATAGATAGCAAATGTCTGAAAGGGAAACTTTATTTTGACTATCTCTCTATAGCAAATGTCTGAAAGGGAAACTTTATTTTTACTATCTCTCTGAAGATGTTATAGATTTTAGACCTTGAACTCAACATTATTCAAGGCTACACCTTAATTTGCAGTATAAATACATTTTGTGGAATGCTCCGAACTGACATACTACAATCGGATCATTAACAGTACAAATAAATATGGTAGATTAGGTTCTGTATCAAATACGAGGCAAAGTTTTGGACTAACCTCTCTGTTAGATTATGTTTGACCAAAAATGTAACATGTAGTATTACTTTTTGCTTATGAAAATATATATAACATTCACACTAAACGTTTTATTTGGTCGATACTTACATTCGATTTTTAATTAAATTTATTTAATCGGTCTCTGTGTAGACACAATGTACTTCTCACACAGGTCAACAAAGGAGGTTATGGCCTTACATTGACTTGATGTTTCCTAATGTCGTATGTTAATGTATTTGGTCTTGGTGCAGTACCAAAAAAAAAATGGGTAGACAACCACATCTTGCACGTTTTCACATCAAGGGAGATCACAAAGCCTTATGCCTTACAGTTCCACTTGTCTTTAAAGATCTAGGAGCCGAAACACCTTAAGACAATGGATAACAAGTGTTGTATCCATTGGTGGCTGCGATGGAATGTACGTCTCTGAAACATGATCATGGCGCTTGGGTAAACACGCTGTGGTAGGACATGATGCTACACATCTGGAGCTAGAAAACATATCAAAGCACCGCGCTTGTATGTATATACACATACATCCTTAAATATACACATACATCCTTATCAAGTGCCTGCGTACAGCGCTCTGCCCACTCGGGAACACATTCATCAAACATAAAAAAAAAAGAGGATACAAAACAAGGGAGAGAATTTGAAAGAGGTGATATGGTTATAAGTTTATTTCCCTTTCTGTTCTTGAAGAGTATTTATCTGTGTGAGTGTTTGCGTTAAGTCACCTATAGTGTTGTACTTACCCTCTTGGTTCATCGGCTTGCAGTCCATTAATAGTGTCAGTATTAGACTTTGACTTTGACCTACTTCTAGCTGCCAGTGAATCTTGTGGCAAGATCACAGACAGCATCACGATGAGCAGGCTCAGTAATGAGTAAATAGTTAATCTGGAATTCACTCTAAACATCTTGGTTATTGCCAACTCCCTTGAACAAACTTAACAAAATTTAACACAGCATAAAATCCTTTCCATACATCGTGTAGATCTGTTCAGCAAAACATTCCCCCTACAGCTAGGAAATAACTTTCGAGAACGTAGAACTATTTGAAAGCTACACACGCACAGATAGAAAGTTTTAAACTAGAACATTAATTATCTATAACAAGACTGTGAAGAAAAAGCTTTAATTAGTATTCAAACACAAAAGATGTCAAAGAATTACAACTTTGGCATGGTATTAACACCAAGCGAAATAAATGTAAATAGTTCTAAATGAAGTAAAAATATTTTTTTAAATAAAGAAAACAATTTGGAATGCATTAAAAATAATGTATAGTATGCAAATATTTCTATGTCATAGTTTGAACGCGTAGCTTCTGTTTCTGACTGAACACAAATAAACAACTACACCCAAAAAAATAAAAGAAAAGAAACGAAGGACAAAAAAAAATGTTTAACCAAATGTCTATCTACATACGAAACATCAACACGAAGTTTAAGGCGGCCCGCGTCCTGCTGGTGGTACGACCGGTTCTCTGTGTGATACAGCCAACGGTGCCGCGACTCAACAAGTCATAACACTATCAGCCGAGGCACAACAAGGAGGGCTTCCACAGGACGAGAGCCGGCACGAGATGTCTACACTTACGGCACCGTGAAGAAATAACAGTTACCGTTCTTTGCTGAAGTTGCTAGCGGTATTTTTTTTTTCAGATCAGCTTCTTGGCTTGCCTGACACTCTCACCAAGCCGAGAGTACTTATTTCCTGGACACTTGTCATTGTGATCTAGATCAACGTGTATACTAGATTGTTCTAGATTTGTTGATTCGAAGAGATCTAAGCTTGTTTGAACCATTTTCACCCTAAAAATGTAATAATAAAATTATAGGGCCTATTACAAAAGATATACAAGTCCAAGAGTTTTTTTTTTTATTTAAACGAATATTTATGCCACGTCAGCAATTAAAATGTATAATAATAATAATAAAGCTGCTGCCATCACTGACATCGCCGTACCATTATCTCAAAATATTGGAAAAAACTGAAATGAAAAAAAAAATGAAAATATGGGAACCTAAGCTTGGAGATTAAGCATATTAAGCGGTTATGGAAGTTGTCTTAAAAACAATATATCCTGTTGTTATATCAACTGAGGGAATAATGACAAATGATCTCCCAGATGCCATCAAGACCCTTAACATTCATAATCAGATTCTCGTGGCCTGTCAGAGGGTGGTACTGTTGCAGACCTGCAAAATCACCAGAAAATTCCTCAGTGGACAATGTAAAGGGACTACAATGAATGCTTTATTTCTCTCTAATGAAGCTCGACCCTGGCAGTGCCAGAGAAGGAAAAGTCTTTCGTTTTCACATAATAATTATAATCTTTATTATCCGCGAGGAAACTATACAACAACAACAACAAAAGCAGAATGGAACACAGGAACTTTTTATTCATTAAAACTTATAAATATAAATTTCATTCCAAAATATTTATCCTTAATATTATTGCTATTCATGTGCATATATCCCGAATCTTAAATGTGTGCTGGTGTATAGATAACTGCTAGAACCTCTGGAACTAACACGGCTGAGTAATTAAAAATAATTTGCTGAAAAGTAAAAGTTTAACAAAATACAGCTGGCATCACACTTTCTTTCTTTCCCTTTTTTTTTTATGTATCAGCTTGCCTTTCTCTTTATCTCTTCGTTTGTTTCCCTCTTTCCTTTCTTTTTGTCTTTCACTGTGTTCTCTCTCTATCTCTTCTTGTCTGTTAGGTTATACTGTCCCTCTTCCCCTATTCTATCCTATTCTACAAAGTTTCTATTCACTCACTTCGTCTGTCTATCTGTTCTTTTACACTTTAGTTTCTTCCACTTCCCATTCTAGGATCAAGTTGAAATTTAGCCTTAATCAATTATTGGTAATTAATTTTTCTTTTCAATAGAAAAAGGGTAGTTAAACCTTGCAATATCGAGATACACAGTATTAATTGTGCGCCTCTTTCCCTTGCATAAGCTTTGTCTTTGCAAAGTTTATATTAACTCTGTCTGGTAAAAATTTTGAACACGTTATTTCTCCCACACCCATTCTCATGTCAGATAAAAACTTTGCACAATTATTCATTGGCTAAGACAATACATGAATCAATATAAAAAAATTAACCAATCGTCAATTAAGAACTGGTAATTAAGTATTTAGTTTGATACCAACAAGCTAAATCAATCCTTCAGTATTCACAGATATGGCTATTAATGTGGTATTTTTTCCCTTTAGGTAATTGTACACGTTATTTCTCTCACACCCCTTCTCGGATAAAGTTGAAACTTTAAACAATTATGTATTGTAGCTAACAAAACATGAATCAATTAAAAAATTAACCAATTAGTCAATTAATTAATTGTTTTGTTTATAGCAAAAAGGTAAATAACTTCTGCATTATATAGACACATATCTTTAAGTTTGGAGTTCTTCTCCTTAGATAATTTTTTTAAAGTGTTTTTATATTTTTCTTGCTTAAAAAGTATTTAAAAAATATTTGTGTTTCTTTGTCTCTGTATCTTTCTCCGTCTCTTTGTCTCTGTATCTTTCTCCCTCTCTTTGTCTCTGTATCTTTCTCCGTCTCTTTGTCTCTGTATCTTTCTCCCTCTCTTTGTCTCTGTATCTTTCTCCCTCTCTTTGTCTCTGTCATCCTCCTTAGATACAAGTTATTATTGTCATTAAGTAATAATAAAACACTACATTTTGAAACAATTTCATTGATTTTTGTTTTTGTTTTAGACTAGTCATGAAAGTTGTCTTAGAAAACATTCTGTTACATTATAGTTCATGAATGAGTTCACATTCCACCAGTCGTCACTCTCAGTCTGCATTCCTTACTGAAGTTTCCTTATCTCAGAAAGATCTTTTTTTTTTCAACTACTTTCAAACTTTGGAAAAACTAGGACTTCAATCTTGGGTTTAAACCTAGATATATAGTCCTCTGGTTTGAACTTCCCCCCCCCAAGTGCTAAGTCGTCAATCACAGTGCAGACTTTGGGCACATGTACAAACTGTCATTGGCCATTGTCGCGGTCAATGTGAGACCAGGTAGTTCGTATAACTAACACATACAGCTGACGGCAACTGTACATTTTTTGTCTTCAACACATATACGCCACACACTTCCGAATAGACATTCCTGCTCACTGTCACATAGGGCCTACACACAAAACTAACATGAAACAAATTAATCTACGCAAACTGTTTTGCTCAAGTTTCTTAGTCTTAGAACAAACAATATTGTATGATTTAATCTACTTTTGTGCTTCATATAGATGTTGTAGTTGGTGTCGAATAAAGGCTGATCCCACAGTGAAGTACTTATCTAGCTTGGAGACGCACGAGACGGACTTTGAACGCGACATCTAGTGACGTCACGGATAGTGTGGTTTAATTTGTTTATGTTATTTTATTAAGATGGCAATTGGACTTGGGACGCCAACATTAAATTGCGAAAGAGACTCGACCAGGGCCGGATTTAAATATGTAGAGCCCCCAGGGGCCGGATTTTTTGTGGAGACCCTTACTTTTTTCGAAAGTTTTTAATAAAGATCCACTTATGAATAATTATATCTAAAAGCATGTTATATTTTAGAATAAAGAAATAAAGCTCTTGTAAGTTTCAGATCACCAGCCCCACCAGCCCCACGACCTCACAACGTATACAGGGGATGGGGGCCATTGCACGAGTTTTTCCCCCTGTTTCTAGTAGTTTTATTCGTACAAAAGCAAAACCACTCGTAGAAAATTGGTTGATAAAAAAATGAAACTTAATTTTGGGGAAAATGCTGATTTTTTTGTAATTTAAAACAACAATTAATAAGTAGTTTTTCATATAATATAGCGTGAACTGCAATAAGACACCCAACTAATGATTTTTTTTAAATTTTTTTTTTTTTTAGGAAATGTTTTTTTTTTATTTAAATGAGGCTTTCAATAAGAAATTGACCCTATACAAAAACAATTGGATCAATTAAATAATCATTATATGAAATCAGGCCAGGTTTACATTTAACTTCACCTTCACTTTCACCTATCCCTTGGTCTGCTGGACCGTTGGAGCACCACACAAGATTTGTCAACCTTCTTTCTCCATTCTTCTCTTTCATAGATAGAATTTCCCTCTGATATTCTTTCTGAGAATATTGAAACCTGCCGTTTTACCTCTCTTGGTGGACCACTTCGGGGACCGATTTTGAGTTTTTGTGTCCACACAAACTGTCTTTGTAACCTTGTTTTTATGTAATAATATTGCTTTTTAAATTAGCTGATTTTTTGTTCAAGTATTACTATGCTAGACCATGGCTAGACTAACTAGACCTACGTTATAAATGATCTCAACGTTATGACTCATTGCACTCAGACTCCTCTATTCTTCCAATCCTCATCAAAACGAAACTAGTGTAGATACAAAGGCTTACTCTGTGTCATAGATTAGATTTTCAAACATCTTTTTTTCTTTGTTGGATTTCGGACATGCACGTTTTAAATAGTCTCTTATATACGTAGTGCGTTTATCTTGACTCAATCGTGGTGCCTGTGTGCATTGCAGTATCTTTATGCTCTGACGTTTCTCTTTCACCAACTTGGCACCAATTTTATTGTTTACCTCAAGTAATTCTTCATCATTTTGAGGCGCGAGAAGCTTCTTTCACCACATTACACAATTACGGTTATTGCATAATGCCGTTTCTTTTATCGCGCGTAGGATTGGCGTTTTCCATATTGAATGACACCCCCAAATGACAATTTTTGTGTAAATATTTCAGGAGATTTGTATGAGTTTTCAAAAGATTTTAATGATTTCCGGATATTTCCAGGACTTTTTCGTATATTTTGCAAAGGCAGGAAATCAGGAGGCCGCGGGAAATCTGTTATAAGTTATAAAATGGTTTAATTTAATAATTTATACACCTAGAATTAGCGCGGGTCCTATGAAAGTGCGGGGCACACTGCGGACGCATAGGTTGCAGTGGCCTAATGCCGGCCATGCAATATAGCGGCGTATGCTGCACTGCCGGTCTAGTTTTTTTTATTTTATTTTGCTTGTATCCTGCTTCTGACACCCAGATTCGTCCTTATGAACATCGCTGAACTAGTTGTAATCTCGTCTTAGTCTCCTAGGTAGATTCCTGAAGAAGGTATCATCTATTAGCCTACTATTCGTTTTTTAGAGTCATTAATTATTTACTTATTTATAGTACTACGTTAATCAAAAGTCAAAGCCGAGATAAACTTTGTATTCTAGTTGCAACAATAGTTTCATTCCTTAACATCACACACTAATTGCTGGACCTAAGACACTGGCATCTTTTATTTTCATGTAATGAACTAACCCAGGCTCCTGCATGCTGTCTTTAGTTTTCTCTTTCTCGGGTAAAACAAAAAAAGAAAAAGAATCTATAAATAACACAAAAGTGGCGCAATAAAACTCACACTTAAAACTATGGAAGGATAACCCGGTAGGATGAACGACAGTGATGACGGCGGGGAATCTGCTTTATGGCCACTCAGGGGGTGGAAGTGGTGGTAGTGAGATAAGCCACTCTTTTAAGTGTTCTCATTTTAAAGAAAAAGCAACATCATATCGTCTGATATATAGCCTATATATATGTATATATATATATATATATGGCTCCTTTTGTCTCGAAAGGCAATGGATGCGCCCAAGTATGTACACACACACACACAATCATTTTAGAGGAACACTAAAATATAAGTTCAAACAAATTATATGAAGCTTTTCGAGCACTTATGACAGCATTCAAAACCATACATCTATGAATGCTATCCAACTTCTCTCGATGATAATTTTATTACCAACCCCAGCCGGTCTTGTACAAATTTTGAAAACGTTAATTTCTCCCACTTCCCATTTTCGGATCAAGTTGAAAATTTGCAAAATTATTCATTGCTCGTAACAAAACAGTTGCAAACTACATATTTTACCACATCGAATGCAGACAAAGCCAATGTCGATAGTAGGCTAAACACAATATACTTAATTCTACGTTCTGTCAGGGGGAGGTATGGCGAGAGTCAATATGTTATTTTGATATTTTGGTATGATAGTTATATCCCCTTGTGTAAGTAACCCCAGGTTATGAATGGGAATAGTCTTGCACGTGTTATGAACTGAATGGTTTAGTCTTCCTTGAATGTGCGAGAGAGTGTGTTAGTCAGTGAGGTCTTGTTCCCGGTCCAGGAAGGTTGGACAGTCGCTTCCTCGACAGTAATATAATTGTGAGCTTTATTTGATATTAAAGTGTTTTTGTAATGCATTGATAGCTGGAGTTAGAGTTGATATATATTGAGTATTAATTGTTCTTACTTACGTAACCCTTAATGAGCCAAGCAAGTATTAATTAATTGGAATTGAGTAATTGTGTAATCCCTAACGAGCCAAGCCAAAGACAAGCAAGAATAGAATCCTGGCACGTTCTACATTCACATAACGTTTACCAAAGCTTGATCTTGGAAACGACGTATTGAATATTTAAGAATATATAATGAATGGTACAAACAAATCGGGAATGTTTTTAAAATTAAAATACAAGCGAAGATTCATTATGTTAATTCAGTAATAAACGTTTGGTACATTAACATACATAAGGGAAATACAAAATAATGGAAATGTTAATAAACAATGTTTTTAAAAGGTATGGGATATTTTTTGGGGGGCAATTTTTAGAATATCAGAATCAAATTTTCTAAACATTTCTGTTTGGAGCACAAAATAAATTTAATTAATGTTAAATAGACTTTCTTTCTATGACTTTAAACTTTTCTTTTAAAGCTATTGAGCAACTAGCTAACGGTAATAATAATGATGGCAATGTCTTCGATTCCGAAGACTAAGGATGAGTGTAGTGTTACACATGACTACGCAAACCCACTTGCAAACTACATATTTTCCAGCATTTGTTGCAGACAAAGCCGTTATCCGCTGGCGGTCTATTTAAGTTTTCTTTCCGTCTTCTGCGCCTGTCTTCAAAAATGGCTTTTCTTTTGATTCTCAAATGTTTGTACCGCAGCTTTTGTGAGAGCTCTCCAGCTGTCTCTCTCTCATCTGCTGCCAGTCACTTCCCTCTATGCCAGGGCGAAATAGCAACAGAGTTGATCTTTATAGCGCTCAAGGTAATAGAAGAGATTCGATATGCATTGAAATATTTAATTCTTATATATTAGTTGGCAACACAGCTGGGTGGGGGACAACCGTATCTCGGAAGTCCTCCTTTATGGTTAATTCGGAACTGGCTCAAGGAAAACTGGTCGGCACCACTCCCGATATGTGATTGTAATAAAACGGGACCTCGAAGCAGTGGACATTGATGCTGACTGCTTGGAAGATATAGCCTTAAGCTGCACTATGTGGACAGAAATGGTGAACAAGAAAAAATATAAACAGCGAAAAAACATTGGCGTCTGCTCTGAAAGGAAAGCTCGGTACAAGGAAAACATGAAAAGTACTTTTTAAAAAAAAAGCGAATACGAAGTGTAATTGTATAAATTAGTTTGGATCAGTCATGTAATTAAATGTGTAATAGATCTAGACCAACAACAATAAATCTGTGAGATTAATAATATTTTTACCAATAGTTTCTGTTTAGCGCTTGACTAGTTTCGAAAAAGGATTTTTTTTTTTTGGGGGGGGGGGGGAGAACGAAAGGCCTACCAGGGTGGATTTTTATCGTAATTGTTTTTGTTTTTTTTATACATTTATACAAAATAGTAATAATTAAAAAATTGGGGGAACGAGCTGAATTCGAACTATGGCTGAGGCCTCCTCGGGCAGATGCACTCATCATTCTGCTAGTGAGATACTTATTGAGAAGATTGTATAGTTATATATTGTTTGTTTTTATTTAAAGAGGCGACTTATAAAGGGACTAATTCAGCTTACCAATAGTTTTTAAATTTTTTTTTATTGATTGTTGCGATTTCAGGTAAAAGAAATAATTGTGCGAAATGTCAACTTGAACTGAGATTGATTGTGTGAGAAATAACGTGTACTTCCTACCAGACAGAGTGAGTTGATAGAACCTGTGTAAAACAAAATCAAGAACCTTTGATCTGTGTAATGTTAGATTCCTGCTACTCGAAGTGGACGATAATTATCATTTTTCTATCAAACTATAACAATAAAAAAAGATCTTGAGACGTCGGACATTTTTGTTAGATTAGCCCAGTATTCATTAATGATGCTAAGGAATTTATTTCGCCTTCTTTTTGATGTACGGATAAAATCTCGGTTTGTGGGGACTGTGTTTTAAAACTAAAATTAGCCTGCAAGTTTTTACAAATGTTTTTACAACTATTTATGTCTTTCTGTCTGTTGTCTATCCGTTCGTCTGTCTGTACACGTTATTTCTCCCACGCCCATTCTCAGGCCAAATTGAAAATTTGCACAATTATTTATTGCCGTAGACAAGTCACGAATCAATACAAAATATTAACCAATCAGTCACTTTTTGGGTCACAATTAACTACTGGTAGCTATTGTTTTGTTTGATATTAACAAGGGATATTAATGCTTCAGTATTCACAGATATGGCTAAATTAGCAGGGTTTAGTACACGTACTCTCCGATCTATTTATTGTAGGTACCTTACAAAACATGATTGAATGAAAAAAACTCACCAATTATTCAACTAATTATTGGAATTAATTATTTGTTTGATATCGAATGAGGGAATAACTTCTAGGGTGAATAGCGAGCTCACAGGCTTTTTAACGACCATTTTGTTTTTCACTTTCCTTTATTATTCTCTAGTCTTTAAATTAAGTTTATATTTTCCTGTCTTTTCAAAGGTTTTACCGTTAGTACGTCTACGAGCTCCGTTCAATGTTAATTGGGTTGCTGATTGGAGGAATAACGGATGTGCCCCATTGGAATAAAAAGCTTTTGAAAGTCCAAATTGCTTAATTTACTTCGGCATGAGAGATATTTTTACCTGTTGTCGCGTAATCTTATAGATAACGCGGTAACCAGTAAAATAAGGAAAACTATTTATGACCTGACCTAATACAGAGTCGTGAATTAAAAAAAAATTATACTAAGACTATTTAAGGTAAAAGCAGTTTCACCCGGGCAGGCCATGTGCTGGACTTAGTTGTCAGAGGCTATTTGAGTATTTTATAAACAGCTAGTCGACCGGCGGCGTAGCATACGCCGCTATTTTGCAGGGCCGGCCTTAGGTGACCGCAGTGGGCTCCGCACTTATGCGACCGCAGTGGGCCCTGCACTATCATAGGACTCGCGCTAATTCTAGGTGTATAAGTTATTAAATTAAACCATTGTATAACTTATAACAGATTTCCCAGGGCCTCCTGTCGATTTACCAGGAGCTCCTGGAAATCTCCTGAAATTCCTTTTCGCATAGGGCCCTACAACGGTTTGTCCGGCCCTGCTTTTTAGTGACGGGTGAACGGGTGAATACAGAGTAGATTACTTGTTCTCCCCCCCCCCCCTCTTTTTTCGCCGCTACGTGAGGTAGAAATGAAAAAATAGAGATCTTTCTTGGTCACAACGGTCCGGCC
This sequence comes from Biomphalaria glabrata, assembly GCF_947242115.1. Lineage (NCBI taxonomy): Eukaryota > Metazoa > Mollusca > Gastropoda > Planorbidae > Biomphalaria > Biomphalaria glabrata. Next base: position 32,394,858 of record NC_074711.1, on the reverse strand, counting down.
CTGCTATTTAGTGACGGGGGAATACAACTTGTTCTCCCCCACCCCCTCTTTTTTTTCCTGGCTTAACTCTAGTTCGTCCGACGCAGAAATAAAAGAGTGATATTTCCTCTACTACTTGCTTGCGTGTCCAAACTCTTTAGCCATGAAGAAAATTATATATAAAGATGGAAGCTTATCCCCATTGACACCCACTGGACATGACAACCTTTGAAGGTATAAAATCTTGAAGCTTAGATGTAATAGAGCTAAATGAAAACAAAATCAACGCCTTGCAATCGGGAATATCCCAATATACTTGTCATCTAAACAGAATAGTAGCAATGGAAAGTGGGGAAACACCTGGACATTCAGCATTCTGAATCCATGTCACAGAAAAAAAAACTTAACTAGGGCCGAGTATGTCGCTTACACGATGGTTTGGTCTGTGTCTTACCTTACGTAAGGAAGTTTAAGACTCGAATTGCTGAGAGAAAGAGTGACAGGATTATGACTAATTTATTATATTCATATATTTATTTTTATTTCTGACTTCGCATTTATTTCGAATGACTTTTAACACTAGCGCAAAAGTGATTAGGATCATTTCAAGGTTAGAACAGCAGAGAGACATGAATACTTTGATTCAGAAAGTGAAAAATTATTTCAAGCAAATATACTTTTAATGGAAAAGATAATTGAAAATTGTGTTTATTGTTATAATATTTGTTATCCTTTTAATCACTAGCGGATCCAGAACTTTGGAGTGGGGGGGGGGCGATTTTTTTCCAAACCCTAACCCTAACGCCCAGTAAACCCTAACCCTATGCATAAACGTGTGTACAGAACACACACACACACACACATATATATATATATATATATATATATATATATATATATATATGAGAATTTTAAAAAGCAGCATTTCTCAACCTTCGGCGAAAAAGTGGGGCAACGCTATAAGGTTCCCTAGTGGGGTTTGGGGCAAAGCCCCGACGACAAAAGTGTTTTCTTGCATTCTTCACTGCAGAAACGCATTCTCCTGACATCTACAGCTCATCATTCATCAATAAAGTTCGGGGCGAAGCCCCGACGACAAAAGCATTTTCTTGTATTCTACACTGCAGAAACGCATTCTCCTGACATCTACAGCTCGTCATTCATTAATGAAGTTCGGGGGCGAAGCCCCGACGCTAAAAGCATTTTCTTGTATTCTTTACTGCAGAAACGCATTCTCCTGACATCTACGCTTATTATTCATCTACGGAGTTCGGGGCGAAGCCCCGACGCTAAAAGCATTTTCTTGTATTCTTTACTGCAGAAACGCATTCTCCTGACATCTAAAGCTTATTATTCATCAATGGAGTTCGGGACGAAGCCCCGACGCCAAAAGCGTTTTCTTGCATTATTCACTGCAGAAACGCATTCTCCTGACATATACAGCTCATCATTCATTATTGAAGTTCGGGGCGAAGCCCCGACGACAAAAGCATTTTCTTCTATTCTTCACTACAGAAACGCATTCTCCTGACATCTACAGTTTATTATTCATCAATGGAGTTCGGGGCGAAGCCCCGACGCCAAAAGCGTTTTCTGGCATTTTTCACTGCAGAAACGCATTCTCCTGACCTAAAGCTCATTATTCATACTATTAAAAAAAAAGGACCTTTTGAATAATATTGTACCTGAAAGATATTCTAATATGAATTTATAGGCCCTTAATACATTGCAAATAAAACCGATTTGTTCCTTGAAAAGATAAGATACCCCACATATTTAAATTTTGGCTTTGAGGATCGCCGCTGAAAAAAAATTATTCGATAAATACTATTCAATAACATTGTAGTATAAGTTGTGAGTTATAGTCCCAAATTTATTTAACTAGAAAAATATCCGATTGAATAAATGTTGGGAAAAGGCGACTATAAATGTATTTTTTCGGTTTAGAACTCATATCAATCATGATTCTTATACTGAAAAATTTCGTTTAAATTCTAACTTTTCCAATGCAAAGTCATTCTTAAAATAATTATGATAAATTCATGTGAAATTACATAAACTCTGGTAATGGGAGGGGCGGTAGAAGTAGGGCGACTCGATATAAGAATTTTATTTATAGTATATATAAATTATATTTGTGGTAGATTTTTTACATTTTGTAATTTCTAAACTATAATACTAAAAGAAAAAGTATTGGTTTGTCCGATGGGGGAAATGCAATTGCATATATCGCCCTTCCCACCTGGTGCAACCCTTTTTCATTTAAATTTACTAATGATAAAATTTGAGATTAGAGTATGGTACGACATAATATACAATGGGTTCACATATCAATACGTAGTTTATATTATATAGATATTCAACTAATTTTGTTCACAAACTATGATTCTCCATAAAAATAGGGCCGCCTACCCCCAGCACTCAGAGGGCTAGAGTGGGAAGGGCAGTACATTCAATCGCTTTCCCGCCAACCCCACCGAATCGACCAAGATACCAGAAAGGGAGCGACATAATGTAAAATTTATAGATTAATTCAACTAATTTTGTTCACAAACTATGATTTCTCCATAAAAGTAGGACCGCACCCCCCCACTCAAATGGTTTAGGTGGGAAGGGCAGTAGAGGTATTCGCCCCCCCCCCCCCACCTCCAAACGGTAAACAGGGAACGACATAATATAAAGATCGGTTAAAATATCAATAACAGTTTTAGTCATATAGATATTTAATTGATTCTGTTAGCAAGCTGTGATTTCTACAAATAAATTGGACCGCCCCCCCCACTCGAAAGTGTATGGGGGGGGGCGAGATTGATACCATTGCCCCCTCCCGACCCCACCAAATCGGTCAACATACTAGAGGAGGGGGCGAAATAATAAAAAAAATAGGTTGAAATATAAATAATTAGTATATATTATTAACATAAGTAATAAATTTGTATACAAATTGTGTGAATTCTATATTAAAATTCGTCCGCCCCCCCCCTTCGGGGGGGGGGGGGTCAGCCGAGTGGGGGGGGGCGATCGCCCCTACCGCCCCCCCCCTGGATCCGCCAGTGCTTTTAATACATAGTTATTGTTATTCTGGTTTTTTTAAATAGACGCTACTACGTTGTTAAAAAAGACAGCAACTATAGACCTTTTTTAAGAAACCCTAACTATCACCAAATGAAGCCACTGACCTCTGTAGTGTCACTCTATTTCTAATGACTTAAATCTGTGTTTCCCAAACTGTGTTTCTCGAGGCCTAAATAGGTGTGTCCACGAACTACTGGAAAGTAATTAAAGTAATTAACAAATTAACTAATAGGCCACCACGTGAATTAATCTCTCTTAAAAAAAATAAGCAAAGCGTTCAGCTAAATATTCAGAATGTGTGAAGTGTTCCGTTAAGGAAAATGTTTGGGAAGCACTGATTGCTTTCTACGTTACGAAGTTACTTCAGAAATAAAACTCTAGTTACGTCCCTTGGCTCTGACTGGCCCAGAGCAAAGTGCAGTATTGGAGGGCAAGGTTCGAACTTGTGTGATAACAGTCCGGATCTAATAATGTAAGCTCGTTAACCATTAGTCAATGAAACAGGTGACCTTTACATCATCTGTCCCATATTCGTCTGCGTTCCCATTTTTTAGGAAGTGTTCAGACAAGTAATCCTATATCCGAGAGGAACCGCGCAGTGGTTTCCATATCAGGCAGTTCTTCATATAGTTTCTCTTCTATACAGTGGCGTAGCTAGGGTGGAGGAAGGTGGGGTTTAAATTTGAAAATCTCCCCGGACCCTAACTTGAGAAGACCCCCTAATGAGTGTCCGAAATTTGTTTTTATATTAAATATTACACCATTATCTCATGTCATGATGTCGAATGTCAAAATGCAGGGGCCCCTAAGAAGGTCAAGCCCCCCCCCTCGGGCCCCCAAATCCCTAGCTACGCCACGGCTTCTATAGAAGGGTTTCAGGGCCAGTGTCTTGTTCGGGCATCTCTGTAGGGTATGCAGCTTTAAAGGACATGATCAGCATTCTCTGGTGATGCTCCACAAGGACATATTTCGCCACTCCCAATTATTAGCTTCCGGAACATGTGTAATCGCTGTGTCCGGTACTGAGACGACAAATTGCAATTTGGTCGTGTCGGGAGAGACTGTACTAGGCATCACTTTTCTTGTAATCGTCCATAGATTAGCTTTACATCTCCTGCTCCATTATTTTAATCATTATATAATATAATATAATATAATATAATATAATATAATATAATATAATATAATATAATATAATATAATATAATATAATATAATATAATATAATATAATAAGAGGATTTCTATTAGGTTAATACATACACCTTGGGAGCGTAGTGGCATAGTGGGAAAGGGTCAAGGGTTCGAAACTCGGGGGAGACTGAGATTTTAAATGTCTGGATTTTTAGGCTGCCCTTGAGTCCAACCAACTCTAATGAAAACCTGAGAAAGTAAAGGCGGTTGGTCATTGTGTTGGCCACATGACAACCTCGTTAACCGTCGGCCATAGAAACAGATGACCTTTACATCAACTTCCCTATAGATCGTGAGGTCTGAAAGAGAAACTTGTATAGATACATCTTACATTATGTTTTAAATACATAGATACATCTTACATTATGTTTTAAATACATAGATACATCTTACATTATGTTTTAAATACATAGATACATCTTACATTATGTTTTAAATACATAGATACATCTTACATTATGTTTGAAATACATAGATACATCTTACATTATGTTTTAAATACATAGATACATCTTACATTATGTTTTAAATACATAGATACATCTTACATTATGTTTGAAATACATAGATACATCTTACATTATGTTTGAACTAGTAGATAACTGAGTACGAGCGAGAAACCATAACATAGGTTATAAAAAGTAAATCTGTATGTGTTTACAAATAAATCTGACAAATGTTACAGTCCATAGTCGTTCTCGTGTGAATGGCTGCGTCACCCCTACCCACCAGGGCCTCTCCCTCCCTTGTTCACGTCTATTTGTTCTTCCTGACAAAAAGCACGTGTCGTTTCTTTTATCAGCAGATGTCGTAACCCATACCACGTGGCATAACATGGCGGGAACTTCGCTCAGACCCAGAAGTATCAGGTTGGTATCATGAGATAGGGCGGAGCCAAAGACAGTGAAATTGGAACCTATCAAAGTCACTTTCCGCAGACTGTCTTTACGGGGTCGAGGGGGGGCTCTGATCACATCGTGGAGGGTGGTCAAAGATGAGAAGACAGCAGGAATAAAAAAAAAGAATAAAAAGGAGGAGGGCGGGGGAGATGTGGATTCGTCTTTCAAAAGAAACCATTTGAAGTGAGTCTGTATTGTGCGGGAGAAAACAATGTTCTCAGACAAGTTGTCTTCTATTGTACACTTGAACAATAAACAAGAAAAAAAAATGCTTTAAAAAAAAAAGCTTATATTAAGGGAAGGCTAAATTTTATCAATTAGTTTGGATCAGTTATGGACTTATATATGTAGTTAACCTAGTCACAGGGGCGGACTGGCTATATGGGCATTTGGGCAAATGCCCGGTGGGCCGGTACCCACATGGGCCGGTAGAGCAACCGAAATGGCGCATCGATGTCACTATGGAACGTATGAAAATGTTAAAGGTTTTATAATATTCTCTTGTAAAAAGGCCCTCTGAGCTCTGAGCGTTGTGTTTAAAAGCTAATCTTTCACAGACTCTACAGTGTAATACCATTTTAATTTAACACATTATGCGAAATAATGTAATAGCCTTCATACGTAGACAGTGCTACTAGTAGGCTTCATCCTTTTAGGGCCTACATACTTAGCGATTAAAAATTAACATAAGGCCTATATTTCTAATAAAGATGTAGAGTTCACTGTTTACATGCATATTAATACATTATCAAACTTCAGATAATGAATGACAGGTATACATAGAAATGGATGCCCATCATATGATATAGAATTTGTTGGCCGAAATGCATGGAAATGCCCGGGCCGATTTTTACACTCAGTCCGCCCCTGCTAGTCATAATAAATCTGTGCACTTAGTAATATTTTTTACCAACTGTTTTTGTTTAGCTTTTAGTTTTCTCAATGCCCTATGATCCAATCACTTGTTTAGACGGTATTAGACCAGTTGTGAACTGGGAAGGAAGAATGGGGTATTAGACCAGTTGTGAACTGGGAAGGAAGAATGGGGTATTAGACCAGTTGTGAACTGGGAAGGAAGAATGGGGTATCTTGGTGATTGTTTACATGATTGTTTCTTTTAAATGCATTTAAAAAATTCACTCTGGATTTAAGAGTCTTCAAGTAGACTAATGCAACATATACCACAACATCTGTCAAGTATAATTTCTTTCCCATGTTCCAGATACCAAAGAAAATAATTAATTACCAATAGCTAATTTGTTAACTTCTTTTTATTGATTCTTGTGTTGTCAGGTAAATGGAATAATTGTGCATTGGGCTTGAGAGAAATAACGTGTGCAATCTTTTTGGTGTATACCCAGACAGACACAGTGAGTTGATATAAGCTTTGTAATAAAAATTCATATTAAAAGTTGGTTCAACTGAAACTAATACATAATAAATACATATACCTCTATAAAAATTCAGTGATGACACAATTTTTAAACTTATTGTAAATAGAATTAAAAAAAACAGCAAGATAAAGAACAAAGAAGAAGAACAGCAAGAAGAAGCACAAAGAAGAAGAACAGTAAAAAGAACAAGATAGAAGAACAGCAAGAGTAAGAACAGGAAGGAAAAGAACAAAGAAGAAGATCAAAGAAAAAAAACAGCAAGAAGAAGATCAAAGAAGAAAAACAGCAACAAGAAGAACAAAGAAGAACAGCAAGAAAAAGAACAAAGAAGAAGAACAACAAGAAGAACAAAGAAGAAGATAGAAGAAGAAAAACAGCAAGAAAAAGAACAACAAGAAGAACAAAGAAGAAGATAGAAGAAGAAAAACAGCAAGAAAAAGAACAAAGAAGAAGAACAACAAGTAAAAGATCAAAGAAGAAAAAGAACGAAGAAGAAGAACGAAGAAGAAAAACAACAAGAAAAAGAACAAAGAAGAAGAACAGCAAGAAGAACAAAGAAGAAGAACAGCGAGAAGAACAAAGAAGAAGAACAGCGAGAAAAAGAACAAAAAGTGGTTTGCGCCTGAAAGGGGCTGTTTATTCTGTTGTATTTATGTAGGCCCCCCTAAAATCGGCTGTACTGTATCACTTTTTTGTTGTTGTTGTAGTTATATTTTACCAAAATAAAAGTAACTTTACTTACAGCTACTTATCACTACCTTCCGCATTCCCATCCGCGGCTTAAGATAACGTCATAGAACTGATAGAACCAATCAACTCCATGGAAATGGTTCTTTATTTGGCATAGGCCCTATGTTGTTCTAATTTAGCGCCTACCAGTATAAAACCGTAGGAAAACCCACACGCGAAGCGGTTATTTACGCTTATAGGTTTTGATATAGGTATATACTTCGAGGAGTGAACATGGGAAAAAAACTTAAGTCAAAAGCGTACATCCGCAATAGCTAGGTCAATAGTCGAGTATGCGAGTTCATCGTGTCGAGATTGTAACATGGGATGCATATTAAAGTTAAGCTGTCCTATGTGTATTTAATATAAAAATGGGGGGGGGGGGGGGGCGGGAAGGGGTTCTGTTTAGATAAATTTAACAAAATGTGCTAATAATATAAACCTACTGCTGGGTAAACGATTAAACTATTTATCTATCTATCTATCTATCTATCTATCTATCTATCTATCTATCTATCTATCTGTCTGTCTGTCTGTCTGTCTTTCTCAATCTATCTATCCAACTTCTGTCTGTCTTGTCTGTCTGTCCGAGACCAAGCGATAGGTATCGGTCTGTCTGTGTATATTTTGTTTTGTTCGATCGTAAAGGACATGCATGACAAATGGGCCTGAACCACAATTCTTTGGACTACTTTTCAAGAACAGCTTACTTACGTCATTTTTTAAAACGGTCTATATCAATACGTGTCTGTCCTAACATAATACATTGACGCAGACCTGAAAGCTAACGAAGGAAAAAAAAATTTCGGATACAAACGTAACATAATTTTATATTTTATTGACTTCATATTTTCAGCATTAGTTTTCGGTTAGAGGGGAAAACGGGCAGCTTGGTGATTAAATACGAAGTTTTTAGAGTTAGCCTATATTTTAGGTAGGCCTACTATTTCTTACAAGCCTATATTTTAGGTAGGCCTACTATTTCTTACAGTAGGCCTACCATGTGAATCTATAAACTAGATCTATGTATTTCGCATGTTATAATATGTTTATCTCCATTCACCCGAAAAAAAAAAAAAAGATTTACAGTAATTATGCTTTCCTTTGTGATGAGGTTTCGAAAATCTTCATTTAGCAGTTTTCCTGATTTGCCAATAGTTTCATTTCACGTGTGAAGTGTACACAAGAACGTTAAATTGTATTCAATGAATTAATTATCAAAAGAACAAACAAGTTCTTGAGTCTGTTGTGCCTTCTGTGTGATGATTAAATGTTAAAATTATGACCTAAATTAAAAAGGATGCTTTTTTATGTTGAAAATGTGTTGTTGTTTTTTTTAGCTTTCTTAAGAATTGTGTGTCCAAGTTGGTTTCTTTCTAACCAATAATTTTACTAGCTACGCTCTGGTCAAGTCTCTAATCTGGACATGCTGGTCAAGGAGGCATCTGGAATAAGGTTTCTGATTCATTGACCAGACATACATTTTGAAAATTAAAAGTACCCGTAATGGTAAAACATTGACCAATCTCGACAAAAAAGCTTTATTTACTAACACTAAAAGAGAACATTTTTTTTAGTAGGCCTAGTCTTAGTGATAACTTAATCAAGTAGTTTACAAATCGACCACCGGCGGACAATGGTTAGGCCTATGCCTGCGCTGGATGTGGCAGAATTTATAGGTCACAGCTACGGCTGCGTGGCCACGGGAAATACTGAATTCCTCATTAATCTTCAGACTCGACGACAAGACTTATATTATTGTTAGTAATAGTTTACAATACCTATTTGCACTCATATTGCTACACCTATCTAATCGTCCACCAACTCTTATTCCATATTAAAATATAATTTATTAAAATATAATTTATTAAAGATTGAATACCCGCAGTGGTCATCGCACGTTACGTAACGTTCTGCGCATTTTTCCATAATGTCAAAGCCTAAATATATTATTAGTAGGTATAGGGCATATATGAGCAACTACAGTGAGATTATTTTCATCTTTCAATGAGTTTATATGGTTTTTATCGGTTCTTGTATAGGAGTAATTTTTATTACTAAGAGATAATTATAGGCCTACTTCTTTGAATATTATGCAAGAATGCAGCACACTCAACACTGTATTAAAAAAAGGTTAACATGTGGAAAATCTTCTATGACAAATGTTCCAGGCATTTTATATATATTAACCTTATATGGTTAAATTTGTACACGCTAAAATGTTTATCATTAGCTGGGATCAATAGATATTTGTTAATTTAGACCATTTTTTTATTATCCAAAAAGAAATTAGATTAGGCATAGCTGAATGTTGCCAACTCAAACTATAATTTCCCAGATAAGGTTTATCAATTTATTGGCTATAAAATGTAGATTTTAAAAAATATGGGTGGGGGGAATAAATATAGTTATTTATTTTTTTTTACAAAGCTCATATCATCTCTGTCTGTCTGTCTGGTAAAAAGGTTGCAAACGTTATTTCTCTGACAGTTTGACACCCAATCAAGCTGCAATTTTGCATACCGGTACTTATTTCTTTAACCTGACAACACATAAATCAATTTAAAAAATTAATCAATTAGTTAATTAACTATTGGTAATTAATTATTTCGTTTGGTATCTCGCACAATGGAACAAAAATTACTTTTCTTATCTTACTTGATTGAACTAGACCCCTTTAAGGGTCGCCGCTTCAAAGTAACTTTATACAAACAATAGATAACAATTCAATCTTAATATTCTAGCAGAATGGTTTGGATGTCAGCTTGAGGAGGCTTAAGCCATGAGTTCTAATTCAAGTAGTTTTTTTTTAAATGCTTTTTTAATTATTGGGTGATGAATCTCAGAAAGCAATTCGTTAAGACTTGTGAAGCTCAAGATAACATGTGTTTGGTTCTTTGCAAAAACATTTTGGAATCAATAATGAATTTATTTAATTTATTATTTATTTATTTTTTATTCATTTGTTTATTATAATTATATTATTGCAATTACTAAAATATTAGGCATACAGAGTAAATAAAAATTAATTTGGAGAGAAAAACATCTTTTACTCTTTAAAGTGTTAAATGCATAATTAATTTCAAAATTTGCCTGAGGATTTATTGCCTATTTAGTCTATTGGTTGTGCAAGATGTAAAATAAAAGCTTGTTTGTTTAAACTGAATGATGATGTTTGAGTTCAATTGTGTTTTCATTTGAATTTTGTAGGTCTACATATAACTTTCATAGTGTAAAATTTTGTTAAAAATTTAACTTACAAGCCTTCTGAATATTTATTGCTTTTTTTTTTCAAGATGATGGCCCTAATTGAATATTTAACTTAATAAATTAATTGTAAAACTCATAAAACCACTTCATCCTTTTTGCCAGCCAGAGTGTTGACATGTAAAAGTACAAATTATTTGTTTTCTTACAATTTTCCTGGTATCTGATACCCAGCTTTTTTAAAGCATTTAATCTTAAAGTTAAAGGCTTGAAGTCTTTTTTTCAGCCTTGGCGTTCAGTTTCCAACTTTCACAACCATATAGGAGTAGGCTACAGTACAAAGACCACATAATACAGTTTTAGATTTTATTTGGAGGCCGATGTTACTCTTCCAGATTTTCCACAGTTTGGTCATGACACAGGATGCCATATATAATTTTCATATATAAGCCAAAAAAAATAGTTTCAAAATTATTAACATCTAAACATAAATTTAAGACTATCGGGGGAAAAAACTTGATCAATCTAGTTAGAAATTAGGCAGATGGGCAGCACTCAACTAAAGGATATATCCGGTTTCTAAAAATAAACTTAATGAATTTCCAATGGGTCGTGTCCAAGGAAGCCAATGACTGGGATTTATTAATAATAATGCACGCACCCTATAAATACAAAGTTACTTCCGTATGAATCACAAAGAAAATAAATTGTCCAACAAAGCGAAGAAGTCTCAATTCAAGTAGGCCCTATGCTATAGAAGTATAGATCTACGTTTAGATCTAGACAGACATTTAAATCTGTTTCTTTATACCGATTTACAGATTAATAAAGTCATATTGAGTCTATATATAATAAATTATTATAGACTCTCTAATTATCTAATTATTTCACCAGGAAGAGTGGCTAGCCCTAGAGTTTGAGTGGTCTAGAGTGACTAGAGGCTAGACTAGAGTCACAGAGTGGCTTGATATATACTATATTAGTATATATTATAGAGTAGGCCTATCTGATCCAAACTGTTATTTTAGAGTAAGTATAAACTAAATTAAGTATTCATAATTCTAGATCTAGTATTTCTACTGCCTAGAACTAGAATAGTCCATATTCATATCTGTATATAATATTAATAAACTATAATATATATATATATAGGTCTATATACTATAGTATATAGAATATAGATAAATATATTGTATATATTAACTGTTATAGTAGACATAGACATTTTAGTACAAACCCCAAACCATAATAGATATAATAAATTTTTATTTTTCTATTTTTTTGTGGGGGCTCACCACATTAACTTCCCCTAGGGCCTCCAATTATCTAATGTCCGCCTTTGCTAGACCTATTTGACTGAATATATATATGTATATATATATATATATATATATATATATATATATATTTCTGTCAATAGAATCTATATTATAAAATCTAAATATATGCAGTACGTTTTTTATAGTAATTGATATTTAGTACATTTTAGATCTTGCCAGTAGAGCACTTCTTGGGTTGCTACCTAAAAAAAAATAACACATCCATACTCACACACTGATCATTTATATTTTTAAAAATATTCAATATTTATATAACAACAGATCCTGCCTTAGTCTGTTAGGACAAATATTATTTAATTAATTTTTATATACTTATATTTATACTTTTTTTTTCTCACAGTATCAAACATGGGAGTCAGCAAAAGAACCAATACAGAACAACAGCTGCATAGCAAGGAAAAACAATCTGAAGGAGCTAATGCTGTTGGTCACTGCCAGTGTACTGGATCTTGTCGAGAAAGTCATCATAGTCAAACTGAAGGGCCTAATATTGTTGGTGGCTGCCAATGTAGTGGAATTTGTTCAAAAAGTCTACACAATTGTAGACCAACCTCTGTATTGGAGGTAACATCATCGTCACAAGCCATGTTGGAACAAACCTGTAACCGATCTTTACATACAGGTGCTGTCATCGAAAATCATCTTCAGTCCCATCAATTAAAAACACACTTATTGACTGTACCAGGTCAAACCAATTCTTCCAACTTAGTTCCAGACTCTGTGTTTTTAACATCATCAGCACATAGACACAGCCACCATCATGATCGACCCTTTAGTGCTCCTGCAAGCTATTTAGAGCAGATTTCAGGCCAACTACTTCGCCTAGTGGGTGATCACTACTTATGTTCAAACTGTGGTAGGCAGCTTCGAAATATGGGAGATGAATTGACATTAGAAAAAAGTTTAAGACATGCAGTCAGTTCTATAGAATTGAATAATGTAGGAAGCAGCTGATTTAGTTGCAAATGGTATTAGTATATCTGTATTATATTATATATAACTAAGATCTTTACAACGAATTGGCAAGTAACAATGTTCCACAGCTGCTTAAAATGGATCATGAAAATTATAATAGACAAATCCTGTAATTGGACCAGTTGCATATTTAGACTGCATCTTATAGATCGAAACAAATCTTGTTAATTGGACCAGTTGCATATTTAGACTGCATCTTATAGATCGAAACAAATCTTGTTAATTGGACCAGTTGCATATTTAGACTGCATTTTAAATATTGAAACAAATCCTGTTAGAGAGTTGAATCTGATTAATCCAACTATTCAGTTTTTAGGTCCATAACAATGCTAGTCCCAATGTACTCCAATTAATTGGATTCAACTATATACTTTTTGAGAAAGTATTTATGACTTTACAATTGTAGCACCATGTTAATGTCAAAATAAAAATGTATTGTTCCTCAGTGTTAATAGTGAACCAGATTTTTGCAAGATTATCAAGTCAATTTTTACAATGTCTACATTGTAAATGTTTAAAAGGTTTTATGATGTTTTTTTGTATTTTGTTTTCAATTAGAGAAATGAACTTTTTAAAAAAAATCTTCATTTTGATGTTGAATTGTAAGTCTTTTTAGGTTTCAGTAGCAGAACTAGTGTTTGTATTTAAAAAGACATATGGACTAAGAAATATATACAGGCTACAGCTACATGCAGTTAGAAATAAATTTTTATACATAATAAAAATGAAGCATTTCTGTCCTTGTTCAAAGATATTTTGCTTCTCTTGAATTTGATAGTTTTTTTTTCAAAGTCACAAAATCACCTAGGTGTATCTGTGTGTCGCATCAATAGTAATTGGGTAGTGATTACCAATGCCACAATCCTTTCTTCAAGATTCGTTTACAATATTGATAATAATTGGGTGGTGTCTATTAAATGCACAATCTTATCTTCAGGATAACTTTACAATATCAATAATTATTGGGTGGTGTTCAACAATGCACAATTTTATCTTCAAGATTACTTTACAAAATGTATTCATAGTTTTTTTTTTATATTAAATTGAGTCTTACAGTCTACTTAGGATTTCTCTAATTTGTTCAATATAATAATATACATAAAACAAAATTGTAACATTTAAAAAATAATTTTCATATTTTAATGAAGAGATCATACAGATGTAATGTAAAAGTTTTTCGTATAAAATAGTTTTAATTTGTATTTTTAATAATGTAAGTTCATTTTGCTGTATATAGGTTAAAGTTTGTTGCTATTTTCTTTGACTTTTATTGGTAACGGGCATATACATATATTCATTTTAATTTACTTTTTTTTAAAGACCAGGCCAGTTAAACTTGCATTTAACAAAATTACTTGATAAATGATCATCAAGAAATTTTTGATTTATTTATTTCATTTTTTGTGTGTGTTATGTTTAACATTTGAATTTAAAGTCTATATACATTCTTGTTGCCTTTCTTGTAAACTGAATAGCTGCTGATAAAATTAATAAATGTTTTAATTTTGTTTGGCACAAATAAGTTGATAAATAACATTTTGTGAAATATCTATACTTAATGAAATTCCCTCTTCCTCTCATGTATGGCATAATTTAAATCACACTTTATATCTTGTAGATAATATTTTTTCTCACATGATCTCATCAGGAAGCTAAGAGAGCAATTCATAGTTTCAAAATGTGCAAGTGAATCAGTGAGAATAATTTCGTTTTCTACCAAAATATAATCATGACTTGTGAGATAATTTATTAAGATCATTTAAAATGTTCAAATATCTCATTGTCTTATAGACAAGTTGAGATTTTGTGATAAAAATTAACTTATTATAAATGTTGTTCTACTTGGTGTTATTGCAAGTCTCAAAATGTAATATTTTTATCTTTTTTTTTTGAATATCAAAAAAATTTCTTTTTCAATATTTATTTCTAGTAAATCATTATTTGAAAGATGTTCACTGGTTCAAACAGTAATAATATGAAAAAATTCTGGAACAGATATTTGTGAGCTAGATAAATTGTGTAGAGCTTGAGATAGTTTATAAAGAGATCATTTGTATGTACATGTACAAAAAAAGTTGTTCTTTGTCATTTAGAATTCAGTTCAACATCAGAGATTTCTAAGGCAGCGTTTTGTGTCTTTAGAAAACAATGAAGCACCTGTTGTGTTAAAACATTTTCGAAATATTTTTGAGATATTTATATGAAGTGCCTTTAAAAATATTATATTTTTTTCAACAAACTTTAAAATTGAGTTGTGTTAATTTTTTAGTGCTCTGATTTGATACAGTTAAAGACTTATCAGCACCATTATAACATCTGAACTGAAAGAATACATCAAGCTTAAATTTTAACCATGGTTAAACTTTATTTACATTTATTTTTCACACAAAACAAATATCAATATCTTTATGACAATCAAATGAGGGGGTTTACAAGGGCTAAAAAAATCAATTAGAGCTACTAGCGAAATTAGTCAGAAGTGGTACAACATTCTGCTTCTCATCAAAGGCTTGCTCTGAACGTAGAAAATTAGCTGCATGTGTCAGCTGGAGGGCTGCATTAGGGTGTGCTGAACCAGGCAGTAGGGTACATTCTCTATCAAGCATTGTTGCCAAGGCTTCTAATAATGAATGGAAGCCAAAGGATAGTGCAGCTCTTCTAGTGCGATTTAATTCCTAATAAGAAAATATATTGTTAGGTTTCAAATTAACACAGACAAAGCCAACAGTGTTTTTATTTCATTTATAAAGTGTGTCTCCATGCTCTTATAGCATGCTCAGTAACTACTGGTGCAAACTCTTTTTTTTGTATACATAAGGGGGTATCTGAGAAAAGGTTTCTGCGCTGACTTAAATACACAAACTAGTTTGAATTAAATAAAAAATTTTAAACTCCCTTGTGTTTCAAATTGAACCCCTCAGCTAGTAAAGGGGTTAATGTCATTAAGTCATACATCTTATTAGACATAAAATAAGCATTTACAGTCACTAGTCTTCATACTGAATAAGGTGGACAATTAAAATGAAATAAAAAATGTTTTATATGTTTTGGATGTTCCTTCAGAGTTGAAGATAACCTACTTCCTAGTCCAAAACTCCTACAGGATGGCAGTGGGCAGGGTATATAACGTATAATTAGCAGCAAAAAAATCAGGTGCAAATTGAGATGATTGGAGACAAATTAGTTTCATGAGTTACTGATAACTTATTAAATATGAACCCATCAAAGCAAGTGACTCCATACTTAACATGTACTCATATTAAGTCTTAACTTTAAACTTTCCAATTTTGTTAGTGAAAAATGGTATATTTGATTATTAGGGTGGAAAAAATCTGACCAAATTAGTTCTTTAATGATTGTTTGCTTTTCAAGTGGATAAAAAATCATTTAAATATGCCTACTTTAATTCCATACAGCTTAAGTAGAAACTGTTTTTGTCATAATATCTATTACATCTATTTGCTTCAAGCGTAATATTTGTTCCTCACCTTATAGAACTGATGTAGTTTATCAGGAAGTTTTCTGGCATGCCTTAGAACTTTCTGAATATCAGACTGGATAAAAAAAAACACATTAAAATACAAAATATAAACTATCAAAATATGAGTTCAATTTTTGTGTAATATAATACAAAACGCATTACAAAAAGTCAACTAAAAAAAAATTGTTTTTTTTTTCAGTTGTTAGCTTGTTATAAAGAGACAATAATGTTCATGCTGTTTTAAAAGAAGATATATATATATTAAGCAAGCAAAATTTGTGTCAACCTGTAGACCAGATGGTTTAATCCACACAACACAAGACTGAGCGTAACTGCGTTTATCTGCAGGTCTGACTGGAAAAGGAGACTTTTTCTCTTCATCATCTGCTGAATATTCTTTCCATGATGTGAGGTTATCAAAAGGTCCAAGCCAAGGAACTGAATCTTGACCTGCAATATGATGTGTTTAACAAATTAACAAGTCTCTCATTAATATTTCCTTTTTTTCTCAAAAAAAACAACTATAAAATATATTGGATGACTGCTTAGTCATGTGGTATGTGGTCTGCACTCGATGGTGTTGATGGTCCCATGTTCAGATAAGATAAATCCTCCCCACCATCATGTTGGAGGTTTGTGCCATGATGTAATGATCTTGAAACATCCAAAAAATGTAAAAAAATGTTGCTGTCAAAGTTTCAACTTTAAAGTATTGTTTCTATTTAAATAGGAATTAAAAAAATAAGATTGGATTTACTTTCAGACAAGGTTTAGCTAAGTTAAGATACAATGGTGATTTAGGTAGATAGAAACATATGATTCAATAATGCAATGTGCTATTGGAGAACAAGAATCCAGGATATTATCGGAGTAGCATAAATTCAAGTTATATTCAGGCCTTAGAGTGGAACCCCTCAGGGAACAAGACGCAGAGGAAGACCAAAAAGAACATGGCGACACAGTATACTAGAGGAAGCCGAGAGGACTGGAAAGAGCTGGGAAGCCATAAAAAAATTATCAAGAGACCGTGGAGAATGGCGTGTTTTTACTGAGGCCCTATTTTCCATGAGGAACTCAAAGGAAAGATGATGTTGATGATATATTCAAGTTTGAATTCAATATGTTGAATTCTTCCTTAAAAAAAAAAATTCAGAAAAACTTTAACTTTTTTATTTCATCTACTTATTTATATAGGAGGATTAGTTTTGAACAACGTAATTTATATTTGCCCAAAATGTATGCTTCAGAAAGTAATTTCCAAGATTCAGTCCATTGTGCTTATTTGTAAGATAAATTTTATATTTATAAAAATTATGCTATGATATTCTTTAAAGTAATGCTGTCAAAACTTGCCCTAATTTGCTTATTTTCATACCTGGATCAAATAATGCTAACATCAAATTTGATTTTTTCTTACTGTCTGCCCATGAATATATCATGCCATACCAATCATTGCTAGAAATATGAATTAAAAAAATATATTCAAACCTGAAATGTTATTAATCTTTTATAAATAACAAAAGCAAATTTATTTTAAATACATAAATATATTTATATACATAATTTTATTCGGAATTTAAAAAAAATTATAAGATCAGCACAATTAATTAGTAGTTTTTTTGTCTAATGATTTTCAATTTTTAAATTATTTATAAATTTAGTCTTACCAGACCCTTGCAATAGCCACCATACTTTCTACTCTTAAGCTGCCATGTAAAAGAACTGTAAATGATGGAGTTTTACCATCATCTTGACTGTCGTCTTCTTCCTCAGATTTCCCATTCTTGGCATCTTTGTCTTTGGCTTTAAAAGAAAAACAAAAAAGTGTGTCACAAAAACAACAACGAACTAATGCAGAGTAATTTTTATGTCAGCGCGAATAAATAAACTTACTGTCTGACTTCTCTTTTGTTGATCTTGGTAAAATAAGATGCCTAGCTACTGTTGGTGGGCTGCCAACATCTTTGATTTCTAAAAACCCTATTATTTCTATTTTGTCTGATACCCCATAGGTGACTTTTTCATCATTCGATTGCCTAGCAGGAAAAAAAAAAAAGAAATGAATTTTGAAAATTTGATGTAATTCAGTTGAAGCTAGAATTTGGTGATCAACAAGATTTTTAAAAAAAATGTGCAATATAAAAGCAGTTTAAAATAAAAAAGTGCATTTATGCCAGAGAAAGATTATTCTTTTAAGGTTTTTATTATTTGGTACTTTAATTTTGTTTTTATTTAAAAATTAATACATGGTCCAGGAATGTAGGAATGTCATAATCTAGAACCAGACTTGGGTTCTTAGAAAAAGATGCTTTATCTAGTTGGTTCTAAACTTTGGTTATAAAATTGTTTCTATTAATATTACATTTCATTTCAAAATATTGTATTAATATTTTTTTATACACTGCAATGTATTTATCTTTTATAACCACTTTTTCTTATAACTACTTTTCAAATAGATTTCTATGGAGTTAACTAACTACACATTTTTTAACTAATTTGTTTGTTAGCACTTAAACATATGCATTATAATAAGCATCCACTGTTTGGGATCTCTCAGCTCCAAAAATATAGAAATGCAAAAAAAACCTGTGAGGTTTAGAAATGAATATTCACATTTGACACATTAGAAACATCAATTGACAGAAAAACTTAAGGAGATAACACTAAGAAGTAAGGTAGCAATAATACATAAAACACTAATTATAACTAGCAAGTACAAAATCATGGCTTAATAAAATACTTTGAAAGACACAAAGATAAAGACACATTTTTTTATTCCATATGCAAGAACAAGTTTAAATAAGTGTTCTTCTTTACTAGTGTCATCAGCGTATGGAATGGGTTGCCTGAATAAACTATAAAACCAATGACATTGTAGAGTGTAAGCCTCTACTTAAAAGCAAGACTAAGTTAACACACAGATATGAATAGAATGTAATAATCTTTGTTTGAAGAAAAGCAGATTAGATAAATTCATGACTTACACAACTGAACACATGGCCCCAACGGGATCTAATCTATGTGCAATAGTCCCCACCTCTCAATTTCCTTTATCAAAATTTGATATAACATCCCCCCATTCGTTCATAAAATAACAGAACAACATGATTAATAAGTATATTTTCCCAACTAAATAACAAGGGAATCGAAATATAACATAAAACATTAACCTCATTTATTTTGGCATAAGCCCAAGGCTAACAAACTGTGATCCCTTGTAGCATAAAATATTTTAGCCACATAACCATTAAGCCAACAACATGCCGACTTCATTAGGTGTTTGAAAGAGTGACCTAACCATTGAAATAAAAAAAAAAAGTTGCAGAAGATCTTAACTTTTAAGAATTTGTAATCTGTCATTATGGGAAGAGGAAAAACTAAGAATAAGAACATCATTTAAAACAGATTGTTAATACCAACTTTACAATGTGTGGTGTGATGGCTGAGTGGTAAATCACTTGGGGGTCTTGAGTTCAAATGCCAGTGAAAACTGGGATTTTGAAATTCAGGATTTTTGGTATGCCATTTAGTGCACCCAACTCTAATTGGTACCTGACATACACTGGGGAAGTAAAAGCAGTTGGTCATTGTGCTGGACACATGACACCCTTAAAACCATCAACCAATGATTAGCTTTACATCATGTGCCCACAAAGATCGCTATGTCTGAAAGGGTTATTTTTACTTTTACTTACTTTATAAATGGCTCAGGTTTAGGAAACAACTGCACTGCACAATTGAAATTACCACATAATAATGTTCCACAATACGGATTATAATATTTCTCAGCTAGACGATTAAATGTTTCTTCAACAGATCTGAAACAGAATTACAGATATAAAGATTAATTTTTAGGTTTCTCATAACTATTACTTGGACAACACTCTTAATGAGTGTCAACAATGTATTAATAATAAAGAATACATTTTCAGTTTGAGACTGGATGAGGTTAATCAGTATAACAGACATCTGCTGAAGGGAGTAAACAATGATGGTTTGTGCTTCCCACATGATACTCTTAAAACTAAAAAAAATGAATGTTGGCTCTCTTGTTTTAAAGGAGCTAAGCTTAGAATTAAAAATTGTCTTTGTATTCAAATAAAAAATGATATTGACACAGCAATGGAACTCAGCAACTAAGAATGTTAAGCTGCAAATAATCATAAGCCAAAACAACTTATCTCTTAAACATATAGAAACCATTGAGTATTTAAACTGTGAAGCTCCTTACTGAAAACAGCACACTTATCATTCACCCTTAGTTTCTTTGAATTAAGTTCTTAGAATAAAAAAATTAAAAAAATAAAGGGTTATTGTTCTTACTTGAAAGATATTGCTCCATCTAAAAGAAAAATTTCTCCACCTTGATTCCCCACATTTATTAGTTTCTGGTAATAGGGCAAGGCACTTCGCACATCAGGATCATTAGGGTTGGCAATACATACTATGTGAAGCTTGCAGGGGAAAGGAAATGGTAAAGGAAATTTTTCTTCTACAGATTTTCTAGCATTCATTGTTTCTAGGGAATGTTTAAGGGAGCCTACTCCAACACCCAGGCTTCCATCTGTTATTAAAATAACCTGAAAATAGAAGCAATTTTTATTATTCAAAATCCATGCAATTATTGATTGGCTAAAAATGTTGCCATAGCTTTAACATGCAAACAACAACAGAACATTTTAATTAAATGATTGAAGAAACAACAGTCCTAGACCTGACAAGATGTATTACTCCATTCCTCAGATGTCACATCCTTAATTCCCTTAAGTGCTGACTCAATACAAGTTTTACTAAAGGCTTCCACTTTGGTTAAGGCTGTTCTTATGATACTATAATCTCTAGTAAATGTTGACAGTTGTTCATAAAGATAGGAAAACGCAATCTAAAAAGAAAAAAGAAAGATGCTCCAATAACTTCAAACGTAAAAGTTCAGAAAATCTGCATGTTCAATAAATGACATTAAATATATTTAAATGTTTATAATTTATTAAACAAATAACTAATAATAATAAACTGATAATTTTCAGTTACCTATGCAAAAAAAAAATGTTAATTTTGTAAGATTTTTATGTTGGCATAATAAATATTTAAAAAAGAGTGTGGTTAAAATATTTGAACCCCCAACTCATTATGTTACCTAAAGTGTTCTCTTGATACTCATTATTTATATACCAGAATAACTCAACACAGATGAAAAATACTTCAGTAGTTAATAAAATAGATCTATTTCACTGTTAAAGATCAACAAAACTGGATGAGAAGCTAGCAGAATTAGTATTTTCTTCCATTTCTTTGGCTTTTGTTAGTTTTTGTTACTTCACTCAGTTTACAGAATAAGAACAAAACAGGAACTTTCAAAAATTGAAATGATAGCAGATAGGATGTAGTCATCTTTTTACAAAGCATCCAGAATTACAGAGTTTCTTGGTAATTACAAAGGTAAGTTTGTTTAAAAAGAGGTTCAGAGTTGAATTGTAGAACATCAGCTCAGTACTCAGTATTAAAAAAAAAAAAATAAACACTATTTATACGTAGAATTAATTTAATGTGCTTGATAAATATTACTAATATAAATGTTTAAATTACACATTGTGTTTAATTAAGATAATAAATATACTTTTATTGGCAAGTTTCAGCATACTTTTCTTGGAGTCTTCCACAAGAAATGGTACCAACCAATTAATTAGTCCAGATGGTAAATGATTCCAGGTGCACAGGTAACAGAACGAAAGAAAGACTGAAATCAATGATAGGCTGATAAAGTAATGGCAACCTTATAAGAAAAAGGTTATGTTAGGCCTCAGACTTGCCATAACAATATAAAAATGTTAATTTTTCTCACCATTAATACCTGCTTAGTTGAGCACTACTCCTAAACATCAATTATCATTTAGAATTAAAATCAAAAGCTACTAAAATTTTAGCCTAAAAATTACCAAAGAAACAAACTCCAATTTATAGTTAGCGCTTAAATAATCTAAAAATGTGTTAATTCCATGGATAGCTATATGACGCCGCTGATATTCCTCTGTAGAGTCTGGCAGAAGAACAGATCGTGACATGGACAATGACACATCAAGGGCTATAATTGTAGGCATCTCACGTAGCTGAAAACAAAACAAATTTTATCTAATTTTATAAAACTAATAATAGTAATAAATAATACTATTTTTAATAGTAACAATGAAATGTATTGTATATATCATTATTCAATATGTGATTATTATGTCAATAGCCACATTTTTTTTATATGATTATGACAATAATTATAATATCATCTTTTCTCTAGACTCTAGATTAAATGATTAAGTCAAGACATCAAATGATCATTATTAAGTTTAAGAGATCAATAAATTAACGTAATTAGTTAAGTCAAGTTAAGTAAAAAGTCAGTTCAGATTTTAATTTTAAGATTAAGAGATTAAGTGATTAAGATATTTACTTATTACTAATTAGATCTAACTTATTCTAACTACTAATAACTAAGTGATAAATTATAAAGTCTTACTAAGTAGTAACTAAGTCTTAGGTCTTTAAAGTCTAAGTCACTAGTAACTAGTAGTAAGTCTAAGACTAAGTTCGAGATTTAGATTGAATTTAGATTAATTAGATCTACCTGATAATCATATGATAATGTGATATGATAATGATTATTTTTTGTTTAGATTGTCTCTCTAGAGATCGATATTTATGGTTTAGATATATTCTAGATTTGATTTTCAAAGATCGTTATTATGTGGTATCTGGATCTAGTCTAGATCTATTTCAATTTTTTGCATCAATATTCAAGTTTGAACTATTATTGTTTGGTGGTTATGGAAGCAGCCATATTGGAAACATTAAAAACAAAGATTTTACACTTGCCCATATAATTTTCCGTTTATTTGCGATGGAGTAGGCAAGGAAAAAACAGGGGTTCAGGACCAGTGGCGGTAGCTAAGGGGGGTGGGGGGTGGAGGTCCAAATTCGAAAGTCCCCCTGGCCCCCAAATGAATGTCCTAATTTACAATTTTATTTTTTTACACATTTAATATTACGCCACTGCCACGTAATCTTGCTATTCAGGTGGAGTCAAAAATGCATTGATCAAGATTTGATGTTACCTATTAAATTATTATTATAGGCTTGCGACTTTGCTGCACAGAAAGCACGACGTGAAGCATATGAATTGAGATTTGTCACTATTATAGCCCTAACCCGAACACTATTTTTTCAGCATCTACAAAGAGATGGTCATTATTTAGAAAGCTTGTTTATAATCTGTATAACCTCTGTGAGAATGTTGAATAGTGTCAAAGCACTTCGTTATCAATTGCCTGAAATTTGTGACGCACTAAATGAACTAGCTGAAGAGACTCATTGACTAATGATACAATAATTAAAAGTGAAGGAGAAACACTATATGAAATATTGAAGCAGTACAAACTCTTAGTGTCGCTTGTAAGTGCTCTTCCAAGTCATTTTTCTGAGTAAAGAAAGTGCAAGGTTATACAGTAGATTTGAGTATTGCAAATGATTCTTACAACTTGACTTGTGTCAATCAGATTCTTGTTACAGCAAAGGTATTGTTACAAATGAACAGTGATAGGTAGAGGTCAACGTATGACCTCGGCGAGATGACACAGCAGATAGTGTTCCCTGGAATCTACATGTACAAACAAAGACAGGATGTGACGTGTCCACACGTGTTGTTCCAGGGGACGAACAGATCTAAGTAGGGGGACAGTTACTAATGAACAGTGACAGATAAAGGTCACTACGTGTGACCCCGACTTGATGACACTGCAGCGAGTGTTTTCTGGAATCTACATGTATAAATAAAGACAGGATGTGACGTTTCCTGACCACTAGCGGATCCAGAACTTTGGAGTGGGGGGGGGGCGATTTTTTTCCAAACCCTAACCCTAACGCCCAGTAAACCCTAACCCTACGCATAAACGTGCACACACACACACACACACATATGTATATATATATATATATATATATATATATATATATATATATATATATATATATATATATATATATATATATATAAATATGAGAATAAAAAAAAGCAGCATTTCTCAACCTTCGGCGAAAAACAAAACAACTGGGGCAGCGCTATAAGGTTCTCTGGTGAAGTTCGGGGCGAAGCCCCGACGCCAAAAGCGTTTTCTTGCTTTTTTCACTGCAGAAACGCATTCTCCTGACAAGTACAGCTCATTATTCATCAATGGAGTACGGGGCGAAGCCCCGACGCCAAAAGCGTTTTCTTGCATTCTTCTCTGCAGAAACGCATTTTCCTGACATCTACAACTCATTACACATAAATGAAGTTCGGGGCAAAGCCCCTACGCCAAAAGCGTTTTCTTGCATTCTTCACTGCAGAAACGCATTCTCCTGACCTGAAGCTCATTATTCATACTATTAAAAAACGACCTTTCGAATAATGTTATACTTGAAAAATATTCTAATTTGAATTTATAGGCCCATAATACATTGCAAATAAAACCGATTTGTTCCTTGAAAAGATAGGATACCCCACGTATTTAGATTTTTGCTTTGAGGATCGCCGCCGAAAAAAAACTTATTCGATAAATATTATTCAAGAAAACTCTAGTATAAATTGTGAGTTATAGTCCCAAATTTATTTAGCTAGAAAAAAATCAGATTGAAAAGGTTGGGAAAAGGTGACTATGAAAAGGTTATTTGAGTTTAGAACTCATCTCAATCATGACTCTTATACTGAAAAATTTCGTTTGAATTCTAACTTTTCCAATGCAAAGTCTTTCTTAAAATACTTATGATAACTTCATGTAAAATTACAAAAACTCTGTCTGGAAATGGGAATGGCGGTAGAGTGAAAACGATTAATCCTCGCTCCTTTACTAATTTCTGCTAAAGATTGCATTTGGCATTAAAGAATAGGTATTGGGCGACTCGATATAAGAATTTTATTTATAGTATATATAAATTATACTAGTGAAAGATTTTTTTAATTTTGTAATTTCTTAACTATAATACAAAAAGAAAAAGTATTGATTTGTCCGATGGGGGAAATGCGATTGCATGTATCGCCCCTCCCACCTGATACAACCCTTTTTCATTTAAATTTACTAATGATACAATTTGAGATTAGAGTGTGGTACGACATATTTACAATGGGTCACATATTAATACGTAGTTTATATTATATAGATATTCAACTAATTTTATTCACAAACTATGATTCTCCACAAAAATAGGACCGCCCCCCCAGCACTCAGAGGGCTAGAGTGGGGAGGGCAGTACATGCAATCGCCCCCCCCCCCTCACCCCACCGAATCGGCCAAAATACCAGAAAGGGAGAAACATAATATAAAATTTATATATTAATTCAACTAATTTTGTTCACAAACTATGATTTCTCCATAAAAACGGACCGCCCCCCCCCCACTCAAATGGTTTAGGTGGGAAGGGCAGAAGAGGTATTCGTCCCCCCCCCCCACCAATCGGCAAATAGGGAACGACATAATATAAAGATCGGTTAAAATATCAATAACAAGTTACAAGGATATAGATATTTAATTGATTTGTTAGCAGGCTGTGATTTCTACCAATAAATTGGACCGCCCCCCCCCCCACTCGAAAGTGTAGGGGGGGCGGGATTGATACCATCGCCCCCTCCCGACCCCACCAAATCGGCCAACATACTAGAGGGGGGGGGGCGAAATAATCTAAAAATAGGTTGAAATCTAAATAATTAGTATATATTTTTAACATAAGTAATAAATTCGTATACAAATTGTGTGAATCCTATACTAAAGTTCGTCCGCCCCCCCCCCTTCGGGGGGGGGGGTCGGCCGAGTGGGGGGGGGGGGGCGATCGCCCCTACCGCCCCCCCCCCCCTTGATCCGCCAGTGTTCCTGACATGTTATTCCAGAGGATACTAGGAGTGTTTGTGCAACTTTGGAGATGCGATTATATAGGGACTCTATATAAGCCAGAAAGTTAATGTGAAAGTCAGTCGTATGGTCTCGTGAGTTAGCCGTTACAGTCGATACAGACGATGTAAGACGTGTGCGGCTCTAGTGGAAGAGAAATGTGTACGACTCGATGCAAGTTAACTAGGGTAGAGTTAACTGGAGTGGACTACTGTCGTTAAAGTCTATACAGCGAACTACAGTGGACTTGAGCCGTTACAGTCGATACAGTCGATGTAAGACGTGTGCGGCTCTGATTCGGTATACTTGAGTACGAATTGGTTCCGCTTTAGGAGACCTGGAGCGACACTGGGAAGTGTGTCGTTGGTCTGTTCTGTGGAATACGGCTCGATGCAAGTTGAGAAGAGATGAATTGCAACGAAGTGAAGAGATGCATTGCAACGAAGTATAGCTAACTGTAAACTGACAGATATTGTACAGTCTTCTACGCTACATGTTCAAGTAACGAATTGTTAGAGTTAATAGTCATTAAAGTTATATGAAACTGAAAGTTTAGTCGTCAAGTTCTTTGCAGTGTTTTTATTTGTGTGCCAACTAATACATCTAGCCAGAAGATTCAGAAATACGTAACAGTATATTGGCTAAAAACATGGAAGTTGTTGCAATCTTTCCAGCCAAACGTCAAAGGAAAAGGCAGAATGATAAGTCTGTGGAAAACATATATTATATTACACCTGGAAATGCTGAAGATGACTACAGGATATATTGCTTCAACAGAATTGTTGACACTGCAGTTTAATCTTTGCAGTCGAAATTAGAACAGCTGAAATCAAATTACTATATATTAGGGTTTAATTTAATCTTGTCATCTTAAAGAGCCTTCAGCGCGATGACATTCAAAAGTTTACAGCGAGCTTCGAGCAAGAATCGACGTCATCAACAGACCAGTTAGCAGATATATGTGGTTGAGAATTTGCAGATAAAATGGAATCTTAAAGGCATATTCTACCAAATACCGCAAAAATCCCTGTAAAAATTTTAGCTTATCTGTCCACTAATGAAAGATACACTGCTTTCTCAAACTACTTTGTTGCACTCAGAATATTTTTAATAATACCCATAACTGTGGCATCTGAAGAAGCTTCTCGCGCATAAATTAATTGAGGTCAACAATTTACGAAGATAGATTGAATAATTTAGCAATTCTTGCTATTGAGCGTGATTTAAGTAAGCCTAGGAAACAGAATTTTGATGTTATACTTTATGACTTTGCAACATGCAAGGCTCATAAAGGTAATTTGATTGGGATTTTGTACTTAAAGAATGAATGCAAAGACAAATTTATTTTTTAATACAAAATCTTAATTTTCACTCGTTATCATTATCCCTACCTAGACTGGGCCAGCGCAATCCATTACGCATTGGGCCCTGCAATTGTTGGTGCCGGCCGAGCTTCTCATCATCCAGCTCTTACATGATATTCAATATTTTCTAAACAAAAATAAGCTGTACCTTAACTGGAATATAGAATCAGAAAAAAATAAATAAAGATGCCAGCTTAGTCTAAGCCACTGCTATTCCATTGCCTGTTAGGCTTGCTCACCACCTGTGAATCTAGGTGCTGGTCTAATGTTAGTAGCATTACGAAGGAAGGCGAAGTCA
This sequence comes from Biomphalaria glabrata, assembly GCF_947242115.1. NCBI lineage: Eukaryota > Metazoa > Mollusca > Gastropoda > Planorbidae > Biomphalaria > Biomphalaria glabrata. The sequence goes on along the minus strand of NC_074711.1, from coordinate 32,367,016 downwards.
CAGACTAAACATGCACATTCTAGAGAGGTTAATGCATAAAATATATGTCTAAGGGCTTTCCAATGGGAAACTTGCTTTAATCCTTTACATATAAATTTTCTTTGTTTGAAATGAAATGTTATTAATAATTGTTTATTTGAAATGGATTACGCTATTAAAAATGCTTGCCAAGTCAAGACTAAAATTGTTCTTCAGTCAAGCGTTTGAAATATTTGATACACTGCAAAATTTTTTTTTTTAAGTTTAAATTTTATTGTTTAATGTACATTATTATTTTTTTGGTAGTCAGCATAATTCCTTAGTGATGCAGGTGGTTGGTCAGGTCAAACTGAGCTGATGGAGACACTACAGTTAGCATCTGGTTGTTACATTTTAACTTTTTTCCAAACGTAAATCCCATTAACAGAAGTAGGAAATATTTGTAAAGAATAGTCAATAACTTAAGGATTTTAATATGGCAAGTAGGTAAATTAATTTTATTTACACACCCAACACTTCCATGATCCTGCTATGGCCTATGGAACAGTGAAGTATTGGTTACAGCATTGATTGTTCATGGGACTTGTTTAAAAAAAAATAATTCAAACACCACATCATATCTCTCATTTCTTTATTAACATTTGTGATTATTATTAAAATTTAGTTTAAACATAACAAGCAGTTCATCCAGCTTTCCATTTCCATTCCTGTCTGCACATAGGGCATGGTGAGTTGACAGTCTGTGATTGCAGCCACTTGACTATGCAATGAATATGAAACACATGGGAGCACTGACCCCAAACTGAAAAACAAACAAACAACTAATAATGCTTAAATAACAAAATTAATTTAGGCAATATTAACATATCTTTTTTTTTGTCTTAAAAATAAACATCCTTTTCTTACAACAGAGCACAACATTTGAAATTAATTAATAAAATCATACAGCATCAAGTTGGTTATTGTTGGACCCACCGAAATAGCACAGTTAAAAAAAAACAACACTGGCAATAGCATAACAAACCAATAGGATATTAACGGGGGAACCAGGACTGCTCATTGTGTTAACTTCACAATACAGTGATCAAATGATCATCCAGTGGAAGGAGAACCTCCCAACAGTGGGGTGGGTGAGGAGTCAAGATTTCATTCCTGGCCTTTAGGTAAGATCATTCCCTTTTGTGTACAGTTACAATAGGGCTAAGGTTTGACTCACTAGCCCTCTCACATGGTTCACAAAAGTTAGCAATATTTTTAGTAGAAAAATTATCTGTATGATATTAAAATCAATTTAGCAATTTATCTCCTAGGCATTCACTATTACTACAACACAGTAGAGGCTATATATTTGAGCCTTTTAGCCAAATCTTTTTGCCACAGTGACTAAGGTTTGTCATGCAGAGCAATTGATATGCTCAATGTTAAAAATCATTTAGCATTTATTATTAAATGAATTAAATACTACTACCATATTTTCGCGCATATACCCTGCATATGCGCATTAACAGCAAACGCGTACCGTATGTCACAGATATGTATGTGTGAGTAGGGTTAATTATTTTGTAGAGTGTTTTCATAGCTCACAGACAGACTTGACAGAGTACAGACATACAGATTTATACCTTGTAGGGTGACTTGATACCAATAGGTTGGATCAAACACAGAAGATTTAGTAGCGTTAGTTTAGACGTGGGTAAGGGTCTCAGCCTATATAGAGAGAAAGTTTGGGGCAGTTGGGATACAGTGCCATGTAGTGTTATCAGGGGCGTGTATCATGTTCTAGACGTTTTCTGGTGAATAACACATACAGACATTGGGAGCAAGTCGCAGAGGCTGGCTCGGGATCTTGGCTTCAAGAGGTTTGTGTTGTTTGTCAGAGACAACATGTAGAAAGAATTTCTAGGAGACCAGGGTAAGAAAATGTTTTATTAGTTATAGCAATAGATGTTAGTCGATTATGAATAATAGAACTGCATTTTAATTAGCAATTAGAGATATTTTGGTTATTTGTTTATTTAGAGTGACAGTCCATGTCAGCGACAGTCTGATTCAGTAGATGACAGTCCATGGAGTAAGTCTTTAGAGTAACAATCTTGAGTCGGTAGATGGCAGTCTTGAGTCTGTGACAGTCTGAGTAACAGAGAATGACAGTCATAATAGTTATTAGCGAGAGTGGCGAAGACCAGTTAGCAAGACGATGAGAAACATACAATGATTTTCATCAGATGACATAGACATCAGTTACAGCACTGAACTCTAATGCAGTCTGCGGCGCTGGGTCCAGTGCATGGAGGAGGGAGAAGCTGTGATGGTCTAATTGGCATGGGTGACTTATAGCTGTTTTGTTGATTATGTCTATAATGATTATCTCTATTATATTAACAAATACATTAGTTTTATTAGTGTATTGCACTAAAGAATAATTAGCCACTTGTCTTATGTTATTAAATCATGAATGCAGTCATAATAAATTGCTAAAATAATTATTACATTTAAAATATGAATTTTAAAGTGGCCATTGATGTCCTATTTAGAATATTAAAAATAATAGTTTTAGTATTCATTATGTGGTCATTGATGTTATGACATTGTTGTAATTAGTTTAATTTATACACATTTTAAGTACTGTAATAATTATCTAAACGAAGTAATTACACACACTAAGAGTGAGAATCATCACTAGACAAAAAGAGCCAAGATAATAGTACTGGTACATATATTGCTATATACCAGTATATTAAAGTGAAGTAAAATAAGGTCATGACAAGTGGGAACGAGAAACGCGTTTTGACAGCATATACTTTGCACTAATTACAAATTAAGTAAAAACAAAATTGTATAATCTGCACCCTTATATACCCTGCAAGTACAAAGCGTGACTTGCTGTAAACTACCAGTACAAAAAGTTGGTTGCTCATCAGACGCCTGTCCTTCAAGATGGAATCACACTAAAGTTGTTCTTCCCACAAGCGATAAATAGAGTGCAGAGCCTGCCTGTGAAATGTAGTATGTTATTTCAAAAGAAAGTGGATGACTTAGTTATCTGGTGATGGTGGAGAAATTTTTGATGCAGCATGAATATAAGGTTATAAAGATCCACCGATATGTCCATAGTTTGCCTTATATGCTATGTTTATGAGTAAAATAAATTTTGTAAACAAGCACCGTTGTATACCCAGCAAAACTTGTAGGCCTATAACCCACGGGTTACATGCGCCAAAATATGGTAGCCACAGAAATATCCTAAGATTAACTAAGGAACTAGAAGAAAATTTTTAATGTTTAAAATCTTTAACATAATATATACAAAAAGTACAAGATAAATTTTAAAAAGCAAATTAACAAATTTAAAAAATACCCAAAGGGCATTCATCTCCTGGTAATTTACAATCTGGGCAACAGCCATCAAAAGCCATTCGACATATTCCACAGTTATCATCATTTGCTATCCATTTCCACGTTGCTACTCCTGTCCAGCTGAAAATATAAAAAAAATTCAAGCAAATGTTTCAATATTATTAACTTTTACTCATCCATATACGGTACTCAAATTAAAAGCGTGCAAGCTTGTCACACCTCAGTACCCGAGCCATGAGATGAGGGCTCACCAGATTATTAAATCACATTGTGTATGTGTAAAAAAAAATATTGTTAGTCTCAAAGACCTAGGAGAAATGTTGATGTAAACAAATAGGTAATTGTATAAACCAGTGATGCCCGACCAAATTTGACCTACGGCCATTTTTATTTCCGACAGTCTATTCGCGGGCCACATTTCAGGAAAGGTACAAAAACTAAATTAAATTGACCTGAAACTATTTGTATTAGTAACCTGTGGATCTAGAACTTACCTTAGTTAATGGGATATTTGAAGTTTAACTTTTTTACCCGTTAAAAATGACTTCACTTCTCTACTTCAAATGTGAGCAACATTGTAGGTAGCTTTACCTCCGACTCTTTTTCTTGTCTCTTTTTGGTAAATATTCTATAAATCCTGCTATCTTCAGACGTAGTTTAACAATCTTTTATTCCCAACTCAAATTTAAAAAAATGACGTTTCATTTGTTTTATAATGCAATTTATATGTTGTTTTTTTTAAAACAGCCTGACTTTCTTTATAAAAAAAATATTTCGGCCTATTTCATAAACATACAAATGTTAAAGGTCATGGTACCAATCCTTCAGAGAAAAGTTGGGGCCCTGATGAGGGGGAAGATACATTTTTTTTTCAATAAATTGTGCCAACGTTTCGGCGGGCCAAATGGAACCACGTCGATCTGGCCCGCAGGCCGTATAGTGGGCATCACTGGTATAAACAGAAAAAGAGAGAAGGTTGAAGAAAAAAAGACAAACAATTATGTAAACAATCCAGAAAAGTATTTGTATGACACTATAAAGGTAATTGTTCAGTAGTCGGCAAGTGGTCATAGTTCTATGATGGATAGTTTGTTATTCATCAGTATCTTGAGAGTGCTTTATTTATTCGACAATAATATTTTACATCCCCATCACGTTATTATTCTCATTGTACAAGTTATAAATATATTATGTGAATTTGTTCATTGCTGGATTACTTGTTTTATTGAATTGAGTTTGAAAGCATTAAACTGAAAGAAAGACCCACCGATGCACTTTTTCAGTAGGTTAAATAGAGGCACCTTTGAACTTGCATATATAATATATTATAAGTCATGTAATTTGGGAGACAATACTTCTTTTCAAAACAAATCGTGACAGTGATGTATGAACTATAATTTGATGATAATAATTAAACTTATAATAGGCTATAATTTTACTTTAAAAGAAAACAAAAATTAACTTACCCTATACAATATATTTAAGGAAACATCAATGGCCAGTATATGAAATATAAAAAAAAAATAATTTAAGTCTATGCATCTATTTCTATAAGGGTAATTTTTATAGTCACATTATACTAATTATATTCTAGATCTAGATCTATAATGATAATCTGGCATTCTGGCTAGATCTAAAAAAAACAATATATAATATTTAATAAACAAATATCGTCTAGATTTAAATTTATTAGGATCAAAGCTCAAGGAATAATATAATTACTAAAAGTAATTAGTAATGTACCCTGGGACTAGAGATCTAGACTAAAATAGATTTAGAAAGAATATTTTAGATACTATACATAGATTTACAGAAATACAGATTTTAGCTTCTATTGTGTCTCGACATTGACTGACCACAAAAACTCCCAAGTCTAGAGTCTCTAGAGAGTATATTATCAGACTAGATGTACTCATCTAGATTAATTATAGTTATAATATAGACAGTAGATCTAGATCTAATCAAATCTAATCATTATTACATAATACCGGTATTATAATAAAAATAGAGATCTAATTGTAAATAATATTTATAATTAAAGGGAAACTCTGATGGTTTTGACTATTTTTTTTATATAATTTGTGTTTTGATTTACAGATAATGAATATATCATTCTTTTTTTTATATTTGAATAATAACTTTGTAATTGATGTTTTTCTGACGTAATTTTCTTGCGCATCCAAAACGGTCAGACTTTCACTAGGTTTGTATGTGATGTCACACAGACCTATTATAAAGTTTACATTCTCGTAAAAGAAATATATCTTCGTCTATGCAGTTAGATTCAGATCTTGTAAGCAAAGAAAAAAATGCGTGTTAAAAGTAGATTTACGCATATGCTTGACTAACCACAGCAGTGTGTATTTTCTCGCCTGACCACTCAGCACACAATAAACACAGATCGTTAAGTTTTCTTGTCATTTCTGACTACACGTAGTCTAGACTAGCCTCACACTGACCAGTTTGTTCAAATCAGTCAGACACACAATCTATCTACTTCTTGGGACAAAGAGAGGCTTAGATGAAAATATTACTTGTTTTCTCGAGTTGGTTATCCTAATGTTTTTATATCTCTATCAATATATAACTGTACCATAGCTCTGGGCTAGGCTGTCACTAAGCCTAACAGCTACTATAAGAATGAAGCGTTATGATTGTTTAAATTTAGTTTCCTTTTCAGTATTGTTGAGGGAAGTGACATATGCCTTACCTAAAAACAAAATCTCAAGGAACCCCGTTTTTTTTTGTTGAGATGTCAAGAATTTAATGTTTAATTTATTAAATATAAATGTTTCTAAGCATTTAAATTAAAAATGGTAAAATGTTTACTATTACAACTTTTTATGCAGAATTTAAATATAACAATAACTCAAATTGAAAAACCATTGGAGCTTCCCTTTAAATATTAATATTAAATATATAGATCTACTACACAGATATTACCCGCTGCCCGCAGGTCTTAACTTGCGTATTGCTGATGTAGTCACTGATATAGTGCATTAGAAACAATTAAAGAAAATAATAATGTTATATAAAAAATATTTTAAAATATTATGAATGGAGCTAAAAATAGCTAATTGACCTGAATTTATGCGATATTAAGAATAGAGTTGTACTCATGTAAAAATGCTTTAGAAAAACACATTTGAATGTTAATTTGATTAAAATATATATGGAATGAATGGACTATATTTATATCTTAGAGTTGAATTAGATTTAGAGTTTTAGACCTAGGAATAGAGAGATGTGTAGCCTTTCGGGTAATGTCTAATGAAAGAATGTATGTCAGGAATTCTAAATTGGCAGATATTGAATCTAAATATAAAGAATGAATTTATATAAAAATGCTTTTGAAACACAAATTTGAAGCTAAATTTTATTAAATAATGAAATCAATAGACTATATTTTGTATTTTCATGTGTCAAAGTATAAAACTATGTGCAAAGTGTAGTTCTTAAAATAAGATCTAGATCTAAATCCTTTTAATCTTTTCTCATGTCAACATGGTTAACATAGCCTAGATTCATAACATAGCATACACTTTCATTAGTTTCATAGAGTTGGTCAACTTTTTTTTTTTTTTTTTTTTTTTTGAGGGTCTTAAGTTTGTTTTAGGGCTACAATACATACACTACGGTCTAAGGAACATTTCTGTCAAGTTTTATCAAGATTGGTAAAACGGTTTTGATTTCTATTTGACACATACATACGTCTTACATTCTACTTATAGTATTATATATAGATTATTAATAATATTAGTCATTAGATCTAATGATTATGACGTATGATTATCAATATAGACAATATAATATATTAAGTATATTATATATATATATATATATATAACATTGTTATAACTCTGCCATGCGCACCGCTATCTAAGCTAGAAGGTGTGCACTGTGATAGACTAGACTGAAAAGGATGTCAACATTAGAAAGAGGAGACAGATTTCCAACCAAGGCTAGAACCAAGATGGAGATGCTGTGTTCAAGGCAGATGTTCTACATGTATGTGATGTCCTCGTCTAAATAAACATTGTTGCCTCGTTGAGTTGCCTCCCATAAGTTATTACATTGGTGTTGAAGTGGGATTATAGGCAACTCAAGGAGAAGAGGTAGGATTAGATCACAATGGCATCATTGAAACAACTAGACCAACTCTCAATTAAAGAAGTTAAAAAAACAAAAACTTTGTTATCGACGTCTGAAGCTTGGTGGTGCCAAGGAGGTGCTTACAGCTTGTCTCTGGCAAGCCTTGATCGATGAAGACGAAGATCCGGAGACCTACCTATTTGAAATTGAACCGGAGATTTATGAGCTCATTGGCAAGATGCATGAAGGTATTGATGCAATGTGTGAACAAATTAACAGTATGGGTAACAAGGTAGATAAAATGGTGTCTCAAGCGAAAGAAGGAATAGACTTGTTGGTGAAAGAGCATTTGCCTGTAGACTCGTTGGTGAAGAAGTTGCATGGTCAGGACTGTGGCTGCACAAACAGTGGTGAGACGCTGGGGATTGGAGCGCCGTCTGTGTTGTGGGCAAGTCTTGTGGATGTGACTTTCAAGACGAGAAGCTTGACAACGATTGCTGCGACGATCTCAATGGGATGCACCAAATTAAAAGGAAAAAGACAAATGAAGAAACTGAAGTCTGTTAAGTGCCTGACTTGTTTGTTCCTGTTGTACCTGTTACGAGCACCTCAATGAGCCAGACAGATCAAGACAACGTTGGATCACTGTCCAGGACCTTAAAGACCTCTGCCTATCTGCTGGTACTTACAAGGGAAATTAAAGGCTGGACAATAGCATCCAAAAGTAAAGCATGAACTGTATGTGCGGCGCATCACAAAGTGAATTTAAATGCCAAGAAAACCACCAACAAAGCATTTGTACTCCTGCCATCATCATTGACATTGGCATAGATGAATGTCAATCAACCCAGGCTAAATCTGAGCTGTCAAGAAGAAGACATTTTCCACTTGAACTTGAAGAGACCTATCTTCTGAATGTGACACTGTTAGTTGAGGATGACTGCTGCGCATTGGACTTGGTTTGCAACGTGGCTGAAGGTGAACCTGCAGCTTCCTTGAGAGGCGTCTGTCGGGAGGGTCTGCTGAAACAGCGTGCTTGATCAACGGCTGTGTTGGTGAAAACAGCGCTTGATACTATCTTTCTTTGTGTCAAAGGATCATGTCATCGTCTCAAGAACAGACTGTCCAACTGGAAGAAAAAGCGACGGCCGCTAAGAACAGTGCTGATGACTTTGTGGGGAATAGGCTCATTGCCATCTGTGGCTCCCACTGATCGACCTCCACCTGAACAGTCAAATCTCCATGAATCTATTTCTTTTCGGGACGAAAACCTCTAAGAAGGGGGCAATGTTATAACTCTGTCATGCGCACCGCCATCTAAGCTAGAATGTGCGCACTGTGATAGACTAGACTGACAAGGATGTCAACATTAGAAAGAGGAGAAGGATTTCCGCCCAAGTCTAGAACCAAGATCATGAGATGGAGATGCTGTGTAAAGTGTGTTCAAGGCAGATTCTATGTCTATGTTCTACATGTATAATAATAATGATAATAATGTATCATAATTCATATGTGATGTCCTCGTCTAAAAAAAACATTGTTGCCTCGTTGAGTTGCCTCCCTTAAGTTATTACAATATAATAAATCTACCAAGACTCTACTCTCTACTAGAGTAGAGTCTATCTAGAATATAGATTTATCTAGCTAGGTAAAGTAAAGTCTACTAAAACTATTAAAACTTTTATTTTTAAAGTCAGCAAAGGCAAAGACGGCAAAGTTTGAAAGTAGATCTAGAAGTCTAGTTAGAATTACGATCGGCTTACTTTTAATTTTAACTTTCATGCCATTCGTGGCCATAACTCAACAGTGTTTCTCAAGAAATCTAGATCTAGATGAGATAGATCTAGACTCTCTAGATCTATCAACCCAAATCAATCTGCTGAATCTAGATTCTAGATTAGCCTGAATAGTTACTATTTAAACTGTAAACACGGTAAATTAAAATATTTGAAGACTAGAATGTAGATCTAGATCTAGTAATGAAACAAAATTTCGTAAAAACAAAAATAAGCAAACAAAGGGCCGGACTTAAGAAAGGGCAGACGGGACTAAAGCCTAGCTCCGGGCCCTCCAAAAGAAAAAAAAAAATAGGGGGAAGGGGCTTCACAAAAGAGATTTTATAAGTCTGGTAGAAATTGCATAATGTTCTGCCTACATCGCTCCATTTCCAGTGCACGATCACTGATAATCATATCATTTTTTGACTTGAGTGCACATTTGATTTGCTGATGGTCCGAGGTCCAATGGCTTTTTAAAATTCCTCTGATTTTGCTATAGCTAGCACAAGATTGGAAAAAACTCTCTACCCATTTCTGGGAAAATACTAAACTGATAATGGCAAACAAAAAGCTAATCTACAACGCCTGTATAGTGAAAACTCTTTATGATAGCGAGAGCTAGTCAACATACATGCACCATGAGCAGTGGCGTCACGCGGGGGGTGCAGGCCGTACCGGGTGACACCCACCAGGGGGTGACACCCGAGTGGGAAAAATGCTTTTTTCCGAAATGCACCTTTTACAAATAAAAATTACTGCCTCGAATGTCTCTCATAGTTTAGTATCAACATGTCCCAAACCTTCTTAATTTAATTATGTATGACTTGTAATCTTCCTACTATGAGAAAAAAAAACGCTTTGTGGACGCCAGGAGAAAGAGTTTCTGAAGCTAGGAAGAGTAGAAAAACGCTTGGCGGCCTGGGCTTCGCCCGGACAACACTGAGTGAGCTAAAGGCGCTCCCCCCAAAATCTAATATGACCAGTTGAGTGGTGAACGTAACATTTTTATTGTAAAATGTTGAGAAATACATAGACTAAAGCCTCCCAAGCGCCATTCGACACATAGGGTTGCAAGCTCTTTGCACATAAATCAGTCTTAGGCAACTTTCACAGTTGGTGCCCTCGAAATTCAGGACTTCTAAAAAGGTGTGACGCCATGTTAGACATGGACAGCCATGTTTTTGCGTTCCTCTTTTCGGCTTTCTTGTTAAGGTTGACTTTGGTAAACGTGTTTCGTCTTGTCTAATGATATGCCTCATCATGTCAAGTAATACACAATGATAAGCTGACCAACCCTTTTCAAGTAAAAACAGGAGTAAAAAAGGGATGTATGCTTTCGCCCTTGATATTTTTGCTGGTGATTGATTGGGTCATGAGACAGACAGTCTTAGATAATAAAAGCAGCATACAATGGACATTAACAACATTTAGAGGACCTGGATTTCGCGGATGACATCTGCCTACTCTCCCATTCACAATAAAATGCTCAGACCAAACTCAACAGACTCTCAGAAATATCGAAAAAGACTGGACTTCTAATCAACAAAAAGAAAACAGAATTTATGAGGATCAACAACAGACAAGAGAACCCAATCATGCTACAGGGAGAGAACATCCTTGATACGGACCACTTCACTTATCTGGGAAGTAGAGTTAGTAATGACGGCGGAGCTGATGATGATATACTAATTCGGATCAATAAAGCTAGGTCTGCCTTTTCAACCCTTCACACAATCTGGCGCTCTAAGGCACTATCTCTACATAGTCCTAACAAAATATGAATCTATTTAAAATACAAACGTTAAGTCTATCCTTCTATACGGTTCAGAAACTTGGAGAGTCACTAAAACAAACATGGAAAAGCTTAAGACTTTTGTTAACAGATGCCTAAACCGGATATTAGGAATTAGGCAGCCAGAAAAGATAACTACTATCGATTTGTGGGAGAGAACTAGACAAAAGCCCATAGCTCAAGACATTTGATTTGATTTGATTTGTTGATTTGAGGCACATCGGCACAATTTAGGCCATGTCGTGCCTGCAGTCCCTTAAGGACTACTCTCTCTCTAAACAGCAAGGGCCAGATTCTATACAGTAATATAATTAAAATTAAGGTCTATTCACAGTTAAAATAGTAAAGGTAGTAAAAATTTAAATATTTGGTAAAAATCTAATGTAAATAGTGCATGTTCACAAATTCAGAAATCACATCTTCGTAGATAGCCCCACTTCCCGAATAAAGCCCAGTACCTTCCCAGGGTCGACATTATTAAATAGTGTTTTTAGATTAGTGGCTCTAAAATGTTTCGCCCTGACATCCTGGTATCTGGGGCAATCAACGAGGATATGTTCCACGGTGAGGCGAGAGTCACAGTACTCGCAAAGTGGGGGCTCCTCTCTCTTCAGTACAAAAGAGTGCGTGATGTAGGTGTGGCCAATCCTAAGTCTGGACATGGTTGTGCTACCACGCCTTGTCAGACCCTTAGATGTGGGCCGCCACCTGACATCCGCCACAATCTGCCTGAGTTTACTGTGAGTCTCAGCCTCCCATCGGTTCTGCCACTCTCGATAGGTGGCAGAGGCAATACTTTGTCTCAGGTCCGAGTAGGGGATTTGGGTTCCTGACACCGCATGATTTAGGGCTCTCTTTGCTTCTCTGTCTGCGGCTTCGTTTCCCTCAATGCCAACATGGGAGGGGACCCAGATGAAGGTGACATCCCTACGGTCGGCTGTTATTAGGTCCAACAGCTTCAGGCTCTTATGTACCAATGGGATGTCAGTCTTCATCCGCCCCAAAGCTTGCAATGCAGATTTGGAGTCGGAGCAGATTATAAATTTCCTCCTTTCTGATGCCTTTACGGCCATAAGTGCAAGCAATATTGCGTGCAATTCGGCCGTAAAGATGGAGCAGCCATCGGGGAGTCTACGGGAGATTGTTTTGTTCCGAAAGGAGCAGGCACACGCGACCTTTCCCTCCATTTTGGATCCGTCTGTGTAGATGGTGCCACAATCTCCGTAGCTCTCCTGCAGTTCCCTAAAGTGGACTTGTAGTATGCTTGGGTCTGTATTTTCTTTTTTGAAATTAAGGAGGGATAAATTTAATTTGGGTTTATTCATTAGCCAAGGAGGATTCTGAGGGGTTTCTATTTTAGAGATTTGGTCAATGGGTGGGGTTAAATTTTGGATGGGTTCTCTCATTCGAAGGCCCAGCGGCTGTATGACGTTAGGCCTTCGATTGTATAATTCTACCTCTGTGGGGTTAAATATGGAGTCAAAAGCAGGGTTCGTGGGGTTGGATTTTAGCTTGACTATATACTGCATTGCAAGCTTTTTCATTCTTATATCCATGGGGAGTTCTCCAGCCTCCACATGGAGACTTGGGATAGGTGATGTACGAAACGCGCCGAGACAGAGACGCAGGGCAGCATTTTGTATTGGTTCCAGTATTTTTAGGTACGACTTCCTTGCTGCTCCATATATTATGGATCCGTAGTCTAGCTTGGATCGAATTAGACTCCGATAGAGCAGCAGCAAGGTATCTCTGTCAGCTCCCCAGTCCGTATGGCTGAGTACTCTTAGTATGTTTAATGACTTTTGGCATTTCTTCTTAAGTTCCTTAATGTGGGGGAGAAAATTAAATTTGGAATCTAAGGTGAGGCCTAAAAATTTTGTAGTTTTCACGACAGGGATCTTCTTTTTGTGTATAAATAGTTCAGGGTCTGGGTGGAGTCCCCTTAGATTACAAAAATGCATACTAACTGTTTTGGAGTCTGAGAATTTGAAACCATTATAGTTTGCCCAACCCTGAATTTTGTTTAAACATAACTGTAATTTCCTTTCTAAGGTGTTCATGTTTTTCCCATAAGTAAGAATGACAAAGTCATCAACATACAAAGAGCACTCTATGCCAGGGGACAGCGCATTTATGATGCTATTTATTTTAATGTTGAACAGGGTGACTGACAGAATGCTGCCCTGGGGTACACCCATTTCCTGGTCATGAGTGTCAGAAGCGGAGTTGCCCACTCGAACCTGAAATTTTCGATCTTTCAGGAATTCCTCCACAAAACGGGGGAGGTGTCCCTTAAGCCCCATAAGCGCCAGGTCACGTAGAATGCCATGTTTCCAGGTTGTGTCATAGGCCTTTTCTATATCGAAGAATACAGCTACTAGATGTTCTCTTCTGAGTAATGCATTTCTAATATAAGCTTCCAGCCTTACCAGGTGGTCAGTTGTTGTCCGCCCCTGCCGGAATCCGCACTGGTAGTTTGAGATCACTTTATTCCTTTCCAGGTACCAGACCAGCCTACTGTTAATCATTCTTTCCATGGTTTTGCAGATGCAGCTTGTTAGTGCTATTGGTCGATAGTTAGCTGGGTCAGAGCCGTCTCTTCCCGGTTTAGGTATCGGTATAACTGTGGCTTTCCTCCAGCTGTTTGGGAAAGCGCCTGTTTGCCACACACAGTTATAGACCCCTAGCAGGACTGCCAATGAGGGTTCGGGAAGGTGCTTGAGGAACTGGTAATGGATTTCGTCTTCTCCAGGCGCTGTGTCATGTGACTTGTCCAGCGATTCCCTCAGTTCCTCAAGCGAGAACGGTTTGTTGTAGTCTTCATTGTTCTCTGACCTGAAATCAATGGGGTGTCTTTCCTCCCTGGTTTTGACTTTTTGGAACTCTGGCGTGTAGTGTGCAGTGGATGATTTTTCTGCTATTGAGGATGCAAGGCAGTCAGCTATTTCTCTGGGGGACGTGACAGTTCGTCCTTGATTTTTCAAATGCCCTATTGCATTTGATTCTTTCCCTTTGATTCGCCTTACTGCCTTCCAAACCGCTCTAGCAGAAGTTTTGGCATCCAGACTGCCGACAAAACTTCTCCAGGAATTCCTTTTGGCTGACCGTATGGTTTGTCTAGCCTTTGCTCTAGCTATCCTGAATAGCTTTAGGTTTTCCTGGGAAGGATTCTTTATAAATGCAGCCAGTCGTTTTTTCCTATCACCAATAGCACTTTTGCAAGCTGTATCAAACCATGGTTTGCTAGGCCGTTTTGGATTTGCAGAGGTTAGGGGTACAACTTTCCTGGCTATACTTAGTAGCTTGCTAGCAAAGGTATCAGCTGGGTTCTGTTCATGGAGGATATTTTCTGTGATATCCTCAGAGCATCTTTTTTGGAATTGTTCCCAATCGGCCTTATTCAGTTTCCACCGCTGAGGTCGTCCCAATGAAGGGAGATTGTTAGTAATGATGATTGGGAAGTGATCACTTCCCCGTAGATCATTGCTAACTGACCTTTTAAAATCGTCCAGAAGTCCGGGGACGCATACGGTGAGGTCAATGCATGTGAATGATCCAGTTCCTGGGTGCAAGTAGGTCGGTGATGCATCATTAAGTATGCATAAATCATGTTGGAGGAAGATATCCTCCAGCATACGACCTCTTGTGTCGGTATTGTTGGATCCCCACATGGTGTTATGGGCATTGAAATCCCCAAGGATTAAATAAGGCCGGGGGAGTTGTTTCAATAGGTCCTCCATGTCTGTTCGGTTTAATGGAGCGCCTGGTGGTAGATACAGGCTGCAGCAAGTGATAACCTTGTGAAGGGTTATCCTAGCTGCTACGGCCTGTAGTGTGGTCTGTAGTTCTACCCTCTCATGGGGGATGCTATCCTTCACAAGGATACAGACTCCACCTGATGCTCTCTCTGCATCCTCAACATTCTTGGTGTAAGCACGGTAGCTTCGGAAGCTGATGCAATCTTTTAGAAATGTTTCCTGTAAGCAGACAGCTACAGGAGTCTCAGAGTCCATCAGTAGCTGCATTTCCTCGTAATTGGCCTTGAGGCCTCTACAATTCCACTGTACAATTCTGGAATCCATGGCTTATTCTAGATGACCTACTTGGAGCTATTTGGCCTTGGGAGGCCCCCGGGGGGGGGTTTCCCTTTATTCCAGTGACCTTGGTATTTTTATTCTTGGGTTTGGATGGAGAGGAGGACAACCCCCTTTTGGGGGAAGTCTTTCTCTCTGGAGAGGGGAGATCCCTCTGGTTAGAGCGGAGGTTATTTCCTCCTCTCTCACCTCGGGCATCCTCTCCGCTTTGATTTCTCCCCTTAGGGAGTTGGTCAACCTCTAACTCAGTAGAGGTTGGGGTGTCTGGCTGGGTTCTCTGAGGAGAACCTGTGTCAGACATGATGTCTCCGGGTTCTCCCGGAGTATTGGTTTTGACATGCTGCTCAGTCTCCATGCTCTCATCAGCGAGCACAGAGAACCTGTTCTTTAGCATGACAACAGGGCTTTCTTGTTTCTTCAGAGGTGTGTTCTTTGGCGGTGTTTTCTTCTGAGTTGGGGGAGGAGGAGGGGGTGGTGGGGTCAATGTGTCCGTCTGTGTGGCTATGGATCTTCCTTTCTTAGCAACAGCCTGGGCGTAGGTCTTTGTCAAGCCGAATTGGCCCTTGGGTAGGGCCAGTACAGCCGATTTCGCCTGGCTAAAGGTACATCCGTTTCTTGCCTTGTACTCCTGCACGGCAACCTCCTGTTTCCACACAGGGCAGTCCTTGGAGTAGGCTGAGTGGCCAGCTTGACAGTTTGGGCATTTGAACTGGGCTGTGCAGCCCTTGTCCTCATGACCCTCTCCAGCACATCTGGCACACACAGTGTTCCTCTTACAGACTGCCGCGCCGTGTCCATAACCCTGGCACTTGAAGCACCTCATGGGGTTAGGTATGTAGGGCCTCACTGGAACTCGTAGGTATCCTGCCTTCACATACTCTGGCGGTGTCCTAGTTCCGAATGTGAAGATAATAGTGGCGGTTTTGACCTCCTCACCCTCCCTGCGCCTGGTAATGCGCCGGGCATGGGTGACTCCTTCAATGCCCTCCACTATTTCCTTCTCGGAACATTCCAGTAGGTCCCTAGAGCTGATTACACCTCTGCTGGTGTTCAGACTCTTGTGTGGCATGACTTCCACTTGGAGATCACAGAGTCTTCTGCATCTTAAAAGCCCATCAGAGTGTGTCTTGCTGTCTACTTCTACAAGGAGTTCCATTGTTTTGTGTAGCTTAGACACACTCTTGGGCTCTCCCACTACTGACTTGAGTCCCTTATAGATAATAAAAGGGCTCAACTTGGTCAGGCTTTTTCCCTCCTCTGTGCATCTAACCACCAGAAATGATGGCCAGGTGGCACAGCTTTTTGGGACCTCCTCTTTTTTATCGTCAATTCGTCGTTTCTTGCCCAGACATAGGTCTGGGGCAAGTAGTTTTGTGTGTGTTTTTTGGTCCATATATATTTTGGTTAATTCGGCACCTGTGCTCCCCACCCGCCATCGAGTCCAACAAGGGGACGGGCCATTCGGATGTCCAGAATGAGCCCGCCAGGGCTACACAGGTGCTATACTCAGTCAGCTGCTACATCGGACATGTGTCCGATACAGCAGCTCCCTGATTGACCCTCCAGCCACCGCCCTCCAGCATAGGTCGACGACCTATGCTGGTAGCTCGGCATGACCAGCCGGTTGACCCAGAGCGGGCCATCTGGGTCTCAGGTCTAGGGGAACTTGGAGCCAAAGTATTGTGTTGTTGTGGTTTATCCTCAGATAGCCACCACTCAAACACCAGGATCTCTTTATCCCCCCTTACCCGTCGCAGTCCACGGCAAACGGACTGGTCTAGGACGTAGTGAGAATTTAAAGTTAAGGAGACAGTGTGATGATCAATGAAGGCAGACTTAGGAAAAGAGGAGGCAGACACAATGATAGAAAAGAAGTAGGGCACTTTTGAGCTCCAAAAGTGCTAAGGAAAGAGGAGCGCAGTTTAACGTCATGTCTCGGGACGAGGCTCAAGACATCACAAAACGAAAATGGAGCTGGATAGAACACACCCTGCGAAAACCAGCTACCAATGTTGCAAGGCAGGCACTAGACTAGAACCCACAAGAAAAGAGGAAAGTGGGCAGACCCAAGCAAACCTGGAAGAGGCCAGTCATCGGTGAATTTGAGGGTACTGGAATGACATTTGAGCAGATGAAGAAAGCTGCTCAGAACCGAGTTTGGTGGAGAGGTGTGGTTGCGGCTCTACGCTCCCCTGGAGTACACAGGATTAAGTAAGTAAGTAAGTAATGATATGCCTCACAAATGTCAATCGACGCTCAGTCGCCACCTCCCTTAAATGACGAATAACTGTGTGTGAAAAGATTTCTCTATTGGTAACATTATCTCATTATATTCAGAAACATTTTACATGAAAAATCAGCCAACTAGATGATAATAATTTTCGCTAAGCTGGAGTCGGAAATTAACTAATAATTACGTAGGAGAACCAGAACACTTGCAATAACCAAATAGTTGTTTAGACGGTCACAGACGGATTCAGTCACGGAACTTTCCTGGCTTGTCGCTTCGCATTAATAATAATATTATTGTCACGATCATCAATGGTGTTGATGTCACAATCTAAAATGGTGCTACTGTCACAATCAGACTTGAACTATATTGCACCATCAATGATCGTGATTGCCGAGGATCTTGAAATGATCTTTCGATAAGATGATCGTATAGAAGTAGACAGATCTATGTTGATAATACGATCATACAGAATGTTGCCAATTGATAAGAGGATCATCTAGGTCTAGAAGTTACTACTTGACAAATATGATCTAAGTACGTTCTAAATTCAATGAAGAAACTTCTCTTCGTCCAAAAACAATTACTTTAATTAATAACTTGAAAACACTATTCACACATAGTTACAATGGTTAAAATGTACTTGAATTGAATCTACACAATAGTATATCTGAGTCTTGATACAAATAAAATATATATTCTCAATTTCAGGTTACATAAAAGTTAGATGTTAATACTACAACTTCCGAGACAAGACTGGCCGGGAGCTACACGCTTCATCCGGGCTTCAGCTCGTAATCACGTGATCAACAACTTACCCCTCCCAGACCAACCAATCATTGCAGTCTAATGTACAACAATTAACTTTCGGAACCAATGGAGATCATTTAATTACATGCTTGTTTTTTTTCCCAGCCATGTCAAGCTATGTCGGCAAACAACCCGAAACTGTTACCATATATGGTCATAGTGTACGTGACAATTATGTATCTTCTCTCCCGATGCGCTGTCCGAATTGATGTTCTAACCCTAAGAAGAAGGTGAGCGATAGGAGCTACAGTTTTCTGTTGAAATTTGAAGATCCGATTTCCGTGGAAGAACGTACTATAGCACGGGTTTTCAAAATAAAGAATGAAAAATATACGCCCGCGATTTGTTTTTTAACACGGCCACCCGATGAATATGCACAGTAGCCTATTGACAAATAAATAAATAAATAAATAAATAAAATGCATAGGCCTACGTCATCGTCAAACTTTCTGGATGCTGATTGGCCGAAATAACAGTATAGGCACATTCACTGGTTCAATCTAGACCAACCAGTTATAGTAGGCCTCAACACTGACCTGCGACATCGCGACCTGTGTTTTAGTGTAGACCAATAGATCGTTGTCCCGTCACAGGTCGTAACGTCAGAAACAGTTGGCATGTAAAGGTTATTAATTAAGAGAATGAGAAAATTGTTATTTAGGAGATTAAATTGTTAGGGGATGTCTTGTGATGCTGTTTGTATCCAAAAATTGTGTACGCATATGAAATTAAATGCCGCGGAAATTTTAATTTCTCGGGCGGTCTCAGAGCGTGTCCCCTCTCGAAAGTCAAGAAAACACTATATTTCTTTATTAATTTTCATTTTAAAAAAATCTTTCAAAAGTTGCATTTATGTTACAACAATATAAATGACCTATCCTATGATTTTCTTTCTACGACTGGTTCAAACTTAATCACTACGCGTCTACCTATTCCAATCCGATTGGATGTCGTATATTTACGAAATAAACGATGTTATTTGGCTGCTCAGATTGGTTCCATTATTTTAATTGATGATAAGGTGAACTTTTTAAACAATGATAGCCTCGTAGAATTGAGAAGTCATAAGATGCTGTCTTTTCCAAAAGCGTCATGTTAAGAGCTTGCATAGTAATTGGTATCATATAGATGCCGAGAAGGCTTCCTTAATATTGAGCAACAGGTCTTAGTTAATGAGAACTGATCCGGACCGCGAAGCTGAATGGTACAAAGAAATCTACGATCTCGGGGCCCCCCTCAGGCGCGGGGCCCTGGGAGGCTGCCCCACTTACCACCCCTAGGGCCGCTACTGTCCGCATGCCAGATGGAAGATTTCCTTAGGACATCCTGAAAGCTGAGCTTGCTGAGGGAGTCAGACCCAAGGCTAACCTACCTGTCTGTAAGCGAGATCCGAGGACTACAGGTATCAAAGAAAGCATAAGTAGTAGGAAATCAATCAAGATCGGACAACAGACTGTGCGTGCTTATACGAACTTCTCCGATTGCAAAATGAATGTACTGGTCATAGCCAAGAGAATGACAAAGAAAGCTGCCTTGTTAATTAGATTACATTAAAACAGGAGCATCCA
Organism: Biomphalaria glabrata; assembly: GCF_947242115.1. Classification (NCBI taxonomy): domain Eukaryota; kingdom Metazoa; phylum Mollusca; class Gastropoda; family Planorbidae; genus Biomphalaria; species Biomphalaria glabrata. The sequence goes on along the minus strand of NC_074711.1, from coordinate 32,347,316 downwards.
CATGCACGAACTGTAGCAAACTTTGCCGCTCTAGAATCGGATTGTATAGTCACATCAGATTTTGATTGGACTCAAGAAGAAACTAAAATTAATGATTCATCAGGGCACATGTCATTAGAAACATAACGAGCCAATTTGCGGATGGTAACTTTTGTCTAATTAAGACATGTTGTAGCGTTCTCGTTATATATTAATGCAGCATCGGATCTACAGCAGTGGGTCACCTATGGTTTTACTCTTCACAAACTCAAAAACATACAAAATATACATTTTTTTCGGTACTAAAATTATTTGTAACTTTTTTTAAAAGTAGGAAAATTAGATAAAATGTACAACTACTCTATTTCTATATTCTAAAATATGGCTTGCTATTGGATATCAGTATCATTATTAATAAGTGGATTTTTATTAAATTTTTTAAAGAAAACTATATTTAAATCCGGCCAGGTGTACATTAATTTTACAATAACATCGTACATTTTTTTTTAACATCCTCTAGTAGCCCTCATTCCCAACCAATAACTTTTATGCTACCCCACTTTTTTTTGTTTCCCTCAAATGAAATGCCAGTTCAGCATTCTAGGAGTTGGGAAATTAGTGATGATCAGTCGTCAGGGCCAAGAATTTTACGTTGTAGATAAACATCTCTCCTGCACTGCCAAAAGGTGCAGCTAAAAAAAAGGTTGGGCAGCTTCAGAACGAGACAACTGGAGATCACTTACAAAGGCCGTGGGATACACACTTGAAGCCAAAAGAAAATTCACTGCCTAACACAGAAGTAGACGCAAAATGGAAATATAAATCAACCTTCACCCATCCCTATGATCCCTTAGTCTGTTGGACCATTGGGGCATCACACAAGATTTGTCGACCGCCTTTCTTTATTCCTCTCTGTCTTTTGCCTTGGATAGAAAATCTTTCGAAGGCAGCCCATCCATTTCTTTATGTCGTCTTCCCATTGCTTTCTCTGTATGTCTCTTCTTCTTTTTCCTGATACTGTTCCCTGAAGGAAGGTCTTTTCGAGCCCCGAAGACCTTGTAATATGGCCTTATAGTTTTAGTAACCCTGTCTCTAATCTCTTCGTTTGTGATGCGGTCTTCAAATGTGATACCTAAGATCCTTCTGTAGCATCTCAATTCCATTGCTAAGATCCTCCACTCTAGCTCTGCAGTCAGCGTCCAAGACACACAATCATATAAGAATGTGGTCATAACAAGGGAGCGCATCAGTCTGAAAAGCGTTGGAGCCAGCACACAGCCCTACGTGACGCCTGAGACAAGGAAAAGGCTTGGAGTAGTCTCTCCGTTGTCTTGGAATCTTGCTTACATGTCATCATGAAATTGTCATGAATCTTTTTTATAAAGCGCCTATCGGAAGATGAATTGCCGCTGTTAGTTTTGTGTTGTCTTTCTGTCGATCTGTCACTTGTTTAGATTTAAAAAAAAAACAATTTGAAAAGATATTGAAGAAAATTTGATTTCTCTTAATAATAAAATCTCATAATAGATACATTTTTTTTCCATTACAAAATTAATGCCATGAGTTTATCTAAAATTGCTCTCCTGGTTTATTAGACTAGGTTTTCTTGCGCCAAGGGATCTAGAGGTCTCAATATCAATATTGGGTTATCTGTTTGTTTTCAAGTCAAAAGTAACGCCCAGGGACTTATATAGTCTATGGTAACGCCAAAGTGTTTTTTGAAATTTTATTACTATTAAGAGGGTCAAACACCACAACTGGAAAATTGCTTGTCTATTAGCAGATTCAGTTGGGGCAGCCTTTGAGTTGTGTGATAACATACACTGTATTTTATTGATGTCTATGAGGGAATTATATTTATTACTTGTAATGTATGATACTAATTTAAAATTTAATATTACACATTTAAGCTTTAAATCTACTGTAGGAGTTTCAACGTTTTCATTATTCAAACCAGAATAGCACTCAAGCAAGAAACAAGTCGCTAGTTTTTTGATCAATGTAACAAAAAAATTTGCAGAAAAAAATCCTATTAGGAGTTACTGTTTTTTTTACACTTGCAATGGTATACTGATTAAAAGAAAAAAAGACAATACAAGGAAACATAACTTAGAGCATTTTATTCTCTAGTAAATATAGAATGCGAAAAAAATGTTTCCAAATGGATATTCTCAATAACAATGACTTTAATAGAAATCGATTTCAAACAATGTGCAGAACAGTTACAAACTAATGTCAATGATAAGTGAAATCCTCTTATTACATTTTTTCCTATACTATGGGGCTGTGTCCAGTGATTTCGCTTTTTAAACTTTTTCCCATTCTGTTGAGCTGTGTCCAGTACTCACAATGTTTCCAGCATTTCCATTGGATGTGCTGCCACTGTGTGGATGCAAGGACCACACATCTTTTTTTCCCAGAAAGTAAAGTGGAGCCCCACTACTTCCTGGACATGAATGGAGATCATAGGTGTACTTAGTGTAGACTTTGTCTTTGAATCTTTTCCCGTCTATTTCCGTTTTGGTGTAGGTCCCCAGGGAAACTTGCTTTGGCTCGCCATGAGGGTGAGAGATCAATATAGCCAACTTATGGTCTGCTAAAATGTTAAATTCATTAAATATTTTTGTATGTTGTCTTTTAAAGAAGTAGATACTCTTTCTTAGAGTTGAAGCCAACTTGATATCATGTGTGACAAAGATAACAGTACTCCTGTCGTTATTCACACTAACATTTTCAGTATCTTTTTCTTTCAAAGTGACAATATTGGTTGCATCTTTTTGGTTAAAGTGAAGGATGCATACGGCGTTTTCAGCCTCAAACAGATTAAATATGACATGGGCTGCTGTAGTAACTTTAATTTCCGCCCACTCAGTCTGTGGTTCAGAGCTAGTTCTGCAATCTCTGCATATGCAATGCCTGGACTTAGTTCCTTTGATTATCTTTGAAAAAGTAATTTTACCAGTACCGAAACGACAATATCTAGGAAAATTATTTGGTCTATCGGGGCTTGTTTTGGACAATTCAATTTTCACTACCAAGTCTCCTAACGACCTGGCTAGTGTTAGGAAATTCAGGTGTCTGTATGGCTCCGGGAAATCTGAGATGCTAAGTTCATTAAATGAAATAAACTTATCGTGGTCTTTTTCTTTCAAACATTTGCGTCCAACGCTTTGAAGTCCTTCAAAATCAAAAGCTTCATCTGTAGAAATAATAAATAGAACACTTAGCAAGCATATCTGGAATAAGTAAAAGTTAATAGAAATTAATAGCCAATACGTATTATGTCTATTTATTATCTAACATATTACAAGATATTCTTTAAAAGGAAGACGAGTGAAATTTAGTGAATATATTATATAGTTCTGGATCTCATCTCTCCGTCTGCAGCCCAAGTTGAAAACGGTTCGTCGCAGAGGGCTCAAACAGTTATGGTCTACTGGTAAAAAATACAATGGGCGGAAAGTTGGTGTTTTTTTTTTTCAATAGAGGAAACGGGTTTAAGCCTACAAAAATGTCCATTGCCACGATGAAAAATAGATATTTTATCTTCAGTGATCAGCTTTCTTTTCTGTTTATAAATATGTCTGGTATGTTTGCCAATTCTGTAGGTGGGGGCGCATGCATGTAAACCCCCCCCCCCCCGCCTACACTAATTCCTTGGTTTAATTTTTGTATAGAACTCGATATTTTGTAAACAAAATACGTCAAATATCTATATGCCAATTACTGATATTTCAACACATATGTATATTATTGCGGTGCAATTTAAACTTCTCTATAATGTCAAATGCAATCATTATTTTTGAAAAATATTAATGGTTAACAAAAAAGAGATGAATCTATTTCATTCTACCGCAGAAAACAAGACTTGTTAAAATATGATAGTCAAATATAGCGACAGCTTTAATGTCATTCCTCAGATTCTAAAATGTGCATATAATAGATATTTGAATACTTTTTCTTCACAAATTGTGATTTTTTAACATTTTTTAATGTAATTATTCAAGTTCTAAAATTATTTTTTTGTGATAATTATTTTAAGACTTTGTTTTGGAAAATTTAGAATTCATATGAAACTTTTAAACATAAGTGGAACAAATAAGATGCGTTTTGAACCAAAACACATTTTTCCTAGTTGCCTTTTCCCAACCTTTTCTCAATTTCAAATTTTTCTATTGTATAAATAACTTTAGGCCTACAAGTCACTTCCATTATGTGAAACTTTAAAATACACAAACTTAAGAATACTAAGACTATTTTATTTTAACGTCCTCTCCCCACTTTTTTAAAAAAATCAGATTTTTTAACGACTAATCAAGTTTTTAAAATCAAAGCGTAACAGACGGACGGACGAACAGACAGATCACACAAATCTAATGACGGTTCCTCCCTTTAAGTTGCAGCTAAAAATGAAGAGAAAAGATTTAGTCTATTTTTAACTCTACTACCTGTATCCATTGGCTTTGTGCTAGTTTGAAATGTGACGTTGCACTGAAAAATCTGGGATAAAATACAACAAAAAGATAAATCGTGTGTCTACGTGTGCTTGTTCATTAAAAAAATTACATTAAGATTATAATATATTGTATATATTTTAAGCGAATATATTTTGCAGTAACAAAATTATAAGAAAAAGTCATAGGTCACACCTCTGGCGATTGTCGAATTGGTTTGTGAAAATAGTAGCCTTTGTCTAAGAGGAAAAAAAATATAACGGAACCAAACATTCCTCAGAAAGGCTGCAAAGTGAATATGAATATCCTAACGAAATATTCACTAATCATGAAAATAAAAAAAAACAAAACATAACATCATTGATAGAATCTAAAAACAATTCAGTGAAAAAAAAAAATCCGTGAGGATAATATAACTGATGACAATAATAAAAGAAAAATTTATCATCAGAAAAATCTGACCCACGAAATTAAAAGAACAATTTTAATTAATGTGCATAGCGTGTAAACCATAGAACACATTAAAAGATGAAGTATTGTATACATATAATAAACACGAACGATTAGATGATTGACACATGTAAGACAAAATACTTTAGTAGACTAATAGTCTATTTCAAGGATAGACTGTTTTTGCTTCATACACCATAGAAAATATATTACCTCATCAGTTCTTTGATTAATAACTTCCATTTCTATTCTAACCTGTCTGAAGAGGAAAAAAAAAAAGAGATTTCAGATTAATATTGCATCATGATGTATATAGAGATTGTGGCAAAATATAGACTTTCTAATGAAATACATTGGGAGAGAACAAAAACTAAGTCCAACTCTCTCAAATTGAAAACATAACGTATAAAAATATACGTAAATTACGCAGTGTAGCAGTGTAGTAGTAGGGTATACTACACTCGTGTGTTGTTGGTCAGAAAACACACAGGAACAAGGAACAAAGTTCAAAGTGACCCCAACGGTCAACTGGCTACAATGTAGATCTAAATGAGTCAAGAGGTAACCTTCCGTACCAAATTAAATTCAAACTGCCGACTTGATATGATGAGGTATCAAGGTACAACTGTGACGGACTGCCCTTCTACTCACTGCAAGACGATGTAAGCAGGAACGATGTAGACAAGAACGTCTAGAACCATATTTGGATTACACACTGATGAAGTTCACTGGATAAAAATGTCTAAGTCCAGAATCACGGTCTAGCTGCAGTCTAAAACGTAATCCTCACTCCGACTAGATCCAGCGAATAAAGAAATAACGTGTAAATAACAATAAACAATCCAACAGTCTTTCAGCCAAAGATGATAAAAGGCCTACAATGTTCCGCTATGCTGACCCACTCTTACTCTTAGCATCGTCGAAGGGTCGCCAGATCTAGATTTCTACATGTTATTAATCACACACATAACACTATAGACAAATTACTTACCTTCATTAATTGTAAGCGTTTATACATCCAATACGCTTGTTAACTAATTATATTTTATAATGATTATAATCAATAGAGTTTTAATCAATGGTGACACTGTTGTCAATGAAATGTATGCATAATGAATTTTGCCGCTTTTAAATGGGGAATTTCCGAAAGATAAATAAATGTCATTTCGATTAAAATAAAAGGAGCCAAATATATTCTCTACATATTTATAAGTAATTAATTTTTAAAAAATCTTTAGGTCAATATCATGTCAATATTTAGCAAAATAAGAAATTTTTGAGTTTAACCGAAATAATATTTCATCGTGCAAAAATATTTTCGGAATTTTCCGTTTGTCATGTAATCGTTATATTGGGTTAAATTTAGAAAACTCAGGGTGAATATTTATTTCTAATACCATGCAGTCGTCGAAAGAGTTAATGTCACCGGTTTCTGTTTGTTCATGATGTAACCTCTACCTCAAATTATCATCTCCCCCACCAAAATAAAAACAACAACAACAACACTTTTACAATAAAAACAAATATCGTTGTATTTTCTCTTTTGTTAAATTATAATAAAAAGAGTTATTCAACCTAAATTGATTAGAACTAATTATTACACAACTGCAACGGCGGAAAATCGTCACCTACATTTCTATGCAATGCGGCCCATACAATGCATGCCATGTGATGAGCATCCAATCATACCTGTCCTCAAAAGCATTGTGTAAAGTTTAATAATGGATCGAAAGTATTTTGCTATATGTATATTTTATTAGATGATTTTGAAATTATCTGTGAAGTACTATTACTAAATGAAAAAAAGTATAACACTTGGAATAGTGAATCTCTTATTATGAAAAAGATTCTGCTACCATATACATTATCATATTGATCTACAAGTACTTGACATTCAAATTCAAGGCATACAAAGCTGGTTCGGTCATATTGTTAGATACGACTCGCTGTCTCGCTATAATAAAGACTATAAATTCGAGTTTATTTATATGTACTTTGAATTTAATTTCTTTCTGAAACATACACTTTTAAAGTAAGTATCTTGTAAATATTGCATAAAAATGTTAAACTTTATAGGAATTAAAACATCTTATAAGTTTTAAAATATTAGTAGTACAAAATATAATTATGTTTAATGTAGACACATTATTTGACTTTAACAATTCTAAATTTAGTAATTCTTTGATAAATTCTAAATAGGTGACATCATGGGCGTAGCCAGAATTTTTTTCGGGGGGGGGGGGGAATCGGGGGGATTTTTTCTCCCCCCCCCCCGAAAAAAATATGTTTGTATGGATGGATATGTGTGTGTGTGTGCACATAATTAATCTCTATTACATTCTGATTCTTCATTCTTTTGGAAGACGTTTATTGTGCCCCAGAATAGGTTCTTCCTGGAGTTAGTGAAAAATTGTTGACTCCTCGCCCTTGACAGCAAGGGGCTCCCCAGCGCGGGGCTAAGCCCCGCCGCCAGGCACTATTTCTGGTATTGAAAGCCAACTAAATGCATATTCCGAGGTACCTACAGTACATTACTTTGCTATTAAAAGTTTTATTTCAAAAACCTAATGTGCTATTCTTACTGACGTCTGAAGCCTCTTTCTACTTGTTCTAAGGACCTCCATGAAATTGTGGCGCCAATTTGTACTAGAATGTCATCGCAACTTTTATTATGCGTAATTCATTTTGTCGGAGAACTTGTCCCGCAAACCTCATGCGACGCTCTGTCACAACCTTACTAAGGGGTCGACTCCCACTTCGGCACAGGATTTCCTTGATTTAGATCCGATCTCTATAACTGACTCCTAAAATCTGTCTTAGCCATCTTTGTAGAGCCACATTTAGTGCTTTTCAATTTCATTGCACTTTATTAATGGAGCGCAGCCACTGGTAGACATGTGTAACTTCTCTTGACTACGATCTTGGAATTAGGTGACTATTTTGCTTTAGATGTTATATCGAAAAGGGAAGTTTTTATCGTCAAAATCATCTTGGGGGGGGGGGGGTTAAACTTAAATATATTTCTGGAGTTGTTATTTTTTCAATTCAAAACCGCATTTAGCTACGGTCATAGAATTTGGTTACTGTAGTTTGCTTTAGAAATAACATTGAAGAGAGAGGCTTTCAACCTTAAAACGCTTTAATAAACTCAAAACTATCTTGAGTGAATTTAAACTTTAAAAAAAAAAACATCTGGAGGAGAGGAGTTGAAACTCAAACCCCCCCATTGGCTTGGCTACTCTCAAAGAATTTTAGTGTGTAATTTGCTTTTTTATTTTTAAATAGAAGAGGTATTTTTTTAGCATCAAACCCCTCAGAAGGGAAATTTAAACTCAAAACACCCAATGGGCTTGACTACGCTCAAAGCATTTTGATTGCGAAATTTTTTTTTTTTTATTTTGAAGATTTAATTTTTAGCTTCAAACCCCGCTGGTGGTGGGTTTAAACTAAAAACCCCTTTGGCTATACTCATAGCATTTTGAGGGCGTAATTAGCTTTTATTTTTATATATTGAAGAGGTATTTTTAGCTTCAAACCCACTGAAAAGGGGTTTAAACTCAAAACTCTTTTGGCTACGCTCATACAATTTTGAGTGTGTAATTTGCTTTTTTATATTGAAGAGGGGTTTATCGTAAATTTTGGAGAAGGGTTTAAAATTAAAAAATCTTCATTAGATGTGCTCTTGGAATTTTGGGATTGTTGTTTGCATTTTTTTTTTTTTTTAGAAAGGGGGATTTAAATGCAAAACCCCCTGGTAGGGGTTTCAAACTCAAATCCCCCTGGTAAGGGGTTTCAAACTCAAAACCCCCTGGTAGGAGGTTTCCAACTCAAAAGCCCTTGGTAGGGGGTTTTAAACTCAAAACCCCATTGGCTGTGCTAGGGCAAGTGATGGTTTAGTATTAGAATTTCACCTAAAATAAACAAAATTAAAGCAAAAGATCAGTCACTAAACTCCTATCCCCCCCCCCCCTGCATGGGGAGGGATTTCATTTCGGGGGGCAACCCCCCCCCCTTGGCTACGCCCATGGGTGACATCCTTTCCAGTTTTCAGTAGTCATCAACTTTTGAAGGAATAACCTTTCATTTTTTTTTCTTTCGTATTACAACGACATAGATAACTCTATATGTGTTTTAATAAGAAAATTTTGCTTAATAATAGATCTTTTTTTTTTTTACAGTGAATAGTCCAAGTGACATAATATTACTAAAATGTTTTTTTAAATTAGTCATTAAAAAATTATAAAAGAATTTTTTTTCCTATTTATTGTAATGAGGTTTAGATTTTGGGGATGTAGTACATTTCTATGACTTAATTACTTAGACTTAGGTCCTCCCACGCCGTTCGACGTATCGGGCGGCAAGCTGTCTCAAAAAGATCTGACACTGGCAAAGTCTGAAGCCTCCTCCCACCTGGTGTCCACTGTTCTGAGTTCCTCCATGAAGGCGTGAAACCATGTTATCTATATCATGGGCGTAGCCAGGATTTTTTTTCGGGGAGGGTTTGGGGGGGGGGGGGATTTCCCCCCCCCAACCTCCCCCCCCCCCCGGCGAAAAAAAAATATATATGTGTGTGTGTACATAATTAATCTTTATTACATTCTGACCCTTTCGGAAGACGTTTATTGTTTATTGTAGACTCCCCGCCCTTGCTAGCAAGGGGTCTGGGGGGAGTTCGTAGCGCTCCCCCAGCGCGGGGCGAAGCCCCGCCGCCGAGCACTATTTCTGGTATTGAAAGCCAACAAAATGCATATTCTGAGGTATCTACAGTGCATTATCTTGCTATTAAAAAGTTTTATTTAAAAAACCTAATGTGCTATTCTTACTGACTTAGACCCTCTCGCGCCGTTCAGCGCATTTTCCGGCACTGTTTCCGCAACTCTTAATTTGCGTAATTCATTTTGTCGGAAAACATGTCCCGCAAAACCTCATGCGACGCTCTGTCACAACCTTACTAAGGATTCGACTCCCAGTTCGGCATATGATTTCTTTGATTAAGACCCGATCTCTATGACTGACTCCTAAAATCTGTCTTAGCCATCTTTGTTGAGACACATTTAATGATTTTCAATTTCGGCAGAAGACTATTCACACTTAATTAATGGAGCCCAAGCCACTGGTAGAAATTTGTAACCTTTCTTGACTACGCTCTTGGAATTACATGCCTGTATTTCGCTTTAGATTTTATATCGAAAAGGAAAGTTTTTTTCGTCAAATCATCTGTTGAGGTGTTTTAAACTAAAAAATCTCTGGGTTTTTTTTTGTTTTGTTTTTAATTCAAAACCCCATTTAGCTACGATCATAGAATTTGGTGACTGTAGTTTGCTTTAAAATAATATTGAAGAGAGAGGTTTTCAACTCTAAACGCTCTGTAAGGGAATTTTAAACTCAAAACCATCTGGAAGGGTTTTAAACTTTAAAGAAAAAGCCATCTGAAGGAGGGGGATTTAAACTCAAAACCCCTTTGGCTACGCTCATAGAATTTTGAGATTTTATAGTGTGTAATTTGCTTTTTTTTTATATTGAAGAGGTACTTTTTAGCTTCAAACCCCAACTGAAAGGGGGAGGGGGATTAAACTCAAAACCCCTTTGGCTACGCTCATAGAATTTTGAGTGTGTAATTTGCTTTTTTTATATTGAAGATGGGGTTATCGTAAATTTTGGATGGGGTTTTAAAATTAAAATCTTCCTCAACTGTGCTGTTGGAATTTGGGGATTGTTGTTGGCATTTTTAGCGGCCCCCGTAAGGGGAAAAAGCCGCTATTAGGTTTGTGCAAAATGTCCGTCTGTCCGTCTGTCCGTCTGTCACACTCAGATCTCGAAAACTAGAAGAGATATGAAAAATATTATTTCATCATTAAATCCGGCTTGAAAAGTTTAGGTGCAACGGCTACTTTTGGTTTTCTAAAAGCAAACCGTTTAATTTATAAAATTAATTATGCAAGCGATTTTTTCATAAAAATACACCAATTCTAAAACAATTACGTAAATGTAAGGGAGGCAATGTTACAATATGCTAACAAAGATGGACAATTTTTTTGTATTTTCAGTATCACTAAGTCAAATATATTTGTAAAATGTACAGGAAATGTTTACAACAAATACAAATAATAGTTAAAGACGTTTTTTCTGGTCAACTAGCTGCTAAAATTAAAAGAAAACATTTCTGTTTGTTTATAAAGGCTAATAATGCACTTTGTATGTAAATATCACGCACATTTTTTTAAATGGACTTTTTATGCAGCGATTTTCGTGCAGTAGCGTAACGTCGCAACATGATCAGGTGCTAAACCAATTCCTTAAACTTTTTTTAAAAATCAGATTTTATTTATTTTTTGTTTAGTGCCCCCATCCGAATAAAAGAAGCTTATTTTTGTGCGTTTTGTCTGTTGGTCGGTCTGTCCGTCACGATTAGATTTAAAAAACTAGAACTCTAAAAGCTATTGAAAATCTGATTTACCCTTTAATGTTCCTCCCATAACATCTCAATAGTTTTAAGTATCTAAAATTGATTGTTCCGGATTTTTTTGTGCAAAACTAATCAACGCCAACAAATGTTTGTTTGCTCTTCTAACTTATATTACATTCAATTTCCATGCTTAAAAGTTGCAAAAACACATTATCAATAATATGTTGTTCCGTTTTTATGTAAATAGCATATTAATGCTAAATCATAATCTCTATACTGACTTATATTTCATTAAGTGTAAAAATGTTCCGGATATTGTTTTATAAAACATGAATTATGCCTAATGATTGTTTGAAATCGCATAAGGCTTTTAAAAAAAGTAATTTACTAGAATTGATTACTGAAAATTACTTTTTAGACATTTAATTTTCTTGTAAAACATAACATAGAAGTTTTGTAATCGATAAAGAAAGTTCCGGATTTTGTTTCTTACAAATCGTCGCCAGAAATTTCCGAATTTATTTAAAAATCTACTAACGCCAAATAATTGTTTGAACTCCCTCTTCTAATTAATAAACAAATAATCTTCTCATTTACGAAATAATGTTTTTACGGATTTTTATGAAAAATATTTTAACTCACTACTCTCTTACAGTACATTTAACTTTCTACCTAAAACATTAAAAAATCTAATTATCGTTAATATTATGTTCCGATTTTTAAGGAAAACAGAATCCAAACACCAAAGTAAGGTATGAAAATCTCTCCACGTGGCTGTAGTACATCTAATTTTTATACGAGACCATCCAAAAAATTTAATTAACGGTATTACATTTATCTGAAATTCTCTTTTTCTTTACTATTTATACAAACATCCGGAACAATCTATTATATAAACTTTTCAATTGTGTTCATACCTAAAAATTATTGCGATGTTTTGAAACGTAAAATAAAGGTTAATCAATTTTTAATAACTTTTAGTTGTTTTTTTTATATCAAGATAACGGACAGACCGACTGACAGACAAAACGCAAAAACAATGTGGCTTTGATCCTTTTTAAATAATATCTATTAGAACTCAGTGCACCAATGTCTATGAACCCTCGTTAAATATCTCGTGTAAATAAAGACATTTTTTTTATGGTACCGGTACTAGCCTATTGTGAGGTAATGGAATTTTTTTTCTTTGACGTCATATGAATGGACTCTTTAAATGTAATGTTAAAAGAACGCACTCGGTGCACCAATGTCTATTAACACTCGAAAAAATTGCTTGTATTAATGAAAACATATTTTAGTCTAACTAAGCCGTGTGACGTAGTGTTTTTTTTTCCTTTGACGTCACATGGAATGAATTCTTTAAATGAAATGCTAAAAGAACGCACTCGGTGCACCAATGTCTATGAACACTCGAGAAATGGCTCGTGTTGATAAAGGTGATTTTTAGTCTAGCTAGGCCTTGTGACGTAGTGTTTTTTTTTTCCTTTGACGTCATATGGAATGAATTCTTTAAATGAAATGCTAAAAGAACGCACTCGGTGCACCAATGTCTATGAACACTCGATAAAAGGCTCGTAATGATGAAGGCGATTTTTATTCTAGCTAGGCCGTGTGACGTAGTGTTTTTTTTCCTTTGACGTCATATGGAATGAATTCTTTAAATGAAATGCTTAAAGAACGCACTCGGTGCACCAAAGTCTATGAACACTCGATAAATGGCTCTTATAGATGAAGGCGATTTTTAGTCTAGCTAGGCCGTGTGACGTAGTGTTTTTTTTTCCCTCTGACGTTATATGGAATTAATTCTTCAAATGAAATGAAAAAAGAACTCGGTATAGTAATGTTTATTAAGCCTCGTTATGTGACTCGCGTTTAAAAAAGGAATGATATTTTGATTTAGATCTAATCTAGATTTTTTAAACTAGATCTAGATTTTTATTACAGTATATCTAGATCTGGATTTATATTCTAATTAAAATTATTTTAGAGTCTAGATCTAGAATTTCTAGATCTAGTTTAGACTAAAATAGACTAGATTAAGATGTAGAATTTCAATTTCTAAACTTAAAGTGTAAAAAAAAAAGTGTAGATTTTCATTTCCAAACGTTTTGATCAATATTGTAATGTTTTAATATACTAAAACTAATCTACTATTTTTTTATTAAATTTAAATTTACGGCAAATGAATCTTTGAAACATTATTACTTTTGACCATCGGATGGCTGCCTGGTCGTGCGGTTTGCGCGCTGGACTGTCGTTCAGATTTATGGATGGCCCAGGGTTCAAACCCTGCCCGCTCCCATCCCCCGTCGTCCTGCGGGAGGTTTGGACTAGGAAGTAATTATCTTCAACTCTGAAGGAACATCCGAAACGTGTAAAACATTTTACATCAAAATTAAATCACCTCTTGAATATTATTTGCGAATATGCAGATCCGACAGGGATCCGACTTCGACGGGGGCCGCCTCTGAGTTTGTGTAACACAAACTCTCTTTGTAATCTTGTTTTGTTTTGTTTTATAGAAGAGGGGGTTTAACTGCAAAAACCTCTGGTAGGGGGTTTAAAATTCAAAACCCCCTGTAGGGGGTTTTAAACTCAAAGCCCCCTGGTAGAGGGATTTGTATCTCAAAACCCCCTGATAGGGGTTTTTAAAATCTCAAAACCCCCTGGTAGAGGGTTTTTAACTCAAAACTGCCTCGGCTGTGCTGTGGTAAGTGATGATTTGGTATTAAAATCTCACCTAAAATAAACAAAATGAAAGCGAAAATCAGTCACTTAATTCTGTCCCCCCCCCCCCCCCCAGGGGGGGATTTCATTTCGGGGGGGGGGGTTTGAACAACAAGCAAGAACCCCCCCTGGCTACGCCCATGATCTATATATAGATAAAAGATTGAACAATTTAAAGCATATGCTCTTCGCTGCAGCTCGCAAGGCTATTTGTACTTTATATTTTGAATTCCGGGATTTTTAGGGCGCACCTGAGTCCACCTAACTCTAACGGGTACCTGACTTGAGTTGGGGAAAGTAAAGGCGGTTTGTCGTTGTACTGCTCGTTAACCATTGGGCAAAGAAACAGATGACATTAACATCATCTGCCCTATAGATCGCAAGGTCTGAGAGGGGAATTTTACTTTGCTCACAAGGTCAAATGCTGTTTTCTCAATCACTTGGAAACCTTGTTTGAATGTCTGCATCTTAGAGATGGCTACACACACAACAGAACAATAAGTCCACTTATTTTACAGTAATTTAATATCCTTAAGTTCAGTAAAACTAATGCTGTCAAGATTATTTCATATATTAGCAAACACTCAATTAGGTATCGGCCCACCGGGCATTTTCCAGCATGCCCATATAGCCAGTCCGCCCCTGCAAAACTGTATAATAACCAACTTATGTTTTAAGAAAGTTTTTTCTATTCACCATTCACCAGTGTTTCTCAAAATTTATTTTACTAATGGTACCCTACGTAACCCAAAAAAAAACAAACATTAAGTACATGGGTCCAGTTGTGTCACTAGGCGGGTGCGAGCCGCACCGGGTGACATCCACCAGGGGGTGACACCCAAGTGGTAAAAATACACTTTCCAAAATGTAACTTTAAAAAATATAAATTACTGCCTCAAATGTCTCCCACAGTTCAGTATCAATATGTCCCAACCCTTCTTAATTTCATTTATTTGACTTCTAATCTTCCTACAATGAGGAAAAATAATGCATTGTAGACGCCAGGAGAAAGAGTTTCTGAAGCTCAGAAATGTAACAACAGCTTAAGGCGCTCCCCCAAACATCTTATCTGACTAGTTTAGTGGCAAAGGTAATATTTTTTAGTTGTTAACTGTTGAGAAACACATAGACTTAAGCTTCCTAGTGTGTCATTCGAAGTATAGGGTTGCAGGCTCTCTCCATATAAATCAGTCTAAGGCGACTTTCACAGCCACTTCCCAGCTGGAGCCCACGAAATCCAGAACTTCTAAAACGATGCGACGCCATGTCAGACTGGACGGCCTTTTTTGTTTTGTTTTTTAATTTCCTCTTTCGGCTTTCATGTTAAGGCTAACTAACGTGTTTCGTCTTGTCTAATGATATGTCTCACAAATCTCAATCGACGTTCCGTCGCCACTTTCTTTCAATGGTAAATGTCTGTTGCGGGAAACGATTTCTTTATTGGTAACATTATCTCGGTATGTTTTTCATGGGATCCTTCTCAGCCATCACTGCTCAGCCACGTTTAGCCTCTTTTCAACTTTCCACGTCTCGAAGCGTAGGGGGCCGTTAGGACAATGACTGTATTTAGGATGGAAATTTAAATCTCCAGACTAATGGATACGTTTGTTTAGAAGGGCCGTACTTTTTGAAAGAAGGCACCTGCTTTCCAATCCGACACATCGTGATATGCATCTCAATTGCTTGTGATAACGCTGCAAAAATAGGTGAACTTTTCTATTTGTTCAAGATCTGTATGAGCAATGTCGACGGCGGGGAGGAGAGAGGAATGGTACTTGGTGACCTGCACCCAATATGCATAGCTTGGTGTGCGTCTTTATCAGTCATCTCGTGCAAACATTTAATTGCATTTCAAAGTACTGCTGTATTTCTGCAAAATTCAACTCGGTTTGGTTCACGCCATGGGAACACGAATGCAGACTGTTTGGTGTGTGTGTTTTTTTATGACATCATCGATGTCTAGAAGAAAGAGAAATGGTGATAAGATCTCACCCATCTCAATGTTGAAGAAATTCGTTATTTCACCGTCTATTGTCACAGAACAGCTTGATTTGCTTTAGAGATGTCGATCGACATCATTTGTTGGTATTCGAGTCTTTGCTTGACGATGCTTAGTAGGACGAAAATCTGTTCTTTTGTCTCAAGTTCAATGGATTGGCTTATCCAAATAGGCTGCAGCCTTTAGAAAATGCTCCCTACCTTTCCTATCCTACACGCTACGGGGATGGTAGGCATCCCCATCGTTTGTTATGATGCTGCCAAGGTATGTGAATTGGTCCAACTCTTCAAGGCTTTGACTCGCCAATTTATAAGATAAAGTAAATTAATTAAATAAAAAAGCAAGACATTTTTAAGTAAAATATGTTTTACTCATATTTAGACTAAGAATAGGCTAATAAAGGTAGAAAACAAAATTCATTCTTTCTATCACTGGAATAGTTATTAGCATCTATGCGATTTTTTAAAATCTAGTCTTCTTTCTTACGTCATTACGTTCAAATTTCTTTCCAGTGGCATACCCACTGGAATACCCATGCAGTGGCGTCACTAGGGACGGTTGCACCCGGTGCGATAGGCTCTGGGTGCCACCCAGGAAATAAAAAAAAAAAATTCTTTATTTTGTTTCTTTTTCCTGATCGATAAAACTAAAAATAGTTTTCGATTCTATTTCAAAATGCCATATTTGTTTACGTTTTAACAAAAGTTATTCCTACGCGTAACCGTGTGCATGATAGTTAACGACTTTAACTCTACTAAATCATTGGTTTCAGGTCATTGTTTTTTTTTTTGGTCATGTTTAACATCGTAATCAAAACATATTATCTTATTTAATATTGTAACAAAATCGTCATTATTTGTTCTCTTATTGACATTCTTTTGTTCCAGATCCATTTTCACGAGTTGTTCCATAATGAAAGTATTACATTTAATAATATGATGAATTATAAACGAATGTACTTATCGTAAATCTTCACCATATAAATAAATGAAATAATATCTATTAGTCTGCAATATTTATGATGCGCCAATAACAATATGTGAAATAATTTGGATTCAGTTGTTCGCGATATCTATCCTCGACAGTTTTAGTAAAAAAAAAACAAACTTGAAATTGTGTTAAATGTCAAATTTTTTGACCAAAAATCTATTTTTCTGATGGTCTTAGGCAATCCCTGGAAATTAGTTATTCGCAAGGGGGCCGCGACCCACAGGTTTTAATAATATCAAATATCATATTTACAATAAAAAAAATTTAAACAAAATTAGACACACAGACACAGGAATGTTTCACGCTTTCTAGCTGGCAAAAATATTAATAATTTTTTTGAAATCATTTTTTTCCAATAATTCTTGTTCAAAGAACAACATTTACAAATTAGTGAGTTGTAAATTTGTCTTTGTTTAATTCTTGGCTAACTTTAGTTTGTTAACTTCGCTGGTATGTAGCCACAATAGTCAGAAATATGCGAATCAAGATGGTGATATTCGGGAGTGAGCTATCAAGCTATCTCGATTGTGGGGGCCCCTTTCTTGTGAATACCTCTGTGTTGTAGCCCCGCATGCCCTCCCTTCAATCCGGCCCTGACCATGGCTTCACTAGTTACATCATTGACATATTAAAAGATTTTGTATTTATACAATTAATTACATCGCCAAAATATTTTATTTGCTAAGCAGCTAGATCCAGATATACAAACAAAAGCAACTACACATCCATAGAATAGAATAAAATATCGAGAGATTCCAAGCAACGCAGTGCCGGGCTTCGTGTCACTCAGCACGAGGGAAGCGCGATCAATAATTCGTAACGCGCGCGCGAGCTGCTCAAAATGTGGGGGAAAAAAACCCAGCTCGTCTATTTTCAGTTTTTTTTTTCACTCTTCTTATTAGCACATTGTATTTTTAACCTAGGCGCATCAATACAGTCCTAGGGTAGACCAGGTTTTGTGACCAAGGCGAAGTTACTGTCCACGCTTGTGTGGAAGCCAGGACATGGTGGTTCATAGCTAAGGCTGAAGCTGTTTTGGATCAACAAAACGCCGGGACATGACTTCCATTAAATCTGGATTTTACGCCATGTTGAGTTATAACGGATGTGAAATTTTGCAGAAGGATTCTTTGTGATGAGTGAGTTATCATATCGATAATATGTATGTGTAGATGTGAGTGTGGGGGTGAGTGTTTCGCGCGCTCGTCTTCTCCTCACCTGCGCCAGCTAGCATCACAGTGTTGTATTGATTGAGTCATTTCGCTAAAACTCTTCAAAGAGTAACAGCCAGAAGAGCACGTGAAATGGAAAAAGGGGGGGGGGGGAAGGCGCCCTGTTGATTTTTGCGTGTGAAATCATCGCCGCTATTAACATTAACATCTGCTACAATTAAATAGGTCAAGGCCAAAAGCTTAAATATTTAAAAATTGTCGCATTATACAAGTCTAAGTTTTGTTATAAAGTCGGCGTGACCAGAAAGAGAGAACCAGGCGTTCACCTGTAAGAATTACGAGTACATAGAGCTTACATTTGATATTTAGCCTTTATTTGGAAACTAATTTGTCTAATAAAAGATTATTAAGATTATCTAAATGACGAAGAAACTGTCTATTAGATACTCTAAAGAAGTGGTTCTCAAGATATTTAGAGAACCTAGAAGTTACTTCACAATTTTACAATATTGAAGCAAACTGTCACACAAACTATAAAATAACTCTTATTTGGGTTTTACTCTTAATTAAAGAAAACATTTGTGTTGGTGAGTTGCAAAAACAAATACTTTACTTACGGTAATAGATTTAGAGACACATTCTCTTTGTAAATCAGTTATTTAGCTGTAACTGTCTGGAGGCGCGGTGGCTAAGTGGTAAAGCGCTTGGATTTTAAATTTCGGGGTCTTTAAGGCGGAGTCCACCCAGCTCTTTTGGGTACCTTACATTAGTTGGGGAAAAGTAAGGGGCGGTTGGTCGTTTTGGTGGCCACGTGACACCCTCGTTAACGGTGAGCCAAGAAACAAATGACTTTTACGTTATCTGCCTTTCGACCGCATGGTGTGAAATGGGAACCACTTTAAAAAACTGTTTGAAAACTGAATAAATCTGGTCATCAAAAACTTCTCAGCACTTCTGTTTCCCTTATAAACTTTGTGTTTCATTTTCATCACATTTTTATGAGACAAAATAATGAATCTATTTTTTTAATAAATGAATCTAGTTCATAACTTCATAGCAATGTAGCCTCCACATGCACAACCAGGACCGCGTAGTTAGTCAGCACGAGCCAATGTCTAGTAACTATCTTCCTGTTGTAGATCTCAAGGATCTCTCTTAACACTTTGAAATATTTCTTTGAATAAATTCCATGTTTTACTTCTCGTCAGTGTTTCTCCACAACCAGAGAGTCACTAACTTAACGCCCGTCACGCTTATACCAGTGATGCGTTACGGTGCGGGCATATCCGGCCCGAGACGCCGTCCAATTATGAACCCTCCAATCGTCTGCCCACAGTGCATAATGAGACCACAGACGATGGTTGTACTGGGCTGGAAAATTTTTTGTTCATTGATTATGCCCTCGACAAATCTGTCGGAAATTTATATTTTCCTCTCATCCTCGATTGGTTTTTAGATTTCACTCCTTTCCCACCGTTCAGATACGCCTTTGATTAGATCTCAGAAAAAGTAAAGTTCCCCTTTCAGTCCCTGGTTAAGGAGAGTGTCATGTGGCCAGCACAACGACATTTACTTTTGTCAAACAAATGTCAGGTACTCATTTGAGCTGGGTGGACTCAAGGCCTAGAGATGCCAAATTTGCATCCCAGTCTTCACCAGGATTCGAACCCGAGACACTCCGATTCGGATGCCTAGCGCTTTACCACTCAGCCACCAAGCCTCCTTATCTCAGAAATCAAGTCTTTTAGTGTTCATCTCCCTTTCTTGTATGGCTGAATGGTATTCGCTGTGTACACATCGCCCAAGCAACATCGCCCTCAACTTTGAGCTACGCCCCTGGTCACATCTAAGCTAATAAGGCTGTTATTGTTCACCTCATGTTCTTGTAATGCAGAACGGTATGTGCTGTGTAGAGGCCAAGTCTACGTAGCAGGTTTACCTTGCCTACTGACATGGTGTGTTTTGATACACGTAATGAAACTCGATAAGACTTCCAAGCTGTTCTTCAGGGCAACAGTGCTTGTTGTATTGTTACGTGTTTGTTATAAATGGGATAGAATCAAGCCGTTTGAAAACTACTTTTAAATTAATAATTAATAAATCACATATTTATTTCTATACACTTTTCACTATATAAAAAAACGGGCATTCAATTGTCCATACTAAAATGAGCTAACGTTTCATAACAAATTTACCACTGTTAGGTACATTTGTACACACTCATGGACACTTACACAGACACATTGATTATAATTAGTAGTCAAAGTAAAAAAATAAAAATCCAATTTTGGTGAATTATATGTATGAGCTATAATATCAGGGATGGGCAACCTTTTACTACCGAGGGCAGCATTAAAAAAAATTTGGGGACTTGCGGGCCGCATACATTTTTCTTTTTTTTTCTTTTTTTTTTACTTTCAATTGAGGAATTACAACAACAGTTAGCAATTTCTTGAACTAATTTTACGAATATTTTTTTAAATTTTGTTATTGGCTTTTTACACCACAAATGCACAATAAACCTTAATGTGAAGCATTTAACTATTTACATCCGTGCATAATGTTCTATAACTGTAGAACTAGCTTACTAATTGTTTTGTTCTTGCATCTGCTATCAAATTATAGTCAGTGAGCATCGACCTGTTCTAAAACTTCATAATTTTCAAACAAACGAAATAAAGCGTGTTCACAGATGAATTAGGTTCCGAATAATGTGACAGCTTCGAGCAAAGTTTTCTTAAGTATGGGAATACAGCTTCTGGCAGTCATGAAATTTGTGTGGAAGAACTCACTGGATTTACTCTTTCAGGTCATAATTTGCTTGGAGGTATGTCATCTGGAGCTAAATCAGCTTCTGCATTAAATGGTGAGCTGATGGTATTGAAAACTAGTTCCAAGATCTTGACGTCTTAAAATTTGCTTTCAAATTCCACGATCAAGGAATCCAAATAAGTCTTGTAATTTCATCCATTTCACTAGAAATAGGTTCACCATTAAGCTAAGGAATATGATAAGACCCGATTTCACTCGCTGCTTCAAGAAGTGGGATAACTTTGTTTGAAAAGATTTAAGATGCAGATATATTTCATTTTGCAAACAAAACATTGCAATGTATCCAATGATAAACATGAAGTCTGTCTTCAACTCTACATTAGAAATATTAGTAACAAAGTCACAGTCAATGTCCTTCAATGAACCTAACTATTTCTACCTTGAGATTCCATATTCTTTTAGGCCAGCGGATACTACTGTGTAACCAAACATCGGAATGTTTTGTTTCAAATCTTCAAGTACTTCTCGGAACTGCCTGTCATGGCGGCAGATAATTGGAGGCCCTTGGCAAAGTGAATTTGGTGGCCTCAAATAAAATAAAATAAAAAAAACCGCCAACAGTAAAATTATTCAATTTATTAAAAACCTATTGTACTTCAACAATAACATTGAGGATAAGTTTCGCTATTTCTTCTCTAAAATAGCAAAATACCAATAAGTGCAAGGCCCTCACCAATTGGTGACCCTAAGCAGTTTGTCTATTCCTAAGGCTGGCCCTGTGCTAATAATAAGATCATCGAGAAATCAATTCTAACAATATATTTGATATTCAATGCTTTATTTTATTAAAAAACCTGTTTTTCTTAGTCAAAGCACGAGCTCCATTAGTTGTTACACTTACCATCTTGTACAAGCCGACCCAACACTTTCAACACAATCTTTGATAGAATTGAATAAATACTGGCTTGTGTTGTCTTTGACTGAATGTTTCGAAATATTGCCATTAAGAATAATCTTCGTTTACTTTAAACTTTTCAGAATGACGTTTAAAGACAATGTTTCTTTAGCCTCTTTATAATAAGTGATAAGAATCAGAAGTTTCAACTATTTCTAGATCTATAGATATCTACAATTATTTATATAAATATATGTGCATTTTTATTTGTGTAATGTATGGGAACACCTGATTTCTTCAAGCGTCGGCGGGCCGCATAAAACACTTCGGCGGGACGTAATTTGTCCACCCCTGAGCTATATCATACTATTAATTTCTTGACTTTTATGTCTATCTGTAAACTTTATCACATATATTTCCCCCGGATAATATTATATATATATGTATATATAAATATATATATATATATATATATATATATATACTGTAATAACTTAAGTGAGGCAACTCAACGAGGACATAGATGTTTATTTACACGAGGACATCACAAACACTTAGTAACGTCTGCCTTTAGTACAACATCTCCATATTGGCTCTAGACTTGGGCGGAAATCGTTAGTCTCTTATGTCAACATCCGACTTGTCTGGTCACTGATAGTGCGCACCTTCTTTCTGCACTATCTTGGATGGCGGTGCGCATGGCAAAGTCATAACATTGCCCCCGTCTTAGCACTTTTCGTCCCGAAAAGAAACACTGCAGCTGAGGTTTGACAGTTCAGGTGGAGGTCGATCAGTGGGAGCCACAGGCGGCAGGGAGCGTGTTCCCCACGAGGCCATCCGCATTGTTTTTTTCCAGTGCCGCTTTCTCTTTCTCCAGTTGACCAGGCTGTTGTTGCGATAATGACGTGGCCGTTTGCCACACAAAGAGATAGGGTCGAGCACTGTTTTCTTCAGCACAGCCGTTGATCGGACACGCTGTCTCAGCAGACCTTCCCGACAGACGCCTCTCAAGGGAGCTTCAGGTTCGCTTGCAGCCACGTTGCAAGCAAAGTCAAATGCACCGAAGTCATCCTCAGACAACAGTCTTACGTCCAGAAGATAGGTCTCTTCAGGTTCAAGTGGAAAATGTCTTTCTCTTGACAGCTCAGATTTAGAGTGATTTGATTGACATTCATCTATGCCAATGTCGATGATGATGGTAGAAGTACATATGCGCTGTTGGTGGTTTTCTTGGCATCTAAATTCTATGTGTGAAGCGCCGCACGTACAGTTCATGCTAAACTTCTGGATGCTGTTGTCAAGCTTCGAATTTCCCTCGTGAGCACCGACAGATAGGCAGAGGTCTTTAAGGTCCATAGCAACAGGCTTGAACGCAGACCCAACGTTGTCTTGCTCCGTCAGGCTCATTGAGGTACTGGTAACAGATACAACAGGAACATCCGCTTCAGGCACATAACAGACTTCAGTTAAGTTACTGGTAACAGGTACAACAGGAACATCCGCTTCAGGCACATAACAGACTTCAGTTAAGGTACTGGTAACAGGTACAACAGGAACATCCGCTTCAGGCACGTAACAGACTTCAGTTAAGGTACTGGTAACAGGTACAACAGGAACAAACGCTTCAGGCACGTAACAGTCTTCAGTTTCTTCATTTGTCTCTTTCCGTTCGATTCGGTACATCTCGTTGAAATCATCACAGCAATCGTTGTCACGTTTCTCGTCTTGAAAGTCACAACCACAAGACTTGCCCACAACACAGACACAGACGGCGCTCAAATCCCCAGCGTCTCCGTCACCACTGTTTGTGCAACCACAGTCTTGACCACGCAACTTCTTGACCAACGAGTCTACAGGCAACTGCTCCTTTACCAACGAGTCTACTCCTTCTTTCAGCTGAGACACCATATTATCTATCTTTTTCCCCATACTGCTAATTTGTTCACACATTGCTTCATTTATCTTGCCAATAAGCTCATAAATCTCCGGTTCAATTTCAAATAGGTAGGTATCTGGATCTTCGTCTTCATCTATCAAGGCTTGCCGGAGACGAGCTGTAAGCACCTCCTTGGTACCACCAATTATCTCATATCGGTTACGAAGTTCCTTCCTAAGCTCTCTAACTGAGAGTTGGTCTAATCGTTTCAAAGCTGCCATTGTAAATCCTACCTCCTCTCGTTGAGTTGCCTATAATCCCACTTCTGACAACCAATTGTAATAACTTAAGTGAGGCAACTCAACGAGGACATAGATGTTTATTTACACGAGGACATCACAAACACTTAGTAACGTCTGCCTTTAGTACAACATCTCCATATTGGCTCTAGACTTGGGCGGAAATCGTTAGTCTCTTATGTCAACATCCGACTTGTCTGGTCACTGATAGTGCGCACCTTCTTTCTGCACTATCTTGGATGGCGGTGCGCATGGCAAAGTCATAACAATACATACATATATATATATATATATATATATATATATATATATATATATATATATATATATATATATATATAATACACACACACTCACGCGCACGCACGCACGCACGCACACACACACACACACACACACACACACACACACACACACACACACACACACACACACACACATACATACATACATACATACATACATACATACATACATACATACATACATACATACATACATACATACATACATACATACATACATACATATATATATATATATATATATATATATATATATATATATATATATATATATATATATTTATATATATTGTTACGTATTTCTGAATCTTCTGGCTAAATGTATTAGTAGGCATACAAATAAAAACACTGTAAAGAACTTGACGACTAAACTTTCAGTTTCATATAACTTTAATGACTATTAACTCTAACATTACTGTAACATGTAGCGTAGAAGACTGTACAATATCTGTCAGTTTACAGTTAGCTATACTTCGTTGCACTGCATCTCTTCACTTCGTTGCAATTCATCTCTTCTCAACTTTCCTCGAGCCGTATTCCACAGAACAGACCAACGACACACTTCCCAGTGTCGCTCCAGGTCTCCCAAAGCTGAACCAAGTCGTACTCAAGTCTACCGAATCAGAGCCGCACACGTCTTACATCGACTGTATCGACTGTAACGGCTCAAGTCCACTGTAGTTCGCTGTATAGACTTTAACGACAGTAGTCCACTCCAGTTAACTCTACCCTAGTTAACTTGCATCGAGTCGTACACATTTCTCTTCCACAGAGCCGCACACGTCTTACATCGTCTGTATCGACTGTAACGGCTCACTCACGACTCCATACGATTGACTTTCACATTAACTCTCTGGCTTATATAATCGCTTGTCCAAAGTTGCACAAACACGGCTAGTATCCTCTGGAATAACACATGAGGAAACGTCACATCCTGTCTTTGTTTATACATGTAGATTCCAGAAAACAATTGGCTGCAGTGTCATCTTGCCGGGGTCACAAGTTGTGACCTCTATCTGTCACTGGACATTGCTAGTACCTTTTGGAATAACATGTAAGGACACGTCACATCCATACATGTATATTCCAGGGAACACCCGCTGCTGTGTTATCTCGTCGGGGTCACACGTTAACCTCTTCCTGTCACTGGTCATTTGTAACAATATATATATATATATATATATATATATATATATATATATATATATATATATATATATATATATATATATATATATATATAAACTGTAAACAGCAGACGTTATATAGATTTTAAAGTGTTTACGGTAATAGTGTTCAGAAATTTGTATAACTAGCAGACGAACAGGTAGCTCTTGAAGACAGACATTTTAAATAACTTTCGTTGAAGATTTATTTCATCAGATAACCCTGAGAGATATCTGAATACAAGCGCGTGCACTTCTGCACACACTTTGACTTGCGTGAGTAAATATCAAAAACAACCACCACAGTAAAACTAAGGAAAGGCGAGACAGCATAAATCACAAAATCCATGGATTCCAGAGTTTCTCAAACATTTACTAGTGACGGCCCCCCCCTCCCCCTCCCCCCAAAAAACCATTG
The DNA here is from genome assembly GCF_947242115.1 of Biomphalaria glabrata. NCBI lineage: Eukaryota > Metazoa > Mollusca > Gastropoda > Planorbidae > Biomphalaria > Biomphalaria glabrata. The sequence continues at coordinate 32,321,408 of NC_074711.1, read as the reverse complement.
TTGCCCCCCCCCCCCTCCTGTTTGCTTTACTTAAACCAGTTAGGAGGTTTATTGGAGAACTAAAAGCTAGGTGTTTCATTCTCCTAAAGACTATCGCACACGATTTCTCTTGGTAAGAAAAGCTAAGAAAGGGTGGGTTGGGCTGATATGTTTGGATCTGGCTTTATGGTTGAGAGATCATACTCGTGTACAGCAGGACGTCTTGTTGAGGGCCTGTTTTGTTCACGCAATTAAACAATGGCACATCACTCGGGAGAAATTCGGCCGATTTGAAGAAAGAAAGATAGGAAGACTCTAGAATCGCATGAGCAAAGAAGTATCTCAAATTGTTTTGAATGTTTTCAATCGATCTAGTTGCAGACGTTTCCTACGGTAGCTGTATGAAAAGTCCTACTTATACGATTTAACGTCGCTTAATTTTTTCTTTAAACATTGCTGATAATGTCCCTTTTTTTTACTAGACTAATAGTCAAATATGAATGTATAACTACAATACCAATACCACAGCATTTAGATTTTGTATTGTTTTGTCAATGTAAAAAAAAATCAATTCAATATATATATATATATATATATATAAATATATATAAAAGGCCTTTCCGTCCCTCTAGTGGTGTGCGCGTGTGCGCCCAAAATTTGAGAAACGCCTTGGATCATACATTATAACAACGTTGTCTCTCAGTCGAAATATTTATTTTTTTTGGCGATTGAATCCTTTAGATATAAGATGAGAACCACCCCATCGATCTAAGATCAATACTTTGACGCGTTATCAATTATCTCAACTTTTAATCCCTTGTATGGAATAAAAATGTATCGTCAAATTAGCCTTATCTTATCTTATATTCTTATATAATACAGACGTTACTTCAAAAAAGAAGACGATTACGTCCTACGCGTCATGCATTCAGTCATGCATATTAACCAATGATTTAAATTCTGCCAAGTCACTGGTTTTCCTGGCTAGCTCAGGCAACCCATTCCATGCTCTAATAGCACTAGGGAAGAGGGAGTATTTGTACAGTCAATATATATATATATATATATATATATATATACATACATATATATATATAACGCCTTCCTATAATCAGTCAAATTACTACACAGAAATTTGTAACGCTTGAATAAATGTTAACTTTTGGATTTTTAAAGACGATTCTGGGTCCAGCCAGCTATATTTGATACCTGTCATTAGTTGAAGATAGTAGAGGCAAGCATTGTGCAGGTCACATGACCCTTTCCTTAACCGTGGAACATAGAAACATATGAGTTTAGCATTGTCTGCTCCGTGGACCGCAATTTATGAAAGGGTAACCTTATCCAAGTGATCTAGAAGCAGGGGCACGCCATCCATAAAACAAACAAATCACGTCTGCTTGTGTCACACAGCAGATTATAGCCTTGAAAAGAAAGGGGACTGTAACAGAACTCCTATTAAAACCACTTTGAGGCTATTTTGTTTGTTACATCAAAGATCGAGGTTATATGTGAACAATTTTATTTTTGTAATCTAAATCCTACATGGGCTGCTGTAGTTAAAAGCATGCAGAAAAATATAATGATAATAATAAATATAACTTGTATATGGCGCTTCATTCATGCTTAAAGCATGCTCAGAGCGCTATGGTCCAATCTCATTTGTGGACCAGTCTCTAAGGTTTTTCTTTTGGAGGTTTTCCGTGCTGCCTTTAGGCGCTCACTAAACACAACTCTGCACGAATCGGGTGTCGAACCTCGAGCCCCTTTGATAGGTAGCCAAGCCAGGCCAGGTTCAAGCCCTAGACAATTTAGGCCCTAGACAACTGGGTACGAATGGGTCCATCTGCCTTCCCCCACATATAAAAAATATTGAAATGCGTATACAAGGTGCATAAACAAGCGTGAACGGCCTTCCTTTTGTTGGGGCCCCCGGACTAGATTCCCGCCCCACCCCCCTCCTTGTGGCAGGCACGAAACATGTCAACTATGTGTTGTTGATTTTTTCACTCTATTTGAAGTTTGTCTTCGCTATAATCTGTGCTGTGTTGTTGATTCTTGGTTAGGCTGTACAATGTGTTGTTGATTGCTACTGAAGTTGAAATGTTACAAGCAAATGTCAGTATATAAGATAAGATAAGAACAAACCTGCTGTATACAGACAGTCTAGATTTAGATATTGATACATTTCTACTTTCGTCTTTCTGCACGCGCCTCTTCAGACCTTAGAAGTCTCTGAGTTCGTCTATTAGGTGGGAATATTATTTTGTTATGATTTCACCAAGATGATTTACTTGATCTTTATGACGTTTTTATTTTACTTTTATTAATTTTAAGACTTTAAGTTCAGATTTTATTGTTACGCTTCGGTGAATGTTTAGGTCAGTTTTAATATTATTCAGGTAAGATCAGGGGAAACCTGGCGTATGCCCTTTGGACCGGTACCCAAATTTGCCGGTTTGGTCGCCGAATGGGCCATTTTGAATGAAAATAAGTATGAAAATGTGATTGGTATTCTATTAGTATTAGCAGACGGGTTTACAATAGCGAGCACTTCTAAGATCATTTGTCAAAATCCTGAACTTATTGCAGAAGATCGTATCTTTTTTCTCCATTGGAAGATGTTCTATTGGTTTCTGAAACTTCATTTGATCTTGACAAAATATTTTAAATGACTTTTAAACGCTTATCAGTCATTTTTTACTAAAGGCATTACTTTAAAAAAATAGTGAGTTTACAATATTTTCATTTGGAAACTTTTGGAACGGAAACAAAATTAATAAAAAGATCTCTAGACAAACTAGAGAAGAGAAGCTTTTGTACCGCTAGTTCTAAATCTGCTTCTATTTGATACTTTCTCCCATGCTAAAGAAGCTTCTAGGTAAAGATTTTTTTTTTATTTCAAGACGTTCAGTTTCTGAGCTTTGAAAACATTACATTCAGTGAGTGTTTTAGTCCGTAAACTATTATTATCATTTATTTTAAAGTGGCATTTTAGCAGTCTAATGAAGATCATTTAAAGTCATTTAAAGTCTCGGTAAAAGAAAGGTGCATTTCATGAGCTTTCTGATCAAAGTTCTGTAGAAAGGTAAAGATTTTCTGCAGAAACTCTTTGCAAAATTACGTAAAATGATCAACTTTTAAAACAACTTGATTATTGTGTTGAGCAGTCAATTTGATGAAAAACAAAAGTCGAACTAGATTGTAGAAAGTAGAAGTTTGTCAATGGATAACGTCTGGACAATGTTCACAACTTAATCTGAGGGCCAATCCAATTCTCCTTCTCAAAGAGGAACATATATTATGTGTGATGACATTGATTAAACTAATGCAGAATTTAGCAGGAAAACGTACACATTGATCGATATGCTCACCAGTAATAGACACAAGTTGATCACTACTTTTCTAGTTACTGCTGAATATTACCCTAAAGGTCTTTATTTCACTGAGTGATCGATTATTTCGCCAATTTTTACATGCATGTTAAAGCAATTTTTAAAAATCAGCAACTTTTCTCGCGCTCTATTATTAGATCAAATAATCATTTACATTGTTCTGTGTATTACTGGGTGGCGCACGAAGAGGTAGCACGATTCCATTGAGGCGGGCTACGTTGTCGTGCGGCGCCCTGTATTTTGACTTTTATTAATTTTCCTAAACATTTCATTGTTTCTTTCACTTCCTCCAGCATGTGGACTAGACATTTGGAACTATGATATGTTGTGGGACGAACAGCCCCATGCTGGCGTTTCACGACAAAATGACCAGTTCTGCCATCTTGGAGCTCAGTCTAGAGCAAGCAGATCTTGTCTACTATTCCGGTGACCGCATCAGAGGGGCTTTGATAGTACACGTAGCAGCCCCGGTGACCATTGCAGGTAAGTTTGATCTTACAAGTTAATTCTTTACACTTTGATATCTTTATACAATTGAAATCATACTGAATTTGTTATTGAAGTAAATAAAAAACAATAAACAAACAAACAAGTTTTCAGTAACACTTTTTGCCTGTTAGCCTAATTCCTACAGTTGTACTTGAGATTAACAATCTGACACTGAAATGAAAAATGTGTTTGTTTCCTATCAAAGGTTAAAATTCTATGTTACATGAGAGAAAATGGATTTTAAAATAATTTACATCCGAATGTATGTTTGTAATCTGTCATTTTCGGCGTAGCTAAATGCTAATGGACTTTTGTATTTTGGCTATCTTTCATTGAATTTATTGTTAATGTACTGTACTCCATTAGTACTTATAAAAATCTTCCTTTAATCTGATTGATGTACCAAGTCAATTCGTTGTTCATGATTGGCAAATAGTATTCTTCACAATAATTTTTTTTTGAACAAAGCCAAACAAAACAATGATCTTAAAAAAAACATTGAAGTTCTTGTTAGACCGACCGTTGTCCCTTGTTTTAACTTGTACGGCCATTTTCACTGTTTAAACACAACAAGAACGACTATATGTAACATGCAATGTGTTCCTTTGTCTGTCTGGTACAAAGTTTGTTTCTCCCACATCCAATCTCGGATAAAGCTGAAATTGTGCACAATTATTTCTTTTACCTGACAACACAAGAATCAATAGAATATTAACCAATTAGTTATATAGATATTGGTAATGAATTATTTTGTTTGGTATATTGAACGATGGAAAGAAAGTTTACTCTACTGATAAGTTGGTATAAGTTGAATTAGTCCCCTTTAAAAGTCTGTACATAAATATGAAACCTATTTTGATAAGCAGCTTCCTGGCTTAGTGGTTTCCGTGTTAGTTTGAGGAGGCGTCCTTCGCCCTCGAGTGTGATTTCAGGTCGCTTACCTTTTTTTAAATGACCCAGATACCTCTTCTTTCTCCCTTCTACCCCCTTCCAACTGGTCCAGACAAATAATAGAGTATTGAGAAAGCTAAAAGCATGAAATTGCGCTAAAGAAAAACAATTGGTAAAAATATGTCTAATCTAACAGATTTATTATTGTTGGTCTAGAGTCTAGATCTATTACAAATTTAATTATACGACTGACCCAAATTAATTGATGCAACTGCACTTAATCTAAGCTTTGTTTATTTTTAAAATATATTTATGTTTGATATTTTATATCAATAAAAGATAAATGGAACAGAAAAGATTAATAAACTAGGAGATAAAGGTAAAAAAAAACTAGATTTCGTTCTTAGTTATACAGTGTTAAAATACAAATCTATTCATTTTTACATGAGGTCAAATGTAAAATATAATAAACACTATATTTATCCGCGCTAACACATTAGGACAGTGCTATTCATATACAACTCATGTCTGGTACTGATAGCTGTGGTAAGAGATTACAAAATGAAGCGGAGGGATACAGCTCGTCTGGTCATCTGCAAGATAACAAAATCAATGGGAACTGACAGATTACATTTCTCGTACACATCACAGACGGCTTGCGCAACAATCTGTGAAATTCAGCCAAGCCGGCGGGGCGTTGTCTTGTGTGGCAGCAGTCAAGGCAGTTTGCTTTTCTGGAACAAACAAACATCCACGGAAACATAGAGGCCTAGAAATCACATAGAAAAGGTCTATATCCAATATGCTGTTGTCTTATGATTTAAATTTTTCACTGAGACATCTAATAATATGTTGTATACGTACTATGCTTTTGATATTGAAGTAACCCTGTACAAGTATTAAGATGTAGACATCGAATAATACGCTGTAGCTTGTATAAATACTATGCTTTATGGAGGAGAACATGAAGTATTATTACTAATCTGAAGATATTAACCAGTATGCTGTATTAGTATTAAGCTTTATATATTCAATAGCTACGCTGTACGGCTATAGAGATACTATGTTATTATATGTTAACTACCCGCTATTTAAGTACTAAGTTTTGTGTTTAAGTTCACACTGTATAAGTACTAGGCTTTTGACATTTGCCAATACGCTTTATAAAAGGCCTACTAAGTATTGTAACAATATGTACTGTGTATATATACAGAGCCGTTGCAATAAATCATTTTAAAGTAAACGGGATTGTTACAATTACACGATTTGCACGATCAATTGTAAACTTAAATTTTGATTTGCAAGAACCAGAATGTAACATTCTTTAATTAAGCAAAGAAATACTATATAAAAGTACAAGAATAGAAAGCAATATTAAGTCATGCAAGGACGATATAGTGGAACCTAAAGAAAACAAGTTTAGGAAATAAAAAGTTTGAGAGAGATTGTGAAATATATAAAGTAAACAATGTCATGTTATTGAAAGACATGTGTTGCTTACGAGATACATTGTCCTACAAGGAATGAGCTTAAAATATGATTCTATGAACTAAACTGAAGGGAAACAATGGAAATTATTACAGAACCTTTCAAACACCTCATTTATCAACGCTTCCTATATCCTGTACAACAGAAACACCAAAATAAGTTTGTAATGGGACCACTTGAGTCAGGAGTTGATGGGGGAGATTGAAACTCTCTTGATTGTAACCATGGTTTATAGCACTAGTTGATTAATTGTAAGAAAACAGATTTTAAAACTCTCTGTCTCTTCTCTTTGAGAGATTTCTCTTTTGATTCGAAACTTATATCTGTTTCAATTATAAGTGAAAGTTCACGCCTGAGTAGGATTCGTTAGAGCAATGGATGCGATGGCCTGAAAAAAACAACACACGAACAAAAAAACAGCTATGTTGGCAGGGTTAAAAAGGATGAAGACTTTGTAATTGCAAGGTCATCTTTAACGTCCTTTATGGGGGGGGGGGGGGGAATGGGAGTTGCTATTAGATTTGTGTGATTTGTCTGTCTGTTCTTCCGTCTACCGCCCGTAACGTTTATATATTAAAAAAAAAACATAAGGAGTTCAACTAAAAATCTTATTCACCATATTTTGTATCATGCTAAAAATAGAAGCATTTGCTACTTTTTGTCATCAGAAAACGTACCCTTTGGGTTCAAAAAATGAATATATATATATATATATATATATATATATATATATATATATATATATATATATATATATATATATATATATATATATATATATATATATGTATATATTCAAATATTATTAGTAGCAATATTTTAAAAAGCAAAAACCTAAAGATTTATACACTATGTACCGAGATTATCCTTCCAATATGACGATTTCACAGACTCCCACAGATGTAATACCTTGACATTGGCAATGCATTAAACGTACAAACAATGTGTTGACAACATAGAACTGTTTTTTCCTACGCCCAAACGTCATGCCAGAAATGTATTGTGTTAGTCTTCCCCTCCCCTTTGCGTGATAAATGTTTGACTGGGCCGTGGATGAGGATTTCCTGGATCCACGTTGTGTCCATGCGGCGATCATCCCAGACCAAAGGCTTCAATTATTTACTGTTGGACCCCCCCCCCCCAAAGTCCTCCTTCTCTGTCCAACCCTTCTCTCCAGCACACTCAACATCAGACATCAGAGGGCTAACCGTTGATTTCACAAAGTTAACCGTATGATCGATAGCCTGCATTAGATCTGTAGATGTTTTGCTGACCACCCCCCGAACTTCTCTCTTCACTTTGGTTTACACTAGAGCTCAACTCGGAATGACATCACACTATCAACTCTCGGAATGACATCACACTATCAACTGTTATGAATCTGCTCGGATTTAACAACTGCATTCACTACTTGACCTATAGTTCGCTATACTTGATCTAAAATATACTAATATACCTGATATATACCACAATACATTTCACCATTATAATGGTTATACTTGATCTATAGTACGCCTCCATCCTGCATTCACTACTTGACCTATAGTACGCTATACTTGATCTAAAATATGCCAATACACCTGATATATAGCACAATACATTTCACCATTAGAATGTTTATACTTGATCTATAGTACGCTAAACTTGATCTATAGTAAGCTATAATTGATCTAAAATATTCTAATATAACTGAAATATAGCACACTACATTTCACCAATAGAATGTTTATACTTGATCTATTGTACGCTATACTTAATTTCTTAATTTTGTTAGGGGAACTGTCAGAAAATCAAGTGGTGTATTTCTTTTTTCGTTATCTGTTCCTCCACATTTGGCCGTTGAAGATCATTTAATAGTATTTTATAAGATAGAAATGTAAAAAGTATAGGTCCCATAAGGTAACTTACAATATAATTAGATAGATTAAAGAAAACGTGAATGTTATGCCAAATAGATTACATTTTTGTGAACTAAGAAACACGTTTTTAAGACAAGCGGTAAACAGAGAAAATTACGAGTAAAAGGAAGGGATGTAATTTGTAGCCTACGTCTGTCCGTCCGTCCGTCCCGTTTAGATCTCGTAAAAAGAGGATAAAAGAAAGGGATATTTCGGTAGATCTTACCGTAATTGGCCTTTAAAAGCATTTGCTGAAAAAATTTAAAGGGGGTACGACCTGAATTCGAACTTTTGGCTAACGCCTCCTCGGTCAGATGCGCTAACCATCCTGCTAGTGAGGTACTTACGACTAGTAGAAGATTGTATGTTTTTATATATTGTTGTTTCAATTTAGAGCGGGAACCTAAAAAGGAACTAATTCAGCTTATGCACCACTTTAGTCTAGTACAATTTCTTTCCTTTTTTTGAGATACCAAACAAAATATATAATTACCAATAGTTAATAAACTAGTTCATTATTATTTTTTTTATTGATTTGGTGGCATGAAAAATAAATAATTCTGCAAAATTTCAGCTTCATCCGAGATTCGGTGTAGGAGAAATAACGTGTACAGACAGACAGACAAAGTGAGTTGATATAAGCTTTGTAAAAATGCCAATTAAGACTACAAAATTTAATTTAATTAGAACCAGTTATGAAGACTATAATGTTAGAATCATTAAATTTAATTCCTTGGATGTGCCATCTAGATAATATTGATACTGTATTCCTTCACTAGTAAACACTGGATACAGTAGGCTGGTATGACCTTTTGTATTTTCAAAATAAATAAATTGTATGTTCCCTTATTGTCAACTTATACATTTTTCTATCAATGTAATTTACGATTATATAGTAAAAGAGCGATAATATGCATAACAGCACCGACTGTAGGAGTGAAATAGAGAAAAATAAAAGTTTTGATGGGAGAACATGTTTATTATTGATTGCTTGCTCTTGGTGTCTGTCAAATGATCTCCCCCTACTATGCGGCTCATCTATTATTTATTTCTCATTTGGTGACTGCAGGTCTTAACCTTATGGGAAATGAATGGAATGCAATTTCTGTACAAGTAGCGCTGCTACGCCATAATGGTGGAGGCGGTGGGATAGTAATCGAAACAATGTAGTAACTAAACACAAATATACCAGCAGTAAACTTGGAAGTAAATGTAATTCAAAAAGAAATTAATTAATTAATTTTAAACTAAAACTAATCTGCTATTTTTTTAAACTTTGACTTTTAAGATTCCAATTGCGCTCTTTCGTTAATTAGGTACATTCATTAAGAAAGAAAAAAAAAAAGAAAGAAAGCAATATTAAGAAATGTGGAAGCAATATAAAGGAATGTGATAGAAATTGAAAGAGGTAGATTGGAAGAGACGTTGACGGGAATAGACAAAATGAACGATACCAATGACTCCTATCAACGATACCAATGACTCCTATCAACGATACCAATGACTCCTATCAACGATACCAATGACTCCTATTCATAATCAACTTTTCCAATCAAGGTCTTAAAATTATTTTGTGCTTCAAGCGAAAGACACTATTTTATAGTTACATGGTATATTCCAATGCTTCGCTTATCAATACTTCCATGTAAGGCACATCTGATGCACTAAGATGTTTTCCATTTATAGATTTACTTCCACGTACGAAAATCCCCGACGTCAACTGTATAAATCAAACATTTGCACTGTTAGGCTTGTATTTTCAAATGCGGAAAGAATCATGTGTGCAAGAAATAGCTTTACGATCATCAGTTCGATTCCCATTTGTACCGACATTTTGACATAAATGACACATCAATAAACACCAAAATTCTATCAATGTTTCGCCCTCGAGCGACTACTGGGGGACCACGCCCCTGTCTAGCAGCTTTCTGTTTCACACTTTTACCATTGTTCAAGTCGTTTGGAGCTAACGCTTTATAAATGTCCTCACGACCAAAACTTAAGCTGTGTGTGTGTTCTAGGGCTGAGTTTGGGTGTGGGGTGGAATGTGTGTGTGAATGAGGGGCGAGATGGAGGCGTGAGGGAGCAAATCCAATAAAGGGACCGAACTCAAAGACAGCGACCTTCAGGACTCAAGAAATCTTGGGCTAGAGTAAAGGGAAATGAAACCCAGTACCAAGTCCAGGACGAAATAGCAGGGAAAGAAATGGGATTTGGGGGTGGGGAGGCGACTAGGGCTTGACCAAAGTGCTGAGATTGAAATAAAACTGGGTTGTTATTTGACAGAAAATGGGTTGTAAGTGGGACATAAAAGCTTTTTTACATTTAGAGCCAAATTATGGATTAAAGTAAAGTATAAAAAATGAAAATATTGCAAAGTAAAATGTTAATATTGATTGATACGTTTATTAGTAATATTAAGGTAATCAAATATAAAAAGCGAGAAAAAGTAGAGAAAGCGATAAAAGGAAATGTGATGGCGATGGAAGGCAAGAAAGAAACACTAAGAAAATGAAAAGGGCAAGATTAGGGGCTAGTTTAGAATGTGATTTAAAACATACAAAAATCCTTTAAAAAAAAACAACAAAGCTTATCTATAAGGGCAGAACTCCGTCCTTAAAACTATGTTAATATTGTACAAGTTATTTGATCTCAAACAAAGTAATTAATTACCAATAATTAATTGACTAATCGAGTATTTTGTTTATTGATTCATGTTTTTTTTACCTTTACCTTTACCTATCCCTTAGTCTGTTGGTCCGTTGGGGCACCAAACAAGAATTGTCACCGTCTTTCTCCATTCCTCCGTGTCTTTTCCTTGTTTAGAACCTCCTTCAATGGCAGGCCCATCCATTCTTTTATGTTGTCCTCCAATCGCTTTCTCTGTCTGCCTCTTCTTCTTTTCCTGGTACTGTTCCCTGAAGAAAGGTCCTTGCGAGCCCCGCAGATCTTTTAATATGGCCATAGATTTTAAGCTTGCGTTTTTTTACAATAGTTAGCAGGTCATGGGGTCCGATCGCTGCAGTAACCCTGTCTCTAATCTATTGGTTTGTGGTGCGGTCTTTGAATGTAATACCTAGGATCTTTCTTTAGCATCTCGATTCCATTGCTAGGATCCTGCTCTCTAGCTCTGCAGTCAGCGTCCAAGACTCGCAAGCATTTATAAAAATGTGGCCATGACCAGGGAGCGCATCAGTCTGATTTTGGTGCCAAGGGCTAAGCCCTTGTCTTTCCATATTATTTTAAGTTTTGAAAGGGCTGCTGTGGACTGTGCTATTCGGGCCAATAGTTCGGGTTTCGTTCCCTCATCTGAGACAATAGCTCCGAGGTATTTGAAGCTGTTAACACTAGTCAGCTTTTCACTTACAATACTGATGCCCCTTTTAAAGCCCTGTTGGCTATTGGTCATAATTTGTTGTTTTTTTCGGCATTTATTTGCATACCATATACTGCGGAAGTCTTGTCATTGCGCATCACCAGGTCAGCCTGTTCTTCTTCTGTCCCTGCTAGGCCGTCAATGTCATCTTCGAAGCGCAAGGTAGTAATTCTTCTTCCTCCAATGCTTACAGTACCTTCATAGCCCTCGAGAGCATCTTCCATTATCCTTTCAAGGAAGATATTGAAAAGTGTTAGTGAAAGTAGGCAGCCTTATCTTACTCCAACTGTGTTTAGAACCAGTCCCCAATATTATTGTTGAAAGTAGGCAGCCTTATCTTACTCCAACTGTGTTTAGAACCAGTCCCCAATATTATTGTTGAAATACACTGCACTGGTGGCATCCTTGTAGATAACTTTGATTATGTTTTTATTAATGTTGTACTTTTCCATTGTCGCCCAGAGTGCCCCGTGCCATACTATATCGAAAGCTTTCTTGAAATCAATAAAGACATGGAAAAGATTCTCTTGGTGTTGGAGATATTTTTCACAGAGTATTCTGAGGTTTAGGATTTGTTGTCCTGCGATCTTGTCTAAAACCCGCTTGTTCTTCTGATATGATTTTGTCTGTTATCAGTTTTGTCGGTATAATCTAATTTTTAACAGTACTATGCTGGGATGGCTTATGAGGCTGATGGTGTGGTAGTTTTGACAGAGTTGTAAATTGCCTTTCTTTGGAAGGGTTATGATGAGTGATTGGGTCCAGGGTTTTGGGTCATTCTCTTGATTGCCAGATCTTGTTGCAAATCGTATAGAGTGCGTTTATCATGGTTTCTCCTCCCGCCTGTAGAAAGTCAACAGGAATGTTGTCAACTCCGGCCGATTTTCCCTTTTTCATGGCTTTTACTGCTGCTGCTACTTCCGAGCGAAGAATCGGATAGTCGTCAATGTTGGATACTGTCGGGACATTAAGTATCTCTGTATCTCCTGAGATTTCAAAGTTATACAACTCTGAACAGTATTCCGTCCATTTTTTAACACATCTTTTTCTGCAGTTCAGCATCTATTGTTTTTATCTTGTATTGTGTTGGTTCTTCCATGCTTTGAGGTAGTGAGGTCCTTCACTAGTTGGTACGCTTTTTTACTGCAGACAAATAATAGAGTATTGAGAAGGCTAAAAGCATGAAATTGCGCTAAAGAAAAACATAGAACATAGAACTTTTTTTTATTATTTGTCTGGACCTGTTAGGTCCCTGTTCAATTTCTTGACACTTATTCTCTATCCTCTTTTTCTTCGCTTCTTTCATTCCCTTTCTAATCCGTTTGTTGACGCTTTTGTATTCTTGGACATATTTTGGGTCGGACAACTTTTTCCCTTTAAGCTCCCGTCGCTTGTCACAGAACTCTCTTTTTTTCTCAAAAGGGTTCTGAAAGCGAGCTTTTTAAGTATAAAAAATCCATTGTATTTTAATCCATATTTAAGGAATAAGCTTGTAAACACGACATCATGGCCAAAACTTAATTTAAATTAACTGACGTCGATTCATTTCTTATCAGAACCATTCGTACTGTTTCGAGAGAGTCGAATTAAAAAATATAAACGAATTCAAAACATTCTTTTGAAGAAGACATGTCCATACGTCTTCTCCAACGCGGTTCTAGGCTCTTCCCATTTTTCTTAAGACAGAACGATGAAATTCTTCCAACTGAATTTCATCGTTCTGTTGACCTCTATCCCATGAACACAACAAACTCACTAAAAGACTGAACACAACAAACTCACTAAAAGACTGAACACAACAAACTCACTAAAAGACTGAACACAACAAACTCACTAAAAGACTGAACACAACAAACTCACTAAAAGACTGAACACAACAAACTCACTAAAAGACTGAACACAATGACGATTTTACGAGCATCAGGCTCTTTAGGAAACCTCATCCCCTTCTGCCTCGAATGTTGCACACGTATCAGTAAATAAAATTCAGATTTAATATTTCTATATTAAACTATAACAGAAAAATGAAAATGGAAGACGAACAAGTTGTCGGTGATATTTTCCAGGCACAGCTATCGTGTATAGTGATTAACATTAAGTGCTTCGATGACGCTAATCAGTGAAGAAAGTAATTCAACGAAATTAACGCCGCGTTAATTACCTAAGAGCTGCTTGATATTCCATCACCTGATGAGTGTCTAGAGTAGTCTAAACCGTGTTGACAGGGGCTGTTGGAAATAGCCAAGTATGGAAATACATTGGTGACTTCTAAGCTGATTGACATGATTGATAGACTAATGTGTAGCATGTTTAAACTTAGATAAAACCATCGCCGACCATAGTGTGTTTAGATACAAAGTGCATCAAATGTGTTGCCACTACCTCACCTCATCTTTCTTTTAAATTAAATCTACTTTATAAAACTCCCCAGCTTGAAGGTCATTTTAAATATAGGCCCCTATATCTTGACGGCAACAAACCGGGGCGGGGGGGGGGGGATCGAAAAAAAATTTATCTATAACTTTCTCTAATTTCTCACTGTTTTAATATATTGTTATAACAGTAGTGTCTAGTTGTCGTCTGCGTGTAATCAGTTAACATAGATGAAGCAGGCCAAACTACCCCGAGCGGTTAAACATGATGATTGGCGTCGAACGACTCTGCAAGAAAATAATGTGATCTGAACGCTGCACGTGCTAATCACTCGTAATATGGTCATGTGATCATCTAGAAAGAACTGTCGACATGTGGTTGGCGTTTCTGCCCGATTCGAGATGGCTTAGACGGAGCCTCTATAAAAAGCGAGTGTCAGAGCAAGACGGTCCTGTCCGGTACAGTAGAATCCCGTACGAGTCTATAACGAGACCAACAGAATTTAGTACAGCATGGCGATTATCTACAGGGAAGCATTTGCACAGTCAGCGTTTCATGTTACCAGTAGTACGGTATTGGCTGTGACTATATTAGACTCATTAAAGAATTACGTTATTGTAAGACGAGTTGCCAAGTTCTTGAGTTGGTTGTGTCTTGTTGTGCAGTGTTTGCACGGAGCCTGATAGGGTTGATAGAGCCTGATAGGGTTGATAGAGCCTGATAGGGTTGATAGAGCCTGATAGGGTTGTGGCAATATCTTTTCAATATAATTTTAAAGACATGACTGAAGTGTAACGTTTTTTTTGTCGAATTAAATTTTACGTTATATTTGAGACATCAGGACAAGTTTAACATTATTAAGACACTGTTCATGCTTTTAAATGAATCTGTATTGTGGCTATCGGATAGGGCAACTTTCAACCTCTTTCTCTTGTTTAAAGGACCTTTTCGTCTTTTTGTTCTCGGCAAATTTCGTACCACCATTCTGTCAGATCTTAAGCAACATCCTTCTTTCATTGATTTGTGTAGTTCTGAGATCACGCTTGCAGACATCTCTGTAGGTTAGTTTTTGGCCGTTCTTGGGCTCGACTCCCTCAGCAATCTCACTATAGAGCTTTCCATTGGTAATTCTTCCTTCTGGCATGCTGGAGACATGTCCAAGCTAACGTAATCGTCTCTGAGTCAACACAGAATACAATACTATGCAACAATACAGTCTTTGTATTGGGCGTAACAAAACGTTCTGATTGGGAAACACAATCTCTCCATGACTTATACAGGTATGGGTCGCAAACTGCGTGAGCATCTAGTGCTTTGAAATTTCTCGTAGGCCTTACACTTGAAGTGTTAGGATACTAAAGGTTAATACGTGTCCTTTAGGAAGCAGAAATATTGTTTGCATGTAGTTTGGTTTGGTTTGTCATAGATCTATGGCTATTAGTGTGTTCTTTTCAATTTCACTCATCGCGGACCTAATTACCAGATACCATTTAGGATGGCTGTCTGGTCTGTCCGGTATGCGTTCTAGACAGATGGTCCCCGGTTTGATCCCTGCCTATTGCCATTCGCCTCCGTTCTGCGGGGTCATTGAGTTAAGATGCAATAATCTTCAATTGTGAAGGAACATCCAACAAATGAATAAAAATTGTATATTTAATTAAATTACCAGGTAGATTTCTCACTGATTAAATTACTAAGTATATTCCTATATTAAATTATTAAGTATATTCCTATATTAAATTACTAAGTAAACTTCTGTTTAATTTAGTTTCCAGGTTCTTTATTTCTACACTTTGCATTGTTTAAGCCTATATGAACATTTTATTCAAGCCAAGCTGAATGGTAAAAGTTTAGACATTCTGTTAGCCTTCTGTCCCAGCTAGACAAATCTTTGGAAGTTTCGTTTAAAGTGGATGAAATAGGAGACTTTATTACTTTGAAAGTTTTTTACAATTTACACAACACTCGCACAGATATCATTTACACTATTTTTGTCTGTAAGCATTTCTACCATGGCTGCTCGTCTAGACGATGAGAAAGATTTGTAAGGAGATAACTCCACGATGTAAGTGAAGTTATATACAGGGGGGAGACAATTAGGCCAACCCAAAGAACACGAGATTAATTATAAATGAGTGCTGCTCTCTGAGAGAGAGAGAGAGAGAGAGGGGAAGAGATGAAATAGAGAGAGAGAGAGAGAGAGAAATAGGAGTGACAAGGAGAATGGAGGAGTAAGAGAAACTAGAGAAATAGAAAGTGAGAGGAACGAGAGAGAGAGAGAGAAGAGAGGCTACTGGCCCCAGCGGCTTCAGACGTCACTGTAAATTACTTAACGCAATCTACGAGTGATGTCAGTACCCACGTGATTCGGTGACGTAATTGCCCCCAGAACCAAACCAACATGCTAGTAGCACTCACAAGTGTTAGCCTGCGACTTTCTTATCAAACATCTACGTTCACCGAGGTTCTTAAGTAGCTCCTTGAAATGATCAAACTGATGGAGAAAACAAACAACAAACAACAAAACAACAAACAACAAAACAACAAACAACATAGATCTTACACTTGTCTTCGTTGTTTTCGTCACATTTCTTCAAACTGTCGCTTGCGATGCATAAAATATCTTAGTTGTACTGCTTTTGTTTTGCACAAAACTTTCGTTTGTTGCCCTGCGATTGATTTCGTCATTGTCAATGCATGTCTTTAACAAACCACTAGGTAATCCTCCTGCATTAGCTTTTCACGTTCATGCACAGCTTATAGACACACATTTTGTAACATTTTTTTTTAAGCACTAACCGCGTTTTACCTAATTGTCTATATCAAGTACCCTCAACTAATCTAATTTTACCCTCAACTAATCTACATTTTACACTCAACTAATCTACATTTTACCCTCAACTAATCTACATTTTACCCTCAACTAGGCGTACCATACTATCATAAGTTAAGAAACTTTGTCCCAAGATTATCTGTTAATATAAGAGCCATATTTGTTTTAAGAAAATGTGTGTTTTAAATTTATCGCCAGAATTTCTTGCGCCAAAACTGCTGCGCCAAAGCGACCATCGTAACGTAACGACTATCGCGCCTAAACGTCGCTGACCCTTCGTAGCTTACCTCAAGTTTAAGAATCTCTCCCAAGATCATCTAGCAGTATTAGATCAGTTATAGCTTAATTGTATTGAGAGCCGGAGTAATCTTTAGCGGCCCTCGAAAAGGGAAAAGACGCTATTAGTTTTGTGTGGAATGTCTGTCTGTCCGTCCTTCCCGTTTAGATCTCGCAAACTAGAAAATCCGCCATCATAATATTTTAGACCATTAAAAGTTCTGATGCAACGGCTACTTTTTTCTTTTCTGAAATCGAAAAATCTAATTTTTTAAAATCACGTATGCAAGCATTTTTTTTTCTTAAAAATACACCACTTTTACAACTATTTAATATTAATTGTAACAAATACGGTAAACTGTGTGGTCCAAACCACCCCTATATAGTAAACCGTTAAACACCTTAATGCAAATGGTTTTAGATTTTTTTCGGAAAGAATCTTCTTTCACATTTGTATTGCTAAGTTATGTAAGTTCTGTCATATCAACTTCTACATTTACATTTTTTTTTTAAGAGCAAAAAATCTATTAAGTATGCATATAAGTTGGACATAATTTAAAACAACAATTAATAAGTAGTTTTTCATATTATCGCATGAACTGCAGTAGTGTACTATGACCTATATAGAAAATTTAAAGAAACTAATGCAGAAAGAGTTTACAAAAAGTATATAAAAATTAAACACTTAACCCAAAAAGTAAGCAGACAGCTGCAGAGTGAATACATAAACAATGTAATATCTACAGACAACAACAAAAACCTATGGTCATACATTAAGTCTAAGAAAATGGAAACAACAGGCGTAGCGCCATTAAAAGATGAACATAACATAATACATAATGATAATGAAACTAAAGCAAACATTCTAAACAAATACTTTGCATCAGCATTCTCAGCCCCAGGAGACAAAGACATATTACTGAATTTGAACCAAGTAGACAACATAGAAGATATAGTAGTACAAGAAAATGGAATTCAAAAACTATTAGCCAACACCAAACCAAATAAAGCTTCTGGACCTGATGGTATTCCAGCTAGATTACTCAAAGAACTAAGTAATGAGCTAGCCCCAGTGTTCAAAATACTCTTTCAGGCTTCACTTAACCAGGGCAGAGTACCAAAGGACTGGAAAGAAGCTAATGTCACCCCCCTATTTAAAAAAGAAGAAAAATCTGACCCAGGAAACTACAGACCAGTATCACTTACCAGCATCACATGTAAAATCCTAGAACACATAATATGTAGCAACATCATAAACCACTTAGACAAACATAATGTCCTCACACCATACCAACATGGCTTTAGGAAATATAGATCATGTGAAACACAACTAATAAGACTAATTGATGATTTTTCAAAAGGTTTAGATAATAGTGAACAAATAGATGCTATCTTACTAGATTTTTCTAAGGCTTTTGACAAAGTTCACCACCATAGTTTGCTTAAAAAATTAAAATATTTCGGCATTAATGGTCCACTGCATCAGTGGATTAAAGACTTTCTGATAGGGAGAGAACAAACTGTAATAATAAATGGCTCTAAATCAACACCGATAACAGTAAACTCAGGTGTACCTCAAGGAACAGTCTTGGGTCCACTACTATTTTTAATTTACATAAATGATTTACCAAATTGCATTAATTCAGGAACAAAAGTCAGATTATTTGCAGACGATTGCATAATATATAGAACAATAAAAACAACACAAGACACAGATATTTTACAAAGAGAATTAGATGAATTACAGAAATGGGAATCAAATTGGAGCATGTCTTTCCACCCAGAAAAATGTCAGTTGTTAAGAGTAACAAAAAAACTAAAACAAATTAATTCCACTTATCTTATTCATGGCAAACCAGTAACACAGACTAAAAACGCAAAATACCTAGGTGTTATAATAAATGAAAAACTGTCATGGAATCCACATATTGATGAAACTACAAAAAAATCAAACAAAGCATTAGGATTTATTAAAAGAAATTTCTATAAATCAAATAAGAACATAAAACTAAAATGTTATTTAACCTTGGTTAGGCCAATAATAGAATATGCATCCTCTGTTTGGGACCCCTCAACTCAAGAAAACATTAAGAAACTAGAACAGCCACAAAATAGAGCAGTGCGATTCATAACAAACGAATATTCACATTTGACTAGAGTAACACCTTTAGTAAAATCACTAAATTTAGAAAGCCTTCAGGACAGAAGGCTCAAAAGTAAAGTAGCAATCATACATAAAACACTGAACCATAATCTTCAAATACAAAAACAAAATTTAATAAAATACTCTGAAAGACACAAAGATAAAGGCACAGTCCTCGTCCCATATGCTAGGACAAATTTGTACAAATACTCCTTCTTCCCTAGTGCTATTAGAGCATGGAATCGGTTGCCTGACCTAGCCAGGAAAACCAGTGACTTGGCAGAATTTAAGTCATTGGTTAATATGCATGACTAAATGCATGACGCGTAGGACGTAATCATCTTCTTTTTTGAAGTAACGTCTGTATTATATAAGAAGAAGAAGAAGAAGACATGAGAACACTCAACTAAAGGATTTTTTTTTTTACGGCAATGTTTTTCTTGAGGATTTAAATAAGAGCTTGACCCTTTACAATACATTTATATCAATTAGATATTCATTATAAGACATCAGTTAGGCCAGGTTCACATCTAAATTCACATTCACTTTCACCTATCCTTTGGTCTGCTGGAACGCTGGGGAACCACACAAGATCTCTCTCCGTTCTTCTTTGTCATTTGTCTTTGATAGAATTTCATTCTGATGTTCTTTCTGAAAATATTGAAACCTGCCTTTTTACCTGTCTGGGTGGACCACTTCGGGGGCCGATTTTGAGATTAAGCGAACTGTCATTGTAACCTTGTTTTTTAAAGATTCTGTCTTTGAAATAAGTTTGTGCCTTTGTAACAAGAATTCATTGAGATATGTACTGATTGTGATGATTTTAACTAAATCAAAACTATGAGAAAAACTTTCAGTTAATTTATTGCTATTATAAAGACAATAGATTTTTGCTATTTATCTCAATAGTTTTAAAAACATATTTCAGAAATAGATGGTATAGCAGATGGGTGGAGGGCTAGAAATTCGTCATTTAAATTTTCTTTAACAGATTTGCTAAAAAAGCGCGAAGTCCTTAGGCTGCTGAAAAGTGCCAGAAAATTGAAAGAAAAAAAAAATTAACATCCTAACTAGACTATAGGATGACCACATACATATATATATATATATTATATCTAAACTTAAAAAACGAAAACAAATTTTTATATTCGATTGATCAACTATAAATATAAATTTTTATGCATTAATCACAGAACTATATATTTACGCAAATTCATGAAATAAAGCCATTTCCTGTTTTTTACTATAAAAATGATCAATAAATTAAATTCAAGATCGAAATAATTCACGTCTTTTGATTTTAGTCATCTTGTGTACATTTAAATACATTGACTACCTAGATCATTTTAGATTATGTATCTAAAAATTGCCAAATAATAATTATGAGACTAGAAAGCTCTTTTATTTTTCGATGTTCAATTACTAGATCTAGATCTAAACATTAAATTATGTTACATAGGTTATGGCAGAAAACAACAACTTTACTTCTTAAAACTACTTTACAAAACAACGCCTTGTTTCAGATTTTAGAAAATTTTCACATTTTTTGTAGTGTTAAAGACAATACATTTTATGTCCAGTCTAGATATAATATATAAAGGCCTGTGTGGATGACCTTTTCTATCATTACGTAGCCAGTTTAAAATCAACCCGAAACCTAACAGATAAAATAAAATAAGGCAGTAAAATAAAACGTTAACTGGCAAGTGAAAAATAAACCATGTTGAACCTTCAGTTCAGGAATTGCATTGGTTTTTTAAACCTAAATTGGTTAGAATTTAGATTTTAAAAATCGAGGTTGTAAATAAACAAAGCTTATCTAGGGTGAAGAACTCCGATATTGCAACTATATATGTCAATAATGTAGAAGTTATTTCTCCTGTTGGTAAGAAACTAAATATTTAATTACCAATAATTAATTGATTTATTGATTTTTTAATTAATGTATTGTATTCGCTAATGAATAATTGTGCAGAGTTTCAACTTGATCTGAGAACATGTAGTGGGAGAAATAACGTGTTGTTAAGCTTTGTACCAGACAGACGAATCGGGGACCAATTGACCTTGAGCTAAATTGTTCTACCGCTTGGTTACATTTCAATGTATGACATTAAAAGAGATGATCTGAATATAATTCAAAAAAATTTGAAAAACAAATAGACATCGAGTTTTCATATATGAAAAGATTCAAACGTGGAACTCAAAATGAAGGCACACATGTAGACCCCAGGTCTCGGAGATAGGTGGCAACAACAGGTGGACCACAACTCTCAGAGATAGGAGGCAACAACAGGTGGACCACAACTATCGGAGACAGCAGGCAATAACAGGTGTAGCACAACTCTCAGAGATAGCAGGCAACAACAGGTGGACGACAACTCTCAGAGATAGAAGGCAACAAAAGGTGGACCACAACTCTCAAAGATAGGAGGCAACAACAGGTGGACCATAACTCTCGGAGAAAGGAGGCAACAACAGGTGGACCACAACTCGCGGAGACAGCAGGCAATAACAGGTGGACTACAACTATCAGAGATAGGAGGCAACAACAGGTGGACCACAAATCTCAGAGATAGGAGGCAACAACAGGTGGACCACAACTCTCGGAGACAGCAGGCAATAACAGGTGGAGCACAACACTCAGAGATAGGAAGCAACAACAGGTGGACCACAACTCTCGGAGACAGCAGGCAATAACAGGTGGACCACAACTCGCGGAGACAGCAGGCAACAACAGGTGGACCACAAATCTCAGAGATAGGAGGCAACAACAGGTGGACCACAACTCTCGGAGACAGCAGGCAATAACAGGTGGAACACAACACTCAGAGATAGGAAGCAACAACAGGTGGACCACAACTCTCGGAGACAGCAGGCAATAACAGGTGGACCACAACTCTCGGAGACAGCAGGCAACAACAGGTGGACCACAAATCTCAGATAGGAGGCAACAACAGGTGGACCACAACTCTCGGAGACAGAAGGCAACAACAGGTGGACCACAACTCTCGGAGACAGCAGGCAATAACAGGTAGACCACAACTCGCGGAGACAGCAGGCAATAACAGGTAGACCACAACTCGCGGAGACAGCAGGCAATAACAGGTAGACCACAACTCGCGGAGACAGAAGGCAACAACAGGTGGACCACAATTCTCAGAGATAGGAAGCAACTAGCTATTTTACACGCGTGACATAGAGAAGATGATAGCGGCTTCATTAAACACAAATTAGCTGTAATCAACGTCGAAATGTTAAATATCTAGAGGAAAGTGTTTCTAATCTCTACCATCGTTTATCTCTGTCTCTGCCAGGAAGAGTTTTTTCTTTTATGAATACCAAAATAGAACCCATTTCTACCCCATCTCTTAATATACAGATGTGTCTCACAATCAATAATATTAGAAAAAACTACAACAATTGCCTATCACTCAATAACTATTTAAAGATTTAATTAAAGACATAACATCTGTACATTGTTTCATTTCAACAGGAAACATCTTTTCCAGTCTACAATTAAATTATATTTCGCATTCTGCACAGATAAATGTGCAGAGCGCGACCAGCTTAGAGTTTCAAGTGGCCCGCGGTCAGTTCAATCCCTCATTGAAGACCACTTGACCAAGGAGGATGAACGTGCTGATCAATAAAACACGAGGCTAGCCTTATCGATACATCGTGGCTATCACCACCTCCCCCCCTGCCCTCCCCAACCCCACATCTTTGTCCACCCCCTCGCCTTTCCTCTCTTATACTCACGCAAGTCCAGCTCATCTCTTAACGTGCCTGTTCAGATTTATAGCAGAAGACATCCCGTTCATTGCAGTGATAAAAAGAAACTGCCGGACGTGCGCCGAGGCTGCGCGGTGAATGGGTTAATGAAAGAAGCATTTGAACGTGTAGTTTATACCGCTTGTGGATAGCCTGATAGAAATAATGTTATCTGTTAATTTTACAGGCTAATGTTTAATGTCTATTTTTTTTTTCTAGTTTCATCTTGAAAATTCTTTCCTTGACATGCATGTCTGTGCTTTTATTTTATGTGCATTCAAGTCAAAAAGGGAGATAAGCCGTACTTTATAATTAAATATAGCATCCATAGACATCTGTATTTAAAATTGTTTCTATTATTTTTTTTTAGTCATTTTGTAAAAAGTTCCTCTTTCAGACCTTGTGATCTATGGAGCTGATGATGTAAAGCTCATCTGTTTCTTTGGCCCACGTTTAACAAGGTTGTCATGTGGATAGCACATTGACCAACCACCTTTACTTTTCCCTAACTAATGTTAGGAACCATTAGAGTTGGGTGGACTCATAGGCGCCCTAAAGATCCCGAAAGTAAAAGTCACAAGGATTCGAACCCGGGACCCACGGTTCGGAAGTCAAGCTCAGCCACCGCGCCTCCTAGTCTTGTGTTTGAGTTTAATTGGGGTTTCTGTTTATTAACCAAATCGAAGTATCTCATGTAGTCTCAAGACATTGTCGAGTCCCTGACTATATTTATTACAATTTTGTTTTACTAGGATTCAAATCCAAGTCCTTTGGTTAGCCTCTGAACACATTATCACTTCTCTGAATCTGAAAAAGATTATTTTTTAAAGCAAAATTAGGATATACCTGCCTACAGATAAAGTCATATATTTCTCTTCTAATTCTGACGTCATATCCAGGTCTAGAAATACAAGATCTATTCACTAACATTACATTACCCAGATCTAGATAAACGGGATGAAATAAACCCAACTTCAAATTTTCTTCCCGACTTATTATCTCCCTCTGGCACGTAGGTTTCTTGGTGCAAATGTTGAACTGTTCTGTTCTGTCACTCTCTCCGCAGCACTTGGAGCCACACGTTGTTATATGTATATGTTATAGTTATCAATACAGGTCTAGCTAGATGTGCTACTCAGAATAAGGCTTTAATACCAGAGCTTGGTATTAAAAAACTAAAAGCTTGCTACTCTCCTGCATTCTCATTTTTAAGCTGGAGGTTAAGATAACCAGTCCTATGTAGATAGGAGTTTGGAGTTGATAGGCGTTCTGAGATGAACTACAAGGTGGTTTTACAGATCACGCAGCTCTCCATTCAGTTTTTTTTTTATAAAGTATGCGGTTTTGAAGGACGTGATAGCAGTGCCGGATTCAGACCTGAAAAGGCCCTAAGCTATTTTAGACAGAAAGTCCTTTATATTTCCAGATACATGTCAGTAACAAATTTGATTTTCAGATATTTAGAGGGTTAACCTATATAAAGAAGTATATAGATAGTGAGATAATAACTCTTTAAAAGGAAATTAAATATTTCTATAGAAATAAAAAAAAAACTTGGCTGCAGTCAAACGCTACACTACCAATATGATTCAGAGAATGACCAGCACATGGAATATGTTTAACATACTTTTTAATCTTGCTAATTTTTCATTGCACTGACCTGTATGTATACAGATGTAAAGAAAGAGATACGTTATACAACTTGAAAAATTAAATAAAACTAAATATTTTTTTTTCAAGATTTAAACATCAATCACCTGAAGAGAAACATGCTAAATTTAATTGCACCACTCCAGAAAAAAAATAAATATTAAACCTTATAACTATCTAATATATAATTAAAAACATACTTTTGTAATAGTTTTGTAATATGACATCTCTAATGTAATAGTTTTGTAATATGCCATCTGTAATTAAGAGTTTTATAATATGACATCTCTAATGTAACAGTTATGTAATATGACATCTCTAATGAATTTTTTGTTTGTATTCGTTTGTGAGGTTTACTTTTCTTTTCTGCTCATTTAATTAGGCTAATTTGTTCGATATTGCATGTTATTCTAGATGTGTGTGTGTGTGTGTTAGGTTCCACGGCTTCCTCTACAGTATCGATCAAAACATTATCCGAAGCTCCTTGTGCTTTGATAGCAAGAAATACTTTGAAATATCATTTGTTAATGGAGTTTCCAAGAGCCGAGTTAAAATTTATAAATACCAAGGCACATGTCGACTAGATTGGCAGGCCTACGTCTAGTTCTCATATCGTTTTTATTTGACTTATATATTACATTAGAACTATAACCCACTGGCCACGCCCGGTATCTCGATTATGAATATTACGTGTGTCGATAACTTTTCTTCCCCTCCACAGTTTATCAGCCCCTCCCCCGACTTCTCTGATGTTTGATAATCCTGTTCAACACGTTTAAAAAATAAAAAAAAAGACTTAAAAGAGGATTACTTCTTCGTGTCAGCCCAACACATGTATGGCGTTCAACAACATTTGGTTTCTATCTATCTTACAGTGCAGCTTGCTGCGTTAGATCATTTTACTAGATGGTTCCGATGTAGTGATTAGAAACACACAAATATACCCCATGTTAAAACACATTGAAGTGGATAAACGGACAAAACACATTTAACTTTATAAATATAGGCCTGTTGATTTTGAAAAATGAAAATCTTGATGGAAAGAAAGGGAATGACGTTGGAGGTGAACTTTATGAGGTACTGATTAAAACTCTCGAACCTTTAAAATAATCTCAAAATGAACAATGAAGAAATTGTAAAACGTCACATTTAAAAATATATTTTTTAAAATTAGACTCTAAAACGAAGGAAATACGGGAATGATTTAAACTCAACATTTGCTTACACAACATGCAACAGCAACGAGGAATTGTTCTTTTTGGATCGTTATCTCAAAGGGATAAACAAAGCAAACAAAGAGATGAAACAGTGACATCTTTCTCTGTATTGTGTGGTCCGTTTCATGACGTAATCTCAGGGAATTCCAATCTCTCTCTTTGGTAAGGGAGAGGCCTCAGAAACAAAGATTTTATTGACGACTATCTGGAGAAACTGAAAGATAAACTGAGTAGATCATAGATATTTTTTTTTTGAGCAGATACAGAAAGGGAAGGAATGTGATCAATAAAGTTGATAGACACACACACACACACAGGGCCGGATATATGTATATGGAGGCCACACAAATGTCAAAAGATTTCATAAGGCGAACATAGGAATGGAAATATTTATAGCGAAAAGCATGCTATGTTTTAGAAAAAAGAAATAAAGTTGATGTAAATTTAATCGTTTTTTCCTTTAAAAAATATTTAATATGCATATTTTAGATTTAAAAAGTGTAAATCCTGAGCTGTTAACTTAAACTTCTTAGTCACGACATTTTGGCCAGCCGTAAAAATGCGAGAAGAAATGTTAGAAAAAAAAATTTCTGGCCAGTCAAGATTCATATATATTTTTAATCTCTTTTATGGAGGCCCCTTTCTTGTGTAGTCTCCGTGGCTGTAACCCCACCTGCACTCCCTTAAATCCGGCCCTTAACGCACAAATGCATACTGACAACAACACTGTACACATGGCTTGTTATTCAAATACATATTCGGGAAAAAAATTAGGTATGAAACATTAAAGACCAATTTCTGGCACCACAGTTATAGACAGATCACTTGGAGTTTCGTCGTAATGGCATTAAACCCTCTACAAAAATATTTGGCAACCTTTCATTCACCTTTGTAATCAGTAAGCTCAACCTTGAGATATATATTGTATAGATTTGAATATAATGTTTTGAGTGATAGAAATGTATTTTAATTAGCCTACCTTAGTATAATTTCTTTTTCTTTTGAAAGAAGTCTTAATATCGATGTGGCTAGCACTTCATCCGCTGAATGTTTTTGATATCTGGGTTAGAGGCTATTTGACAATTATCTGTGCATTTTAACATCAGAATCCTAGATGATATTCTTTGATTAAAATAGACTGAACATTTCATTGATTGTCAGTCCAAATTAGTTAAGTTTATTTTTAGAGATTATTGGCATTGAAAAAATAATGCCATTGGTTTTAGAAAATGAGCGTTGATTACTGACTTGGAAAAAGTCTGGTTTTTAGTTGACATAATAGGTTTAATAAATTGAACCTGTTTTTTTTTAACATGTAGGCAATACAATGCAAACAATTAAAGTTAGAAATAACACATTTTTCATTTTAAAAAATGAGTTGTTAGATTTATGCAATGTTGAAGCAAACACTTCTGTCACTACCAAATACACGAATTGGATACTGCATCTAGAAATGTCAGAAATTCACTGCCTAAAATTTAAAACCTTTTTTTTTGTTCCCATTGAAATAGATCGTTGTATGTTACTTGATATCTAGAATGTTTGCATTGATTGATTGTTCCCATCAAAAAACAAAAAAAAACACATCTCCACAATTCTAGACATTGGATGACTTTCCTTTTCATTCATATAATTTTTTCCTTTCTTCTCCCCATATGTCACGTGACCCATAGGCGTGGAGCTTCGTTTCCGAGGGTCGGCTCGAGCGAAATGGAGAGAGATTGGCTGGAAGACGGAGACAGAACATGAAAAGGAAGAAATTTACTTCGACGACAGGTTCTGCCTCTGGGGGAAGGGTGAGTACATCTTGTTTCAAGGTCATTGTCATAAGTAAAACTACACACTTTGTCAACACATGTACTGAATAATACCTGCGTGATAGGATACACCTAAACTATTTAAATATTTAAAACTCTTTAAGTATTGTGGTAACTCCAGTGGCGGACTGAAAGGTTGCGGCCTACTGATACACACGACTCAGGCCAATCACACAGGTCAACGGGTCAACGGCTGTCGATAGACAAGGGACAGTAATGCTAGTGCACGCAACTATGGCCCGTGCTGTGGTCATGTGACCGAAAGCCTTTACGGTTGAGAGACAATGTGTGAGAAAACAGTCGAGTCCAGGACAACAAAGCAGTGAGGACTGTGTGGTACCTTGGGAGTGTCAGGTTTAGGATTTATTTGGGTTGTAACTAGCTGTATACTATTAAGGTCCCGGGGTTCAACCTGACAAGAACATCACTAACACACAGTCGTACATACAGTAACCAACTAGGTGAATAGTTTAAATAACAACAAAAATAAATGAATTTAATTGTATGAAACTGATATATGTGTATGTACAATGAGGATGATAAATAGACAATATATATATTATATATATTATATATATATATATATATATATATATATATATATATATATATATATATATATATATATATATATATATATAATAGGTATATATAAAAATATTATTCAATAATTAATTTAAGCACCTTTGCTACTGCTATCAACTTGTCACCCTGGTTTTATAGTCCACCAGACTCTGACCGACTGGCGTCACAAAACTGCCAACCTCGGTAATAGCAAAGTTAGACCTCAGATGATCGCCAATTTGACAATGACACTGACAAACTGTAATATATATTTCTGAGACGGCAAGCGACGCCCACAACTCCAACACTGGCACCCTATAAACGAAATAAACACAATACTCTCAACTTCTACACTAAAACTAGAAATAGTGACAACCTCATACAACATACAATAATAGATATCACAAACGAAAAACTCACCCTAAACAGGGGTCCCAAAAATCCAACTGAATAATAAGTCCGAGAAACTGGTACAGACAAATAACGTTTTACGGGCCAACACACCGTCCGTTTCAACCAAATTCAGAGGGTGAACTGCATCATGACAAAGAATGACCGATAGATGTCACCGGACTTTGTGACGTAGCAAAACAATTCAAAACAAAAATACAAGACACTCTCGCCCCGTACAAGTACTACGAGTAGAGGAAATAAAAAAAAAACAGAGTTAGGAGAAAGAAAAAGACACTTGTCTATACTACGCTACAGGGAGTCCTCGAGAATGTAGCTGTACGAGCCAGAGAGACTAGTAATGTTTAGTTAGGCAGTTCTGTTACGTTCAAGAAAGCATTTGAATTTGATGTAGCCAATAGTGTTGAATTGGCTGTCGATGTATTGGTAATTAAACCGCCACTTTGTTACTCGAAGCTCTTGTTGTCAAGTTCTTGTGTTAGATGTGCTGTTGTGTTGTCAAGTAGTGTTTTCAGAAGGCCTGGCAGAGAAGATCGTAACAGTATCTTACTATTTTTTGTCTTAACTATTGAATATTTGTATTGGAACAATTGTGTTTGTCTATTAATTAACTATTGAATATTTATAATGGAACAGTGTTTGCTCTAAATTTATTAACTGGGTCGTAATAAATTAACGAGTAACTTAAATTGTGGCCAGTTACAGCTGATGGGCGCTGGGAGAGCAGAGAGGTACTCAACAGAGGGAGGCACTTGTTTCCGTTCCAGTACAAGCTACCCGACGGTAAGTTTTTAAGTTTGATTGCAGGCATTGAGGCAATAAGTTCTTGCTATGTGCTTCACGCTAAGAGGCTCAGGCCCGCTGGTCGTCATCCATTATATAGATTTAAACTTTTTTGCCATCATCGGCGAGTGATGTATTTTTAGAACTTCTTAAAAGAGTCAGTTAAACTCTGTCCACTATTCTGTGTGTCTCTAATAGCTGTATTTGAAGAAAATATAGTTCAAAATATATTGTCATTGTTGGCCTGGTAGTATGCACGTCAGACTGTCATCTCGATGGTCCCCGAGTTTAAAACCTGCCCGCTGCGATTTCATGCTGTTTCGCAAGAGGTTTGAACTAGGACGCAAATTATATCCAAAGAAATGTCCAATACAAATATAGGAAATAAAAAAAAATTCAGAGGTTTTTATTTTGGACTAAATTATTTCCCTTTGCTTGTGTTTGTGTGAATGATTTGATATTTTAAATGTTTACTGTTAAATATAAAAGAAATGGAAAAAGGATTTCTTTTCTTCAGCTTGCTCTGAAATCTAACATATCCGTAGATATGTGTATTTGTCTATTAGAGTAGCTTGTATAGTCCATGTAACAGAATGTCCGTACGAAGCTGATCTATGTATTTGACTTGTTCCTCTAGCCCTGTGGGCTGGATCAATAAAGTGAAAACGTTTTCAATTGCTGTTCACGTATCAAGTCTCCCTAGCAATAGTTCTCAGTCTCGTAAGTCTAGGCAAGAAGTCGATGAAGAACTCAAGAAGTGCTATGACGAGTATGCATGGGCGCTCGCACGATTTTTTGTAGGGGAGTTGAAGTTGCCACCTATGGCTCAAAGTCGTAGCTTGTTGTTTTTTACAGAGAATATGTGATATTAAGTTTACTGTAAATACTTGTTTCATGAAATTAAAAAAACAACAACAACAAAACTAACGTGAAACAAACTATTTACTGTTTATCCGTGCGGCCCGTGCATCCCAACGGTCGATAAAACAAAAAATGCCAACGCTGCCAAAACTGTCAATAAATTTACTACTGAATTGCTTCTCGTCGCGATGGACAAGCCGGCGATGAATGTTTATTTGGCAGTTCTGATATTGTTCTGTACTTTGCAATTCTTGAATCGTTTTAGGATGTAGACAAAACAGGTTGAACTGAGCATTAGTATTGCTTGAAAAGCGAGACGTTAATGAAGAAACTAACGAATCAAGATACGGAATGTAAAGGCGTGTTCTGTAATAATCCCAAAATGCAAACATGTGGTTTTTGCTCGGTGTATCTGTCGACTGCAAAGTCTCGGCAGCACAAACTCATTACCACGTTTGTCTACCAGCAGTGTCACCTTATTCGAGATCCCATTCCTGAAGTGTTCCTCGGCATGGTCAATTTGATTTTTGATTATGCCATTAATGTGACTGCTGATGTGGTGTTGAGCAGCCGCTTGTGCTAAGATGGACAGACTGCAACATCACGGAAACTGGTTCAAGAACGGGTGAATAATTGACGACAATTAAAAGACAAATCAGAAACACACGAGAAGGAGGCACTGATTACACACACATGCAGATTGTCTGGTTTCACTTACAATCGTTATTTTAAAACAGTCAAAGATCTTCTCAAAGTTGTGACTTAAAGCGCGAATTAATTCGTGTTTCTCAGTCCATCGTGTCTCACACGAAAGAGGTTAATTTAGCACCAACTCTCTCGCCAGGGACTGTTATGGAAGAAATAGATAATTCTCTTGATGACACCAACAGCATTACGTATATCTGAAACGTCATTTAGGTCAATGATAACAAGTTTAAGTTTGTGGCACGCGCAACGGACAAGGTCTCTCTCAACAACAGGGACAAAACCTGAGTTCTTCTCGAATATAATTGCCATCAACAAATGCAACCTCAAACACATCAATTCAGTGCCAGAGATATCTGCATTTTCATTACCAAAATACCAAAAAAAAAAAAAAAAGCATTTAATTCATGCTGTTGCCAGTGCTCCGTCGATACAAATCAACGTTTTGACTCAGATGGCATGGGAAGAACTTTCTTATATCTCTTCTATCGTAAACTGGTGGACGTGTTTAACCTGCTATTTTATTAAGCGCTAACATGACCGCAACTCCACAAGACGTAAATACATTTACCAAGATAACTGCACTCCTCAATCTTGTTCAAAAAAACTTTGCCATATATCAAATCGAAAGATAGCTGGCAAGAATGTGTCCTCCAAGACAAAACAAAAACTATCATATTCTAGGCCTTTACTAAATATAAGGATAACTATAATAGTGTGCAAGTGAAAATAAATCGTCACGACTAACTTGCTATAGAATAATGAATTGCAAGCCTATAATAAAGCGCACATGGTCGGACATGAACCACAGATTAGCCTATTGAAGGCCTATTCTAGTTTATTACAATAATAGCATATCTGTATTAACTTTATTTCAGTGGAAGCACTGTATGTTAATTTGCTTCCTAGCAGTAGTTAATTGATTTGAAGGTGTAAAAAACTGGCTAAAAGTTGGTTACTCAGAATACAGAGGGGTGCACGTACATGGTCAGCCATCAATTCCTGATAAGCCTAGGCTAGTCTACTACAACTTCAGTCACCAGTGGAAGCACTACTTGTTCAGTTGTTAATTAGATTTTGATTGATCTGATGGTGCAATAATGGCTAGAATTAGGTTGCCCAGAATCTAGGGGGATGCAAGTGCACCCCCTTGCGGGCGCCCATGCGAGTATGTGTGTGTTTGTATGTGTGGGGTACAGAAATGAACGTAATTGAATATGTATGTGTGTGTGTGTAAAAGAGTTTATTCTTAAGTGGTGATTGATATGGACATTGTGTGGATGTTTTTGATGTAAACATGTAAAAATAAGCAAATTATTTGTTTGTATAAGTTCAATAGATTCTCATGTAGCCACCAAGACGTCAACGATGCTGCTCTACAAAATAAATAAATGACGTCACTCTGATTGGAACCAAAATACTTAAAAATGTTATAGATATAGATAGCTGAGGTAGTTTGATGTAAAAAGAAAACGAGAGAGAGACAGACAGACTGACAGATATTGTGAAAGAGAGAGAGAGAAGATATCGTAAATATCTAGTTTAAATATGTAAACAAATCTAAGTGTCAAAATTCGTAATCTTGAATAAACACTAACATAGCCTGCTTGACACAGTTGCTTCTTTTTTAAAATTTGGTTTGAACCTAATGTAAGACTTCTTTTAATGGCAGGTATTCCCTGTTCCTTCGAGGCCCCAGAAGCCAGCATACGATACATAGTTCACGGCGCCCTGGTCAGAGTGGCAGGCACTAACATCACAACTAAAAAAATTGTGACAGTACTTCGGGACTTGGACAGTAAGAGAGACAATGAAAGAAAGTCGCCATCAGTAAGTAAACCCTAAAACCAACCTAACATTGGAGAAATAACTTTAAACTACAAAAGGATATTTTCGTTATTCCAACTTCACATCCAACCTCGAAACTAAATCTATACTATGTTCTTTAAAACTGGCCACCTCGAACCTGAATCTAGACAAATTTTATTTTAAACTGGCAACCTCGAACCTGAATCTAGACATTGTTCTTTAAAACTGGGCCATCTTTAGCACTCAACCAAAAGCCCATTATTTTTTTCGTAGTTACATCTCGTCTTGAGACAGATACCATTGTAACAATTCGTATCATAGATTTTACCGCCAAACATCGGATTAAAAAAACAACTCAATAAGTGTTTGCATTTCCTGACTACTATGGGGCAATCTGTTCCATTCTCTAATCAAGACGGAACATGGATAGAAGACCACTTACTGACTTTGTCCTAGCATATTAAATAAGAAATGTCCTTTTATCTTTATGGATACAAAGTTATGTATTCAATTATTCCATACACAACTTAATGTCCACTCTTAATCTGCTCCACAGTCCCGTCATGTCCTTGAGGACCATGCAGAGAGGACATTTAGCACCAGCTGCTGCCGTCCGTCTCGCGTGTCTTGCTCACTCTGTGTGCTCAAACGATCCTATGTGCCTGGAGAGACCATCCATGCAGATGTGCAGATCCACAACATGACCATGCGAAAGTCGGGACCCTGTAAGCTACAGCTGAAGCAGGTATAGGGTTAAGTTTGTCATCCACCGGTGACAATCGAAGTCCCTTTAATTAATACAAGTTGAATATAAAATGCGGTGTTAGCAAACCCTCGGGGACTCATATGAGTTTCTATACATAGAGAATCTTTGCAACCACAAGATACTGGCTTCTTTTTAAAAGACAAATATGTAAATAGAGTACCGAAAATAATGAACAGAATTTTAATTTAAAGAAAAGCTTCTAACATTAATTTCTTAATTTAGCTTAAAATATATTATTCAGCTCACACACCTCGGGGCTAGAGAGCGGAACCTTTCCAGGATGTATGTGAAGTTGCCACTCCATTTGCCACTAAAAATGCCGGTTATGCTAATTATAATATCTTATCTAGGTTTTGGTAATTTAAATTCTTGGTAAACTTCTTTTAAACAGATTTATGGCGCTCAACTTTCTTAATTTTTGTTACTCCCTAAGTTTAAAGATTATTGCGTCTGGAAAGTCGCCTCCACCTCCACCCCCAATCACATTGATAAGATAAAGCCTTCTCTCAGACAATCGACATATGTTGTTCAACATTTATCTATATTTTCTTTATCTGAATTTCATAGTTAAAGGTTAGCAATTGAGAAATAAAATGAAGCGGTTAAAGAACAGGACAAGGACAGTAACCCTTAAAATACTGATGCACAGGCTAATATTTTTTATCCCCCTTTGGTTGTGTTTTTATTTATTGAAATTATTATTATTATTTAAGGTAAAGATTCACAATATTTTAGTCAAAAATTTTGATTATATCAGCATTTATCAAAACAAAACAAGATGACAGTTGACTCTTTGATATTAATTAATAACAACTAGTGAAATAACTTTTAGTTTAGATTAAATGCTGAAGTTTAAAAATTATTTGTAAACAAAACACAGTTAACCATAGGTCTATTCAAGCTGTTTTTTTCAAGTATATATTCTTTTCATTTGGTGTGTTGATAATATAGAAATCATCTTCTTTTAGCTACTACAGACGTTACTTCATAAAAGAAGATAATTACATCCTAAGCATTTCATGTGTCTATCTAGTCATGCATGTTAGTCAATGACTTAAACTCTGCTAAGTTGTTGGTTTTCCTGGCTGATTCAGGCAACCCATTCCATTCTCTAATGGCACTTGTACAAAATTGTTCTAGCATATGGAATAAGAAATGTGGTTCTATCTTTGTGTTTTTCTGAATATTCCATAAAGTTTTGTTTTTAGGTTATCAATGAATTCAGCAACATAAAAAAATATGTTAAACACATTTCTCTAGTCTAGCTAATTATTTTAACTTTTTTTATGTTTCTTTAGCTTGTTACTTATGGGGAACATCATTGTGTTCCCATCATTTTACAAGAGTTAGAATTTCATGAAAGTGCCAGACAAGGTCAAAGGCGGCAATGGAAAAATCTTAGCCTTACAGTACCAGCAACCTGTCCATCTAAACTGAGTAAATGTCGAGTCATTGATCTGCGTTACTGTGTAGCTGTAAGTTAAAAACTGTAATTTCAAACTATTTGAATGTAACAATTAGTGTGTTCTTATAAAAATATGTATTAAACAAGTAAATGTTATTTATAAACAACTTCACTTTTTTTTTTCATAAGGTTAACCAAAACAAATTTTTGAAATTAAATAGGGTAAATAGTGACAGCCCATAAGAAAATAAATATATGTATTAACTTTCTTATAAATTAACATTATTAGGTTTTAAATATTTTGTACTATCTTTCAGCTTGACTGTGACTTTGGAGAATCAAATTTATATGCTGCTGTGCCTATAACAATAGCAACATTGCCAGAGAGAGGAATTATTCCAGTCAGGTGGTCTTACCAAGGTAATAATAGCTTAATGTACATCAAAGGCTGACAAAGATGATATTTAAAAGATCTGATATACCCATATGTTTCAGGGTAACACTTTATTTTATATAGCAAATGCATCTCAACAATCAACTAACATTATTGTATTATTATTAGTCTTACTTAAAATATCCTAATATATTATTATACCATGTTACTATCTTATGGTTTTAAAATGCTAACACTTTTCTTTGTTTATCTGTCATCTCAGAATGCTCACTAGATTTCGGTGAAGATGAAGTCAAGTATTCTTCCAGTGATGATGGGTTCAAACCTAAGTACAAATACTATGAGGAGCTTCGTGACATTCGCAAAGATAAATACTTTGTACTTAAATTACGTCAAAGTCCAGGTGCCAAAAGGCGATTGATGATCAATGAAGGTGAAAGTAGAACAGATTCAGACGCCATGAATGAATCAAAAGCTTAGCTCCATTAAAAATGTATTTCATCATAGAGTAGATTCTGTGCAAGAAAAAAAGTTGTTGTGTCAAAATATTAGCATTGTCATTTTAAATATTCATAATGTTTCAATTTGTATTTCCCATCTAATAGCACTGATATAATAATTCAAATATGCTCAAATAAAAGTATGCTTCATTTTCTAAATGTACCCACAATCATCTGATCTACTTTTCAAATAATATGGAAATGAAAATAATTTTTAAAATGTTATGAGTTTCAATTTAATCTTTGGCATAGATGTTTGGTAGTGTTCCTTGAATCTTTTTACTTAGTCATCTTGCCAGAGCTTTCTTTGATGGCTACTTTGGAGAATAGTTGGCAGGTATTCTTTTAACTATTCCCTCCAACACACATCAAGTTTGTGAAGATACTTCATAACTCATCTCTAAGCAGAGGCAGCCTTAACAGTTTGCAGGATCCTGGGTGAGTGTCATGTCATGGCCACAAATATTTTTATGATATACTGACGATGACAGAAGATTCTCTTTATGGCAGGGGCCCCTTAAGGTATGAAGCTTGGGTGGCTACCCAGCTGGCAACCCCCTAAAGGCCACCTTAGCTCTAAGTAAGCCATTTAGTAAAGAACTTATTTTTTGAGGCAGTTTAATTTGTATACATTATTACTTATTTTGAGATAGCATCATAAGAGACACCTTCTATTTCAAGTTTTAGCTTTTCATTTATGAATTTTAAATTAAAATTTGAAATCATTCTTAAAATTATATTTCTTGAATTCCTTTAATGTAAAATTACACAACAAAAAATAATTAAAAATCCCAATATATGATACAGTACTCAAAATAATATGGGTTCCAATGAAGGAGTTTTCACTCCATTGCAGTATGATTTTTATATGTTCTGTATTTAACATGTCTGATAAAATGTAAAAAATGTAGACTAAAAATGAATCTTGTGTATACTGTCACATGTTTGTCTCTATAAAAGCTCCTTATAATTTCTTCTCATGTATATTCATTGTGTGCAGCTCTAACAGATGCACTAAATGTCATGTGCATTCATCTTCATGAGATTGGCAGCATTACTCTCTTGTCTAATTCAGTCTATCCAGTTCATAGCCCTGGTTCAAATATCATTTCATTTGACACCCTGTTAGTTGTACTTGATCTACCTATAGTTTAAGTTTGTGTAAATGACAAAAATATGTGTCTATTTTAATTGAGTGTACACAGAGATTCTTGGAATAATTTTGTTTTAGAATGTCTTTCAATTGTAAGAATTTCAGCAAATATTCCTTGTGGGTGTTCAGTTTAGTGACATCAATGCTATTTCTTAATCACGTCTACAAAATAAAGCTTGTGAGTCTATTCTTGAAACTTCTTAGCATTTAGATCTACATGGTTATTTAACACAAATATTTAAAATGATGTGCAAGTTTTGCTTAGCTTTAAGTAAGTAATTAACTTGAAATAAACTTAAAATTATATTTAAGTTCAACATAGATTACTTTTTATTAAAAGTGTAATTGTAATAAAAATAATTGAGTATTAAACAAAAGGTAGGAAACTAATACAATTATGACATAATAAATGAATAAATTGTATAGAAAAGGTATACTGGACACCAGCACAGACAGAGGAGGTCAAAAAAGAGGACATAGCCTTAAAAAGGAGGAAAACAAAATGACAAAGTAAACTTTAAAAGCTATGCTCAGGTCAGTAAATCATGGGCTGTTCAAATAGTTTTTAGATCATAATTTCTCAAACTAAGTGAATATTTTTTTCCATTAATTCATCATTCATGCATAGTTGTTGAATTCCATTCACAAGATTTTCATCAGATTGCATTTTGTGAAAAAAAAATGCCTCTCTCTGAATCAACGGAGATCCTATTTCTCTCTTTTGTCAGCTGTAACTGCTTTAATCAGCAAAAGATGACTTGTAAGTTTCAGACATTCCTTCAGAAATTATGAAATGGAATGACCTCATCCCAATTTACAGTCAGAACCTTCTCATTGACAATTATAAGCACATACTAAACATGAATGCCTTGCTGACTATAGCAGTATCCCCAGGAATTAAATAAATATAACATATCTTCAAGGACTTTGGGTAAAACATTTCTTTTGAATAATCTTGAAGTAATGAGTATCTATTATGAAGAAGATTATTAAAAACTTGTCATCTTTCTGTTTTCAATAATTGAGTATTTAATCACAAGATAGGCTTTTAGAAGTTGTAGTAAACAGTAGAGTAGCCAGACGTTTTCAAATTGTAGGCCAATGCCTGCTGGACATGGTCATGGTCCCAAAAAAGAGGAGAACCTGCTTTTGCTGGATGTCTGGTAACAATTTTAATGAAATAGATTTCTGCCAGTATTTCAGATCAATCCCCCCCTCCCTACCCCCCCCCCCCCCCAAAAAAAAAAAAACTTTAAAAAATCTAGTTTGATTTGTAAAGTTTAAGAGATTATATATTTTAAAGGCTTTATGATAAACTAAAATGATGATACTCATTCACCTTGGATTTGCTAAAAATTGGTTGTGGAACAACTTGTACATACAATCGAAATGTAATTCTATAAATGTTAATTTAATGTCTTGTAATTTCAAGCCCATAATTTCATAAAATAACTTATTTGAGCTGTCATTTTAATTGCCAAGCTTAGAGCATCATGCATTGTAGAGGATGTTTGATAGTTTTCTACCATGCAACATGCAATTTTTTCTACAGTATTCCACACTATAACTATTAACACACACACAAAAATGATTTGTTTCTATGTTATTAATTTTAAAATATTGCCAAATATTAATAAAATATATGAAGGAAAACTTAATGATTTCAAAAATGTAGAAGTAGAAATAATGCTTACTGATATTATCTTATAAAAAATAAAACTTTCAATCTCTAAAAGGTTATAACATAGGCAAACATAAAAAAAATATAATCAAATGAATTAGATTTTATCACTCTTTTAGATTATGTTAGCAGCTTAAATTTGAATTATTTTATTGACTATAGACTAGTTCTAAATTAATAGCAATATTCAGAATAAATAATACATTTTTTTGATCACACTACCTACACAAATATAATTAAACACATTTTATGCTTAAATATTATAACTTGAATGTTAGCATACCACTATCCACCAAAATGAAATGATCTACTAACAGTTTAATTTGACCTGTACTGAGAAGGTCAAGTTGACCTCATGTTGTAGATCTGAATGAACATAAAGGAAAAATGGAAAACCTTCTTACCATAAAATCAATTAAATTTTGTAATCTATCATAATAGGCATATTGATATAGCCTGAAGATTTACATGAGCAGAGCTTGTCTGAGATTTATGCATATGGATGGTATCCTTGTGAAGGCATATATTGAAGTATAATATGTCGAGTGAATGTCTTAGTAATATTGAATAGTTTTTGTAAGAACTTAAGTTGAAAAATAAACATTATGATTATATGAGAAATGTGACTGCTACTATTTTGTTTGTATATGTGAGATGTTAACATTTAGAAAACATTCCATATAAATACACATACATATTATGGCATTTAAATCAGTTAGTAGATTCTGACAGAATGAATTCAAGCAACTTTTTTTTTGTCAATTACAAGAGTTAAGCCACATTTATTTACAAGCTAAACTTTTTTTTAATGAATAAAATGTTTTAAAAATGAATAAAATTAAGGATCACAAGGGTATTAAATCCTACAAAAATTATTGTAATGAAATATACTCTTTGTCTTTGATTTGTAGTTCAAGAGAAAAAATACAAAAAAGTTGATATCAAAATGGCACAAGAAAAAAAAAAGGTTTAACTGAGTCTTTTTGCTTTGAATGAAAGCAGCTTTTTTTTTTTTCATGACATATTTGTTTTGTTGTTGTAGTAATGTTCCAAATGCTAAATATTGCTTGCCATCAAGTTTTAATTTGATTTCATTTGACTTTTTTTTTTTTTTCTTTAATGTATATATCCTACACTTTGAACTAATAGTTAAAATTTCTCTTTAAGGCATTTTTTTTTTAAATATCGAAAGTGTGATTCTGTTATGATTATCTTCAAAATGATTATTCTGACAAATCTAAGTCATGTGAATGGTGATGGACAGTGCCTGCAGTGTACTTTGATGAGAACATTTTTAATCAAAGCTGGTAATTATGAGATATTGTCTGTGAAATCTGGTGAGTTAGTGTGTACACAATGTTGATGTAAAGAGGATAAGCCAAGATTTACAGTCAACTCTGAGAGATGCTTGTTATTTTGCCGTTTCGCTGTTTATGTGTAAATAAATTGTCAATAAAATTTAAAATATTTGTATTATTCATGGAATAAAACATTTCTACACATAAGGCTCAGATAAGTTGATGGATGAGAAGAACGTTTCTTAAAATATTAAGAATTAAACGAATATTTTTTTAAAATTTGATTT
Source organism: Biomphalaria glabrata (assembly GCF_947242115.1). Lineage (NCBI taxonomy): Eukaryota > Metazoa > Mollusca > Gastropoda > Planorbidae > Biomphalaria > Biomphalaria glabrata. The sequence continues at coordinate 32,281,195 of NC_074711.1, read as the reverse complement.
GAAAAGTAGTTATGTTTTTGATCAGTAAAATCGTCTACATGTATAGCATACAACAATTTGCTTTGCTATTAATATGTATATTAAATAAAACAGTGGGAATATGACAACATATTTGTGTACAAGTTGCAATAAGAAAAAAACAACATTGTAGACAGAACCAATCAGGATCAAAATATGCAGTGTAGCTGGCATGAGAAAGTTAGTGTTAAATATGAAAGAAGCTTTTTATTTTTTTTCATAAAAGTAACTATAATAGAGAGTGTGATCAAAGCCAACAGATTGCTGAAGAAGTAAACAAATGCATTTGAAAACAGTGAGCAGCAGAAAGTGTTTCCTTACATTAAGATATCTGGTTTTATTATGTAATGTATTCTTTTATCTTAGTTTTTCAAGCAAGCTAGTTTGTTGCTTTTGAAAAAGGTAAAATTTTTAGGACACGTGATTAGCTAAATATATTTTAATAATAAAATTTTAATTATTTACAATTTTAAAAAAAAAAATTCTTGTTAATATTTAGCCTATAGATATTGCAAGTATCTGACTGTGGTAAAACTGAGTTGGCAACATGTTCTCTCTCTTTAACCTATCTTTAAACAATAATTTTGATATTGTGAACTACAAATCTTTTTATTTCTCAGCATTAATTAAAAGTAGATTTTTTTTTTATAGCCTACTTCTATTTTTGTATTTTCCTATATTCAGTACTCGTTTCTTTATATATTTATATTTTAAATTAGGTTTTTAAATTAGGTTTATCAACTAGTTTTTTTTTGGTTGTCTATGCTTACACTATTGTTAGCACAATACTTTCTTTTCATGCCTTTTAGAGCTAAAAGCTTTAAAACATCTATAGAGAACTTTTGACTCATAACTACAAAAACACAAACCTTCTCAAAGTTTCACTAGCACAATCTGTTTGTTTCAAAGTTGTCCACTCATTAGCTAATTAGTTAATAGACAAACACCCAGAATTTAAATCAAAGATTGATTGAATGTCATCTATTTTATTCTTTTCTCTTGTCACACACTTGATATAATTGCTTGCATTTTTTCCAAATAAAGTCTTAAACAGTACAGAATTTAAAACCAATTAAATCTCCTGTGTCATTTTTTTTTCAGAGGTAACTTGCAGTTAAAATTCCCTTTGATTGTTATAGCTATCATATTAAAAGTAATATTAATATCTACTAGCAGTTCTGATTCATATTTTACAGATCATGATGGTATTAACTAGACAAAGTCAATAATGTCCATAAGTTTATCAAAAGTTTTACAGCAGCCATAAAACTTTGGACATTGCAAAGTTCATTTTCACTCTTAAGACAGCTCACTTTTGTCCTTTGTTTTTATTAAATTACTTTGATGAGCATAAGAAGCAGATTTTCCTGGAACTTCTGTATTCCACAAGACACCATTATACTGACACGTTTGAAGAATCTAAAACCTTTTGACAGGACATGACAATCTGTAAAAGGTACTTTAAGGCTTTAATATTTTTATCTAATAGTCCATATTAATTTGCGAAAATTTTTTTTTAGAATCAATGCAAACACAATTTTATTGAAATGTGTTTTTAATTGTGTATTCCAATAATTGAATCTTTCAATGTAACCATCACTTTGTCATTCACTAAACTGTATTCTTTTGTTCCTGTACCATCAGATGTCATTCAATGCTCCAATTCAATTTGTTAGGTGTTTAAACTATTAAAACTTGTCTGAAGCAACGCTGGCTGTTGCTTGTTTGTTGTATCATCATTTTTATACCAATTTTGTTTTATTATGGAACACTATCAGTGTCATGCTCATGTAATAAAAAATATTGAAATCATTGTGATTACTCATACATTTCTATAGCTTTAACATCAATTTTATAAAAGAAAACAAGTTTCAAGGAAAAGTTAATTATAGCAAAAATGTGTTAAATTGATCATTCAAAATACTATTGATTATGATTGTCATTGATTTTATTTTGTGATTTAATTTTCAATGTTCAAGCCACAATTTTTTTTGTTAAATTTGTGGCCAAATAAAAAAACCTTCAATAAATATTTTAAAGATGTCTGTTTTCCTTTTAACACAAATGATTTGTTCATGTTTTGTTCTTTAAAAAAGACAAAGTTGAGTAAGATCTAAATGCAAATGGACATTCTTCATATTGAAAACATCGCAGAACAATCACACACCTTCACCTGGTGTTTATTGGTGACTGTTGCTTCATAATGGGGTGACTGAAATATGAAAAATTGTAAGACTTTACTGTATGTCTTCTTGTCCTGTTTTTTTTCCTTGAGTTAAAAGAAAAACATCATTATATCTGAAGTTCAATTAAAAGTCATGAAGCATTACGGGGGTGTTTGGATTTTACATATCTCTATCATTCTATCTTTTTTGTGTCTTATTCTTTTATTCTTCAATTTGTGTTATTTCATATGGTAATTGAAATATTCCTTGCAATGTTAAGAAAAATAGAAATATAAAAATGGCTAGGCCGATTTAAAAACAATTTTAGCTTCTATTAGTTTGCTTATTTATGTATGTTTAAGAGTTCTCCTTTCATACGCTAATCTCTATCAGATCTTAGGAAGTGAGGGACCTAAATATAAATTGCACTTTATAATGTTAATTAATCTGAGAGCATGTGATATTTGTGAAGAAAATTTAAGAATATTTTAAAATTTAATTGTATTTCTTTATATTTAATATAATATTTGGTTAAAAATGTATTTTTTAATATTTTAATGATAAGGTAACTAAAAAATTATTATTAGTCTTTTATTATTATAATGAGGCGAATGTTTTCCTAGTTTGAGGATGATGGAAGAGTGCATTATATGCCTAGACTGACCCACTTAGGAACTGCATAATTTGTAACATCTAGCACAGACAAAGGCATTGTCCACATGAAACTATTTAATTAATTTACCTATGATATTTGAAATTGTAACCAACATTGTTAATTTTCGTTGACCTTTGCATCACATGCCTTACTAATCACAAGACCTGGAAGGGGTGCTTTCTTTATAATTCATTTTAAACATCTTGACCTGAACAGAAATCCAGGACATATAAGCAGTGAGAGAAATGTAATCCACATAAAATTGAAGATCATTTAATTCACAAATCCCTATGTCAGCAGTAGGTCTGGAAATCAACAATATATCACAAACATTGCAAAGCACCGTGCAATTACCGTACAAATTTTTATTTTTTTATGTGTAAATTGAAGAAAAAATTATGAAACTAAGACAGCTTTCAACTTTTGAAACATTTATTTTTTTTTTGTTGTTTTCTAGTTCTTTCATTATATACCAAGTTCAATACCTGGATACAAGATATAGGATAAATGAAATGAAAAAAAAAGAGTGCTTACAATAAAGAATGATAGGGGGAGTAAGTTCTCTAATTGAGAGAGCCTAAAAAAAAGATTACAAATTACCTCCCTTAACTTGCGACAAATGAGACATTCAAATAACAGAATGCTAAAGATAACAATTAAAATAAAAAAACAACATAATGCTTAAATACAGTACATTTAAATAATGTACATCAAAATTCACTCTTACAAATAAATATGTACAAAAATCAAATGTACATCTTGATTCAGTTTCACAATCATTTCCCACACATATCATTAAAGTCCTCAAGTAAACATGTACAATTACATTTCAGTCATAAAAATTCTATCATACATTAATAATTAATATAAGATCCTATAGAAGTGCTAGATTTTTGTTTTTCATGGTTCCAAATAACGAATAGCAATTTATGTCAAAGTTGAATCAACCAATGCTAAAAGGTCTTCCAAAATTAAGCATGATGATAATCAGATGGAATACAGTCTTCATCCAACTAATTAGCTTATCTTTATAAACCATCTTACAATGTATATTATAATTATCCACATATATAATCACTATGCCGACAAACATAAACAATCAAAACTCTTTTAAGCAGCTCTTTCATCACTGGAGGTAGAGTTTCTTACCATTGATGCACAGGAACAGTCACTGGGAAACGTTGAACGACAATCAAAGTTCATAACGTGTTAAAAACTATATTTCAAGAACATTCCTTTCTATCTCCTAACCTTTTTTTTTTCTTAACTCCAATTCATTGAATATCCTAAAGCTGTGTGTTCATCCTGCAACACTTTTGTCTCATCTTTATTTTTTTACTTTTAAACAGTTCTTCTTCTTAGTGGAAATGTAAATTAAACAAAGTGCTTATGAGGGAGAGATTACAATGACATTTTTTTCACAACAATAATCAATTAAAAAAAAATATATGGCCTAAATTACTTTTCAAATTATCAATCCTATTTTATACTGCCAAAGATTTCACACTTAATGAGGGCAGTGTAGAAACCAAAATTAATTTCCTGTGACTTTCTTTTAATATTACAAAAAATAGATTTAGTTTTGATTTACATATAGATCTATAATTACTATCAAATTCTATGTTACACTTAAAAACAAGCATGGAAAATAGATTTCCAGAGCAGGCATCCCAGGACTTGAAAATGCAGCTTTGTGTTTAAAAAAAACAAAATTTTACAAACATATTTTGCTTAATATTTTTATGAAACGTGCATTCGTAGATATCAAGAATACAACATACTTTTTTTTTTCATAGTTACACATGGAAAATGTCCAGATTTATATTCCATGCCAGTACCACAAGTCAATGTACACACACTGTAAACTGAAATAGTCAATGAAAAAATAGCGTACTACTTCATTGTTCTGGCCAGTTTAGTTTTCATTGAATTGGTAAAGAAAAGAACAAGATCCTCAATTTGAAACAGTACATTTTCTTCTAAAACTAAAGCAATAATTTCTTTCTAATATTTGATTGCCTAGAAAAGAAATACGGATCAGGCTTGAACTTAATGTGCCTAACTGAATATAGTATAGAAAGATTAATTCAAATTTGATTGAAATTTAAAAAGCCAATGGATTGTTGTTTTTTAACATAATTATCAGTTACATTTATATTCAGACTTACATCAGACTTGTCTCAATCAATGCACTTCATTAAGATTATATCAATGCTTCACTTTCAGCCATTGTTGTATGTAGCACTTCTATAAACAATATGTGGTCTGTAGAGTACAACTGACAATGCAACTCTCATATATCATTCTGTTCTACATTTTAAAACATTGTCTTTAGTTTTGTATGAAAAAAAAACTTGAACACTTTGATTTGTAAAATTGTCTTTCCATAGCATCCTCTCAGTTTGTTATTTGACCTAATTAACTAGGAAAGTATAAAAGTTTAATAAACATAGTGTGTTTATCATATGTGTTGAAGAGTACAAGAGGCAATACTGTGGCCACGATATAGTTCATTGTTATCTCCCCTTGTTACCAATCCATCAGGTAGCATTGAACTTAAGTAGGCTACTGTTTTCATGGCTTTGCTTATATTGCCTTCACTATCTCCTTTGACGTACGTACACCCGTCCATTGCACACTAAGTGTGTTATAGGTCCACAATGTCTGTATGTGTGTTCACTCCTTAATATATATATAGATTTAGTTTATAATTGTCCAGTACGTGGCCATAAGTCCAATAATAATGGGAAGATTAGATTGGTGTATTGGAGTTGATAATGAATGATTGGACGATACGGTGCCTGAAAATAAAAATAATAATATACATCAGGAATATTAAACATAAAAATGTGTGATGTGATGTTTCTTGGTGACTATACAACTTCTAAATATTCCGTAATTTTATGATATTTTTTTTTTGGGGGGGGGGGGGGGAGTGTGTTTTACATACAACAGACTTTTAAACATTCACTTCATTTTCATACAAAGCATCTCAATGATAGATCTAGTAAGGCTTGTCTATGAGTCCAAAGATTAATGAGGAGTGCAGGATTTCCCGTGCCTACGCAGCCCAAGCTTCGATCTACATATTTTGCCACACTTCGCAGTCATAACCATTGTCCTCAGGTGATACCATAGCACGCTCTAATCACATCTCCATGTTAGAATATAGAATCCATAGAATCTTGTAGCAAGTTCTGGCCACAACTTCATTGTTATGATATAAAGCCTTGGTCATAGAATCTAGTAGATGCTCCAGTCACATCTAAATGTTGTAGAAGCTATCTCTGACCATATCTTATTGTTATAAAAGCAATCTTTGGTCATATTTTATTGTTATAATAGCAATCGTTGGTCATATCTTTATGTATAAATATATTACAGCATGAAATTAAAGCAATTATAGTAGGCTATCAATTAGGCCTTAGCGTGTTTGACTAACACATAGACACAACAGTAAATACATATACACAGTGTGCTATATTTTTTTTTATGAGCTATTTGTATTTTTATACTTACCCCGCTTTACGTTACTTGAATCAGCTGTTAATTAGAAAAAAATAATTAAATACATTAAATAATACAATAATTATATCATAATAGAATGCAATGGAAGTCTTTTACACACATTTCCATGTTATTATCTTAGTGTTACATATCAAAACAAATGTCCGTTATTGGGCTTTATTTTCAACATCATTTTCACTTTGTGAGTTTTATAGAATTTAAAATTATTTAAGAAAAGAAACAACAAAAAGCTTACCAAACTTGAATGAACTAATGTGTACAGAAATATCCACTTACCAACAAGAACTTGAATGAACTAATGTGTACAGAAATATCCACTTACCAACAAGAACTTGAACCACAATATCCTTCAGTTTATTGTCTGAAGATCGACAGACATAGGTCCCTGCATGTTGATTACCTGCCCTGTCCACCTGTAACGTACTGACCAGAGCCCCTTGTTCAAATGACCGGTAAGTGAAGATAACATAGTCTTTGAAATTGGAACCTTCAATAATGTTCCCATCCTGGGGATTATATATATAAAAAAGTAAAGTTTCAAATTTCAGATCTTGCGATCTATACGGCTGATGACTTAAAGGTCATCTGTATCTATGCACACGGTTTACGAGGTTGTCCTGTGGCCAGCACAATGACCTTTATTTTTCCCTAACTAATGTCAGGAGATGAGTGAACTCAAAGGCGCCCTAAATATCCCTAAATTAAACATCCCATTCTTCACCAACATTCGAATCCGAAACCGCCGGTTTGGAAGCCAAGCGCTCTGCCACTCTGGGGATAATATAATACATAAATTTGAAAGATGGAAAGATTCCGCTGAAACCATCGATGCACTTAAATTCGAGTAAACTTTAAAAAATTGTGTCCTCAGGTGTAAAAAAAAGTGTCCCTTTCAGACTTGCGATCTATTGGGCAGATGATATTAAGGTCATCTGTTTCTTTGGCCAACGGTTACCGAGCAGGGTGTCATGTGGCCAGCACAAAAATCCCGAAATTAAAAATCCCAGTTTTCCCCTAGGTTCGACCCCAGGACATCAGGCTCGGAAGCCAAGCGCTTAACCTCTCAACCACCGTGTCCTCAGATATACATGCTAGGGAAAGACACTTTAATTTTTTTTTCTCCTCAGACCTTAAGGCAGGGGTTCTCAACCTGTGGATCGCGACCCCCTTTGGGGTCGATTGACGATTTGCCAGGGGTCGCTTAAGACCATCGAAAATATGGATTGTTATTGTCTATTCTTCTATTGCTGTATGTGTATGTGTGGAAGGGGGTCGCGTCAGAGTGGGTGATTGTAAAAATGGGTCGCCGAGCTTAAAAGGTTGAGAACCGCTGCCTTAAGGAAAGCCATCAGGAGGCAAATATTAATTAAAGAGTTGAAAAAATTAATGTTCAGGAACATTTTGCGCACCATCCTTTAAGTTGAGATCTATAGGAATATCATTGGAATATTAAAAAGTCTAGTAGATTTATGCTAACACCCATTAGATATTAGGACCAAAATAAGCGCCCTTAACGTTTTATAATGGAATCTTTTAACAAAAAAGTACTCTTTTATTTCTTGTGTTTAGACCACTTCGTCTTATCACACGCTTTGCACATCTATTGTTTATTGTATGCACATTTTTAATAAGATAATAATAGACTGTAGGTTCAGCAAAGCAGGTTGCCTTTTATTTGTTGCTCACTCGATTGAAATAGGCTTTATTTTAGATAAAGGGAAACCACTTTTCTGATTTGTTACTTGGGAGATTTGACAATCCAGTTTAGTTAAGAAACATTGGATACCCACTAATAAGATAGAAAATTGATATCTATGATGGAGGAGTACAGAAGTATATATTTCTCAACGTTTAACAGTTCTCACATTATTTTTACAAAAAATAAATGTGAGCAATAAGAAAATGTCTTACTAAACATGTGTTACAATGAGAACACCTGATAGTTTGTATTCTTTAAAGAAGGTGCATAATGAAAGAGCCACATGTCACTATTACTTGCAAGGGGTAGTTAATGTACTGGAATACTTTTTTGAAAATGTACTTATAAAATGGCTCGAGTTGCTTTCTGTCACACCTAACATAGTGTAAGAGCTGGGGCCAACCATAGTAGCAATGTCTAAATATATATAAACAAAAAGTTTTTGCTCATGTTATTATTATGTACTAATTGAATCTCACCTTTCCATCATATATATGGTCTCCTTTAGTCGCATTTTTTTTTATAGAAATAAGATGAATGCTAGCTATGGTCGGATGGTCGAAATGATGTCGCCCACATATCAGCCCCCCCTCCCCCCCCCCAACACACTTACACATTTTACTTCTGAGTCCAAAGGGATTGCAAGTGAGGATACAGTTTAGAGTCAGCGGTATCGCAGGCGTCCACGCTGTGCACTTTAAACAAAAGTCTTGGGTTTAAAGTTTTTAATATGTCTAATTTATACATTTTTAGCGGCCCCCGAAAGGGGAAAAGACGCTATTAGTTTTGTGCGAAATGTCTGTCCGTCTGTCCGTCCGTCCCGTTTAGATCTCGTAAACTAGAAAAGATATTGAAAATCCGACATCACAATGTTTTAGACCATTCAAAGTTCAACGGCTACTTTTTTTTTTCTGAAAGCGAAAACTCTAATTTTTAAAATCAGTTATGCAAGCAGCTTTTTAGAGAAAAAGCTAATTAGTATACATTATAAGTTACACCTAATTTAAAAAGATAGTAATCTTGTAAACGTCATTTTATTAAACTTTTTTTTATTGCGGAATTTTTTATTTTTTTTTTTCGAATAAGAGACTTAAGCCTTTTCAAAACAATGAGATCAATTATAAGACAGTTAGGCCATGGGAGGCGCGGTGGCTGAGCGGTAAAGCGCTTGGCTTCCGAACCGGGGGTCCCGGGTTCGAATCCTGGTAAAGACTGGGATTTTCAACTTTGAAATCTTTGGGCGCCTCTGAGTCCTCTCAGCTCTAATGGGTACCTGACATTAGTTGGGGAAAAGTAAAGGCGGTTGGTCGTTGTGCTGGCTACATGACACCCTCGTTAACTGTAGGCCACAAAAACAGATGAACTTTACATCATCTGCCCTATAGACCACAAGGTCTATAAGGGGAACTAGTTAGGCCAGGTTAACAATTAACTTTACATTCACTTTCACCTATCCTTTGATCTGCTGGACCGTTGGGGCACTACACAAGATCTGTTAACCTTCTTTCTCCATTCTTATCTCTCATTTGTCTTTGATATAATTTCATTCGGATGCTCTTTCTGAAAATATTGAAGCCTGCCTGGGTGGACCACTTCGGGGGCCGATTTTGAGTTTGTGTTTCCACACAAACTGTCTTTTGTAACCTTGTTAAGTAATAGTTTATTAAAAGCTTGGTCTATTTGAGAATTTTTTGTGTCATGAAATGCACAAGTCTAGACGTTCTTAAGTTTTATATCAGAAAAAAAATGTTTGACTCATTTTTGATAGCCCATGATTTTTTTTAATGTGTGTTTTTTTTTAGTCTTCAGTTAAATTATTTTCAAAATCATCAAGAGTACAGTAGATCTTTTTTTTTTTTTTTTGGGGGGGGGGGGCTAACATCGAGTAATTTACTCGTTTTCCGTGCCCTCTGCAGGCTTCTTATCCGAAAAGAAAGGCAAACAAAACTACTAGAGACATGAATAGACCTGACATCTCAAGAGATTCTTTGTCTTAATTTAGCAGCTGAAGACTCCCAGAGGTATTGTTAGATGACCATTAGAAACTCAACAGAAACTTGATATTGAACAGCAAGGCTAACGTGAAGTCCTTATTTTTGGATTTAAAAGCTATTCAGTAAAAAGTTATTGTGCACAGATAGTTATAGGACTATTTTAAAACCAAGCTAATGTCAGACGTCTGTCCCATCATAACACAATGTCTTTTCCTTTGCTGTATATACACACTTGAAATGATATTTTGAAGGAAAAAAATATCTAGGTAGCAAGATTGGTCATTATCATTTAGCTACCGCTTAATTTGTCATGTACTTTTAAGACGATATTTCAATATCGGAACTACCTTGTACAAACGAGATCTGCTCTATTTGGAGGTCTAGTGGTAAAGGGTCTGCCTGCCGAAGACCAAGTCTCTGTTTGAAACATGTTAAAGGCAACGAGTTCGCATCCTAAGTCATGTCGTACATCTAATGAGTAGCTGTTCTTGTATCTGAGGGCACATGATATCTTCGTGAACTGATCCTTGTTTTCTTGTAATGGTAGTTGTAATTATTTTTTTTTTCACGTCAAAATTTCTAAACAATTATTTATGTATGTGTCTTGTACGAAGTGAAATGTAAAATTATGTGAAAGCTACTTAGCTAATTTTCAAATTAAATGTGAATCATGTGTCAAGAAAACATGGATTACACTTTTAGCTGGCATTGAACATTTTAGGCTACAAAACTTTAAGAAAAAAAAAGTCCACAACTGGTCATATTTTTTTCTGAATAAAACTTTTACAATAAAAAAAATGGTCGAATATCTTATGTCTTTTATTATAGTTAAAACTTATTCGACAAACCTGGCAAAAACGTCGTTAGCTTTAACGAATAAAGTTCTTAGAAATAAATTCTCATTGACAGATGTATCACTGACAGAAAGCTAACCCCAAGATAATGTTACCGATAAAAAATACGTGGCCTTCTACAGACACCAGTAGAGGACAAGATAATATGACAGGATACGTCGAGAATGTCAGTTACACATGGCCGCGGTCCTATCAATGGGCTATAAATCATTTCATTTACAATCATAAAGTCAGAATAAAAAGAAGGCGAAACGTCATCAACAGAATAAACGCGTGGGTTTGGTGAGGATTCGTTGTCAGTTGAATCAGCAACACCACCCAGACATTGATCCGTGACAGTAATCAGTGAAACTGATCAGCGGCAACATTCATGGCATTGATCAGTGACAGACGAAACGACGATGAAATCAACAGTCTCCGGCTCTTACCTTGAACCAATCGATCTCCTCGGCTATCTGCATCCCTCCCGTGGCGTTACACTGGAGCTGAATCTGTCCACCACGCTCCACAAACTGGGTGCCGGTCAGCGTCACGTCTGTGAAAGATGGGTATTTGATGACCTTATGTTTTGATAAGTTGGTGCTTAGGTCTAGGATGATGGAGAGTTACCAAAAGTATAGGATTGGAGATGGTGGTCATTTTAAAATAGGATTGAGGATGGTGGTCATTTTAAAATAGGATTGAGGATGGTGGTCATTTTAAAATAGGATTGGGGATGGTGGTCATTTTAAAATAGGATTGGGGATGGTGGTCATTTTAAAATAGGATTGGGGATGGTGGTCATTTTAAAATAGGATTGGGGATGGTGGTCATTTTAAAATAGGATTGGGGATGGTGGTCATTTTAAAATAGGATTGGAGATGGTGGTCATTTTAAAATAGGATTGGAGATGGTGGTCATTTTAAAATAGGATTGGGAATGGTGGTCATTTTAAAATAGGATTGGAGATGGTGGTCATTTTAAAATAGGATTGGGGATGGTGGTCATTTTAAAATAGGATTGGGGATGGAGAATAAACAAGAACACTTTAAATAGAGAAAATATAAGATAAAAGCACAATATGAAAAGAAATTTATAAAATATAAGAAAGCATCTCTCTTTTCCCTCTCACTGTGCCCCCCTGTTTCTTCCTTTCTCTTTTTCTCTCTTTCTTCCTCACTCCATTCTCTTTCTATCTCCCTCTCTCTTTTTATTTATCTTTCCTTTCATACTCTCTACTTCTTTCTCTTGTTCCTTCTAAGTTTATCTCTTAAGTGTTTGTTCGTTTTCCCCGTTTTAAAATAATTTCAAACTTTGTCTACAAAATAGAAAGTAAGCTAAGCGTTTCCTTCAATGTTTATCCACCATCAGATAAGTAAATTAAAAAGTAGAAGTATAGTTCTATAACATTTCAACAATTAGGCCAAACTTATAAACTTATATAATAGATACTAATATATCTAGTGATTTGAAAGATATAAATCTTCTTGTATATATTTTAAACAAATATTGGTTGATTTTTTAAAATGAATTAGTTGAAAGAGCGGCAGTGTGTGTATGTGTGTGTGTGTGTGTGTGTGAGAGAGAGAGAGAGAGAGAGAGAGAGAGAAAAAGAGTGAAGTAAAAAAGAAAAAGAGCATGTCTAAAGATGTGATGAAAAGAAAACCCTTGATCTTATTACACACAAACTTGTGCGTCGTGCTTTTTAGAAAGAACTTTTGAGCCCATGCTGCGAAATTTATTGTGTTCAATCACGTGATAGTTCCGGAATGACATTCCCATGCGTTGCAGCAGGGTTTTTTTTCTTAATAATTGGAGATATTTAAAATTTGAGACCATTCTCTCTTTTTTTCCCACATATTTTAATTTTCGGATTTTCTCTGTCTTCAAAGACTCACACTTTCTTTCCTCTTACCCTTTCTCTTTCTCTCCCTGTCTCTCTCGCTATCTGTGTTCTCTCTCACCTCTCTCACACACACTCATTCTCTCTCTGATATTCCTCACACACACACATACACCACACACAAGCAGATAAATGGCGACGTAAGTATTGACTAACTCCAGCTTTCCTACACTAAAACCCAGATCTCCATGATTTCAAAGTATTGCTTTATATGTATCGATGTCGTGTCAACTGATTGGCGGTATTACACAACGTGAGCACTGCCAGGCAATCATTTGTCTCACCCCGTCAGGAATTACTGTTCTTTATTCCTGTAACTACCTCCATCTCCCCTGGAAAAGATGCTACTTTCAATATTGTGCACATTTTCTCTATATTCATAATTCTGCGTGTATCTTGCCCAGAGACACGTTAGACGCTGCAATTATTGTGGCTATTGTAATCATTTTTCTCTCTATTCTTATAAGTTTATCATTCTACCTTATAGACACATATTAGAAGATATATATAGTCATATATTAGAAGTTATATATAGTCATCTATTAGAAGTTATATATAGTCATATATTAGAAGTTATATATAGTCATATATTAGAAGTTATATATAGTCATATATTAGATGTTATATATAGTCATCTATACGTTTCATACACTCTCACGCTATATATTTTGTGTATCTCTGTATTCTAGAGACATATTATTGACTTTAACTATTACATGTATTTTATTCTCTATACATATTTCTTTATTCCCTCTATCCTGGAAGCACACATGATGCTACTATGTACATCTTTTTATTGTAGGATTTACCTATAGGCAACACTTGTTATAGATTAGTGCGCACACACTGTCTTGGAGGCCTCAAACATTTGTCTAAGTTTTTGATAAATAATAATGAATATAAAGTTGAAAATATTTTTTTTAATTATCTCTAATTTTTTTTTTTATTGTATAACAGTTTAGCCCTTCTATGTTTCCGAAAACCATATTTGGCACTGACCTATATCTTACCCTGTCCTGCTTTTTTTTCAAAAAAAAAAAATTGCTTCTGTATGTCTATAACATATAAATTTTCCCATTTTAACAAAGACGGCGAGAGACTTTTTTTTTCTCTTGTGTCCAAATCTTCTGGCTCCAACAGATACCAGTGATTTTTGAAACCCCACACGTGCAGTCGGAACATTTCATAGCAAGCAAGTCACAATAGCTGCTCACTGACATAGATAATTCCATAGAGCTTCGGCCTGGCAGAAGAAATAAAGATCGACAACCACCTCGAGTGTCAGTCTGAGTATTGATTGTGATTGCCCTTGTTTTTCTAACCTATTGAAATATTACGGCAGCAGTCTAGCTTCTCAACGACCAATGGGATTCTATTATTCAGGGCTGAGTGATTCGATTCAGGCCCTGGACGGTCCACAAGACAAGGAGCTTTGTGTAATAGATCCTGCTATTCAATGGTCATAATAAAACAGGATAATTTTGTTCTATGTTGTTGCCACACCACAAATGTTTTGTTAAATAGAGCCTACTTTTCACTTGCTAAAGTACACTAGCGATACACAAGAAGATCGCCTGAATGAGAGCAAAGACATTTAAACATGAACTGATGCATGCACATTTCTGTAGTTCTAGTTGATTCAGTTTAATAGATTCACAGGTGAAAGAAACCATTTTGTTCAGTGGATTATTTATAGTTCTGACGTAATACAAATAGTCAAGGTCACGGAAAGTAAACAAAATATTTTGGCGGCATATTTGACTCCAGCTGATTCTAGGTTTAATACGTCATGGGGTACCATTACCTATAAAATGCTCCCAATGGCACGCGTCTCAAAGAGCCTCTGACAACCACTCAAACTCCTGGCCTTCACGTGTGGCTCAGATACTGAGCCCGGCGAAACTGTTATCACCGACAGGAGGAAGGAGCAAAGGCGAGCAACTGGAAACCAGTAAGCTTCGGGCAGGAGGGGCACGTTAGCCTTGGTTGGCTACGCATCTAGGAGAAGGAAAACTCTGAATCCATACCTCCGCTGCCTTGCGGCTATACCCAAACACGGGAAAAGATTCGGGAGATAACCCTGAGGAAAAATCATGGTGACCCTTAGGCAGATAGTGGTCTGGTCGAGCTTGCGCGCTACTGATCCCTAACTGTATCGGATAGTCCGTTCCTTTGGTCACATCAGCTGCGCGGAGAAGGGGGAACTACGTGTGGGCGCCATCGTTCCGACAATAAACAATGCCTAGGCTTTCACGTCGCTTTATATGTGGACGGGAGTGTCTCTCCAAACTAGGGCTCCACATCCATATGAAAAAGTGTTCGAGATGAACCAAAGTCGTTCTACGACTGAAGGAAGCCAATGATGAATGAATGCAGTAATTAAAAGCTAAAATATAATCTAACTTTCATTGCTTTGTTAGGCCTAAGTTCTTTGGTCGGAAATACAAGGATCACATTTGTTTAGAGAAGTCGGTACGTTATAGGCTTAATTATTTAGTTATTCCTGTGGATTTAGTTCTAAAATGAAATAGACTAAATTGTGAATTGCAGAATTTTCTGCGTGTACCCTAATTCTTGTATTTGATTTCGTATAGGTAAATTCTAATATCCCAGGCTAACTTGGTTGTTGAGTCCCTAAAACTAGTGTTAGAATTACAACATTGTATTCACTGCTCAACACCAGCGTTACAACAGTCAAACTTTCACATGATTGTAATCTCATTAGAAAGACATGTAAACAATCACGTCAGTCATTAGAAATTGGTCTCTAGGCTGTTAGAATCTTGGCCTTTTTTTAGCGGCCCCCGTAAGGGGAAAAAGCCGCTATTAGGTTTGTGCAAAATGTCCGTCTGTCCGTCTATCCGTCTGTCACACTCAGATCTCGAAAACTAGAAGAGATATGAAAAATATTATTTCATCATTAAATGCGGCTTCAAAAGTTTAGGTGCAACGGCTACTTTTGGTTTTCTAAAAGCAAACCGTTTATATTATAAAATTAATTATGCAAGCGATTTTTTCATAAAAATACACCAATTCTAAAACAATTACGTAAATATAAGGGAGGCAATGTTACAATATGCTAACAAAGATTGACGATTTTTGTGTATTTTCAGTATCACTAAGTCAAATATATTTTAAAAATGTACAGGAAATGTTTACAACAAAATAAATAATAGTTAAAGATATTTTTTCTGGTCAACTAGCTGCTAAAATTAAAAAAAAAACATTTCTGTTTGTTTATAAAGGCTAATAATGCATTTTGTATGTAAATATCACACACATTTTTTTTATGGACTTTTTATGCAGCGATTTTCGTGCAGTAGCGTAACGTCGCTACATGATCAGGTACTAAACCAATTCCTTAAACTTTAAAAAAAAAAATCAGATTTTATTTATTTTTTGTTTAGTGCCCCCATCCGAATAAAAGAAGATTATTTTTGTGCGTTTTGTCTGTTGGTCGGTCTGTCCGTCACGATTAGATTTAAAAAACTAGAACTCTAAAAGCTATTGAAAATCGGATTTACACTTTAATGTTCCTCCCGTAACATCTCAATAGTTTTAAGTATCTAAAAATTGATTGTTCCGGATTTTTTTTGGCAAAACTAATCAACCCCAACAAATGTTTTTTTGCTCTTCTAATTTATATTACATTCAATTTCCATGCTTAAACGTTGCAAAAACACATTATCAATAATATGTTGTTCCGTTTTTTATGTAAATAGCATATTAATTCTAAATCAAAATCTCTATACTGACTTATATTTCATTAAGTGTAAAAATGTTCCGGATATTGTTTTATAAAACATGAATTATGCCTAATGATTGTTTAAAATCGCATAATTTACTAATATTACACTTATATTATTTGACAATGCGTCACTATAATTTGGTTATCAATATCAAATTGTTCCGTATTTTCATCTTTAAACAAATTTTAAAAATATCGACAATAGGTTGTTCAGGGCTTTAAAATAAAGTAATTTACTAGAAATGATTACTGAAAATGACTTTTTAGACATTTAGTTTTCTTGCTAAAACATAACATAGAAGTTTTGTAATCGATAAAGAAAGTTCCGGATTTTGTTTCTTACAAATCGTCGCCAGAAATTTCCGAATTAATTTAAAAATCTACTAACGCCAAATAATTGTTTGAACTCCCTCTTCTAATTAATAAACAAATGATCTTCTCATTTACGAAATAATGTTTTTACGGATTTTTATGAAAAATATTTTAACTCACTACTCTCTTACAGTACATTTAACTTTCTACCTAAAACATGTAAAAATCTAATTATCGTTAATATTATGTTCCGATTTTTAAGGAAAACAGAATCCAAACTCCAAAGTAAGGTATGAAAATCTCTCCACATGGCTGTAGTACATCTAATTTTTATACGAGACCATCCAAAAAATTTAATTAACGGTATTACATTTATCTGAAATTCTCTTTTTCTTTTACTATTTATACAAACATCCGGAACAATCTATTATATAAACTTTTCAATTGTGTTCATACCTAAAAATTATTGCGATGTTTTGAAACGTAAAATAAAGGTTAATCAATTTTTAATAACTTTTAGTGGTTCTTTTTTTATATCAAGATGACAGACAGACCGACTGACAGACAAAACGCAAAAACAATGCGGCTTTGATCCTTTTTAAATAAATTCTATTAGAACTCAGTGCACCAATGTCTATGAACCCTTGTTAAATATCTCGTGTAAATAAAGACATTTTTTTATGGTACCGGTACTAGCCTATTGTGAGGTAATGGAATTTTTTTTCTTTGACGTCATATGAATGGACTCTTTAAATGTAATGTTAAAAGAACGCACTCGGTGCACCAATGTCTATTAACACTCGAAAAAGTGCTCGTATTAATGAAAATATATTTTAGTCTAACTAAGCCGTGTGACGTAGTGTTTTTTTTTCCTTTGACGTCATATGGAATGAATTCTTTAAATGAAATGCTAAAAGAACGCACTCGGTGCACCAATGGCTATGAACACTCAATAAATGGCTCGTATTGATGAAGGTGATTTTTAGTCTATCTAGGCCGTGTGACGTAGTGGTTTTTTTTTACCTTAGACATCATATGGAAAGAATTCTTTAAATGAAATGCTTAATGAACGCACTAGGTGCACCAATGTCTATGAACACTCGATAAATGGCTCTTATTGATGAAGGCGATTTTTAGTCTAGCTAGGCCGTGTGACGTAGTGTTGTTTTTTTTTCCCTCTGACGTTATATGGAATGAATTCTTTAAATGAAATGCTTAAAGAACGCACTCGGTGCACCAAAGTCTATGAACACTCGATAAATAGCTCGTAATGATGAAGGCGATTTTTAGTCTAGCTAGGCCGTGTGACGTAGTGTTTTTTTTTTTCCCTCTGACGTTATATGGAATTAATTCTTCAAATGAAATGAAAAAAGAACTCGGTATAGTAATGTTTATTAAGCCTTGTTATGTGACTCGCGTTTAAAAAAGGAATGATATCTTGATTTAGATTTAATCTAGATTTTTTTAAACTAGATCTAGATTTTTATTACAGTATATCTAGATCTGGATTTAAATTCTAATTAAAATTATTTTAGAGTCTAGATCTAGAATTTCTAGATCTAGTTTAGACTAAAATAGACTAGATTAAGATGTAGAATTTCAATTTCTAAACTTAAAGTGTAAAAAAAAAAGTGTAGATTTTCATTTCCAAACGTTTTGATCAATATTGTAATGTTTTAATATACTAAAACTAATCTACTATTTTTTATTTAATTTAAATTTACGGCAAATGAATCTTTGAAACATTATTACTTTTGACCATCAAAATTAAATCACCTCTTGAATATTATTTGCGAATATGCAGATCCGACAGGGATCCGACTTCGACGGGGGCCGCCTCTGAGTTTGTGTAACACAAACTCTCTTTGTAATCTTGTTTTATATTGACGTTCACGTTAGCCTGCCATATATGAAACGACATTTCATTCACCAGATCAACAAACTAGATGTATAACAATTGCATTGAAATGATTCTTGCCAGTAGGCAGGCATATGGGCTTCCAGAGTCAACACTGCCGGAATTCTAGTCAAATATTCCATTAAAATATCATTCCATCTTTTCTTTTTTTTTGTCAACCTGTTGTTAGCTTTATAAATCTGTTCTTTATTATCAATATATTGTGTTAGCAATATTTTGAATAAATAAATATATTTAGTTTTGTATGCATCTTTTAAAAATTGTCATGTGCATTTCAATACATTTGGGTCATTGGTTGATATGCATAATTAGATGCATGGCGCGTAGGAAGTGATCATCTTCTTTTTGGAAGTAACGTCTGTATTATATAAGATAAGATAAGATATATTGTCATATTGTGTGTAAGTCATATTTTGAATGAATATATTTAGTTTTGTATGCATCTTTTAAAAATGCCTTATGCATTTCAGTAGCAAACAGCGCAACGAACTCACCTGGTATTGTAATAGGTGGACCTGCAAAGAAAAAAAATATATTCAACAATATGTAAATCTCTAATAAAAAAAAGAACATATAACAATTTGATACTATAAATTGTGGTTTATTTATTCTTTTATTCTATAAAGTTTATTTCTTTATACAAATGTGTAAGTTTATAGAAGCACTGGGAGATTTCCTTTTCTTTTACAATTTATAAATTATTTAAAAAAGAGAACATTTCGATTTTAAACAAGAGATTGGCTTTGAATTTGTCATTTGTTTTGTAAAAAATTATGGAAATCTTTTTTTTATATTTTGATTGTATTGTAGACATCTTATGTAAATATTAATTGTTTAAGAAAAAATAAGTTTGGGTTAATCTTCTATGTCTGTGTCGATGTCTGTGCACAATCTAATCGTCTTAATTCAGACACATTTCAATCAGACAAGTTTCCAGAGTCTAGTTCACGACATAATCCCGTGAGAATGAACCATTTAGAAGTGCTTTGGGTCTCAATAGAAGCTGTAGATAGATGTGAAAGTAGTATCTGGTGTGCAGGATTAGTACTCTGGTGTGTAGGATTCGTACTCTGGTGTGTAGGATTAGTACTCTGGTCTGTAGGATTAGTACTCTGGTATGTAGGGCTGGTATTCTGGTGTGTAGGATTAGTACTCTGGTGTGTAGGATTAGTACTCCGGTGTGTAGGGCTGGTATTCTGGTGTGTAGGATTAGTACTCTGGTGTGTAGGATTAGTACTCTGGTGTGTAGGGTTAGCACGGGGGCTTGGAGACCTACAATACACTGCCCGATTACTTTCACGTGGTCTTAGGGAATAGTCTCAGCACGTCGCTCGCCATGAAAGATTTCAAATCAGGTGCGTAAGATTAAACTAGCAATAGAATCCTTTACAGAATTGATATAAAAAATGTATGTAGATCCAATAACAGGAGACTTAAATAAATATATAGGAAATAGGTCAAGGGTGTAAAGTGTTGGACTCACCCACAACATTCAGTCGCACGTTAGTGTGGTATCCTGCCACCGAGGTTAGCTGACACTCATATAGTCCTGCGTGAGACTTTTTCACTTTAGGAATGACCAGTGTCCAGTCTTCGTGCTCCTCACTATGCTTGACATGCTCAACAGAGATGTTATCATCTGGTGACCAGGCCATTGTACCGATAGTCAGGTACTTGTCTTCCTCGATAAACCTCCACGATACCTATTGAAAATAAAAATAGACACCAGACGTAAAATAGCAGACATGAACATCAGACATAATCACCAAACATAAATATCAGACTTAAGACACAAAACATAGACACCAGACATAAACCAGACTTAAGACACCAGACATAAAATATCACACATGAAAACCAGACATAAAATATCACACGTAAACACTAGACATAAACCAGACTTAAGACACAGACTCAAGACACCAGACATAAAATATCACACATGAACATCAGACGTAAGAAACTAGAAATCAGACAATGAGCCTGCCCGAGTAGCTAAAACTCTAAAATTGTCTATGAAATGGAAGCTACGTGTGGTGAATATGTTTATCTTATTTGAATGTTGGTTATCATTATAATTGGTGAGCATTACTATGTTTAACAGAAGTTCAATCTTGAAACAGTGTTAAAGGTCAAATCTGCAGAAATCAACTAGGCCTAAACATATTTCATTTTATAGTTTTAGAATAATAATAGGCTACGTTTTAAAAAATAATTTGTTCCTTTTTTTTTCTTTTATGTTCTTTGCACGGCGCCTCTTCATCCCCCGCCTGCCCGCATGCTGAACATACCAGAAATAGATTTAAAGTCTCTTTACTTGGAAAATGGGACATTGTAAAATCAGTGAAAGCTCCTACTACATATGGCTATTAAAAAAGCATTTAGTTCTTTAGTAGAATATAGAGTACTAGTCGACCGGTGGCGTAGCATACGCAGCTATTTTGCAGGGCCAACCTTAGGCCACTGCAACCTATGCGACCGCAGTGGGCCCAGCACTTTTATAGGACCCTCGCTAATTTTAGGTGTATAAATTATTAAATTAAACTGTTTTATAACTTATAGCAGATTTCCCGCGGCCTCCTGTCGATTTGACAGGAGGTCCTAGAAATTTCCTGAAATTGCAAAATATACGAAAAAGTTCTGGAAATATCCGGAAATTATTAAAATCTTTTGAAAACTCATACCAATCTCCTGAAATATACAGACGAAATTGTCTTTTTATTCACTCTTAAATTACCTAGGATAACTCCCTCCGTCCGAGTTGCAAAAATAAAAGAGTGATCTTTCCATTGTGTCCAAACTCTTGAGCGTTCTCTGTCGCTTCGATAGTCACTACAGAGTAGGCCTAGATTACTCCCCCACCCCCACCCCTTTTTTTTTAACGTGAGGTAGAAATAAAAAAAAAAAGTGATATAGCAACGGTCCTGTCCCCTGCTATTTTGTGACTACGTGTTCTCCCCCCCCCCCCCCCCCCCTTCTTTTCACGTGGACTATCCGTAGAGTGATCTTTCCTTTACTCCTTACTACTCGTTTAAACTGTTCAGGGAAGAAGAGAATTATATATATATATATATATATATATATATATATATATATATATATATAAAGAGAGAGAGAGAGAGAGAGAGAGAGAGAGAGAGATTACAGAAGCTAAGATATTTCTTTAACAAAATTAAAAAATGTAAAAACTTCCCTAGTTCCTAGTTCCCAATATAGCTCCTGTAAAAACCAACAAAACACACGTTTTCGAAGAAAACTTCTTAAACACGCACTCCAAGAGCGAAAACATGCACACACTTTAATTGCTCATTAGAATTAAAACAAAACAAAAAATTTGATAATCAAAATGAGAACGCAAAAAGTTAATTATAGAATTTTTTTTAAAAAGGTCATTAATCTTGTGAGGATGACATGAAATAAAACAGATGAACTCTCTGACACGCCCATGGGGGGGGGATATCTAGAACTATGTTGTTGTTGTTTTTTTTTAGATATATTCTCATTTGATAAAAAACATTTATACATAGAAATGATATGAAAGATTAATGCAAGTAAATAAGCGAAAATAGCACAGATTTATACCTAGACAATTAGACTTGCTTGAAAAACAATTAAGGTTAACAAGTGCCATCAACAGATGAGGGGATGACATTTAATTCTGAGGTCAATGAGTTCTTGAATTTCTTGTATTAACTCACAATATCGTCTAACCAGTAGTACGTATACTATCCGTATCATTAGGTCACATTGCGTGTGCGTGGGATCCTGTTAGACAACCGCGATTTGAATAAACGTTCATGGTGAAATTTTGGGAAGCTAGTAGAATGTACTATTAGTGACTAAAAAATCCAGAAATATCTGTGTACGGTACTATTTAAGGAGCGTGGATCTAGCTATAAGGGGTCATTACTCATTGTGTTAGGTCGATGTTCTCTAGTCCTAATTCGTTGCTCCAAGTATTCCATATTCTGTAACGGTTTATTATCATAGTATTTACTGTTATCATTGCACAAGTGATTTATTTTTGAATAACTTATTTTATTTAACGAAGTTTAAAAGCATTAAATATACATGTATTCAGCCCTTTGTTTCTATAGTGAATCCAAGTAGTGAGTTGCCATTGATTTATTGGCACCTCTCAATCCGCGTATATCTTATGATTTTGGAAAGAATACACATCTCTCCAAACCAAAACACAGTCGTGTCAAAGACATTCTCATTATTTCTCAGTAGTCACAGTTTCCTTAACAATGACATACATTTTATGTCATTTATTAGAAAGAACTGTATTTACAAATAATGATACAACAGTTTCAGAATTTTATAATACAGTAAATGAGAACAACTATGAAGACAATTCTTGAGAGAGAAAATGTGAAGATTCCAAATAAAGAGAAGTGTTTGAAAAAAAAGAAATCAATCAATAGGCCCCTATCGAACAAAAAAATAGGGGTGGGGGGGTGGAAAGAGATTGGGAGATCGTACGTCGGGAATTAATAGGATGTTGAAAGTCGACAGAACTCTAGGACAGGCCAAAGTAATTCATCTCTTTCTGATTGGCCCAATGATATTTATCGATTGGCATGTACTGGCGAATGAATGAATAATATATGTTTGATAATAGTGCTAACTAGATGTGAGGGATACTACAGGACAGCACTTCGGGTACTCTATGTGGTCATTTCATAACAAACCATGATTCCAGGACTGCACAATGAGTACTGTATGTGGTCACTTTATAATAAAGCAAGACTAATGCTCCGTTTTCAGAAGAATGGTACAGAAAACATACATGGAAAACAAAACAAGAAGTGTATCCACAACAAGAAGTGTATCCACAATCTCTGTTTAGGGGGGAAAGGGAGCAATAAAACAAGCCGAATATTAAAAAATCCTTTTTTTTTTACAAAACAAATATTATCAAATGGGAAGAACTCCGCACTTTTAAGTATATCTATCAATAATGTAGAAGTTATTTCCATTATTCAAAATCAATTACCCTGTCTTGTCTATAGCAATGAATAATTGTGAAACGTTTCAACTTGATCCGAGAATGGGTTCAGAAACTTTGTTTACCAGACAGACAGACAGATAGACGGACAGAGTGAGATGACATAAGCTTTGTTATAATGAAATTCAAACACACACACTTATACCCTCACAAACAGCACTACGAAAGCTGTATCTACCTGAGATTCTGTTTCTCTGGATAATTGATAATCTTGATTCTATAATGACGGATATTCAAAGTTAATCCTTATTACCATGCTAAAGTCCCTAGGTGTTGAAATAAAATTTACTGGCATTTAAAGTGCACTATTCATCTGTTTAATCATAGCTAAAAGTGAGTATATGGCTCCTTTTGTCTCGAAAGGCAATGGATGCGCCCAAGTGAGTCACTGGTTTTGGCTTAATCTTGAGACGGGCAGAATCTGGTGTGGCTAATCAAGCCAATTCTAGAACGGCAGACTTTGCCACAATTCGTACATGTGTATGCCTCTGATTTAGGGCTAGCAGACAGGGCAGCTTTCTTTTTTTCCCTCTTGATTAAAGTCGCTTCAATTCTTTTGTTCTCAGCAAGGGTTGTCCCAGCACGCACAGTCTGTCTCCATGCACTCCGGTCTTTGGCTATGTTTTCCCACATACTTTCACTGATGCCTGAGGCTCTCATGTCTCGCTTGCAGACATCTCTATATGTTAGTCTTGGGCGGCCCTTGGGTTTGACTCCTTCCACAAGCTCAGCATATAAGATATCTTTCGGGATTCTACCATCTGGCATGCGGGTGACATGTCCGAGCCAGCGTAATCTTCTTTGTGTCAGGAGAGCATACATGCTGTTCATATTGGCCAAATAGGTAGGTCAAATACAAAACCGATATAGAAGGAGTAGGCTGGCGTAAGGCGGACTTGTCATCTTGGAGTTTAGCAACACGACCTGTACTTGTAGCGAGCATGTTTTGGTCTTGGAATAGACGTCAACCGAACAGTTGTGAAGTACTTATAGATTAGACGTCAACCGAACAGTTGTGAAGTACTTATAGAATAGACGTCAACCGAACAGTTGTGAAGTACTTATAGATTAGAAGTCAAAAGTACAGTTGTGAAGTACTTATAGAATAAACGTCAAAAGTACAGTTGTGAAGTACTTATGGTATAGACGTCAACAGTACAGTTGTGAAGTACGTATGGTATAGATGTCAACAGTACAGTTGTTAAGTACGTATGGTATAGACGTCAAAAGAACAGGTGTGAGGTCACTGGCGGATCCAGAACTTTGGAGTGGGGGGGGGCGATTTTTTTCCAAACCCTAACCCTAACGCCCAGTAAACCCTAACCCTATGCATAAACGTGCGTACAGCATATATATATATATATATATATATATATATATATATATATATATATATATATATATATATATATATATATATATATATATTCGACATATGAGAATAAAATAAGACTGTTTCTCAATCTTCAGCGAAAAAAACAGAAAAAAAAAACAGTCTTTCTCTTGCAAGCTTGGGGGTTTGAAAGAGCGCTGTAAGCTTCTTCAGTGGGGTTCGGGGCGAAGCCCCGACGCCTAAAAGCGTTTTCTTGCATTTTTCTCTGCAGAAACGCATTCTTCTGACATCTACAGCTCATTATTTATCAGTGGGGTTTCGCGGCGAAGCCCCGACGCAAAAAGCGTTTACTTGCATTTTTCACGGCTGAAACGCATTCTCCTGACATCTACAGCTCATTACTTATTAGTGGTGTTCGGGGCGAAGCCCCGACGCCAAAAGCGTTTTCTTGCATTTTTCACTGCAGAAACGCATTCTTCTGACATCTACAGCTGATTATTTATCAGTGGGGTTTCGCGGCGAAGCCCCGACGCAAAAAGCGTTTACTTGCATTTTTCACGGCTGAAACGCATTCTCCTGACATCTACAGCTCATTACTTATTAGTGGTGTTCGGGGCGAAGCCCCGACGCCAAAAGCGTTTTCTTGCATTTCTCACTGCAGAAACGCATTCTCCTGACATCTACAGCTTATTATTCATCAGTGAGGTTCGGGGCGAAGCCAAGACGCTAAAAGCGTTTTCTGGCATTCTTCACTGCAGTAACGCATTCTCCTGACCTACAGCTCATTATTCATTCTATTATAAAGTGCCTTTTGAATAATGAGAAAAATATTCTAATATGAATTTATAGTCCCTTAATACATTGCAAATACAACTGATTTGTTCTTTGAAAAGATAAGATATCCCACATATTTAGATTAAGGTTTTGAGGATCGCCGCCGAAAAAAAAAATTCGATTAATAATATTCAATAAAATTCTAGCATAAATTTTGAGTTATAGTCCTAAATTTATTTATCTAGAAAAATATGAGATAGAGTAAAGGTTGGAAAAAGTCGACTAGGAAAAGATTATCTGGCATTTGAACTCATCTCAACCGTGACTGTTATATTGAAAAATTTCGTTTGAATTATAACTTTTCCAAAGCAAAGTCTTTCTTAAAATAGTTATGATAAATTCATGTCAAATTACACAAACTCTGTCTGGAAAGGGGAAGGGCGGTAAAATGAAAACGATTAATTCTCGCTCCTTTTTATAATTTCTGCTATTGATTGCATTTTGCATTAAAGAATAGGGGTTGGGCGACTCGATATAAGAATTTACTTTATAGCATATATAAATTATATTAGTGACAGATTTTTTTTAATTTTGTAATTTCTTACTATAATACAAAAAGAAAAAGTATTGATTTGTCCGATGGGGGGAAGGAGATTGCATGTATCGCACTTCCACCTGTTTATATTATATAGATATTCGACTAATTTTGTTCACATACTATGATTTCTCCATAAAAGTAGGACCGCCCCCCCCCCACACAAAGGGTTTAGATGGGAAGGGCGGTGGAGGTATTCGCTCTTCCCCTTCCAATCGGCCAACAGGTGAACGAAATTATACAAAGACCGGTTAAAATACCAATAACAAGTTTTAATCATATAGATATTTAATTGATTCTGTTAGCAAGCTGTGATTTCTACAAATAAATAGGACCGCCCCCCCACTCGAAAGTGTATGGTGGGGGGGGGGGGCGGATTGATGCCATCGATCGCCCCTACCGCCCCCCCCCTGGATCCGCCAGTGTGTGAGGTACTTATGGTATAGACGTCAACAGAACAGTTGTGAAGTACTTATGGTATAGACGTCAAGAGAACAGTTGTGAAGTACTTATGGTATAGACGTCAATATAACAGCTAAGAAGTACTTATGGTATAGACGACAACAGAACAGTTGTGAAGTACTTAGTAGAGATTCAAACACGCGGACATAGAACCTACGGATGGATTCAAGGTAGCGAGCTCTCTTCAGCAAGAAAATGTTTTTGTCAGTCTTGTTGCTGACGTAAAGGTAACATGTGTGACCTACTTCTAGGACGAGAAAAAAATGTGTCTCTTTAGTTGATAGTCAAATATTAATGTTTACCAATATTTAGATACAACAGGAATAGTCTCCCTTGGAAAATAAATAGTAGCCTTCGCGCTCCATTTGTTGCACTCGACAGGTTGCGAAACGCTAGTATTAGGAGTATTTACTGAAAACACACTATTGTAGCGCACCTTTTTAAACACGATTGATTGTAAAAAAAATCCAACACCGTCATCAGGGTTTGGCCGCCCTCGCCGCATGTATAGTTTTCATTATGTGTCGAGTTTGCCGTTTCTGTAGCAATAGTGGTTTTACAGGGTGGTGTCGCTAGCCCCACGCCAAACCCTCCTCCTTTCTCACCCGGGCTTGGGACTGGCAGATGGCGGAAGAGGGAACAACAGAGTTTTTTACAATCGAGACAGTTGTGAGACAGGGGTGCATCTTATCTCCCTTCCATCGACTACATAATGAGGAGAGCAATGAACCAGACTGCCTTTGGTATTCCATGGCATGAACAACTCCGATTGACGGACTTGGACTTTGCTGATGATGTTGCACTACTCGGGGCTACAAATAAATGCATTCAAGAAATGACGGAGAGCCTAGACAGAGAGGCACTTAAAATTGGCCTCCGCATAAACTTGGATAAGACTAAAATTATGCGAGTGGGATATAAGGCAAAGGGTGCCCCCGTCAGACTTGGCGAGTCAAAGCTTGAAAAGCTGGACAAGTTCACGTCCCTTGGCAGCATCACAACAAATGATGGAGATGCTTACCATGATGTAGCGTGCTGAATAGGAAAGGCAGGGAGCATTTTCCAAAGGCTGCAGCCTATTTGGACTAGCCAAGCCAATGGACTCGAGACAAAAATACACCTTCTAAACACAATCGTCATTCCAACTGCTACATATGCATGTGAGACGTGGAAGTCATCTGTCAAAATTGAGAAAAGACTAAATGTGGCTCAACAGAGATGGCTGAGACGGTTTTGGGAGTCAGTTACACAGACCGGATCTCAAACAAGGAAATCCTATGCCGAACTGGGAGTCGAACACTTAGTGAGGTTGTGACTGAGCGTCGCATGAGGTTTGCGGGACATGTTCTACGTCAAAATGAATTACGCACACCAAGAGTTGCGATAACATGGAAGCCAAAACGAGGAAAGCGCAATTAGGGACGTCCTCGTATTACTTGGCGACACACCTTCATGGAGGACCTCAGAACAGTGGACACCAGGTGGGAGGAGGCTTCAGACATTGCCAGTGACAGATCTTTATGGAGACAGCTTGCCGCCCAATGCGCCGAACGGCGCGGGAGGACCTAAGTAAGTAAGATTGTAAAAAAAAAAAAAGTAATGATTTTACTTTTGACGGGAAATATTTTAATGTTTTAAAAAAATTACCAACTACACGTTTTTTTTTAACTTTGTGAATGCTTTCATTGTTTATTCAGAAAATACTCCTCTCCTCGCGCTAGGCTTTCATCTTCCCTTTGCGCAATGTATTTTTATTCACAGATCCCGCAAGTTGAAAAATATATTTAAAAAAATAGATAAATTATCTTTTAAACGGAATTACAGATCAGGTAAGACAGGAGCTGAAATAGAGCCTTTTCCTGATTTTAAATTAATGTCCACTCTCTCTTAAATATTTGTTCAAACTGAAGAAGTAACAAATACATCAGTTGATTATTAAATAACCCAACATATCATTCATAAAACTGGCACTCTCCATGACTCTCATGACCTTGCACACAAAAACTAACGCTGACTCTGTCTAAAAAAACGACGATATTGGAAGGCAGGTTCCGGTAATAGCAACCACATACCACCGTCAAAGATAAGAATTGTTTTTTTTTTCATTTTTACAATGATCATAATGGCGCTTAAAAAAGCAACACATCAGTACATGTGTCAGTCCTCGTGCCACGTGTGTCAGTCATTGTGTCACATGCGTCAGTCACTGTGCCACCTGCGTTAGTCAGAGTGTCAGGTGTGTCAGTCATTGTGTCACATGTGTCAACCAGAATGTCACGCGCTTCAGTCGTTGTGTCAAGTGTATCAGTCATTGTGTCACGCCTGTCAGTCATCGTGTTACGGCAATTTTTTTCAGAATGGTGTGTAGGACCAAACTTATTTGATTGAAGCCATTATTTCTCAAACTGATGAATCTCCATTGATTGCCAATAAAAGATCACCAACCCAACAGAATGTTCCCCGGCATGACGTGTGAATGATTTTTTGATGTTGTTCCTCCTCTGTTGAAGTTGTGAGACACTTTGGATGCAAAACAAACTATTGGATTTTTGTCTTCTCTGTCTTCGTTACGTTGTGTGTGTATATGTGTGTGTGCGTGTTTGTGTGTGTGTCTCTAGTCACGTGACGCTTTTTTAAAGCTTCCTTTCACAAACACATGAATGAAAGATTGCGTGCAATGCATGCCCGTGTGTGTGTGTGTGTGTGCGCGATCTAAAATGTGTATATGTTTATGTTATATTGTCTTAATGTTTTCGTCTGAAATTGAGTGCGCTTGGTTATGACCAGTGGAGTCTGCACATCAACTCGCGTTATTTTAGAGTATTTTCAAGAGACCCAATCACGTGACACTTCAGGGTGTGAGTCAGTCTTGCTGATTCATTTCCTTTTTATTTTTTCAAACTATTAATTTTATGCAACAATGGGCTTCCTGGTCGTGTTGTTTGTGCTTCGAACAGTCATGACGATGGTTTTGAGTTTGAACCTAGAAGTGTTCACGTCTTGACGTTTGGGCTATGACGTCATAATGTTCATTTCTAAAGTTCTGGAATTTATAAAAGAAACAAATAGATGTGGTAATTAAAATATTTATTATTTTTTAAAAATTAACTTATTGTCCCTGTTTTAATGTACTACGATGCTGAATTAGACTGTCGGCTTTGAGATTTCAATAATGACTGAAAACTATCTGTAGATGACCTTTGATATCTCTGGTGGACAGAGCACTGAAATGTTCTTTCTTCGGCGGACATTTGAATGGTCTAAATCAGTGTTATTTAGGCCCGTTGACCATATACATTTCTAACATATATGTCATGAGCCGCATCAATCAATGGCCACAATTTTCTGCGGTTTCATTGAAATTTTACCAGAAGTCTCGAGGGGCCAGAAAGCAATGCATCACGGGACGGATAGGTCAGCGGGCAGTAGTTTGTGCATCACGGGACGGATAGGTCAGCGGGCAGTAGTTTGAGCATCACGGGACGGATAGGTCAGCGGGCAGTAGTTTGTGCATCACGGGACGGATAGGTCAGCGGGCAGTAGTTTGTGCATCACTTGTTGACATCTTGACGCCAATGATGTCTGACACAAATGAACCATCTACTGTATCATTCGTATAACGTCAGACTAAGAAACATTAAAACATTTCTAAAAGACAATTCACTACATTTTATCAACCTTTGTTTCTAAAGAACAAGAAATCAATACAATCCGACGATGTCACTGGAAGTGCTGGGGCAGAGCTGAACAAAGTCCAAAACCCTTGAGTATATAGCCTACTATAATAGGTCCCTACAACATAGTCGTCAGTTGCCAGATGGTAAAACTATCCAGTATTCTTTGGTGTGCATTCCAACATTTTACTTTATCTCTTTTTTCTTGGCCTCATTATAACATGATTTCCAATGCAGAACTTTACACTTACAGTTGCAAGACTCTAAAATCAGTTTCTATAGTGTCTAAAAAATGATATATAAAAAGAACCACTGGTGGGATGTCAAATTATCGTTTTCTTATTCAACGTGGTTTGGAATAAAAACAAAAGAATTCCATTTATTTTTAAATTTAATATTCATTAGTAATTAAGAACAAACTAAGATCTAGAAAAGAGGCATAGTTTTTTTTTTTTATAAATAGTAGGTTTTTATTTTCGTCTGGTTTAGTTTCGATTTAGATGTTATCTAAAAATCTACATCTATCTTTTTATGTTTGACCACTTGTAGTAATGCAGCTTAGCTGTTGTCAGAGCGTCGTGCATATAACGTGACTATCTTTGGTTCGATCCGCACACTGGCCCATTTTTGCGAATGTTTTGTTCACTTTATTATTTGAACATACCGTAGGAATTGATTTTTTATTTCATTTTATACGTATACACAATGATTATATACAAGAAAAAGAAAAGAAAACCGCACACTCTCGTTTTAATTCAATGTTCATCTCAGCATCTAATTGTCCTCTTTGTGTTCACTTCATTAACTGCAATGCAAGTGTACAAGTAAACTCTGTATTTAAAAAAAAAGTCTAGTAAAGAAACAAGCAAAATTAAAAAAAAAAGAAACCACTTCTTTTAACACAAAAAATATAAGGAAACAACTGTACATTTATAGCCATATCTATAATTACAATAAGATTTATTTCCCTTAACAATATCGAGCTAAATTAATTAATTATCAATAATTAATTGTCTATTTGGTAATTTTTTTTAATTGATTCTTGTTTGTTAGGTATACTAAATAATTGTTTAAGGTTTCAACTTAATCAGATAATGGGTCTGGGAGAATAACGTGTTCAAAATTTGGAGAATACAGACAGGCAGACAGACAGACAGAGTGATATAAGCTTTGTAAAAAAAAAAGCGAATCGAAAAACAGACAAGGTCAGGCTCACATGTACAGAAAGGTGGATTCACCGAAGCACCTTTTTAATTCGCTTTGTTCTCATCCCACCTCATTTGTATTATTTTGTACACTCTCACTCACAAGCACACACACACACAAACTCACACACAATCACTCATACGAGCGTTGCATGAGCTTGTGATTGGACCCAGAGGGTGGTCACATCAACTAAACAACTGGCTACCGTCTCAGAGTGGGTGAGGAAATTGCAAATAATTGCGAATTCTTGTTTGGTGTGCACAGTTTAAACTTTGACTGCAGATCTGGAGATACGGGAAACCACCATGTTCAAATGAACAAGTGAACATCCCCCCCCCCTCTTCTTCATTGAAATTAATGTCTTTTTTTTAAATTAATTAATGGTAAATGTAAAAAAAAAAAACAAAAAAAAAACAACAAATGGTCTAAACATGCTCAGATTCTTTTCTTTTTCTTTTTTTTTTTCTTTCGCTAGTAAATACACGACTCATTAAACCGAAACTAAAGTTGTCTGGTGTGTTTTTATTTTAATGAATCAATAACATAATGTCGCGAGATCTCATAATGGATTGTTATGTTTGCGCTCGGACTTTTTGTTTAAAGAAAACGAACTGGACTGCTCTGAAATTGTTTTCGGATTGTTCTCCGAGGACAAAAAAACATATTTGTAATGACTCAGACTTACACACACACAACACACACACACATGGTCATTGCGTGGCTGCTTCGTCAACTCAATGCAGTGACATAATGTATTGCGATTCACTCATGAGTCATGGCAAGTTACGAATGCCTCGATAAAGCCTTAAAGTCTTTGTATGTCAAAAAGGACCCGATTGGTCAATGATTTCTCATGCAGGCAGTTGGTAGACTAATTATTACAATGGAGTTGTGTGATTCAAAAGTCTTTGTATTTTTAGCCGCTAAATCTGGTGACTCAATATCCCATTGTATGAATTTTGACATGGTGAAGAACCAACAAAAATCCTGTTTTTGAAATAAACTAATTACGTTTATTTTCTAAGTTAAAATCATTAAACGAGAGAGCACAAACTGTATTTCATGAAATAAAACACATTAGAATTAAAGTTTAAAAATACATTCACAGAGGCATAAACTTAACATTAAGCTTAAAACTTATAGACTTAATAAACTGATTAGATCCTCGACACCAAATGACAATATATATAAACAGTTAGTGTTTTCGAATCTTCGAGTTGCGAAAACGAAACAAAAATTATTTTAAATCATCTCCTCCCCATGAGTTACATTCCTGTGTAGAAACTCGAAGCTACCATTAGCCAATCTGTTACAAACAAATACTGCTTCTATTTCTCTGGCAACATTGACGCTTACACTACTTGACAATTACATACCATGCAGGGGGTTATGAGAGAGTGCGTCCATGGTCCCGACCCATGAGTTTTAGAGTGGGAAAAGTCGGTGTTCGGTGTAAAGTAATAAAACTGTACTAATAAATTCGATGAAAAGGTTGAGATCCTCGATCTCTCCCCCCCCCCCCCAACATCCCATTTACACTTTAATTTCTTCACCGTTGTCAGTTGGAGCTTCAAAATAATGTCTCCTCCACTGTGGTACGTGTATCTTATTCTTAATTTCTAGAATCAAAATCCTATACTCTTAAGCGAGTAATTCTTGTATATCTATATTATAAAGTAGAATGTGAGGTGTATGTATGTATGTATGTATGTATGTATGTATGTATGTATGTATGTTACTTATAGACATCAAAACCGCTTGACCAATCTTGATAAAACTAGGCAGGAATGTTCCTTGGGTACTAACTTAGACCGTAGTGTATGTATTGTAGCCCTAAAACAAACTTAAGACCCTAAAAAAAAAAATAGAGTTGTCCGACTCTATTACAGCTATAGTATTTTATGGATCTAGGCCATGTCTACAATGTGACATGAGAAAAGATAGAAAGGATTTAGACCTAGATCTAATTTTAAGAAATACACTTTGCGCATATAGTTTTTTACTTTGACACATGAAAATACAAAAGATGGTCCATTGATTTCATTATCAGGGGCGTAACTAGGGATTTGGGGGCCCGGGGGGATTGACCTCTTTGGGGGCCCCTTGCATTTTGACATTCGACATATGACATGGGATAATGTACGCAAAAATATATACGCCCCAAATCCAATTGGTTCAGTATATCAGTAAACTTAACAAAAAGTAATCAAGACTCTTTTAATGAATAATACCTTTATTTATTAGTTAAATAATGCACAAGTGACAAATCTAAATTGATATCGCTTTACGTCGTGCATTCTGTGCAGCAAAGACATCTATAACATCAACTATATCGATACTTTCTAGTATTTGTGACTTCACTGACATTAAAGCCATGATAAGCCTTTCTTGTGTCATTGTGCTCCTGAGATAGTTTTTGATGAGCTTGAGCTTTGAGAATGATCTCTCACATGACGTAATGGAAGTGCCCTAAGTTAGCAGTATTCGGAGGAGGTTGCAAAGTTTGAGCACACGTAATTACCATATGAAGCCTGTTTCCTCAATATTGGTGGTTGTATTACTGGTTTGTTGATGAAAAGTGCATCAATGACATCATTGAAAAAGCGATTTGCCATTTATTTCATCATACAAACAGGAAAAGTAGCACAGTTTGTCATAAGCGTGTCTTCTAACAGGTGTCTTGGTTCAAGAAGAAACCCAAAGGTATCCATTTTCTTTCCAACCTTTGAAATCTGCTCTTCATCTCCATATGAAATCTGTCCAGCACTTCTGTCGCAACACGTTTGAATTGCAGTTCTATTGACAGTCCTACATGATAACTCAACTTCCCATCAAGTCTTTTCTTTCTTCTGGTTGTTTTGATTACAGGGAATCCATAGTATTCACTACCTCCTTTTGCTTTTTTGATGGATTGTTTTTTTGTCAGTTTCTCATCATTTTGCAGAAAGCATGAAAGGCTACTAATTTCTTTAGCAGCTTCCCGTATATACTTTGTAGTTTCTTCTGAACTAAATTAATTGTGCGCAAGAGCTTTGACCAGAATTCCAGATAGGCAAAACATTCTTAATTTTCCACTGCATGAAGAAGATTCTGTGCTAATATTACATGGTATTACGTCATTGTTGTTTATGTTTTGTGCGCAAGAAAAAGGATTCAGAGAATACAAAAGTGGGAAAGATCCATATCTCGTTATGCTCGAGTATAGAAATACTCCGATAAGTGGACTGCCGTATTCACCATCACAACTGCTGACAAGTAGAAGACTCAGGGAATCATTCCAACTGATCCCAAACTATTGAAACCATCGGTAGCTGAAAATGCAGAGACATTACTCAACGAACGACATATGAAAAGCAAAGTGAAATACAATGCAAAAGCAAGACTACCTAAAGATTATTCTGTCGGAGAGTTCGTCTAGGTCAAACATGGCGGAAAGCAGTTGTCATAAAAAAAACATTCAGCACCCAGATCTTACATCATAAAGACAAACGGAAAAACATACAGAAGAAATCAACGCTTTTTGAATAAGAGTTTCGAGGAAGACATCTGTGAGTACTATGATACCGATGGAGACAATGAACTGCAAACTGTT
Organism: Biomphalaria glabrata; assembly: GCF_947242115.1. NCBI lineage: Eukaryota > Metazoa > Mollusca > Gastropoda > Planorbidae > Biomphalaria > Biomphalaria glabrata. The sequence goes on along the minus strand of NC_074711.1, from coordinate 32,245,775 downwards.
GAAACAAACGAAACAGACAGTTATAGACCAACGTCTAGAGAACTTGTTGTGCCAGTCAAGACAACCAGAAGTGGACGAATTGTTAAAGTTCCTAGTAGACAGGGCCGGCCTTACGCCACTGCAGCCTATGCGGTGGCAGTGGGCCCCGCGCTTTCATAGGACTACCCGCGCTAATTCTAAGTGTACATTATTAAATTAAACCATTATAATGTATATAAAATAACAGGGTTTTCGCGACCTCCTGTTTTTCCAAGGCCTCCAGGAAATCTCATGAAAAGGCAAAATATACGATGAAGTCCTGAACTTTTTTTGAATTTATTCAAATCTCCTGAAGAATAGACGTAATTCACATTTTGGGGTGCCTATAAATAAAAAGTGGCATTGCGAGCTTTCATTTGATAAAAATTTATTGCAAAGACGATAGTAGGCCTATTTTCTAATTCAAAAAAAATAATTTTGACATTATGCTCATCCCTACCCAGACTAGGCCCCGCGCGATCCGTTTCGCATAGGGCCCCGCAAATGCTAGGGCGGCCCTGCTAGTAGATATCACTTTTAAGAACTTTAAAAGGAAGGGTGTGATAATAACTTCAAAAGGAATGATGTGCTAATATTATATGATATTACGTCATTGTTTGTTGTTTATGTTTTGTGCGAAAGCAAAAGGATTAGATGGAAATAAAAAGAGAGTTTCCATTGGATTGAGGAACGATGAATAGAGGGGTAATAACTCAAGTGTGAAGTTTAATTCTGAAATTATAGACGCCAAACCCAACTAATGGACTATTCTAGCATTATCAAGAATAACTTTTGGATCTGCTATACTCGATTCTGTAAATTTTGATTCCAGGTTAATTAGTGTAGCCATAAAATACTCGCCATTTAGATCTATTATTAGTAAAGGTAACAAGATACCTGGAATTCGCTGTATATCATGCAGTTTTATTCGTGGCAACAAAGTTTAAAATGTAAAACTAACTTTTAAAAAAACTTTGATCTCTGTGGGAAAAAATATTTTTAAAATGTCAACAAAGTCAACGTACTGATAGACCTAGATCTAGGTTTAGTCTTTGTGATAAATTTAATCCATAAATGTTGAAAACAAAAAGACACCCGTTGACATTATTTGTCAATCAAATATATTAATTTATGTATTTACAATAAATTTCGGACACCCATTTGGGGGCCCCCCATAGGTGGGGGCCCGGGGGGATTTTAAAATTCTCCCCCCCATCCCCCCCCTTAGTTACGCCACTGTTCATTATATAATAAAATTAACCTTCAATTTTGTGTTTCAAAAGCATTTTTTACATAAATTAGTTCCTTATATCTGTGACTACAGATTTCCTGACGAACATTCTTTCATTAGACAATACAGTAATGAATCGCGTACTAAAAATTAATTCGTTTAATTGTTTACTTTATAATCCCATCCCTAGATCTAAAACTCTATTTCAACTCTAAGATGATAAAACTTCTCTTCGCATACATTTTCATAGATTTTGATCTATGTCTACCTCAAGATCTACTTTATACTTTATACACATGAACATACAAAATTTAGTCTATTCATCTCAAATTTTAATCAAATATATGTAGGCCTACAAGCAAATGTTTTAATTTGAAAAAAAAAATGGATTTAAGCCTATTAGCTATTTTGATTTGATAGTTTCGTCCACACTATTTTTACATTGACACATTCGCTTTACTTATTACATTATTATTTCGTTTAATTGTTTGCAAAACACTCTCAGTGACTATATTGAAAGTAATGCACAAATAAAGACCCGCGGGTCGCGGGTAACATATGTCTAGTATATTTATATATATTTATATATATATATATATAAATTTTATTTCGAAAACGGCTCTAACGATTTTCTTTAAAATTTCAAGGTATATGCATATTAGTGAGAAAAAAATTCTCAACTCATTGGCCACATCGGGAAAACTCGAGGTCGACCGTTATATCGGTTTGAAAATGCCTCATTATCGAAAAATTAATTTTGGCTAGAATGTTTTATGAATGAAAATTTTCCATGACGTGAACGGGAATAACGCTGTTTACGTCACTAGGCTTACCGCAGTACACTAAAGTATTTCTTTGCAAACAAGAACGAGTTCTAAAGGATCAATAGACCTAATTAAACATTTGCGCACCATCTTACTGTAGATTGATTTATTATTGAACTATGAAAGAAAAATAATGAAATTAAATGTGCTTATGTAAGATTAGTTATTGTGTTTTAAGTGCTTAATAAATTGTTTACACTTTAATTGCGTAGAGCAGTGTAGATACCTTTTACTTTGTTGTCTATTTTGCTGGTGACCTCCAGCTGTCTCGTTCTGGAGCCGCATGCAACCAGGTGCTCTCTTCTATGTCAGCTAAGGCAAGTTGGCGCCTAAACTGGTCTTTTATGCGTTTCGGTGTTACGTCGACCACTTTTTTAGCTCACCAAAATAAGACAGCCTTTGGCATGCGTTCGTCTGACATTCGTCTCCCATACAGGATATTGCTCTGTCCAGCGTAACTGTCGGACTTAAATAAGCCCCTCTATACAAAGGCCGCGGATACACATTTGAGATTAAAAGAAAATCTGCTGCCGAGGTTAAACGCAGACGCGAAAAGAAAATCTTAATTGACCACCGGCGGACAATGGTTATGCTTGTCCTGGAGTGGCAAAATGTGTAGGACACAGCTGGGGCTGCGTAGCCACGGGTAATACTGCAATCCTCATTAATCTTCAGACTCGAAGACAAGCCTTATTATTATTATTATTTTGTTGGTGAATTTTTACCATGTTTTTATGCTTCGGTGTCTACTGTCCCGTACCAAAACAAAGGAAAGGTTCATAACACAGCATCTCTACGTCTTACTTGCTCACACTGAACATATCTAGCTAGCGGTGAACGAGTTTGCGTACGCAGCCGCCTCTTTAGATTTAACTATAAACCTCGGTAAAAAGCTTGGGGTTAGGGCGTGGTGACGGAAGACCCATGAGAGATCTGAATGGAAGGATGTGTAAAAGCAGGCAATATCCCTCCACGGGCTGTAGCATCACTGAGATAAATGGATGGCAAAAGCCGGTATAAACTTCTTACGGTCAGGCTGGGCATGGTAGGTATCCCGTTTGGGGGAAGAACATATTGTTCGACATAACAGAGATGCCCCACGGAAACGTTTCTTTGGAAAAACTAATGCAATGATTTAAGTCTATTAATAAAAAAATGCGCCATTTTACTTTGTCACAAAGTGCCTGTTTTACACTATAACGTAGAGATTTGCGTCACTTGATGTTTCGTACTAAAGCCATAATGAATATACTAATTCCATAATTAAATGTCTGAACGTAACCATCTGAGAAGTTACACTGCAAAGACTTTCTTCCAAGCCAATAATAATAGGCCTACAATAGTTTTACGCAAAAGATGGATTGTAAAACTATAAGACAGACGTGAGCTGTGGTTTGTCTAGACTATAGAAGGACTCAAGAGACTTTATATTTAATTGCCATGTACAATTACATTTAGAACTAACAGAACACTAAAGCAACTCGTCAGATTAGTAGTCTTTATCTGATCGTTCATTTTTGTAAATACAAAAATATTTCCAAAATGACTTCGGGTATATAACCTTCCTTAAGAAATTATTTAACCGAGCGAGGCTCGGCCACCTGGTACTCCATTCTTAATTGAGTCTACGCGAAACCAATTCTTATAGTAGCCCTCAACACTGACCTGCAACGTCACAACATGTGGGCAGTGGAGACCTATAGCCACGTCGTAAAGACCTGTGACGTGGCAAAGAGCTATTGATCTCTTCTGCCCACAGGTTGTGACGTAATGTTTCTAATGGGCTTGATCAAAGGACCTACTGTAGCGGGACTTCTTGTTGACAATTATGACGTACATAGAACGAATTATTTATACGTCACTCGGAGGAAATTGACGATTCTGGCGTAAGAAATTCGGGTAGATTCAAGAATCGCAATGGCGAAGAAGTATTAAAACATCTCTTTTAAAACGTCTCTTTTAAAACGTCTCTTTTAAAACACTTCTCACGATCTCACTGCAGTCACCTGTCATGAAAAAAGAAGTTCTTACTTTGATGACAATACTATGACACCTATGATGAGACAAGAGAAACGCTGCCATGTTGTTTTAAACATAATTCTGAATAATGTCCTTTCACTGTGCCTACGTTTTATTTGGAAACATGTACACCAGACTGTACAGAACCAAGGTCATGAACTAAAGAGAGAAAAAAACAGTGTGTTAGAAAAATACATTAATGTCATAACAGACTGCACTGTGAGACGAAGTGGTTTGACCATGTCAAATGAAGTGACTGCACATTTGTCAGTATAAGTGAGTTGACACTGTCAAACGAATGAGTTGCACAATTGTCACTAAAAGTGACTTGACACTGTCAAGCAAAGTGAATGCCCACTTGTCAGTAGAAGTGACATGACACTGTCATGCGAAGTGACTGCACACTTGTCATGCGAAGTGACTGCACACTTGTCAGTAGAAGTGATTTGACACTGTCAAGTAAAGTGACTGCACACTAGTCAGTAGAAGTGACTTGACACTGTCAAGTGAAGTGACTTGACACTGTCAAGTAAAGTGACTGCACAATAGTCAGTAGAAGTGACTTAACACTGTCAAGTAAAGTGACTGCATACTAGTCACTGTCGAACTAGTCGCAGTGACTAGACATATCATCAGTTTCCTTAAATAGCCTCAAATAATTTGGACCGAGACCAATCGTAACAGAAGGTCTCAACACTGACCTGCAACGTCACAACATGTGAGCAGTTTAGACCTATAGCTCGTTGCCACGTCACAGGTTTGTACGACTTGTTAACAAGTTATTGGTTTAAATTGCCCACAGGTAGTGACGTTGCAGGTCAGTGTTGAGACCTTCTATAACAAATGGTCTCGCTTGGATTCTAGCTGCGTATCTCTACGTATACTCATGTATCATTTTCTCTCCTCGGAGTGTGTGTGTATCTGGTATACTATTCCCTAGGTCCATCCTCCTCTAGGTACCAAGGACATATAATGTATCGGTGTGTGCGCCTATGTTTGTGTGTGAAGATCTGTGCTTTCCTGCTGTGTATGAAGATCTGTGTGTGTGGCTGTGTGTCTGAGAAGACTATTGATAAATCTCAATCAGACGATCAGGACAGTGAGAATTCCAGCGTTCTATTTCCTCCACTCTGTCACTCATACTCTCCTTGTTCAGGAATCTACTTGGTTACATCTTTGACATTTGCCAAGTTGAGGTTAGAGGTCAAGAAGCAATAGTTGGCTCTGCCCAGCGTGACCTGCCTGAGCACTGTATAGTGTTGCGGTTATTCTCGGTAATCTAGATTAGATATCTAACACAAGATACTTAATCCTTCACAACAAAATATCTTAATAGAGGTCTACTTTCCTATTTGTTATGTAGAAAAAAAGATTGGGGGGGGGGAAGCATTAAAACTATGTATAAAGCTTTGCCAAAGTCAAACATTAACAATTTCAAAAATCGTGAATCAATTTCTCTTTCGTAACGATATCAGATCGATCAATCATCAGTTTATTACATATTAGATTACGGATGTAAAAAAAAATGTGTTGTAATTTCTTGTTTGTATTGTGGCTATTGCTGCCGTTTCAATTTTGACAAAGTCGCGAGCTTTAACATAACAGAATGACAATGGATCACATGTTCAATCCAAATATTATTTTACTTTTCAAGTTGCTAAGGATCCAATGGGATGTCTATGTACCGCTGCTCCTCATCCCTTTGGAAGTATTCCTCTTTTATTTCAAAACATGTTAAAGACAAACCTCAATTTTCTTTTCATTGAGAGAAATAGGCCTACTCATGAATATCTGTATCCCATAGATCAAAACTAGCGTGAAACATGAATGATAAACATCTCTTATCACACAAATGTAGATCTGTTTCTTATTTACCCTCTCTGATGGTTAAGGTATTTTCCAAACTCAAATATTACATAAACCTTATCAAGCAAGTTAAATAACTATAATCAATAAAGAAACAGTGATAGTACTGAAGCAATAAGGGAGAAAGTATAACCCTCAGTAGCACTCATTGCTAGTTTTCATTGATAACAAAATCTATCTTTTAAAAGAAGTATTGTACGCCAATGAAATTAAATAGACAAAAATTATAGAAGGGTCTTTAAAAAGGAAAATTAGTCTTCAATAACATGTCGAAGTATAGAATAAAGGTATAGCAGCTATTGCATACTGCATTAAAGTCTAATGTTGAATTAATTTAAAAGTTCTTTATTTGTTTATATTGTGGTAGTGTATTTTATGTTTTGCAAAGTTAACAATACAAACAAAAATTGCGATAGAAATGAAATTGCAGAACAAAACTGAAACTGTGCTTTTTAAAATTATTATTATGAGACAGCTCTTCCTATTTTCTAGAACAGTCGATAGAGTGGTCTGCGAGACAATGGGACAACAGGCTGAAATTCAAAACTAAAATTTCCACGGTTCTGGTTACAAAATAAAATAAAATTCCATTAAAATTTGGACATGTCATTATTGTTTTATAGAATTGAAAACAACAAAGAGGTTCAGACATTGAAGGGCGACAACCAAGAAATAAATGACTTTTTTTTTTCAATAACCATCCCAGACGACTGAAATAGTAGGAAAGGGGGAAGTAATCTCGTCTCAACAGTTTGACCATGTATTTCTCGACCTTGTCACTCGCAGCTATCATCTTGAATAGAACTTCATCGATACTGCAGACTCTCTTTGGAATGAAATAAGAAAAAAGTTTGAGAAAAGAAATTCCAGTGATTGATGCGAGTGGTCGGACTTGACGTCGGAAATTCAAATCAATACATTAACACTTGGTCATCTTATTAAACATGAGTTTTCTATTTCCCTCACTGAAGACATTGAAAACACACCAGACTATCAATAGGCTTATATTTAACATAATGCTAACATTGAAAACACCAGACTAGCAATAGGCTTATATTTAACATAATGCTAACATTGAAAACACCAGACTATATATAACATCGAAAATCCTTTATTAGTCTTGTTTAAGATTTCACCTATTTTCATTAATATATGTATATCTGTCTTCATTCTATATTTCATATACACATAACTTCCAATTGTACATAGGTCGATGATAGTTATAACAAACTGATAATGGAAAATACACTGTTCAGATACTATAGTTAACTAAACATTCCTATTTCAATGGTGTATTACTTCGTGTTGGATGATCTTATTCAAAAGGGATATTCTTTCGTATTCAGAAAAATACAATATAATTGCTATTTCCATGAGTGCCATCCCAATTGGGATTGGCTATATTGATTGATACAATTTTAAAATAAATCTAATAAATTATGAAATGAGCTTTCTGAAATATGAATAAAACGTGTTGTCACGCAGCACGTGTTTGTGTGCTACACAATGGGTAAATAGCATGACTTTCTTGGTGTAGCCAAAATACAAAATACTGGAAGTATTGATAAACTATGTTTTCTAAAAAGGTCTAATTCTAGCATAATGTCAAAATATTTTTTTTTGAATTAGAAAATAGGCCTACTTTCGTCTTTGCAATACATTTTTATCAAATGAAAGCTCGCAATGCCACTTTTATTTATTGGCACCCCAAAATGTCAATTTCGTCTATTCTTCAGGAGATTTGAATAAATTCAAAAAAAAGTTCAGGACTTTATCGTATATTTTGCCTTTTCATGAGATTTCCTGGAGCTCCTGGAAAATCAGGAGGTCGCGAAAACTCTGTTATTTTATATAAGTTATAATGGTTTAATTTAATAATGTACACTTGGAATTAGCGATGGGCCTATGAAAGCGCGGCGCCCACTGCGACCGCATAGGCTGCAGTGGCCTAAGGCCGGCCCTGTCTACTAGGAACTTTAACAATTCGTCCACTTCTGGTTGTCTTGACTGGCACAACAATTTCTCTAGACGTTGGTCTATAACTGTCTGTTTCGTTTTTCCAACAGTTTGCAGTTCATTGTCTTCATCGGTATCATAGTACCTAGAGATGTCTTCATCGAAACTCTTATTCAAAAAGCGTTGATTTCTTCTGTATGTTTTTCCAGCGTGTGTCTTTATGATGTAAGAACTGGGTGCTGAATGTTTTTTTATGACAACTGCTTTCCGCCATGTTTGACCTAGACGAACTCTCCGACAGAATAATCTTGCTTTTGCGTCGTATTTCACTTTGCTTTTCATCTGTCGTTCGTCGAGTAATGTCTCTGCATTTTCAGCTACCGATGTTTTCAATAGTTTGGGATCAGTTGGAATGATTCCCTGAGTCTTCTACTCGTCAGCAGTTGTGATGGTGAATACGACAGTCCACTTATCGGAGTATTTCTATACTCGAGCATAACGAGATATGGATCTTTCCCACTTTTGTATGCCCTGAATCCTTTTGCTTTCGCACAAAACATAAACAACCAACAACGACGTAATACCATATAATATTAGCACAGAATCTTCTTCATACAGTGAAAAATTAAGAATTTTTTGCCTATCTGGAATTCTGGTCAAAGCTCCTGCGCCCAATTAATATAGTTCAGAAGAAACTATAAAAGTCTGGACTACATATACGGGAAGCTGCTAAAGAAATTAGTACCCTTTCATGCTTTCTGCAAAATGATGAGAAACTGACAAAAACCCAATCCATCGAAAAAGCAAAAGAAGGTAGTGAATATTATGGATTCCCTGTAATCAAAACAACCAGAAGAAAGAAAAGACTTGATGGAAAGTTGAGTTCTAATGTAGGACTGTCAATAGAACTTCAATTCAAACGTATTGCGACAGAAGTGCTGGACAGATTTCATATGCAGAGGAAGGGCAGACTCCAAAGGCTGGAAAGAAAATGGATACCTTTGGGTTTTTTCTTGAACCAAGACACCTGTTAGATGAAGACACGCTTATGAAAAACTGAGCTACTTTTCCTGTTTGTATGATGAAATAAATGGAAAATCGCTTTTTCAATGATGTCATTGATGCACTTTTCATCAACAAACCAGTAATACAACCACCAATATTGAGGAAACAGGCTTCATATGGTAATTACGTGTGCTCAAACTTTGCAACCTCCTCCGAATACTGCTAACTTAGGGCACTTCCATTACGTCATGTGAGAGATCATTCTCAAAGCTCAAGCTCATCAAAAACTATCTCAGGAGCACAATGACACAAGAAAGGCTTATCATGGCTTTAATGTCAGTGAAGTCACAAATACTAGAAAGTATCTATGTAGATGTTGTTATAGATGTCTTTACTGCACAGAATGCACGACGTGAAGCGATATCAATTTACATTTGTCACTTGTGCATTATTTAACTAATAAACAACGGTATAATTCATTAAAAGAGTCTTGATGATTACATTTTGTTAAGTTTACTGATATACTGAACCAATTTGATTTGGGGCTTATATATTTTTGCGTACACTATCTCATGTCATAAGTCGAATGTCAAAATGCAAGGGGCCCCCAAAGAGGTCAATCCCCCCGGGTCCCCAAATCCCTAGTTACGCCCCTGTATGTATTAGTTACATAGTCAACTAACGTCCACTACCTACTAGCGAGCTAACACACACAAGAAATCACGATTGGGTATGTACACAATTGAAAAAATAGAAGTTTATCTAAGAGGACGAACTCGGCTTTTACAACTATATCTCTGAATAATAGGATAGTTATTTCCCATCTTCTATATCCAACAAAAGTATTAATTACCAATAATTAATTAACTAATTGGTAATTTTTTTTTAATGATTCAGATTTACTTAGGTACGATAAATAATTGTTTAAAGTTTCAACTAAAATTTAAAGTTTCATGGAAAGAAAGAGTGTGCAATACTGAGATACTCGCACGAATGAGTTGGAGAGAGACACTGACCAAGAAAGCTATGGACAGCGAGAAAACATGGGCCTCAACTCTGGAAGAAAAGCGTGTCACACGAAAAATGGCCAGCTCCTCTACCACCAAAGCGAAAGCCACCTTGACATGCAATATATGTGGACGGGAGTGTCTCTCCAAACTAGGGCTCCACAGCCATATGAAAAAGTGTTCGAGATGAACCAAAGTCGTTCTACGACTGAAGGGGGCCAATAACAAAAAAAAGTTTCAACTTGATATGAGAACGGGTGTAGGAGAAATAAAGTGTACAATTATCTTAGGGGACAAAACCCTAAATGTGAAGTCAAATATTTGAATACTAAAGGATTAATTCCCCTTGCCGGTGTAAAAAAATTAATTGACAAATTATTTTTTTTTTAATTGATTAATGTATTTTTTTTTTTGCCAATGAATAATTGTGTAAGGTTTCAACTTGATGCGAAAATGGTTTTGGGAGGAGAAATAACGTGTTCAAAATTTGGCGCAGACAGAGTGAGTTGACATAAGCTTTGTAAAACAAAATCAAAAGGAAAACGAATAAGATCACACTTATATTTGTGTTAATGCAATGATCAGAACTAAAGTATTGTAACAGATTGAGATCTAGTTTGTATGACAAATGGCAATGGGGACATTCATTGTTATTGTACGAAGGGAATGTCTGGTCCAAGTACTCTAAGTCTTTCAAGTCATTTCTGCTTGCTCACTAACTAACTAAAATAGGTGAAGAATTTTTTTTTCGTGTTGCCAATTTATGTAATTTTGTAAGAAGAATAAATATTTTTAGTTTCTCTTTATTACATGTCACATGTTATTAATTTTGAATGTATGGATAAGGTTAATAATTATTATTTAAAAAATATAAGTGTACGCTAAATGAATATATGGAGATGCTGTGGCTGAGGGGTAAACTCTTGGAACCGTAAGTACCGTGTTCGAATACTCGTGAAAACTCTAGGTGGACAACATCGGGGGCCGATTTTGAGTTTGTGTTTCCACACAAACCGTATTTGTAACCTTGTTTTACTTTGAAAAACTAAACAAGAGTTTTCCCAGTGTGGCCAAAGAGCTATTAATTCTTTTCCCAACAATTTACATCGATTGTCAAATTTCTAGGAAAATCGTTATAACCATTTTTGAGATCCGTGTCCATTTGAGCCTACCCACCCAGTTTCCACGAAGGTGCAAGTTGAAAAGAGGTATTGTATAAATATGCTATACAAAAACAATTTTGTAAAAAAGGAAACTATTTTTCTAATGTCTGAATCACAACATCAAGTAAGCTCAGAATCATAGATTGCATATAACTTGATGTAGTGTGCTGTCGTCGTTCAAAGTAGTCACTCTATATTTCTTTGTAGTAATAAGTCTTACTATTCCTTACCATTTGCTGTTATTTATCTTTACATTCTCATTACTAAAAAAAAAAAAAAAAGTTTTATTATTTAAATGTGGTAGTTAATTATACTAAAAATCTCGACCAAGTCCTTGGTGCTGAATGTCAAAGTTTATAGAAGTTTGTTTTTTTTCCCCAATAGTTTCATGAAAATGATTTCTATTCTCCACCAATGTAACTTCTTTTTAAAGTAAACCACAGAAAGTACAACCACAGAAAGTACAACCACAGAAAGTACAGATCAAACGAAAAGAAAACATGAAACGAAAGTAACTATCTAGTTCAACATTTCCGTTGTTTTGTTTTTCCGAGCCTACTCCCAGACATACTCTACATCTCCTAACATATATTCAAAGGCTTTCTCATGGAGAAGGAAGACCATAATGTGAAAATATCGCTAAGAACGGCAACTGTTACACAGAGATGGTACAGGAGTCTATATCCTCTGGGGTAGTCTCCCCTTATACGGATGTAGTACGAGACAAAATAGTCTGGGCTTTAGGTCCGCGGTTGGTTGGTGAAATATGACCTGGTGTGTGGCCAGAGGCGCTCCCAGAGATACTCTCCGTGTAATGGTAAAGTCTTGGACTCTTTGAACTCTAAGGAGAAACTTACTTCTAGAAAGTGCACTTTTGGCGGCCATGTTTTCATGCACATATTGGTATACGAGATGGGCTTGTAAGATACTTGAGACTCGTTTATAGCGTCATGAAGTTTGACAAGTTGTCTTTAGTACATACAAATACTCTGAACTCTGAGAAGTATTATTTCCGTTGAACCCTTTTTGTGCAACTAGCTGCCAATGTGTAATAGGCCTACTACATCAGAGAACAAGAATGATTTAAAAAATGTGTTTGTGTAAGGCAAGTTAAGATCACACTATTAGGCAAACCAATGTTTTGTTTTAAGAATAAGGCAACTGTGCAAAAGAAAAAAACAACTCTTTTCTGGCACATTGCTTAAAAATATCTCAGAAAAATGAATAATACATTCTTTTAAAAAGAACTATAGAGACCCGTCTGAATGTATGTAAAAACAACATCTGTTCCTTAAAGTTATCTTTGCTCCAGAGTATCAGTCGAGTAGGTTACACTTCATATGTGAAATAACAGCTTTTGAAAGCTACAGTTTTAACTAACATAAGATCTACGTGACATCAGAAATTAAGATTTAAGTCCTAAGGGAGGGCATGGTTCGAACCAGAGACGATCGAGACGACAGTCCGAAAATTATACCGCACGACCAGGCCTAACAATTTCTTGCTAAGTTCACTTAAGTTCCTCATCTATTTTACAGCATGTAATAGTTAACATTGTAAGAAATGATGGCACACAATGTCGTATTCGGCACTTATCTAGTTAAATTTGTCTAACATTTTACAGTTCAAAGTTATAATGTTAACAAATTACTAAATCATAAATTGTCGTTATTGCACTAATTGTATCAAAGATCAAAATGTAAACAAACGCCACGTGACAGAAAACTGACTTCTCTTAGTGCCATGATAGTCACGAAAGTGTTCACTGCCTATATTCTTAGGTACCGGTATATTTTAAAACCAATATAATTATAGCATCATTAACGTGTGCTTATGCCTGCATAAATTAACATAGTGACTTATTTCAATTAAAAAAAACATATGTTGAAGATAAAAATACCAAAAAGTCATTAAAAGCTGATGCACTTAATCCTTTTTGAGTAAAATATCTTTTCTTGATATTTAAATGTATTTTATATCCAGCACTTTTGATTATCATAAACATACATTAATGAGCTGTAATATCAGTATTCATACATTAAATGACGTTCCACAATTCTCTATTATACATTATACAATAGCCCAGTGCTATTTTTGCATACACTGATGGGTCGGCATCAATAGATTCTGGAAGAGCAGGCTATGGAGCCTACATCGACTTTCTTGGCTCTTACATAGTCAAAATCTTTGGACCATGTGGTAGTGTTTGCAGTTTTGATGCGGAGACCATGGCAGTCTGTGAAGCCTTAAAAGTCATTGACTCTCAACTCGGCGAGGGACATTTGAGGGCAACACAGATTGTTGTGGTCACTGACTCAAAATCTGTACTACAGGCTTTGCAAAGCCCCGGACCATGGCTCCCCAATATCAACACTATCATCATGGCTTCACATAACATTAAACAACGCTATGGCACCCCTGTAATTATGCAGTGGGTACCGAGTCACATAGGTGTGACTGGCAACAATATTGCAGATTCTTTGGCCCACCAGGGAGGGCAAATTCCACCCACTGATGAGGCTGTAAGCTTTCATCAAGCCCTGGCTATAATACAAAAAACAGAAATGGAAAAGTGGTTTGAGTGCTGGGACAAGTCCCAAAAAGCCCGTGGAGTGCAGGCCACTGTCCTGTTGGCTCATATTTCTCGCGGCTGTGGCCAAACTTTTATTCACGGTGCCCCCGCTGCGAGGAAGAAGAGGAAACCGTGCCTCATATTCTGTTTGACTGCCCCAGACTTGCTGATCTCCGTCTCGACAGGTCTGGGAAACCCAAAATTCTCGACCTGTATGGCGACATTTATGCACTACGCAAGACAGCAGGGTTTCTGTCCAGGGCTTTTGCAAGAGAGGATTTGAGCCTCTCAAGCCTTCACTCTAATGGAGTTTGATGATGATGATGATGATGATGATGATGATTATACATGTTGTTTAGAGACTAAGGACAGAAAGTTCACATTTCTCTGAAGAATACATTTAACGTTTCTCTGCTCAGGGCAAACCTTTTCGGAGCCGAATCAGTACACTAGATGTTAATGGAGCTTACATTTAGAGATATGTTGTACAGTCAGGATTTCAAAGTGAGTGAAAATTGTGACCAATACAACATCAAATTAAAAGAAATGAAAGATCAAATACCAAAAGTAGTTCATGAAATTAATGTCGTATTTACTTCCCCGAATCTCCGAAGAGTGATGGACATTACTGTTGACACTTGAGTCAGGTCAATTATTAAACAAAAATCATACTCTAAGTTCCCATGGACCCGTGCCATTTCGTAACTGCCCACTTTTGAGTAGTGGACTATTACAGTTTAATTTTCACTAATGCTGCTAACGCCGTACATTCGCTAGATTACATTCGTGGCTGACGATTCAGTGATAGAAACGCTGGGTGTCTGTATGAAGAGCTTCAGGCGATAACCCAGAAATGTTGCCTGAAAGCTGCACTTAAATGGATGCTTCGAAATGCCGCCAAGAACTCTCTTAGTGTCATCAATTATTAATCTTGTCCCCTAGTGCGCACTTAAAAGGTCACTGAATGGGGGGGGGGTCTTTTTTTTTCGTCTTCATCCAAGAGTAAGGGAGTGGGGATAGTGGTGGTAGACTGTGACATCTCAGGTCAGCCCACTTAACATAGAAGTCAGACAGACTATTCCAGTTACATGGCCTTAGAGTGGAAGTTCTCGTGACTTTTGTTCATGCATCCTCTACGTCTAGCATAGCCTATATAAGGATGTATTTGAATATTTGCTCATAGACATCATCAAAGGACAAACTGTATTCTCTTGACATTTGTTTTCATGATTGTTTCAAGGCTAAAGCAGACTATCGCCAATGTACTCTGTTTTGTTCTGCCTTTTCTTCTTTTGTTTGCTACTGCACATATCGACAGTGTTGAGAAGGGGATGTTTTTATTGGAGCGTTTATAAAGAATAACACTAAAAGCTATTTCCATATTAAAAGCGAAATGACCCACTAGTTAGGTCACGGTGTCAAGCTAAACTTTCAATGTAATTGAAGACAAAGGATCTACTAATTATTTGGTCATTTTACTGAAACCTATTTTCACTATTTTCACTCAAGTAACGATGATCTACCATTTCTTTGTACTGGTAGAAATTAGATTACTTAGTAGAATATGATGTACAATTCTACTGTATCATTTAAGTATGTAAATATTACAGTATTTAGGATATAATTAGGCCTGTCTAGGAACTTATGACGAACATAAACATATGTAAACTGTAAGAAGCAAAACAAGTTTACGTCGTGACTGAAGACCACACAATAGAAATAATGATTAGCTATATTATAGGCTCTGTACCTCCAGCGAGCTATGGTACCATGGAGAATCATCATTGTAAGATAATAGAAAAAAAATGTATTAAATAATAAGCTCTCTCTCCTAGATCAAACTAGTCCACTTCAAGACGTGTCAATGTACATGTGGTGACTTGGTGAATCTTGAATGCTGTGCCAACATAAATCCATTTTCTTGTAGCTTTTCTCTTTTCAATGTTGTGTTGGCGACGTCGAGACACTTTTTGCACCAATAAATTATTGATTCCAACGAATTGATTGTGCCAGGAATTCACACACAAACAAACGTCTTCAAAAGTTTTTTAGATGGTTAAAAAAAAACGTTCCTTTTAGAAAACTTGTTTGATGTTGAATAAATCAGTTAGTACTTTGTAGAATCAAGTCCAACAGCCTACAATGGCCTACATTATACTTTTGTTAGGGGCATTACGTAAAGTTCGAAGTCTGTAAGTGTAATCGATATGGTAACCTTGCTTACTAGACAACACACTTGAAAGGAAAGAAACTGTATTTCCAGACAGCTATTGTATATGACAATACTATAAAAAAAATAAAGTGGTGATGTATGCTCCCTGACTGTAGAAGCAGAACTGATCAAAGACACAATGGATGTCGGTAAAAGTAATACAAGAAATATTAAAAGGGGAGACAAATCTATGAAGATCTTTGTATTATATAAAGAGACTATGAGTTCTCACGAAGGACGCGAGACGCACATATGAGGCGCAGTACATGAAAAGAAAACTTTAAAAAATATCCTTAAGATAACTAATTTATCTGAATTTGATGTTTCGAATTAAGCAGATGGCAACTGGGTTTGCGAAGTCATATGAAACACTGCACTCATCCTTAATGTTCGGACCTGAAGACATTTTTAGCGGCCCCCGAAAGGGGAAAAGACGCTATTAGTTTTGTGTGAAATGTCTGTCCGTCTGACCGTCTGTCCGTCCGTCCCGTTTAGATCTCGTAAACTAGAAAAGATATTGAAAATCCGACATCACAATATTTTAGACCATTCAAAGTTCTGATGCAACGGCTACTTTTTTTTTTCTGAAAGCGAAAAATCTAATTTTTAAAATCAGTTATGCAAGCAGTTTTTTAAAAAGAAAAAAAGCTAATTAGTATACATTATAAGTTAGACCTAATTTAAAACGAATAGTAATCTTGTAAATTTCATTTTCGTAAGCTTTTGCTTTAATGCCAGTTTTTTTTTTTTTTTTTTTTTTTAAACTTAGCATTCGAATAAGAGATTGGGCCTTTTCAAAACAATTACATCAATTATAAGACTTCAGTTAGGCCAGGAGAGGCGCGGTAGCTGAGCGGTAAAGCGCTTGGCTTCTGAACCGTGGGCCCCGGGTTCGAATCCTGGTGAAGACTGGGATTTTTAACTTCGGAATCCTTAGGCGCCTCTGAGTCCACCCAGCTCCAATGGGTACCTGATATTAGTTGGGGAAAAGTAAAGGCGGTTGGTCGTTGTGCTGGCTACATGACACCCTCATTAACCGTAGGCCACAAAAACAGATGAACTTTACATCATCTGCCCTATAGACCACAAAGTCTGAAAGGGGAACTAGTTAGGCCAGGTTCACATCTAACTTTGCATTCACTTGCACCTATCCTTTGATCTGCTGTACCGTTGGGGCACTACACAAGATCTGTCAACCTTCTTTCTCCATTCTTATCTCTCATTTGTCTTTGATATAATTTCATTTGGATGTTCTTTCTGAAAATATTGAAGCCTGCCTGGGTGGACCACTTCGGGGGCCGATTTTGAGTTTGTGTTTCCACACAAACTGTCTTTGTAATCTTGTTTTTTTTATGAAGTTAGAGGCGATTAGGAAAGAATGTCAAAACTTAGACAAGTGATTTATGAATATTGTCATTAAGGCTTGACAGTAACTGTTAGTGAGTAGAATGTGGTGAATTGAAGGATCACATATAGAAAAACTTTACAAGACATACTTTAAGGAGTCAAAATATCCTTACACTTGTTGGACATGTGTGGAGAACTAAACATAAGTTGGTAGAGGGATGGTCAGTGTTTTGGTAGAGAGATGGTCAGTGTGTTGGTAGAGATATGGTCAATGTGTTGATAGAGAGATGGTCAGTGTGTTGGTAGAGAGATGGTCAGTGTGTTGATAGAGAGATGGTTGTCGTGCGCGCGTGAAGTTTTCTTTTTGTGTTTAATATTTGTGTTTGAGTGTATAGGAAGTAGTTTGTATTAGGTGCGTTTTGTTGTCTAGCATGTTGTGTATGTGTATGTTTACATCATCCTTAGTTCCCGCAGTAGAGAGAGAGAGCTTCTTGTGTTAGCTGGTTTTCTGTTTCCCTGTTTTAACGGGTGTTAGGCTTGGGGCTATGGGAAAAGTGACGCCTTTACGCCCTTGGTCCCGTATCGTTAACTATCGTTGTTGGAGGTGTATGAAGTTGATGTTCTGTAGGGCGCCGAGATGGAGTGTGCGTGTGTAAGGTGTGTTATTACTATTTAAACAATTAGTAATGTCCTGTTCACCACCATGAAGTTGATACATATGAAAATATCTTGTTACTTTACAATTATCATATTATGAAATATTGTTCATTTTGAAGAATTGTTGTTTAAATCGATGATGTTTTAGTTTTATCTTAGCTTCGATGACATTCATTCGTTGTACAATTCATTTGGTGGTTCATATGCTAGTATTCTTTGTTTTGGTTTACACTGTTCAGATGGTGGGGAGCCCGTGAGCCTATAGCATACCCTAGTTAACCTGAAGACCCACCCTGACAATGGTCAGTGTGTTGGTAGAGAGATAGGGTCAGTGTGTTATAGAGATATGGTCAGTGTGTTATAGAGAGATGGTCAGTGCGTTTGGTAAAGAGATGGTCAGTGCGTTGGCGTTGGCAGAGAGACTACTGGGATAAATAGCTAGTAGGACACCAAGTAAATTAATTTCATCTAACAAGCAATATTTTAAAAATTCTTTAAAAAAACAAAAAACAAAGCTTATCTAAAGGAGAAGAACTCCGTCCTTAATACTATATCTACCAATAATGTAGAAGTTATTTCCCCTATTCGATATCAAACAAAAATAATTAAATACCAATAATTAATTGACTAATTGAGTATTATTGTTTATTGATTCATGTATTGTTAGGTACAATAAATAATTGTCTAAAGTATCAACTTGATCGGAGAAAGGGAGAAATAGCGTTCACAATATATTAAAAGGACTAAAGCCAACACATTTAGCCATATATGTGAATACTAAAGTACTTGTTGCTATTAAACAAAATAATGAGTTACCAGTAATTAATTTTCTAATTGGTTACTTTTTTATTGATTCATGTCAATGCATAATTGTGCGAAGTTTCAACTTAATTTGAGAGTCTGTGTGTGAGAGAACTAACGTGTAAGCACTTTTTATCAGACAGACAGAGTGAGTTTATATAAACTTTGTGTTCCGGTAAATACTCAGAATGTGCGAAGTGTTCCGTAACGGAAACAGTTTGGGAAACTCTGTTTTAACTTTCTCTCCTGATTGACAATACCTTCGTTGATTTGAGCCTATTAAATTATCGTAATTTTTAAGTTTGTAAACTTTAATTTGCGTTATATAAAAATGGGCCTGCATTTAGCTACACAAATTATAACATATTCTGATTAAAAGAAAACCATTATTGAAGTTTAATCATAAAAGTTAGTGAAGTACTTTTGGGAAAATGAATAATTACACCAGAATGTGGAAAATAATTACGGAGAAACAGAGTTAAAAAATAAAAATAAACACACAACATTAATTAGCTGAAGATCGTAATAAGACTCTAAATACAAACTGACAACTTCAAACCAATAAAACTGGAAATGAGATGAAGTAGTCCAAAACGCGAGTTGAAAGTATTTTTATCAGGCCTAAAAGAGTTAAATCTAGATTTTGATCAAGATTAGGAATCATACAATTAAAGTTTAATGAATAAGTATCATCAAAGTTCATTGAACTAAAGCAAACATTCTAAACAAATACTTTGCATCAGCATTCTCAGCCCCAGGAGACAAAGACATATTACTGAATTTGAACCAAGTAGACAACATAGAAGATATAGTAGTACAAGAAAATGGAATTCAAAAACTATTAGCCAACACCAAACCAAATAAAGCTTCTGGACCTGATGGTATTCCAGCTAGATTACTCAAAGAACTAAGTAATGAGCTAGCCCCAGTGTTCAAAATACTCTTTCAGGCTTCACTTAACCAGGGCAGAGTACCAAAGGACTGGAAAGAAGCTAATGTCACCCCCCTATTTAAAAAAGGAGAAAAATCTGACCCAGGAAACTACAGACCAGTATCACTTACCAGCATCACATGTAAAATCCTAGAACACATAATATGTAGCAACATCATAAACCACTTAGACAAACATAATGTCCTCACACCATACCAACATGGCTTTAGGAAATATAGATCATGTGAAACACAACTAATAGGACTAATTGATGATTTTTCAAAAGGTTTAGATAATAGTGAACAAATAGATGCTATCTTACTAGATTTTTCTAAGGCTTTTGACAAAGTTCACCACCATAGTTTGCTTAAAAAATTAAAATATTTCGGCATTAATGGTCCACTGCATCAGTGGATTAAAGACTTTCTGATAGGGAGAGAACAAACTGTAATAATAAATGGCTCTAAATCAACACCGATAACAGTAAACTCAGGTGTACCTCAAGGAACAGTCTTGGGTCCACTACTATTTTTAATTTACATAAATGATTTACCAAATTGCATTAGTTCAGGAACAAAAGTCAGATTATTTGCAGACGATTGCATAATATATAGAACAATAAAAACAACACAAGACACAGATATTTTACAAAGAGAATTAGATGAATTACAGAAATGGGAATCAAATTGGAGCATGTCTTTCCACCCAGAAAAATGTCAGTTGTTAAGAGTAACAAAAAAACTAAAACAAATTAATTCCACTTATCTTATTCATGGCAAACCAGTAACACAGACTAAAAACGCAAAATACCTAGGTGTTATAATAAATGAAAAACTGTCATGGAATCCACATATTGATGAAACTACACAAAAATCAAACAAAGCATTAGGATTTATTAAAAGAAATTTCTATAAATCAAATAAGAACATAAAACTAAAATGTTATTTAACCTTGGTTAGGCCAATAATAGAATATGCATCCTCTGTTTGGGACCCCTCAACTCAAGAAAACATTAAGAAACTAGAACAGACACAAAATAGAGCAGTGCGATTCATAACAAACGAATATTCACATTTGACTAGAGTAACACCTTTAGTAAAATCACTAAATTTAGAAAGCCTTCAGGACAGAAGGCTCAAAAGTAAAGTAGCAATCATACATAAAACACTGAACCATAATCTTCAAATACAAAAACAAAATTTAATAAAATACTCTGAAAGACACAAAGATAAAGGCACATTCCTCGTCCCATATGCTAGGACAAATTTGTACAAATACTCCTTCTTCCCTAGTGCTATTAGAGCATGGAATGGGTTGCCTGAGCTAGCCAGGAAAACCAGTGACTTGGCAGAATTTAAGTCATTGGTTAATATGCATGATTAAATGCATGACGCGTAGGACGTAATCATCTTCTTTTTTGAAGTAACGTCTGTATTATATAAGATAAGATAAGAGATGGAGTGTGCGTGTGTAAGGTGTGTTATTACTATTTAAACAATTAGTAATGTCCTGTTCACCACCATGAAGTTGATACATATGAAAATATCTTGTTACTTTACAATTATCATAGTATGAAATATTGTTCATTTTGAAGAATTGTTGTTTAAATCGATGATGTTTTAGTTTTATCTTAGCTTCGATGACATTCATTCGTTGTACAATTCATTTGGTGGTTCATATGCTAGTATTCTTTGTTTTGGTTTACACTGTTCAGATGGTGGGGAGCCCGTGAGCCTATAGCATACCCTAGTTAACCTGAAAACCCACCCTGACAATGGTCAGTGTGTTGGTAGAGAGATAGGGTCAGTGTGTTATAGAGATATGGTCAGTGTGTTATAGAGAGATGGTCAGTGCGTTGGTAAAGAGATGGTCAGTGCGTTGGCGTTGGCAGAGAGACTACTGGGATAAATAGCTAGTAGGACACCAAGTAAATTAATTTCATCTAACAAGCAATATTTTAAAAATTCTTTAAAAAAACAAAAAACAAAGCTTATCTAAAGGAGAAGAACTCCGTCCTTAATACTATATCTACCAATAATGTAGAAGTTATTTCCCCTATTCGATATCAAACAAAAATAATTAAATACCAATAATTAATTGACTAATTGAGTATTATTGTTTATTGATTCATGTATTGTTAGGTACAATAAATAATTGTCTAAAGTATCAACTTGATCGGAGAAAGGGAGAAATAGCGTTCACAATATATTAAAAGGACTAAAGCCAACAAATTTAGCCATATATGTGAATACTAAAGTACTTGTTGCTATTAAACAAAATAATGAATTACCAGTAATTAATTTTCTAATTGGTTACTTTTTTATTGATTCATGTCAATGCATAATTGTGCGAAGTTTCAACTTAATTTGAGAGTCTGTGTGAGAGAACTAACGTGTAAGCACTTTTTATCAGACAGACAGAGTGAGTTTATATAAACTTTGTGTTCCGGTAAATACTCAGAATGTGCGAAGTGTTCCGTAACGGAAACAGTTTGGGAAACTCTGTTTTAACTTTCTCTCCTGATTGACAATACCTTCGTTGATTTGAGCCTATTAAATTATCGTAATTTTTAAGTTTGTAAACTTTAATTTGCGTTATATAAAAATGGGCCTGCATTTAGCTACACAAATTATAACATATTCTGATTAAAAGAAAACCATTATTGAAGTTTAATCATAAAAGTTAGTGAAGTACTTTTGGGAAAATGAATAATTACACCAGAATGTGGAAAATAATTACGGAGAAACAGAGTTAAAGAATAAAAACAAACACACAACATTAATTAGCTGAAGATCGTAATAAGAATCTAAATACAAACTGACAACTTCAAACCAATAAAACTGGACATGAGATGAAGTAGTCCAAAACGCGAGTTGAAAGTAATTTTATCAGGCCTAAAAGAGTTCAATCTAGATTTTGATCAAGATTAGGAATCATACAATTAAAGTTTAATGAATAAGTATCATCAAAGTTCATTGAACTATTACAAAAAACCAAGTAATTTTTGTTTGTTTTCCCATTGTTACAATGGAATTGTGTGATGAAAAGGTTTGGGTATTTTACTAAAGTTAAATCTGATGACACAATGCATAATTATCAGATGAAGATCTTTGCTTGGGTGATTACATAACGAAATAGAATAATTTAATCCGAAATCCTAAGACAAATGAACACACACTGAAGCAATAATTTGCTTTACAATTCAAATTCATAAATAGATTCACAAAAGTAGACTGAACATAAAGCTAGAAACTTATGAACTGAATGAGGCCTGAAGGAAACGTGTCTCGTCTATTTATAGTTTTTCAAATGGAAAGCTCCAACAGCGGAGACTTAAAAAAAATATCTCCCCTTTATTATTACTCTTCTGTGGAGAAACTCGTAGCTACCAGATGCCTGACTGTAAAAAATTGTACAAATATTTCTGCCCCCCCCCCTCCCCCTCGTGTACAACATGTGACACAAGAAAATAAACAAAAAATGCCCACCCTCTTTATGCCTATGTTTATACAATTTTTGAAAGGGTCTACCATATTGTGCTCAAGTGCTGCATATAAAATAAAAAGGTGCCTACCTTCTTAGTGGTCAGGTGCTGCATATAAAATAAAAAGGTGCCTACCTTCTTAGTGGTCAGGTGCTGCATATAAAATAAAAAGTGCCTACCTTCTTAGTGGTCAGGTGCTGCATATAAAATAAAAAGTGCCTACCTTCTTAGTGGTCAGGTGCTGCATATAAAATAAAAAGTGCCTACCTTCTTAGTGGTCTGGTGCTGCATATAAAATAAAAAGTGCCTACCTTCTTAGTGGTCAGGTGCTGCATATAAAATAAAAAGGTGCCTACCTTCTTTGTGCCCAGGTGCTGTATAGAACATGGTAGAAGCGCTCGGCCACCTTCTCGAACTGTGATGTTGCTGTTTGTGTTGACAAATACAGGCTCCATAGGCACATTGGTGTAGCTCTCCAGGAACTCTGGAAGTACGGAGATACCTGTAAGCAGACAAACATTAGCGCCGCGTTATCTTTGGCTTAAGAATAGCCGGAAGCAATTTAAGATTTAATTGTTTGAGTATCCACATTTTACTTTGAGGATTCCTTCCCTAACTTGTTTTGGGACAGTTTCAAAACTTTTGGTTGATATTCTTTGCTATTTGAAGTGCCAAAACAAAACAAATAAAGTCATCTACCCATGTTTTCCTTTTTGTTTTCCTTTTCCTTAAGAGTGGTCGAGAGGCTAAGTACGCTTGAAATTGGCTTGGCTACTTATGAAAGGGGCTCGAAGTTCAACACCCGACTCGAGCAGAGTTGTGTTTACTTAGCGCCTAAAGACAGCACGGAAAATCTACTCCCAGATACCCCGACCCTTCCTCACCGATCCACAAAGGAGAATGGATCATAGAGAATGATTTAATCATGAAAGTAACGCTATATAAAAGCTATAATAATAATCATTAACTCGCCCGGTCAGATAATGTTTAAAAGACAGTTGAAAATAGGTCACAGTGCACTTATTTGGTTTCCATCAATGTTACAAAAACAACAACAACATTATACTCATGAGTCTTTCACAGACCTGACCCTTTGCTTGATGTGCATCTAAGGTGTGTAAGGAGACGCTTTATTACTGCAGAACTCATCTGTCCCAGGAGATCAGCTAATGTCCACGCTACATGTTCATTAAAGAAATGACCACATTAATTTGACCAAGTAAGTTTTGATCCCAGAGCAATCAATTTGGTCTCGACTAATGCTCGTTAGCTTTAACACTGTAGTAGCTCGAGTGAACTCTTTGTTGGACCTCACGTCTCAAAAGCTAGCCATACACCAAGACCAGTACAATAAAATGTGTGGACCTCACGTCTCAAAAGCTAGCCATACATCAAGACCAGTACAATAAAATGTGTGGACCTCCATCAGTAGGGCCGGATTTAAAGGGGAGCAAGGCGCGTATACTGCCCTGGGTTTACAAATAGAGATAATACAAATTTGTCGAACCAGAAACGTTGACGGTATATTTTGGTTATATTTGTTCATTTTTTGCCGACACTGCTTTAAATATGTCAGCTAGCAACACTGTCGTAGTTAAGACGTGTAGTGAGCTCGTAATATATAAAAATGTAGCTACTGATTTACGTCATTTCTGCCTTACCCTCTTCAAACTTTAACTAAAATATGCAAAATAAATACGGTTTTTAAAAAAAAGCAGAAAAAAAGAGTTTAATCTATAAGTACTCTATTTATTTCTTCTAAAATCCGGCATGCTTTTAGATATAAATATTGTTATTAATAAGTGGATTTTTTAAAAGCTTTTGAAGAAATGTAAGGGCCTCCGAAAAGCTTCTACCAAATTCTTTAATTTTCTTCAAGACAGTAGAAAAGAACAATTACATGTGTAAGTAAAAAGTGCATGTGATTGAAAGATGTTGTGGAGCTAGATGTACGTGGAAAAGACAAACAAAAAAAAAAAATTACATCCTTGGAAAAAAAAAAAGGTTGACAGCAAATCTCGAGGAATGAAAATGAAAACTCGAGACTGAAACAAAAGATTTTTTTTTTTAAATCCTCACCTTCGACATACGGAACACAAAAACAAAAAAATCTCAACATTTGAGACGCCCATGTGTAAAGTTTTATCAGCGCGAAGACCCGAGAGTTTCATTCCATAGCCACTAATAGATTTCTGAAGGCTGCCACCTACATTGAGATGTCTGGTGCTAGAAGGGTGATAACTTTCGCCCTCAATGCCCGTCGGGGATTTAAACGATTTTATTCATGCGGAATAGTTTTTAATGACATATGTTTTGTGCAGATAAGTTGAAGAGTTTCCTCAAGATGTTCTTGTCACTGTCAGCGGCAAGCTAGTCTGACGTCTTTAGAATGGAGTCCTTTTGTTTTTGACATTTTATAACATAATGAACTAAAAAAAAATAAATTGTATTTGGTATGGAAACAGTATAACATTTTTGAAGGCTTTCCTGTTTTTCTATACATAAAATATGAATTATTTCTTTCTCTCTCTCTCTCTCTCTCTCTCTCAACTATCTATCTATCTATCTATCTATCTATCTATCTATCTATCTTCCTATCTATCTATCTATCTATCCATCTATCTATCTATCTATCTATCTATCTATCTATCTATCTATCTTTCTATCTATCTATCTATCTATCTATCTATCTATCTATCTATCTATCTATCAAGAACTTCCACTTTTGCTATGGATCAGAAAAGTATTGTTATAAATGAGTTATTCTAGATTTCACTAACGTAAACCTTTTGAACTCAAACAAGAGCTTGAAGGTTTGGAAAAACAAATCTTGTTCAACTAAGTTCAAACTTGAACAAATTCAGTTGTAACTAGACTTTTATACACATCAAGCTTGCCTGTTCATAGTAAAGTTGAGTGAAACTAGACCAAAAATAATTGTTCCAAAACATGCACACTTTTTGCTTGGCTTTGAATTATCGTCTAAATTCTTTTTTCATCAAATGACCGTTATTGTGCTGGAGAGTTACGTTAGGTCGTCATTTTCATTTCTATAGAAATGCCTAAAAAAACATAAAAAAAAAAAAAAAAACAAGTTTACTTAGAGAGAAAAAAAAAGTATACTTCTGCCAACTAGGTCAAGCTGAGATGTGAGTGGGTGTAGGATTACAAAATGGCCACAGCTGGGACATAACAGTATCAATAGAATCATTTGTTTGAGATCATGTTCTCTTATTCGTCCTACCAAGTATTTGGATTTAATCCTCTTTGCTATGGCAGCTGAGGAATGCGTGTGTCATGAATATATCACTATGTAATGTACTGCCTCTTTCCGCGCGCACACACACACACACACTCACATTAGGCACGAATACATATATAAGGCAATGATGTACAATGCATTATACATTTATTGCATCCGTTTGGGCGGTCATGCTAGTCAAACTGCATCGGGAAATCCCAAAGGAAATTTCTGTTCCTTTGTAAGAGTGCAGAGTTCAAAAGTCAGAACCACACAAGCGCACAGAACCAAACAAGCGCACAGAACCACACAAGCGCACAGAACCACACAAGTGCACAGAACCACACAAGCGCACAGAACCACACAAGTGCACAGAACCAAACAAGTGCACAGAACCACACAAGTGCACAGAACCACACAAGTGCACAGAACCACACAAGCGCACAGAACCACACAAGCGCACAGAACCACACAAGTGCACAGAACCACACAAGCGCACAGAACCACACAAGTGCACAGAACCACACAAGCGCACAGAACCACACAAGCGCACAGAACCACACAAGCGCACAGAACCACACAAGTGCACAGAACCACACAAGTGCACAGAACCACACAAGTGCACAGAACCACACAAGCGCACAGAACCACACAAGCGCACAGAACCACACAAGCGCACAGAACCACACAAGCGCACAGAACCACACAAGTGCACAGAACCACACAAGCGCACAGAACCACACAAGCGCACAGAACCACACAAGCGCACAGAACCACACAAGCGCACAGAACCACACAAGTGCACAGAACCACACAAGCGCACAGAACCACACAAGTGCACAGAACCACACAAGCGCACAGAACCAAACAAGCGCACAGAACCACACAAGTGCACAGAACCACACAAGCGCACAGAACCACACAAGTGCACAGAACCACACAAGTGCACAGAACCACACAAGTGCACAGAACCACACAAGCGCACAGAACCACACAAGCGCACAGAACCACACAAGTGCACAGAACCACACAAGCGCACAGAACCAAACAAGCGCACAGAATCACACAAGCGCACAGAACCACACACACACACGCGATAAATCTGAAGACTGAAAGCGCTGTGCTCTACACATGCGCACACAACATAGACGTTAGACACATCGCAGTCAACTTGTAAACATTGACAAACTCATTTAGACATTGAAAGAGGAACATGTTTCGTTTGAGTCGGAAAATAAAGGGGTACAATAGAACAAGAAAAAACGTAAACATTTATTTGTGTTTAAACACCAAAACTTATATTGAGTGTCATTGTATCAAAAAGTTTGGATCAGTCATGTCATTACATTTGTCATAGATCTAGGCTAAAAATAATAAATCTATGCGATTAGAAATATTTTTACTAATTGTTTTTTGTTTAGCGTAATTTCATGCTTTTAGCTTTCTCACTACGCTGTGATCCTATCACTTGTCGTTCTCTCTCCATCTCCAGTATTCTTTCTTTCCCCCTCTCAATCTTTCCCCCTCTCAATCTTTCCCCTTCTCAATCTTTCCCCCTCTCAATCTTTCCCACTCTCAATCTTTCCCCCTCTCTTCTTTTTTTCCGACCTCTCTTTCACTCGGTCTTCCTTCTTCACTCGCACTATCCTTCTCTCTCCATCTTTCTAAACCTCCTGCTCTCTTCTTCTTTCTATACCTCCTGCTCTCTTCTTCTTTCTATACCTCCTGCTCTCTTCTTCTTTCTATATCCTTCTCTCTCAAGCACTTCCTCTCTGCATCTTTTCCTCTCTCTCTCATCTCTGTATATCTCCCCATCTCTCTCATCTCCCCACCTCTCTGTCTTTCCTTTTCTCATTCTTTCACTCTATGTATCCCTCTCTTCAACTTTCCCTCTCTCTTTCTCTCTCTCTAACTCTCAAGTTTCTCTCTGTCCCTCTCTCTCCATCTCTGTGTCTCTCCATCTCTGTGTCTCTCCATCTCTCTCTCCATCTCTCCATCTTTTCCCCGCTCTCTCTCTTTTCTCTCTGTCTCTCACTGGCAGTCCCTACTAAGAGAACATGACTATAAACTAAAGATGTGTACCAACAGACTTTCCCCAACAACCAGGAAATGACGTTCCACACAAACTTGGCAGACACTCGACATTCTTGTTTGCTCACTTGCATAGAAATGATCGCCTAAATCCTCATGGAATTTTCTCTCTATAAGATAAAATTGTATTTCCACACATTTCGGGAATGAAATTATTAGACCTAGTGTCACGTGTTACAATTGTGTCAAGGCTGCACCACATATATAATTGTTTGTCGGCACGTTTGATTCGAGATCTCTTTACAAAGAAGACTAAATAATTCAGGGAATGTTATTTCAAACCAGAATTTAATTTGCCTTTCGTTACTGTATTTTTTTGTAGTTTTAACTCACAGAAGAATTTGGGACGGTCCATACGTTTTAAGCTTGATGATGAATCTAATTTTTTTGTGGAGATTTTATTTTAAAAATCTATGTGTGTTTATTTTTTATTATTTGAATTCGTATTATAATTGGTATTGGCTCCTCATCAAATCAAATATACATTAGGTAATAGACTCGTGATTGGACTCTAAGTACAGAATCTTACCCACTACCAGAGTCCTACCTCATCAAATCAAATATACATTTGGTAATGGACTCGTGATTGGACTCTAAGTACAGAATCTTACCCACTACCAGAGTCCTACCTACGGACACTTTCTGTGATCATTATACCGAAATACACACTTATGGAGATACAGAAATTTGTTCTAATCTTCCAATACTACGACGGTAGATCTGTCAAACAAAAGAGGTGTTTGAGTGAAATGAAATTAATAGATGTAATAGAAAACACATATAATAAACGTCATTGTCTCTCGCAGTCCGTACCAACTGTAAAATTGGAAGTAGAATAAAAAGAGCACAGCGGACAGATAGAAAAGTCCTGAACTTCGCCATGATCTTTAAAGTAATCTGAGTCTCTAAACAATTTAAATGGAGTGAAGCCTTTAGTTGGATTAAATTTTGGGTCTTATTAAAAAAAAACAAAAAACAAGAACCATTATAAAAATTAACCAATTAATTCACTTAATAGTGGTATTTCGATAATTTTATTTGACAACAAAAAGGGTAATAATCTTACAATATTTGGATATTTGGCTGTAAATGTTGAGTTATTTTTCTTAATACGCTTTACTTTTTAAAAAAGCATTTTTAATTTTTTGCTTGTTTCTGTCCAGAGCATATGTTAATATGTTAATAGTCACGTGATATACTTGACTATTTCTTCATCTTGGAAGACAATGTCGTGTCAGTGGTCTAGATAGTTTGGTCACAGAAATGGAATCATTCATCACACAAAAGACCAGATATCAAGCCTAGTCACATGAACCCATGTTATCATTGACCATGCCAATTCTTTGGAAGAACCTTCAGAACCTCTGAATCAGACTGAATTTTTTGTATGCTCAAAATGAAAGAGACTCTGCAACACGCATGACCCAAGTTCAACCATTAAGTGAGCAGATGTAGACTTGAAGAATGGTTTGAAATGTTTTCTTTAGTCAACGCTTACATTTTCTGGATCTCACTCTGTCCTCTCAATCTCTCTCTCTCTCTCACTCTCTCTCTCTGTCTGACTGATATGTAGTGAGTGTGTTTCTATATGTGACGGTGTCAAGAGGGCAGCGATTAGCTGCGAATGATGCAACATAGGTGGCACTGTCGTCATTTGGTTTTGGTTAGTACAGACGGCTCTAGAACGTGAGACTGAAAGGTTGTGTTATTGTAGTGAGTTAGATTGTGTGAAGAAAAATTATAATTAAAGTCTAATGCATCAATTTAATTTACATCAACGTGATTTTTCTCTCTATTATAATGAAAGTAATATTTAGTATTGTTCCCAAGATATTTAACTTATTTAAAGTGTTATTAATTAAGATATATTACGCCTACAACGCCATCCAGCAGTTTGGTGCTACAAGTCAACGACCGGTAACAACACACACTCATTATCTCTCTCTCTCTCTCTCTCTAGCATGTGGGAAAAACTAGCTAACTAGCTATTTCGCCTTCTCTAACAACCTAACTTTAATTTTCACAGTTCATTTTTTCTCGCTTTTTTTTTCTTCTTTCCTCGTGGTGTCGTATCCGTTAATTGTAAAAAAAAAGTTTATCAGTCTAGAAAACACATTCTATTGCTCAACAAAGCACGACTTTTTGGCTCGGTGGACGTTTTCATGTCGATGTTTTGGCGCTAAATATTGCATATATATCAGATGTGGCGTATACAAATTTAAATACGTCTTTCAAAAGATTTGTACGTCAAAATGTCAACTTGATCCGATATTGGGTGTGGGAAAAAATACGTGAACACATTTTTTTGACCAGACAGACAGAGTCGTTAAAAACAAACCAGTCACTCGAACATATTAAAATGAAGTCATTTAGATCAACTTTAAACCCAAGATTCGGACGTTTGTTTTTGTTTTGTATGTCTTTTTCTAATCTAATTATATAATTTATTATTATTTTTATTATTATAATTATTATATAATTTGTACGTATAGAGCTTTTTTGTCCCCAAAGATGTTCAATTTAGTTTATATCGTCAATGCTCGTTAAATTTTTAATTGTCGAGACGGTTTCAATGTTTTTCAAATAACGATTCTGACCAACTATCTCTCTCAGAGTCCAGTAAAAGAGTAAAACTCTAAATTTAGCCCTAGCATTACAATAACAAACACGCTTTGTAACACTTAAAGTACACTTGAAAAAAGTGTCCACAATAATTAGTAACAATCTTTGCCTATACATCCATGTGTGTTCATGAAAATACTGAAGCTACGTCATTTAATATAAACAAAAAAAAATTATAAAATATATTTTAACAACAACAAAAACACAACAAAGCGTTTCTAAAGGCAAAGAACTCCGCCCATAAAACTATATCTACCAATAATGTACAAGTTATTTCCCTTATTCGATATCAAACAAAATAATTATTTACCAATAAATAATTGACTAATTGTGGTTTAGTTGTTTGTTGTTTTGTTTGTTTATAGATTCATGTTTTGTTAGGTACAATAAATAATTGCAGTATCAACTTGATCGAAGAATGCGTGAGGGAGAAATAGCGTTAACAATTATTTAAGGGGGACTAAACCCAACAACTTTAGCCATATCTGTGGATACTGAAAGATTAGTTTCCCCTGTTGGTATCAAACAAAATAGTAAATTACCAGTAATTAATTGACTAATGTGTTGTTGTTGTTGTTTTTTTTGTATTCATGCTTTTTTTCCTTCCCTTGTCTAGACCTCTTGGGAAAAGTGGAGGGAGGTAGAAAGAAGGGATTGTCTGGTTCAATGTTACCGTGATCATTAATAATTAATAAAAATCATTAATTACCAATAGTTAATTAACAAATTAACTTTTTCATTGATTCCTGTTTTGTCAGGTACAAGATATAATTGTGCAAAATGTCAACTTGATCCGAGATTGGGTGTGGGAAAAAATACGTGTCAAACTTTTTACGGGATAAACAGAGTCGTAAACAACAAAACATTCACTCGAACATATTAAAATGAAGTCATTTAGATCAACTTAAAACCAAAGTAAATGTTTACTAATTTATTATGGCAATGATGAAACCACTAACGAATCACGTGAATGTTATCCTCAGAAGTCGTCCATTCTTCCTCATACACATTTATACATAGTCACTTCCCCCCCCTTCCCCAAACCGTCTATTCAACTGGAAGTATTTATCCCCCTTGAGCTACGAGTACCACAAAGACGGTGAAAGTGACAATTTAAAATTGCCGTCTGGCAATTCAAACACAATCCCAAGCCCAGAGCAAATACTGAGTACACCGTGGCCAGTAACTCACTGTTGGAAGCCCCAGCAGTGCCGATAATATTGTGGGGGGAAATGATGAACTTTGATGTCAAATAGTTTCAGACTGTATAAAAGTTAAACTAAGTACGAAGACTTTCAGAATCAAATGATTATGTTGAAGTGGAGATCTAATTATGTAACAATTATATGTAGTGGATATGTTATGGGATGGTAGAAGCTAGATGAGGATATGTGATAGCACAGGCTACATGTAAATACAGTAACGAATATGTGATGGTAGAAATAGATGAGGATATGTAATGGTTGAAGCTATTTTTGTAAATATGATGGTAGAAGCTAGTTGTGTAAATATGATGGTAGAAGCTAGTTGTGTAAATATGATGGTAGAAGCTAGTTGTGTAAATGGGATGGTAGAAGCTAGTTGTGTAAATATGATGGTAGAAGCTAGTTGTGTAAATGGGATGGTAGAAGCTAGTTGTGTAAATGTGATGGTAGAAGCTAGTTGTGTAAATGTGATGGTTGAAACTAGTTGTGTAAATGTGATGGTAGAAGCTAGTTGTGTAAATGGGATGGTAGAAGCTAGTTGTGTAAATATGATGGTAGAAGCTAGTTGTGTAAATGGGATGGTAGAAGCTAGTTGTGTAAATATGATGGTAGAAGCTAGTTGTGTAAATATGATGGTAGAAGCTAGTTGTGTAAATGTGATGGTAGAAGCTAGTTGTGTAAATGTGATGGTAGAAGCTAGTTGTGTAAATGTGATGGTAGAAGCTAGTTGTGTAAATGTGATGGTTGAAACTAGTTGTGTAAATGTGATGGTAGAAGCTAGTTGTGTAAATGTGATGGTAGAAGCTAGTTGAGGATACATGATTGTAGACGCTTGATTAAGGTGCACGTGTGTGATGGTTGAGGCTACATGTGGATATAGTATGATGGTTGCCAGATGTAGGTAGAGTAGATTGGATGAGTGATGTCAAGATGTAGCTGTGGATGTGTGTGATGGTCGATGTTAGATGAAGGTATAGTGAAAGAGCATATGATGGCAATGGCTAGATGCAAGTTCTTGGTAGAGTTGTGCATAAGTATATAGGAAATAGAAGCATAGATTGAGACTACTGCCAGCGGGTGATAATGTTAGAAAGAAATGAACGATTACTTTGGATGTGTGCAATTAAAGCGTAAGACTGATGGGAAAAAAGGAAGAAGAGAAAAGTTTAGACATAAGAGAAGTGTAGACATTGTTAAAAGAGACCATCTAAAAAGATAGGTGAGAGAAGTGTAGACATTGTTAAAAGATAAGATCTAGGAAGATAGATAAGAGAAGTGTAGACATTGTTAAAAGAAACCATCTAGGAAGATAGGTAAGAGAAATGTAGACTTGTAGTTAGAAGATGTTGACAACTTGTAAGCCTAGAAAGAAGATTTCATGCTATCTGGTTAAGCCAGGTCTTTGTTTTGAGCTTCAATCTTCATCTATTTGTTTTATACGAACTCTTTCCTTCTATCCTTCCTTTGCTCCGTTGATTAATTTGAGAACAAAAATCACATTGCAATAGGTTTTTAAAAAAATCTTTCCGGCTAAAACTCTGTAATTAGCACAAGAATTTTTATGTAATGAATATAAAAAATGTATAAGAAAAAACCATGAATCATACAAAAAATTAGATGAGAAAAAAACAACAAAAAGAAAATGACGAAACTGGACAAATGCGAAATGGTTGTGTTGGACAGTAAACACACGATGGCCTTAGAAATGAAACTATATTTTTTTACATCAGTTATCGTTGCTACATGCTACAGTACAAAAAATTGAGTTGATTGTAGCAGGCAATTTCTCGTTCATTTCTAGCGCATCTATGTTTGCTTAGCTCCACTTAGTTATTTCTTGGCCAGTGATTTTGTTTTGTGCAAGTCGAATACTTGGTTGTTTTTTTCTGTTTGTTGAAATGTTTTTCTAACACAAGAGAGATGTCATCATTTCTTGTAACTAGATCTAAATCTCGCACAAACTGTGTATTTGCACAGATAATCAACTTGCAAATTGAGATATAGATGTATGCACAGAATTGAGATGTTCTATGATATATATAATGTGATACTCCGGGTGCTAATTATCTAGATGGTATAGATGTAGTCCTGTTGAGTCCCACCATTCGTCACTATACAATCGATAGTGAAATCAAAATTTCAAATGCGCATTCAGTTTTGTGATGTCAAAGTGTCAGATGACATGACTAAACTAACAAAGCGAGGGTCGCTAATAAATAGTTAATTTTGTACAATTGTGTTTAATATCCAATACTTCAGAAACATTACAAGTACGACTTTCTTTTTTTTTATTTTATAAAGCGTTTTAATTTTTTGTCTTAAAACATGTTTTTTATGTATTTTTGTTACATTTACGGATTTAAAAAAATGTTTTAAAGTTCCTTTCACCGAGTCTATTATGCCAAGGCTGTAGATTTCCTGAAGCTCATCTGCCTGAAATCAATGACATCTTTGAAATGCTAAGATGTATGTTACCCCGTTCATTCCCCCTTCCCTCGGCACGAATCTTCCTTTAGCTCACAACCTTGTCAGACTCAGTGGCAGGTAGCCTGGGGGGGGGGGGGGGGGAGTTTGTTATGTTTTTCAGTGTCTATACATGTATGCATTGAGATGTATGTGTGTTTGAAATTAGGAATATAGACGTATGTATGTGTGTGTGTGTTTCAAAGAGGAATATAGGGTATGTATGTATGTGTGTTTTTAATTAGGAATAGAGACCTTTGTATGTAGGGTTATGTGTCCTTGAAATTAGGAATAGAGACGTTTGTATGTAGGCCTATGTGTCTTTGAAATTAGGAATATAGATGTATGTATGAATGTGTCTTTGAACTTAGAAACTCTGTTGAACTTTGATTTCTTATAGAGGTTAAGAGGTCAGAGATCGGCGCTTTGCTGAAACGTTTGAAAACTCTATAGACTCCAACTAAAATACAACTGGATCATTTAATCACATCCGGTTTAATTACTTCTTGTTCTATTGCCCGGTTGCCCATACCATGGCAAAGCCAGAGTCAGAATCTCAAAAGGAAGACTTTTTTACTTCCACAAAGTATAGCCGTAATGTCTTGTTTGGGGGGGGGGGGGGATTGCCGGTACCGTCAGATATTCGTGCTGAAAATGTCGACACTTGTCATCTACCTGCATAGTGCCGCTTCTAAATTGTGTGAAAACAAAACCCCCACTATCTTTGCGATCTCGTGTTTTTGTGTTTTATGAATGTTGCATGTTGGGTAAAAGTAAAACTAAGTCTAACACACAATGTGTCTATGCCAAAACGTACATTGCGCAGCAACAATTGTACCAAGGTTAGAGAGGAGAAGATAGGAATGGGGAAACAAAAAAGATGATGCAACGGTTTGAAACATATTCAGGTTTTGTCACATGTTAGCAAGCATTTTTACAGTGAGAGAGAGACAGACATAGAGAGAGATGGAGAGAGAAAGAGAGAGAGAGAGAACGAGCAAGAGAAAGACATCTTCTGAAGTTAGTTGGCACTCTGGTAGATCTTATAACGATCTCGTTCTCCTGACGTTGCCTGCCAGTGACATGCTGTACATACCACATTTCTGCTCCTATTTAATTATCACTTAACAAGACTCAAGTGCCATTCAACCTAAACAGAACCTCAGCTCAACGCCTGAGAAAACTTGTAACTTTTCTACTAGTATATTCTTCCAAGTTTGTCAAGTTATTGTGACTCGTTCAATGTACATTCAATAACATTTTTGATATCAAGAATAGGAAGACAACTCTTCTAACATTACTCCTAAGCGGCTTTTAAAATCCGTTAGCTATCCGTGGTTTTTGTTAAGCTTTGGTAAGGTTAGTTGTAACAAGAACCACTTATCATAGAAATCCGTTGTTCCAGGTCAACAATCAGAACCCTATGAAAGATTATATGCCCAAGAAAAAAAAAATTTCATCGGCACCCCGTAGTAGAACGGGTGATTGGTCTAGTATGGGGCATTTCGACACAAACTTCAGTGACATAGATCCCACAAGACAAGATCATTTAAAATATTAATTAGCTTGGCTGTTTGTAGCATGTGTCAGGATGTCTTGTGTATGTGTGTGTGTTGAGTGAGTGTGTGTGTGTGATGAATGTGTCTTGTGTGTGAATATTTAGAAAGTTTGATTGACAGCACTCATTAATCGACTGTCAGAACGAAAAGAAAGACTATTATTTCTATCCTGCACTGTTGGTTGAGATCAAGGCTGTTGGCCCGACAGACGTCCCGATCTGTCTCTATCACGGGGCTTATTTGAGAGACTTGTTATTGGCATTACCTTTCAAGTCTCAGAGCTAGCACTCATCTCACTGAACAAAACAATGCAGTAGGTTCTTGACAATGTACACTAAAGGACATTACACGTACATGTGTTACCATAAGACTTCTTTAGGCAAACAAGCGAGGAAACGATAAATAACTGCATTGAAAGATAGTAGATCTATATAGGTCAGGTTGTTGTAAGGACAGAATTGTATTTATATGTGCAAGTGAAGTAGGTAAAGCTACCTCTTTCAGACCTTGCAATCTATGGTGCTGATGATGTAAAAGTCATTCGTTTCTATGGCCTACGGTTAACGAGGGTGTCATGTGGCCAATACAACAATCAATCGCATATACTTTCACAAAACTAATGTTACGTATCCGTTATAGTTGAATGGTTTCAACAGCGCATTTTATATTCGAATTCCAGTCTTCCCTTCGGTTGGGAAGTCAAGCGCTTTGCCACTCAGCCACCATGCTCCATTAGATCCATTGCTTTTTTTTTATGCTTAAAAAATAATTTTTGAAATTCTAATCCATAAAATGACAATTCTCTATCTGTTCTTTTCAACAAACCCATTTTGTTTTGTTTAACTATGTGTGTGTAAGGAAATGTATCTTGTAATAGTCAGAGGAATAGAATTATTTGGTTTATCTAATATATAAACAATCTTTATTGTCCAACTAGGTCAGCACTTTGCCTTAGTTGTTTGGGGCATCCATAGTCCAACTAGGTCAGCACTTTGCCTTTTAGTTGTTTGGGGCATCCATAGTCCAACTAGGTCAGCACTTTGCCTTTTAGTTGTTTGGGGCATCCATAGTCCAACTAGGTCAGCACTTTGCCTTTTAGTTGTTTGGGGCATCCATAATCCAACTAGGTCAGCACTTTGCCTTAGTTGTTTGGGGCATCCATAGTCCAACTAGGTCAGCACTTTGCCTTTTAGTTGTTTGGGGCATCCATAGTCCAACTAGGTCAGCACTTTGCCTTTTAGTTGTTTGGGGCATCCATAGTCCAACTAGGTCAGCACTTTGCCTTAGTTGTTTGGGGCATCCATAGTTACTCTAAGTCCTAGAAGCCTGAATGATGTATACACTCTGTTTTGTGTCAGACAGTCAATACCGGTCTACAGTTGCCATCGACTCAGATTGTTAGAGACAGAGATAGCTTGACTTTCCAAAAGATAATTAATCATACAGACGTACTTGACATAAAGCTTGACCAGACACAGCGATTTCATTGGTCTCAGCTGGACAGACCTGGGGCTGAGAATGGAAATAATATGAGTAGAAGACTATATCCCGGGTCTTGAGATTCAGTTAACTTTCGTTGTATGGATACTGTAACTCTCTTGTTATTTGGTGTAACTATCATTTCTATGTGAGTGTTAGATGTGAAGATGTCTTGATGTTACGATGAGATTGTGTTGATCAGACAATCGTTTCTGATCTTGTAATTTATTATAAATTTATACTTTTAAACAATTACTGAACACTAAAACAAATTGTTATGCCGGAGATTCAAATATAAAGTATTAATTTAAACAAAAAGTTAAAGCTATCAACAACAACTAATAATCAACCTCGCCCATATTGTGGGATTGATTTGCCCGCTTCTGTTCCAAGGCAGCATGCTTGTTCCAAGAACCCGTCGACAATTAACCATGACCTTGCTCTGCAGACGCTTACAGAAAACTAAAAATTAACTTAATGCAAAAGCAGCTTTAAGCCAAGTGACTAATTCCACAATAAATTAACTTCAAGTCAAGGTAACTTTAATTGTATGGATACTGTAACTCTCTTAGTACTTGGTTTAATTTGGTTAAAACCAATCGACCAATCAATATCAAATAATAATTTTAAAAAAACCTTTGCAAAAGTACATCAAGCAAATTTTCAATTAAAAAATGAAACTTTACCGACATCAAAAAATCAATCAAATTATCAATCAATCAATATATTATCTGTTTACAAGTCTGCTTAACTTTAAATTTGTACCATCAAATGGCTTCTAATACTTATATGATGTAGCAGAAACTTAGAATAAAACAAGCTTTCAAAGATCTGATGGTTGTATCTTTATTTTAAGAAATTGTAAACTTCAATTCTCTGGATAATACAGTTCATATTCCGTAATATATTGCTTAAACACATTTTGGTGGCTCAGTGGTAAATCGCTTGGCTTCCAAACCGAAGTTCCTATGTTCGAATCCTGGTGAAGACTAGGATTTTTAATGTTGAGATATATAGGGGGCCTCTGAGCCCACCCATCTCTAATGGGTTCCTGACATTAGTTGGGGAAAAAAGTAAAGGTGGTTAGTCGTTGTGCTGGCCACATGACACCTTCGTTAACCGTGGGCCACAGAAACAGATAATCTGTACATTATACACCCTTTAGATCGCAAGGTCTAAAAATAAAAAAGGGGGGGGGGGACTTTATTCCGTAGTTGAAGATTTTCATACATGGAGGAAAATCCAATTTAAAGCTTTTAGTGTAATTATATAGTTTATTAAGTTGGCACATTGGCAACATTCAAGTTCAACTAAGAGTTTTTGAAATTGTTTAGTTTATTGTAAAAAAAATGAAACAGAAAAAGTTAATTTCTTAATGGTAGTTGTACTGAAACATTTAATTATTATTAAGCATGGATAAACTTGACTTATCATTGATATACTTGACTTATCATTGATAGGCAACTGTGTTAAGCAAGTGCAGGCTAATATTAAACTATGAACTCAGGAAGTGTCAACACATTCTTTGTGTTTGCGTGGATCTAATCTTCAACTTCCTGCTTCTAAATCTCAGATTAATGATGAAAAGAAACTGAAGCGCTTTTTTTTTGAGGGGGTTTCATTCTAAGAGATTTCGTTTTAAAAAGTGAAGCAAGGGTTTATGCAGTCTTCATATTTTCTAACGTTTTAATGCCTTTAAAAGTGAAACATTTTCCCTTCTCAAACCCATGACAGTGTTGAACGATGACAGTGTTGAACCATGACAGTGTTGAACCATGACAATGTTGAACCATGACAGTGTTGAACCATGACAATGTTGAACCATGACAGTGTTGAACCATGACAGTGTTGAACCATGACAATGTTGAACCATGACAGTGTTGAACCATGACAGTGTTGAACCATGACAGTGTTGAACCATGACAGTGTTGAACCATGACAGTGTTGAACCATGACAGTGTGGAACAATTAGAAACGTTCTACTACTAGTAAGGGTTGGAGAGTTTCATGACGGGACAACTCTACATTGCAAGGTTTTGGTGTATCCGGGGCACAAATCAATACTAAAGGAAATCTTTTACGTGTTTCGAATGGTCGTTCAGAAATGAAAGATCATAAAACCCTTATCCAAACCTCCCGCAGAACGGCGTTTATTGTAGCAGGCAGGGTTCTAACCCGAAACCCCGAGACGACAGTTCACAGCGCATACTATATATAGCTCCTCCTTCGTGATCGAAGATGAGCACATTTCTAATTTCCTATGGACTCGAAGATGACTGTAAAGTCCAATCCTCGCTTTAAAAGGCCGGCCGCATTTCGTGGCATAGGTGGGTTTGATCAGTTGCAGATAGGCCTGATTCTTCTCTCAGCTTTTTGTTGGTTCGGCGCTCTTTCACCCTGGCTATTCTTCTTGCTTCAAATCTTGAGACTCCGAGACTCACAGCTTCACACCATAAGTAGTGATCGAGAGCTAGTGCTTCCCAGCCGTGAATGTCGATATCGCATTCCTTGAAGGAGCTGTTGAGAGTGTCTTTATAACGCTTGTATTGACCTCCCTGTGAGCGCTTTCCTGCACACAACTCCGCTTGCCACACTTGTCCTTAAGGTCTGCCAAAAGCAGCATTGACACGAGTAACATGGAAGTGTGCCTCATCATCTAGGTTGGCGTTGGCTCGTATGGTGCTTCCCAGATAGACAAAACTTTTTGACATTTGAAGACGGCTGTTGATGTGGTGCCTTATTGTGTATATACTTTTTGATTTGTATATCACCCCAGT
This sequence comes from Biomphalaria glabrata, assembly GCF_947242115.1. Taxonomy (NCBI): domain Eukaryota; kingdom Metazoa; phylum Mollusca; class Gastropoda; family Planorbidae; genus Biomphalaria; species Biomphalaria glabrata. Next base: position 32,205,245 of record NC_074711.1, on the reverse strand, counting down.
GGAGGGTCTGGGAGGATGTCTAATTGAGGTCAACAAATTGAAGTATACTACTTTGTAACTTTCATTATTATTACTGCTTTATATGATACATTAATTTCATTTTATTATTAATTTAATGTAAATAAACACAATAGTGTTATGCACACATAGTTGTCAGTTATTATTGGATTCGTTTGTTTTTTAATGTGCCTGACAATAACAACATACATGATTGCCTCAGGTAGGGAACTTTGGACAAGACTCGCTGCCCAATACCACGTCGCGTACTTCAAAAACTATGTAGTCTATTCCTATGTTAGTAATTTTGTGCTGATTTTTTTTTATGACTTTATTATGATAATTCATTTAATAACGGTTAACATTGACTTGAATAAATATATTAGTTTGGACTTCAAAGTTTCTAGTTGAAGTTTATTATTTATTGTTGCTCTGAAAACGTATGAAGTAGACATCTAGGAGACATTTGATCTAAACATATGATAAAAAAAAATCTTTTAACTACCTTCATTTTTTCTTAATTTTTTTTTCACAGTTAGCAATATAACATTGTCTATCGCTATAATTTCCAGAGAAGTATCTCCAATTCAGTTCAGACTAATTCCAAGGCTAATTGCAGGGCAAACCGTTAAGCTAACGATTTTTACTTTTCAGATTTTAATGACTTATGATACTATGTCAATGTCATTGATTGACTCGCTTTGATCCAATCATCTGCCATCATGATATCAGTGTCTCCAGCTCCGGTCCAGCAATGGCAGGTAGAGACCACAACAAACAGTGATTTTATCTTCTACTATTCCACATCCATTACGCGCAAGGTTACGCAGTGCTTGGAGCTGCACCAACAGTAACAGTAATTAGTTCGCTTATTTCACGAGTTTGTATGAAGCAGTGCTATTTATATATTCAACATTTGATAGCATTTACAATTCAATTTACTAATGAAACGGGGAATGTTACAACTGGGTTTAAACAAACAACTAGGCATAGATCAAATTATTCCTGGTGACCTTTCGCCGACATACAAGATCAATATCCCGTTAGAAGAGAAGGTAATTAAATAACGCAGATGTACGAACGTTAATTGTTTTTTCAATAACAATAATGAAAAAGATCACGATGGGAGTCTGGTTCATTTAGGCATACAAATTACTTGACATTGGAAAGACGAGAGATCCACTTGCGAAAGCAATAAATTAAAATCTGGAATTTTGTAAATTGTTTTTGTGTGTGTGTGTGTGTTAAAAAACGTAAAACGGTCTGTCCAACATGGTCAATCGAATCAAATGTATTGTGAAATTGTCAATTGTTTTGTAAATATACACACCGGAAGTTATTAAATCTGGTTGTGTAATATTGAATTCTAACACTTTTTATTTTAAAGTGATTACCTTTAGATTTTCATGCCTCAAAAATGTAGACACATATAATCCTAGGCATGTTTTCGAATACCGAAAATTTATTGAATGCTTGTTGTCACCTTTCTAAAAAAAAAACACTTGTTATTAACACCGGAAGTTATTCGATTACATTATCCTCTAGCAACCACTGAGGTGTAAAAGCAGAAAAAAAGTTTCTCTTACAAACCTTGCGATCATCTGCTTCTGTGGCCCACGAATAACGAGGGTGTCATGTGGCCAGCACAACGACCAACCACCTAACTTTTCCCCATCTAATGGCAGGTACCCAATAGAGCTGGGCGTGCTCAGAGGTGCCTTAATAAAAAATCCTACTCTTCATCAGGATTCGAACCCGGAACCTTTGTTTCGGAAGTCAAGTGTTTTACCGCTCAATCAACGCGCCTCCTAGATTGAAGGTAAGCAATTAAAAATAAAAAAGAAAATTCTAATTTGATTCCATCTCCTTACATACTTTTGAAATCTTTCAATAAGTACATGATCTTCCTATTTCGAAATCTGTCAACAGACTGCCTAATTATTTCACTACTTAGTTCATCAATCTATAATCTAACTGGCCCATTACTTATTTATACGATGTGTTCTACTGGGTGCCGGTGTATCATACACTAGGATTTATATATAATTTTTGAATGATGAAAATAGATTCTGTAACAGTGTCACTTGCAAGCATTGTTCCTTCGTCAAAGGATCATCCATTGTAATGTCTTGCAGGCTGATGCCTTTCGTTGTCTCCAGGAGAAGTCTGACAGATGCACAAGTTAAGTCCATTAGTAGGCAACTTCCAGGTAGAGTGTCTGCCAGCACGTCTGGAGTACGGGCAACGTTGTACCGTGTATAGGATGACTTGGTTTGGAACGATGGGACAAATCTTAATGTATGGCTTTGTATTTGTCAACGATTCTGACAAGCCGTGTTAATGATACACACTCTCTGAGATGCATGGGTTGGTACGAACGGGATTAGGACTTGTAAATAAATTAGCAAGACAAAATGATAGCTGAATGGAAACAACAAAATATCAACTTGTTTTAACAGCAACATGAATGAGAAACAGAACTGTAAAAATAAAATTACATATAAAATATTTAAAAAAAAACGTTTACTTCAGTGCAGTACTAGCTACCGCTGTATAATTTGGCTCCATATAGTATGTACATTGTAAAGATATACAGACATTTTAAAGATATACAGACATTTTAAAGATATACAGACATTTTAAAGATATACAGACATTTTAAAACGATTTCTGTATTTGTTCTCTTTCCTTTCGTTTGGCTATTGGTTTGGTATTGAAGTCAGTTTTGATAGCAGTTGTGATATTAGTTAAGTTGGTTTGATGGTAGAAGTCCTACTGGTTATAATGCTGCATTGTATAACGCTCTTAACATCTATGATGATACATATATTAGATCAACTAGAAATGAATGGGAAGTTGAATAGTGCTGTTTCAACATGTACACTTTACTTCCACTGTAACCATTCAAAGATACTACACAGCAAGTAAACGGCGTAGGTAAAACAAAAGTAAACATTTTCTTTCAAATTTTCGTACAATTAAGTATTACAGACATTTTGAAACATTTTTTTTAGAAAATAACAATACCGTTTGTATGACATTTTTTAAAGTGTGCAAAAAATAATGGAGTTACCTTAAAAAAAGTGAATTGTAAAAATTGCGCATTTTTATGAGAAAAAAAAACAACAAACAGCTTGCATATTTAATTTAAAAAATAAACGGTTGGCTTTCCGAAGACAGTTTGTTGAACATTACAACAAAACTTCGCAAGATCTAAAATATGATATCCGATTTTCAATATTTTTTTCCTAGTTTCTACGATCTAAACTGGACGGACAGCTGGCCGGACGGAAGACCACACAAAACTAATAGCGGTTATTCCGCTGTCGGGGGCGCTAAAATGGTATAATAAAAAGCTTTCCTTCTATTTTTTGTTTCGTGTTATAAACTGCACCCATCGACTTGTTCTAGTTGGTAGTGTGTCCTTTCTTGTTCTCCTAGTTTAACAGGTTGACAAGTGTAAAGAATGGAATGAGTGGTTGTAATATGGAGACCTCAACGACATTATGAGCCTACATAAACACACATCTCGCCCATTCTACGACATTCATAGACTCTATGCTACAACCACTTGTAGGCATGACGTAACGTGGGCGTGAAGCCCAAACAACCAACAGTGATGTAGTCAGTGACGCAGTCTGTCGGGAAACTCATCAGCCATGAAGAAGAATGATTGGGAAAGGAAAGTGAACAGAGACTCGCGCCCCCAAAGTAAATAGATTAAACCTTTACAATAGCATGACGTGTTCCTAGATGCACAACCAGAACAACTACCGCAACTGTTGGAGTCGGTTTTTTTTTTTTTTGTTGTTGTTTTTTTTAATCACTTTTTTTTTTCAACCACCGGGTCTCTACCTCATCCACAGATGCTAAGGGGGGTAATAGAGAAGAAAATGTAGAAAAGAACGGTAACTGCAATAAGATGGTGAGAGCAAGACAATAACCCATGTTGAAATTCCATCTTGCACTGGTAAGACAGGGAGCAGAGACAATTTCTGGGCAGACAATTTTACAACCAAGTCGATTTTTTCCCTTTGTCTTTACACAAGACTTGACTCTTCTATTGTTTTTTTGTGGTCTATCTTTATCCTACAGACTTGCACTCTGTCTCACTGATGTTCTCTCTTTCTCTCTCCATCAATCTTGTGTTTCTTTTTCTTGATAATGTTTCTATATCTCCAAATTTTCCTATTTCTCTCTAACTGAATTGCTTCTCTTTCAATCTTTTAGTGAGTGACAGACATAGTGAGATAGATAGAGGGAGAGGGAGAGGGAGATATAGAGAGTGAGACAGAAAGAGTGAGAGAAAAAGAAAGAGAGAGAGAGAGAGTTAACACATAGCATATCACAGAACAAAAATGCAAAGTAAATGATCGTGAGATCTAGAGGAGTAAGATGAAATTGTAGACAAATCAGATCTAGAGGAGTAAGATGAAATTGTGGACAAATCAGATCTAGAGGAGTAAGATGAAATTGTGGACAAATCAGATCTAAACAAGAAAGAATAACTTAGCAAAATAAAAAAATGTTAATAATGGATTAGAGCAACTAAGTTTAAACCTATAGACTTTAGAACAATGGAGTGTACACCAATAGACTTTAGAACAATGGAGTTTAGACCAATAGACTTTAAAACAATAGAGTGTACACCAATAGACTTTAGAACAATGGAGTTTAGACCAATAGACTTTAAAACAATGGAGTGTACACCAATAGACTTTAGAACAAGGGAGTTTAGACCAATAGATTTTAGAACAATGAAGTGTAGACCAATAGACTTTAAAACAGTGGAGTGTAGACCAATAGACTTTAGAACAATGGAGTGTAGACCAATAGACTTTAGAACAATGGAGTTTAAACCAATAGACTTTAAAACAATGGAGTGTACACCAATAGACTTTAGAACAAGGGAGTTTAGACCAATAGACTTTAAAACAGTGGAGTGTAGACCAATAGACTTTAAAACAGTGGAGTGTAGACCAATAGACTTTAGAACAATGGAGTGTAGACCAATAGACTTTAGAACAATGGAGTGTAGACCAATAGACTTTAGAACAATGGAGTTTAGACCAATAGACTTTAAAACAATTTAGTGTACACCAATAGACTTTAGAACAAGGGAGTTTAGACCAATAGACTTAAGAACAATGAAGTGTAGACCAATAGACTTAAGAACAATGAAGTGTAGACCAATAGACTTTAAAACAATGAAGTGTAGACCAATAGACTTTAGAACAATGGAGTTTAGACCAATAGACTTTAAAACAATGGAGTGTAGACCAATAGACTTAAGAACAATGAAGTGTAGACCAATAGACTTTAAAACAATGGAGTGTAGACCAATAGACTTTAGAAAAAGGGAGTTTAGACCAATAGACTTAAGAACAATGAAGTGTAGACCAATAGACTTAAGAACAATGAAGTGTAGACCAATAGACTTAAGAACAATGAAGTGTAGACCAATAGACTTTAAAACATTGGAGTGTAGACCAATAGACTTAAGAACAATGAAGTGTACACCAATAGACTTTAGAACAATGGAGTGTAGAACCAATAGAACAACATAAGACCTTTTGAATTTCTAGGTCTATTTAAATTGCAATTGTATTGAATATTTTCTCTTTAAAATGTTTACCTGTGACCGTGAGTATATTATAAAAGAAGTATTAACATTTAATGAAATAAAAATCACATTTTAAATATCAGTGATAACACCACTTGTTAAATTAATGTCAACATCAAATAAACAATCACACAAATAGAAATCAGCAGAGAAAATAATATCTAATAGAAGACCCAATAAAAGCATAGCTAGCCAAGAAGATTTACAATAATGAATATCTTGGACGCCACTACCATCAATACAATGTATATTTTGAAACTGTTCAAAACTAATCTCTTTGAAATTAAAACATACGATAAGATGAAAAAGGACATATAAACATCCATTATGTAGTGTAATTATTCCTAGCTGCTGGACATATAAACATCCATTGTGTAGTGTAATTATTCCTAGCTGCTGGACATATAAACATCCATTGTGTAGTGTAATTATTCCTAGCTGCTGGACATATAAACATCCATTGTGTAGTGTAATTATTCCTAGCTGCTGGACATATAAACATCCATTGTGTAGTGTAATTATTCCTAGCTGCTGGACATATAAACATCCATTGTGTAGTGTAATTATTCCTAGCTGCTGGACATATAAACATCCATTGTGTATTGTAATTATTCCTAGCTGCTGGACATATAAACATCCATTATGTAGTGTAATTATTCCTAGCTGCTGGACATATAAACATCCATTGTGTAGTGTAATTATTCCTAGCTGCTGGACATATAAACATCCATTATGTAGTGTAATTATTCCTAGCTGCTGGACATATAAACATCCATTGTGTAGTGTAATTATTCCTAGCTGCTGGACATATAAACATCCATTGTGTAGTGTAATTATTCCTAGCTGCTGGACATATAAACATCCATTGTGTAGTGTAATTATTCCTAGCTGCTGGACATATAAACATCCATTGTGTAGTGTAATTATTCCTAGCTCCTTGACATATAAACATCCATTGTGTAGTGTAATTATTCCTAGCTGCTGGACATATAAACATCCATTGTGTAGTGTAATTATTCCTAGCTGCTGGACATATAAACATCCATTGTGTAGTGTAATTATTCCTAGCTGCTGGACATATAAACATCCATTATGTAGTGTAATTATTCCTAGCTGCTGGACATATAAACATCCATTGTGTAGTGTAATTATTCCTAGCTGCTGGACATATAAACATCCATTATGTAGTGTAATTATTCCTAGCTCCTTGACATATAAACATCCATTATGTAGTGTAATTATTCCTAGCTGCTGGACATATAAACATCCATTATGTAGTGTAATTATTCCTAGCTGCTGGACATATAAACATCCATTGTGTAGTGTAATTATTCCTAGCTGCTGGACATATAAACATCCATTGTGTAGTGTAATTATTCCTAGCTGCTGGACATATAAACATCCATTGTGTAGTGTAATTATTCCTAGCTCCTTGACATATAAACATCCATTGTGTAGTGTAATTATTCCTAGCTGCTGGACATATAAACATCCATTGTGTAGTGTAATTATTCCTAGCTGCTGGACATATAAACATCCATTGTGTAGTGTAATTATTCCTAGCTGCTGGACATATAAACATCCATTGTGTAGTGTAATTATTCCTAGCTGCTGGACATATAAACATCCATTGTGTAGTGTAATTATTCCTAGCTGCTGGACATATAAACATCCATTGTGTAGTGTAATTATTCCTAGCTGCTGGACATTTAAACATCCATTGTGTAGTGTAATTATTCCTAGCTGCTGGACATATAAACATCCATTGTGTAGTGTAATTATTCCTAGCTGCTGGACATATAAACATCCATTGTGTAGTGTAATTATTCCTAGCTGCTGGACATATAAACATCCATTGTGTAGTGTAATTATTCCTAGCTACTGGACATATAAACATCCATTATGTAGTGTAATTATTCCTAGCTGCTGGACATATAAACATCCATTGTGTAGTGTAATTATTCCTAGCTGCTGGACATATAAACATCCATTGTGTAGTGTAATTATTCCTAGCTGCTGGACATATAAACATCCATTGTGTAGTGTAATTATTCCTAGCTCCTTGACATATAAACATCCATTGTGTAGTGTAATTATTCCTAGCTGCTGGACATATAAACATCCATTGTGTAGTGTAATTATTCCTAGCTCCTTGACATATAAACATCCATTGTGTAGTGTAATTATTCCTAGCTGCTGGACATATAAACATCCATTGTGTAGTGTAATTATTCCTAGCTGCTGGACATATAAACATCCATTGTGTAGTGTAATTATTCCTAGCTGCTGGACATATAAACATCCATTGTGTAGTGTAATTATTCCTAGCTGCTGGACATATAAACATCCATTGTGTAGTGTAATTATTCCTAGCTGCTGGACATATAAACATCCATTGTGTAGTGTAATTATTCCTAGCTGCTGGACATATTAACATCCATTGTGTAGTGTAATTATTCCTAGCTGCTGGACATATAAACATCCATTGTGTAGTGTAATTATTCCTAGCTGCTGGACATATAAACATCCATTGTGTAGTGTAATTATTCCTAGCTGCTGGACATATAAACATCCATTGTGTAGTGTAATTATTCCTAGCTGCTGGACATATAAACATCCATTGTGTAGTGTAATTATTCCTAGCTACTGGACATATAAACATCCATTATGTAGTGTAATTATTCCTAGCTGCTGGACATATAAACATCCATTATGTAGTGTAATTATTCCTAGCTACTTGACATATAAACATCCATTATGTAGTGTAATTAATCCAAGCTACTTGACACTTGTAGCTATTGCTCTAAACATGTCCGATCTCACTTAATGAGATCTTCACAACCGGAACCTGAGCTAATCAGTCTCAACATTGGGAAAGACGTTTCGGGCTTTCTAAAATGTGTTGTTGCTGTATTTTGTTGTTGCCCTCTGTGCGCTGATTGATTCTTACGTCAACCTAATTTATCCATTTTCAATTCTTTCTTCAAGATGATTTTTTTGGTTGTTTCAAACTTCGATGCTGTTAATTGAAGAACAATGACGTTTTCTATTTGCCCACAGCCTTTCAAAGTAAAAAAATCTTTTTAATATTTTTTTTTACTAAAATTTCTGAAAACTGATTTTTTTTCTTTGGCATTTGAATAAACATTATGTCGTTGTCATCCAGAGATGATATGAGAGTAATGATGATGGACTGATCAGCTATGACAGGTTTGGCACTGCTGTTATGTTTTAGAGCTCAGCTTGAGGACAACAAAATGATGTCAAGATTCTCTTCCTGCGCACGTTCTTTTAAGGCGTAAAAAATAAATGGTCGATGAGCCTGTAGCTGGTCCAATGTGGCAATCAAAACCATTTTAACCTGCCATATCCAACTATTAAACAGGTGGCCTGTAGCTAGTCCAATGTGGCAATCAAAACCATTTTAACCTGCCATATCCAACTATTAAACAGGTGGCCTGTAGCTGGTCCAATGTGGCAATCAAAACCATTTTAACCTGCCATATCCAACTATTAAACAGGTGGCCTGTAGCTGGTCCAATGTGGCAATCAAAACAATTTTAACCTGCCATATCCAACTATTAAACAGGTGGCCTGTAGCTGGTCCAATGTGGCAATCAAAACAATTTTAACCTGCCATATCCAACTATTAAACAGGTGGCCTGTAGCTGGTCCAATGTGGCAATCAAAACAATTTTAACCTGCCATATCCAACTATTAAACAGGTGGCCTGTAGCTGGTCCAATGTGGCAATCAAAACCATTTTAACCTGCCATATCCAACTATTAAACAGGTGGCCTGTAGCTGGTCCAATGTGGCAATCAAAACCATTTTAACCTGCCATATCCAACTATTAAACAGGTGGCCTGTAGCTGGTCCAATGTGGCAATCAAAACCATTTTAACCTGCCATATCCAACTATTAAACAGGTGGCCTGTAGCTGGTCCAATGTGGCAATCAAAACCATTTTAACCTGCCATATCCAACTATTAAACAGGTGGCCTGTAGCTGGTCCAATGTGGCAATCAAAACCATTTTAACCTGCCATATCCAACTATTAAACAGGTGGCCTGTAGCTGGTCCAATGTGGCAATCAAAACCATTTTAACCTGCCATATCCAACTATTAAACAGGTGGCCTGTAGCTGGTCCAATGTGGCAATCAAAACCATTTTAACCTGCCATATCCAACTATTAAACAGGTGGCCTGTAGCTGGTCCAATGTGGCAATCAAAACCATTTTAACCTGCCATATCCAACTATTAAACAGGTGGCCTGTAGCTGGTCCAATGTGGCAATCAAAACCATTTTAACCTGCCATATCCAACTATTAAACAGGTGGCCTGTAGCTGGTCCAATGTGGCAATCAAAACCATTTTAACCTGCCATATCCAACTATTAAACAGGTGGCCGAGTAGTAGATCTCTTACCAACATTCCGGGAGTCCTTAATTTACTTGCATATGAACCGTTGTTTATTAAAATAAAATTATTTTGGTAAGCTATATGTATGTATATCTTTTTTTTGTAAGGATTCCAACGTCCAATTAAGCTCTTGTTCTATGGTGTTTTCCTTTTGTATATATTCGTTTGTGTAATATGTGTTTTCTAATGAATATTAGCCTAATGTGTAATTGTCTAGTGTGTATTCATCTAATGATTATTAACCTAATATGTTATTGCCCAATGTGTATTTACCTAATATGTTATTGCCCAATGTGTATTTACCTAAAATCTACTTGCCTAATGTGCGTTTTTCCAATATTGAATTGCCTAATATGTGTACGCGTACTGTGTGCTAGTGCAATATTTGTCTGTCTAATGTGTATTTGCCAGATGTGTATTGTGTGATGTGTTTCAACATAGATTTAAAAAAAAACACTACTGAAAACGAACTTTGTGGTCTAGAGGTAGGACTTTCTTATTCTTTGTTTTATCTTGTATCAGATAGTCAACACGTCTGACTGGCGTTAGTTCTGAGATGGAGTGACGCCGTATGTATTACACTAAACTCAGCTATCGCCTGCTGATCATGCTTAACGTTGCTGCCGTGTTCTGACGGCAGTGAGACATTTGTCTTCAAATATCCCCCAACGTTGTTTATATGTGAGCCAAATCTAACGATAGTTAACGGATTGCATTAGCAATAGCTCTTCCGTATCAGAAGTTCGATCGCTGGTCAGGGGCGTAACTAGGGATTTGGGGGCCCGGGGGGATTGACCTCTTTGGGGGCCCCTTGCATTTTGACATTCGACATATGACATGAGATACTGTACGCAAAAATATATAAGCCCCAAATCAAATTGGTTCAGTATATCAGTAAACTTAACAAAAAGTAATCATTAAGACTCTTGTAATGAATAATACCGTTGTTTATTAGTTAAATAATGCACAAGTGACAAATCTAAATTGATATCGCTTCATGTCGTGCATTTTGTGCAGCAAAGACATTTATAACATCAACTACATCGATACTTTCTAGTATGTGTGACTTCTCTGAATTAAAACCATGATAAGCCTTTCTTTCTTTCATTGTGCTCCTGAGATAGTTTTTGATGAACTTGAGCTTTGAGAATGATCTCTCACATGACGTAATGGAAGTGGCCTGTGTTAGCGGTATTCGGAGGAGGTTGCAAAGTTTGAGCACACGTAATTCCCATATGAAGCCTGTTTCCTCAATATGTCTATTGGTGATTGTATTACTGTTTGTTGATGAAAAGTGCTCTTGCATCAATGACATCATTGAAAAAGCGATTTTCCATTTATTTCATCATACAAACAGGAAAAGTTGCACAGTTTGTCACAAGCGTGTCATCATCTAACAGGTGTCTTGGTTCAAGAAGAAACCCAAAGGTATCCATTTTCTTTCCAGCCTTTGGAATCTGCCCTTCATCTCCATATGAAATCTGTCCAGCGCATCTGTCGCAACACGTTTGAATTGCAGTTCTATTGACAGTCCTACATTAGAACTCAACTTCCCATCAAGTCTTTTCTTTCTTCTGGTTGTTTTGATTACAGGGAATCCATAGTATTCACTACCTTCTTTTGCTTTTTCGATGGATTGGGTTTTTGTCAGTTTCTCATCATTTTGCAGAAAGCATGAAAGGGTACTAATTTCTTCAGCAGCTTCCCGTATATGCAGTCCAGACTTTTGTAGTTTCTTCTGAACTATATTAATTGGGCACAGGAGCTTTGACCAGAATTCAAGATAGGCAAAAAATTCATAATTTTCCACTACATGAAAAAGATTCTGGTATTACGTCATTGTTGGTTGTTTATGTTTTGTGCGAAAGCAAAAGGATTCACAGTATACAAAAGTGGGAAAGATCCATATCTCGTTATGCTCGAGTATAGAAATACTCCGATAAGTGGACTGCCGTATTCACCATCACAACTGCTGACGAGTAGAAGGCTCAGAGAATCATTCCAATTGATCACAAACTATTGAAACCATCGGTAGCTGAAAATGCAGAGACATTACTCAACGAACGACAGATGAAAAGCAAAGTGAAATACGATGCAAAAGCAAGACTACCTAAAGATTATTCTGTCGGAGAGTTCGTCTAGGTCAAACATGGCAGAAAGCAGTTGTCATAAAAAAAACATTCAGCACCCAGATCTTACATCATAAAGACAAACGATGGAAAAACATACAGAAGAAATCAACGCTTTTTGAATAAGAGTTTCGATGAAGACATCTCTGGGTACTATGATACCGATGAAGACAATGAACTGCAAACTGTTGGAACAAACGAAACAGACAGTTATAGACCAACGTCTAGAGAACTTGTTGTGCCAGTCAAGACAACCAGAAGTGGACGAATTGTTAAAGTTCGTAGTAGACAGGGCCGGCCTTAGGCCATTGCAGCCTATGCGGTCGCAGTAGGCCCCGCGCTAATTCCAAGTGTACATTATTAAATTAAACAATTATAACGTATATAAAATAACAGGGTTTTTGCTACCTCCTGATTTTCCAGGGCCTCCAGGAAATCTCATGAAAAGGCAAAATATACGATAAAGTCCTGAACTTTTTTATTTATTCACATCTCCTGAAGAATAGACGAAATTGACATTTTGGGGTGCCAATAAATAAAAAGTGGCATAGCGAGCTTTCACTTGATAAAAATTTATTGCAAAGACGAAAGTAGGCCTATTTTCTAATTCAAAAAAAATAATTTTGACATTATGCTTATCCCTACCCAGACTAGGCCCCGCGCGATCCGTTTCGCATAGGGCCCCGCAAATGCTAGGGCCGGCCCTGCTAGTAGATATCACTCTTAAGAACTTTAAAAGGAAGGGTGTGATAATAACTTCAAAAGGAAGGATGTGTTAATATTATATGATATTACGTCATTATTTTTTGTTTATGTTTTGTGCGAAAGCAAAAGGATTAGATGTAAATAAAAAGAGGGTTTCCATTGGATTGAGGAAAGATGAATAGAGGGGTAATAACTCGAGTGTGAAGTTTAATTCTGAAATTATAGACGCCAAACCCGAATAATGGACAATTTTAGCATTTTTAAGAATAACTTTTAGATCTGTTATACTCGATTCTGTAAATTTTGATTCAAGGTTAATTAGTGTAGCCATATAATACTCGCCATTTAGATCTATTATTAGTAAAGGTAACAAGATACCTGGAATTTGCTGTATATTATGCAGTTTTATTCGTGGCAACAAAGTTTAAAATTGGAAAACATATTTTCTAAATGTCAACAAAGTCAACATACTGATAGACCTAGATCTAGGTTTAGTCTTTGTGATAAATTTAATCCATAAATGTTGAAAAAAAAAAGACACCCGTTGACACTATTTGTCAATCAAATATATTAATTTATGTATTTACAAATAAATTTCGGACACCCATTTGGGGGACCCCCTCAGGTGGGGGCCCGGGGGGATTTTAAAATTCTCCCCCCCCCCCATCCCCCCCCCCCCCCCTTAGTTACGCCACTGTCGCTGGTCCAGCAAATTTGGTCAAACGGAACAATATACAGAAGGCCGAAAAAAAATCTTTGTTGTGTCTGCAGACAGGTGTTTCCAGAGAATCGTTTTCCAGGGAAAGAAAAAGTAGAGAGTGAGTTGTAGTGAAGGGAGTCAGTCTATGACCTTTTAAACATCGTCTGCGCCAGCCACAGGTACTTGATTGGTTTATTAAGGATTGCGACCTTCACGAGCTTCGGTACTGACAGACAGTAGTCACACAGTAGGCCTACCTGCAATCTACGCTGCCTCAGTCGACCGCAGTCGGCCCCGCATTTTCATAGGCCCCGCGCTAATTCTAGGTGTAAATTATTAAATTAAGTCATTATAACTTATAACAGGGTTCCCGTGGCCTCCTGATTTTCCAGGAGCTCCTGGAAATCTCCTGAACTTGCAAAATATACGAAAAAGTTCAGGATATCTCCTGAAATTATTAAAATCTCCTGAAAACTCATATGTTATTGAAACTAGACAAAAAGTTGTCACATTGGGTTGTCATGCAACATGGTAAACGGCAATCCTATGAGCAATAAAAAACAATACGGCATTGTCAGCGTTCATTTAATAATAATGTAATGCAAAGACGAATTCATTTTCTTATACAAAATTCTAATTTTCCCTTATTATTCGTATTCCTAGCATGACTGTACCGCGCGCAATCCATTTCGCATCAACCAATCAGCAGAGAACGATGTCTCATATTTTTGTAGTTTTACTTGAAGTTTTTCTTTTCATTTTCTTATCTCAAAAACATAAGGCGTCAATAGTTTACACAGATTTCCGTTTTTTGTTTCCAATGAAACAATACAAAAAAAAAATGTGTTTTGAATAAACTGATCGATAAGTTTTGAAATTTTTGCGTTTCTAACACTTTTGTTTGATCACAAAAAAGTTATAGAACAACAGCGTATTCAACATAAAAGTTATGATCGACCTTTTCCGATCAGGTGACCATATTCGGCGTTTTCACATTAAAAGTTAATCACAAAAATCAATTTTTTAAATCAGTTTTTAGGATAATCACAGGAAGACATAGCCATTGTTGCATTTGTAGGACCATAACCACGTGACTTAATTTTAAGTAGGTCAGCGATACGAAACAACCTATCACGTGACCTATCATGTGATAATTTTTTTCGTTGTTTAATCAAGATTATCACTTGACTAAATGTTGTTTGTTTACGATTGGTGAATGGGGTCCATTAATCGCTTCGAAGTTTGTGTTGAATCTGCAATCTGACTTCTTCAGCGTTTCAAACGTACAGAGAAAGTCGTTTTCTCATGTTTCACTTTTATGTCTGCTGGTATAATGTTTGCACCAGAATGTCATGTTTTGTCTATTCAATAAATGTTTCAACTCTGGAGCAGTGAACACAAAATGTCTGACTCTTTGAGTTCACTGAGCTGAAAGAACGCGCCAGCCGCCAATATAGGTACACAAAAATTTTTGAACATGTCAGACGTGTGTGACTCTTTCAAGTATTTTGCCTAAAAACTTTCTGTTTCAAATAATCGAATTAAAAAAAATGAACTCTGACCTGAATCATTTGCAATTAGGCTGCTTAATGGCTTTTTATGTGTTTGTTTTTCAATGGTACGGATTGACAACTGGGCGTAAATCCTTGAAGCTTCACATTTAAAAACTAAGAATTTTTGTGTGTAAAACAAAAAGTACGAAACAAGCCTATATGAAACAAAGCTGAATTAGACTTGAGCACTTAGAGCCTCGGACCTTACAACAAAATGACATAATTCAAATACATGTGGCATCAGGTCCTGTAACTGAGGACTATTATATTTCAACTGCCAAATTTCAAAATGATTAGTAGAATAAAAAAGAAAGAAAAGGTATGAAGGGTTAAGAATAGGAGTATTGCCAATATTTCTTTTGTTTTCGGAAATTATATATATATATATATATATATATATATATATATATATATATATTTATTTATATATAACGGATTTAGAAGAACGCTGTGCGTACATTGATTTATAATGTCAAATGTATTTACGACTCTCGACTCTGTAAAGCTCATTTGTTTGATTTCTGCCAACAAGTGAAACCATTGTCTATAAAATAACAAGTGTCTTTCTTTACGTTTAACTATTCTCCTAAAGAGTTTGTGTACCAATATGTTTTGTATGGAGAGATATAAATAAAAGAATGCTAAAAGAGAAACAGCAAGAAAGAGAGAGAGAGACAAAAGGAGAGAGAGAGAGAGAGAAGGAGAGCGAGAGAGAGACGAAGAGAGAGAAGGAGAGAGAGAAGGAGAGAGAGAAGGAGAGAGAAGGAGAGAGAGAGAAGGAGATAGAAGGAGAGAAAGAGAGAGAAGAAGGAGAGAAAGAGAGAGAAGGAGGGAGAGAGAGAGAGAAGGAGGAGAGAAAGAGATAGAAGGAGAGAAAGAGAGAGAAGGAGGGAGAGAGAGAGAAGGAGGGAGAGAGAGAGAAGGAGAGATAGAAGGAGAGAAAGAGAGAGAAGGAGATCGAGGGAGAGAGAGAAGGAGAAAGAGAGAAAGAGAGAGAGAGAAGGAGAGAGAGAAGGAGAGAGAGAAGGAGAGAGAGAAGGAGAGCGAGAGAGAGGAGAGAAAGAGAGAGAAGGAGAGCGAGAGAGAGAGAGAGAAGGCGAGAGAGAAGGAGAGAAAGAGAGAGAAAGAGAGCGAGAGAGAGAGAAGGAGAGAAAGAGAGAGAAGGAGAGAGAGAGAGAAGGAGATAGAGAGAGTGAGAAAAGTTAGAAAGAGAGAAAAAAAGAGAGAAATAGGTTGTAAAGTAAAAAGGAGGGCGTCGTGTTACTAAAAAATTCAACCGTGACCGATGCGTGATCCTTGCAAAGAGCAAGAAGTGCATATAAGTCGTTAGTGTTGAATAATTGGTGAGTACTTAAAGCCTTGGAGGAGACCGAGTGAGTTGAGCAAAGAAACAAGTGTGCATCGATTAAGGAGAGAGAGAGAGTGTGACCTTCTGATCTGAGTTCGATCAATACTACAACGGATCGGTGACTTCATCGAAACATCCCAGCGATCCAGACTGAAATATTTCATCATTCTGACTCCACTGAATTGTTACTGCTTAAAGACATTGTCGAAATGGTCAATCTTCTTTTTTCACAGAGATCACGTGATCCACAAGAGTCGCTGATTTGAAATATATTTTTCGCTTGTTTGACCTTTTTTTCTCCCTCTTATAGCATTGTCTGGCCAGTTTTATTCAGAACTCTGTCAATTTGTCCACTGACCCCCATCACGTCAGGCATGTCATTTCACGTGTTCCAATCGGTTTACTTTAAAACGGGATTTTCCATTTGACGTCATTATTGAGCCTAACTGGTAGCAGAAGTGGGTCTGGCACTGACAGTAAAGTAGAGGTGAAAAAAAAGGCGGAAAGGGTGAACGTCGTGATGGTAGTGATGCTCTGCGGTGGATGTGTGTGTCTGTGCGTGTGTGTGTGTGTAAAACAATTGTGTTTATGTTTATAGTTCACTCACATGCTACTTCCACGAAAGTGTGAATGTGTGAGATAGAATCGTGACAGTCTGACCGTGTGACAGTAAATGCTAATGACATTATCGACAAGAGGTATTGAGCTCAATGACAGCCCATTTTCTGTGTGGTTGGAAAGAAACAGGAAAACAGAAAGTGTCAAGTCCATTGGCTACCAAATAGTTTGGGATCAATGTCGCTAATCAAAGTATTGAACTGATAAATTTCATAAATGAATATCCGTGTTCTCCGGGCATCACAGTTGCTTGCACACATCAAAACTTTCCTTCTAACTATATAGACTGTAACATTAGGTTATATATCACCCAAGTTGACTTTTTAGACGCCAAGGTAGTAAAGCAGAAGGCTTCAGAACTTACAGACTTGGTTGATCAAAGACCAAGCGTTGTAAAAGGCCTGAACATTGGCCTGCGACGTAGCAACCTATGGGCAGTTTAGACCAATAGCTCGTTCCCACATCACAGGTCGTGACGTTACGGTTGATCGCACCTGGAAACTTGTCTCTATTTTCTTGGCTTGGAAGCGAGCAGAGTCTCGTCACTGATAACGAGAATACCAACGATGTCAATCTTTGTTGAAGTACTATTAAACCTAATACTACATAGTATATCTGCAGAGCTCAATAGCCATATTAGAAAAACAAATGCTATTTGGCTCATCTTAATTTCTGGATAACTTGCACTTTTCATATACAAAAAAATTTGACAATAGTAAAATAAAAACAAAGAATTTAACATTTCATAACAAGTAACTCTAACAAGTAACCTTAACTATTGCTTCTTATTTAGCAAAGTTTTATGTGATATTATTAGCAAATATGTATTTTCCAAAGGTAAGTCGCCAAATCGTCGACCTAATTTAAATTTACCACCTTGTCATTCCCAATCTGAACATTGCTGTGAACAGGCAGAGTATAGACTTACGCCCCCTGAAAGTCTCATAACACAACATAATGTGACAAATCTAGGAACTGTTTTGAGTTTGTTTCGTAGTGTGTTGCCAATTAATATTTTGTACAAATAAATATTTTATGTTTGCCAAGAAACCACAGTAGTAGACATTTTCTATCACTTTTTCCCCCTACCAGACTATTTAGATAATGTTACAAATTAGTCTACTCAATATCCCCCAAGAACAAAATTGTAGTGTAAAGCTTCCAGGAGTCTGTGGAAACATATGCTACACACCCACACATACCGGCTCGTAAGACTAACACACTGACATAATCACACGAGCTAACAGAAGGTCAGCACATGGTGAGCATTCTTGCACCCTTACAAAATATAATAGGTAGAGAGGTCAACAAAAAGATTACATTGAAAAGGCCAAGTGTACGGTGGCAGTTCTTGTAAGGCTCGTTGGTTGATTACATCTTGTCATAAACGTCTTCAGAAAATCACTCATCCTCATTCTTATTTAACACATCAAACTTTTGATACATATCGGTATGAACTGTCAAAAATTTTCTCAGATAGATAGAGATAGACAGACAGACAGACAGAGAGACAGACAGACAGATAGATAGATAGATAGATAGATAGATAGATAGATAGATAGATAGATAGATAGATAGATAGATAGATAAGTAATTATGTCAAAATTGGCCTGGGCATTTCTCTACCATCTGGTATCATACGATGGGCAACCAATTCTATCTGTCCTCAAAATCATTATGTTAAGTTTGATAAAGTTTCCCTTTCAGACCTTGCGATCTATGGGCAGATGACGTAAAGGTCATCTGTTTGTGTAATGATCATCTGTTTTTGTGGCCCACAGTTTTTGATGGTGTCATGTGGCCAGCACAACGACCAACCACCTTCACTTTTCCCCAACTCATGTCAGGTACCCATTAGAGCTGGCCGGATCCCGAAATTAAAAATATCAGTCTTCGCCAGGATTTGAACACGGGACCCCTCAGTTCGTAAGCCAAGCTTTTCCACTAGCAATCGCGCCCCTTGTCTACGAGTGTAGGCCGTTACATTAGTTAGGATAATATGTTAGATTAAATTTGTATTACACTATAGTAGTGAGGCTGTAAACGATTTTGTTTTTAAACACGACGCTTAAAGGATCACTTTTATAAGGAAATATTATAAAACCTTTAACAATTCAATAGTGTCATAATGGCATCCATGCGGCACATTCGGTGGCCCTTCCGGCCCATTTCGGGTACCGGCCCACTGGGCATTTGCCCGAATTCCAATATAGCCAGTCTGCCCTTGGTAGGAAGGTAGATAGATTGATAGATAGATAGATAGATAGATAGATAGATAGATAGATAGATAGATAGATAGATAGAGATTGATTGATTGTTTGATAGTAAATGATTGAGTGATTGATAAAGATACTTGTATTTATCAAAAAGCAGTGCAACAGTCTACAGAGGCTGGATGATTGATAGCTATATTTCACTAACCAATACAGTTCGATTAGACTAGCTATATTTCACTAACCAATGCAGTTCGATTAGACTAGCTATATTTCACTAACCAATGCAGTTCGATTAGACTAGCTATATTTCACTAACCAATGCAGTTCGATTAGACTAGCTATATTTCACTAACCAATGCAGTTCGATTAGCTCTAAGGCAATGGGCTTAGATAGTTGTATTTCTCTGCACTCGTCTTTTAACAAATAAAATCTGATCAGGGATGTGCATTCGCCCGGTGTCTTCTATGAGCTATTATTGCAGCCAGCCCCGAGCCTGTGTTTGTGGCCCTCATAGAGCAGGGTTAACTGGAGAATGTCAGTTGATGGAACAATCGCTCAGGTAGTTCACAGATGGAAACAGCCCCCACGCCCCCTCCCTCCATCGGTCTACCTCTGCTCTTCTGAAAATGAAAAGAAAAGAAAAAAAAAAACTGGCCTAAATAGTTTCTTCCCCTTCTCCCATGTCGCTTACAGGACTCACAGGGGACCAGGTACTGCCGACAAATAAACACTAGAAGGGTCGCGCATCTATTTGGCTGGCAGAACGATGGGAAGGCCACTAGGAAGAGACAGTTGTATTAAAAGGTCAAACTACCTGAGCGGCTGAAATGTGCAGCTTGCTTTTTTTTTTTTCTCCAACTGCTTCTTTCTTCCCCTTCCCCGACATCTAGTAGACTAAGTACACTATCTTATCTTCTTATCTTATAAAATACAGACGTCACTTCAAAAGAGAAGATGATTACGTCATACATGTGTTCCTAGGTCAATCAAGTCATGCTTGTTAATCAATGACTTAAATTCTGTTAAGTCATTGGTTTTCCTGGCTGACTCAGGCAACCCTAGTCCATGCTCTAATAGCACGTAGGAAGAAAGAGCATTTGTACAAATCTGTCCTAGCATATGGCACAAGGCTTAGACGTAGGTCCTCCCGCGCCTTTCGGCGCATTGGGCGGCAATCTGTCTCCATAAAGATCTGTCATTGGCAATGTCTGAAGCCTCCTCCCACCTGGTGTCCACTGTTCTGAGGAATGTGCCTTTATCTTTGTGTCTGAGTATTTTATTAGATCTTATTTTTATATTTGCAGATTAATATTTTATCTATAATTGCTACTTTACTTTTAAGTCTTCTATCCTGCAGGGTTTAAAGATTAATGATTTTACTTAAGGTGTTTTTCTAATCAAATGTAAATGTTCTTTTCTTATGAATGTCACTGCTCTATTTTGTGTCTGTTCGAGTTTCTTAATGTTTTCTAGAGTTGAGGGGGTCTCAAACAGAGGATGTACATTCTATTATTGGCCTAACTAAGTTTTTATGTTCTTATTTGTGGAACTTTCTTTTAATAAGCCCTAATGCTTTGTTTTATGATAGTTTTTCATTTATTATAACACTTAGGTATTTGAGTTTTTAGTAAGTAAAAACAAGGGCGTCTGTCCTTTCCTTCAACACACACACACATACAAACACAAACATATACATAAACAGACACAAACTTACGCTCTCTTACTAGCAGCTTTTGTCAATTCCACTTTTCTTTGAAAGTTATGATGGTTTCACCTTTGACTAGATCTATATTTCGTGGAGTTGAACTCTACGCAGTAAACTAAAAAGACTCTAGTTCTGTGAGTGCACTAACGCAAAAGTAGAACCAGTTCACCCTTGCCTCTCTTAATTGACTTGACGTTTAAAAGGTTGACTGTCCCGTTACCACAGCTCCACTGGTCTTGTTAAATCTACGTTCTCGTCTTTCTTTCCTAGCGATAATTGGACACGTTACCAAGCTCAACAAACACGTGTTTGCAAAAAGTTTTACTCATAATTTTGCGGGAAACGAAACTTGTTAAAAATTATTTTATTTTTTAAGACGTGCCAGTTTGAAAAGGACAAAGAAAGTAATTTTGGCGTTATAATCTCAGGCAATCTGGCCAGTCATATTTACCTTTGTGTACAAGATTTATTCGCGGTGTAATTGTCTCCGACTCCCCTCCACCCTTTCCCCCGATTCACTCCGGTACAGGTAATTGTCTTCAGCCAATGAACCAGTGGAAAAGTAAATAAGAAAACATCTCCCCCCTCTCTCTAAAAACAACAACAATGGTTTTTATTATGATAGACAAACATATTCTTGACTTGGACGGTGTAGCCTACAGGGTGTGCAAGAGAGCATTACGTGTACATGTGTACTCAAACACATAACTCAATAGTGCCTACCTACCTCGTCTATATAGGTCGTTGTTTGTTTTAAACAAGGCATTTCTTGATCGTACCTGGGAAGAAAGCTTTAAACAAAATATCATAAAAGAAGGTGAACCCACCAGAATGAATTGAAAAGTACACAGCTGTTCAAGAACTCTTCAGAGGGTAGGGTTTACGGTATATCTAGAAGGGAACAAATATTAGCAACAAGGTAATTAATTCATGTCTAGACATGGAAAGGATTATACATTTTTTTTCAGCACTGTTAATCATAAAATAAATGTTCCTGTGTCTTGTTTGTTGGAGAGCTAAGAATGCTCATTGGAGAATTAAGATAGGAAGATATTTGAATCCGTTTCTCTTCTTGTTTTGGAAGTAGCTCAATCAGCTTTAGGAGAAAACTAGGGTCTTTTCCTTTCTGTGTAATTAGCCTGGCTTAAATTTATATCCTGACAAGGAGTTCATCTAGATCAGTGTTTCCAATAGACTGCGTTCCGCATAACCCTAGTATTCCGACAGGCCTGAATATGTGTTTCGACGTAACCCTAGTATTCCGCGAGGGCTGAATATGTGTTCCACGTAACCCTAGTATTCCGACAGGCCTGAATATGTGTTTCACGTAACCCTAGTATTCCGCGAGGGCTGAATATGTGTTCCACGAACTAATGGAATAAGTAACTAGATTAGGCCACCACGTTAATTAATTTCTATAAAAAAAAAAATAAGCAAAGTGTTCTGTTAAAAACAAACAGAATGTGCGAAGTGGTCCATTAAGGAAAAAAGATTGAGAACCACTGATCTGATGCTTGGTTTCAACAAAACTTTAACTTTTGTGATACATTAAAAATGTTGTGTAATGTTAAACGGAACAAATTCTACATTTATTATGAATCATCATTGTAGTGTTTCAGTCTGTAGGTCAGTATCTTATTGTCCTGAAGGCCGCGGGACACACACACGTGAGCCCAAAGAAAAAGTCTTGTAAAAGCCAGGAACAGAAGAAGTGAAGAATGTGAAAATGTGCAGGTTGCAACTGGCTTTGAGACCATTTGGTATACTAGGCCTCAACAATGACCTGCGACGTCGTTACCTGTGGGCAATGGAGACCAATATCACGTTTCCACATTGCACTGACCTGTGATGTGGCAACGAGCTATTGGTCTCCACTGCCCACGGGAATCAACGTTGCAGCTTAGTATTTAGGCCTTCTATGATGAGGGGTCTCGGTAAAACACTGCATTCATTCTAATCTTCGGAAGTGATGACATTTATTTATTCATTCATTCATCCATCAATCCATGCATTTATTAATTTGTTTATTTATTCATTCATCCACCAATCCATGCATTTATTAATTTGTTTATTCATTCATTCATCCACCAATCCATGCATTTATTAATTTGTTTATTCATTCATTCATCCACCAATCCATGCATTTATTAATTTGTTTATTCATTCATTCATCCACCAATCCATGCATTTATTAATTTGTTTATTCATTCATTCATCAACCAATCCATGCATTTATTAATTTGTTTATTCATTCATTCATCAACCAATCCATGCATTTATTAATTTGTTTATTCATTCATTCATCAACCAATCCATGCATTTATTAATTTGTTTATTCATTCATTCATCAACCAATCCATGCATTTATTCCTTTACTTATTCATTTATTCATTTACTCATTTATTCATTTATTCATTCTTTTATTTATTCATTCATTTATTGTTTTCATTCATTTATTCATTTATCTATACATTTATCTATACATTTATCTATTCATTCATCCATTTCATCTATTCATTAATTCATTCAGCCATTCATTCATTGAATCCAACACCGTTTTAACCATTCTTGATGCACTATGCCAGAAGCATTCATTAGCTCACTGCGGAGGTTGTACAACGTATTAGAACTGAAGTTGTATTCACTACAAACTACCTTTAAAATAAACATTGACTCGCCGAGGAGTTTGTTAGTTTAGTTTAGATTTACTTTTTTTTTTCGGTGATTTTTTCAATTAGTTCATTTAATCTTATCGACTAATTTGTGTTTCTTTGAGTATGAAGGTTTTTTTAAAATTCTTTTTTCCTTATAATCTGT
Organism: Biomphalaria glabrata; assembly: GCF_947242115.1. NCBI lineage: Eukaryota > Metazoa > Mollusca > Gastropoda > Planorbidae > Biomphalaria > Biomphalaria glabrata. The sequence goes on along the minus strand of NC_074711.1, from coordinate 32,181,410 downwards.
CAGTGAGTTTGCATGCTGCTCTTTCAGTTGATGGTTGTTAAGCATTATTTCAATTTGTATCAGCACTAATCAAGCAAAAGTAGAAAGTATTAAGTACACAAATTGTGTGTACACTTTATTGCAGACTGCAATAGATGTTTTCAATATTTAAAGAAAGCAAAATAAAAAAAATAATACTTTGAAAGAAGCAAAAAAAAAAAATCCAAGGGGAAGAACTCCAAATTTTTCAACTAAATACCTCAATTATGTAGAATTTATTCAACTATAATATCTTAATAATGTCAATTTAATTTTCTTTTTTTATATCAATCTAAATAATTAATTACCACTAATAAATTGACAACTGATAATGGATTTATGTTTTTGAGACACGATAAATATATGTGTAAAGTTTCAACTTGATCCGAGAATAGGTATGGGAGGAATAATAGGTTTAACACTTTACCAGACAGACAGGCAGATGATCAAAGCAATTTGATATAAGGTATTTAAAAAAATGAATTATATTGCCAAAAAAAAAGTCAGAATGTTGAATACAAATTATATCTATATCCTGTAAAATGAAATGACTAGTGCTCGGTCAAAAAGAATGTCATCATTTAAGAACGAATCTCGAATCACAGTGTGATGTTTGTCAAAGGAGCTTTCAACAGCCTTAAAAAAATTAGTGAAACGAATAAACAATTAAAACTCTTTCTACACTATTTCTTATTCCCAGCTTATTATTGTATTTCTTGTAGACGCTCTCTACATTCCTTCATAACTAAAGAGTATTACGTCAGTGTCCAGACCTCCTGCAGGACGGCAGGACATTGAAGTGGGTAGGGTCTGAACTCGTTACTATCGTGACGGCAGTCCAAAGCGCTTACTACTAGACAGGGCAGCCATTGAAATCCATGGTTTTATATCCACCAAGTTTAAAGTTTAAAAATCAAATCAATACAACACTGAAAAAAAAGAGCTCTCCGTGTTCAGAGTTTCAAAATTATTCTCCAGCAAAAGCACCTTGAGAAATTAGTAATTGTGTATTACAACATGAGTCACAAAATAAAACACTCAAGTAAGAGCAGAACCGCACAGACGTCATTAAACTGGGCAAACATCGTCTGTAGTAGCAAACTATCGGCCAGCATTTAAAGAGCAATGAAGGCTTCTGAAAATAAACGTCACGTGACCGGGGAACCACATTCAAACCAAGTCGAAGCATGATATATTTATATATTGTCTTTCTGGCGCGGTGTTTTCTGGGTAAACACATTACTTTCACGTGTACCTAAGCAGGTAAATATTCCTGCCATCTTTTTTTAACCATGGGTCTCCCAAACAAAACAAGAAAAAAAAAAAAAAAAGAAAAAGAACATGTTTCCTTTTTTTATATAATTATTTAAATTAATCGGCTCTTATCATTTTTAATCAAATTACTAGGATAGCATAAAAAATATATTTTTCTTTGAGTAATCTTGAATTTATTCTATTTTGAGAAAGAAACGTTTTGAAAGATAATCACGAGGCTTAATCAAAAGATAGATAGCTAAAAATAGATTGAATTGACATATATCTATATTATAAAGTAGAATGTGAGGGGTATGTATGTATGTATGTATGTATGTATGTTACTTATAGACATCAAAACCGCTTGACCAATCTTGATAAAACTAGGCAGGAATGTTCCTTGGGTACCAACTTAGACCTTAGTGAATGTATTGTAGCCCTAAAACAAATGTAAGACCCTAAAAAAAAAATAATGTTGTCCGACTCTATTACAGCTATAGTATTTTATGGATCTAGGCCATGTCTACAATGTTGACATGAGAAAAGATAGAAAGGATTTAGACTTAGATCTAATTTTAAGAAATACACTTTGCGCAGATAGTTTTTTACTTTGACACATGAAAATACAAAAGAAGATCCATTGATTTCATTATATAATAAAATTAACCTTCAATTTTGTGTTTCAAAAGCATTTTTTACATTAATTAGTTCCTTATATCTGTGACTACAGATTTCCTGACGAACATTCTTTGATTAGACAATACCGTAATGAATCGCGTACTAAAAATTAATTCGTTTAATTGTTTACTTTATAATCCCATCCCTAGATCTAAAACTCTAATTCAACTCTAAGATGATAAAACTTCTCTTCGCACAGATAGTTTTATACTTTAACACATAAACATATTAATTAAAGTCCATTCATTTCATATTTTGATCAAATAAACATTCAAATTTGGTTTTCTAAAGCTACATTCGGTTACGAAAGCTGCGAAGCCGAGTTGAGATAGGCCTAGATCTATATTCATTCATGAATCGCGTACTAAAAATTATTTCGTTTAATTGTTTACTTTATAATCCCATCCCTAGATCTAAAACTCTAATCCAACTCTAAGATGATAAAACTTCTCTTCGCACAGATAGTTTTATACTTTAACACATAAACATATTAATTAAAGTCCATTCATTTCATATTTTGATCAAATAAACATTCAAATTTGGTTTTCTAAAGCTACATTCGGTTACGAAAGCTGCGAAGCCGAGTTGAGATAGGCCTAGATCTATATTCATTCATGAATCGCGTACTAAAAATTATTTCGTTTAATTGTTTACTTTATAATCCCATCCCTAGATCTAAAACTCTAATCCAACTCTAAGATGATAAAACTTCTCTTCGCACAGATAGTTTTATACTTTAACACATAAATATATTAATTAAAGTCCATTCATTTCATATTTTGATCAAATAAACATTCAAATTTGGTTTTCTAAAGCTACATTCGTTTACGAAAGCTGCGAAGCCGAGTTGAGATAGGCCTAGATCTATATTCATTCATGAATCGCGTACTAAAAATTATTTCGTTTAATTATTCACTTTATAATCCCATTTATAGAACAAAGCTATCGCTCTTTTCGTTTTTAATAGATAAGAATGTATAGACTTCGGGTAAACCATTTTCGCAAACCTAATTTTATTTTCGTAGCGAAAGAGAAATAACGTGAAAGGATCATTAGCTACGTTTAACATACATCTAAATCCTATCCACTAGATTATTCAAACGCAAATGTTTTAATTTTAAAAAAAAATGGATTTAAGCCTATTAGCTATTTTTACATTGACACATTCGCTTTACTTATTACATTATTATTTCGTTTAATTGCTTACAAAACACTCTCAGTGACTATATCGAAAGTAATGCGCAAATAAAGACCCGCGGGTCGCGGGTAACATATGTCTAGTATATATATATAAATAAATGAATGCGTGATAAGTATCTCTGTACTGACATTTTGTTTCCTTAGAATACATTTGTCAATTTCTTCTTTCAAACTAAACTACCCAGTCACTGGACAAAGTTCTTGAAAACTGCACAAATCACAAATAGGTGAAGAGATAATTCACGGAGAGAACAAAACACGTTAGTTCATATTAAAATATCTTGTTCACATTTGCTTTGATTTAGAATTGTTCCAGAATAGTAAATATCAATCTACGGGACATGTGCTCAACACACGGTTAAAATTTGTGATAAAATCTAAAAAAAAAAAGTTTTCACAATAATTAAAAATCCAAATATACATTGTAAGACTTTGTTGATTCCTTTCCTACCAGTAAATGAACAAAATACTGGTGTTAGAAGAAGCTGTCTCGCTATTATAATATATTTATTCTTTCATTCGTTAGTTTGTAAAGTTTAAAAAAAAAAACTTGCAAAAAAAAAAATGTCCAATGGTAAAAAAGAAACAAAAGACAAGAACATTTTAATTGCCAGAGGGAAAGGAAGACAGAGTGAAATAAAGTCCTTGATCTTCTCTCTTTCTGGCAGACATTTGACGCTAGGGAGCGTGTCGAAGGCGTAAGGTGTACACGAGAAAAAAATGGGAGCCCGTCAGCTGCGGCCGTAGATCTTTTTCAATAAAAGGAGGAGCATAAGATCTTCTTCACAGTTAGTTCTCAGCATTGTTAGATCAGTTGAGCTTTTTCTGGCCGTTACAAAAAACTAATAGACAATTTATAGCTGTTTTTTTTTTAAATATATTTCTTTCTTTTCTTTTATGTTATTTCATTTTTGGCCAAATGGTCACAGTCAAATGTTCCTCGAGAGTAACCGATCCCTGGCGTAACGATTTAAAGGCAATTACGCCTTTTTCTATTTAGCATCATGAAGTATATGGTAATGAGAACAGACCCTAGAAGTCAAAGATTTTTTTCTCTGCTTTGTAAGTGATTCTGTGAGTACAAATATGACACAATACATTAAATGTCTTTTAGGACGAAAATTATTGAATCAAATTTCTGTATAGAGAAGTTCATATTAATTGAACTGATTTCACCGCCCCCTTTTTGTTATGGGGTGTATGTGTGTGTTTCCAAGGTAACGATTGTGACGATACGAAACTTGCATGCAAAATTTCATTTGAGTTTTTCCCAGCAAATCGTGGGAAACTTTTATTTTAACTTAAAACAATTATTTTCTTGTCCACCCATAACTAATTTCTTGTAGGATTTATCTCCTCTCGCACTGTTTCTCACGGGACGAATCTTAACGTAAAACATTAACTAGCCTTTCTAGGGCTAACTTTTAATTTTGACCGCTGTACAGGTGACCAGCACACAATAGTCGCTGCACCAGCGCTACACGCAGCGGCTTAATAACTTTTCACACCTATTCCTCCCCCCTCCCCCCCTCGCAGGATACGCACCGCCCTAAGAATAGCATTGCACTCGGGCTGGACAAATACATATTCGCCTTAGTCCCTACTCTCACGGTACAGGCCATAAATCGGACATGACGCCTGGCATGTCCAGTAAATAGATACATGTGAGAAAATCACCTAGCTATCTTCCCCACCCGTTAAACAAAATGCCCCAACTATATATAGAAAGACCAAAGCATTCTAAGTTAGGCCCGCTAGGATTCATACAGTCTCCTCTGTTAGGAAGTTTAGTTGTGAGGTTTCATTAGGGACAAACGGATGAGTGTAAACATTTTACTATGCTTATTTTATATTATAGGAATGTGTGAGTACACATTAGTACACAACCACGTTCCCCGTCATTACATTATGACTTTATTATGCGTGTACATTGTACTATTTTATGTCGATGCTATATCTTCATATAGTATTACTAATGCCTCTATGGTTGTCTACATTTGAAACTATAGTTATTGTATTTGATTTGTTATGTTTCATCCATTCCTGTATCTTAGTGATTGATGTAAACAATAACCTTTCGTGAATCTAAGTACTGTCTAAGAACTTAGATCACCTGCTCTAAACTTACAGAGCCCATGTGAAATTAATCATTTCACATTTCTATTATATCCCTCATACATATTATTATGTCTCACAAGCTTGTGAACTTATAGTTCCTTAGATGAGTTTCATTTTGATTAATTACATCAAACCCTTATACTGTATCTCGATCCCTAGTATTATGTTTTCATCTTATCCTTTAGTATATAATATAGTGATGCCCAAAGTACGGCCCGCGGGCCAGAACCGGCCCGCGACGTGGTTGCATCCGGCCCGCCGAAAAGTCGGCACAAAAAAAGTAATAAATTCTCCCTCCTTCAAAAAAAGTTGAAAATATATCTTTACCTTTGTTAGGGCTCTCACTTGTTTCTCTGATGGATTGGTACCATGACTTTTAACGAGTATGAGTTTGTGAAATGGAACTCTGAATGTAGAATATACCCGGAAAAGTGAATGGATCTTTTTTTGTGGAACATGATAATAAGCCAACATGTTTTGTTTTGTAAAGAAAGTCTGGATGTTTAAAACAACAACATATACAGTGGCATTATAAAACAAATATGACGGCCTTCTTGGTTTTGGCCTTTTTGGTTTGAGTCGCGTATAAAAGATTGGTTTAACTACGCCTAGAGGTTTGACCAAAAAGAGACAAGAAAATAGTTGGTGTTAAAAGTAGCTACAATGCTGCTCTCATTTTAAGTAGAAATGAAGCACAATTTTTTAGACGCGTAAAAAATGATAGACTTTAACTCTCCCATTAATTAATGTAAGAACGAGATCCAATAGTTTCAAATGGTTTCAGGTAAATTTTGATTTCATATTTTACCATTATGTTGATGTGGCCCGCAACACGCGTGTCGAAAGTTAAAATGGCCCGCAGGTCAAATTAGGTTGGGCATCACTGTAATATACTCATTCCCCATTGTACTATAACTGATTGCTTATCGTCGTAATCAAATTTAATGGATGAATCTTGACTAGTATCATCCTACATTGTACGATGACACATTTATTGTGGTTATCTTACTTGTATCTTTTGTGTTATTGAGTTATATGCATGCTTTAAGATTTTATACTTAATTGTCTTAAATGCCTTATTGGGATTGATACCAATGCCTACATCTGATTGATTGCAAGGCATATGGGAATCCCTACTCAATGCTTTTGGGAGGTTCCTAATTGTCTGTCTTATCCCCAGCCTGGTTGCTACCCCTTGTTGCTACCCCTGTTTGCTACACACGATTGCTACACCCGACTGCTATAACTGCCAGATCTCCACCCAAAGCTGTAACCGGAGCAGACCACACCAGACACCACCCCCCCCCCAATTATATACCTGTTAGCAAGAAGGCATTGCCTACTGTCCTTGGCCTTAAAATATTGCCCAGTGTCCACAGTGCCTTATACTGCCCAGTATCATCTGCCCAGTACCCGGCCCAAACTGTCCACTGCCCAATAGCTAGTGCCTAATGCCGACTGATTAGAGCAACCTTCGCTGCAGAAGATAAACTGGTGTTGAGTTAGCACGGCTCTCTACGAGCTAGAGATCATAGCTGAGAGATCATCCCACTACAACTTAGTCTGCAGCACCAACCATCTCTACTGATAAACAGGCAGCGGCCTCACCCTAGAGCCAGCTTGCCTACAGCATAGAGAATATCCCGAGCCAACGTTCTGAGACAGAGCCGGATGACTCATCCTTCTGAGTTCCAGTCCTTCGACCACAAGAAGACGACCCACGGGCTAGCAGCTAAGAAAATAAGTAGCCAGACATAGGAACATTCTTCTCTTCCACTCACTCATCAATTAGCAATCCATGATGAGCAGTTATCTTAGAGATTAGCACCTTCATTTCATTTCTTAATTATAATTTCATTTGATCATTTATCTTTTGTAAACTTTCATTTATTAAATTATTTTATTTATAAACTTATAATAAATATACTGGTCTGTTCTTACTGTTAGTTGCGGTGTGCCTGTACAAAATCTTATATGTGAGCGGGATAAATTTATAACATTTCCCCTAGACTTAAACAAACAAGCCCAATATTTACTAATTAAACATCTCGTCACAACGATGAGGGAAGGGAGTGTACATTTTGTGGGTAGTGTATAATGATGAAACCATGAGTTGGTCTGTCATAATGTATGTTCAAAAGTCATGTGGGTGATTGTTGAACATCAGAGACGCTAGAGAGAGATGTGAATGTATAGAGTTTATTTATAGATTTATACAATCTGTTTAAATGTCATTTCACTTTGTTACTATTAGATCTATACCATATTGTTACAAATGACCAGTGACAGGAAGAGGTTAACGTGTGACCCCGACGAGATAACACAGCAGCGGGTGTTCCCTGGAATGTACATGTATAAACAGAGACAGGATGTGACGTGTCCTTACATGTTATTCCAAAAGGTACTAGCAATGTCCAGTGACAGATAGAGGTCACAACTTGTGACCCCGGCAAGATGACACTGCAGCCGATGTTTTCTGGAATCTACATGTATAAACAAAGACAGGATGTGACGTTTCCTCACGTGTTATTCCAGAGGATACTAGCCGTGTTTGTGCAACTTTAGACAAGCGATTAGGGACTCAATATAAGCCAGAAAGTTAATGTGAAAGTCAGTCGTATGGAGTCGTGAGTGAGTCGTCGGTACTGTTGTCTACTGTGCGAGACAGTAGAAGAGAGATGTGTACGACTCGATGCAAGTTAACTAGGGTAGAGTTAACTGGAGTGAACTGCTGTCGTTAAAGTCTATACAGCGAACTACAGTGGACTTAAGCCGTTACAGTCGATACAGTCGATGTAAGACGTGTGCGGCTCTGATTTGGTAGACTTGAATATGTATATTGGTAATGAAAGTTATATTGACTGTTTGTTCACAAAGAAGTTTATTGAAGTTCTAAAATAATTTTTAAAAAACCAGATCCAGTTGCGAGCTACATATTTTCCCACCACTCGTGCAGACAAAGCCGTTGTCCGCTGGCGGTCTATTTAAGTTTTCTTTCCGTCTTCTGCGCTCGTCTACAATAATGGCTTTTCTTTGAGTCTCCAATGTTTGTCTAACAGTCTTTGTGAGAGCTCTCCAACTGTCTCTTTCAGAGGCCTTCTGCTGCCAGCAGTTTTTTAATACTAGCTATTCAAAGCTACAACCCAACGACCGGTTATTATCATCCCTAAACATAACTTTTCTGGTAATTTCATAGCTATCTCTAAAAGAAGGCCAGGAGTTCCGCCTAACAAAATATTACCATTGTCACCACAGGGAAATGCGGAAAAAGGCGAGTAGCGCCTAAGCCAGTAGACTTCCTGCAAGAGGGTCTTGATAGTCTTGGCTGGGTACTAAACTAGGAGAAGGACAGCTCTGAATCCAAACATCTGCTGTCTTGAGTCTCAGCCCAAACATGGAAAAGACTTCGAGAGTCAACCCTAAATAAAAATCCGGAGCCGGCCATTCTTAGTCCTCTTGCAGCGCGTAATGCTACACCTTGGGAAAACATGCGATGCCTTAAATCCCAAACTGTATCGTCACCTGCCGCTCCTTTGGACACATCATCTGCGTGGAGATGGAAGTGCGGTGTGGGCGACATCGTTCCGACCATAGATAATCTCCATGAAAGCAAAAGATTACATTTAACCCACCGGCTACACGGAACATTTCAAATCCTTTCAATTATTCAAAAATATTAGACATAAAAAATATACTATAAGAATCTGATGATATATTTCAAGGGGAGGGAATTACAATTGCAAGAATAACAATCTCATTATTCCTCTTCACGTTTCTCTGCCTTTCTCTCTATACTTATACGGGGATACTTTCTTATGAACATAACCATTTTTGAGAGCTAAACCTACGCTTGCTGGTTGGTTGTGCTGATATGCAATGATCACATGTGCCTCAGTCACACGGGTGCCTTTAAGCCCTTAACTATTTTGCACCCAAACAATAGCAGGGCAAAGCGCCAAATACATGACCGAGAAATGAAAATCTAAGAGCGAATACTCGTGTAATTCTTTGCTTTTTCATATAGTGTTCTCAAATATAAGTTTTATCAAATGCAATGGTTCTATTACTGTAATAGTTTTCTAGTATGCGAAGAAAACTTTATAAGAATATAAGATGATGGCCCTGTGAAGGCAATATTGAAATTTATTTTATATATAGCCTATATGGAGTGTGTGACTTTTCTACGGAATAAATTGGAGGTGGGGACTCTTTTTTTTTTTCCCTAGTTGCCAATTATAAATAAAACAATGTGGTTACATCATGTTTCCTTCCTCCTAATTTGTTGTACTAGTCGACCCGCGAAGTAGCATACGACGATTCGTAATGGCCATGATCCAAAGGACCGCTAAATAGCAGGGATATGGAGATACGTTGACCCGGATTGTAAACTCGAGGAGGGTTATATAGGGGTCACGGAGGTCATGATTATGCGGACGTTCTCGGAAGTGAATAGTGAAAGCGGGAAGTATTTAAGACATCGCCACAATTTCAGCCTCGCCACCATAAACGCCGGAAGTATTCATGTAGGCAGAGTCTTGTCGAGCAGAGTGTATGACTGTGCTTCCGTGAGTAAGAACAACGGACATGGCGTCGCCATAGTTATCCCAATGTTCGCAAACAAGCCTTACAGTTTCGTCGATGACATTTTCAAGAAATATGCGACTGATAGAAATAAACAGTTACCTGTTGCAGGAATTTCGACTACACTAAAAGACCTGTTGACTCCACGAACTATATGTGAAGCGGTGGCTATGGTTAGGTGACGAAGGGCAATACGTGGGGGCAAAATCAAAACAAAGCTACTGAAAAAACATGCAACTATTTTAATGAGACCAGATATTGACGTGTATAAAAAAAAAATACAAATATAAATGTAGTCAAATAGAGAATGTATAAAGAGAAAGATTGCTTGTTCTCCCCCCCCCCCCTCTTTTTTTTCTGAACCGTGCTCTCTGTAACCTTGAAATTTAGGCGGGATAACTCTAGTCTGACTTGCAGAAATAAAAGAGTTATTTTTCCATGACATTTTCGTGGTGTCCCGCATGGTTGGGCCACGAAGAGAATTATATATATATACTAGACATATATGTTACCCGCGACCCGCGGGTCTTTATTTGCGCATTACTTTTGATATAGTCACTGAGAGTGTTTTGTAAACAATTAAACGAAATAATAATGTAATAAGTAAAGCGAATGTGTCAATGCAAAAATAGTGTGAATGAAGCTATCAAATCAAAATAGCTAATAGGCTTAAATCCATTTTTTTTTTTCAAATTAAAACATTTGCTTGTAGGCCTACATATATTTGATTAAAATTTGAGATGAATAGACTAAATTTTGTATGTTCATGTGTATAAAGTATAAAGTAGATCTTGAGGTAGACGTAGATCTAAATCTACACTAATCTAGAGTTCTGTGCTGCGCATGCGTGAATTTTTTTTCATGAATGAATATAGGCCTATCTCAACACGGCTACGCAGCTTTAGCGAACGAATGTATTAAAAATGCTTTAGAAAAACAAATTTGAATGTTAATTTGATTAAAATATCAAATGAATGGACAATAATTAGTATGTTTATGTGTTAAAGCATAAAACTATCTTTGCGAAAAGAAGTTTTATCATCTTAGAGTTCAGTAAGAGTTTTAGACCTAGGCCTAGGAATAGACTCAGACCTCAGAAGAGAGATGTGTTAATGTGTAACCATTTGGTAATGTCTAATGAAATAATGTTCGCCAGGAAATCTGTAGATATCAGGAACTAATTTATGTAAAAAATGCTTTTGAATAATCTAGTGGATTGGATTTATATGTATGTTAAACTTAGCTAATGATCCTTTCACGTTATTTCTCTTTCGCTACGAAAATAAAATTAGGTTTGCGAAAACGGGTTTACCCGAAGTCGATACATTCTTATCTATTAAAAACGAAAAGAGCGATAGCTTTGTTAAATGAATGGGATTATAAAGTGAACAATTAAACGAAATAATTTTTAGTACGCGATTCATGAATGAATATAGATCTAGGCCTATCTCAACTCGGCTTCGCAGCTTTCGTAAGTGAATGTAGCTTTAGAAAACCAAATTTGAATGTTTATTTGATCAAAATATGAAATGAATGGACTTTAATTAATATGTTTTTGTGTTAAAGTATAAAACTATCTGTGCGAAGAGAAGTTTTATCATCTTAGAGTTGAATTAGAGTTTTAGATCTAGGGACGGGATTATAAAGTAAACAATTAAACGAATTAATTTTTAGTACGCGATTCATTACGGCATGGAACTATACTAATGGAACACCAGCTTCGAGTTTTTTACAAAGCCAAAGAGAGTCGAAGTGCCGTCGCGCATCATTTTTGCGCATGGTGCAATGTGGAGAAATCCATGATGATGCCAAAGAAGAGATTTACTCCGTCAGTCCCTTGCAATGGGTGTAAAACTTTCGTACGCTCTATTTGATTAGATGTGTAAAAACTTCATCCATTTTCTGACTATCTGATATAATAGATAAAATTTTCCCGAATAAGAGATCGTCACAAAAGTTATTTTTTTCGACCACCCTATAAAATGCCACATTTTTTCAAAAAAATAGAATCTAAATTCCGAAAATACAATCTTTCAGTGTTTCTGTGTTTGGTTTATTTACACTAAATCTGGATGAAGACCTGTCTACCGTTCCTCTAAATGCGTATTTGTTACGATATACTAAATTGCACGAAATAAAAATAAAAATAGGAGGCCTAATACAGTTTGACACTCCAAGCTACGCATTTCTAATAGTTTTTTTAATTATTATTATCGAAAGGACTAGGCTATAGACATACACGTCTCGTGGGAAACAAAGAAAAAGTTCATCTCGGTAATATTGTAGCCTAAATAAAATGACCAAAAAAAAACAAACAAACTATAGCCTAATCTAAAATGAAATAGATCTAGAGCTAGATTTTCTTGGACGAATGATACAAAATAAGTATAAATAATAAGTCATAGTCATATGAATCTGATAGATCTAAAACAAATACTGATATTCATTCATTAATTAATTATTAGAATTACTTGACTACCAACTGGGTATTTTTATTGCCAAAATACAATGTATTTTATGTGCATTTATTAAAAACAACAACCAAAAATTAAGCGTTCGACGCAACTAGATCTAATATTAATAATATAGATTCTGGTTCTAGATCCAGAAAGCTACTTCTCTAATTCAGTTTTCTAGTTTAATTCTAGTTAGATCTAGATGTCTAGACCAGTAGATCTAAATCTAGCCAGGGTTTTTGTTATGGAATAGATCTATAAACCTGCAGCCGCCTACTGATCACGATATGGCAGATACTATTGATGAGATACTCTCTCTACTTCTATATAATATAATATATATAGATCTAGATCTAGTAATCCAGTAGATCACAGTAAAACTCAATGTGTACTTCCGACTTTAGCTCAACAAGTCTACTCCAAAGTATACTAGTAAAGTCACAAAGTGTAAAGGATCATTATATATTCAAATAAAAAATTTATAGGCCTAAATGAATCGAATAATCAGTCACTAATTTGACTAATCTAAATTGTTATTTTTTAAATGGCAAGTGTTACTGATGACTTCTGACTTGTACACGAGTTGCAGAGATTCTAGCTTTTATTTTGATGACATGTTACGATATATCAATGATATTTAGATAAACGCAAGTACCTAGAGGAACAGAGAGAAGGACCATTTAATATTTATAAGGCAAAGAAGTAAGGTGTTTATAATTCATCAAACTCACAGAGGACTTGTGTCGGCATTTCATGCATTTACAGAAGCTACAAACTATGCTACAAAAATGATAGGCTTGTCTTTGATTCCTAAGACTTATGAGGAATGCTATGTTTCCAGAGGCTACTCAGCCCCAGCTGTGACCTACATATTATGCCACACTGGGCACAGGCATAACCATTGTCCACCTGTGGTAGAATCAGTTGTTTTTTTTGCCATCTACCCTCGGCAATTAATTTTCATTGGTGTATACCACACCTTTGTAAGTGACCTCCAGCTGTCTCGTTCTGAAGCTGTATGCAACCAGGTGCTCTCTTATTCTATTTCAGTTAAAGTAAGTTGGCGCCTAAGCATTTCTCTGGTACCTCTTTATGTGCATATGACATGTTAGGCAAATAGGTTTAGCCTATTGGAATGCCATTTCGGAAAGTATAGGTGCTTAAAATGAAACTCCAAATATCTGGACTTCCAGTTACCAAGAAAATGAGCTTAGGTTTCAAAGAGACGACACTGGCACTTCAGCTAAGACGATCAGTAAAATTAATAGCAACTTTAATTGCAGTCCACCAAACAAGATAAAAAAAAAAAACAAGTGTGGCTTCAATAGCATTGATGATATTTAGTTTACTTTTATCTCATTTACTAGTATTACTATTTCATTGACTATGGTTTTACTAGTTCCTGCAATTTGATGAAAAATGATAATTGAATTGTGTATAGTCTATATACTAATGTTTATAAGAGATCACAGCTTAGCTTAATATTTTTAAACTATGATGTTGTGTTCTGACTCTACTCTAAATAAATTATATTTTATTTTAAGAATGCAAAGTTGGAAATTCTGTTCTGATGAAAAAACATTATTAAACTAAAGTAGATGTTTATGGTTCTTTTGTATTTATTTTTAAATTATTTATTCATTAAAAATTAATTGCTCATTAACATTTACTTGAAGTAAAGATCAAAAACACAAATTCAATACATTATCAGCTCTCAATTCACGCAGATCACAGCCCATCACTTAAATGTATTTACTGTCAATTCTACAGACTATTCATTTCAAAATGTTGCTTTAAATTGTTATATGACACAATCAAAGTACTGGTACCTCACATTGATGTAGGACTAAAGCAGCTGAAATAATGACAAATTTTCATTCACTAACTTGTACTGTCATTTATTATCAGACGTGTTAAAACTAATGACCTGTATATATAATTGATTAAGCAGGAGCATCAACAAATCTTGAACAATAATTGTCTACAGAAAAACTTTATTCTTATCCAAACAGTATACATTTACAATGTATTTAAACAAGTTAATTTATACAAATCTGTATGGCCTAAAGATTATGGTGTATTTTGAGCATTGTGTGAATACCAAGTTACATTATTACATGAAAATAGTGTACTCATTTTTTAAATATTCTGAAGTACAGGCATTATTCTGGGTAATAAAAATTAACAACTAATATGATACAATAAAATTGAAGCATTAGTCAAATAAAAAAAAAAATTCACTCAAGATCTATGTGAACTCTATGCTTGAAAAAAATCATTTTGAAATTAATTAAAAAAAAAAAAATTATGGTTCTTTAGTCAATGGAATGATAGCAGCAATTATTTAACAATTTCATGATTATCCATTAATCTCAATATACTTATGACTGAAAAATAATTCATAATTAACATAATACATAATTCATAATACAACCATTTGAAATAATGATTATAATTTTTTTCTTAATTTGCTTAATTCAAATCTAATATAAACAAGATTTCCTCTGTCAAGAAACTTATGAGGGAACAACATGCATATTCTTCTCAGTAAGTTTTGCAAAGGGAATTAAGAATATATGATGTTGCTTTTTTTTGCCAACATTTTAAACCTTCGCACCAGGTTTTAGTTTTAAGGAGAATGCACCATATTTTATGTTTACTTTTGATAGATTCTTATTTTAATTTTAAAAAAGTAAAATTTCCCTTACATATCTTGCAATCTATGGGGCAGATGATATAAAGTTTATCAGTTTCTGTGCCCCATGGTTAGCGAGGGTGTCATGTACCCAGCACAACAACCAACCACCTTTTGAAAAAAAATCCCATTTCAGACGTCACAATCTATAGGGTCATTTGATTCTTTGGCCAGTGCATCATGTGGCCAGCACAACAACCAACCATCTTTACTTTCCAAAACGAAAGTCAGCTACCCATTAGAGTTAGGTGGACTCAGGGGCACCCAAAAATCTAAAAAAAATTTTAATCTGAGTCTTCACAGAGATTCAAACCCATGACTTAACCATTCAGCCATGGATCCCCAAACTGCCTTTACTTATTCCTTACTATTGCCATGTATCCCTAGCCTTTTGAATTCTGAAATTGAAAATCCCAGTCTTAATCGAACCCAGGAACCCTCAGTTCAGAAGCCAAGTGCTTTACCACTCATTCACTGCACTCCCTATTGTTTTAATGGGGCTCAGATTAATAGTTTTCAAGTACAATATCAAACAGATTTAAAGAAATACTAAATCCAAACCTGTTGGCTGAATGACAGGATACACATAAATATGTATAGAGCTTACAGTATAATATATATATCTTAAATTAAAATTGGTCCAAGACTTTTATTTTGCAACATGATGGGATTTTCCTTTCTGGTGGTGCTATGCAGGAGTCCAAGAATCTCATCTTTTCTCATAACAGAAAGTTATCTAGTTATAAAAATAAATAAAAGGATTTTAAAAAAATAAAAATATGTGTGACATATGTGTTGACCATGCTAAACGTATACATATGTTATTAAGTATAATTATATAATTTTGCCATTCTAAAAATAGTCTGTACCTAAAAGGAGCTACTGCGTTAATGTGTAGACATGGCCCTGACCTTAATAGTTATGGATTATTACTAAAGGTGAAGGCAGATATTCAGTTAATTTGATGGACATTGCACTCATCTAAAAGCAACTATAACATATATTATGATTTACATTTTCACGGAAAACTAGTTTTTCAAAAATACAAGTACTTCAGCTTATGAGAAAAGTGCATAGGGAAAAATTGCAATGCCTTACCTTTAGAGGTGCAACCAATCATTGACTTGTCAGGAATGCATGCCTTTTTCTTCCATTTCCAAACATAACTGTAATTATACAATTAGGCATATTGGCTAATTTCTTTTGAAAACATTAAAATTAAAAAATAATATTAAATTGAATACATTGTTGTATCAAACATACAAATTATCAGACATAACTTTGCCTAATTTCATCTAACAGTTTATTGTAAAGGAATGGCCTGCACAACAGCCAAGTTATATTAGGCATTCTTGAAAGATGAATTTGCCTAAGAGTGTTATAAAAAAAAAACTAGAGAAAAATGTTAAATTCCATCCCAGATATTTGGATGTTGCTTGACCATGAAAATCACACTTCATAAAATATCTTTTAGATAACTAAAATAAAAATTGTATAGTAGTACTTACAATAAATATTGAATGGATGCCAATATTATTAATGTCTGCCCAGAGAGTAGAAATAGTATAAGTATGATCCTTGAGCCATTCTGGTACATCATCAGAACTGGTTGGCATGGTTCTACTTGTTAATAACTGAAACATTACAAACATTTTTTTAAATTTATAATTTATCACAGACTAGAAAAGAAATGTTGCAAGGAAAAATACCAATGGTTAGAATACACCTGATGATACTTTTGTAGCCTTAAAATGCACCAAAACTTCATTCATTAAATCTGATAAGAAACATATATGTATCACACAAGTCAAAGTTGATCAGAGTGTCATAGCAAATAATTAACTAGATATGTGAGTTTTATATTAAAGTCCTAAATTTCAGGGGATAGATCCATAATTGACACCACATCATTTATTATTTCATGAACTCATGGGTCTGGGCATGGCATGGAATGGAAACTATTATTTAATGTATGGGGTGTAGACGAGGCATGGATTATAAATTGTCTTGTATAGATTAGATTGGGTAAAACTTCCCGTCGAAGGTAACTTTTACTGATAGATCTGGATCAATTATAAATTTATGGGATCTAGGCATGCATACATTTTATCTTTTATTTATATATTTTATGTACATATATAACTAGTCTAGAATCTATAATTATATCTTAATAATATTTTGTTGTAGATGTCATATAATATCTAAAATATTAAGTATAGATCAGTAGATTTAGAATTTTAGCTAGTAAATATTTTTATATTCCAAATCTAAACTGGATCTATATATTGTATATCTATCTAGAATTTAGATCTGTAGATTTAGTACTTTAGCTAGTAAAATACTTTTATATTCTAAATCTAAACTGGATCTAGATCTTATTATTCTAGAAGCTTAGATCTAGAAGACTAGTTGTCAAGATTTGACTACACTATGGCTAAGGCTAATGCACTAGCTAAGTAGGCCTACTAGATAGATCAAGAGACAGAGTACTAATAGACACTTGCCTCGTTGGGCCTCTCAAATCAGATTATACAGACTTTAGAGACAATTTAGGAAGGTGAATTTCAATCCAATTCCAACATCTACAAACTACAAGTTAGAGTCTAGCTAGAGATGCTAGATCTAGTCTAGAAGGGTGATCAATTAAAAATAAAATCAATCATTTCTAAAGTTTGTAAAATTATATTTTATAGATCTAATCTATCTATTTATAATATAGAAATCTATGTCTACTATAGGCTAATATTTTAATATTTAAAATGATATGGCTGATGATATTAATTATTTTAATTGAGACATTGACATACAAAGTAACAAAATAATTAGATCTTATACTAACTCATAGCTTATACTGTATTGTATTAAACCTTCGAGTTTACGTTCCACTATCTTGACTTGACTACATTGACTAAAAAGGGCACTATCACGGTGACTATGATTATTTATAGATCTAGAATACTAGTCTAGATTATTATCTATGATGATGATGATTATCAACTGGTAGATCTATAAGTATAATCAGTATAAACTATAATCACTGCATTCGTTTCATTCACTGTCTGTATCAATAATAGTGTGATGTGAAAGTGAAGTCTAGATTAGATAGAATTGATACATTATAAATCTACTTTCTACTATAAAAAGGTATTATTATTATACTATAGATCTACAATCTACATCTACTAATATTAGTACAGGTACTAGCTAGATCTACAGGCCAGGCAATACATAATACAGCTATAGTATAGCCTATAGACTGTATAGATGATCGATAGATGTAGACTAGATCTATAAACATTCATATTGATCTCATGTATGGTTTAGATCTAGAGAAAATAGAGTAAAAATCATGACTTTATTAGATCTATTGAGTTATTTTTTTAAAAAATATCTTTAAATAGATCTAGAACCATAGTCTAAGACTGGGTGTTGTAGATCTATATTATTCTAGATATAAGAGATCTATAGATAAGTTCGGTTTTTAAAAAATGCGCATTCGAAATTTAAAATACCCAGATTTAAGTATTAATATACCCATATTGGTAGGTCCGCGTTAATCATTTATTAGATCTATTAAAGCATGTCGATATAAAAGATATTATTATTTAAAAATATATTATTATATAAAAGATATAGTTGTGAATATTTACTAAAAAAATTAAAATAATGAATTTTTTTACTTTTGCCAATTAACACTCTGGCTGGCAAAAAGGATGACTCCTCAATACTGTGAAAAGACAATAACTGCATGAGTTGGTTTGGAATTGTATTTTGTAAGACTAACTTTAAAAAAAATATATCCTTCAAGAGAATAAACGAAAAAGGTTTGTCAGAAGAAAAGCTGGCTTGACTACGCAAATAATGGACCAGCCTCTCTCTCTTGATATCTTGTTAAGAACATTGGTGACCGGGAAAAGTGGAGGATTTGGTTACGCGGGACAGATGATAATGATTTCATGTACATAAAAAAAAATCCAGATTTTGTGTAAAATACCCAAATAAGAAAGTACTGAAAACAGCTATTTTAATGGGGTGGCCTTAAAAAAATAACTTTTGTGACGATCCCTTATTCAGGAAAATTTTATAAATCACAAAACATTGTGAGAAAATGGATGAAGTTTTTAGAGATCTAATAAAATAAAGCGTAGGAAAGTTTTACTCTCATTGAAGGTCAGTCCAAGTGACTGGAGGAGTAAATTTCTTCTTTTGCATCCTCCTGAATTTCTCCATATTGCACCTTGCGCGGAAAAAGATGCGCGACGGCACTCCCCTAGTAAAAACTAGGAGCTGTTGTTCCATTAGTATAGTTCCATGATTACGGTATTGTCTAATGAAAGACTGTTCGTCAGGAAATCTGTAGTCACATATATCAGGAACTAATTTATGTAAAAAATGCTTTTGAAACACAAAATTGAAGGTTAATTTTATTATATAATGAAATCAATGGATCTTCTTTTGTATTTTCATGTGTCAAAGTAAAAAACTATCTGCGCAAAGTGTATTTCTTAAAATTAGATCTAGGTCTAAATCCTTTCTATCTTTTCTCATGTCAACATTGTAGACATGGCCTAGATCCATAAAATACTATAGCTGTAATAGAGTCGGACAACTTTATTTTTTTTGAGGGTCTTAAGTTTGTTTTAGGGCTACAATACATACACTACGGTCTAAGTTGGTACCCAATAAACATTCCTGCCTAGTTTTATCAAGATTGGTCAAGCGGTTTTGATGTCTATAAGTAACATACATCCATACATACATACCCCTCACATTCTACTTTATAATATATATATATATATATATATATATATATATATATATATATATATATATATATATATATATATATACATCGTATCTCATTCCTCAAAATTCACTGAAGTTATATCTCCTTTCAACTAATTCGTTGCATCAACATTATATCACTTGTATCTGTGTAATGCATTATCTCTCCTATTTTGATTCATCTAAATTGTCTCCCTTGTAATTCAGTGCTGCTACATAAAATCCTCTTCTTTCTAATTCATCAAATTCGGGCCTCTTTCAAATAGAATTTCGCTGCTTCGAACGGAGAGGGAGACGTATTCCTTGGACATCCTCCACCAATCCCCCATCCACACACACACAACACTAACGACCATCTTTGCCACAGTTTCGGTTAGGACTGCATGTCCTTGAAGTATCAACTACTTTCAGTCCCAGACACCTCCAGACATAGCGTCTCGCACTCGGTGACATAAACGAAAACAAATTGGTTGTCATGGTTGGTACAGCGTGGTGGGGACCATTTGTTTCCAGCCGTTACTCTCACAACGCCAGCTGTTCTTGTTATACACACAAAGTGCGCTCCTCACATTTTAGTTTCAAACTTCTGAGTAAAAATAAAACAGTAAGAACGTTATCAAATTGACTATCAACTGTGTTTGAATTAAATACCTTTGAGTTGATTTTTTTTCTTGACAGGTTGATCTAGGTTTTTTACCCAGCTCCATGAACTGGTTGAGATTTGTATTTTCTAGAGATTGTTTCTCAGCAATTATTTCAAACACAACCTCTGTCAGGTGAAAGACCCTTAAATGGTGGATTCAAAAAGTCTTTATTTGATAGGGTTATTTTTAGTGACACAATTTTACTTACTGTGGATTTTTAAAAAAGTTTAGCACTATCTATTCATTGACTCATTTATGAATCTTGATCTAAACAATTTGATATAAACAATCTTTCTTTAGATAGGTGCTACGGTGTTTTATGTGTAGGCCTAAAAAAACAGAAGAAAAAATGTGTCTTTAACTGTTCATATCTCTGGTAGATAGCGGCATGAATTGTTAACAATCGTTCTTGTTTTTTAAATTCATTCCTTTGCGTTTCATGCAAACTAAACATTTGGTGGAATAAAACAATGTAGCGAATTAGAACTTTACTTTTCGTGGAAATACGAAATAGAAATCATTAATTATAAAGCGAGTTGTATAATCAAATAGTAAAGTGGGCTTAATTGGAATCGATTGAATATTATTTGTATAGCGCAACATTCATTCTTGTACATGTTCAGTGCGTCGTAGGCTGCTCCAATATATTAAGTGACTTTGTTGGGAGAGACACGTCTCTGGGTCTATTTCCGGGCGGTGTTTAGGTGATCAGTTAATGGCTGCGCAGCTTTCCAGAGAGCTCTTTTTCAAATCCTTATTTCAGAAAAGTTAGGAGAGGTTATTATTGATGACGTATTGGCATTTAAATTTTTCTTTACATTCAACAATTTTCAAATGCGTAAAATGGTCTGATATACAAGTGTTAGTATCAAATAAAAAAAACAGTTAATAAATTATAATTAATTAATGTTAATAGAATTTTATTTAAAATAGAAAAAAAGGGAAGTAAGTATTACGGTATTTAATGATATGACTGTTAATATAGCTTCATTTCCTTAGGCTATATAAACTATGTTGTATTTTTTTATAAATGTTTTTGTTTAGTTTGCTAGGCCTGCTCATTATTATTTATAAGGCTTTTCTTCGAGTCTGAAGATTAATAAGGAGCACAGTATTTCCCGTGGCAATGCAGTGTGGTTAGTCTACATTACATCCGAACTTTCATTAAGACAATGCTACATTTCAAATACGACATAATATTTTCCACTCCAGAAGTTGTGCACTTTAGATTTACTGACAGTGAATGGCAGTTGATTTGATCTTACATTAACACGTGCAATGAAGATGTCAAAGCACGTGAGTCAGTGCGACCGCAGAAAGAGTTTCGGTGTGAGTACGTTTATGTTTACTCGCATGAAAATCTCTCTCCTCTTATTCACCAGTTCATCACCCCTCCTCCTCCCCCTCCTCCTCCTCCTCCAAGGCGATCTTAACATTTTAGGAATTTTTTAATGAGGCAAATGATATAATAAAAAAAAGGGCGTACAGAAAGACACAAAAATAGAAGTTATTTCCCTTTAGGTCAAAGGAAACGGAACTAATCAAGGGTGGCGCTAATTTCAACCACCCATGACGAGCAGACGTGTCCAACAGAAATAGTTTTTAAAATAGTTTTCTATAACCACAGGTTTGAGATTTGTTTCAGTTAACACTGAACAAAATGACTTAATATTCGCCAGGTGGTTCACAAGCTTAAAATACCGCTGTGCATACGTGAATATTTTTTTAAAGAATATTTCCCGTGTCTGGATTTGTCTGTAAGCCGAGAGAGGTGAAGAGTCTTATCCTCCAAGATAGAGCAAAGTTTCTATATTTGTTTTTTTTTTGTTTTTTTTTTTGTTTGTTGGTTTGGACATGAATGGAGGAAGACGCTAAGTCACACCTGGATGACTTTTATAGGTAATTATCTCAGCGGGAAAACAAACATGGCCTTAGTTAGAGCATGATGGCTACATCTCCAGCACGCTGCTGCTATGTCTGAGGCAACATCTTCCTAAACAGTCTGGTCCTACTAGTGAGGAGCTCAAAGTTAGGCTTGACGTTTTATGACCTTCTCCTCTTCTGAAAGATGCAAACTTCCTTTCACCCGTAAAGTAGAAGAACAAAAGTGTAACATAGTTGAATGTGAAGCACTAGAGTTATGTGACAGACTCTATACCGTGCTGATACACCCTAGATGTCTAGAGTTATGTGACAGACTCTATACCGTGCTGATACACCCTAGATGTCTAGAGTTATGTGACAGACTCTATACCGTGCTGATACACCCTAGATGTCTAGAGTTATGTGACAGACTCTATACCGTGCTGATACACCCTAGATGTCTAGAGTTATGTGACAGACTCTATACCGTGCTGATACACCCCAGATGTCTAGAGTTATGTGACAGACTCTATACCGTGCTGATACACCCTAGATGTCTAGAGTTATGTGACAGACTCTATACCGTGCTGATACACCCTAGATGTCTAGAGTTATGTGACAGACTCTATACCGTGCTGATACACCCTAGATGTCTAGAGTTATGTGACAGACTCTATACCTTGCTGATACACCCTAGATGTCAAGCAAGGGGACGATTAATTAAAACAATTATAATGATATTCCTTTATTTGCCAATACCGGTATACAATATTCTCCTAGATGTTTTGAACCAAATTACTTTTGTCAGCGACATATTTACCGATTCGGAAACACAAATTGCCCTCATATCTAAAACAAAATCCACGCTTTTATTGGAACTCCACAGCAGAATAAAAATTTTAAAAAAGATATATAAATTTTCCAACATTATATACGTATAAAATGTGGTCAGTTTTAAAGTTGTATGTCAATGTTTTGGATGCTAATAAGAGTTGTATAGTTTCAATGTGTACTAGCCGGGTACATAGATATGAAAATAGTAAATGGAAAAAACAACTCTATTATAATGTTTATGGTTATTTAGATTAGATTTCTAAAAAACAACAACAACTACAACAATTAACATAATGATAAGTTGTAAACTGTTCAGTTCATACCAGAAAACAATTATAAGGAACAATTTTGACCGAAGAAAAGTTCATGTTTCAATTATTTTTGTTGTCTAAAAATTGACATTTAATATTCAATTTAAGGTAACATTATTTCTTAGAGCGAAGTTTTATATTTTTTTTGTATGGCTGCTTGCGATGCAAATCATTTCTATCTTTGTTCCCTGGACATTTCTAGCTACACAATTTGTTGCCTTCAGCAATCTATCTTGAGCTTTATTTTTTTTCAAAGATGACGAAGCCCTTGGCAGAGTGCATTCAGACACAAGAATATATTGTGATATTTCATTATAGTAATATTGATTCAAACCTACGCTTAGATCGATAAATGTTTAGTAAGAAAGTCTTTTTAATTTTTAATTGTCTTGTTAAACATTTTTATGAAATTTTGTTTTCTTGTTTATGATTTTTTTTTTACTGAGCGACAAAGTAGTAAATCTAAAAGTTGTCAGACTTATAGGAGTTGTTTTTTTTTTTTCAAACCATTGCCACTGGGTTAAATTTATTACTGTAAGACAAAATCTAATATCTTATACTATGTACTGGGGGGGGGGGGGCTCGGCGGCTGAGTGGTCTGAAAGGGGAGCTTTACCTTTTTACTTATGCTATGTATTGTTTTGAACTTACCTTTATATATATGTATATATGTATGTATGTAGGTCACAGCTGGGGCTGCGCAGCCACGGGAAATACTGCATTCCTCACTGATCTTCGGACTCGAAGACAGCCTTATATGTATGTATGTATGTATAAGAAACATAGAAAGAAAGAGAGAGAGAGAGAGGAAAACAGAAGAAAAGAAGAATATTTTAAAATAGTCAAGTACTTACCAGTTGTTGCTGGAAGCATTATAGTCCAGATAATACTGATACACACTATGGAATCTAAGTTGAATGGTCTTTGGACAAAACGCAATAACCTTGACCTCGTCCACGGTCCAGCTCGCCTTCGATGACGTGTACAAAAGTACCATTTGAAACGACCCATAGTCACATTTCAATGTCTCTGGTGCCGCTGGTCAATACTGGCCATCATTGTCTAGCGTCCAGGTTATTTATTATCTTTGAATGTCTCCTCGATTAATAACACCGTAATCCTTTTCATTGATTGATTTTGATCACGGTGACCAGTCAGGCGTGAAACTGAATGAACCGCGAGCACACGCTCACACACACCCAGCCACTGTACCCTTGTTTGACGCAGGTGTGAATAATTTAGTTTGGCGTGGGCATAGCATTCTCCCTTGGCACCTGCGAGTCCATGCCATTAGAGTTGAAGGTCCAAGAAGAGTTCAGTGAACACATTGTGAATCTGGTAGGGAGTAATCCTGCTTGATGGGATGTGACGCTAAATAATAGTTTCGAAAGCTGTTATGTAATGGTGGCCAAAATTTGTTGTTTTTGTTTTTTCATTAGTAAAAAGAGGCATTTATTTTTGTGGTTTATGAATACGAGCAATAACTGATGAATTATGACTGCTGCTAAATATAAAGTTGTCGAGTAAAGGGATGCAACCTACTTCCAAAGATTTCGCTGTTCAATCTGAAAAGAGACAAGAAACGAAAACGAATGACTAAAATAGAAAAAGGTCGGAGGAATACATCGCCATCGCGTGGACATCGCGTGTCTGTCGGCCATTATTGTCAGGCATAAGGGAAATATCATGGGGCATGTTCTCACTTGTCAGGTTTTTAGAATCGGTCATGGCGAATGTCAGGAGAGCTGACAGATGGGTCATGGCAGATGTCATGTCAGAAATGATGACATATTAGAAGCGACCAGACAAATGTATTTCTTTTTATAAGCTCAGGTATTTTGTTCTTTTTTTTTTTAATAAGCTCAGGTATTCTAGCAAAATGTTGTTTTGACAATTTAGACACAATTACGATCTGATTTTATTTGTCTGGACACGTGATTTCATTGGAAATTTGAAGTTTATTTATTAACAGTGGCATATGGTGCGTTTGTTCCAGAAGGTTAAATATCAATTTTTTAAACAGGATCTCACCAACATGAGGTTTCTCCTTTCGTTTTCTTTTCTCTTTATCCGACCCCACCCTTCTCTCTCTCTCCCTCTTCTCCTCTCTCTCTCTATCTTTACGCACTTATGATTTTGTTTGTTTATGTGTATTTAAAAAAAAAAAGACACCTTTAACAATACTTTGTATATTGTGCTTTTTGTTTTATTTGGATATTAGTATTTTTTTTATGATTTAGAGTTAGTGCTTATTTAGAGTTTATAGGATACTACTTCTTATTTTGAATTAATTAACTGGTAAGGCTTATTCGGAGTTGATAAGCTAGTAGTGGTTACCTAGAGTTAATAGTTAATGCATAATTTAAGTTGATTTGGTTGTTAAGAGTTTATTAAGGTATCATTGAAAACCATCGACACTAGAACTGATTATAATTTCGCTGTATGTATTCAGTATAAGTGAACACAATCAGCTTTTGTTAATAAATTCAATACAAAATCTTGTTTTCTTCTAACAAGCATTGGGCGTTAGGTTTCCACATAGCAATGTCCACCTCTCAAACAAAGCAGACTTTTTATTCGCGCTGGTGACATGGGAATAAATTCCACTAGTCTCTAGCCTAAAACAAAATTTAATTTTAATAGTTCTCATATTATGCTAATCTTCGAGTCCGAAGTATTAATGATGAGTGCTGTATTTCTTAGTTCATATTTTGCCACATTTAACGCAGACCTAACCATTGTCCGCCGGTGGTCGATTTAGGTTCACTGTCTACGCGTGTCCTCGGCAGCTCATTTTCTTTTTATAGTCTATTTTATTTAAAGTGGACAAGAACAATTTAGTCAGATATTTAACATCTAAAACAAATTGGACTCTCTTAAATAGTGTTGAAATGGATGTAAAAAAAAAAAAATAACTGCATAGATTAATCGATTTGAACAGAGAGGTAGACAGTTTTGATGTTTGATATTTGGATATTTGATACAGTGTGAAATCGTTGGTTTTTTTTTTTTGTTTTTTTTTTTTTGAAATGACAATAAAATTGGGTGTTTTTCTAGAATAAGATGAACTACGCCCATGATCACCGACTGCTCGATCGTTTTACTTTTCGATGAAAATATATTTTGACCAGAGGTAATAGAGGTGAAATCCAATTGTAACACAGTTTATTGTTAATGAACTACAGAGCAGATTGGCTAGATAGGCCAACGCATAGACACGTTCAATACAATACATCAACTATGGATTACCGTTCCTTTCAATGTTACCTTGTACTACACGAATAGTAACGATAACTCTACATATCTCTTTTTGATTACAGAGTGGTAAGAGAACAACTGAAGACAACAACACAAAAAAAATGCTGATAAAGACAACTCAACATACAGCTCAACTAACACATCGCCAACAGTTGTACCCTCTTCAGCACTCGCGTCGGATAGCTTCCCCTTGACTTCCTGCGACTCTATTTTTAGCCAGGCTAAACACACAACTTATCTGCCATCTTACTTTCCCGCCAACAAACATATCGGCGTTGTTTGCTTAAACTGACGAATCCAAGATTAACTAACCAGCGGCTAGTATTTCAGTGCTCTTACGTAACAATACAAATGACGGTACCACGACATCGGCAGTAACAAACTGATTAACTACAGTATGCTTCATATTGTAGTCTGCATTAAGTTCCATTGGCAGAAACAGGATAAAACAGATATATAATGTGTATTCTTTTTTATGAATGGCATTATAAAAGACATTATGTGGGGCATCTAAGCGGAACAAGATGAACGGATGGTCTAGGATTGTTAGCAGCCCATACAACAATGTAAATAAGTAATAGTGCATACATACATTGGATTATATACATTGTCTACACGCAAATCTCTTAAACTTAACAATGACTTTTAGCGTACGTATTTCAGGTACTGGAACATGAGTTTTGGTAGCGTTACTTCTCTAATTTATCTTTATCATGCCACTACTTGTTTTCATTCTTATTTACAACATTACATCATTTAGATCAAACAACATTCTATCTTCATTGTAGAACTTTATCAATTAACAAAATTGAGTGTTATTTGAGTTCTTTAGAGTTGTATATTATTACTGGTATCTGATACCTGATGGAAACATAAGTTACACAGTGAGTACATGAAATGACTAAGGGCAGAAACAAACAATACATTCAGCGGCTACTACATCTGCAGTATGCGTCAGCTGTGGTGGTGACATAAGAGAAGCTTCGCTAATCCAGTTCAAATCCTGTCTCTCATATAAGGTTGTCTACATATGGGCACCTCCATTCCATAAGCTGAATCCTCGAGTAAACCTTATCCCATATATCGTGGGCGTAGCCAGGGGAAAGAGGTTCGCAGTTTAAACCCCCTTCCCCGAAATGAACCCCTAAGAGAGGGGTGGGAGTGGAATTTTCTACTGTTTTTTCCGCTTTAATTTTAAAGCATCATTTGCCAGTGCAGCCAACTGAGGTTTTAAGTTTACCTCCCCCGCTTCTTCTATAAAACATACAATAATGGCGGGTGTCTACTGCATTTCCAGTGACTCCCGGAATAACTTATTCTAGGGTGCAAAACAGAAAGAATGAAGGGTTGGAATGAAAAAAAAAAGAATTAATTGCGTATACACACAAACACACACACATAAATAAGGGTGGCGAGAAAAAATATCACTCCCCCCAAAGCCTCCCCGAAATAAAATCCTGGCTACGCCCATGCCATAGATAAATGCTTGAACGAGACTTACTACTACCAATACCTGACTACCAAGAAAACACTTTCCAGTCATTTCATGTTACACTGTCTCTTCAACTTAAAAAAAATTAATATAAATTGTATAAAGTTTCCATTTCTAATTTACATACTATCATATTATCTAGCAACACTATTTGCAGTTCTTTTATTTATATTTTAATTAAGCAATTTTTTAGTGCGATTAAATCTTTCGCCATTTATGACAAAGAAAACTAATTTTTTTTATTTTTTTTTTTTGCAACCAGGCTAAGCGGAAACAAAAATGAATGCAAACAAGAGCGCCAGCTAACACATTAAATAACAACAAGTCGATGCATTCCAAATGACCTCGTCCTTTATATTGCATGGGATCGTGCGGGCTAAAAAATTAATTGCTGAAAGCATGCTTTTAAATAAGTAATAGGCGTAGAAATATGTTGGGAATCACACTGGATGGCACCGAGACACAGAGACTATCAACATTCCCAGGAGCAGCTCGGCCAGACATTCCGGGCGTGCAGTAGGGAGCAGAAAAAAAAAAGGTTTTGACTACAAAGGGACGTAATATGGTGCCAGGAAAAAATATAGCGGTGTTCGTCTTTCACTATTTGCTAGTTGAGCGTAAAGAGTTGAGGAACTTGAATTCAATAGGTTTTATAGACATAATTCATTTTCATCGAGTTATCTTAGAGCAGTGATGCCCAAAATACGGCCCGCGGGACAGATTCGGCTCGCGACGACGGTCTATCCGGCCCCCTCAAATGTCGGCACAAAGTGTAGAATATGCCCTCCCCCTTCCCCCAAAGGTAGATATGTATTTTCACCTATGTTAGGGCCCTTAATTTTTCTCTGATGAATTGGCATCAAGACCTTAAACACTTTGATGTAAAATCTACCAGGAAAAGTAAACGAATATTTACTTTTTTATGTGACATTGTAATAAGCCAACATATTTGTTACACATAGAAAGTATGGCTTTAAAAAAACATCAATAAATAGACATCATTATGAAACCGAAATAGCGGTGGTCAAGCTAGCCCCAATGTTGCTCACGTCTTAAGTAGAGAATCGAAGCCATTTTTCGACGCGTAATAAAAAAAAAGGAACTTAAAAGATCAAATGAATTAATGTAAGTGCTAGATGCTAGATCCACGGGTTTCTCACAAAATTAGTCTGAGGTCGATTTCATTTCCTTATTGTAACAGTTCGGTCATGTGGCCCGAGACACGAGTGTCGGAAATTAAAATGGCCCGCTGGACGAATTAGGTTGGGCATCACTGTCTTAGAGGATTTTTAAAAAATAATTTGAGAGACACTCTTGAATCTTTGCGTTGTCTTATCTTATCTTATAAATCTCAGAAATACCTTCCAATTATGGAACATGTGTTAATCTAGTTGTTCTGGCAGGTCTAGCTTATTACAGACTTATGCATTGACTAAGTCGTTGGTTTTCCTGGGTGATTCGGGTAATTATTTCTAATCAACTCTAACGACAATAGTGAAGAAAGAGCGCTTAGTGAATTTATCATAGGAAATGGATTAAGAAGAGTGCCTTAGTCTTTGTGTCTTTCTAAGTAATTTAAAAGGCTCTTTTTGTTGGTATATGTAAATACATGTTACGCATTCCATGTTGCTTAATCTATATTTCATTTAAGTTGTCATATTTCAAACCCCCTCCCCCTAAATAATAAAAATTTTCTTCGCGTCCTCCTTAGCAAGTTGAGGTCTAGGGGAGTGATGTAAGTGATGTCCGGGAGGGTTTTAAGGATGTGATGAAAAAAAATAGAGCCCCCGGCGCCAAGCATTCTCCTGCGCTAAAAGCTCAGAAATTCATCCTCATGGAGTCTACAGCACAATTTCTGTAACTCTGTACTTTAGAGGTATAGAAAGCAGAGATCAAGTACAATAAAAGTAGTATTATACATGAGTGAGACGGGCTAAAACGCATGCACACTACACTGACTAAATGAGATAGCAGTGGCAAATATTATTATGCGAGGGACAAAGGAGACTAATGTAGCGCATGCACTTCAATAATTGTGTGATTATCTTTAGATCATCTTCTTGTAAAATAAAAAAGTCTTCCAGTGTTTTTGTTACGCAAAATAATCGTCAGCAGTTGCGTAGATTATTGGAAATTTCTGACAAAAGAATATGGAAATCGAATATCATTTTGAAAGGACGTCTTTAATAAATTTGCGAATCTATATTGTTGCTGACGCTTGTGTGGAAAATAGTATTTTTAAAGGTCATACTTACAAGATTAAAAAGACGTTTCTTATTTTAAAATATTTTGATTTTTGAAACAGTCATTTTACTTCGACAACATACAGACATGAATACTACAATCAAAAAAATATTTTTTTTAACCCATGAAAAGTCAATTTATCGTCCTCGCCCCTTCCGTTGTCAGGACGTAGCATCCCTTAGCGCCCCCAGTTTGAGAATCGCTGACTTGTAGACACTGAGGATGAACTACAAACAAGGTCCTGACAACAAAAAAAAACAATCTAAAGAAAATAAAAACTGCCCTATAAATGTCGCAAACTTTTATGTTAAAGAGCTAACTAAATCAATCTCTGCAAATATTTAAAAAGACATTCTGAAACACGTTTGACACATATTTATATCTGTAGCTATAGATACACTATATTTAGATATGTTTATGTATGCATATCTTGAAAACTCTATTAACGAAAATAAATTGATTGCCGTTTTAAACATGGCTCTTCATTAAATTAATAATAATTGGATATTGTTAATAGCAACTAACGCCGACGTATTTGAACTAGTATTATCAGTTAACAGCAAAATGTCAGAGTATTGAGAGATTCTGTTCAGCACAAAGAATCATTATAAATATACAGCATGTTAGCTTTATAGTGCTCATCATTCACATCAGCACTATATCTTTGTAGTGTGTTTATCATAGACAATTGATTAGTGTCTTGTTGGTCAATCTGTATACTCCACTTACAGATTTTGTTTGATCTCTGAGTAAGTCAGTCTACTATCTTTCCGCTACAGGTGGAAGCAAAGGGGCACTACTACGCCATCGCCGGAGGACATTTTGAGTCTGGTCTATGTGAAGATGTGCCTGTCGCAAGAAGCATCTGGAATCAACAGGACATCTTGAGACTCTTAACATTATGTACACAGTGGTCTTCTCCAACGTTTACCTGACGATTGTAGATTTTAGGTCACGTGCACCTACTACCTGTGTGGTCATGAGATAATTAAATGTCATTTGAAGGTTCGTTAGTGAATCGTTAGTTATAAAATGGAGTGAACTTTTTGTTTAAATCCAATTAGATCTAATCGTTCATTGTTAATTAGATCTAATCGTTCCTTGTTAATTAGATCTAATCGTTCATTGTTAATGTCCTAATAGTGTTAGAAGCAATGAGTAAAATCACTCACATTGTCTATTGAAAGGTTAAGGACAAACCCAAAACCTAATACCAGCAAGATAAGGACATACACAAAACCTAATACCCAGCAAGTTAAGGACATACACAAAACCTAGTACAAGCAAGTTAAGGACATACCCAAAACCTAATACCCAGCAAGTTAAGGACATACCCAAAACCTAATACCAGCAAGTTAAGGACATACCCAAAACCTAATACCCAGCAAGTTAAGGACATACCCAAAACCTAATACCAGCAAGTTAAGGACATACCCAAAACCTAATACCCAGCAAGTTAAGGACATACCCAAAACCTAATACCCAGCAAGTTAAGGACATACCCAAAACCTAATACCAGCAAGTTAAGGACATACCCAAAACCTAATACCAGCAAGTTAAGGACATACCCAAAACCTAATACCCAGCAAGTTAAGGACATACACAAAACCTAATACCAGCAAGTTAAGGACATACACAAAACCTAATACCAGCAAGTTAAGGACATACCCAAAACCTAATACCCAGCAAGTTAAGGACATACACAAAACCTAATACCAGCAAGTTAAGGACATACACAAAACCTAATACCAGCAAGTTAAGGACATACCCAAAACCTAATACCCAGCAAGTTAAGGATATACACAAAACCTAATACCAGCAAGTTAAGGACATACACAAAACCTAATACCAGCAAGTTAAGGACATACACAAAACCTAATACCAGCAAGTTAAGGACATACACAAAACCTAATACCCAGCAAGTTAAGGATATACACAAAACCTAATACCAGCAAGTTAAGGACATACCCAAAACCTAATACCAGCAAGTTAAGGACATACCCAAAACCTAATACCAGCAAGTTAAGGACATACCCAAAACCTAATACCCAGCAAGTTAAGGACATACACAAAACCTAATACCAGCAAGTTAAGGACATACACAAAACCTAATACCAGCAAGTTAAGGACATACCCAAAACCTAATACCCAGCAAGTTAAGGACATACACAAAACCTAATACCAGCAAGTTAAGGACATACACAAAACCTAATACCAGCAAGTTAAGGACATACCCAAAACCTAATACCCAGCAAGTTAAGGATATACACAAAACCTAATACCAGCAAGTTAAGGACATACACAAAACCTAATACCAGCAAGTTAAGGACATACACAAAACCTAATACCAGCAAGTTAAGGACATACACAAAACCTAATACCCAGCAAGTTAAGGATATACACAAAACCTAATACCAGCAAGTTAAGGACATACCCAAAACCTAATACCAGCAAGTTAAGGACATACACAAAACCTAATACCAGCAAGTTAAGGACATACCCAAAACCTAATACCCAGCAAGTTAAGGACATACACAAAACCTAGTACAAGCAAGTTAAGGACATACCCAAAACCTAATACCAGCAAGTTAAGGACATACCCAAAACCTAATACCCAGCAAGTTAAGGACATACACAAAACCTAATACCCAGCAAGTTAAGGACATACACAAAACCTAATACCCAGCAAGTTAAGGACATACACAAAACCTAGTACAAGCAAGTTAAGGACATACACAAAACCTAATACCAGCAAGTTAAGGACATACACAAAACCTAATACCCAGCAAGTTAAGGACATACCCAAAACCTAATACCAGCAAGTTAAGGACATACACAAAACCTAATACCAGCAAGTTAAGGACATACACAAAACCTAATACCCAGCAAGTTAAGGACATACACAAAACCTAATACCAGCAAGTTAAGGACATACACAAAACCTAATACCCAGCAAGTTAAGGATATACACAAAACCTAGTACAAGCAAGTTAAGGACATACACAAAACCTAATACCAGCAAGTTAAGGACATACACAAAACCTAATACCCAGCAAGTTAAGGACATACACAAAACCTAATACCAGCAAGTTAAGGACATACACAAAACCTAATACCCAGCAAGTTAAGGACATACACAAAACCTAATACCAGAAAGTTAAGGATATACACAAAACCTAATACCAGAAAGTTAAGGATATACACAAAACCTAATACCAGAAAGTTAAGGACATACACAAAACCTAATACCCAGCAAGTTAAGGATATACACAAAACCTAGTACAAGCAAGTTAAGGACATACACAAAACCTAATACCCAGCAAGTTAAGGACATACCCAAAACCTAATACCAGAAAGTTAAGGATATACACAAAACCTAATACCAGAAAGTTAAGGACATACACAAAACCTAATACCAAGCGATGTCTTTCGTAAAAAAACTGAAGTACTATTAAATCAAAACATAAAACACATGACTTATAGATGTAAATGTTTGGATCTGAAGAAACAAACGTTAAAAAAACATTTACAAAGAATATTTTGTAACTTATTGAAATGTACAACAATAACTTATTAAACTTGCAAGGTCTCACTCAACACGCAAGCTCTCACTAAGCTCACTAGGTCTTACTAAAAGGTCTCACTCATGTAACTCGCAATGCTTAACCCTTTAAATGCCATTATAATCGACAACATAGATATTTGTATTGTTTTATATTTAAGAATTTTTTAATTGAAAAGAAACCACGTTTTAAAAAAGCAGAAAGTGTATACTAAATATATATCTAGTCCATCTCAGATTTGTAAATATAAATTAAGTCTTTTCTCATTCTACTAAAACCCACTCTCCAATTCTTTAACTTTGAGGTAATTTTTTTTAAAGAAACAAAACATTCTTAGTGAATTTTCTTTTTTTTTTTTTACACCACTCAGCCTGGAAC
Organism: Biomphalaria glabrata; assembly: GCF_947242115.1. Taxonomy (NCBI): domain Eukaryota; kingdom Metazoa; phylum Mollusca; class Gastropoda; family Planorbidae; genus Biomphalaria; species Biomphalaria glabrata. The sequence continues at coordinate 32,147,038 of NC_074711.1, read as the reverse complement.
TAAAATAAAACAAAAACATCTGACAATGTAAAGTGTTGACTTAAAAGGCAGCTATTAAATCCGCTACATTTGCCAGTAATGTCATTAAGTCTACACCTCAGCCGTAACTGATGTAGTGTGGGGGTTGTTTTCCCGTGACAGAACCTATATGTCATCTTCTTAAGGTATGGCTTCACGTGCCGTAAGTTCCTCGACAAGGGATGTGTTTATTTTCTGCATAGAAACATTGAGATATTTGTCATAATTCAACTCACTTGCCGCTCACTTGAGCTAGGAATGATCGTCTAGGGACTAGGCTTGTTTCTCGGTGACATCAATGGAATAGTTGAAATTGAAGGACGTCAACACTGGGGAAAGAGGAATATTTAGGAACAGATATTAGCAACAAGAAAAAGTAAAAAAGTAAAACAGCTTTACATTTGTACAGACGACACAATGAAATGGGAAACAACAACGACACACAAATGATAGAATCAGTAAAGTGTTTAAACGAAAGTGTTACTTCCTGTTTTCACATCCCGCCGGAACCAAAGGTGAGAAAGAGGAGGGGGGGATTGAAAAGAACGTAAGATCGTTATCTCCCAACAAGGAGGAACGATTCTACCTGCCGGCCGACTACCTGATCACAGGTGGGCAGTGGCGCAGTGTCGTTGATAGAAAGGAAGAAGCGCAGTGTGAAAACGACCCGGGCGTTACAGGTGGGCGATGGTCTGTCTCCTCCAGGGATGTCTGGTATAGTTCCCCTAGTGAATGGAATTTAGAAAAAGACTACGAAAATTGAGCACCGATTATAATCGGTTTCTATGTTGTAGATGTTGTTTTTTTTTTTTCTTTTAATGTCCGTTCTAATTTTATCTTAGAGAAGAACAGATTCTTGAAAAACTTATATTCCTAAGATCTGCTTCACAGTTCCAGACTTCAGTGATGTGATTTCATAAAACTTTGTTTCCGACTCCATGCTCTCTCTCTCTCTCTCTCTCTCTCTGTGTATTTCTATTTCTATAGCTAAACAAAGTTTGACTTCTTTATTGAATTCATCGCTCAAATACATGATCTGGAGTGAATAAATATTTCACATATGGATGGTCTTCAAATCCGAAATATATGAAAATTACAGTAACGCTTATTTTTTTCGCTTTGGGGGCGGGTGGGGGGGGGGGGTTGGACCGTTGGAGTCGATTTAAGTTCCTTTGGTCATCATTTGTTTTTCTACATGAGTCTTTGATCGGTCCACAAAGTTAATCTCCAATTAATCTTTAGATCGTTGCGCAGGAAGCATGACTCCATCGTTAAGAGTCCTCCACAGCAACACTAGAGTTTGACTTCATCCACCTCAGAGACAGCTAGCTGGGAACGTTACTTGTGTACATACATACAGACGACAGGGGAAATAACACGTTGGATTTCTTTAATAATGAGATCACCGCGACCTTGTCGCCTTCCGCCGCTCGCATGATTCAGACTAGTGGAGTGGTTGAACAGAATCGAAGTCGACAAGGGTAAGCGCATTCATTGTTAATGTATGTCCCCCCCCCCCTTTTACGACATTGGCGATGACAATCTTCGAGATCTTGCTTGACATCCTTTCTTAATGACAGTAAATGGCAGAACAAAGAACACTTCTGTGGCATGACGACACATGATTTAGAACAACTAGGCTCTTTTCTAGTCACACTACCCAAATAGAAAGACAGCTATAAGGCTAATTACCTCAGGATAAATATGTACGCCTTTCTGTAAGGAAAGTTTTGTAATTAAAACATTCAAAACACCAAAATACTATCATTTATTGCTTACTTTTTACAAAGCTTATATCATTTCACTCTGTCTGTCTGTCTGTCAGCTATTTCTCCCTCGTGCATTCTCCAATCAATTTGATACTATATTTATTGTACCTAACAAAACAAGAATCAATAAACAAAAAATACTCAGCTAGTCATATAATTATTGGTAATTAATTATTTTGTTTGACTTTGAATAAGGGAAATAAATTGTACATTTTTGGAAGATATACTTTGATGGACGGAGTTATTCCGCTTTAGATAAGTTTGTTTTTTTATATTTTGCTTTTTTTTTTTAACCGAAACAATATCCAAGACCAATAACTGTACTTACGTAATCAACATACTAACTTAGATTATCTTTATTTTTTTTTTCTCTCTTACTCTCTGAAAGTCTCTCTCAATCTCTTAAAGTCTCTCTCACTCTTACTAATGTAGGACGGATTGTGTAACTGTATCGTACTTAAAGATTATTTTTCAGTGACCACTTTACTTCTTCTAGCCCCTACAGATATCCCAGAAACCCTTCCTATAAATCTAAATAAAAAGTCACAAACTTGATCTATGAATACGATATTATAACCAATTATAAAACAACATCCTTACCACAACAGTTTAACCTCTTTCAGTGTCCCTTCCTATTTAAAGTAAGTGTACAAATGTTTGTTTGATCGAATAGAGAGTAGTTGGCAGCACCACTATGCCTGTTGACTTAGCAAAGTACATACAGACTGTCCACATTGAAGTGATGCCAACTCTTCGCATTACCCGTATCGATTCCAACTCCAAGAATACTTAGAAGAAAAGTTACCAAAAACGCTCCTACAAAACGTATAACTTCAGCTCAAAGAGGATAATTTTGTTTGCTTATGAAAAGTCTTGCCACCCCTATTCTAACTACCCACAATCTACAATCGCACATAGTGTATCTTTTATAGGCCAAAATAAGATATTGATTGTTCAATCAACTACAAAATGGAGATTTATTTACAAGAAGTAAATGGTATACTTTAGTCGATTGACTAAACGAGAGTCAGGGAGAGAGAGATGACAGTTTAGAGTAAGATTGCTTAAGATTAGCCCTGATTAGCTTCTGTTTGTATAGTTTGTAAAATGCCAAATGATATCTGGTATATTGAAGTTATATTGATTTTCGTGGTAACAGTCATTGTCTCTATCCCAACATTTTGATTCCATATTATTGTTATCCTGCGGCATACACTGATGCAACACTCAGCTTCCAGTTTTAAAGTGAACTAATAAACCGAACTCAAAGTAAGGGTTAAAAACTTCAAAGCAAAATAAAACACTCCAAGACATAGACTTTAAATTATTCACAAGATCTATACACAATAGCTGTTGTTTAACAGTTTCTCCTTTTATGTTTAGATAAATCAATACAATGTTTTTATTTTTGTTATGATAGAGCTTGATCTAGTTTCCCTTTCTTAAAACAGCTAGAATGATATTTTTCTATAAGTTGCGATGGCTTGTTTAAGCCTTGTTTTTTGTTCGACTAATTTTGGACGTTAGTTCCCCCTTCAGAGCATATTGTCCATAGGGCAGATGTTGTTAATGTCATCTGTTTCTTTGGCCAACAGCTAACGAGCAAGGTGTCATGTGGCCAGCACAACAACCAACCGCCTTTACTTTTCCCCAACTAAAGTCAGGTACCTATTAGAGTTGGCTGGACTAAAAATCCCGACATTCAAAATTCCAGTCTTCACCAAGGTTCGAAACCAGGAACCGAGGTTCGGAAGCCAAGCACTTAACCACTCAACCACCGCACCCTCACGTTCCTACTTAAATAAAGATGACCGCATCCTAGACTCTAACCTGAGGGCGACAGGAGAGCGGATTCTCAATGAAAGACCCAAGAGCAGCTAAAATGATCTGTACGCTATATTTTATGTTCACCTTAAATTTCTGTAGTTACTTCAAGGTCTAATGTAGTGACATGTTTTGGGCGTCCAGGACTCTGTATTAAGTCTGACACGCTTCTGTTGTGTTCACCTGCGACCACCCAAGTAAGATAATATAATTATATACCCCCAGACACGCCTTTCCCAAGTTATTGGTTGCTGGGACATGAGAGACATTTGCGGGTTACAGGAAGTCTTTCTGAACATGAAGCGCTAGTGAGCCCGTAAGGAACGATGCTTGGCTTGTAGTGAAAAAACGTAGGTGGGATAAATTGAAATTGAACTTTGATGAGAAATTTAGCTGGGGATGAATGTTGCTATCGTGGGTTGAAAAAAATCCTATAATGAATGGGCTTAGCGTGAATTTAATGAATCTGAATCTTATATTGTTATTTTTTTAAAAATAGATTTAGAGAACCTCCAATAGCATGGAAATTTTGAGTCATTTCACTTGTTGTTTGCGTTGATCTTTATGGAGCACTCAAAAAGAATTCGTTTTCAAGTCCCTAGGAAATGTTGACATGAGCTAAGAGATTCTAAAACATGCTCAAACTGGTTTTCCCCTGCCGAAACTAGATACGGAACTATGTAAGCATCTAATTTTCAGTTTTGAAATGTGATTGTTTTATATATAGTATGACGGTGAAATGTCTTTTTTTCAAAGGTTTTAAAATGTATTGGTTAAGTATTTATTTGCTGATTTAGAGAAAAAAAAATGAAACAAATAATCTCATAGTTTTAAAATAATTATTAAAAAAAAAAAAATGAAAAACATTTCCTTTTAAAAAGTTACAAGAAAATTGCAGGGTTATGTAAATTCAAGCATAAAAATAAATACCATAATATACAAAAAAAATATCTTTCTTCAACATTGATCCATTGCAGAGTTTCATACTTGGCGGGGAACCTATAAATAGCCAGCTTTCGGTTGTATTCTGTGTACAAAAAAATAATGGAAGTGCTGATACACTAGGTAATTTAACAAACAAACAAAAAAAAGACTAATTTCAGTGCAATTTTTAGTACTGCAGAATTAAATCTTTTAAGCTCTTACGTTTTTTAGCAGCCCCCGAAAGGGGAAAAGACGCTATTAGTTTTGTGTGAAATGTCTGTCCGTCCCGTCCCGTTTAGATCTCGTGAACTAGAAAAGGTGGTGAAAATCCGACATCATAATATTTTAGTCCATTCAAAGTGTTGATGCAACGGCTAATTTTTCCTTTTCTAAAAGCGAAAAATCTTATTTCTTATATCACTTATGCAAGCAGTTTTTTCATAAAAATACACCACTTTTACAACTATTAACTATTAATAGTAACAAACACTGGAGGCTCTTTAGTAGGGGTAGACTGCCGTCTGCCATATATGTAACATCTTTATGCAAACGGTTTTTGATTTTTTGTCAAATATTTTTTTTTTTTACATTTGCATTGCTAAATTAAATAAGTTCTGTCATACTAAGAGCTATATTTAAAAGAGAAAAAATCTATTTAGTATGCATATAAGTTGGACAAAATTTAAAACAACAATTAATAAGTAACTTTTGATATTATCGCGTGAACTGCAGTAGATGTAGACCTACACAAAACACTTATCGAAAGTAAAAACAGGCCAGGTTTACATTAACTTTACATTCACTTTCACCTATCTTTTGGTCTGCTGGACCGCTGGGGCACCACACAAGATCTGTCAACATTCTTTCTCCATTCTTCTCTGTCATTTTTCTTTGATCGAATTTAATTCTGATATTCTTTCTGAAAATACTGATACCTGCATTTTTACCTGCCTGGGTGGACCAGTCTTTGTAACCCTGTTAATTTTTGTAAGTTGGCAATTTTAAAGTTCAATTTGGAGCTCATGACACTATTGTCTGTCTCGTGAACATTCGTTTTCGAATAATTTTTTACATTTTAAAACTGGTTAGTTCATCAATGTTTAATGACTTAACTGACCTATTGAACTGTACCCTCTAGGTAATGACGTCTTTTAGCTTGAATCAATGTAGAATTATATCTTGTTTTACACATGTTATTTCCTGTAAGACAATATTATCATTTTATATGCTAATGATTCTATAATTGGTAGTGCCACCAGGAGGTTCAGATGTCACGGCAGTAATCGCCATCCATTATCTTTCATCCACTTTTTTTTTTACAAACGAGAAACTCGCATGTGAATTCTGTTGCGCATTTAAATGCATTCAATCCAAACATACAATTAACGTTTTTGTTTTGATTTGTTTATCTGGGCAAAGAAGGGAGGTAATGGTTTATTTTTATGATCAAATTGTTATCATTTTTATTCTTTTCCAGTTTGAACACGATTGTAACAAACCCAAAAGTCCACGAAGAACATGTTGCAATGAAAGAGCTATGTCAACCTTGTTTTATTCAGACATGTCATTCAACTAAAAAACAAAAAAAAAAAACAACAAATATTGACTGCCATTTTAAGGGGGATAACTTTCCATGTCGGTTAATAACGCTTAGACATTGAAAAAATAAATATGAGCGAAAGATACGCATGGTTTCGTGTGACTAGTGACTGCAGTTTCTTCACACATAAACTTAATGTTGAAATATTGAGAGCAATAGAGATAGGGTTAGATCTGGGATAATGATGGATCGACCACAGCGCCAAAACGTGGACGCCAAAATGTGGACGTCAAAACGTCTTGCTTCGGATAGAAGGCTGTAATGAAGAGAAATGAGCAGGGCGTATCTTCAACATTCTTTCTTCTGTTTTATGCTCTGTAGTGCAACATGTGCATGACTTTTATACAAAAAAAAAATAAGTACTATATAAATATTACTGTAAAGTCATACGCTATGCTAAAAAGTTACTTGCTTTTCAAATTATACTAAACAGTAATATACTGTGTAAATGACGTCATTCAGGAAGGATGCTACTAAATGTATGCCTTAAAGTCCATACACTTTAAAATTATATCCACAGAGTCAGTGCCATAAACAAGTCAGAAGCAGCAGCAATGTTGTTGTTTTTATATATATATATATATAATTGACTGACCTAATGTTCAAGTGTAGACAGCGCTCTATTGTGTTTTAAATCTAAAAACTGATGAATGATATACGACCTAGGCTATCTGACAATCAACTTAAAATTACTTTCCATAACAATGTATATGTCATACACAAAAAAGAAACACAGTTAACGTCTAAACATTTTTAATATTGATCGTAAGATGAGAAACGTTAAACAAGAAACTGATAAAAAAATTAATTGTTCGTTTGTAAAAAAATGTTTAACATGTTTTGAATGTACCTTCAGAGTTGAAGATAATTTACTTCCTAGATCAAACCTCCCGCAGGACGAGAGGGGGTTGGCAGCGGGCAGAGTATGAACCCAGAACCAGTGACAAGTCCGAACGACAGTCCAGGGTGCATACCGCACGATCAGATTGAAAGTGACGGACTGACTGATAAAAAAAATGTTTCAAATCTTAAAATCTCACCCTGCTGGGAAAACTCCTAGTCTCTGAGAGTTTGTACGTTTCAGAGTTTCTCTTGAAGGAGTGCATGACATTTGGCTGTGTACAGTTCACCAAACATTGGTCAGAGGACGAGCAAGCTTATTGTGTGGTTCTTTTTTTAACAATGGCGTCAGGGAGTGCCCATCATTACATAATAATTTGTAGATAGGGAAACGTGAGGCTGTTTGTGTGTAATTAGATATCCAGAATAATGATTTATTATTAATATTGGGTGGGGGTGAGTCCACCCAGATCTCATGGGTACCTGATATTCATATAGGTCGCCGATCGTTGTAATGACCACATGACACCAGCTATAACCGTCGGTCATAGCAATAGATGACCTTTACGTCATCTGCCTTGTAAATCTAGACCGCAATGTCTGAAAGGGGTAAAGTGGTAAAGTAAAGTAAAGTACCCGTTTCAGACCTTGCGGTCTATAGTGCAGATGATGTTAAGGTCATCTGTTTCTTTGACCAATGGTTAAAGAGCAGGGTTTCATGTGGCCAGCGACCAACCGCCTTTACTTTCCCCAACGAAAGACAGGTACCTATTAGAGCTGGGTGGACTCAGGAGCGTCCTAAAAATCTCGAAATTCAAAATCCCAGTCTTCACCGAGATTCGAAACCAGGACCCCAGGTTACAAACTAAGCATCCGAGCCCCCCTGAAAGGGATACCGTACTTTTTTAAAATTATTATTGATATTATAGAACTAAATGTATCCATTTTCGTGAAGGATCAAAGTTTATCTTATGATTATAATTATCTGGTGCAAAGGCCATTGAAAATGTTACACCTACAAGTTAGTTATAGACACAGTGAGGATCGTATAGTGTTCACAGATCCATATGCTTATGAGAAGAGTGCCCAGCTTAGTGGCAGAGTTGTGACAAGTGACAGCTCTATGCTTGACATTTTCTTTGCATCAATGATGAATGCCATTCAGTAAATGTGTTATAGTAACACGCTGTGTGTCACCTCTAGACTGAACTATGTTTGAACCCATGTTTTCTTTCAGTGAATAAAAGCTGTAAATGATACATGTAGATAAATACGCTGTGTGTACATACTACAACACATTTTCTGAAAAACGTTTGGCATTTTCCAACCATTCTTTTGTCACCACATTCTCATAGCATACGTTTTACAGTACACGTTAAGGTTTGAACTCTGTTTTTTTATTGTAAATTTAGAACTATTCGAAAACGGATGAAATCTTTCAGTCGATTTAATGACACTAGCAAGTTCCGACAGACCAACGCCGTTTGGTAGTCTATTAGGCCTTATGGTTCGTGATCTTTAAAGTACCTCTGGCTAAGAAGACTAACCAAACGAGATTTTTGTTGAACACGCTACTGCTGGGATAGCTTCATGACACACCAGATCTGAAGATGTAGATTCATTAGAGTCACGTGAGTGAATGAATGTAGAAACGTTCACACCATTCGCTGCGTAAACAAAATCCTGGTTATCAAGCTTGGACGTTAATTCAATTAATTTTCTACACTGAGAGAATTCGTTTTAAATTGATTTAAGTTTAGTTTGATATATAAAAGGAATAAATCCAAATATACAGCCACCTAACAATATTGTAAAATGTATTTCCCCTTTCGATATCAAACGAAATGTATTAATTACCACTATTTAATAAGCAATTTTTTTTTGTTAATTCATTCATGTTCTGAATAATCGTTGAGACTTCCAGAGCAATCATAGAATGAAAAGTGAGAGTAATGACGTGTTCAAAATTTGTACTAGGCAGACAGAGTGAGTTGATCTAGGCCTTGCACAAATCATACAGATTAAATATACAGAACAATAAGAGTTCAGTGTAAACATATTAAATCACTCCTAGTCCTCGTTTACAAGATTACGTTGTACATACGATCCCGATGATATTACTTGACGTATGTAATGCTCTGTTGGAAAACTACATTTCTAGAGGGGGAATCAACAAGCTAAAATGTCATTTTAACACGAGACGTCTAAATGAATAGAGAGATAACGGTAGACTAGTCCAGATTTTCTAATGGCTAAAAAACTGATACAAGTTAAACCCACGAGAGACTCGTGTAACACTATGGCATCTAGGTTTACCCAGGAACCAATCAACGTAAGGGAATTGTAACTTGTAAAGTAGATCTTTCCCCATCGTTGATTAGCTTAAATACATAGGAGAGAGAGGGAGAGACAGAAAGAGAGGGAGAGATGCGCAGAGACAGAGAGAATGAGAAAAGATCCAGACGTTAAGTGAAAGATAGCAAGAGAATGGAGAGACTTAGAAAGGATCAAAAAGAAAGAGAGAATGAGAAAGAAAAAGAGTCATAGAGTGAAGGAAAAAGAATAATATAGGTAGTGGTGTAAATAGTCTTATATATTTATACAAGTCTTGTATAGAAATCTTTTTTGAGATTTTAAATGAAATCATTCCCAGAGTTGTGAGCTCTGTAGAATAAGTGTTTTTTTTGTATTACCGTTTATTATTAATTTATATATGCATTATGGGGATATGACGTTTTTTAAATTGACATATTTTGTATTTGAAATTATCAGAATACTTTTTATTTCTTATTTCTTCAAATGACATTCCATCATCGTAACTTGTTCCTTTCATTTGCACAGATTTCATTGGAATGGGAAAAAAATCTATTGCAGTGGCCCATGCACTAAGGTCAGTAAATTCTTCAGTCTGCCAGGGCAGTATATTCCTCTATCAGGCAGGGCAGTATATTCTTCAATCTGATTAAGTGTTCCGGAAAAATAAGTTGGGGGTATACTATAGCGTAGAAAACAAAAACATTCACCCCCCTCCAACATCGTGTTATGATGTATTCAGTGGGGAATACCAATTGTGATATAGATTTATAGACAAACTTTTAATATCAATAACAATTTCCAATACATGGAGCAGGGTATGGTCTCATCAAAGTCAGATATTGCGATAACAGTGGTTTTGAAACATTCCTTCCAATTGTTTACAATCGAAAATTGAACGTGAAAGTCAACAATTTCTGTAAGACGGGGCGGAACACGACAGGAAGTCAGGATCTTAATGTGTTCAGGAAAACGTGCATACACAGAAATTAATGACAGCAAAAAAGATGTTAATGTCATGGTGAATCCCCTCCCCCACCACCAATACCGCATTTACAATTTTCCTAATTTCTGACTACAATTCGATACAAACCCTCGTCCCTTGGTTTTGCTTTACGCCGCTGGTAAAATAGAACAAAAGAAAATGTTCCGCAAACATTTTGATCCTCTTCAGATTTTCTTTCCAACTGACAAACTAGCAGACGTAGCAGACATGCTCTGCAAATAGAAGAAAAGGATCAGGACCACTTCAACCAATCAGCAATTATTAGAGATATTTTTTCCGTCCAAGGGAGGGAAATGATGTGCACAATTCACGAGCAGACGTGCTGCATCCCAATGTGCAATGTTTTTAGCCGACATGCGCAGTCCAGTGTTTTAAACTAATAGATCTATATATCATGGAATGACTAGATCAACACAATTTATACCTGAAAGATGAAGTTCTAACCAGTATTACAATGTTGTTTAGTAGGATGCATGGTCGAGAGGCTAAGTACGCTTGAACTTGGCTAGGCTTGGCTACCTATGAAGGGAGCTCGAGGTTCGACTGAGCACGTTTACTGAGCGCCTAAATGCAGCACGGAAAACTTTCTCCCAAATCCCCCCCCCCCCCCCCCAGCAGGCACACAGCAGGTTCACAAACGAGAATGGACCATAGCGCCCGAAGCAATGCTATAAGCATGAAAGTAGCGCTATATAAAACCTCATTTTGTTTTAAGCCAATCTAAAAGACAAAATTAGAATTACATTCAGCTGATTCAACATGTGGATTGATTCTATAACATACACAGTATTCTTATATTACAAGACAACCCTTTGTGTCAGTTTGTAAAGTCGATGTCTGCTACTTTAAACCAGAAATAGAACTTATGGCATATAAACAATATTTAACAATTATTTCAACTTCAAAATAATTGAACAAAAATTGAAAAGAGAATCTGACATAATAAATGTTTGATAATGAAGATAATCGATATAGAGACTAATATTTGTTTTTAAGATTCCGTAGCAACCAAATATTGATTTCCAACCAAATTCAAAGTCGATTTAATCTGGGCAAATATATTAATACTCTGCTGACAAAGATGAGCCCTATAACTCTGCCCACCAAAGTTTAAAGAAATGAATGTTTCTGTATGACAATGAATACATGTCTAGTAGGGTGACCTCTTTTGTATTCGGTCCTGCCTACCGACCGCTGGCTTGAATTGTTTGCCTAGTACGTTTGGTCGAAAATGTTCTTGTGTTACTTTGGAGTGTATAGTCTCCCATTAGACAAACAACGGTGATGTAGCACTTATGTCATCTGGCCTTTGATCTTGTCTAATCTTTCTGCATTCCCTACAGTTGTGTGTCTTTCTAGACCCTAGAGCCACTCTTCAAACACGAGAGAGCATGCTGCGAGCTATAGATTTACATGCAGAACTGGGACTTAAGAAAGTGCCGACGTCTCGCCCCCCCCTCCCCTCCAAACCTTTCTTTTCTTACGACCTTCCCTACCACCCTGTTTTTGTCCAGTTAACATTCTGTTAAACATTCTCTTGAAATTGTATTTAGCTCTACTTTCAGCTTAAGCACTTACATGTAGATCTGTATGGTAGGAAACAATTAGACTTCAGGAGCATCTTATAGTGAAGATGTTTATCTTTGATAGTAGATCGTCAATTCTTATGTTTCGAAAACAGAAATTTGTTGTCTACATGTGTACACAGTCTATAGAGCTCAATGTTTAGAAGTGTACAGTCTATAGTGCTCAATGTTTAGAAGTGTACACACTAGTACACAGTCTATAGTGCTCAATGCTTAGAAGTGTACACAGTTTATAGTGCTCAATGATTAGATGTGTACACAGCCTATGGTGTTCAATGTTTACATGTGTGCACGGTCTATAGCAGGTGTTCTCAGCCTTTGGATGGCGACCCCCTTGGAGGTCGAATGACAAATTGCCAGGGGTCGGTCTAATTTTTTTGTCTATTCACCATTAAACGTTTGTTTTTGTCTATTCTAACGTGCTGTAACAATCAGATCTGAACTGTACTTTTGGTCTTCAAACTAGTTCAGATCCCGTTCTGTTTGAGATTGTGCTGCACCTTCTTCTTCCATCTCCAAGAACAAATCTTAGCGAACCAAGGTTGTTAGTTATGAAGTCCTAATTCAGAAGCAGACTTGATGCAGAAGTGACATTCTTGATCTGGTGGAACAGAAACACGCTCAACCTTCGCATTATCATTGGTGTGTTTGTAAATACTGTCGAACACACTATTTCTGTAACAATGTAGTTTATTATATCAAATATTGTTATCCATATTTCATCATATTTGTCAAATTGCAACCTAAGTATATATATATATATATATATATATATATATATATATATATATATATATATATATATATATATATATATATATATATATATATATATATATATATATATACATATATAGTGAATAGGCAATAGAGAAGTAAAGAAATGGAAGTCTGAATAATAACCTTTTTTAAATTTAATTATGAGAACAAAGATTTACGGTTGGGGGTCGCCGGTTAGTTGGACATTATATTAGGGGGTTGCAGAATAAAAAAAGGCTGAGAACCGCTGGTCTATAGTGTCTCTATAATGTTCATTGTTTACATGTGTACACAGTCTATTGTGTTCAATGGAATCCAGTCCATTGAGAGTAGTACGCCTATGTCACTGTGAAACGTTTTTAATTGAGGCTGTAAAGTTATCTTTATAGGCCCTAATTGTTATAAATTCAGTTCTCTCTCTTTCTCTCTCTTTCTTTCTCTCTTTCTCTCTCTCTCTCTTTTTCACTCTTTCTCTCACTTTCTCTCTCTCTTTTTCTCTCTTTCTCTCTATCTTTCTCTCACTCTCTTTCTCTCTCTCAGTACCGGTACCTATAAGCCACACTCTCTCCGATATTTCGTACATACATTTAAATATCCCTAACCTCTCTTAGTTATCTCTGTTCTTAAATTCTGTCTATCTCTCGTCTTTCAGAATCACGGTCTCATTTTCGTTTGTCTTTTTTATTTCCCACAATCTGTGAGCTTGACTCGATGTCTCTCGGCCACCCCCTCCCCCTCTTCCTTCTCTCTCTCTCTCTCTCTCTCTGTTTCCTTTTCTATTACATAATCATTTCGCGTCCCTGCTCCACCTCGGTCTTGCTGAATGTATCCCCCATTCCCCCTTTTGTTCCCTCTCAATCAGTGCCTGCCACTACAGCAGAGATGACTGGCATACTACTCACTAATAAGTCTGTCTGTACTACATTGACTACACCACTACTTTCGCCACATTTATCTTTCTTATGACGTCTTAAATTACCTTTTGGTCGATCCACAAATACGTAGCTCAGACCATAATTATATCTAAATCATGAAACAAATAAGTCAAATTACCCCAGCCTGTTGTTAAACCACCATCTTCTTCTCTCTCAGACCCAAACAAAAAAGCTGTAACCATATTGTAACAGTTTCTCCTAACTATGTCATACTAAAAGGAAAATAGCCGAGAAAGCTTAGACATTAGTCGCTATGTACTAATCATACAGCTCACAGCAATGCGTAGTTAAAGTAAAACATTCTAAACATAATCATGCTATTCTACTGTCAGATAATTCTTCCCAAGACCTATAATAATACACTAATATTCTTCTGATGCATAGCCAGAGGGTGAGCGATACAATGCTCAGGATATACTCACTTTCATATGTACATTTTCTAACCGGAAGGTTCTGGAACAGCTAGAACTATTACAGAATAAGAAGGATAAGAAGGATGAAAGTGTGAATGTGAAATGATATTAGGTCTGGGTTATGAGAGTATCCGAACTAGTCAATATTTTAAACAAATGTCACACATAAACGGTTATATAAACAAGGTTATAAAGATACTTTGTGTGGAAACTTGGAAACACAAACTCATAATCAGTCTCCGAAGAGTTCCACTCAGGCAAGTAAAAAAAAAGCAGCTTTCAATATGTTCAGCAAGAATATCGGTTTGCTTTAAATTGTATTTTTTTTATAATAATATTGTAAAGCTGTAAAAATGGTGTATTTTTAGGAAAAAACTTCTTGCATATTTAAATTTAAAAACTCAATTCAGAGCAGAAAAAAAGTAGCCTTTGCATCATAACTTTAAAAGATCTAAAATATCATGATGTCGGATTGAAAAAATCTTTTCTAGTCTCTGTAATCTAAACGAGACGGACGGTCGGACGGACCCACAGACAGACCACACAAGACTAATAGCGACTAATCCACTTTCGGTGACCTCTAAAAATATAATATTCAAACAAACACTTAGAATGTTTGAGTAAAATAAAAGGTCATATCATGAAATGAATTCTGTAATAACGCTTACACAAGTATGACGTCTCATTTTATGACATATACAGCAGAATAGAAAGAGGTTCGTTTGTTGCGGTGGGGGGGGGGGGGGGGAATGTCTTCGTGTTTTTCCTTTAATCGTCTTATAGTTGTTGTTTCGTTTTCGTGTCCACAAAGTTTTACAGAAAGTAGATACTAGATACAGGAAGAGCAGAGATAGAACGTAGGTTGCTGTGCACACCGTCAGATCTCCCCGCCTCATGGGAGAGAAAGATAAGCAACTAAGTTGAGCAACCTTTTATATCTTTTAAAAAGTTCATAAGTTACACTATTTTGACTAGCTTCTAACTCCCTTATTATTCCTTTAGCAGCGGTTCTAAGATCAATGTCATCAATCTATCTCTGGTGGGCTACCACATGGGCATACAACCATTATATGTTATACAAATAGTGCAGCTCAACAGATATTCTTCAGGCCAACCTAAGTGTTCCATTGCCCATTGCAGCTTCATTGATTACTCATAAAATGGGTAGTGGCTACTTTTGAGGGGGATCGCCTTTCAGTAAGTCTTTAGCTTAACCCTCCGCAGCTTGTTTGATGACTCTGTAGTTTAATTTGAGACAGAGATGGCCGCTATAAGTTTTGCTCTGGACGACACATTTAAAAAAAAAAAAGCTTAGCTTAGAAAATTTCAGCGAACATATTTATATTAAAATGAGCCCTGAAGAAGCTTGCAGAGTACCTTGTTCATTAGGAAACATTACACAGTGCGTCCCTCGTGTTTCAACGCTATTACTCCAAGCATTGAGGCGATGCCACGGACGCCACAAGCCACAATATAGATCTAGATCTAATATGAAGAGTCAAACGCGTGGGATGTGAAGTAATCAGATCAGGTTGACTTTGATGTCCGTCTAGGGAACTCTCCACAGCGGACATGTTTTTCTCTTTCTGTAAAGAACAGCTTATGTACTTGTGAGTAAATAAAAAAAAATTGTGTGTGTATAAAGCACTTTTAAATTACATTTTCAAAAAGCAGGAATTAATTAAGTCTTATCCCCCCCCCCCACATTGCCTTCTAGTGTTACTCTGTTATGCAGTTAATCGATTATGTCACATGGTCATTAGATTTACTTCAAACAAAAGTGACCATAATAGATACAGGTCCTGTCAATTTTTTTGGTTTATTCAAAGGCTGAAATTTCACAAGATAAGAACATTTGCCTGAGCGTCCAGACAATTTGAGAAGGGAAAAAATAAGATATTTTAGCACCAAATGTTAGTGTGTGTTTGTGTAAGAGGGGCTTTTATATTTGTTTTAATACTTTACTAGTGAAGCCATGAAGATGTTTCATATTTATTAGAGCATACAAAATTACTATCTAGTTTGTTCTGAATAGTTATTTTCTTGATACACTTACCGTCCCTATAAAAGAGAGAGAGAGAGAGAGAGAGATAAACAGAAATAGAAATAGAAAGAGAGAGACAGAGAAAGAGAGACTGAGAAAGAGAGAGAGAGAGAGAGAAAGAGATACAGATAAAGAGAGAGAGAAAAAAAGAGAAAAAAGAGAGAGTAAGAGAGAGTCTTAATAATTAAAAGATGATTGACCTTTTGTGAAATTATTGTTATGTATAAAATAGCTATAAATGAATCCAATTCTTCAATGAAAACTTGACGTTATATTTGCCCCCATGTTATTGCTATAAGATGGGTGCCTATAAATGTGTAATTTGCTTAGAGAGTCATAATATTGACGCTAGAGGGCATATCGCGTCTGGAGCTGTGGCTAAAAATAAATGTAACACATGGAGTGCACCTGAAACTACGGTTAGTACATGGTGTTTGTTTTCATTGTTTGACCTTTGACCAATGACCTTTCATCTAAATGATCAGGAGATCGAGAGAAAACGACGGAGAAGGGGTGAGGAAGAGCTAGATTGAGATGGCCCTGTCATGCTTGTAGGCCAATAGTACACCCTGCTCAAATAATAATGGCCATATTAACATATAAACCTGCCTCGGAGTTCATACAGTTTTGTCAGCAGATTTGAGTCTTGTTAAGCAGCCAGACTATTATATAAGCACTGCACGAGAATGTGCAGAGTGGTACAGGCAGTGTGCATTGTCATAATTAGAGATTTAGCCTGTGGCAGCCGTTACTCTCGTGCAGACTGTGCGACCTGCCCAGGGCCTAACGCTGAAAGAAAAAAATGAGGGAGGCCTCCAGAAAAATATGCAAATTAAATTTAAAATGAGGTTAAATTTTCAAGAACTCTTTTTTTTTTCTTTCGTTCAAAATTCGGCAAGCTTTTACTTTTAATGTTAAAATTAAGTGCATTTTTTTATTAAACCATTCGCAAGAGGGTATAAATACATAAATATTTCCAAGGGACTCCACTAACTTACATTCGGCACCGGATCTAGCATATATTATTTTTTCCAATAAAATTGTTGTTTACACATAGCCAATGTGACCGTGTAGATTGTGGAAGTTCTGTTGGCATCAATGGAAACAAAAAAACGTGTCAGCAAAGCTGTGGGTGTGTGGGAGAATATTTTTTGTTAAAGTTAGACATACAGCGTAGTTCATATCCTGGGCAGAAGGACAGGTCTTGTCCTCCAGTACACTGGCTATACTAAGATGTACATACGGGTTAGATGATATTCCCAAGGAACTAACTAGAAAAGCAAACGGCATCCATTACAAGTCAATTCAATCATCTTACCAGGAAATGCTGAACTATACAATGTATTTACAACTTTCTAGATTTTGTTTACTTATGAAAGACAAAACAATTGTAATAGACCCACCCACACTCACAAAAGCTGATAAAATATAGGAGATATATAAGGTCTCATCGTCTCCTTTGTACACACACCCTCCACACCAGATCGAAAACAACACCAACTACCAAAACCCATTGAAACTAGTCCAACTCCAGCAGATCAGTATATGTAAAGGTGATATCCCTCATACCCCCTTTCCATGGCGCTCGCTATAAATAATAGCCCCGCGTTACAAGAACTGGCGTGAAAATCGCCGAAGACAGCAAAACAGCTTTAGCCATAACAAAAAGTCACAGCAATGCACTCAGGGTCCAGCTACAGTAGCAACCCCAACATTTTGGTCTCACGATCCATTTGAAGAGGTACAAGAACGAACTGTCAAGCCATAGCCCCGCGGAATGACACAACACCCTTTATATACATCGATAGACGTAGTATTACTAAGTTTTTACTTTACGGCCAAGGTTAAATACTTCCATTAGTCCTAGACAAATGCACCGTATAAAAGCAAAAACGACATTCGTCCAATGACTGATAAGCCGCCTTCTTCACTAAGTGGCCCAAGAGTTGTATCAACCCTCGAGAACAAAGCGTCGTGTCAATTAATTCAAAAAATAATCTTATCGAATTAAATGTTGATGCCCGAAAGAGTTTTGTTGTTGTTTTTTCTTTTAAAGTCAACATTTTGAGAAACGTGAGAGCAGAGTGTCAAGTAATGGGCAGCGTCACTGTGAGATGTGATGAAAATCAGTTGGAGTTGTCCTTGACGTCAATAACAGGTTTGCTTTGAGATTCCCTGGGGGGGAAGGAGTGTTCGGGGTGAGACAGGTTAATGGAGAGCTGTGGCCAAGGGATGATGTTGGCATTAAACTGCAGCTCAGGCACTCGGACACACTGCTACTTGCTGTTATGTCACTTGCTGGGGGGGGGGGGGGATATGAGGAAAGGGGGAGGGGATGGAGCTTTCGTAAACTTACAAGTGCGAGCTCAAACACATACACAGTATATACACACACATACACTCACACGAGCGCGTTCTTTCAAGTATTCACTCAAACTAGCCAGAAATGTTTGAAGACTCTTAAAAACAACAACTTAGAAACTGCTTTTAGGCTTGGGGACTGTTGGTAGAGAGAGAGAACATGGTCCAGATGTTGTTTTGACAGTTGAATAATATGTGATTACACAAACTATTGACCCATACTCCAACATCGGCTATTCACTTTTCCGGTTACATGTCAGTTCTTTGTGTGTGTGTGTGTGTGTCTTTTCCTTATTTAAATATTCAAAACTTCATAAGGAACAAAAAAAGAAAGGCAAGAAATGAACACGTAAAGAGAAGGGACGGTGTGTTAGACATTTTCTGACTGAATCTTTTTCAATAATCCCCCCTCCCCCCAGTTGTGGTGTGCATGTATGTGTTTAGAGAGAGAGAGAGAGAGAGAGAGAGAGAGAGAGAGAGAGAGAACTATTCCAAATTGACCAAGTGTTGTTACCGGTCGTTGACTTGTAGCACCGAATAGCTGGTAGACAACTACACCGTTGTAGGCGTTATATAACTTAAATTATAAGAGAGAGAGAGAGAAAAAAGGAGAGAAAGATAGAGAGGGAGAAAGAAAGTGCGTGTCATTATGAAGATGGACGTATCAGGACATGATGGGGCAACAATGGGCAAGTGAAGAAACTTCTGTAATCAGCAGAGATCCAATTGTCTAGTTCACTATATAGGCTATTTCGAGTGTTGTGGACTTCAGTCAAATTGTGATCCATTCACAAAGCCACAAAAAACTTTCACTATGTATTGAGCAGTGAGCACTAGCATTATATTGCAACAGCATTCGACAATGAAAACAATATAGTTTACAATCTTTGATAATATTACTGACCTATGGTGCTTTTAAGTGACTTTGATAATATTACTGACTTATGGTGCTTTTAAGTGACTTTTGATTATATTACTGACCTATGGTGCTTTTAAATGACTTTGATAATATTACTGACCTATGGTGCTTTTAAGGGACTTTGATAATATTACTGACCTATGGTGCTTTTAAGTGACTTTTGATAATATTACATACCTATGGTGCTTTTAAGTGACTTTTACTAATATTACTGACCTGTGGTGCTTTTAAGTGACTTTGATAATATTACTGACCTATGGTGCTTTAAAGTGACTTTTGATAATATTACTGACCTATGGTGCTTTTAAGTGACTGATAATATTACTGACCTATGGTGCTTTTAAGTGACTTTGATAATTCTTTTATCGAGAGAAAAAGAAAGACTTAGAGGGGAAAAAAATCCTTATTTAAGAAAGTCACATAGATTCACAGATAACTATCATATCCATATTTCAAAATGCACTACACAGACTCACTGGCGGATCAGGGGGGGGGGGGCGGTAGGGCGGACGAAATTTAGTAAAGAAATCACACAATTTATATACGAGTTTATTAGTTATGTTAATAATATATACTAATAATTTATATTTCAACCTATTTTTAGATTATTTCGCGCCCCCCCCCCTCTAGTATGTTGGCCGATTTGGTGGGATGGGGAGGTGGCGATGGCATCCATCCCGCCCCCCACCATAAACTTTCGAGTGGTGGGCGGTCCAATTTATTTGTAGAAATCACAGCTTGTTAACAGAATCAATTAAATATAATTAAAACTTTTTATTGATATTTTAGCCCCGGCCTCCAATGGTGAGCTTACTGCGCCCCTCCCCAGACCCCCTAGCTTTCAAGTTAAAGGGCTCAACATGGCGGCTGTTTTTCTTTTCGCCAAAGGTTGAGAAACACTGTTTTTTCTTATTCTTATATATATATATATATATATATATATATATATATATATATATATATATAATATAATATATATATATATATATATATATATATATATATATATATATATATATATATATAATATATATATATATATATATATATATATATATATATATATATATATGCTTAACGCGCGTTTATGCTTAGGGTTAGGGTTTACTAAGCGTTAGGGTTTGGGTTTGGAAAAAAATCGCCCCCTCCCCCCCCCACCTTTCTCCAAAGTTCTGGATCCGCTAGTGCACAGACGACAACATTAGGTTTTTTTTTATAGTGTGTACCTTCAGCAGTATAGGGAAGGACCTAATCGACGCCTACATGGATATGGAGCCAAACATTGACACAAAGATTCGTGTACAAAACAAACATTTGTATTCTCTAGCATTTAATTTGAATCAAGATAAGACAAAATAAGATAAGACAAAATAAGAGAACACAAAATAAGAGAAGACAAAATACGATAAGACACCAAAGTTGATAAAAACGTATAAAAACGTATGAAGACAAAAAAAAAAAAAAAGATAAAAACACATGAGACAAACAAAACCCATTGTACTGTCTTCTCTCTTATGATGATGCATTCCCTCCCTTTTAACATCCTTGAATAAAAAGATAGGAAATGTTTTGAGCCGAGAAATCTCTATGCCCGATTTTGAACAATAACGATAGAGCATGGCAGACGTCAGAACAGATTATTTCCCCCTGGCGCCATAATATATACACCTAAAAAATAAAAAGCAACATCAAGTAATAACAACTACATTTTTTTTAAAAAGGTCTACAAAGTTCAAGGTGCCAAAGTGGCAGTGAAAAAGATGGAGTGTTTTTTTTTTGAAAAGGAAATCAATTCATTAGATTCGATACATAGGTATTTTTAAATTATTAATTAAATTGGAAGTAGTAAAAATGTTCCTCTTTGCTTTTTTTTATGGTACAGTATCTGAATTGATCATTGTGTCTTAAAACATATTAATTAAAGCGTAATTCAGTGTCAAATGTATTTTATAATCTTACTTTTTAATTAGATAACAGCAGAGGTCGAAAACTGACCAATGCGCGCCACATGAGGGTCGCCAGAGTATGGGAAGTTGCAAGAGAACACATACACACTATGTAACAACTAACAGAAAACACAATTCCTCTATGGTAATTGTTATTGATACTAGTTGATATGAGAAAGTTATATATTAGTTAAAAAGATAGGTTTTTACAAAGCTTATATCAAATCATTCACTCTTGCTGTCTGTCGGTCTGTCTGGTTAACATTTCTCCACGTTATTTCTTCCATCCATTCTCCGATCAAGTTGAAACTTTCCACTATTTTTTTACTTAAAAAAAATGAATAAAAAAAAATACGGATTAGTCAATTACTGGAAATTGATTATTTTGTTAGATATAAAAAAGGGAAATAAATTCTACTTTATAGAGCTATTTTAATGTAGATTATGAGGTTCTTCCCCTTAGATTATCTTTGTTGTTGTTTTTTAAGCATTTTTTTTTAAGTTTTGCTTCCTCGGGTCTGTACTGAGACATTTTGGGAACTTTGAGCCTCGTGCTGCCATGTTTCTAACTTTAATAGTCAGCTTTAAAAAACTGATATGCCACTATATTAAACACAAGAAAGAAGGGCAAGAGAAAGAAGAGAAAGAGATAGGTTTAGTCCCACTTCACATTCGTGTGACTATCGGCTGATAGTCGGCGGCTGAGTGCTACTGGTGGCAGTAGTCACATCTATACATCTCTGCCTGTATGAAATCAATCAGTAATCCAACCTTTAAGCCACTGGCACTTACGTGGGCCTCGATATTTATTACATATCTTGAACTAATGCAGCAATATGCAATTAATTGTTCAATGCGCATTAATAATTTAAATCCAAATCAAGCTCTCTCTTTTTTTTAATGATTCTAGATTCTAAATTATTCTGAACAGCTTGCGGGGAAGACATTGTTTGCTTGAGAATATTTTGTCAAACGTTTAGATTATTATATTTTAGCCCATACCCCCGATAGGGGTGCGAATCCTGGGACACTCACGGCGACAGTCCAGAGAACATATAAGACGGTTAGGCTGTTGGTGTCATACGACTCACTTTAATCTAAGATAATTGTGGCAATAATGATTATTGCATAAGAAAATAGAACACTATCTTGATTGAACCGCTACTTAAGCACAATATCAATCTTTTTATGTTTTTGTTAGTAATTGATACTAGAGTTATCTTCCCTAACAAAGCGATAGTTTAAAACCAAACTACGCTCTGAGATTAACCAACGACACTCTCTTGTTGGAAACGGGTGATTTTAAAATTGTTGCTAATATTAATTATGGACATCACTTATTTTTCTGACTATGCTACATTCTATATTAACATCGATCTGCTGACCAACTGGTTCAACATTACTTTAATTTAAAATTCATTACAGATTCTTCCTCAAAGTGTTAATGTTTTAGACAAATTTCAAACAATGAGTAACGAATCCATTTTACTAGCAACAATACACAAGATCAAAATGTCCTAATTCTCCCATTTTGAGCTATTTTATGTTTCTACAGAACAACACGAGATTTGATTCACAAACTTAAACACTGCAAACCTAATACTACAAACACACAAACCATATACTACAAACACACTCAGTCTCAACGGACGTTGTTATAGAGTCTGAAAGTATAGCAACAAACAGCCAGAGATCAAACAGAAATTCATTGATTGCCCCCCCTCCCCCCCCCCCCCCCACGCCTTCCCTCAATGCAGACGCCTGTTGTAATTATCAGAGAGATCTGACCTCCCTGCTGTCCCTGCTCTACCTCTCCTGTACAGCAGTTCTCATATCATTGACTATCACAATCACGCGATGATAGCCCCTCCACGTGTCTTTAATCCACGACAGTAACAGCTGTTTACAGCCCTTGGTGATAACTGGATAATGACCTGGGCTAGCGTTAGTTCCCTTTACGGAAATCGCCAATCTTATCCAGTTAGCTACGGTTAAAAACTTGGCAGTATTATATCCAGTCTAATTTCTCCAACGAAATAAAACTGCATTAAATGGGAGAATCATAACTTACATAAAATGTTTTAAAAAATCAGTTTTCAAAACTATAACCATTTTAAAGTAACAATTGTATTTTCACTATTTTGTAATTTAAACTTTAAAAATTAAGATACATAGTACACCACATACAAAACTAAAATGCTAAGCTAAAGTACTTATTCTTAAATGGCACTTTACTCTCCTATCCAGAAGTTCTAAAACGTTATAATGCTTTTTACTTGTCTATAAGTTTGACAATGTATTTTTATGTAATAAAAATCATTGCTCTATTCAAACAAATCAATTATAATGGAAGAAATATTTATGTTAGGCTAAACAGTCTTTAAATGGCTAGAAATTAATATGAATAAATCACATAATTCTGAAGTTAAGCCTTAAATGTTGAAATATGTGTAGGGCAATCATTGTACCTTATAAGAAAAACAAAACAAAGGCCAAACAGAGAAGAATTAAACAGACATATTTTAATTGCCGTTCAACAATTGGTATAAATGTAGACACAAATGAAATAAACAAGTCGCACTGTAGGATTAGCTGTTCATTGCTTGTCCACTCTAATCCTGGACTTCTGGTCATTACTTTCATTGCTTGTCCACTCTAGTCCTGGACTTCTGGTCATTACTTTCATTGCTTGTCCACTCTAATCCTGGACTTCTAGCCATTGCTTTCATTGCTTGTCCACTCTAATCCTGGACTTCTGGTCATTACTTTCATTGCTTGTCCACTCTAGTCCTGGACTTCTAGCCATTACTTTCATTGCTTGTCAAATCTAATCCTGGACTTCTGGTCATTACTTTCATTGCTTGTCCACTCTAGTCCTGGACTTCTAGCCATTACTTTCATTGCTTGTCCACTCTAATCCTTAACTTCTAGGCATTACTTTCATTGCTTGTCCACTCTAATCCTGGACTTCTAGTCATTACTTTCATTGCTTGTCCACTCTAGTCCTGGACTTCTAGCCATTACTTTCATTGCTTGTCCAGTCTAATCCTTAACTTCTAGGCATTACTTTCATTGCTTGTCCACTCTAATCCAGGACTTCTAGCCATTGCTTTCATTGCTTGTCAAATCTAATCCTGGACTTCTAGTCATTACTTTCATTGCTTGACCACTCTAATCCAGGACTTCTAGCCATTGCTTTCATTGCTTGTCAAATCTAATCCTGGACTTCTAGTCATTACTTTCATTGCTTGTCCACTCTAATCCTGGACTTCACTAATACATATATTATTTGTAAAGCTACATGTTTTGCGTATCATACAGTAACAGCACACAAGTTAATGACACAATTTTGCATCCAACTTTCTTCCTATTCTGAAGACAACTCACTCGTTCCTCAAATGTTTGTAAGACTTTTTCTTTTCTGAGAACGGCAGCAAATACTTTTAGTTTTCCGAGCTCATTTTTTTTGTTATTATTTGACCCAGATCTCATGGACCCGGTCCAATTTTTATTTTGGAAATCCCTTGCGTCTAATATGGTCATGTGATCATCGGAATGAAAAATTTGGTTATGGAAAAAAATTCATGGCATAATTTAGTTATTTTATTCAGATGGGGAAATCCACTGATTAAAATAAGAAAATTAAAACTATCGAAACTATACATCAGTTGAGAGGATGAAGATATGGGTTAAATTCTAAGCAAAGGTTTCACTTTGTATACACTAGAGCGTCCTGATAATGTGCATGCTTATTTAGTACTCTAATGGTGAGCACAGTTTGTGAATTCTATAGTTTTATTAAATTGTTAAAAGAAGTGATTTTGAGTAAAATTGTTTCCACAGATTCATTCTCTGTTTGTTTGGCTATCAAGTAATAATGAAACATTAAACAAAAAATTAATTGCTACTATTTGTTCCCATAATGTGGTCAACTAAACATTCCTAGTGTATCTTTCACTGAAAAAAGAAGTAGAAAAAAATGCCTATTATTGGGGATCGAACACTGAATTCACGTTATCAACACTGTGACGCTTTATTAATGAAGCCAACGAGTCATACATATGTGAAATTTTAGTTTTAAATTAATGATACAATTCTTTACTTTCAACCTCTTTAGATTAGAAAGTATAAGCTAATAGTAGGAATTTAAAAAGAAAGTAAGCTGTAGACAAAGTTTTTAAACCAAGGATGTCGAGTTGCATGCTTGATGGAGTTGAGTGTGTATTCAACTCGGTATTTAGTTCGACCATGAACTCACAAGTTCTACGAGACACTAGACATCAAACATTGTCGCTTCTCTTTGGATAGTTATGTGGCTTACAACATGAGAGATTTATTTTATTTTACTTTAAGGACATAGATCTATATGTGTTGAATAGGATTTAATACTTAAAAGTCTAACCCATTTAGCAGGCAGGGGCAGACTGGCTATATTGACATTCGGGAAAATATTCGGTGATCCGGCTTAGAATGAGCCACTTCGAATGAGCCGGTTCAGAATGGGCCTCTTTGAATGAGCCCGTTCAGAATGGGCCACTTCGAAGGAAATTAACTGTGTAAAGGATTTTATATATTCCCTCTATATGTGGATGGCTATTGATAAATTTTTTTTTAACAGAAAATGATTTGGACACAATCCTAAACACTGTGTCAGCGACTAGTTTGTTGATATATACGGTAGAATGAACTGTTCATGGCCCTTCTTTTTCAAGCGTCATGAACTATTGTTTCAAATAATTTCAAAAATCACATAATGATATATAATAATGAAGTTTTCTATTCTTATTCTTCTTCTAGCCAGCTTTATTGCTGCTGAGCTGTCAGCTCTTTTGCAGACTGTGCCAAGGAAAAATAGTGTGCAGTTTTCTTCAGTTGTTCGGCACTGCCTATTCAAACATATGAACATTGTGATTGTACTGTACATTTTGTTTACATTTCATATAACCCCCAAGTCTATCTTAAACAGGTACGAATGGATGGATACCAGGGCCGCCGCTACCTATTGTATAATGTGTGCATTGCACGCAGGCGGCCGAATGTAAGGGGCGGACAAATCATTTCCAAGAATCATTTTTCTTTAAATTTTTGGTTTAATAATTAAAAATAAATCTAATATTTTATTTAAATTCTACTGATTTCATTATCCTTTGAAAACTGAAAGGATGTGGGGGAAGAGACGATATTTGTACACTAAGAAGTGATTTTGGAAACTTAAGAAGAAAAACAAAGCGGCACGCGAGGGTTTTTCCATAAGCTCCGACTCTTTCCTGACCTTGAATTTTCGCGGGTTATTTGTAATATTTGTTTTGAGTCGAATAGCCCGCCCTGTAAGTAGATCTAGTAGATCTAGTAATTAGAATGTCAATTTTAAAACATTGTCACATTGTATCTCCTGACAAAAAGAGGTGTTCTAGAGTGTGTGTGTTTACTAGGCGGCGTTAAGAAGAGGTTAAGCGATTGATAGGTGGTTATGCATTTAAATTGCATAATGCAAATGTAAAACGTCAGACAATCTTGAGACATGAAAGAGTATAGAGGTTATTTTGTGGTTAGCTAGATTTCGTTTAAATATCAGTAAATTTCATTATTTTAGATCTCTATCTAAAACTAAATCTGTGTAATAACATTTTTTTTTGTTTACATAAGAAGTTTGTTCAAGTTATTTAACACTTATTTAGTACAAATATAAAACGCTTTCATTGGTTCAGTTGTACTAGCTGTTTGTAGCGACAAGTCAACGACCATCTAACAACAAGGAGAGGGGGCGTCGAAAACATGTTTTATTTTCAGTGTAATTTATTTGAATATTTGTAAAATTACATGTTCAAAAATTAAAATCTCTTAAGTAGGAGACGGCGTTTTATCTTCTAATAAGATCGTTTTAAATATAGACCGTTTTTTGCGAGGCGCTTGTGCAACAATATGGGTCAAATCGTTTTCAAGAAAACATTTTAAAACGTCTCCGCTAGTGCGATTCTTCTGGATTTTTTCTGTCTCAGAATAGTCGAATTTCTTCCGCCTATTGCACTTTATAATAGTGACGACTTTTGTGTGACACAAAACCTCCGCGACAGAGACGTCTTACTTAACACGAAGAATATTGTTAAAAAGCTCACGCCCATTACAGACGTACGTACGCAATATGTAGGCCTACCTAGAATGTCCCTCGCACTATACTATTGGTAAGGGCTGCCTCTTTATTATTAGATTTATTATGGACCTCGACTTTTTTTTATTAGGATGAATAGTGCGTTCTGAAAGAAAACACATTAATATAAGCTTTTAAAAATTCTCTCCTCTTACTAAGAGAAAAAGGCCAGCAGACGCTTAGCGCCGAGTCCCGCCCGGAATCAAACCCTTTGCCGACTTGAGCGAAAACCTGCCACATCTTCGATTCTATCTCCATTACAACGATTAAAATTTATGTAGGTAACACGAATCCTGAAAAAAAAAAACTGACCATAAGACATATTTTATATAGGTTTGTGAAACTGACTCATTTTAGTGAAATTTCATTACCTAAATTTGGATTCTATACATAGTGTTAAAAATATAAATGAAAAATAAAACCTAAAAAGTGTGTTATTATTAAAACATAGTTTCCTTTCTTTTTCATTACATTCTTTAAAAAAAAATGCAAAGTTAAAATAGAAAATAAAACATCTTAGAGGGAATGGGGATACGACAACGATGCGAATAGGAAAAGAAAAAGGAATGGTACGAAAATGGATTTAAATCAAAGAGCGCAGTGTCCAGCTCAGTTTTAATGGATTTTCTTCTAAAATAAACAGGGGAGGGGGCGGCATTTTTTAATTTCGCACGCAGGCAGCCACAACCCTCGCGGCGGCCCTGATGGATACCAATTATATGTCACACAAGATGTGGACTGATAGTAAGTAATGCCAAGACCAATTTGGGCATCCAGTCCGCCCCATCAAGCAGGTAACGTTTAATTTCTTTATTGTCATTGGCTATTTGAAACACATGTCTTTTAGAGGTATTCAATAGACAGCGTATCTTTAAAGTTCTCTCTCTCTCTCTCTCTATCTTTCTCTTTCTCTCTCAGCTATAACAATCTTAAAACGGGTGAAATAGTTGTCGTAACTAATTAGAAAATGTATGGCAGGTTCCAAACAGAAGTAAAGAAATCTGGCTAGTGCACCTTTTCAAGACTCACGAAGAATGTCAGTACATCAACTCACCGAGGAAGTCAGAAACATCGTGGCCCGAAGCTTCAGGGCAAAAAAGAATACCACGTGATAGGAGTCTGCATGGAATTCTTGCGACACTCCACGCTGAATGTTTGTCTACACTTTAGCAGGCCTCACACTTAGCAGCTGATTGTCTGCTCCACCTGAACAGTCACAGAACACGGATAACAGAGAAAGGATAGAGAAACAATAGTAATGATAGTTTAGAGCAGTGGTTCGCAAACTTTTTGTCTCGTAGACCCCTTGCCATGTTTTCTGGTTATCGGTAGACCCCCTGCTTAACTTTCAAATTTTTGCAAATTCAACTTTTTTTAAAAAAA
The DNA here is from genome assembly GCF_947242115.1 of Biomphalaria glabrata. Taxonomy (NCBI): domain Eukaryota; kingdom Metazoa; phylum Mollusca; class Gastropoda; family Planorbidae; genus Biomphalaria; species Biomphalaria glabrata. The sequence goes on along the minus strand of NC_074711.1, from coordinate 32,118,250 downwards.
CTAATTTCTATCTGTACAAAAAGTAAAGTACCCCTCAGACCTTGTGGTCTATAGAGCAGATGATGTAAAGGTCATCTGTTTCTGTGGCCTACGATTATCGAGGGTGTCATGTGGCCAGCACAACGACCAACAGCCTTTACTTTCCCCAACTAATGTCAGGTACCCATTAGAGATGGGTGGCCTCAGAGGCGCCCAAAAGATCCCGAAATTAAACATCCAAGTCTTCAACAGGATTCAAACTCGGGACGCCCGGTTCAGAAACCAAGCACTTTACCGCTCAGCCAAACGCCTCCTAATTTCTATCTGTAGAGAGTTGAAAAGTGAAAAAGTAATTTAAAGCTACATATTAGAGATTTTAGAGATCTCTCTTTTTTATTGATAAAATTCAAAACCAATTAAAATAGCAATATGTATTGCTGGAATCTCCAAACACAATGGCCTTAAGTATCATTGTACGAGTTTTCGCAAAGAGCAGTTTCTCGTGTATTTGTTGACGTTTCACGAGTTGCTCAAATATTGTGTCCGCGCGAAGATGTTATCACTATTGGGAGAAATAGCGAAGGCGAGTGACTGTCGCCTAAACCAGTAAGCTTCAAGCATGAAGGGCTCATTAGTCTTAGCTGGCTACCCACCTAGCAGAAGTAAAACTGAATTCAAAACTCTCCTGTCTTGCAACTCAAACATGGGAAAGTTTTTGTGGGTTAACCTGAGGAAAAATAAGGAGCCGGCGACCATAATGCAGTTTGCAGCACACATCACTACATCCCGTCAGAACCTGTGACGCTGCTGAGCCCAAACGTATATATGTAGTTTGCAAAGAATTACATATAAAGCTTTTAATTTTATAACTCATGCCACCGAAGCAACCTTGAACTGTATTGTTGCTTAAAGAAATTCTTTTAATTATATCAGATGTGGGTTTGTGTAAAACAGGTTTTAAAACTACAACGGCTGATAAAAATCAATGTTTTACCTATAGTGTTTTCCGCATTTTGCCATAAATAAGTAAATTTCCCCTTACCGACATTGGGATGATGTTATGGTCATCTGTTTCTTTGGCCAACGGTTAACGAGCAGGGTGTCATGTGGGCAGAACAACGACCAACCGCCTTTACTTTTACTAACATAATTCAGGTACCCATTAGAGATGGGTGGACTCAGGGGAGCCCTGAAAATCCTGAAATTCAAAATTCACAGAGATTCGAACCCAGGACCCGAATTACGGAAGCCAAGCGCTTAACCACTACCACCACACCCTTATTTTGCTATAAGTGAACAGATATTGTAAGACTCATAAACCACCATCTTCTCTACATGATGTTGAATAGAGATTTTGTGGGTCTATTCTGAACTTTATCTTTGAATGTTCAACAGTTTTTCAAATCTATATCTTTTTATCTGGGTGATATTGTCGCAGATGATCCTCAAGCGTAATTAGTTTCATATCGTCATAAAAAAGGCAATCGGTAACCGCTTGGTTGACAAGGAAAGAATGAACAATTTTATATAATCAACGCTAGACAGTCTACATTTCTTTTTGTTAAACATTATTTACATGAAGACAAAAATTAAGTTATTTTAATAAGTATTGAAATTAAATACAACAATTTTTCGTTTGAATAGCAGGATAAATATTTAAATGATTAACTAAGTTACAAATTATATATAGTGTGTAGAATTACATTAATGGGATGTAAAAATTAAAGTCAAGACCTGCTTATATGAAATCTATTATCATAGACCCCCTTGGACATCTCATGGACCCCCAATTTGTTTTTTCACTTTCGTAGACCCCTTGAAAGTCTTCGTAGACCCCTGGGGGTCTATATAGACCACTTTGGGAATCACTGGTTTAGAGTATAGCATTACTGCTTCGAGAGTACAGAGTATAAGCTTTTGGTTCGAGAGTACAGGTGGACAGACGCGCTGTGATTAATATTGTTTCACTACGTAGGCGAGCTCTATTTTGATTTCGGGCTTTTGAAATGTACGTATGACGTCATAGCCACAACTCCACAAAAGAAAGTGATTACTTCTTAAGGACAAAAAATGTACATCTGAAATATTCACTTTGTCAACGCAATATAGACCTCTTTATGTAATGGAAACAATTTAAGATCTGAATTCTTATCTTTTATTATGAGCACAGTTCGAAATATAAAAATACAATAGTATGAAAGTGAATAAACAATCTATCTACAAGAAACTATTTGTGTGTTGAAGCATCAAAAAAAGGTGTTAGTTAAGGTTGTACCACCTCCCTTCATCCCCCTGCTCTCTACACCCGTTTTATTGTACAATTGAGCAGTGCATTCTGTCAGTTTGCTGATTCATTTCCTGCCGTGTGTCAAAGCATTGAGAAGTAATTATTTTGAATTTACTTAGAGCCAATAGTTATAATGTAATCGATTTTGAAATAAGGTAAGTAGGAATGTCATGTTTAAGCAGACATGTAACAACACACATCTAAACCATACATCTAACATCAAACATTTAATATCACACATATGACACCATACATATTACACCACACATATCATATAACAAATAACTTCTACTCAAATGTCAGATGTATCTACTTTACTAATCGTAAGACTGTTTGTGAGGCTTATTCCAGACGTTTCAACTCTATTTTACATTTTTTTTTTATTTTTTTTTTTAAGTGTGCTCGTCAAATGGTGGGTAAGCTTAAAGACACGAAATGTATAGACAATGGATTAAATCCGCATATTTCTAAAGATTGGGTTTTTATTAGCACCGGATTTAGCATACAAGCTGCAAACAAAAATACAAACAAACAAACAAAAAGAACTTTCTTTTTTAAATTCTAATCAAAGAAACAGTGTTTTCATTTTATGTAGCTCTCTGCTCAAACTTATCTTATAAAATACAGATGATGATCAAGTCCTACGCGTGTCCCAAAGTCAATTTAATCATGCATGTTAATGTATGACTTAAATTCAGCCAAGTCATTGGTTTCCCTGGCCGACTCAGGCAACCCATTCCATGCTCTAATAGCATTATGGAAAACGTAGTATTTGTACAAGTTTGTCCTGGCATATGACACAAAAAAATGTGCCTTTATATTGGTGTCTTTCTGAGCATTTTATTAGCTTTTGTTTTTGTATTTGAAGATTATGGTTCAGTGTTTTTATGTGTAATTTCTACTTGACTTTTAAGTCTTCTGTACTGAAGGGTTTTTAAATTGAATGATTTTACTAAAGGTGTTACTCTATTTTATCTTATATATTACAGACGTTACTTCAAAGAAAGAAGAGAGTTACTTCATGTGTCAATCTGGTCATGCATGTTAATCAATTACTTAAATTTAATCAAATATGATAATTCGTTTGTTATGAATCTCACTGCTCTATTTTGTGTATTTTCCACTTTCTTAATGTCTTCTTGAGTTGAGGGTACATAGGATACATATTTTATTTTTGGCTTGACCAATGTTAAATAACATTTCAATTTTATGTTCTTTATTGATTTATAGAAATTACTTTTAATAAACACTTATGCTTAGTTTGATTTTTAAATAATTTCTTGAATATGGGGATTCCATAATAGTTTTTCATTTATTATAACACCTAGGTATTTTTGAGTTTTTAGTCTTTATTACTGGTTTTAGGACTAAAACAGAAAGATTTAAAAACACATTTATCCCATTTTCGGTCAGAGTGTTATAATGTCATCTGTCGTCATCGAGAAGTACATAGAAGTCTAATTCATAAAGTGCTGGTTGTGAATGTGTATGTTTCATGTGTGAATGTTGTTCGTATTTGCATCTATATTGTTATTGTTACAGTAGTTACGCTGAGATGATCAATTGTAGTAAAATTGAATTTCTATTGTATTGGACCCAAAAAAATTATCGTATCTTTTATTTTTTAAATAGTTGGTATTCATTTCTTTTAGTTTTCTTTTGTTACGCTTAATAAATTTTAAAAAAAAATTCTGTGTGGAAAGACATGCTCCAATTAGATTCCAATTTCTCATCTACTTATGAAGCATGTTGGATCTACATCTCAAAATCACATAGTAGTCTACAGTTCTGTGATAATGTCACCTACATTTTTCTACGAACAAAATGCAATTGGCAAATACTCTTTCGTTCCGTTCTCAGATGTCACTAATTCTCTTCTTCCACAGATCCCAACAGAATGGCGGGAAAGAGTTAATTAAACTACGATCTCGAGAAGTGCCGACATTTTGCGCGCCGCTGCCCAGGGAAGGCACAAAATTAGGAGAAAAATAGTTTGAAGCCGTAAGGCGGGACGTGAGGGGTCTTCTTATTGAAATACAAAAGAAACATGGGCATACAAGAAAAAAAGGAATTTCAGACACACAAATAGAGAAAGAAAAGGATAAAGAGAGTGAAAGAGAAAGAGAAAAGTAAGAGAAAAAGAGAGAGAGAGAGAGACAGAGCATATTACGGGTGGCAATACAAAAAAATCGATACATGAATGAAATGAATTTTAAAAACGTTGAGCTCATTATGGAGTCAAATTTCTTATTCCTCAATGTGCTTAGAATTGTCTTTAGCCAGAGAATGGTGACTCTAATATTGAATAGATCTATCTCCTAGGAAATAGCGTATTTTCTCGTCTTGTCAGTGTTGTCCCATTTAACCTAAGATTAGATCAACCAATCTTGGTACAATCGCTCTCTGGAAACTATAGAGATACTCATGTCTAAAATAAACAACACAGTTTGGCTAAACCTAGCCACTTTTACAACAGAAACCAGTACAGATTTCTAAGACTAATAAAAAAACAACCTCTCAGGGACATTAGTAGCATAGTATTAACCAAGAAACAATAATACTATTCTAGGAGCCCTAGTGATTATGAATAAATAAACCGACTCTCGGTCCTCACGGCTAATAACCGAGTTAGATGCAGCAAATAGAAAAAAACTCTTTTCGAAGCAATGTTTCCCAGAGGGCTGTTATGACGCCATCTTCTAGTGCGAGTCCGTGTGTTGACTGTATAATTTCTTAAGCTTCAAATATTTTTATCCTATGTCCCATTCATTTTCTTTTTTCTCTTGCAATAATACATTATTATATAAATATATTTAAAAAAAAAGAAATAAAAAAAACTTGATCTCTCTAAAGGTTTAGACTCTAAATAATTTACTGGTTCTGTCAACACACATTGTCTCACTATTTGATCCTATGCTGCAGTCTGATGGTAAGTGTGTGATGCGTAGGTTTCTGTGACGTATTAAAACGTGATATTTAATTTAGTTTGTAAAAAAAACAAATTGCGAATCTCCAAATGAGTTTTATTTGAAATAGATCTGTCTGAATACGTCAAGACACAGAGTAGAATCCATCCATCGTTCTGTTCCTATTACACCCAAGTTGTCAGTTTTAGCGAACACTTTATCTGACTTACTGTCCGTACATCTATATAATACCAAGCGTTACGTCATTTCCCTACTTCGTCTAGGTTTACAACAGAATGACAAAACTTCATTACACTAAGTGCGAAAATAAATACTGCAGCTTTTCATGAAATAGAGGCAGATCCATGAAGTTACAAGCTCTTGATGCATCTGTTGTAGAGAATACATAAGTATTTTAATCTCTATATATCATTCTCTTCATGGCTCAAGAGTTTGGACACCAAGTAATGGAAAGATCACTCTTTTATTTCTGCAAGTCGAACGGACTAGAGTTATCCCATGTAATTTTAGAGGCGAAAAAAAAAGGGTGAAAATTAAGAGTTTGTATTTGAAAATATATCCGACCTTGCATTTTATTCATTCTTTACTACGCACAGAATTGCAACACGAGCCTTGCATGTAGCGAAATTATACAGAATATCATAAGAATTCTGTTTCCTACATAGATCACGCTCAATAGCAAGAATTACCAAATGTTTCAATCTATTTACGAGAAATGTTGACCTCAAGTAATTCTTCATTAGTTTGAGGCGCGAGAAGCTTCTTTCATTAGATTCCACAATTACGGGTATTGCATAATGCCGTTTTTTTATCGAGCGTAGGATTGGCGTTTTCCATATTGAATGACAGCCCAAAATGACAATTCTATATATTTCAGGAGATTTGTATGAGTTTTTAAAAGATTTTAATAATTTCCGGATAGTTCAAGGACTTTTTCGTATATTTTGCAATTTCAGGGGATTTTCAGGAGCTCCTGGTAAATCGACAGGAGGCCGCGGCAAATCTGTTATAAGTTATAAAATTTTTTCTCATTCTTCATCATTTCATTTTCTTAAATTTAACTTTAGGTTCTGCATATCGTTTTCACTGTGTTTTCTCTCTTACTATATTCTATTGGTTAAAGAACGTTAAGGAAATCTTTAATTAAAAAACAAAGCAAACTGTAAGCAAAGAGATCACAGTGTGAAATCACCAAATAATGAAAACGTGTTAAATGCAGGCCTATCTAACCCTTATGTGACGCGGGTATCTTACAGCTTGTATATTAAGAAACTCTCCGGTGCTAAGTCCAATGAATTGAAAACTAAGCGTAGTCGTTGAGTCAAAATATGTTTGTTTCTTAGAATTGAATATTCTAAATATCCAAATTGAAATCATAAAATGAATAAAACAAAATATTTCATGTAAAAAATAAAACCACAATAAAAAAAAAATTTCAGAAATACGTTCAACAAATCTTTACAACTTTTGACCTAACCGTGACACTTCAGGTATTTTTAGATAACCATTATTGTGTAATTTGAATAAATTTGTATTTCCCCTGAATTATGTTTAATTCTACATTCAGCCTAGAGACTAAATATCACCCTAACACTTTTTAGTACCTGACACTTACCGACACTGTTCATCGTAAAATGAAATCGAATAAAATAATTAATTGCCTGACATGTTTTGATAATTTTTTTTTCCTTTTAAGCCCAGCCCCCATTTTCTGAATGGTTATTTAACCTATAATAACAGATCTATACATTTCGATTTATATGTTAGAAATAGGAAAGAAACTTTCACGTGATAGCTTAACTCCGCGTGACTTCCTGTCGTCGTCTAACTTGCGCCAGTTCAATGTAGCTGTACGACCTTTGACCTTTGACGTAATTGTTAGCTAAGGTCAAGACCACTGTGCTAGAAAACCCCCAGCCTCTATACTTCAGTTCTGCAGTCTGCCTCATGGGAACACATTTAAATATAAATATAAGCACGATCGTTTGCTGGAGATTGTGTTATGCTATAATTTCATGCATTGAATCCAACCATTTAACCTTTGCAAAGATCGAGCAAAAGTTTAAGGTTTCAAAATAAAATTAATAAAGCAAACAAGCTAACTAATTAACTGACAAACAAACTAGCTAACTTATCAACTAACTCTATCTAACTAAGGCATTGTAGTCGAATCCAAAGATTAAGGATAAGTGCAGTATGACACGTGACCATGCAATCCCAATTGTGACCTGCTTACTTTGCCACATTTGATGCAGACAAAAACGTTAGGGTTTTTATTTTTATTCGTCTTCTGTCCCTGTCTTCCTGTCAATGTTTTTTCTTTGGTCCTCAAATGTGTCCCCCACAAACTTCGAGAGAGCTCTTACAAATTTTCTTATCTTCTCATCAATTCAATATATATATTTATATATATGTTAATGTAGTCGTGCATGTTAATTAGAAACTTTAACTATGTTATCACCTGTTTTCCTGTATGATTCAGGCAACCCATTTCATGCCTTAATAGCACTTAGGAAAAAGGAGCACTTGTACAAATTTGTCCTAGCATATTCTAGCTGGCTAAATAACTAACTCATTAACTAACTATCTAATTAACTAACTAACTAACAGATCGCTTACCAAGGACTCCTTACCTCTCCCCTTTCCGTGAAGCCACCGAATGACCTAAATCATACTACTACTTTGAGGAAATGACTTACATTGGTCAATGGCACTACAATACAAGCGTGACATGTTCAAATGTTGTTCTGATCTATTTACACCGGTCACTGAATGGTACAACACATGCCACGTGCCTTTGGTTACTTTTATATTTATTATTATTTATTTCTTTAGTTCATTTGTATTCTACTGTCGATTAGATCTAGATCTAGTGGTCTAGCGCTTAACACTTCTAGTGTTTGTCATATAAAAAATTAAGTCATCAGTCGAGTCAGGAAGAGAAATGGAGGGGTGGGGAAGAGGGTGATGACCCCACCTTCTGTATCCGCCTACGATGTTATGTTGGAATACTATAACACCTTCATTGCCAATATTGTTTTGTTTGTACTGTCTTATTTGTCTGGTTAGTAACAAGGGCAATACATTCGAATCGACTTAGTTCTACAACACTGAACATGCCATGTCTTATGAAGTGTCACGATTCGCTCCAGCTGTCCAATTATAGAAATCACTGAGACTCAAGGGATATATACATAATAGATATCTGATAGTTCAAGGATCACGTCCCGAAGTGAGGGCGAGTTGTTCCCCTTTTTCACTTCAACACAGAAAATAAAAATTAAAAAAAAAAATACACATCAGAAACAAGACGTCCAAGTCCAGGACAGTGCTGTCTCGTCATATCTATATCTAGTCTTAACATTGTATCTATATCTAGTCTGAACCAAGTCACATCTATATCTAGTCTGAACCAAGTCACATCTATATCTAGTCTGAACCAAGTCACATCTATATCTAGTCTGAACCAAGTCACATCTATATCTAGTCTGAACCAAGTCACATCTATATCTAGTCTGAACCAAGTCACATCTATATCTAGTCTGAACCAAGTCACATCTATATCTAGTCTGAACCAAGTCACATCTATATCTAGTCTGAACCAAGTCACATCTATATCTAGTCTGAACCAAGTCACATCTATATCTAGTCTGAACCAAGTCACATCTATATCTAGTCTGAACCAAGTCACATCTATATCTAGTCTTAACCAAGTAACATTGTATCTATATGTAGTCATAACCAAGTCACATTTTATCTATATCTAGTCTTAACCAAGTCACATTGTATCTATATCTAGTCTGAACCATGTCACATTGTATCTATATCTAGTCTGAACCAAGTCACATCTATATCTAGTCTGAACCAAGTCACATTGTATCTATATCTAGTCTGAACCAAGTCACATTGTATCTATATCTAGTCTGAACCAAGTCACATCAATATCTAGTCTGAACCAAGTCACATCTATATGTAGTCTTAACCAAGTAACATTGTATCTATATGTAGTCATAACCAAGTCACATTTTATCTATATCTAGTCTGAACCAAGTCACAACAATATCTAGTCTGAACCAAGTCACATCTATATCTAGTCTTAACCAAGTAACATTGTATCTATATGTAGTCATAACCAAGTCACATTTTATCTATATCTAGTCTGAACCAAGTCACATTGTATCTATATCTAGTCTTAACCAAGTCACATTGTATCTATATCTAGTCTGAACCAAGTCACATTGTATCTATATCTAGACTTAACCAAGTCACATTGTATCTATATCTAGTCTTAACCAAGTCACATTGTATCTATATCTAGTCTTAACCAAGTCACATTGTATCTATATCTAGTCTTAACCAAGTCAAATTGTATCTATATCTAGTCTTAACCAAGTCACATTGTATCTATATCTAGTCTGAACCAAGTCACATTGTATCTATATCTAGTCTGAACCAAGTCACATTGTATCTATATCTAGACTTAACCAAGTCACATTGTATCTATATCTAGTCTTAACCAAGTCACATTGTATCTATATCTAGTCTGAACCAAGTCACATTGTATCTAGTCTGAACCAAGTCACATTGTATCTAGTCTGAACCAAGTCACATTGTATCTAGTCTGAACCAAGTCACATTGTATCTAGTCTGAACCAAGTCACATTGTATCTACTCTTAACCAAGTCACATTGTATCTAGTCTAAACCAAGTCACATTGTATCTAGTCTGAACCAAGTCACATTGTATCTAGTCTGAACCAAGTCACATTGTATCTAGTCTGAACCAAGTCACATTGTATCTAGTCTGAACCAAGTCACATTGTATCTAGTCTGAACCAAGTCACATTGTATCTAGTCTGAACCAAGTCACATTGTATCTACTCTTAACCAAGTCACATTGTATCTAGTCTGAACCAAGTCACATTGTATCTAGTCTGAACCAAGTCACATTGTATCAGTTAATTGAACAAAATAATCAGACATTTGATGTTTCTGATACTTAGTTGTTGTTGTTGTTTTTTTTTTGTGCTTATTACTTTTCAAAGTATATACATTTTGATCTAGAAAGAGACAGAGAGAGAGGGGGGGGGGGGGGGAGACAGCTTTAGAAATTAGACAAATCTCTATATATCTATAAGTGGTTTCATTTCGAATGAGTTTGCTGTAACAGATAACTTTGAAAGTTGTAACAGAGACAAGCAGACAGGGATACTTAGTGTTGGTCATGAAAAAAACAGCAAAGAAACATGAGGGTCAGAGCTAAGCCGTCTTAATTACGTACAAGCAAACAAATAAAACAAACCAAATATTGTTTAAAAAAAAAAATCTAGGAGGAAGAATAGCAGCAATCACTGACATCTCTCAATACTACAAGGTTTAACTTTTTTTTGTATTAAAAAAATACTAAATTAATTCATTAACACTTATATATTTACTAATTGGTTAATTTTTTTATTGATTTATATATTGTCATTAACTATGAATCATTATGCAAAATTTCAACTTAGTCATAGAATCGAATTGGTAGAAAAAAAAGTGCATCTAAAACGTACCAGACGGACAAACAGACGAAATGAGTACAAGCTTAGAAAATATTATGGTCGTTCTATTAAAAAAAAGGGCTTATTATTATTAATGATATTAGAAAAGTTATTAGATCTACTTAGATTCACTCTAACATTACGATATTCAATTTCTACTTAGTTTTTTATCGCCATTTAAACATCTACACTTTTGGTTGTGCTCTATACACACTTTTAGTTTGGCTTATTTGAAGTGACTTTTTGATTTATTTGATCTGCTAACTCCTGTTTGCCTTATGGTGCTGTGACAATCAATCGATAGGAAATAATTGATCATCTTGGACTACTGAGAGATCAACGGATTGGCCAAAAGCAAACATGACAAATAATCCTCTTGATATGATAACAAAGTTTGTGGGCGGGCCCAGGCCCACGAGATAAGGTCATTAGAAGGTGTTTATGATTGTGACATGACTACGCGACTTTGTAGCATATCATCTAGCAGGGGAGATAAAAGTTTATATCTAAAAAAAAAAAAAGAGACATTTAAAAATAAGTAAAAATATTATTTATTTTTAAACATTGAGGTCATTACAGTATAATGTGCATAGAATGGCTCAATCTTAAGTTATTTGAAGGTACCCCCAAAGGTGTATGTAGACTGTGTACTTTTTATAAGAATACATACGATGAAGTATTATTTTCAAAACGAAATTAACTTAATTTGTATGCACAAATAGCTGCAGGATTTCGGTTCTTCTTTATTTGCATAATCATGACAACTGTTCTCGCTTTCGGCAATGCTCACAGTGTATTCATAGCCATTTCTCAAAACACATGTTAAATATTCGGTCGTTGGTACTACTGAATCGGTGTAAGCTTTTTCTTAATGCAGAACTAGAATAAAACTAACTTCTTCCCAAAACAAAATGGAGAGTAACTTCTATTAATGTACATGAATTGGACTTCAATGTAGATGTATGTAGAAAAATACCCGTCCACGTGTCACCCGTCTGTCGCTTGCTCTCCCATCTTCAACTTTCACACGCCTATTTATGAACTCAACTACGACAGAACTGCTCGTGATTTCAACTTACACAACAAAATAAATCCGCTCACCTTTTCTCATGGTTACATCAGAAACACGATGACACATTCCTTAACAACAAGCATTCAAGTCAAAGTACACGTGTTACATCATTCTTTATGCATGCACACACACACACACACACACACACACACTCCATAAAAGGAAGTTTAAGACCAAGGTTGTTGTTGTTTTTTGTGCTACTGGTACGATCTTCACCGAATTGGTATTACAACATTAGGATACTTTGAAGTCCGTATCTTACACTTTTAGATTCACATACTACCTAGGCTGTTGCTGACTGATATATAATCGCAATATAATGCTGTAGATCAGTGTTTCCCAAACTGTGTTCCGCGGGGCCTGAATAGATGTTCGACGAATTATTGGAATAATAAACTAATCGGCCTCCACGTGAATTAATCTCTCTGAAAAAAATAAGCAAAGTGTTCCGCTAAATGCTTAGAATGTGCGAAGTGTTCCGTTAAGGAAAAAGTTTAAGAAGCACTGCTGTAGATGTTGTTTAACAATCGTCATTATCTAACCTACTTTTTGGGCTATTTTAGTCTATAAAAGCCTTAGCTTAATGCTAATTTAAACTGTGCTTAGCAAACAAGACAAAATTGGACCAGTCGATTATTGACAACTTAAGACTTTCGAGATCACGTGGGTTACATCACAAATACCAATCTGAAGCAGTCTGATCAAGTGATGTACTCACAGTAGAAGTTGTTTTTTTTCCAGTCGATACTGCTCACGGGACGAAAGCAATGAAGAGGAAAATTAAAGTTATTCACCGCTAGGGGCACGGTTCATTTTTTTTTCCAGGAGTCAGTCTTTTTTTTTTCCCTATTAAAAAGATATTTGTAACGTTTTCTAGGAGAAAAAAAAAGGTAATTGAAATCATTGAGAATCTGAGGCTACAATAGAATACTATGTCTTTTAGTAAAGGTAGTTGTAAAGATATTAAGCAAGAAGCAGGCATGGGAAGAGGACTACAATAGAATAGTTGTCTTGTATTAGATATGGGAATTCTAGGGTTATTTTTGGTGTGGACCACTAAAGTTGTCCTTTAGGGTGTACGAAGTATATGATGTAGTTTAAATTCTATGCTATATAGAATGTTGACATTTTTTAAATTTAATATTTTTGGTTTCATATTTTTCAACAACTCTTAGAGAAATGTATTTTGAATTCGCTTTATCGACATTGATGACGCTAACAAAATAATAGAGAACATTTACATTTTTCTATTGTCATACATTGAATAGTCATGTGTTTGTAAGTCACTGTTTAACCACTGTAGTCATTGCTTGTCCCCCTTGAGCTAGCTTGGAACACTATCTCCGGCGCCTAAACGGTTACCCTTCCCAACCACCAACTTAAACTCCTCAACTACTTCTTTAGTAAGGGCACTCTTTTAGACACCCCCTTCTCACCAGGACCCTTGTCTTGATCCTACTTTTGTCCCAACTCTCTAACACCCACCATTATGTCTCATTTACATTGCATGTCTTTGAAGTTACCAAACTACTTGTTTGCTTTGAGTGTGTTTCTGTAAGTGCATAAAGGTGTATGTGTGCGTATGAGTTGTAAACCTTGCTGAAGTGTATCTCACTATTTTCGTCACAACGCGCCACTACACCTTGCAACTATCCATACGCCACCACCCAATGCACGCCAACACCCTCCGCGTCCCACCCCCACCCCGCTTCCTTCACTCCTCACGTTTCGTCACAGCCAAATGTCTAAATCTCAGGTTCTGCAGAGAATTCCTTTAAGTCAACTCGTATTTACACTACAGAGAATTCCTTAAAGCCAACTCGTATTCACCTCTCGTGTTGACACGTTGGTTGTAGATGCAAAGTTACAAGAAAAAAGAAAACATTGCCCCGCTTTGTTTTAACGTAACTCTCGCAGACAAGGGAAGCAATTAGCTGGAATTTGTAAATATCTTCTTCTCTTAATGATACTTTTAGCGTCTTAATTGTGAACAAGCGGTGATAATACGATGCAATATTTTGGTATAAAGCAGTGGTTGACAATATTTGGCAATAGTATACAAATAGCTGGTAGTAAGGGAGATTTTATTAAAATAGGGAAGTTTGATAGACTATAATAACAGCACCGAATATAAGCACCATTAGATAAGCCTATAGAAGGCGAGGCGGCAGAGTGGTAAAACAAACTCATGCCTTAGGTTCGAAACCTGGTAAAGAATGGGATTTTTAGTTGCGGAATCCTCTGGCGACTATGAGTCCACCCAGCTCTAATGGGTACCTGACATTAGTTGGGGGAAAAGTAAAGGCGGTTGGTCGATGTGCAAGCCACATGGCACCCTCGCTAACCACGAGCCAAAGAAACAGATGACTTTTACATCATCTTCCCTATAGATCGCAAGGTTTGAAAGGGTTACTTTAATTTACTTTATATAAGCCTATACACTGACGTACTATTTATACAATAATGTTATTTCTATTTAACTTTTATCTTCCATTGTTAAACACACAGTGGTATTATCCTTTCAAAAATTATTGCAAATTTACTCCATTACATTTTTAAATACATCAATATTCTTTTCCAGCCTATCTTCCGCTGTTAGCTTATGTCTTACCAGACAACATTTTGAGATTATGTCTTACCAGACAACATTTTGAGATTATGTCTTACCAGACAACATTTTGAGATTATGTCTTACCAGACAACATTTTGAGATTATGTCTTACCAGACAACATTTTGAGATTATGTCGACCAGAACTTCACTGTCTGGAAGGTTCACCGGGTGCCCTTTATTTACACCCTCAATCATAAGTTATTGAACTGTCGTCTGGACATGGTGTTTGTCCAGTGTCTCGGTAATACGGCCTTTCCGTGCCTCCATCTGTCAAGTGAAAGACAGCGTCTGATCCATAAGTTTTTCCATCAGTAAATCTACTCGTATCAAACTTCGTTGTTGATGTACGGGTACACATTCTAACACCATTGTTTGTTTATTTTCATTTAAAGTGCGAGTGCGTGTGACTTAACGGACTTTAAAAAAAATGACTTAAGCCGAGTGAATAAATGTTCTGCTTGTGAGTCATAGGACTAGAGCTAAAGCCCTCCATGGTATCGGGATTTTTAATATGAGATTTTGAGTCTGACGCACATCCACCTATATAACACAAGTACCTGGAGTTGTGTGTGTACAGATGTCAGAAGAGCTCAGGCTTAAAACAAATTCTTCTCAAACTTCGACTGGTGGCCTTCCAACACCTCCACAAAATACGCTCGTCCCTCTCCCTTATCGCGAGGGCCTGCGGAGTGCTGTAGGCTCCAGGACCAAACGTTTTTCTGCTCAACTGAACAATGGTGCGTCACTTGGAAGACTTTAGACCGTCCTGATCTTAGAAAGTTGACGCTAAAATTGGCTAGAGACGTAGTTAGAGTCTTTTAAAGAACAGCTTTGTGACTCGATCTTGTTGCAGACATTTCTCAGTGTGTGAAATGTCCTAATACAAAGAAGAGGAAACGACTTCTTCATAATTTTGTTTGTAAACCTTGGTAACAATGTCGTTTTTTACTTAATTAATAGTCAGTCATGAATAGTCACTTTATTAATTAACTAATATTAATAGTCAAATATGAATTTATCACTACATTGCTAATAAAATAAGTTTTTTCGTCCTAAAAAAAAATTCCTAAATTCCTATCTCTGTTGTCAGCACCCTTGAGTGTGTGCGTGTGTGTGGAGTGTGCTCTGCACAATTTGATTAGCGAAGGCTTGAACATTTGAACACCACACAGAAAAAAGAAACTTACAATATTCTAAACACCGAATGTTATGACATGATTAGGAATTAGTTATTTGTTTCGGGAATAAGGGGAAAGTTTTAATTAGCGACAAGTGACGTGACAGATCTTTTAAAAATAAGAACGCTCTAAGTGACGCAAAATGGAAGACTCTTCTTGTAGAGTAGTAGACTTGAGTACAATAGATATACGGATTTACGACATAACTGACATCGGACGATTCCCTTCTTGAGTATTAAACATATTTGTAGAACAACATATCAGCGTCGACTAAGTATTTGATTGTTTCGGCCTTTCGCCGGTGTTACTGAAGTAGTTGAGTTCAGCGTTACTTCCAGTCAGATCTACACTAGACAGATTGCCAAGAATCAACACCGCGCGGAAGCCTTAACAGAAAAAACATAGACTGTAGATCTAGACTTAGCAATAACATTTTAATATTGTTTTCTTATTGCCTATTCAATTAGTTTAATGAGCACTGTTTTTATATTTTCACTCATACTCTGTTCACTGAGTTCAAATTTACAATCAGATTTGTCTATTATAAAAGATGTTTAGACTGAGAGCCCGATATTTGTGTACCTACATTGACACTGGAAATAAACACAGCGGTTTGTATCCAGCAAGCTGACTCATCAGAAAACAAAAACTGGCCCTATGTCGAAATAGTTATTAATTAAAAATATGTTTTTCTGAACTCAATTTAAAAAAAAAATGAAAATTTCCAGAAAATCGTGTTTGTCTTTGCGACTTATTGGCGCCCCTCTTCGTGCCCGTCAGCGTCTAACGCTCCTCTGTGACCCTATGTCATATTCAGTCGTCTGGTCACAACGTTCTTTAAGATCTTATAGAAATATTCTCAAGCTAGATCATTTGTACCGGTTATAAAATCACCGCAATTGTCAATATTATAGAAGAAATTTTAATTCGAAATATAGTTATCCGTACATCAATGATAATAAAAGATTAAAATAATTTATTCTCAATATTTACATTTTTAAATAGGTGCATACATCTTGCAATTTCAAACAGCCTTCATTTGAATTTTACTAAAAAGTTCTGTCGGATGTCCTTAAATACCGATGTTCTAAATCCAAGTCCTCACTGCGATTCTGTCTTACCTCTCCGTTCAGAAACCAAGTGCTTTGCCCCTGCCACCATGTCTAATATGTAGGCCTATATACAATATTAAATCAACTATTTTCTTTAAGGACCTCACTCCAGAAATACCTACATAATAGTACATGAATATTTGGATATGCTTGGCATTCGATGCTGGTATGTTAAGAGAAGATCAGATTTATTGACTCAAATTTCACTCTTTTTAGGTCCATATCCTTAAAAACTGCTGTACATTAAATTTTGTTCAGGATGTCAGGTGCCAATGCTGAGTTGGGAATAATGTATACCTGCAATACTCCAAATCCGGGATTCACTTGTCAGGGCGCTCTAACTTCACTAAACTGATTATTGATTAGTATGATTCTGTGCCTTGATAATTTACTGATTCTACTAATAAAGATGCCTTCAACGACGTAACGAAAATATGGTCCTTGATTCCTTTTCTCTTTCTCTTTGATTTTTTACGAACTGGGCCCCATAAATTCCCCAATTATTTCATTTGGGCTCATAAAATGTTCATCCTTTAGATCCTAATGTCAGTAAGGCCTCTGGTAATTTATTCCTCTGCCACACATTCTACCCACGCCTGGGGATGCCTGTAAATCAACAAGTTTAAATAGCTTGCAATACCAGAAACTCAAGTTACATGGCGAAAAACAGGTCAGGTTAATTGTGAATCAAATGTGTGAAACCAAAGTTCAACAGCTTTTAATGCCTGACTTCTCGCACTACCGAATTCAGTTATAGATCCCACGAGATGTCCCGGGTGATAGCAAGAGATGAACACAAATCACTTATAAGTCTCTTTATAACTAAATAAAACTAACGAATTGCTACAGCCAAACAAAAGTATGTCTACAAGGAGATTAATTCAACATTTCTTTAAAAATATTTTTCTTAAAGATGTGAAATAAGAAATTGAAGGAATTTCGTTTTCCTGGATCAAAGCTCCAATTTTATGAGTCTGCCAGATGTCTGTGTAAATAAACTAAACCACATCAAAGTTTCCATTCCCGCTATACACACATAACACATAGCCGTTTAATCAATGAACTTGTAAGATTCAAACTTTCCATCGACTCGCAATAAATGCTACATGACATACACCTTAATATTAACATATATTATTTTTGTATATAGTGACTCTTTTGGCATAACACTCATATATGAGAGCATATCAGATAGATTGGTCATGTTACAGTCATGTAGGACTTGGACATTGTATGCCTACATTCTAAGCAAGCGGTGAAACGACAAAGCAACATTGAGATTTCCTAGCTTGTTGGACCAACACTTCGTAAAGCCTTTTGTTTGCTCTGTCCACTTGGTGGGCATAGATCTGGCTACGACTAGATTACTGGGGCCCAATTTATTCATGAGCTATTCGCATGACGTCACTTCAAATGAATTTTAAACCAGTCCAATTTGACCGGCCAAGCATGGAAATTAATGATGCGTTTTGTTTCGCCCGACATCTGATGAGCCTCCTGCGTCGAAAATGGTAATTGTACTTTGGGGTTGTAAACCGAGATGTTACAATCACCAATACACCTACAGAATGTTTAAACCATCATTAATAATACCGCTTGACATGCTCAGATCTTGCGCTTTCTTCCTTGAAAGAGAACGGTTCCCATCCATCATTGCGTTTAATATCGCGATTCATCCCACACCTTTTTTGTTGTAAAAGCAAATCCTGTAAATGAGTTCCATTATTTAAGATCACCCTTAAAGTTATAAGAGCGTTATCAAAAACCAGGCGTCTACGTTCGCTTAATTAAGCACCTCATTGAGTGCCAAGTTAGCAGACACATCTTTCAACTAAAATACCTCAGTATCCAACAAAAGAGGGTCATAAAAGCATAAGACAAGCAGGGATGTCCATCAACCGCACATAAAATTATTCGTGTATCAAAGAACACGATACCGCTTACATTAATGCCGGGCTTTATCTTTCTTTAGGAAGCTGGTGGAGATGATACATCAGCTGGAGCAACATGGTTTGATGTCACGGGGTACAACGATGGACGATCTTAGAACAATCGATAATAACGAAGTAGACAAGCAAGCATGAAGCTTCAGTTCTGACATCGTTTGATGAAAGTAATTAGCTAGTGGCTCATTAGTCTTCTTTGTTGTAACATTTTTTTTTTAACTAAAACTTTTGAGCCTGGTCAGGTAGTATAATATAAACAGAGAATATTTAGATCTCGTGATCAGTTCATAAAAAAAAACAAGGAAACTGTTTACAATTTTTTTTAACAAGCTTATCAGAGGGTATATATCTCTCAATACTGCAAGATGTAACCCTTACTTTCTATATAAGACAACATCAATTAATTAATTACCACTACTGATTAACTTATTTGTTGTTGTTGTTTTGTTTGTTTATTGATTCATGTCTTGTCAACGAATAACTGTATGGAAAGTGGGAGAACAAATGTGTACAAAATATTTACCAGACAGGCAGACAGACGGATAGACAGACAGACGGACGGACAGACAGACAGATAGACAGACAGACAGACTGAGTGAGTTAATAAAACTTTTTTGTAATAAAAGCCATTCAAGTCGAGATTTCTCACCACTTTCTAATCAATGAAAAAAGAAAGAAATCAAACTCCTAACAAATATGAGTGCACAATGTGAGGAATGAAATAGTTGTCCGTTGATGTTTTCTTTCACACATTTAGGATGTTCCATCAGAATTGAAGATTATTTCCTACCAGCCTAAACCTCCCGCATGACGGCGGGAATGTATCGGAAAGGGTTCAAAGCCGGGACGACTGTTCACAGCAAATACATCTCGACCAGGCAGTCATAGAAAAGGGGGGGGGGATGAGATAAGCAACGTACATCAGAAGGAGAGAGAGAGATAGAAAGAGAGGGAGAGAGAGAGAGAGAGAGAATGTAAGGAGAAAGCATTGTTGAGAACATTGAGGATTTGAATATCTAATACGCCATTGACTCGAGAATAATGAAGTGAAGAATGTATTTATCCTCGTTATCCGCAAGCTGTCGGCATGTCTCTTTTATTTGACGATATTCAGAATATGTATCACTAAATACACCACACATCCATAGATATTCATCCCTCACTCTTTTTTTTTGTCTCCAGTTCTTGATCTCGTCTGGCCAAAGAGAGCCTCTAAACAACTTTCCGTTTATTGACTTTTTTTTAAAACTTAATTTCTCTTTTCACCCACTCCAGCCCCTCCAAGGCACTCCAGGAATCTCCAGATTCTTCCCGTCTACTTCAGTGATTGCTAAGCTATTGAAACTGCATGAGTTGCATTGGAATAGCGAGTCTAGGATCTCGGGACGACCTTTATAAAAACAGAAAAAGAAGCGTTATCTTCCACATAGAATTTATTGTATTTTTATTATAGACTATAAGAAGCCGGGTGTGACGTAAGAAATTCAGAAAATTTCCTAAACTGCAAGGTGACAAGATGGCCGCTTTTAGCTCTCTCTCTCTAGCGGGATATAGATCTAGATCTTAGAAACGAAAATCATTAGGATGGAGATGTTAGTAGAGGAAGACCAAGCATAGCTTTTCTTAAAAATGTCTAGTTTTTTACAAAAATGACTCAGAAGCTGATGACAGTCATTAAATTATGTGATTGTGTATTCTCCATGAGTTTAACCCCTACATAAACATACAAACACTCATGCTAAGTACTATAGAAGCACACACATAAACAGCATGAACATACCAACACTCATGCTAAGTACTATAGAAGCATACACATAAACAGCATGAAAATACAAACACTCATGCTAAGTACTATAGAAGCATACATGTAAACAACATGAACATACAAACACTCATGCTAAGTACTATAGAAGCATACACATAAACAACATGAACATACAAACACTCATGCTAAGTACTATAGAAGCATACTCGTAAACAACATGAACATACAAACACTCATGCTAAGTACTATAGAAGCATACACGTAAACAGCATAGATTAGTCATTGATTATCGGTCCCGCTCTTACAATTGCTCTGCTGTATACAACGAAGCTTTGGTCACAGCATTGGAGGCAAGGACATTTAATATTCATACGTTCGTTGTGCTTGAGTTGAGAGAAAGGTAGATATGGAATTAACTGTTTTATAATAACTGGGAGTCCAAATATGACTCGAAAGTGGATACAAATAAAAAGTATCTTTATCATCATTATCATCATTATCATCATGTGTCTTTTGTGTTGCTCGTGTACAAACACGTCACTCTCCACTGTCTCTTGCTATTTCTTGAAGTGCTTCCCAGCTCTTTCCAATCCTTCAGCTTCTAGGGCACTGCCTCGAAATGTTTTTTTTTTGGTCTCTTCCTCTGCGTCTCGTGTCCTGGAGAAACTTCTGACGTAAAGTCTAGCCGAGACCTCATTATAGTAGGCCTGAACACTGAGCTGAGACGTCACAACCTGTGTGCGCGAGACCAATAGCTCGTTTCCGCGTCGTACAACGAGCTGTTGGTCTCCACTGCCCACAGGTTGTGACGCTGCAGATCAGTGTTCAGGCTTTCTATGACGATTGATTCTGGTCTAGCTCTGTTGTTGGCATTTTTTTTAGGGTGTGATCAATCCTTCTTCATTGCGTTTCTATAGATATACCTAAAGTTGTACTTATATACTCCCCTTCCCTATTATGCCTACAATGTGCAATGTACAATGTGTCTTATGACGACAATGGCACATCTCGCAGAGCAATTCAAATAATGGTTATGGAGCCATATTTCCAAGAGACATTTTCGTCCGAGTAACTCAAGCGTGAAAGTTACGTCTGTGTGTTGGAGGAGCAAGTCGTTTTCTGTTTGACTCATTTCTGCATTTTGTCAGCCGAGATCCTTGCTACCTTGCTGGCCTTTGCTTGCCGTGCGACCAGATAGTGCAGTCTACAGCTTTGTTTTTCCAAACATTTGAAAGTTAAAGACACAAATCTAGGCACATCTAAAGCTAATAGAGTTGAATAGATGTTTTAGATGTTTTAGATGTTTATTTCGGGAACAATGAAACTATGAACAATCCTTTAGGCCACTATAACATATTAGATAACGCAAGACAGAGTAGCCAGATGCTCGCGTGGTCTTAAAATCGTAAGAGCAATTTGAAGCTGTATACGATCGTTCCTGTCCTCGGGATGTTTTCTGGTCGTCGCCCTAACATTGCCGCTCCAGACAGGGAGAGAATATTAAATACGTTGGTTATGAAAGCAAAATAAGACTTAGAACATACAACAAATAATAAGTGACCGCCAAGAGGCTCAAACCAACATGAGGGTGCAGCCAAAAAAAAAAAAAGAAAGAAAGAAAGAAAGAAAAAAAAACAAAGCTGAAGTTGTTGGTGCATTCAAAGCATCGACGCATTTAAAATAATACTTAGTGTCTAAAAATAATAATTATTCTATAACGAAATTAAATGTTAATAACAAAAACTATGCAGTTATAATTTGTTTCTATTTTGCTCAGGGCTCTATCCAATAGTAATAGATTAATTGAAACAACCCCTATCCTCCCTGTCCCCAAATAGTTTTCTAGTGAAATGATTGAACTGCCTGACAGATCGATGTGAAAATAAAACTTTAAAGTTGAAATTATAATACTTCGTCTGCGTACCCTTTGTGTGTGTGTGTGTAGATCAACCTCCAACTTTGTATTCGCCCACAGAACACAGGATAGCCCAAAATTGATCAAAGATTTTCTCTCCTGCGTCTCAGACAATTAACATGAAGAGTAGATAAGTGTTAAGTAATATCCCAGATCGTCTTAGTGCGATTACATAGTTGACATCAGCAGCCCAGTTGGGGTATTGGGGGGGGGGGGGAGGAATGGGGAGAGTGCGATTAGCCAGGTAAATAGAGGTCTATTTCGACAAAACTGCCATGATTGATTTCCGTCCAAATACGGAATCGGGGAAACCCGATACTCCTTCTCTTATCAGGGCAAAAATCAAAAGCAAGATTTTTGTTTCTCAAAATGTAAATAATGTAATGTTTGTTGTGTGTGTGGAGGGGTGAGGTTGGTGGGTGGGGGGGCTAGGCTATTTAAGGGAGATTATAATTGTAGTTTGTAACTGGAAAGAGAAAGATGTCAATTACAATAAAGACGTTTGATACTCGACACTTTCATACAGGCGTCATTGTCCTTGAAATATTCTGTGACATTTTATACAGGCGTCATTGTTGTTGAAATATTCTTTGACATTTTATACAGGCGTAATTGTTGTTGAAATATTCTTTGACATTTTATACAGGCGTCATTGTTGTTGAAATATTCTTTGACATTTTATACAGGCGTCATTGTTGTTGAAATATTCTTTGACATTTTATACAGGCGTAATTGTTGTTGAAATATTCTTTGACATTTTATACAGGCGTAATTGTTCTTGAAATATTCTTTGACACTTTATTACAGGCGTAATTGTTCTTGAAATATTCTTTGACATTTTATACAGGCGTAATTGTTCTTGAAATATTCTTTGACACTTTATTACAGGCGTAATTGTTCTTGAAATATTCTTTAACATTTTATACAGGCGTAATTGTTCTTGAAATATTCTTTGACATTTTATACAGGCGTAATTGTTGTTGAAATATTCT
The DNA here is from genome assembly GCF_947242115.1 of Biomphalaria glabrata. Lineage (NCBI taxonomy): Eukaryota > Metazoa > Mollusca > Gastropoda > Planorbidae > Biomphalaria > Biomphalaria glabrata. The sequence goes on along the minus strand of NC_074711.1, from coordinate 32,094,926 downwards.
TTGACACTTTATTACAGGCGTAATTGTTCTTGAAATATTCTTTAACATTTTATACAGGCGTAATTATTCTTGAAATATTCTTTGACATTTTATACAGGCGTAATTGTTGTTGAAATATTCTTTGACACTTTATTACAGGCGTAATTGTTCTTGAAATATTCTTTAACATTTTATACAGGCGTAATTGTTGTTGAAATATTCTTTAACATTTTATACAGGCTTATTGTCCTTGAAATATTCTTTGACATTTTATACAGGCGTAATTGTTCTTGAAATATTCTTTGACATTTTATACAGGCGTAATTGTTGTTGAAATATTCTTTGACACTTTATTACAGGCGTAATTGTTCTTGAAATATTCTTTAACATTTTATACAGGCGTAATTGTTCTTGAAATATTCTTTGACATTTTATACAGGCGTAATTGTTGTTGAAATATTCTTTGACACTTTATTACAGGCGTAATTGTTCTTGAAATATTCTTTAACATTTTATACAGGCGTAATTGTTCTTGAAATATTCTTTGACATTTTATACAGGCGTAATTGTTGTTGAAATATTCTTTGACACTTTATTACAGGCGTAATTGTTCTTGAAATATTCTTTAACATTTTATACAGGCGTAATTGTTCTTGAAATATTCTTTGACATTTTATACAGGCGTAATTGTTCTTGAAATATTCTTTGACATTTTATACAGGCGTAATTGTTGTTGAAATATTCTTTAACATTTTATACAGGCTTATTGTCCTTGCAATATTCTTTGACATTTTATACAGGCGTAATTGTTCTTGAAATATTCTTTGACATTTTATACAGGCGTAATTGTTGTTGAAATATTCTTTGACATTTTATACAGGCGTAATTGTTCTTGAAATATTCTTTGACATTTTATACAGGCGTAATTGTTCTTGAAATATTCTTTGACATTTTTTACACTCTTATTGTCCATGAAATATTCTGTAACATTTTATACAGGCGTAATTGTTGTTGAAATATTCTTTGACATTTTATACAGGCTTATTGTCCCTGAAATATTCTTTAACATTTTATACAGGCGTAATTGTTCTTGAAATATTCTTTAATATTTGCTTTATTGAATTATTAGTTGTCATGAAACCTAAAACACAATGAAAGTTATTATCGTTTCAAAAATTCAAGAAAAGTATCACATATTGCATCTTAATAAACTTATAATCAAATCATTACAGAATCTACCATTACAATATTATACGCAGACAATATTTCATTGTGATGTAGGCCTATACCCGGGACTATCAACATGACAGTCCAGAGCGCATATCACCAATTTATACTAAAGAGTTGTACAGAGCTACCAGCATGCAAGCCTGCTTCCTGTTTCATTGCATAAACAGCTTGATATCATTTCAATTAGAATAGTCTAATCTCGCAATGCGATCTGCCAATAATTTTGAAGTAAACATTTACTGTGTTAGCTAGTCTGAAGACGGTGGATTGGCCAGATTTTTAACTTCAAATATAAATATTTCCATGTTAAAATGGTTTTGGTTCCTTAATACGTCTAGCCATTTCGAGAAATTATATACTGTATGTTTGAAAAAAAAACAACAATTTAATTCTTCAATTAGAAATAATAAAAAGAATTAACACATAGCCTACTACGTACGTTTTATAATTCAAATTTAATAATAGATTTACAACAGTAGATCTAAAATAAAGACTGAATGGACCATTGTAGAAGCATGTCTGTTCCAATTAAAGTATTCTAGAATGAAGCTTCTAGCAGCGGAAATACAATTTTAAATATTTGTTTATATATATTATCCCCCTTACATTATTTTGTTTTCTGTGTATAAACTCGAAGCTACTAGAAGCCAAAGTGTATATAACAAATATTTACACACTTCTATGGTAACCTTGACATCTAGACCACGTGACAGTCTGTACTAATTCTTTAGATTTGTATGTATTTTGTAAAATACAAACTGTAATGAAGCTGGAAGCTGGAAAGAGACGTGGAAAGGAGTTTTAATGTATAAAATTAACCGGAGAACCTTGTGAATTTAATAGTGATCTCTCTCTCTCTCTCTCTATCTATCCATCCATCCATCCATCCATCTATCTATCTATCTATCTATCTATCTATCTATCTATCTATCTATCTATCTATCTATCTATCTATCTACCTATCTATCTATAAGAGAAACGGATTTTAATTATCGAAAAATGATAGGCTTTGAGGCCCGTCTGTATTGGTTTGGTGAGATTGGAGGAACCACTGTTATTGACTTAGAGCCACTGATATCTGTTTGGGAAGGGAACCACTGCTCTAACAGATGTTCCCGTAAGCTTGTACCGAGAGGTAGAGCCAGTGTTGTTTTCTTCTGCTTGTTTTAGATAGCACGCCACAGGGAGCAAACGAAATGAAAATAGTTTTTTGTTCCCTTAGTAAACTCATTCACATACCGGCGTTGTCCAAGGTAATGGAGTTCAAAGTTCAACTATTTTTCTTTTTTTTTTTTTGGGGGGGGGGTGGGGTTGGGGTTGAATACTTGCGCTATGATGTAGCATTCTTTAAGCTCGGGTTTCTGTAGGATGGGTTTGTTGCCGATACTGCACTTGGGGTTCGATTCTTTATACCGTCTAAGCAGAGCTAACACATTAGCCATTCGACAAGAGGACAACCTAATCATTTGTAACGTATCCATAAATTGGACTTCACAAAAGAGCTTTGAAAAAGAAGTACACTCTCCAGACCTTGCAATTCATCGGGCAGGTTATGTAAATGACATCTTTTTCTAGGACTGACGGTAAACGAGCGGAGCGCAACGACGAAACAGATTTACTTTCCTTAAATAATGTCAGGTAATCATTAGAATAGGATTGATTCAGAGGCGTTCTAAAAATCAAGAAATGCAAACATCCCAGTTTTTTTACATAGAGTCGAACCTTGGACTCCTCGGTACGGAAGTCAAGTGCTTGCAACTCAGCCATGAAGAAAGCAATGCGCTATTCTAAGCTACTCTTTTTTTTTTTTATTTCTCTAATTAAATTAAATTAATTTTTTTTTTACTTTGAAAAATTATAACGGTGAAACTAGAATTTTCCAAGTGCGGCCAACGAGCTAGTACTTTTTTTACCAACAACATGCAGCAACTGTCAAATTTCAAGGAAAATCGTAGAAGACGTTTTCTAGAATCGCATCCACCCAGCCAAGTGTTTTCCCCAGATTTTTGTTTTCTGGAATTGAATAGAGGTGCTGTAAGAAGCTATTTGTAATGGAATTCTTTTTCCAAATAAGAATTTCATTCTCTATAAAACGTATTATTCTCATCCCTTGTTAAAAATGCCTCTATCAAAAAGTCTGTTTAGACCCAGTTCTGTATTGATGAAAGCATACGATTTGTTATGTGGGAACTGTTTCTTATTTTGATTATTTCTTTCCAAGAAGTTATATAATAATATTTCGACAATGTTTATGTGAGACAATAATGTTTTCTTATATGTTAAAGGAAGTCAATACAGTTTCAAGAAGGCGCTGGGCTGATGTAGGATTAGTTAAATTAATTTTCTCCATTGGAAATTTTCACGATAAATGTTAATCACAGACAAGAAAGCGATGGTAAGATAACATCAAAGAATGGACGGGCCTGCCATTGAAAGAAGTTCTGACTAAGGTAAAAACAGAGAGGAATGGCTGTGGACGAATCTTGCATGGTACCCCAACGGTCCAACAGACTAAGGGATAGGTCAAAGTAAAGGTAATCGGCTATTTGCTCAAGTTTTGATTTTTAAGATACGCTATACACTCTTTAGACACTGTCCTATGGACACATGAAGGGTGGATGGCTCTTTAGACACTGTCCTATGGACTAATGAAGGGCGGATGGCTCTTTAGACACTGTCCTATGGACTAAGGAAGGGTGGATGGCTCTTTAGACACTGTCCTATGGACTAATGAAGGGCGGATGGCTCTTTAGACACTGTCCTATGGACTAATGAAGGGTGGATGGCTCTTTAGACACTGTCCTATGGACTAATGAAGGGCGGATGGCTCTTTAGACACTGTCCTATGGACTAATGAAGGGCGGATGGCTCTTTAGACAATGTCCTATGGACTAATGAAGGGCGGATGGCTCTTTAGACACTGTCCTATGGACACATGAAGGGTGGATGGCTCTTTAGACACTGTCCTATGGACTAATGAAGGGCGGATGGCTCTTTAGACACTGTCCTATGGACTAAGGAAGGGTGGATGGCTCTTTAGACTCTGTCCTATGGACTAATGAAGGGCGGATGGCTCTTTAGACACTGTCCTATGGACTAATGAAGGGTGGATGGCTCTTTAGACACTGTCCTATGGACTAATGAAGGGCGGATGGCTCTTTAGACACTGTCCTATGGACTAATGAAGGGCTGATGGCTCTTTAGACACTGTCCTATGGACTAATGAAGGGTGGATGGCTCTTTAGACACTGTCCTATGGACTAATGAAGAGTGGATGGCTCTTTAGACACTGTCCTATAGACAAATGAAGGGTTGATGGCTCTTTAGACACTGTCCTATAGACAAATGAAGGGTTGATGTCTCTTTAGACACTGTCCTATAGACAAATAAAGGGTTGGTGGCTCTTTAGACACTGTCCTATATACTAATGAAGGGTGGATGGCTCTTTAGACACTGTCCTATAGACAAATGAAGGGTTGATGGCTCTTTAGACACTGTCCATTAGACAAAGTTTGAAAGTTTGAAAACAAGAGATAAACTAGACAATGTCTGCCATGTTAAATAGATAAACTTGACAATGTCTGCCATGTTAAAGAGATAAACTAGACAATGTCTAAGATGTTAAAGAGATAAACTAGGCAATGTCTGCCATGTAAAAGAGATAAACTAGACAATGTCTAAGATGTTAAAGAGATAAACTAGACAATGTCTGCCATGTAAAAGAGATAAACTAGACAATGTCTAAGATGTTAAAGATATAAACTAGACAATGTCTGCTATGTTAAAAAGATAAACTAGACATGTCTAAGATGTTAAAAAGATAAACTAGACAATGTCTAAGATGTTAAAGAGATAAACTAGACAATGTCTGCCATGTTAAAGAGATAAAATAGGCAATGTCTGCCATGTTAAAGAGATAAACTAGGCAATGTCTGCCATGTTCAAGAGAGATAAACTAGGCAATGTCTGCCATGTTAAAGAGATAAACTAGGCAATGTCTGCCATGTTAAAGAGATAAACTAGGCAATGTCTACGATGTTAAAGAGATAAACTAGGCAATGTCTGCCATGTTAAAGAGATAAACTAGACAATGTCTACGATGTTAAAGAGATAAACTAGGCAATGTCTGCCATGTTAAAGAGATAAACTAGACAATGTCTGCCATGTTAAAGAGATAAACTAGACAATGTCTACGATGTTAAAGTGATAAACTAGGCAATGTCTACGATGTTAAAGAGATAAACTAGACAATGTCTGCCATGTTAAAGAGATAAACTAGGCAATGTCTGCCATGTTAAAGAGATAAACTAGACAATGTCTAAGATGTTAAAGAGATAAACTAGGCAATGTCTAAGATGTTAAAGAGATAAACTAGACAATGTCTGCCATGTTAAAGAGATAAACTTGGCAATGTCTAAGATGTTAAAGAGATAAACTAGGCAATGTCTACGATGTTTAAGAGATAAACTAGACAATGTCTGCCATGTTAAAGAGATAAACTAGGCAATGTCTGCCATGTTAAAGAGATAAACTAGGCAATGTCTGCCATGTTAAAGAGATAAACTAGGCAATGTCTGCCATGTTAAAGAGATCAACTAGGCAATGTCTGCCATATTAAAGAGATAAACTAGGCAATGTCTAAGATGTTAAAGAGATAAACTAGGCAATGTCTGCCATGTTAAAGAGATAAACTAGACAATGTCTACGATGTTAAAGAGATAAACTAGTCAATGTCTGCCATGTTAAAGAGATAAACTTGACAATGTCTGCCATGTTAAAAAGATAAACTAGGCAATGTCTACGATGTTAAAGAAATAAACTAGACAATGTCTGCCATGTTAAAGAGATAAACTAGACAATGTCTGCCATGTTAAAGAGATAAACTAGGCAATGTCTAAGATGTTAAAGAGATAAACTAGGCAATGTCTACGATGTTAAAGAGATAAACTAGACAATGTCTACGATGTTAAAGAGATAAACTAGACAATGTCTGCCATGTTAAAGAAATAAACTAGTCAATGTCTGCCATGTTAAAGAGATCAACTAGGCAATGTCTGCCATATTAAAGAGATAAACTAGACAATGTCTGCCATGTTAAAGAGATAAACTAGGCAATGTCTGCCATGTTAAAGAGATAAACTAGGCAATGTCTGCCATGTTAAAGAGATAAACTTGACAATGTCTGCCATGTTAAAGAGATAAACTAGGCAATGTCTACGATGTTAAAGAAATAAACTAGACATTGTCTGCCATGTTAAAGAGATAAACTAGACAATGTCTGCCATGTTAAAGAGATAAACTAGACAATGTCTGCCATGTTAAAGAGATAAACTAGGCAATGTCTACGATGTTAAAGAAATAAAATAGACAATGTCTGCCATGTTAAAGAGATAAACTAGACAATGTCTGCCATGTTAAAGAGATAAACTAGGCAATGTCTGCCATGTTAAAGAGATAAACTAGACAATGTCTACGATGTTAAAGAGATAAACTAGGCAATGTCTGCCATGTTAAAGAGATAAACTAGACAATGTCTACGATGTTAAAGAGATAAACTAGACAATGTCTGCCATGTTAAAGAGAAAGATTATCGTTGCCAATAAATATCTCATAAATAATAGTTCAGTTTTATTACCGCGCGTTATTTACACATTTATTTTTAAAATTCGAATCTCCCTTAAACTTCTTCCATAGTGATATCATTGTGTACTAAAAGTAAAGAAGATTTGATGTCTGATTCTGCGGTGCAAAAGGTCATGATATACATTTTACAATATATAGCTTATATTCTATATGCTGTTCACCGGATAAACACAATAGTAGCTAGCTATTTATCTGCCATAGCACAAATCTCTAATGGCCACCAGGAAGTTAGTAGATGGTATTATCTCCAAAATAAAGTGATCAACACACTTTTAGTTACACTAGAACAACTCCTATCATAGAGTTCATTATGTTTATTTCTACAACTTAAAAAATAACAAAAAGTAAGATATGACTCATTGACCTGAATGAATGCCTGCATGAAATATTACACGAGGGAGGTGACGCCCCTGGTTACTGGGTTGACTTATGATAATGGCATCATGTTGCTAGATATTTGGATATAGAATCAATAAAAGCAAATATAACTCTTCCAGCGGGTAGAATCATTAATTGTCTGCGCCGCCTACTAATTATGTTGGTTGTTTGGCTGAGCCAAACACAATACATCGAGCCACCAGAGAGATCTATTCTATAGTCCAGTCTGCTGGTCAATCGAGAGGAGGAGAAGAAAGGGCGAGAAAGGAAGGGGAAAAAATGAGGACAAGTTTTTATCATTCAGTACATTTGGTCAATGAAACACCGGATATTGCAGCGGACATTTCTCTGATGCTGTGAGTACGGAGACTAGGGCGGTGTACGGGAAGGAAAATAGGCCCAAGTTATTTAATGATCTATCTTGTACTCGACCAAGCTATATGAGTCAATATGCCTCTTTCATCACTCATCTAAAGTGAAGTCGCTGAGCAAATCACTTTCCATTTCTGCAGTTTTTGGTAAAATAATCGAAAGTATTTAGTATTAAAGACAATGTTTTATTTCATTCACTGTAAATGTGTTACGAGAGAGCTCCTAAATGTTTTGTAGTTATATGTAAAATAAAATATTTCTATTTTCTGTAATTATTGGGCCATTCAAAGTTTTAAATGTAAAATCAATAGTCTTGTAATTTTTTATTATTATTTTTTCGAGAAATGCCACAGGTCAGTCATTTAGTTGTATACGTTGTGTTTGGATGAAGGTAGCTGCTACTTTTATATGGATGAAGGTAGCTGCTACTTTTATATGGATGAAGGTAGCTGCTACTTTTATATGGATGAAGATAGCTGCTACTTTTATATGGATGAAGGTGGCTGCTACTTTTATATGGATGAAGGTAGCTGCTACTTTTATATGGATGAAGGTAGCTGCTACTTTTATATGGATGAAGATAGCTGCTACTTTTATATGGATGAAGGTAGCTGCTACTTTTATATGGATGAAGGTGGCTGCTACTTTTATATGGATGAAGGTAGCTGCTACTTTTATATGGATGAAGGTAGCTGCTACTTTTATATGGATGAAGGTAGCTGCTACTTTTATATGGATGAAGGTAGCTACTACTTTTATATGGATGAAGGTAGCTGCTACTTTTTTATGGATGAAGGTAGCTGCTACTTTTTTATGGATGAAGGTAGCTGCTACTTTTTTATGGATGAAGGTAGCTGCTACTTTATTATGGATGAAGGTAGCTGCTACTTTTTTATGGATGAAGGTAGCTGCTACTTTTATATTAATGACAAAAACCATGTCCATAGAAATTTTTTATTTTTGGTTTCGCAGACAGCTCATTTTAACCACTGTAGTAATAATCTCTTATGTATGCAAATCAACTTTGTGAGCTTTCTTTCATAATATTTGATATACAAATAAGATGACTGAAATATATGGAGTAGGGTATGTATACTAAATGGAATGTTCTGTTACTTCAACTTTAGTCACCTCAAAGAGTTAGTTGAAGTTGGATATCAATATAGTTCACAATATTAACAGAACAAAATCTTCTAATAAGGAATATCCTGCATGCCAATCAAACGAACCAACAGCAAAGTAAATAAATAAATACTGAAAGGCAATTAATAAAGTATTAGTGTGTTAAAATTAATAAATAATGTTCAAATTATTTCACATACATTTTATACTTAAATTTGCTTAGTGCAATTTGAGTAATAAGTCAGTATTCAATAAAATAATTATGTCGTGTACAAAATTAGAATTTTCCATTTAGTAACCAGATATAGAGATAAAAACAATTATAATTTTTATGCTATGAAGGTTAACTTTTAAACTTTTCAGAATACAAAACTAATTGAAACCACAGACACCGTTGTCACTGAACACAATGGAATGTTACCTTCAACTACAATTCCCAAACCCCTTCAGAGAAACTGTCCTCTTCAGTAGTTCAATTTATTCCAGGCGGTCCAGCCTCTGAGATCTAGGGACGAGATAGACAGGTCTAACTCTAGGAGGTCGAGAGGTCATCTTAGTTCAATAGCTCTGTTCCATCATGGTCATTCAGGATCGTGTAGTGTGAGCTAATCCTCTCCCCCCCCCCTCCCCTTCCACCCCATTCATATCTTGCTAGCCAAAGTCTCATTTACTTGCGGCCCCTTCTCAATGGACACGGAAATAGTGGCCAGTGATTTGATTCTTACCTTGTAACGTCTACCGCATCCATACTGCCGATCTGACATTGCCAGGCCGTGAGAATACAAAGAAATTATAGGCTAGATTTTTGTTTTTGCAGCGAAAACTTAAACTTAGCGTCAAAAGCAGAAAAAAACATTTAGAAAATAAATAAAATTGATTAATGAAAGACTTGTCCAATACCAAGCCAGTTGTGGGCTGAGACAGCAATGATTATGTCTCTAGGCCTTAATTTTTAAAGCTGGTCCTGACGAGCTTTACCTATAGAATGGTCAACTATGTCTTCCCTGTGCCTGCAACAACTGCTGTACAAAGATCAATATTGCTTTACCTGTGTCTGCAACAACTGCACAATGAAAAAACAACAACTGATTTACGCATGCCTGCAACAACTTCTCAACGGCAAACTGTCTCGTCCAAACCTACAACTACACTACTACTTCCTCAATCATTACTCTGTTGATTATTAATCTTTATACAATTTCAAAGTAGCCTAAGACATTCAATGAAGCTAATGGCTGGATAGGACATCAAACGAGATAAAGAGTTAAGTCAAGAACTATCTTCGAGCCACAATTCCAGTTCACATTAAGCTAAATCCACTCCACCCCCACCCCCCAGTTACTCGAAAAAACAACTTTATCCCTCCTATAGTGTCTACTCGTGTATTGGAAATCACATTTTGTTGGTGTTTCAAATCCTTTGTAATGTTTCATTCAATGACAAAGACGCCTTCCCATTCTGACGTATTTTAATCTACAAGAAACTAAAATCTCATGTATGTTCTTATACACACATCATCATCATCATCCTAAAATATTGTTTCTGACCTCATACAATCCACCTATAAAACTACATACAGTCTGTCTATTGACTCTATTATACTGCAGTAGGTCTACTTTCGTACCTCGGTATGCATATCATAATAATCATAATACAGTCTGTCCATCATGTCAGTGCCTGTCCAACTACCACGTTAGGTTTATCTTTATAAATCTGTCTATCCTAACCTATTTGAATGTTATGTTTATCTTTATAAATCTGTCTATCCTAACCTATTTGAATGTAATGTTTATCTTTATAAATCTGTCTATCCTAACCTATTTGAATGTTATGTTTATCTTTATAAACCTGTCTATCCTAACCTATTTGAATGTTATGTTTATCTTTATAAATCTGTCTATCCTAACCTATTTGAATGTTATGTTTATCTTTATAAATCTGTCTATCCTAACCTATTTGAATGTTATGTTTATCTTTATAAATCTGTCTATCCTAACCTATTTGAATGTTATGTTTATCTTTATAAATCTGTCTATCCTAACCTATTTGAATGTTATGTTTATCTTTATAAATCTGTCTATCCTAACCTATTTGAATGTTATGTTTATCTTTATAAATCTGTCTATCCTAACCTATTTGAATGTTATGTTTATCTTTATAAATCTGTCTATCCTAACCTATTTGAATGGCCCCCTTCAACAATGTCGAATGTCTAACAAATGAAAACAAAACCTCCTCCTGACCATTTCATGCACACATCCATTGCTAGAGGGGCGCCTTTATTATGAAGTATGCCTTGGACATTCAGCCATCACGCAATCATGATTGGCAAGAGATTACACCAACGGCAATCTAGATGAGTGGAGAGGGGGGGGGGGTGGAGGGAGAACTCCCACGTGCATTTACTTTAGAGAGTTCTACCTTTTTTTTTTTTCATTTTGTATTTTCCTACATTCGAAGGTTCTCACATCTTAAACCATTCACTCATTCTAACAATAAATTAGTAATTGCATCTTTATGTATGCGTTTGTATATCTATCTATCTATCTATCTATCTATCTATCTATCTATCTATCTATCTATCTATCTGTCTATCTATCTATCTATCTATCTATCTATCTATCTATCTATCTATCTATCTATCTATCTATCTATCTATCTACTGTCAATACCGGCGTTCGCAAGGACATCGCTGTACAGAGGGACTTCTTATGGTCCGGCAGTTACGCTGGGTAGGGCACGTATCCCGCATGGGAGACGAACGTATGCCAAAGGCAGTCTTTTTTGGTGAGCTAAAAGGTGGTCGACGTAACAGAGGCGCCCCACGGAAACGCTTCAAACACCATCTTAGGCGTCAACTTTCCTTAGCTGACATAGAAGAGAGCACCTGGTTGCATGCGACCTCAGAACGAGACAGCTGGAGGTCACTCAGGAAAGCCGCGGGATACACATTTGAGACCAAAGGAAAATCCGCTGCCGAGGACAAACGCAGACGGCCAAAAGAAAATCTAAATCGACCACCTGCGGACAATGGTTATGTTTGCCCTGGATGTGGCAAAATATGTAGGTTACAGCTAGGGCTGCGTAGCCACCGGAAATACTGCATTCGTCATTAATCTTAGGACTCGAAGACAAGCCTTATTATTAAATATGTAACTAGATCTATTACCTGATTAATCTACAAAAATATTGTTGAAGTAAGCAAAGTATAATGTGTCTTATTTTTTTTTACTTCCTACTCTGTCTGTCTATCTATCTATCTATCTATCTATCTATCTATCTATCTATCTATCTATCTATCTATCTATCTATCTATCTATATAAAGTGCTATTTTGTGACGGTACGCACCGGTAAGGCCAAGAGGCACCTTTTTCAAAGTGGGAAAAAAATTATTACTTTTCTTGAATTCTAACGTTGAGGCCTTTTATTAATGTAGTTAAAAGTTAGGTCTTCCATCACTGAGTACCGGCAGCTAGTATTTTATACACAAAAACAACAACGGGTAAATATATATATCGAAAATAAATACATATAAAGGGCAATGTCTTCCATTACGTAGATTAAGGATGAGTGCAGTGCTTCACATGACAACAGAAACCCAGTTGCATATTTTTCCGAATCTCGGGCAGACAAAACCGTTGTCCGCCGGAAGTCTATTTAACCATATAGTATAGATTGTTGTACGTAATAGCTTAAGATCCATGATGAAGAAATTTTGTTAAATGATTTACTTTATTATATTTGTGAATTCATAAAATTGATTAATCGCAAAAGTAAAGTACCCAATTGAATTTTAACATTTGATATAAAGTATTATTATTATTGCAACTATGTTTATTGTATTCAGTGTGTTGCTCACATCAACAAAGTGTCTTTAAATATTACAAATATAGATATCATGGGCGTAGCCAGAATTTCGTTTTCGGGGGGTTGTGGGGATTTTTCTCACTCCCCCCCCCCCCTTCTGGCTACTGTCATGATAGATTTTTACAATACCAGCCATGTGAGCTATCAACTACTGAAATTCTACTGGCTGCCACAGCTAATGTCCTATTTTGAGATTTGCTATTCCAATGGACTATCTTCATTTCATTATTCTACCTCATTATCGGCAAATGCCCCTTCCCTCCACATGATCAAATGCACAGCAGGCCCCAAATGAATCATATAATTAGTATTTTACATTTGATCCAATGGGCTGGAGAGATGAAGTGTGTGTGCTGGTAAAGTGAAATGTTCTGTGCCAGAGTGCTGTTAAAACAATGATGGAAAGTGGAATAGGATTTAGATATAGAATGATTAAAGCAAATAGTTTTTATTTATTTTTATCTATCTATCTATCTATCTATCTATCTATCTATCTATCTATCTATCTATCTATCTATCTATCTGTCTATCTATCTATCTATCTATCTATCTATCTATCTATCTATCTATCTATATATCTATATATCTATCTATCTAACCCTAAACCCTTCCCCCCTGGCTACGCCTATGGTATGTATGTATTTAGGTGACCCGACATGTATGTATGTATTGGCAAATGCTGCCTCTTTCTTTATTACACATGTTTTGAGCTTCGACGTTTTCCCCTCTGGAATGAATAGTGTGCTGTATTGTAAGACAACACTTCAATATCGACCTTGTCCCATTCTTATTTACTTGAACCTTTTCTTTGTCTTCTGCTCTTCTCGCTATGAGATCAAGGGAGTTATGAAGCTCAGTACGCAGGGAAACCTTTTGGTGCTGGAGGAACTTGCAGGCTCCCCCTTGCTGGATAGAGGGAAACCTGCTGCCTCTTTAATACTATCTCCCGAAAGAACCTTTCCTGGTATAGTAAACACTTAACACTTATCTACCAAATACTACTTGGTAAAAGAAAAGAACTAAATGTGTAGTTTTAATGAACAGTTAATATGTAAATTTGTATTCTCAACATATTGTAAATATTTATGCAAAATATAGCCGAAACATTTTGTAAAAATTTTGTCTTATGTTGTTGTATTTTTTTCATTGCATTCTGAAATGTCTCCCAGCCCACACTGTGAGACCCTTAAGTGATCCCCAAGATGTGAGACCCTACAGCGCTCGCCAAGATGTAAAAGCCTACAGTGCTCCCCAAGATGTGACAGTCTACAGCGCCCCCCAAGATGTGAGAGTCTACAAGGTCTACAGCTAGCTACGAGGGGTTGCAAAATGCTTTTCGTTAAGGGTGGTGATACCGGCAAAAGTTTGAGAAACACTGGTGTATGTGTTTGTAGTTATTTATATGTATAAGTGTGTATGTGTTTATAAAAAAACATTGTACGCTAGCACATATATGTGTAGAAGAAAGGGTATAGATGGAACGGGGAGGGAAAGAGGCAGGTCTAATGGGAGCAGACAAACACTTTAGAAACCTGTCCATCATTTGCAATGTCAAGGTCAGATATTGTTGGTCGATGTCAAATTTGAACATGTCTTGGGTGCATACGCCATAGTCGATGAAATTTTTACTAAGAGCTCTATTATAACATTATCCTCAATGAATGTTGCGAGTTATTGAAAGTTGAAGTTAAGGTTTGAAAAATGGATTAAGACGAAACTCACAAACTTGTCTGTAGCTTCATAGCTTTTGGCTTATTTTAAGTATCGTATTGTGTTATCTTAGCTCAAGTCTCCTGAAATACGCTACGAGAATGCAGCAAGTAGTTTTCTAGCTCGAAACCAGTGTGCATAATAATAAAATAATAATATTCGTAATAAGGCATAGTGGACACTGTTTAAGGGACTACAATGAATTTTGTTTATCCCTAACGAAGCTCATATAATAATAATAATTATAAACTTTGTGAAATTAGTTGTACGATTGTGCATTACAAATAATTAATACATAACTAGAGCTAACAATTATGCGTTAGCACAGACAATATACGTTCATATTCCAGTATCTCTTCAACATTGCATGTGAGATATACATTATACAACAGGAAGTCATGAGTTTGATCAACGATTTAATTGGCAAAGGAACAAAAGAGTTATGTCAACTTGTATTGTTGTGATCGATGTCTTATGTCTCCTTTGTGAAGGTAGAATGTTAAAATAATAAACCAGAATGTATTTTTTGTTATACTAAAAGATTTTATTGCTTTTTTGGCAATGGTTTGTCTCAAGTAGGTATCCAAGTGCGGTTTAATTGTTGTTTTTTTTTGCTTATTATCTTATTAGTAGTACTTAGAATTTGATAATAAAGTGTTAAGGGTAGGGTAGGAGGACATGTTTCTTAGTAGCCTAAATCTATATTATCCTTTTGTGATTTGTTGATGTCATCTGTTTTTGCAGTGATATTTAATTTATGGTCTAACACAGTTCCAAAGTGTATAATACACAACCTGCCACCGATCCTTAGGGAAATCTCATATTGTACTCCCACCTCGTTTTATGTCCTAGGTGACACACATTCTCGTCCATCAGTCCAAGCTTATACTAAAAATATTAAACCCTACGGGCGTCCTCTACAAAAGCATAGGCCTGGTATGTAACTTCACATTCCGAGCTCCAGAGGCTTCCTTAGCAGTGCGCGTGTTCCTGGGCGAGTGTCATGTTAGGGCCACGAATAGTTGTACGATGGGCTGACGGTGACAAAAGATTCTTTTTATCGCGGGACGCCCGTAAAGCCCCACTCGACCGGACACCACCTAAGGCCGCCACTGCGAGCTCCAATAAGTCTCTGGCCAGCCACATGCCAGGTCACATAACACATCCACTCCCTGGACGACAAACATTATTATCATCGACTACAATGGATGAACTACTGTATTGTAAATGTCTGTATTTGCCAGACACACGCTACATTTGTAGTAACGAAAAAAAAACATTTATAAGGTACTTTATATTTATTAGTACATGCTAGTAATGTGTTATTATGTTTTGTTGTTTTGTGGGTACTTTTAGAATAATTTAACCGTTCATTATTCATACAATGCACAACCAACTGTTCAGCGTCCCTCTCTAGAATCTCTCTGAAGCCACAACGTTTTCCCTATCACAATATGTTCAGAAATCTATCAGGCGAAGGCAATAATTTTGTGCTTCATTAGCTCGCATCAGGGTGTGACGTTGATAGGGTCCAACCTGGACGAATGGTTTTACCATTTCCTTCATGGCGAACACCATCAACACAGAGGCCTCGGTAAACATTAAGCCAACATTAGGGTAAACAAAGAAGTGCTCCATAACTGTCGGCTAATAGCTTGTGTTCAGCTTGCGGCTAGGTATTTGTAGTTACTTATTTTTGGTTGTCTTTTTTATGGCTTGGTTTTGTTTTTCAGACGTGTTAGGTAAGTATGATTTGATGATATTTTGGGGTTTGTTTTTGTTTTCAAGTAACTTTGGAATGCAAGAGAAAAATATTTAATAATAAAAAGTTTTAGTTTAATGGATCATCTTAATGTGTTTGGAACAAACATTTTACAAACACTAAATAGCAGCGCCGGACTTAACCACTGTGACCAAGAAGTCATGGAAAGAGAAGAAGTAATCTCCTATGTATATTCACCCGTCACTAAATAGAAAGGCCGGACTTAACCATTGTGGGGTCCTATGCGAAACGCATTTCGCGGGCCAAGTTTGGGTAGGGAAGCGGATAATAAGTGAAAATTAAGAGTTTGTATTAGAAAATAAATTCGTCTGTATATTTTATTCATTCTTTACTACGTATAGACTTACTTTACGAGCCTTGCGTGTAGCGAAGTCATACAGTCTATCATAAAAATTATATTTCCTACATAGATCACGCTCATAAGCATGAATTATCAATTGTTTCAATCTATCTTTGAGAATTGTTGACCTCAAGTAATTTTTCATTAGTTTGAGGCGCGAGAAGCTTCTTTCATCAGATTACACAATTACGGCTAATGCATAATGCCGTTTTTTATTTATCGCGCGTAGGATTGGCGTTTTCCATATTGAATGACACCCTAAAATGACAATATTTGTCTATATATTTACGTATATTTTAAGGACTTTTTCGTATATTTTGCAATTTCGGGAGATTGCTCCTTGTAAATCGACAGGTGGGCGCAGTTTTAAGTTATAAAATGGTTTAATTTAATAATTTATACACCTTGAATTAGCGCGGGTCCTATAAAAGTGCTGGTCCTATGAAAGTGCGGGGCCCACTACGGTCGCATAGGTTGCAGTGCCCTAAGGCCGGCCCTGCAAAATAGCGGCGTATGCTACGCCGCCGGTCGACTAGTTAAATATAAAAATGGTTGCTATGACGGGAAAACAAACGCCTATTTGCTCATGTGCCTACTGTAGAATAAACTTTATGTAAAAAAAAAAAAAAAAAAAACACCCAAAAGAAAGGGAAAGAACTGTGGCGACATGTAAAACTAAGAAGTCGAAATAAAACGAAACAAAAAAAACTTTAAAATGTTGGCAGACGAAAGGTTTGCTGAATACCCCTGTGGGACTGTTACGATATGCGCTGAGAATCCTCAGCGCCATGGAGATGTTTTATTTAGTAGACAAAGTGAAATGCCAGAACAATCTATTCTCTGGTTCACAAAGAAATAAAAACAAAATGTATACCGAGACATTAGGCCAGAAAGAGACGACCCTTACCCTAACCCTTACCCTAACCCTTACCCCCAACCCTTACCCTAAAAATAAAGAGTCTGTTCAGATTTCCTAGAAAAACAAGATAACAAACTAAATGACCGGCCTAGCTCTAGTTAACTGCACGAAATATATCTAATTGGAATGGCTTAGAACCAGTGGCGTAACTAAGGGGGGGGGGGATGGGGGGGGGAGAATTTTAAAATCCCCCCGGGCCCCCACCTAGGGGGGGCTCCCAAATGGGTGTCCGAAATAAATTTGTAAATACATAAATTAATATATTTGATTGATTTTTTTTCAACATTTATAGATTAAATTTATCACAAAGACTAAACCTAGATCTAGGTCTATCAGTGTGTTGACTTTGTTGACATTTTAAACATATTTTTTCCCACAGAGATCAAAGTTTTTTTTAAAGTTAGTCTTACATTTTAAACATTGTTGCCACGAATAAAACTACATGATGTACTGCGAATTCCAGGTATCTTGTTACCTTTACTAATAATAGATCTAAATGGCGAGTATTGTGTGGCTACACTACTTAACCTTGAACCAAAATTTACAGAATCGAGTATAACAGATCTAAAAGTTATTCTTAATAATGCTAAAATAGTCCATTATTCGGGTTTGGCGTCTATAATTTCAGAATTAAACTTCACACTCGAGTTATTACCCCTCTATTTATCTTTCCTCCATTCAATGGAAACTCCTTTTTTATTTCCATCTAATCCTTTTGCTTTCGCACAAAACATAAACAAAAAACAATGACGTAATATCATATAATATTAGCACATCCTTCCTTTTGAAGTTATTATCACACCCTTCCTTTTAAAGTTCTTAAGAGTGATATCTACTAGCAGGGCCGGCCCTAGCATTTGCGGGGCCCTATGCGAAACGGATCGCGCGGGGTCTAGTCTGGGTAGGGATAAGCATAATTTCAAAATTATTTTTTTTAATTTGAAAATAGGCCTACTTTCGTCTTTGCAATAAATTTTTATCAAATGAAAGCTCGCAATGCCACTTTTTATTTATTGGCACCCCAAAATGTCAATTTGGTCTATTCTTCAGGAGATCTGAATAAATTCAAAAAAGTTCAGGACTTTATCGCATATTTTGCCTTTTCATGAGATTTCCTGGAGGTCCTGGAAAATCAGGAGGTCGCGAAAACCATGTTAATTTATTTACGTTATAATGGTTTAATTTAATACTTAGAATTAACGCGGGGCCTATGAAAGCGCGGGTCCCACTGCGACCGCATAGGCTGCAGAGGCCTAAGGCAGGCCCTGTCTACTAAGATCTTTAACAATTCGTCCACTTCTGGTTGTCTTGACTGGCACAACAAGTTCTCTAGACGTTGGTCTATAACTGTCTGTTTCGTTTGTTCCAACAGTTTGCAGTTCATTGTCTTCATCGGTATCATAGTACCCAGAGATGTCTTCATCGAAACTCTTATTCAAAAAGCGTTGATTTCTTCTGTATGTTTTTCCATCGTTTGTCTTTATGATTTAAAATCTGGGTGCTGAATGTTTTTTTTATGACAACTGCTTTCTGCCATGTTTGACCTAGACGAACTCTCCGACAGAATAATCTTTAGGTAGTCTAGCTTTTGCATCGTATTTCACTTTGCTTTTCATCTGTCTTTCGTTGAGAAATGTCTCTGCATTTTGAGCTACCGATGGTTTCAATAGTTTGGGATCAGTTGGAATGATTCCCTGAGTCTTCTACTCGTCAGCAGTTGTGATGGTGAATACGGTAGTCCACTTATCGGAGTATTTCTATACTCGAGCATAACGAGATATGGATCTTTCCCACTTTTGTATGCTCTGAATCCTTTTGCTTTCGCACAAAACATAAACAACCAACAATGACGTAATACCATAAAATATTAGCACAGAATCTTCTTCATGCAGTGGAAAATTAAGAATTTTTTGCCTATCTTGAATTCTGGTCAAAGCTCCTGCACTCAATTAATATAGTTCAGAAGAAACTACAAAAGTCTGGACTGCATATACGGGAAGCTGCTAAAGAAATTAGTACCCTTTCATGCTTTCTGCAAAATGATGAGAAACTGACAAAAACCCAATCCATCGAGAGTGAATACTATGGATTCCCTGTAATCAAAATAACCAGAAGAAAGAAAAGACATGATGGGAAGTTGAGTTCTAATGTAGGACTGTCAATAGAACTGCAATTCAAACGTGTTGCGACAGAAGTGCTGGACAGATTTCATATGGAGATGAAGGGCAGATTTCAAAGGCTGGAAAGAAAATGGATACCTTTGGGTTTCTTCTTGAACCAAGACACCTGTTAGATGAAGACACGCTTATGACAAACTGTGCTACTTTTCCTGTTTGTATGATGAAATAAATGGAAAATCGCTTTTTCAAGGATGTCATTGATGCACGAGCACTTTTCATCAACAAACCAGTAATACAATCACCAATAGACATATTTAGGAAAAAGGCTTCATATGGTAATTACGTGTGCTCAAACTTTGCAACCTCCTCCGAATAAAGCTAACTCAGGCCACTTCCATTACGTCATGTGAGAGATCATTCTCAAAGCTCAAGTTCATCAAAAACTATCTCAGGAGCACAATGACGCAAGAAAAGCTTATCATGGCTTTATTGTCAGTGAAGTCACAAATACTAGAAAGTATCGATGTAGATGATGTTATAGATGTCTTTGCTGCACAGAATGCACGACGTGAAGCGATATCAATTGAGAGTTGTCACTTGTGCATTATTTAACTAATAAACAACGGCAATATTCATTAAAAGAGTCTTCATGATTATTTTTTTGTTAAGTTTACTGATATACTGAACCAATTTGATTTTGGGTTTATATATATTTGCGTACATTATCTCATTTCATATGTCGAATGTCAAAATGCAAGGGGCCCCCAAAGAGGTCAATCCCCCCGGGCCCCCAAATCCCTAGTTACGCCCCTGCTTAGAACGATTATTATATCTAAAAGAAAGAAAAAGATAATATTGGAGGTAATATTTTGGCTTGTTCTTGTACTTTAGACATTGATTTCATGCAAGCAACAGAGACAGAATTCTAGCCCTTCACTATCTACGTGTGTTGATCTACAGTTCCGAGTAGCTCAGACATCTCTACCGCATTGAGAAACTCTTGGCCTTCAAGATCTTGTTGACTTTTAAACCAAATAAACACTGCATGCCAAGTCTGAACAACCTTGCACGGGATCTCACAGGATTTGATTGAACACCAAAACAAAACCTGGATCATGCCGAGAAAAAAAAAAGGTTCCGTAGGTTCAATGGTTGTTATCTAAATATAGACAAGGTAAATCAAGTTAATGTCAAGTTATTATGAGTCAATGCAGAAATATGTGAGTGGGATTCCCCGACTACACACATACACGCAATAGGCATAATTAGTGATACTTGTGTGGCGACCCTCGGTGGTCTATAAGAAAGTAGAACCACTTAGAGCTAAATCACCACCAAATACTAACAGTAGCAACAATAACGCACGAATCCCATAAAGTACATGTCGAAAGTATGTAGACAAATGGCATGTGTCAGCCATGATACCAGATATCTTTCACTACAAATGTCACCGCAATGATGCAACTATTAGCACTGAGAGAAATGAAGTTTTTAAGTCAAGTGGAGATAATTACGTAGGGAGAACGTTAGAGTAGACCGATCTCCCGGGGGTCACTCCCTTCCACCCAGTGCGAGGCTGCACAGCTCAATGCCAGGCCTTGCCCAGGGCTCAAATGTCTAAAAAAAATGTACAGACTACTTTTTTTTTGCGTTATTTATTGTGCTGAGATGAGGTTTTCCTGTGACATTTGTGAATCTAAAATATGTTTTACCGTCGTGTGGCCTGGCATTGTGTTTCCCTCAAGTGCCAAGCTAAGGAGGCAAATACATTTCAAACTATAACAACATTCTTAAGTCATAAACCACAATTATTCATACAATTTTTCAGTCATAATAATTAGACATTGTCTTCGCGTCCAATAATGGTAAATTATAACATGACTTTGCTGACCCATTTGTGACCTGCATATTTCGTCACACATGTTGCAGACAAAGCTGTTTTCAAGGGAGAATAATTTCAGTCTCTTTTAGACGTCTGCGCCTGTGATAGGAATCAGTTCACTAAATGTATTTGAAACAATTCGATGAAATCTGCCCCAAACATGCCTTCTTGTACTATTTCCTCTAGTCGGTGTTTCACAAAGAAGGTCCCAAGTTCGAACCCCCGCTCTCTCTGTCATTCTCAGCATTCCTGCAGACGACATGGAGATAATTGTGTCACGTGACGTCACATTTCAACCGAAACGCTCCTGACTTGTATGTGTGCTGACTATTTCATGTCGCATTCGAGATTCAAAGAAAAGCTTACATAGGATATGACACAGAGTGAAATGTCATCGGCCCAATTCGTATTGACGCATATTGTTGTCCGAAGTAACAGCTGAAAAACAGCAGAGCGGCCTTAGATGTTCAGGCGTAACATGTTTTGATTGCAGCGTTGAAGTCGTAATTGTTCAATGGAGCTTGCTCATTCATTATTCAAATAACATTGAACAAAATAGTATGAACGTTTGCACGAATGAGTCTCTTTCATCTGGACTGTAAATATTTGATATTTCGTCAAATTTTGAGTTCATATATGACTTACTTGCAAAAGATTTTCCTATGTTTTTGTATACTTATAAACATTCTTCCTGATTGGATGATTTGAACAGATACTGAGTCAACTCGGAATAATGTCTGCAAATGTTGTCAGCCAGATTATTTTTTCTTTGTCAATGACACAAAAATGTAATCTCCTGACATCGTAAAGGCTTTGACCATCTTCGTGTCTCCGACACCACCGTTCAGCCATGTCACAGATGTCAGAAACGTCATGGACGTATACAAATAATGGTCAGTCGCTGTCCTGGTCTTTACACGCCTGACAAGACGATAGCAAGTTGGTTGGGATGTCAAAATGAAAGCTGATGGTGGTAATAGTGATATATAATTCTCCATAAGCATTGAAATAAGTTGATGAACATTATGACATGCGAGTGTCAGGGTCAAAGCGAGAAACTTAATTTTGTGGAATAACATCGTCTACATGACATGACATTAGTTAGTTTTCAATTTTTTAAATCGTTCTGAGACATTTAAATCCATTCACTCTTTCTCTCTCCCTTTTTCTCTTTCTCACCCTCTCTCTCTTTCCCTCTCTCTCTCCCTCTCTTCGTCTCTCTCTTTTACACACGCACACCGAGATAAAAGTTAATCGCCAGTCGTCAAAAGAAAATTCATATTCTTGATGCTTGTACTTTTTACTTTTAAATCATGTCGTTCTGACCATCGGATATCATATTAAATCACCATGAAACTGTACACATTGTTAACTCCTAAAGAAAGTCTTTTCCTCTGTTACGGAGTGTGTATATGCAGGGCCTCCTTGGATATATGTGAGTCTTATAAAATGATGCAAGATAAGCAGCTTTGTCCTAATCTATGTTAAGAACATTAGAGTCGGAGTGTGAAGACGTATTTTTCATTCAGAGGTTTTGTTTCAAATACCATTTTAAATTATTACTCAAGTCTACTACATTTATTTCATCACAAATTCATTTTGCTGGTATTGTATGAAAGTTATATTTAGTTTTGTTATTGAAAGAAGTTTATTCAAGTTATTTCCAGTTCTATAATTTAAAATAGTATACGCCAATATCGGTTTAGTTGTTTACTAGCAATCTGGTGCTACAATCCAACGACCGACAACAACACCCCACTCTTCCTCTCCCTCCCTCCCCCCCTCTCTCTCTCCCTCTCTTTTGCTTAAGTCGTAAACTTGTTGTCTTAGTAGCAAACAAAAGGGAAGCGCAATGTTGCGTACAGAAACTGTTCAATGTTTAAAGAAACATAACCCCTAATTTTTCAAAGGGAGATAAGCCTAGCGTAAACTAATGAGCTGCCATTTTTGGAGGCAACTTTTTTTCAAAACAGGTGTTGAAGCAGTGGATTGTAAAACAGAAAAAAAAAATGTTGCTGTTTTTGTTAGGGCTTTAAAAAAAGTTTGTTTCTGTGTTTTTTTCATTATCATTATTCTGTTACCAGTAAGAAAAAATAAATATTTGGTTGTTTTTTTTAAAACATAAGCTTTTTGCCTTTACAAGAAGATGCAACTCCGCACAGTGGAAGCAAGTGGATCCACTCTCGTACAGTGGAAGCGAGTGGATCCACTCTCGTACAGTGGAAGCGAGTGGATCCACTCTCGTACAGTGGAAGCGAGTGGATCCACTCTCGTACAGTGGAAGCGAGTGGATCCACTCTCGTACAGTGGAAGCGAGTGGATCCACTCTCGTACAGTGGAAGCGAGTGGATCCACTCTCGTAATGTGGAAGCAAGTGGATCCACTCTCGTACAGCGGAAGCAAGTGGATCCACTCTCGTACAGTGAAAGCGAGTGGATTCACTCTCGTACAGCGGAAGCAAGTGGATTCACTCTCGTACATTGGAAGCAAGTGGATCCACTCTCGTACAGCGGAAGCGAGTGGATCCACTCTCGTACAGTGGAAGCGAGAGGATCCACTCTCGTACAGCGGAAGCGAGAGGATCCACTCTCGTAATGTGGAAGCTAGAGGATCCACTCTCGTACAGTGGAAGCGAGAGGATCCACTCTCGTACAGTGGAAGCGAGAGGATCCACTCTCGTACAGTGGAAGCGAGAGGATCCACTCTCGTACAGTGGAAGCGAGAAGATCCACTCTCGTACAGCGGAAGCGAGAAGATCCACTCTCGTACAGCGGAAGCAAGAGGATCCACTCTCGTACAGCGGAAGCAAGAGGATCCACTCTCGTACAGTGGAAGCAAGAGGATCCACTCTCGTACAGTGGAAGACAGAGTATCCACTCTCGTACAGTGGAAGCAAGAGGATCCACTCTCGTACAGCGGAAGCAAGAGGATCCACTCTCGTACAGCGGAAGCAAGAGGATCCACTCTCGTACAGCGGAAGCAAGAGGATCCACTCTCGTACAGTTGAAGCAAGAGGATCCACTCTCGTACAGCGGAAGCAAGAGGATCCACTCTCGTACAGCGGAAGCAAGAGGATCCACTCTCGTACAGCGGAAGCAAGAGGATCCACTCTCGTACAGCGGAAGCAAGAGGATCAACTCTAGTACAGTGGAAGCAAGAGTATCCACTCTCGTACAGTGGAAGACAGAGTATCCATTCTTGTAAAGTGGAAGAAAGAAGACACACTTGTGTATGGTGGAAGAGAGGCAATAAACAGTCCAATCAGATTTAAGACAAAACAATAGAAATATTTTTTAAAATCCTTTAATAAAATAGCGCATATTGAGTGTAAATGAAATAGTTATAAATGCTTAAATTAGATAAATTTTGGGTGGAACTAGAAAACGCGCTTCAATTACACCAATACATTTTTAATGTATGTTGGAACTTGGAATATTCAAGAATATATGTTGCTATTCATGTTTCATCCTCAATTATTCAGTGCTTGTTCTAATTAAAACATTGGTATAAACCCAGTCACATCAATTCAAAGTCTAATGTACTACGTTTCATCTCACGTTCTCATGTATTAGCTGCCTCCGTTACAACTTGTAATATAAGGCTCTTAACCCCATAGTGTTTAAGCTTAGAAGATCTCTCTTGGTATATGAACCTCGTTATGTCCAGTCACGTCGCTAGAGTCTACCCAAAATCAATGAGCTCATTCAAAGTCAAACTGGACACTGGTCAATACTCACTCATTGTTATGTCCGCTACATTTAACTTTGGCCGGCGATACTCTTGGCAGAGGCACTGATTTACTCGGGCAGCTTTAGCTGACATTGAAAACAAACATTTCAAATAGACATAAACCATTTTGTGTTCATGTCTGCTTCGTGACGATGTTCTGTCTACTTCAAGATTTATTTGGCAATGTCACCATATAAAAAGCATTGGATGGCAGCCTGGTCGTGGGGCTTTCCCTCTGGACTGTCGTCTCGGTGGTCTGGGGCTCGAACTCTGCCCGCTACAATTCCATGTCGTCCTGAGGGAGGTTCGGGCTACGATATAATACTCTTCAATTCTGAAGGAAATTCCGAAACATGTCAAACTAACTGTGTTAGTGTGCGCTGCTGAACAAAATGTGACGAGGAATTATTTGATCATGAACGTTGAGCAGACGAATTAACAAAAGTGTGGATTTGTCTGACAAGAAGATAAATGAACAGCATCTTACATTGAAAAGAAGTTATTGTTTATTTAGCAATCACTGACCTATGAAGTATGTTGTTTATGTAGCAACCACTGACCTATGAAGTATGTTGTTTATGTAGAAATCACTGACCTATGAAGTATGTTGTTTATTTAGCAATCACTGACCTATGAAGTATCTACTAGACACGAAATTTGCTTCTCTTTATTTGTACCGTGTACAGAAAGACAGTAAGTATCCTGTACTCTAATACTAACAGTAAATATCCTGTACTCTGATACCTACAATAAGTCTCCCGTACTCTGATACCTACAATAAGTCTCCCGTACTCTGATACCTACAATAAGTCTCCTGTACTCTAGCCCCCTACAGTAAGTATCCTGTACTCTAGCCCCCTACAGTAAGTATCCTGTACTCTAGCCCCCTACAGTAAGTATCCTGTACTCTAGCCCCCTACAGTAAGTATCCTGTACTCTAGCCCCCTACAGTAAGTATCCTGTACTCTAGCCCCCTATAGTAAGTATCCTGTACTCTAGCCCCCTACAGTAAGTATCCTGTACTCTAGCCCCCTACAGTAAGTATCCTGTACACTAGCCCCCTACAGTAAGTATCCTGTACTCTAGCCCCCTACAGTAAGTATCCTGTACTCTAGCCCCTTACAGTAAGTATCCTGTACTCTAGACCCCTACAGTAAGTATCGTGTACTCTGGCCCCATACAGTAAGTATCGTGTACTCTAGTACCCAACAGTAAGTATCGTGTACTCTAGCCCCCTACAGTAAGTATCGTGTACTCTAGTACCCAACAGTAAGTATCGTGTACTCTAGTACTCAACAGTAAGTATCGTGTACTCTAGTACCCAACAGTAAGTATCGTGTACTCTAGTACTCAACAGTAAGTATCGTGTACTCTAGTACTCAACAGTAAGTATCGTGTACTCTAGTACTCAACAGTAAGTATCGTGTACTCTAGTACTCAACAGTAAGTATCGTGTACTCTAGTACTCAACAGTAAGTATCGTGTACTCTAGTACCCAACAGTAAGTATCCTGTACTCTAGTACCCAACAGTAAGTATCGTGTACTCTAGTACTCAACAGTAAGTATCGTGTACTCTAGTACTCAACAGTAAGTATCGTGTACTCTAGTACTCAACAGTAAGTATCCTGTACTCTAGTACCCAACAGTAAGTATCGTGTACTCTAGTACTCAACAGTAAGTATCGTGTACTCTAGTACTCAACAGTAAGTATCGTGTACTCTAGTACCCAACAGTAAGTATCGTGTACTCTAGTACCCAACAGTAAGTATCGTGTACTCAAGTACTCAACAGATTGGCTTGAAATTGTGTACATACATTTCTTTGAACTCTTAGGTGCTCGCTAGTAGTTGATATAGTCAACACACGAAACAAAATAGTTTATTATTTATGTAGCAAACCAGGATGGCTACCTCACAGTGTGGTATGATGGCCACAAGGTTCGAATCCTGCACACTTTCATCCCCATCTGTCAATAGGTTGCGACTAAGGAGTAATTTTGTTCATTTCTGCATTTAAGTAAGAAACTTAAGAAAGTAAGAAACGTAAGAAACTTAAGAAAGTAAGAAACTTAAGAAAGTAAGAAACGTAAGAAACTTAAGAAAGTAAGAAACTTAAGAAAGTAAAATACTTAAGAAAGTAAGAAACTTAAGAAAGTAAGAAACTTAAGAAAGTAAGAAACTTAAGAAAGTAAAATACTTAAGAAAGTAAGAAACTTAAGAAAGTAAGAAACTTAAGAAAGTAAGAAACTTAAGAAAGTAAGAAACTTAAGAAAGTAAAATACTTAAGAAAGTCAACTACGTTATGTTATGTTATGTTTAGTTTAAACGCCCCTCACTAATTTAATCGACTTTTCAAGATGATCAGATCATTAATGCTATGAATCGTCTTCTCTTTAAAAAATTCAATACTGAGAAATGGAACTACTTTTTCTCATATAGAGATTTGATCCAGCAGATTTCATTGGTTAGAAACAATGTTTGGATAGATCTATTCAAATTAATGTGAGCGGAGAGGCCAACACTTGGAAAACCTTAGCGGTAGATGACGATGTCAGATTCCAGGAGGTGGTTGTGAAAATGTCATGGAAACTGTTGGACTTTGCCGCAGGAAACAAAGAAACATTCTGAAAAGTATCTCTCTTGGCAGAGACGGACTAGACAACGAGAGAATAAGTATTGATTAGATTCAAATACAAAATCAAGTGATTGCAATCGAAGATCTTTACAATTGTCAGGTGTTTCACAACCATAAGTTGAATGCTTAAGTAGGTCATGTTTTGTTCTTTTTTGAATATTCTAAATCCTTGATTAGATTGACGCCATAAAAAAACGTTTTATTGCTATGAATTTGCAGTATATGGTAAAAATAAATAGTTATGATTCGCTGTTCATAAACTGTATTTATTTTTATAGTTCAAATAAGGATGTTTTTGATTTAATGATAATATAAGCAGCATAGAAAAGTATAATCCTGAATGTATAAGATTAAGCAAGCGGGTAATAAGAACTCAATGACTTCAGCGACTGAAATGAAAACATTTCTGTTAGTAAGTATCTGTTGACTTACTGTTCATTAATATTAGGGTAAGAACATTGGTTGACACCACTGCTCTGACATCTTTTGGGAACTAATTAAAAATGTATATTCAACAATATAATTAGCCCAATAATCTTCGATAGCTTTCTGAGTTTGTGTGATTACACAAACTCTCTTTGTAATCTTGTTACTTTTTTAAACGGCCATATTTAAGTGTTTTGGTTTTGTTTTTATAAAAGCGATTTAATGTTTGTTTTATTTTACAAGCTACCAGTTCTGCAATTAGTTATAAAATATTCATTACATCGTAAATATGTTTTATTTCCAGAGGGTAGGCCAAGGTTTCTTAAAAGTTTCTTTACATTATTAGGCGAAACAAATCATGCAATATTTATATAGTTGGACTCTTACCTAAACAACTAAAAGTGGTTTTAAACATTAGTAAAGTATAAATAGTTCCACGAGCCCCCGATGTTTATAGTCGTACGGCAATAATTGAACACTTCGTGGCCTAGTCGTGCGTGGGGGATGCGAATTTATTGTTAAACTATGCAAACAGCTGTAGGTCAGAGGACTTGTAGTTCTATGTAGTAGTCTGTGTGTAGGTCATTCATGTAAAATTGTCTCCTTGGATCAAACATGCGCTGCGAGATCTATTGATATCATGCTATTAGGGGCATCACTTAATGGATCATCTAGGATGACCACTCTGGCCATCGGCCCTAGCAGATGACTATGTATGAGGTCCGATTTCGAATATTGTCGTTATTGCCAATAGTTTGTTTTGCTTTGGGAGTTAGGGTTAGGGTGGCTGTATGTTAGAGCCATGGCCGTTTCTCATAAGAAAAAAGTCCCACTTTCAGACCTTGCGATCTATAGGGCAGATGATGTAAAGGTCATCTATTTCTTAGGCTGATAATTAACGAGGGTGTCATGTGGCCAGCACAACGACCAACCACCTTTACTTTCCCCAACTAATGTCAGGTACCCATTAGAGTTATGTGGACTCAGGGGCGCACTTAAATACTTGCAAACAAATGACTGTTATTTGTAATGTGATGTAATATTAAGTCAAATATTCCCTAAACCAAATAAGCAATCGATTTGCCTGAGGTAATGGTAGCTAATCAATACGTTTGCGTATCTTTCTAATGAGATAATGAGCTCAGACTTGGATTTAATGTTTCATTTCGATTCTTCTTTACATTAAAAAAAATTTAGACGGTAACTATTACTTGATTAAATATTGATGTCATGAAGTTTTATATTCATTCCAATTACATCATTACACTTAAATGTTTTTCTGAATCCATATTTAGTTCACTCTCTTCCCTCTATTTCAATGTTGGTACCTCTTTTCTTCTCTCTTTTTTACTTATCATCCCTCTTTCTTGTCTCTTTATTTTATTTTCTCTCATACCTTTGAAATTCTGCTCTCTCTCTCTTTCTCTCTTCTCACTTTCTCTCTCGGCTTATCTGTCTATCTATCTATCTATCTATCTATCTATCTATCTATCTATCTATCTATCTATCTATCTATCTATCTATCTATCTATCTATCTATCTCTACCTATTTATTTAGCTACTTATCTCTCTCTTTCTCTCTATCAATACATATATATATAGGCGCTAATATATTGCCCTTGCTCCTGGTGGCTCACTCTCTGACCAATTTATTATTGCTGGTCTGTTTCCCTCTTTCAGCAGTACGCTGTCTTTCATTGAGCCCAACAGCCGACTACGTGCCCAAGGTACTGCATCCCTCAAACGTTTGTAAGGCAATTAATCACCAGACAATAGACCTGGTCCAGCCTCTAGAGAAATACAAGAAAGAGAACTCACTAATGTATAGCAGTTCATTAAGTGGGGGTGAGGGGGGTAGGGGAGACGTATCTTTAAGACTAAGAGTGTCTCAGGAAGTACAGCACCCTCGCCAGCAGAGAGAAAGGAAATACCTGAGTCAGAACATGCCCTCCTGACGTTTCGAGGCGACTCCTGGAACCAGATCGATGGAGGGCAGTAACAACTAGTGCTTGTCATTTCATTAGAAGCCAGGGTAACCAGACAATGGCACAGCAATGGTCGTATACATCATTAATAAGTGAAAACAGCGCGGAGTAAAACTTTGCCTTAATTAGTGAATGAGGAGTACAGAGAATTAAAGTACTGCTTGGTTTTGTACAGTTGAGTTGATAGAGTTTGGTTTTGTACAGTTGATTTGATAGAGTTTGGTTTTGTACAGTTGATTTGATAGAGTTTGGTTTTGTACTGTTGATTTGATAGAGTTTGGTTTTGTACTGTTGAGTTGATAGAGTTTGGTTTTGAACTGTTGAGTTGATAGAGTTTGGTTTTGTACTGTTGAGTTGATAGAGTTTGGTTTTGTACTGTTGATTTGATAGCATTTGGTTTTGTATTGTTGAGTTGATAGAGTTTGGCTTTGTACTGTTGAGTTGATAGAGTTTGGTTTTGTACTGTTGATTTGATAGCATTTGGTTTTGTATTGTTGAGTTGATAGAGTTTGGCTTTATACTGTTGAGTTGATAGAGTTTGGTTTTGTACTGTTGATTTGATAGCATTTGGTTTTGTACTGTTGATTTGATAGCATTTTCTTGATTAGAAAGACCGTCCATATATATCCATTTAGCTCGCAGAGATGTTTATAAATAATTAATCTGAAATTTGAATTATTGTTAGACCAAATAAACAAGTCTTTAGGCCCATGCTGTACAGACTTTTAGACCTGAGACTTATGACTTTTTCTTTCTATCTCCTGATTCAGTGCTTCCCAAACTGTGTTCCGTGGAACCTTTCCCCTTTCAGACCTTGTGGTCAATAGGGCAGATGATGTAAAAGTCATCTGTTTCTGTGGCCTACGGTTTACGAGGGAGTCATGTTGCCAGCACAACGACCAACCGCCTTTACTTTTCCCCAACTAATGTCAGGTACTCAATAAAGCTGGGTGGACTCAGAGGTGCCCAAAGATCCCGAAATTAAACATCACAGTCTTCACCAGAATTAGAGCCCAGGACCACCGATTAGGAAGCCAAGCGCTATCACTCTCAGCCACATCGCCTCCAGGGTCCTATACAGGGCCGGTCTTAGGCCACTGCAACCTATGCAGTGGGCCCCGCACTTTCATAGGCCCCGAGCGATGCGAATTCTAGGTGTAAATTATTAA
Source organism: Biomphalaria glabrata (assembly GCF_947242115.1). NCBI lineage: Eukaryota > Metazoa > Mollusca > Gastropoda > Planorbidae > Biomphalaria > Biomphalaria glabrata. The sequence continues at coordinate 32,063,636 of NC_074711.1, read as the reverse complement.
ACTATCTTAACTTATCATGAAAGGGTTCCTGGAATTCTCCTGAAATGATAAAATATAAGAAAATTAAAATGAAAATCTCCTGAAATTATTAAAATCTTCTGAAAACTCATGCAAATCTTAAAACAAAGTTGTCATTTCAGGGTGTCATTCAATATGGAAAACGCCAATCCTACTAGCGATTTAAAGAAATCGGCTTTCATTCTATAAATATGCAATAATAAGCCAAATTTTAACCAAATCAAGAAGTTCAAATGCTTAATTTACTTCAATAGTCACTGGCATACAAATATAGTTCTAAATCTATCTCGACTTCTTAGGAAAAAAAAACAACAAAAGCGATATTTTGCTTGTCGATAGTAAATCTAAAAGACAGATCTGAATGTTTATCGGCTTTTTGTTGGGAAACTTCTATCTACTGTAGATGGCTCGTAAAGTTAATTTGATAGTGATTTTGTACTTAGTAAAATGTAAATAAAATGCAAAAATTCTTTTCTAATACAAAATCTTAATTTTCACTTATTATCCTTATCACAACCCAAATTAGGCCCCGCGTAATCCATTTCGCATAGGGCCACGCAACCTGTTGGACCGGCTCTGGTCCTATACATACATTAATTATTAAGTAAATGTAGAAAAAAAAAAGTGTTTCGTTAAATAAAACGTTTGGGAAACACTGTCCAAATTATATTGATACTTAGAAGTAGTCCATGAGATGATAGTCTTGACAGGGGGCTAATTTCATGTCTGGTGACATCTCAAGTGTTCTTTGAGAAGGAAAAAAAAGTATCAACTATTGGCATCAGTTTGTCAAAAATATCAAATAATATTTGATCGTAAATCTTAGATCAACCAATCTTTTTTTTTTTCAATAATTTCTTCTACAGACGCAATAAATATTAATAAGCTAAAGGGAATCAAAAGTAAATATAAGTAATTGTCTGTGGTTGAGAAAAAGGTGCATTATTTCAGGTGGGACCCAGTTGAGTACTACATATTTTGAAAACTCACAGAAAGTGATACATTCTACGAATATGTCATTAAGTCAAACCGATTGTAATCACTGCCCAGTATGTCTATTTGTGTATTTCTAGGACGTTTAAGATCATCAAATAATAACAATAAAGCTTGTCTTCGAGTACGAAGATTTGTGAGGAATGCAGTATTTCCCGTGGCTGCGCAGATCCAGCTAAGACCTACATATTTTGCCACATCCAGGGCAAGCATCATCAAATAGACTTACTTTAAAAGAAAGTCTCTTTACTTATACCAACGAGAGACCCTAAACACTGAGACATAGCTAGGGTGGGGGAGGGGGGAAGGGGGAGAATTAGAAAATTCCCCCGGGCCCCCACTTGAGCGAGGCTCCCAAATGAGTGCTTTTTTACATTAAATATTAATATTACGATAAAATGCTGGGCCCCCAAGGAGGTCAAGCCCCTCCCCGGCCCCAAAATGATGGCGAATTCCTAAATACGCCACTGCTTAAACAAATACAAGAATCGTTTCGCTCAAGTTTTTCTATAACGTCTTTCTTAATGGATATGTCCTGAGAGTGTCATTCAGATAATCCTGATGGGATACACTCTGTCAAGTCGGGCTGTATGTGTCAGTTGTGTGTCACGTGTTAGCGAATGTCAAAAAAACGTGATCGCCATTTATAAAGAAAGAAAGTCTGCAGACAAGATCACCTTGTATCAATTGAATCTAGTGACTGACACAATATGCAACACGTTAGAATATAATAGTATAAAGTGAACCGATTTTCCAAACATTGTGCAACGCGAGACACTGTCATAAAAAAGAAATGAACCATTTCTTCCCATACTTTGTGCAACGCATTATTTTGTGATGCAATAAATGAAACCGATTCTTCTGATACACTGTGAAACGCTTTACATTGTGATACAATGCAATGAACAGATTCTACTGATGCATTATGCAACGCGTGACATCGTGATACAGGAAACTAAACCATTACGCCTGGAGCAAGTAGCAACGCGTCACATTGTGATACAATATAATTAACTAATACTACTGATACAGGGCTATAGTCGTAACTGACTGTAAAAGACTTGTGTATCTTGGAGAAGGGGAGGTATTCCCTACCCCATTTTACGACCCCCCCCCCCTACCCCCCCCCATAATTGTGCTAATTATTCTCTCGTAGTGCTATAAACCTAGCAAGATCTTATTGAAAAAAAAAAGTATTATTTTTTCCCACTCACCATGTTACAACATTCAACTAAACAAGGATCACGATGACCCACACATGTATTTGTATCGTAAGAAATGTGCACTTGCACATAAATCAGCACTCGAAGAGTTCAATCAAAGTTTCTTAAAAACTGGTTTAAAAAAAAAGTATCTCAGAAAGGGACAAAAAATGTTCCAGACGAAACTTGAAAGTTGTACTCTATATTTCATGACAGTAGAGTACTGAAAGAGATAAAAAAAAAGAGACATCTTTTTCTTGAATGATCTCCTGGGCTTTGTTCACGTGACCGCTCGCTTTGCTTGTCTTAGTTTTCATTTTATAGCTCCACTCTTCAGGAAAAAACTTTTAGTTTGGTTGATACTGCAAAAGCGAGGGGGGGGGGGGGAGGCCAGGAGATTTGGTAAGAAACAACCTTTTTTGTTTTAGTTTAAACTGTAAACTATTTTAGAATGAAGTAAAACTATTTTATTGTAGGCTATATATCTTGGGATTTTATTAAAAACTATTTTAATGATATGTAAACATTTGTATCTAAATGTATGTAATATATGACATGGTATTTGTATACAAATGTATGTATTATATGACATGGTAGTTTTATACACTTGTTTAAAATTGGAATTTAACTAGATATAGAGTTTAATAAATTTAAATTACGTATATCTCAATACAAGGTTAATTCTTAAACAAACTAAAGGTATGTATGCAATTGCATGCAAATATATTTCTAGAGTAGATGTTAGTTAACACACTTCCCCTACATACTCACACATCCTTTGAGGACCAAAACTAGCTTTGCTCACAATAAATGCGTACAGCTATATGGTATTGCTTCTATAGTTTTGTCTTTTAAGATATAACTATTTATTGAAAGCAAAAAAAAATAAAAAAAATAAGAGTAATACCTTCTTCGACCATAACCTTTTAACCTTGACCCACTTTGAACTTGGTCTTCGTTAACCCTGGATTCTAACTGACAGCAACGGGAGGAATGCAGTTATGATTGACGCCCGAAGTTATCTTTTTAATAGCTCTTGTGGATCTACGACAGGTCTGGTCAGCCAAACTGGACTTCGAGTTTCATTTTTTTTTTCGTTTGAAGGCCACGCGCATGCGTACAAGGAATCAGGAGATGAATAAATTTAAAGAAACTACCAATTGAAGCAAAAGACAGATACATTAGTATGTCACTTAAATTCATTCTTACACCACACATACAAGATTTTATTTCATAGAAGTGTACCTTTCTTTACCAAATTTTTTATAATCTTCTTTGATCCCAACAAACCCATGAAAAACAAAAGACGCCTTAGAGTTATCTCTCTTCTGTATCTTCAACACTGTTTATTCATGGAACCGACTCTATTAAATGGGCCAGGAGAAGACAATCAATGTTTGTGTCAATCTAATTGGGTTGTTGATCCTGTTCCTAACTTTGAATGGTGGGATAGTCTTCTTGGAGGCTGATGAGCCATACCGGACGTCATTGATCCTAGTCCAAACCGCCACGGCTCCCTTCCAGACTTATCTTAACCAATTACTTATAATGCCCAGAATTACAGGATGGACATCTATATTTGATAGGACTGCCCAGGCTGTTTGGATGTAACGCAATGTGCCGGTATCACCCCGGAAGTCTCCCAACCCAATAAATTAGACAAATTGCTGATGAGGCGGAAATAATTCCTGCTATACTTTGTGTGACACTAAATGTCAAAGTCCGCGCCAATTAATAACGCCCCGCATTGTCATGAAGACACCATTCATACAAAACAAAAACAAAGTAGTTCTACTTGAAGTTTGTGTTGGGGAGGGAAGGTTTGGCTGCGTGGTCGTGTGGTTTGCTCGTTGGAATGTTGTTTGGACTTATCGATGGTCCCGGGTTCAAACCCTACCGTCCTGATGGAGGTTTGGACTAGGAAGTAAATTATCTTCAAATCTGAACATCCGAAACATGTCAAACATTTGACAAAACAAACAAAACAAGAGGAATAACTCCCATGGGGACGTCCTCGTAGATAAAACTTTAATAACATTTCTTATTAAACGTTAAGTCAATCCATTATAGTTGTATACAAGCCATCAATAATGTGTTCCTTATAAGAGAAACAGAAAACAATTAACTGACAATATGTCATATTGCAAGAGTCAATCATTTCGATTGTTTATTTTCCTTTCGTAGCAATAATGATGATTTAATGAATGTGTGTTTACATATTTATATTCAGAGTCCAAACGTCACACTTACTCAGTGACGAAACCTAAACAGTTTTTATATTTAAAATAAAAAAAGAAAACTATTGTAGCCCAATTCAAAATTATAATTAAAATTTAATTGTGCCCCAATTTGATAATATGTACTACAAAGCCCCACTATTGACGTAAGTTGGCTTTTCTCAAATGTTACAGCCCAACATTGAAATAGTAAAATGTTATTGCTAACTCCAAACATCTAAATGTAGATCTAAAAATTTACGGCTCCTGGGCAGACGAACAGGTTTATGGCAGGTCCATAAATTCAGCTTTTGTATTTAGATCAGAAGCAAAAAGAAAACGTTATAGATGAACTTCCTTCAATGTAGAGCGAAGGTTAATGTAGAAATAAACTAATGAACAGTTATAGGAAAATAATTCTATTTATTCTAGGGCTGGATTACGTCAGGGCAAGAGAGTCCTGCCGCCCAGGACGTCAGTCTTAAATGCGGCCTCCATATTTCAAAAAATATTTTTTTTAACAAAAGATGCCTATTAAATATATTATATAACATTATATAAAATATAAGAGAAAGGAAATACATTTAGATTTAAAAAGTACTCAATTTCTTCTTCAGAAAGTTGACATGCTTTTAGATTTATTTCTATTAACCTCATCTGTACTATAGACCGCACGGTCTGAAAGAGAACTTTAGTTACTATTATAAGTGCAGTGATATTGAAGATTTAATAAGGTATGGGCCTAAACAAAAATCTTGCCTACGTTCTCCACGTACTAAGATCTGGTACTGATATTTTTTTATAAAGAAAAGATAAGAATCGATGCCGAAAATAGATCTGGACTCGGCTCTTCTAAATCTCTCCCCTTCACTGAGTGTTAACTAGTCTATAGACGTAATGGCACTCTATTTCAAACCTGAGAGCTCAGAATGAACATTTGTCTGTCCTGCAAGTCACCGAATGGACAATAAGATAATAGGAACCTTAGAGATGGTACATTCCGAGACGTCTTCCAGTTCTCGGTTCCCTTGTGTTCCGGCTAATGGTCAAGATATGTCTCTCGGTCGCCTTCAATTTCCCTCAGTGGCTATGAAACTAGTCGCACGGTGACACAAATGGGAACATGAAAACCTTCTTGAACACTTTAATGTTACAGAACAGTGCTGCCAACTTTGATCATTTTCACGACGTCGACAGCTCGTTAACACGCTCTTCTATTTTAGAAAAAGCAAAAAGGCATAAATTCCATAAAGTGGTACTATCGATTATTTTAGGACGATGTAATGAAGACATTAATTTATCTTTCGTTGTTACGTTTACACGCTTGATTAAATGAATTTTATTTCTAAGCTGTTGTTTTTTTTATTTTTATGAACTACTAGCCAGACATTGCCCGCGGCCTGCGGACCTTAGTTTGTGTATTACTAATCTAGTAGATTGTTTTTATATCTATGTCAAACTTAACTAATGTTCCTTTCAAGTTTTTCTATTTCGCCACGAAAATAAAAGTAGTTTTGTGAAAATGGGTTTACATCCATATCAAATGTAAAATACAATGGAAACGGATTGACCTGATTTGTTAAAAGCGAATAGAGGTAAATTTTGCAATTTAAATTAAAGTAGCGCGAGATGAATGGGATGTAGGAATGTAAAGTACAATTAAAACGGGTTTACCCGATTTGTTAATTGAAAGGGACGTCTAAATTCGCAAATATAAGGAACGAATTTATGTAAAATGGCTTTTGAAACACAAATTGGGAGGTTAAATGTACTAAATAATGAAATCAATAGACTATATTTTGTATTTTTAATGAGTCAAAGTAAAAAACTATCTGTGCGAAGTGTTGTTCTTAAAATTATATCTAGATCTAGATCCTTTCGATTTTGTTTCTGTAAACATGGCCTAGATCCAAGAAATAGTAACACTTTCATAGAGTTGGGCAACCTTTTTTTTTAGGGTCTTAAGTTTGTTATAGGGCTACTATACATACGTTACGGTTCCAGATAGTACCCAAGGAACATTTATGCCAAGTTTTATCAAGATTGGTCAAACGGTTTTGATTTCTATGCGGGACATACATAAATACATACGCCTTACTATCTACTTTATAGTATAGATAAATAAATGTACTGTGTCAAAATATTTTTACAAAACTTATATGAACTCACTCCGTCTGTCTGTCTCTCTGGTAGAAATCTTGTACAGGCTTTTTTTTTTCTACCACTTCCAATTCTCGGATCTTGAAATGTTGCACAATTTTGTTCATAGTTAATGACAATACATGAAGCAATGAACATGTAACCTTAATTTAATCAATGTCAATTACTTAATTTTCGTTTATTACAAACTCCTTATTAGACTTGCAATGTTGAGAGATATGGCATTGATTTCTCTGTTCTTCCCACTATATAAGCTTTGTTTTTTTTGTATCTTTTTTATTTTGCTTTCTTTTTTTTTTTTAAGCTTTAAATTTATATGACGTTAATATAATGAACAGATGGCTCTTGAATAGAATAAAATAGAATAAAATAATAATTTTAAACAACAGAGATGCCATTATAATATAATATAATATAATATAATATAATATAATATAATATAATATAATATAATATAATATAATATAATATAATATAATATAATATAATATATTATAATGGCATCTCTGTTGTATTATATTAGTTTTCAATAGTAATGGCCAAATCCTATCGAATTCATTGTAAAGATGAAAAAAAAAAACATGAACAAATGTATTGGCTGCATGAATTCAAAATGTAATAAAAATCTATTAAAAAAGTTTTTTCCTCTAATAAAAACTAAGTACACTATATGATTAGTAGTTGAAGTGACTGTTTAGTTTTGTTATACTAATAATGAAGCTTTCAAACAATTAACTAAAAGCTTTTAAATTAACAGAAAAAAATAATGTAAAGCTTCACTGCAAATGGAAAAATAAATAACCAAAACTGTAAATCTTAGAAAAATTTAATAGAGCTTATCTAAGGGGACGAACTGCACATTTACAACTATCTATTACAATAATGTAGAACTTATTTCACAATTAAACTAAATAATTAATTATTAATACTTAATTGATGAATTGGTTAACTTCTAAATTGATTCTTGTTTCGTTAGGTATAAACAACTTTTAAAAGTTTCAACTTCTTCTGAGAATGGTAGTGGGAGAAATAACGTGCCACGACATTGTGATTAAGCAGACAGAGTTGATATAAACTTAGATATAAACTATTTCTACTATAAATTGGAATTAAATGTTGGACACCATGATCACCACCCTTGGTTGTTGTTTGCCATTAGAATCATTATACGTTATTCTACGTGTTATTTCACTTTGTTTTTTTAAATGCTATTTCAGACATATCGGAAAGTAAAATAAAGAGGATCACGTTGCATACAGAAACAATGATCCGCCTGGTAATCAAAGGATAGATAAGAGAAGGTTTGGCTCTAGGATACCATGTCATCAAAAACAGTTCAAGTGATAGCTTGTGTTCAAAGTTCCGATGATAGGAGAGCACACGCACAGACAAATAAAAGGCTTAGCGTACCGCCTATGTTTTGCTTTGTTTTTGTTATTATCAATCAGGACCATCTGGATCTAATTGTGTTCATCAGCCACGCAAATATAAGGCAGTAGTTCTAAAAATCTGGAGATTACTAACCCCACGCAGAGCTCAGATGTAGATGTCTGTGTTTCTCTGGAGTTGATAGTGTTTGCTCGGGAAGTGATCTCGTAAACTATGGACGCCAACTTGTCTAACACTTCAGGAAAAATAAGGACGTCATTAGTGAAGACAACCCAAGACAAACAATGTCTGAATAAATCCTTTGTTTCCGAGTTTACATTGTGTATGGATTTGATTCATAGAAGATAACAGAAAACTAGTATTAGTGTTGTCGCTATGGGAATAAGGATCGTAGATAAGCTTTAATGAATTCAAAGTTTGCATCTCTCGCTGATTGCGTCTCTTTCTTTCTCTGACATTCAAATTAAAAGTCTCGAGAGATGATTTTTCCCTTAGCAAAACATCGTGTCGTTAACCAATCACAATATGTACAAATAATCCCTCAAGAATTCTATTAAATTATCTCCCACATTAGCACAGTTTCTTTATTGGTCTTAAGGCATAGACCAACTAGAGCATAGACCAACTAGAGCATAGACCAACTAGACAGACGTCTAGGGCCTCCGATTGGTAGGGTCTCATATAGAACTGACAGAAAAAAGTTTTAGAGAAAAAAAATGGCGAAAGATGGATCAAATCCACAACATAGCAGAACTCTACGTCACTGCGTCTACTGGCCTAGCTTTAAGTCTGTACCATAGGTCAAGGTTTATCCACGAGTGTAAAGATCTACTTGTTGCGTTTGGTCTGTTTGATGGGGAAATGTTGAGACGTTAATTTAAGTCCTAGTTGATCATGACTCGTCCATGAAGTAGATTCGTGCTATCGACGCTATATGAATTGAGCTTATTTGTTCAGTTAGATATAGATACAAGAAAGTTTTTAATTCATTGCGAATTGTGCGGTCTCACCTTTTTTGTTATTTCATTTTGTGTCGCCCTATTCACTTCGTCCTAAAGCCTCCAATTACCTAAGGCCTCCTATTACCTGGGGCCTCCAATTACATGGGGCCTTCAATTACATAAGGCCTCCGACTACTTAAGGCCTCCAATCACCTAGGGCCTCCAATAACATAAGGCCTCCAATTACATAGGGCCTCCAATTACATAAGACCTCCAATTACCTAGGACCTCCAATTACATAAGGCTTCCAATTACACAAGGCCCCAAAGACTCAAGGCCTCCAATGACCCAATGCCTCCAAAGACCCAATGCCTCCAATGACCTAAGGCCTCCAATGACCTAAGGCCTCCAATTACATAGGGCCTCCAATTACTAGCTATATCTAGCTTTAACTTTTTCATGCAAACACTATTTATTGTTTCCTTTAGCTCAGTTCGTTGTAGGCCTATTTAAGCACAAGAAAAATCTTAAGCTAATCATGTAGGACCTATCTAGCTTCTTTTCCCACACATCCTTTGTTATATACTTTTACAGTAGAAAAAAACTCATTTTTGTGTATCTCAGATTTTTACCATCTAGAAAGAAAACTTCAATTAAATAATAACTTATATATCTTTACTCTTTAATCATAGGTTATCGTACTTTTTTAAAAAAATACAAGAAAAAATTTAGAAAATTCTTTTAAAAAAGATTAAATAACGAAAATAACTGCACATTCACAGTCATATATATCAATGCTGTAAGATTTACTTCCCTTTTCCATATCAAACAAGATTAATAAATACTATTAATTAATTAATTAATTAATTGGTAATTTTATAATACTGATTCATGTTTTGTTTGGGACAATGAATAATTGTGCTAAGTCTTAGCTTATCCGAGAATCGGAAGCGGGAGAAATAATGTGCACAAAATGTGTATCAGACAGACAGATAGACAGAATGAGCTGATATAAGCTTTGTCCAAATGAAAGTAACATGAAGTAAGTTCTGTGATATGTCTTTCTATTGAAAGCAAACGAAACCTTTTATTTTGGTTCCTGGTGTCAATAGCTTTGGTGTGGTCAAAGTAATCTCATTTAGTGGTCAGAGACTTACTTAACAGCGAGGTCAGGGTAGATAAAGAGAAGATCTGCTGGGAGCTTGTCTCCAGAGATTTCTGGAATAATCGGAAGGATTGCCTGGGGAAAGTACATAATTTAGGGTGTGCTATTTCCTGAAACTAACGGAAACGTTACTCAACAGTAGCCCATGATGGACATCACAGTAGCATGACAATAGTGACCACGTCCTTGTAGTCTTTGAACCATGTAATAGCCACTTCAACAGAATGATAATCATAGACCTGGTACCTGTGTTATTTATAAACAGAATGATAATCATAGACCTGGTACCTGTGTTATTTATAAACAGAATGATGATCATAGACCTGGTACCTTTGTTATTTATAAACAGAATGATGATCATAGACCTGGTACCTGTGTTATTTATAAACAGAATGATAATCATAGATCTGGTACCTGTGTTATTTATAAACAGAATGATGATCATAGACCTGGTACCTGTGTTATTTATAAACAGAATGATGATCATAGACCTGGTACCTGTGTTATTTATAAACAGAATGATAATCATAGACCTGGTACCTGTGTTATTTATAAACAGAATGATGATCATAGACCTGGTACCTTTGTTATTTATAAACAGAATGATGATCATAGACCTGGTACCTTTGTTATTTATAAACAGAATGATAATCCTAGACCTGGTACCTTTGTTATTTATAATGATGATTCATGATGACAGGTTTATTGTTTTCATCAAGGGGACAACATATGAAGTCGTTTTGAGATGTTTAGATCGCAAGTTGTAATTTCACTTGTCAAGAAATGCATGGGAGTCTACTGTTGAATATGACAATTAAATTTTGAAGGTTCAGAAATCTCGAGTACTAGCTCTCTCTATCTGTTTCACTTCTTCTCTCTCGTTCTCTCTCTCTTACTCTTTCCCTACCCACTGTCTCTCTCTCTGTTTTACTCTCTCATTCTCTCTCCTTGTAGTTACTCTCTCGCTCTCTCTTACAGCCTCTCACTCTCTATTTTTTCTCTTACTCTTTACTCTCTACCCTTTTCCTCTTCCCCATTTTATTTCTCTCTCTCTCTCGTTCTATCTTTCTCTCCCTCTTTCTCTCCCTCTTTTCCCCTCTCCCTCTCTCTCTCTCATCTCTCTTCGGCTCATTTTACAGTTATTCAGTTTCCATGATTACAGCAGCCATTAAACAATTCTATGACTCCCAGCATGTCATACCCTATTAAATCCCTCCACTATAAAAACTGTTATTTTTTAATCCCTGTCAGCACAATTGTAAGCACCATTCAAAAAAAAAGAAAAAAATCTCCCCCTCTCATCTTTGTTCATCACCCCCCTCTGAGTCGAACTGTACAAAGTGTCGTGTACTGGGATTAAGTGTTAATTTGATATTGATATTTATAGATCAATATTTAGCCAGCCCTGGCCTAGAGATCCCTGGCCATGGAGCAGGGAAATGTCAAGCTACGAAAATTTCGGATCTAGGCATGACTGCAGATAACGAAATAAACTAGTGTAGTGGGGGGGGGGGGGGTGAGTGAGGCGATACACAGGCGGTGGAAGAAAAAGTTAATTGAAACCAAAATAAAGTCTGGTGTTTACAGAGCTGGACATTGGACATTGGTTTGGGAAGATTGTAATCACGGCGTATATTTACAGGTGAATACCGTACAAGAAGTCTGGAGCATATCGAGGCCTGCCGATATAGAGAGCAGGAAATACACTATTGCTGAGTGTTCAAGGCATGAGTACATTCTATTTTATACAGCCCATAGGTATAGTTTTTTATGAATTATGTAGTATGTATTGTATTTTACGGATTATTTTACACACAAAAAAAATAGAAATTTTAAATATATTGATCAACAGTGGCGTAGCTAGGGTGGGGCTAGGGTGAAAATTTACACGAGCTCCCAAATGAGTGTCCAAAGTTAGTTTTTACATGAAATATTACGTCATCATCTCATGTCATGATGACGAATGTTAAGAGTTAATATGCAGGGGCCCCTAAAAAGATCAATCCCCCCCCCGACTCCCAAATCCCTAGTTACGCCACTGTTTATCAATCTTATTTCTCTGATTGCTTAGTGTGTAATGTGACTCAATCATGAATAAGTTTTGATTTGTATTATTGTTTACTTTTTTTTTTTAAATACGGAATTTTAATATGTTATTACTTAGGATTGACTTGGAACAGCTAAGCTCTTGTTTTTTCTTTACATAAAAAAAAAAAGAGATAAAAAATATCTTACCTATATAAAAACAAAATAGTTCTTCCCTAATGTTTCATAATGGAGGTGAAATATAAACGTTTAATAAAACAAAATAGTACATCCTTTCTTTTACTATTATTATTATTATTATAAAAGAACGAGTATTCATTCTCTGGCGAAGCCAGGGTCGAGTTTCGTTATTATTATTATTATTATTATTATTATTATTATTATGATGATGATGACGATGATGTGAAAAACGAACGAGTATTCATTCTCTGGTGATGTGTCAGGTCTGCTGCAGTACTGCCCTCTAACAGGCAACGAGAATCTTCTTAGGGATGCTTAGGGCCTGTGAGGTCAGTTGTCATTATCCCCTCAGATATTGTAGCATTTTGGCACATCGGCACAATTTAGGCCATGTCGTGAGGTAGAGGATAGTAGAATTCACGGATCGAAAGTATTAGTGGGGGGAACTATACAACGCGGTTGTAGAGAAAGATGAGTAAAAGTTAGTGCTTTAAGTTTAATTACTTCACTTAATATCGTCCTAAATAAATAACCCAATATGATTTATCTCACACACGCAGCCATACACACACACAGACACACACATAGTGAAATGACATAAACAATAACGCTTGTCAAAAGTATTCTGTGAGTTACATTTCAAAAGGTATGATTAGAAGACATGTTCTCATCAAGAATGGCCTCATCAAACGTTACAAACTGGAGTCTGGGGCTAGAAACAGCTGAGTTTTCCTAATTATAAGGAGAGCATTCACTTTCATTCGTTCCTGTCTTTTCTCTTTCCACAATCTTAGCTTTTTAACTCTCTCTTTCTCCTTCTCTCTCCTTCTCTGTCTTCTTCTGTGTATCTTTCTCATTCTCTCAATCTCTCTCTCCTTCTCTCTCTCCCAATCTCTCCATCTCTCTTTCATTTTCTCTCATTTATATTTAATATATTGCCGTCAAGAATTCTCCAGTCATAGCTCACATTTTGTAAGATGTTTTAATCCAAAACTTTTGTTCAAAGCATCCACATAGATTTCTAGACAGAGAGAGAAACAGAGAGAGAGAGAGAGAGAGAGAGAGAGAGAGAGAGATCTATATTGAATTAAAAAAACATGAGCCTTCGAATGAGGCTGGGTCAAAATACAGATGACTTCCTACAGTAAACTTACCTATATTTATTGTTATAGCTTCTTGAAATGTTTGAAAAGCTACTTATCTCAATGACAATCAATTTCAGAAGCTGATCAGGAAGTTGATTTTATAATCGAAATGATAATATTGACTTTTTGGCTTATATGTTTTTATTCTCTTTGGTAGACTTTAGGTCTAACTAATAGTTTATTTCAGTCACTTGTAGTAATCCTCTCCAAGTTGATCCCATTTAGATTTTTTTTTTGTTCAATGACTAAATGAACGACTTGCTTTGACCTGTACTAACTGACCGAAGTCTTGCCTATGAATTGGAGGGATGTGTAGAGAGTCCAATCTTGGCTTAGAAAAACCAACCGTATACATGGCAGCTAGGCTAGGTCAGTTGTAGTGTTGATGATATGCTTAACATGTATATTTTTTTTTTAAATTTATAGTTGCTGTGTGTAAAATGATAGTTGTTTGGGTTGGGGGGGGGGGGGGCAATGGGGAACTCTTGCGCACGAGTAAATTTAAGGACACTCCTTAAGCACGGTTTCCTCCCCCCCCCCCCATTTGTGTGTGTAATTGTGTTGGACTGTGATAGGGTGCTTGTGTGCATGTGTGTTTCTGTTAGACTGTTTGGTTGAGTATTTGAGGGATGTGTGTGTGTGTGTTTCTGTTAGACTGTTTGGTTGAGTATTTGAGAGATGTATGTGTGTGTGTTTCTGTTAGACTGTTTGGTTGAGTATTTGAGAGATGTGTGTGTGTGTGTTTCTGTTAGACTGTTTGGTTGAGTATTTGAGAGATGTGTGTGTGTGTGTTTCTGTTAGACTGTTTGGTTGAGTATTTGAGGGATGTGTGTGTGTGTGTTTCTGTTAGACTGTTTGGTTGAGTATTTGAGGGATGTGTGTGTGTTTCTGTTAGACTGTTTGGTTGAGTATTTGAGAGATGTGTGTGTGTGTGTTTCTGTTAGACTGTTTGGTTGAGTATTTGAGAGATGTGTGTGTGTGTGTTTCTGTTAGACTGTTTGGTTGAGTATTTGAGGGATGTGTGTGTGTGTGTTTCTGTTAGACTGTTTGGTTGAGTATTTGAGGGATGTGTGTGTGTGTGTTTCTGTTAGACTGTTTGGTTGAGTATTTGTGAGATGTGTGTGTGTGTGTTTCTGTTAGACTGTTTGGTTGAGTATTTGAGAGATGTGTGTGTGTGTGTGTTTCTGTTAGACTGTTTGGTTGAGTATTTGAGAGATGTGTGTGTGTGTGTTTCTGTTACACTGTTTGGTTGAGTATTTGAGAGATGTGTGTGTGTGTGTTTCTGTTAGACTGTTTGGTTGAGTATTTGAGAGATGTGTGTGTGTGTTTCTGTTAGACTGTTTGGTTGAGTATTTGTGAGATGTGTGTGTGTGTGTTTCTGTTAGACTGTTTGGTTGAGTATTTGAGGGATGTGTGTGTGTGTGTTTCTGTTAGACTGTTTGGTTGAGTATTTGAGGGATGTGTGTGTGTTTCTGTTAGACTGTTTGGTTGAGTATTTGAGAGATGTGTGTGTGTGTGTTTCTGTTAGACTGTTTGGTTGAGTATTTGAGAGATGTGTGTGTGTGTGTTTCTGTTAGACTGTTTGGTTGAGTATTTGAGGGATGTGTGTGTGTGTGTTTCTGTTAGACTGTTTGGTTGAGTATTTGAGGGATGTGTGTGTGTGTGTTTCTGTTAGACTGTTTGGTTGAGTATTTGTGAGATGTGTGTGTGTGTGTTTCTGTTAGACTGTTTGGTTGAGTATTTGAGAGATGTGTGTGTGTGTGTGTTTCTGTTAGACTGTTTGGTTGAGTATTTGAGAGATGTGTGTGTGTGTGTTTCTGTTACACTGTTTGGTTGAGTATTTGAGAGATGTGTGTGTGTGTGTTTCTGTTAGACTGTTTGGTTGAGTATTTGAGAGATGTGTGTGTGTGTTTCTGTTAGACTGTTTGGTTGAGTATTTGTGAGATGTGTGTGTGTGTGTTTCTGTTAGACTGTTTGGTTGAGTATTTGTGAGATGTGTGTGTATGTGTTTCTGTTAGAATGTTTGGTTGAGTATTTGTGAGATGTGTGTGTGTGTGTTTCTGTTAGACTGTTTGGTTGAGTATTTGTGAGATGTGTGTGTGTGTGTTTCTGTTAGACTGTTTGGTTGAGTATTTGTGAGATGTGTGTGTGTGTGTTTCTGTTAGACTGTTTGGTTGAGTATTTGTGAGATGTGTGTGTGTGTGTTTCTGTTAGACTGTTTGGTTGAGTATTTGTGAGATGTGTGTGTGTGTGTTTCTGTTAGACTGTTTGGTTGAGTATTTGTGAGATGTGTGTGTGTGTGTTTCTGTTAGACTGTTTGGTTGAGTATTTGAGAGATGTGTGTGTGTGTGTTTCTGTTAGACTGTTTGGTTGAGTATTTGAGAGATGTGTGTGTGTGTGTTTCTGTTAGACTGTTTGGTTGAGTATTTGAGAGATGTGTGTGTGTGTGTTTCTGTTAGACTGTTTGGTTGAGTATTTGTGAGATGTGTGTGTGTGTTTCTGTTAGACTGTTTGGTTGAGTATTTGAGAGATGTGTGTGTGTGTGTGTTTCTGTTAGACTGTTTGGTTGAGTATTTGAGAGATGTGTGTGTGTGTGTTTCTGTTAGACTGTTTGGTTGAGTATTTGTGAGATGTGTGTGTGTGTGTGTTTCTGTTAGACTGTTTGGTTGAGTATTTGTGAGATGTGTGTGTGTGTGTTTCTGTTAGACTGTTTGGTTGAGTATTTGTGAGATGTGTGTGTGTGTGTTTCTGTTAGACTGTTTGGTTGAGTATTTGAGAGATGTGTGTGTGTGTTTCTGTTAGACTGTTTGGTTGAGTATTTGAGGGATGTGTGTGTGTGTGTTTCTGTTAGACTGTTTGGTTGAGTATTTGTGAGATGTGTGTGTGTGTGTTTCTGTTAGACTGTTTGGTTGAGTATTTGAGGGATGTGTGTGTGTGTGTTTCTGTTAGACTGTTTGGTTGAGTATTTGAGGGATGTGTGTGTGTGTGTTTCTGTTAGACTGTTTGGTTGAGTATTTGAGGGATGTGTGTGTGTGTGTTTCTGTTAGACTGTTTGGTTGAGTATTTGAGAGATGTGTGTGTGTGTGTTTCTGTTAGACTGTTTGGTTGAGTATTTGTGAGATGTGTGTGTGTTTCTGTTAGACTGTTTGGTTGAGTATTTGTGAGATGTGTGTGTGTGTGTTTCTGTTAGACTGTTTGGTTGAGTATTTGTGAGATGTGTGTGTGTGTGTTTCTGTTAGACTGTTTGGTTGAGTATTTGTGAGATGTGTGTGTGTGTGTTTCTGTTAGACTGTTTGGTTGAGTATTTGTGAGATGTGTGTGTGTGTGTTTCTGTTAGACTGTTTGGTTGAGTATTTGAGAGATGTGTGTGTGTGTGTTTCTGTTAGACTGTTTGGTTGAGTATTTGAGAGATGTGTGTGTGTGTTTCTGTTAGACTGTTTGGTTGAGTATTTGTGAGATGTGTGTGTGTGTGTTTCTGTTAGACTGTTTGGTTGAGTATTTGTGAGATGTGTGTGTATGTGTTTCTGTTAGAATGTTTGGTTGAGTATTTGTGAGATGTGTGTGTGTGTGTTTCTGTTAGACTGTTTGGTTGAGTATTTGTGAGATGTGTGTGTGTGTGTTTCTGTTAGACTGTTTGGTTGAGTATTTGTGAGATGTGTGTGTGTGTGTTTCTGTTAGACTGTTTGGTTGAGTATTTGTGAGATGTGTGTGTGTGTGTTTCTGTTAGACTGTTTGGTTGAGTATTTGTGAGATGTGTGTGTGTGTGTTTCTGTTAGACTGTTTGGTTGAGTATTTGTGAGATGTGTGTGTGTGTGTGTTTCTGTTAGACTGTTTGGTTGAGTATTTGAGAGATGTGTGTGTGTGTGTTTCTGTTAGACTGTTTGGTTGAGTATTTGAGAGATGTGTGTGTGTGTGTTTCTGTTAGACTGTTTGGTTGAGTATTTGAGAGATGTGTGTGTGTGTGTTTCTGTTAGACTGTTTGGTTGAGTATTTGTGAGATGTGTGTGTGTGTTTCTGTTAGACTGTTTGGTTGAGTATTTGAGAGATGTGTGTGTGTGTGTGTTTCTGTTAGACTGTTTGGTTGAGTATTTGAGAGATGTGTGTGTGTGTGTTTCTGTTAGACTGTTTGGTTGAGTATTTGTGAGATGTGTGTGTGTGTGTGTTTCTGTTAGACTGTTTGGTTGAGTATTTGTGAGATGTGTGTGTGTGTGTTTCTGTTAGACTGTTTGGTTGAGTATTTGTGAGATGTGTGTGTGTGTGTTTCTGTTAGACTGTTTGGTTGAGTATTTGAGAGATGTGTGTGTGTGTTTCTGTTAGACTGTTTGGTTGAGTATTTGAGGGATGTGTGTGTGTGTGTTTCTGTTAGACTGTTTGGTTGAGTATTTGTGAGATGTGTGTGTGTGTGTTTCTGTTAGACTGTTTGGTTGAGTATTTGAGGGATGTGTGTGTGTGTGTTTCTGTTAGACTGTTTGGTTGAGTATTTGAGGGATGTGTGTGTGTGTGTTTCTGTTAGACTGTTTGGTTGAGTATTTGAGGGATGTGTGTGTGTGTGTTTCTGTTAGACTGTTTGGTTGAGTATTTGAGAGATGTGTGTGTGTGTGTTTCTGTTAGACTGTTTGGTTGAGTATTTGTGAGATGTGTGTGTGTGTGTTTCTGTTAGACTGTTTGGTTGAGTATTTGTGAGATGTGTGTGTGTGTGTTTCTGTTAGACTGTTTGGTTGAGTATTTGTGAGATGTGTGTGTGTGTGTTTCTGTTAGACTGTTTGGTTGAGTATTTGTGAGATGTGTGTGTGTGTGTTTCTGTTAGACTGTTTGGTTGAGTATTTGTGAGATGTGTGTGTGTGTGTTTCTGTTAGACTGTTTGGTTGAGTATTTGAGAGATGTGTGTGTGTGTGTTTCTGTTAGACTGTTTGGTTGAGTATTTGTGAGATGTGTGTGTGTGTGTTTCTGTTAGACTGTTTGGTTGAGTATTTGTGAGATGTGTGTGTGTGTGTTTCTGTTAGACTGTTTGGTTGAGTATTTGTGAGATGTGTGTGTGTGTGTTTCTGTTAGACTGTTTGGTTGAGTATTTGAGAGATGTGTGTGTGTGTGTGTTTCTGTTAGACTGTTTGGTTGAGTATTTGTGAGATGTGTGTGTGTGTGTTTCTGTTAGACTATTTGGTTGAGTATTTGAGAGATGTGTGTGTGTGTGTTTCTGTTAGACTGTTTGGTTTAGTATTTGAGAGATGTGTGTGTGTGTGTTTCTGTTAGACTGTTTGGTTGAGTATTTGAGAGATGTGTGTGTGTGTGTTTCTGTTAGACTGTTTGGTTGAGTATTTGAGAGATGTGTGTGTGTGTTTCTGTTAGACTGTTTGGTTGAGTATTTGTGAGATGTGTGTGTGTGTGTTTCTGTTAGACTGTTTGGTTGAGTATTTGTGAGATGTGTGTGTATGTGTTTCTGTTAGACTGTTTGGTTGAGTATTTGTGAGATGTGTGTGTGTGTGTTTCTGTTAGACTGTTTGGTTGAGTATTTGTGAGATGTGTGTGTGTGTGTTTCTGTTAGACTGTTTGGTTGAGTATTTGTGAGATGTGTGTGTGTGTGTTTCTGTTAGACTGTTTGGTTGAGTATTTGTGAGATGTGTGTGTGTGTGTTTCTGTTAGACTGTTTGGTTGAGTATTTGTGAGATGTGTGTGTGTGTGTTTCTGTTAGACTGTTTGGTTGAGTATTTGAGAGATGTGTGTGTGTGTTTCTGTTAGACTGTTTGGTTGAGTATTTGAGGGATGTGTGTGTGTGTGTGTTTCTGTTAGACTGTTTGGTTGAGTATTTGTGAGATGTGTGTGTGTGTGTTTCTGTTAGACTGTTTAGTTGAGTATTTGAGGGATGTGTGTGTGTGTGTTTCTGTTAGACTGTTGGGTTGAGTATTTGAGGGATGTGTGTGTGTGTGTTTCTGTTAGACTGTTTGGTTGAGTATTTGAGGGATGTGTGTGTGTTTCTGTTAGACTGTTTGGTTGAGTATTTGAGAGATGTGTGTGTGTGTGTTTCTGTTAGACTGTTTGGTTGAGTATTTGTGAGATGTGTGTGTGTGTGTTTCTGTTAGACTGTTTGGTTGAGTATTTGTGAGATGTGTGTGTGTGTGTTTCTGTTAGACTGTTTGGTTGAGTATTTGTGAGATGTGTGTGTGTGTGTTTCTGTTAGACTGTTTGGTTGAGTATTTGTGAGATGTGTGTGTGTGTGTTTCTGTTAGACTGTTTGGTTGAGTATTTGAGAGATGTGTGTGTGTGTGTTTCTGTTAGACTGTTTGGTTGAGTATTTGTGAGATGTGTGTGTGTGTGTGTTTCTGTTAGACTGTTTGGTTGAGTATTTGTGAGATGTGTGTGTGTGTGTTTCTGTTAGACTGTTTGGTTGAGTATTTGTGAGATGTGTGTGTGTGTGTTTCTGTTAGACTGTTTGGTTGAGTATTTGAGGGATGTGTGTGTGTGTGTGTTTCTGTTAGACTGTTTGGTTGAGTATTTGAGAGATGTGTGTGTGTGTGTTTCTGTTAGACTGTTTGGTTGAGTATTTGAGAGATGTGTGTGTGTGTGTTTCTGTTAGACTGTTTGGTTGAGTATTTGAGAGATGTGTGTGTGTGTGTTTCTGTTAGACTGTTTGGTTGAGTATTTGAGAGATGTGTGTGTGTGTGTGTTTCTGTTAGACTGTTTGGTTGAGTATTTGAGGGATGTGTGTGTGTGTACACTGGGCTTGTTGTATTTTATCCGACATGAAAACATTTCTGGTTGATCAGATACCCACCCAATCTCAATGCAACACCCCCCCCCCCCATTCCCTTTCTCCTAACACAACCGATAGCTTGTCGAACCACTGTAAGGTTGGTGTGTTGACCGAACCATTGATTTGGTGGACAAAGAACGGCAACGATTAGCTCTAGTAGGGCGTACAAAATGAAGCCTTGTTGACTATGTTTACCCCATTATCAACGCCTAGCTCAATCTTACGATCTGTGGGGGGAGGGGTCTTCGTATTTTACATCTCACAAACTTATGTTTCAAATCAAGGGCGGGTAAGTCTTCCTAAAGAAAAACAAGATGTACAATTATTGTTGTTGCTGCTGTTGTGTTTAAGGTTTGCCGTGCGGTATATCAACGCTTGACTATTACCTGGCGTTAGGTCTACGGCAGATTGGCATTCCAAATGGTTGTTCAACTCCCCCCTCCCTCCTGCCCCGATACAAACACAGTGACATTTTTTTTACGGCGTCATTTGTCACACTACAGGTGAACTATAATGACAGATACGGGAAGCTACGCGCGCAGATGGACTTTTAATGACCGCGCGCGTTTCTCTTACACGGGTAAGCATTCAGCGAACGGCAAACCGGTGCCGACGGTCCAAGATATCAGTAGATGGCTTTGGTAGAAAGAGAAAACGGACATTATGGCCTGTCTTTGCTGGAAGCACCCACTTGCCCCCCTCCCCACTCTTTCCCTGCCCTTTTGGATTTACGGGAAAAAAAAACAGGATTTATTGACGTCCATAAATCAAATCGGAATCAATAGGTCATAAAAAGATTTTTAGGCTTTAGGGATACTGTCTGAATCCGTCTGTTAACTTTCAGCAAGCCGACCCAAGTCCACTAAACCTATATACATGCACAACTTCGGAACCTCTAGTGCTAGAGAAATCTTTTGATAAAAAAATACTTCATGACATATATGAGAATGTTCAAAGATTAACAGCGTTTTATTTCGTTGGATACAAGTGGGAAGTTAGGTTGTTGTCGGTAATTTCAGTTTTACCAGATGTATATGTCCCGCTAGTTTCAACGTTTACTGTTATTACACGAGTTATGTGTGCAACAATTCGAAGTGATTATGGTTAAAAATACTTTGCATTAAGAAAAACAATAATATAATATTCACATGCATATGTACAATCAAATTTGAAAAGAAAAGGTTGCTGAGCACTTAAAGAAGTTACCTCCCTTCAAAATCCCATTAATGAGTCGGGTAAGCTTGCCTTTGAACAAAAAAAAATCAATGCTGATTGGCTAGAATTTTGGGGGGAACAACTTCCAGGGCAAGCGGTCAAGTGACAGTACTGTGGCGGTCGCCAGACGATAAACAACAATTGCCACCATCAGTATTGTCTTGACCGATTTGCAAAGTCTGGCATCCAGCCTGTGTTAGTGAGACTGTGCCCGACTAACGTAACGAGAAGCATGTCAACACTGTTAAAACTCCGCCTGGTTAACAGGCATTACAGTTTTTTCCATTTGCATATTAAGCAACCATGCCTTGTCCTTCTGTGGCCCCTGATCGGACTTTTTCAGAGAACGTGCGTCCATCAAGATATGCCGACCTTGAAGTGTAGAGTGATGGCACTCCTTATGGCCTAGCGTGGGATGCATCTAATCTGATCTTAGGTTCCGTTGGTGCTTCGGTCAAAGTAGTCCTACTTTTAAATTCTAATGTAATGCTTTACGTTGTAACACGAGAAGTCACTACATGGAAAGTCAATAGGTTAGAAAGGTTAGCGTCAGTATCATGTACAGGAAGACTAAAGGATGTATTTTTTTTTATTGTTATTTAGGTATGAAAGAGTTACGTTCCTTTGTTAGTGTATTCCCGGGGCATGAATGTGAACAGTATACACAATACGGGGACTGACTTGTTACAAAGCTTTTATCAATTCACTCCGTCTGTCTGTCTGGGGCACATTTTGTACTACTTCCATTGTCGGGTCAAGTAGGAATGTAGCAGAATTATCCATAGTCCCCACCCTTCAATAAAAAAAAAATGTAATTAATTAGTTGTTACTAATTAATTTTATTAGATATAGAAAAAGGGAAATACATTTTACATTATTAAGATATATGTGGGTTAAAATGTGCATTTTTCCCCTTAAAGTAACTTTTTAAATTTGATTGTTTGATATTGTAGGAAAAGGAACCGTTTGGAAAATGGTTAGAGTTAGTTGTTTTCTGGGATTGAGTTAGGGTTAAGTGCTTGCACTCTCACTACGTTCTTGTCTGTAGGAACTAGTTGTTGTCTTGGATTACTGAAGCTTATGTGGATTTTATTTAGTAGTGCCATTGTGTGTTCAGGAGTGTTCATTATCGCTCTTGAGGTCTTGGTGTATCTAGATACCCGTATTGAGTGGAGTGAAGACAGTTATAAACAAAGAAAAAGTAAATGAAGTTTTTTTTTTGTTTTTTTAATATACTTGACTAAAAAAAAACAACTAGGCGTGGGTTATTCCATTTAATTGAAAAATTAAAGCAATATCTAAATTTAAAAAAAGCTTATCAAACTATCGCACTTCCAACTATATCTCTCAATAATGTAGAGGTTATTTCCATTATTCAATATCAAACAAAATAATTAATAACTAATTGACTAATTGGTTAATTTTAAAAATTAAATCACGTTATGTTCGGTACAATAAATAATTGTTTAAATTTAAACCAGAATGGGTGTCGAAGAAATAACGTGTACAATTCTCTAAGGGGACAAAGTTCAACATAGTTAACCATATCTGTGATACTGAAGGATTAACTTCTGTGAATACTGAAGGATTAACTTCCTTTGCTGGTATCAAAAATATACGTTTATTATCTATAGTTACTTGACTAACTGGTTACTTTTTTTTAATGATTAATTTTTTGTTTATGCCAAATGAATAAGTGTGCATAGTTTCAACTTGACCTTAAAATGGATGTGGGGAAAAAAACATGTACAAACATTTGACCAGACAGACAGAGTGAGTTGATGTAAGCTTTGTACCAGACAGACAGAGTGAGTTGATGTAAGCTTTGTACCAGACAGACAGAGTGAGTTGATGTAAGCTTTGTACCAGACAGACAGAGTGAGTTGATGTAAGCTAGACAGACAGACAGACAGACAGAGTGAGTTGATGTAAGCTTTGTACCAGACAGACAGACAGACAGAGTGAGTTGATGTAAGCTTTGTACCAGACAGACAGACAGACAGACAGACAGACAGAGTGAGTTGATGTAAGCTTTGTACCAGAAAGATAGACAGACAGAAAGAGTGAGTTGATGTAAGCTTTCTGAAAAAGATTTTTAAAAAAGTAAACAAATCCTTTCAGTTTGAAACTGTACGAACATGTTCTATTTCCATCTGATCGACTCCACACAAAATTATTATCAAAGTAAAAGAGACAGAGAGAGAAAGAGAGAGAGAGAGAGAAGGAGAGAGAGAGATAAAGAGAGAGAGAGAGAGAGAGCGAGAGAGAGAGAGAGAGAGTTGGGGTATTTGACTTATATTAGCTGGAAGTACTGGGATTTTAATCTTTAGGATTTCTAGGAATTCCCTAAGTCCACCAAATGTGACATAAGTTGGCGGAAAAAAAAAATTGGTTCGTCATTGTGCTGGCTACATGACACCCTCCTTAACCTTCGGCCATAGATACTGGTGAGCTTTACATTTTCTGCCATTTGGATCTTAAGTTCTGAGAAGAAACTTACTTATCACTGTTTTTTTTTAATGATGCAATTAAGTGGGAATGCGGTTCGAATGCTTTGCCTATACAGTTTATCATTAACAAAATAAATATAAAACATACCTGAAGTATTTTTTTTTTAAATTCGCTTATATTGATGTGAAATAGGATCAAATGTTTTGAATCTATCAGAACTTGAAACAATGGCGTTAGTTTAATTCCTGATCGTGCGAATGTATACGTCTGCTCTATGGCATATTGACAGGTGTCCCATTGGCACTAAGAGGTAAGAAGACCGTTCCATCGTTGTCATAGCTCTCATTATTGCTAGATGATCTCACGTTAGTTTAGTACACTACAACTAATTGATAGTAGTGTTTTTATCAATTCATGTATGTCGTCGACAAATAACAATTTTGAAAAGTTTTAACTTGATCCGAAAATGGGAAGTGAAAGAAATAATGAATAATGTGTAAACTATTTTGACCAGACAGACATACAGACAGACAGACAGGGTGAGTTGATAAAAGCTTGGTTTAAAAGAAAAAGAAAGTAAACCCATGCAAGGAACGTAAACCTAGCACATCAAAACGAGTAGTCTCTACAAAAAGAAGAACACTTGATACCAATGTATCCTATTCATTTCCTGGAAACGAGAGATGGCCTTCAACTACCCTGACAGAAAAAGATATACAAAAGTTTGGACATCTCTGTTCTTAAGTTGCTCACTTGAAGAGTTGGAGTGTGCATTTGACTGATGGTAGGATTGTGGGAGAAGAGACGGTAGTATTAATTTAGTGAATCTCCAAATTTCATTCACCGAAAATGGCGCAGATTTAAATGTCTAGCCAACGAGTCCGAAACGTAGGTGATCCTTGTTCATCTCAACCACTTGACTCTCAGTGCACTGAACAGATCAATAAAGTCTCAATGAAAACATCATAAACACTTGATCCGCACAAAGTAAACTTGATCAAAACATCCGCATGAAAGACAAAAAAAGAAGAGGAACGCTGTGAGGACGAAAACTGTTCAATCACATTTCCTCATTTCCAGGAACATAGATGAGATCTCCACCAAGTGTTTTAAGTTCATATAAACACTCGCATGATGAAAGGACACATTCCGGAATCTAGCTATCAAGTGAGTTTATTTGATCTGGGTCGACGTAAACGCTACAATAGTATTTTGTGCTAAAGCTCAATATATAAACCTTTAGTATTGTCTCATATAGGTAATGACTGTCATAGAAATTCTTTCTAGTACTAACATATATAGAAATACATAAATCTACATATAGTTGTGTGAGATAATTGGCAGTCAAAACTCAATACCTACTCGATAAAATTAGAAAAAGTGAAACACTTCTAGCGAGTTGGTTTTCGTGGCTATAATTTTGTTTAAAGTACTCTTGATTGTAGATATCTTTTGCGATATTCCTTAAAAATCAAACTATATAGACATTATATATATATATATATACATATAGATAGATAGATAGATAGATAGATAGATAGATAGATAGATAGATAGATAGATAGAGATAACATAGATAGAGATATATATCCGCTACTCTTGTAGACGAATACAAGAGAATACAAGTCATGACTATAGACGTAACCTTTCTATTACATGGACATTCACATTAGCGCGAGAGATGCACTGAAGATGTTAAAGAGTCAGCATCTGTGCATAAGCCAACTGGTAGGGGGGGGGGGTGCTGCTTAGAAAACACAAACGCCGAAATTGAAGGAAAAGAAACATGCCTGAGCTAAAAGTGTCTTAGTTTATCAGTTTAGCGAAATAAATGAAATAAGAAATAATGAAACATTTATGAGCTCTTTCAGTCTCAAGGGTCATTTTATACAAAGGAGATGAAAGCCTTGCAATTAGCTATGGTCGGAAAAATGTCGCCCACACAGCTATTCCCTCATCCCCAAACAGTTGATTTCTCCAAAGGAAAGGCAAACGCTGATTCAGTCAATTCATGATTAATGCTTCTACGTGGTTTAGGTTTGACTTTGTATTTAATTTATAGTGTAAAACAGTCACCTGCAGGGCCGTCTATAAGTTTCTGAAGGAGAAACTCCATTCAATATCTATTTTTGGTTGTAGCCAGAGGCGTAGTGAGTGTGGGGGGGGGGGAAGGGGGCACGATGCCCCGGGCGCCACAATTAGGAGGGGGGGGGGGCACACGCAGCCTTTATATTTCTATGTGACGTTCATAGAAATGGTGGAGAAGTAAAAACTTAGATCTAGTCACCAATTTTATGTTGATTAATATATTACTTCATAAATATTATTATTATAGCTTTTTATATAGCGCTACTTTCATGCTAGCATGCTCAGAGCGCTTTTGGTCCAATCTCATTTGTGCACCAGTGGGGGGGAGGGGGTATCTAGGAGTTGGTTTTCCGTGCTGCCTTTAGGCGCTCAGTAAACACAACTCTGCCAGAGTCGGGTGTCGAACCTCGAGCCCCCATCTAGGTAGCCAAGTCAAGTCAAGTTCAAGCGCACTTGGCCTCT
Organism: Biomphalaria glabrata; assembly: GCF_947242115.1. Taxonomy (NCBI): domain Eukaryota; kingdom Metazoa; phylum Mollusca; class Gastropoda; family Planorbidae; genus Biomphalaria; species Biomphalaria glabrata. Next base: position 32,037,217 of record NC_074711.1, on the reverse strand, counting down.
CGACCACGCTTCCCAAAATATCCAATATAAACACTGTAGTGCATATGTGACATATTTGTACAATAATTCTAGTCATTATAACACAATTGGAAACGTCAAACAGCTATAGAATGCCATCATGCCTCTAGTTATCTAGTAACTCTAGTTTCATGTACTACTTATGGTTTTACCAACTACCAAAATATAAAGTAGAATGCAAGGAGTAAGCTTGTATTTCCCGCATAGAAATCAAAACCGTTTGACAAATCTTGATAACACTTAGCTCAAAGTATGTTTAATGTTTCTCACTCAACCGGGGAGAGGGGCTAAACATTTTTAAAGTACCTAAATTTATCTCTATAAATGAAAGAAACTTTTTTTAAATAATAGGGTCAAACCGTTTTCGCAGTATTTTATATTTGATATCAATATGTCATCAAAACGGGTAAACCCATTTCAACACTCTACTTTTATATTCGTGGTAAAATTTTTAAAAAATGTGAAAGGAACATTAGCAATCTTTGACATAGATCAAAATCCTATCCCCCAGATTAGTAATACACAAACAAAGGCCCCTTGTGCCGCGGGTCATATTTGGCCAGTAGAATATAGAATATTGTTTAGTTATGCAATAGTTCAGTTTCATAGTTACGATTGATAAAACGTAGACTTAATTCAAAACTTATCTAACGCCAAATGGTTTTAATTAATGTTTTCTTCATCAAGCGAGAAATAATGTAGAAATACGATTTTATCATTGCTAACTTTGGCTAAGTCGTTAAACGCAGCATTGGTAAATAATAATTAAAAAAAGATTCTTATATTTCTGCAACATGATAACAAGCGTTAGATTTTGTCCAGAAAGTGTGGCAGCTTTACGGAATACAATAAAAAAATAAAAGACATTATGGAACAATGCACAAGAGTGGCGCGGCATCTTTGGTTCGAGCCTCCAAAAGAAGATTGTTAAGACGACATAAAAAGTTGATATTTGGCCTCTGATAAAAAATGGCTGGAGACAGAGCTTGTGATAAATAATGGCTGTAGACAGAGCTTGTGATAAATAATGGCTGGAGACAGAGCTTGTGATAAATAATGGCTGGAGACAGAGCTTGTGATAAATAATGGCTGGAGACAGAGCTAGTGATAAAAAATGGATGGAGACAGAGCTAGTGATAAATAATGGCTGGAGACAGAGCTAGTGATAAAAAATGGCTGGAGACAGAGCTAGTGATAAAAAATGGCTGGAGACAGAGCTAGTGATAAAAAATGGCTGGAGACAGAGCTAGTGATAAAAAATGGCTGGAGACAGAGCTAGTGATAAAAAATGGCTGGAGACAGAGCTAGTGATAAATAATGGCTGGAGACAGAGCTAGTGATAAATAATGGCTGGAGACAGAGCTAGTGATAAATAATGGCTGGAGACAGAGCTAGTGATAAATAATGGCTGGAGACAGAGCTAGTGATAAATAATGGCTGGAGACAGAGCTTGTGATAAATAATGGCTGGAGACAGAGCTAGTGATAAAAAATGGCTGGAGACAGAGCTTGTGATAAAAAATGGCTGGAGACAGAGCTAGTGATAAATAATGGCTGGAGACAGAGCTAGTGATAAATAATGGCTGGAGACAGAGCTAGTGATAAATAATGGCTGGAGACAGAGCTAGTGATAAATAATGGCTGGAGACAGAGCTTGTGATAAAAAATGGCTGGAGACAGAGCTAGTGATAAATAATGGCTGGAGACAGAGCTAGTGATAAAAAATGGCTGGAGACAGAGCTAGTGATAAATAATGGCTGGAGACAGAGCTAGTGATACATAATGGCTGGAGACAGAGCTTGTGATAAAAAATGGCTGGAGACAGAGCTAGTGATAAATAATGGCTGGAGACAGAGCTAGTGATAAATAATGGCTGGAGACAGAGCTAGTGATAAATAATGGCTGGAGACAGAGCTTGTGATAAATAATGGCTGGAGACAGAGCTTGTGATAAATAATGGCTGTAGACAGAGCTTGTGATAAATAATGGCTGGAGACAGAGCTAGTGATAAATAATGGCTGGAGACAGAGCTAGTGATAAATAATGGCTGGAGACAGAGCTTGTGATAAATAATGGCTGGAGACAGAGCTTGTGATAAATAATGGCTGTAGACAGAGCTTGTGATAAATAATGGCTGGAGACAGAGCTAGTGATAAATAATGGCTGGAGACAGAGCTAGTGATAAATAATGGCTGGAGACAGAGCTTGTGATAAATAATGGCTGGAGACAGAGCTTGTGATAAATAATGGCTGTAGACAGAGCTTGTGATAAATAATGGCTGGAGACAGAGCTAGTGATAAATAATGGCTGGAGACAGAGCTTGTGATAAATAATGGCTGGAGACAGAGCTTGTGATAAATAATGGCTGGGAGACAGAGCTTGTGATAAATAATGGCTGGAGACAGAGCTAGTGATAAATAATGGCTGGAGACAGAGCTTGTGATAAATAATGGCTGGAGACAGAGCTTGTGATAAATAATGGCTGGAGACAGAGCTAGTGATAAATAATGGCTGGAGACAGAGCTAGTGATAAATAATGGCTGGAGACAGAGCTTGTGATAAATAATGGCTGGGAGACAGAGCTTGTGATAAATAATGGCTGGAGACAGAGCTAGTGATAAATAATGGCTGGAGACAGAGCTTGTGATAAATAATGGCTGGGAGACAGAGCTTGTGATAAATAATGGCTGGAGACAGAGCTAGTGATAAATAATGGCTGGGAGACAGAGCTAGTGATAAATAATGGCTGGAGACAGAGCTAGTGATAAATAATGGCTGGAGACAGAGCTTGTGATAAATAATGGCTGGGAGACAGAGCTTGTGATAAATAATGGCTGGAGACAGAGCTAGTGATAAATAATGGCTGGGAGACAGAGCTAGTGATAAATAATGGCTGGGAGACAGAGCTTGTGATAAATAATGGCTGGAGACAGAGCTAGTGATAAATAATGGCTGGGAGACAGAGCTAGTGATAAATAATGGCTGGAGACAGAGCTAGTGATAAATAATGGCTGGAGACAGAGCTTGTGATAAATAATGGCTGGAAGACAGAGCTTGTGATAAATAATGGCTGGAGACAGAGCTAGTGATAAATAATGGCTGGGAGACAGAGCTAGTGATAAATAATGGCTGGGAGACAGAGCTAGTGATAAATAATGGCTGGGAGACAGAGCTTGTGATAAATAATGGCTGGAGACAGAGCTAGTGATAAATAATGGCTGGAGACAGAGCTTGTGATAAATAATGGCTGGGGGACAGAGCTAGTGATAAATAATGGCTGGAGACAGAGCTAGTGATAAATAATGGCTGGAGACAGAGCTTGTGATAAATAATGGCTGGAGACAGAGCTAGTGATAAATAATGGCTGGAGACAGAGCTTGTGATAAATAATGGCTGGAGACAGAGCTAGTGATAAATAATGGCTGGAGACAGAGCTTGTGATAAATAATGGCTGGAGACAGAGCTTGTGATAAATAATGGCTGGGGGACAGAGCTAGTGATAAATAATGGCTGGAGACAGAGCTAGTGATAAATAATGGCTGGAGACAGAGCTTGTGATAAATAATGGCTGGAGACAGAGCTAGTGATAAATAATGGCTGGAGACAGAGCTTGTGATAAATAATGGCTGGAGACAGAGCTTGTGATAAAAAATGGCTGGGGGACAGAGCTTGTGATAAAAAATGGCTGGAGACAGAGCTTGTGATAAAAAATGGCTGGGGGACAGAGCTTGTGATAAAAAATGGCTGGGGGACAGAGCTTGTGATAAATAATGGCTGGGGGACAGAGCTTGTGATAAATAATGGCTGGAGACAGACCTTGTGATAAATAATGGCTGGGAGACAGAGCTAGTGATAAATAATGGCTGGGAGACAGAGCTTGTGATAAATAATGGCTGGAGACAGAGCTAGTGATAAATAATGGCTGGGAGACAGAGCTTGTGATAAATAATGGCTGGAGACAGAGCTAGTGATAAATAATGGCTGGAGACAGACCTTGTGATAAATAATGGCTGGGAGACAGAGCTAGTGATAAATAATGGCTGGGAGACAGAGCTAGTGATAAATAATGGCTGGAGACAGACCTTGTGATAAATAATGGCTGGAGACAGACCTTGTGATAAATAATGGCTGGAGACAGACCTTGTGATAAATAATGGCTGGGAGACAGACCTTGTGATAAATAATGGCTGGAGACAGACCTTGTGATAAATAATGGCTGGGAGACAGAGCTAGTGATAAATAATGGCTGGAGACAGACCTTGTGATAAATAATGGCTGGAGACAGACCTTGTGATAAATAATGGCTGGGGGACAGAGCTTGTGATAAATAATGGCTGGAGACAGAGCTAGTGATAAATAATGGCTGGAGACAGACCTTGTGATAAATAATGGCTGGAGACAGACCTTGTGATAAATAATGGCTGGAGACAGAGCTTGTGATAAATAATGGCTGGGGGACAGAACTAGATTTTTATTATTGTCGGTGCTTAACATTTCTCCTCTGATATTTTTTCAAAATGTAAATCCTGTTGTGTCTGCAATGAAATAGTGTTAGTAAATTCAGTAATGAATATTTACATGCTAGCTTAAAGCTTATCTAAATACAAATGTTTTGTCAATGAGAAGTAAGGATTATTTTATATACATTTAGAGCACACTCATGGATTCAACCATCCTCTCCCCACATAAACAACTCTGGGCCTTGCAATCTCTAAGCAGAAAACCGAGACATTTAATGTATGACGCTGAGGCTGAGTTGTAGAGTCCGTCCATTGTTTCAGAAGGTGAGCAAATATGGATGGCACGGGATGAGAAGGACTTCACATTTATCGCTTCATTATGCATGAGAAAGTAGGGCCGGGAGGGGGGGAATAGAAGGACGATAATGTTCATTTATGCTTAATGTATTTTTGATTTCCTGCGCAGCAGTCTGTTGAAGGAATTCATCTCTATAGAGAATCGATAATTTAGTTCCCGCTATTAGAGTATCATAGAGTTGTCACATAGAATGGCGTTCTTTGAAGATAACGCGCTGTTAGACCTGCATTGTGAATTGAATGTATTTTACTTGATAGGTTTTCTTTATCATGTCAGATGAGTAGGTTTAACAGGGAATTGTCATTTTGAATTTGGGTTAGGCAATATGTTTGAGGAGAGAGCGAGAGAGAGTGAGAGAGAGAGAGAAAGAGAGAAAGAGAGAGAGAGAAGATCTTTGGTAATTATAAGAGATATAATAAAGAAAAGGAATAGGTAGTGGCTTAGCAACATGGCTCTAATGGCTCATTGCGCCTGGCCCATGGATGATAATAACATACAGGGCCATTCAAAGATAGTCGCTAATTATTTTTAAAACATGTACAAGTATTGATTATAATGACACTATTATTTGTCAAAGGTGGGACTAGCATTGAGGTGTCACTTGCTTAATCTTCATATACGTACAAAAAGACATTTTTTTTCTGACACGCTCAACCATCTAGGGTTTGTTTTTTTAGGTAAGGGGTAGATGCATACTATTCTTAAACGCTGGCCCACAGGTATATTGCTGGAAAAACAGACAGACTGAGAAGTATGTGAAAAAAAAAAATTAAGACACATTATACTTCGCTTATTTGGAAAATATTTTAGTAGACTAATAAAGTAATAGATCTAGTTACATATTTAATAATAAGGCTTGTCTTCGAGTCCGAAGATTAATGAGGAATGCAGTATTTCCGGTGGCTACGCAGCCCCAGCTGTGACCTACATATTTTGCCACAGCCAGGGCAAGCATAACCATTGTCCGCTGGTGGTCGATTAAGATTTTCTTTTCGCCGTCTGCGTCTGTCCTCGGAGGCGGATTTTCTTTTGGTCTCAAATGTGTATACCGCGGCATTTGTGAGTGACCTCCAGCTGTCTCGTTCTGAGGCCTCATGCAACCAGGTGCTCTCTTCTATGTCAGTATGGCAAGTTACATATTTATTTTTATTCTTAATTCTGTTTATCCAGATGGAACGTGCGTTTAAGCATTTCAACTACTGCGTGTGTCATTCTAAGTAACGAAACACTGAGAAATATGAGAAATACTAAGATCATTTAGTACAACGCTAACAACTGAGGTCTTGTATACAAAATAAAGTATCAACTTTCGGACCGTTCGATGTATGCGGCCAAATGATGTAAAGGTAATCTGTTTCTTTGGCCAACAGTTAACGAGAAGGCTGTCATCTGGCCAGCACAACGACCATCCACCTTTACTTTACCCAACTAAAGTCAGGTATCAATTAGAGTTGAGTGAACTCATGGGTGTCCTTAAAAATGCCGAGATTCGAACGCGTGACCTCTCGTACACAGTTAAAAAAAAATAAAAACAAACATAAAAAGTAATTAGAAAAAGATACTCACCAGTGAAGTTCAGTCAAGTTTGGTGTATATCCACAGTGAATACTTGAAACCTACAATCACTTTTTAAACGATTGGCACAATATTTAAAGCATTACATTTTGTTCTATCAATTATTGAACACATCACTAAAGGGAAATTATATTTTTTTTTTTTACAAAAAACAAACTTCAAAACTCAGCATTAATCCACCTGATAGCGTGCTATATGTTTCTTGCTAGAAAGTAGTTTCAAATAATAAAACCAGTTTGAAGGCAGTAGGCCTACACACCCTCAGCTGGACTTTGCGTTCACACAAGAAATTCACGATAAAAATTGTTCCAGTTAGATTTACGAACTTGATTTAAGACCATGACTAAAAAAGACAAACAATTCGGTTCGAATAATAATAGAGAGAAGCTGAAGGGAATATCTTTTTTTTTTTTTTGTAAATCAAATTCGGAAAAAAGGGGGAGACAAGCGGAGAAAAAAACTCAGACGGGGCAGACGGTGCTGCGTGAGGGTGAGAGGGAGCGAGAGATTTGCGGCTTTCACAATCAGCTGTGAATCTGTTCTCCCGCCACACGTCGAGCGTGCCGGACGACTTTCATAACCTGGTTGGCACCATGTTCCCTGACAGACGAGTGCAGGGGTCTGTTTGTCAGGGGTATATTGAAAAAAAAAAACGTTCTGGCCACGAGCTTTTTTTTTTATATAAACTTTTTGAATTTATATGCATTTTAAAAGATTTTGGCCCCACTTTATTAAACTTCTATCGATTCAAAATAAAGGGGAAAAAATACAAATATATTACGAATTGTGTTCTAATAAAGATGTACACTCAAAACTAGTTACATATTTAATAATAAGACATATACAAAGTATCTACATCATTTTTTCAATAAAAATTGGTATAAACTCACTCTGTCTCTCTGTCTCCCTGTATGTTTGTCTGTCTGGTAAAACGTTTGACAATGTTTTTTTCTCCCATTTCCCATTCTCGGGTCAAGTTGTAATTTTGTATAATTATTCATAGTCGATAACAAAACACGAATCATTCCAAAAAAACAAAACAAATTATTTAATTATTTAGTACTAATTAATTAATTTTGTATTACATTGCAGAATGGGAGCCACACCCTTTAGTTTTTCATATAATTGGCAGTAGTTAGCGGTTCTTTCCCTTAGATCAGCTTTGTTTTTAAAAATGTATTCTTATTTCTATTGCTTTCAACTGATAATTTATAGTGAATTATTTCCATAGACTTCCAACTGATTCTGTTGATATATTGGAGATCCCTGGATCTGGATCTGAGACTCAAGATGTATCTACAAAAGAGTCTGAACAAAGTGTCCAAGATGATATAAAAAATTATCGAAAGAGTTGAGCCGAGACTCTTTAAACTCTTGGTCAACGAAATCTCCCTTACGCCGCTGGCCTATGTTTTGTCTAATATGATCAAGCAGATGTCTAAATATCATATCAATATTACCAGTACCGAGAAACCCAAGACGATCGGAACTAGAGACGAGGTCAAAGGCCGAGCACCCAGAGAACATCCACCATTTTTTTCTCGGGTGCTTTTTATACAATTTGAACGTTTCTTCGGAACTGAAGATAATTACGTCTTAATCCAGACCTCCTGCAAAACGGCAAGATATGAGAATATTGTGACGACAACACATATCAGACAACAGACAGCTATACCAGAACCAGATTTTTTCTGGTGTAGGAAGGGAGGAATATGGGCGGGGTAAGGTGAGCCACATTTTTTAAATCCATTATTTATTCGTTATTAAGAACAAAATAATTGCTTTTATAAAGGTTGGTCATCTATATAAAGGAAGAATGGTATTTTAAAAAAATATTTTCTTTTATATTTTCTTTATGTTATTAAACAAACCTAAACCTATTATGTTAAGGACATTTCTATTCAACCCTTTAACTATAAAGCAAATGTACTGAAGATGTCTTTTTAAGAGGTTTCAATGAGAATATATCCGTTGCAGCTCATGAGTTTGTAGCCGCTGTTTTAACACCATTGCTTTAAATGACTTTCAAAGGGATTATCCTCTACAAAATATCAACTTGAGCTTTATTAATCAGATTGAGTATCTTGAGGATTAAGAAAAAGATATTTTTGCACCGATAGCAATGGTTAATATATTTTCAGATTCTGTAACTAATCGTCTGAGTTTCACATGTTTTCAACTAGTATTAGTGAATGTTTGTAAAAATGGTGTATTTTTATGAACAAACTGCTTACATAGTTGATATTAAAATTGTTTCCGCTTTCAGAAAAGACAGAAGTAGCCGTTGCATCAGAACTTTGAAAGATTTAAAATAACATGATGTCGGATTTTCAATATCTTTTCTAGTTTATGAGATCTAAATGGGACGGACGGACAGACATTTCACACAAAACTAATAGCGGCTATTCCCATTTCGGGGGCCGCTAAAAAAAAAAAAAGATATAGATTTCTATGCAACAAAACAATATTTTCAAAAACAAATTAGACATCATGTTAGCAATTAAAATATTTCCGCTGTAAGGTACTCCTCGACTTACATATATAGACTTTAAAAATCTTTAAATTTTATGATGTGATGTTCTCGTCTGTGTTTTGGTGTCCCAGCTTCTGCCAGTCGCCATTCCATGAGGTCTGCTTGATGTTTGGGCAAGAATGTAATTATCTTCAATTTCAAATAAACATCTAAAACACGTAAAACAAACAAACAAAAATATTTGAAAAAAAAACAAGGACAAAAAGATAAAGGTCAAGGTTATAGCCTACTAAATGAATTGAATCAGTTTTGTTAAAGAGGAATAGCAGTTATTTTGTTAGATAATAATATCATCTGAATAATATTATCTGAAATATAGACACCCTGATATTTTACTGCTGTTGTTTTTTTAATGTATTACAGTTTGAAACATTTTATTCTATTTCTGCTGAGATTTTGAGTATCGTTTTTTTTTCTTTTCCAATCAACTTTAGAAAGTTTTTTTTTCATTCTAATTTCTTCTAGATCTAGTGGCTTGGACTTTATAAACTAACGTAGTCCAGATCTAATCCTTTCTTATAGAGTAGAAAATAATAATAAGATCTACTTAAAATGCACTTATGTCGCGCTGATTCTGTGAGTGACAGGTGTCCTGGCCAGGGGCAGCTACCCAGAATAGGTCAACCTTCTGCTGGCGGGAAACATTTCTCGTCTGCAATCATCTGGCCACTGGAGAATGAGTAAGTGCTATTCAAGTCATACACACACATAAGACCGTGCTATACTCACCGCTATGTTTTTTTCAGCATACAATAGCATAGTATTAGTGAACCATCCACAACACTTTGAACAAACACTTTACATAGTAAGAAGGAAATAAAGAATGAGTCAGAGCCAAGTCAGAGCTGTCCCTGGTAGGAGGGGGGCTAAGCTTGGGGCGAACATTCTGCACGAGGCTCTTCTATTGTCGAATGTTGTACGCTAATCTTTTCTCTAGGTCCCTGAGGCGAGGGTCGAATGGCAGCTCCCTTAGAGACGATTTTTAATTGCTGGATTAAAAATAAGAATAACTAAAAAAAAATAGAATAAGAAAAATATTTTTTTAGTTAAAAATATTAAACAAGCAAAATTTTAAAAAATTCTTAAAAAAAAAAGAAAGCTTATATAAAGTTTAATTGTATCAAATAGCTTGGGTCAGTCATGTCATTACATTTGTACTAGTTTAAATTAACAATAATAAATCTGTTAGATTAGAAATATTTTACCAATTGTTTTTGTTTAGCGTAATTTCATGCTTTTACCTTTCCAGTGCGCTATGACTCTATAACTTGCCTGGACCATTGGGGAAAATCGGGGGGAGAAAGAAGTTATCTGTGAAAAAAGTTTCTGTGATTTGTGATCGTTTTTTAAAGACTTTTTGTGAAAAAAATGAACGACTCGAATTCGAATTGGCTCAAGCGTCAAGCCAATACACGAACGTGACTAACCACTATTCCAGCGAAATGCTTATGAAAATAGAAGGTTATCTATTGTTATTCTCTACACACACAGTCTATTCCTTGTATCTGCGTTGTATTTAAATGAGCGAACGGTGATAAGAGTTTCCAAGGTACAGTCTAAATATCTTGTTTATGGCTTCTCCCTACACTCTAACATATCCTTGTGTATCTAAAACTAGTCGTTCACAACTTCCACACATATAGAGACACTACTCATTTTGGAACTTTTGAATATTTTCGGAGATTTCAGGAAAATATAAACAATATCAAGGACACTAAATTAAACGTCATTGTTTACCAACTAAATAAAAAAAATAATTGAGCTATAAATTAAACGTCTCAATTCGTGGCAGTTGGTGCTCGTTTCAGATTCCTTTTATTACCGCGAATTAGTTTTAAGTCATTGTGAAATTACTTTGTGTTGCAAATGAAAAGGCTCTGACAATTTGATTCTGCATTGAAAAAAAACACACAAAAAATATCATTACCATAAAATAAAAACTACAACTTATCTAAAAAGCTATCTCTGTACATAGCTATCTATGTATATAGCTATCTATGTATATAGCTATCTATGTATATATCTATCTATGTATAACTATCTACGTATATAGCTATCTCTGTATAACTATCTATGTATAACTATCTATGTATATAGGTATCTATTTATAGGTTTTCCGACATGCATGAAAATCTCCAATAAAACTTTTGATTTGAGAAAATAACTAATTTCACAGTTTCAACCTCCAAAACCTATTTTCAAATGTTATGTACAATTATAAATAGTAATCACACAAATATTAGATAGATGTGATAAGAATGTTTTTTGGATATTAAAATATTTACACTTACATTTTTTTTCAGGATATTGTAAATATTTACTGACGCAAAATTTAGTAATAAAAACGATAAAACATATACATAAAACGAAGGAAAATGAAAAGAATTTCAATGTAGGCCTAGATTAATCAACCATGTGTCTTTTAACTCACATTGTATAACCATGTATTGAAACAATGAGGAATTTTATTAAAATTAGCTGAAATATTACATTAATTTGTGATTTTTTAAAATTTATTAATGCCTTTTAATGATCAACTCTGTTATTGAAATGTAGAAACTTGATTTCGACTGTCTACATAAAAAAGAATGTTTCAATGACGTGCAGCTCTGATTTAAACAATCTCATACTTTCGAAGAGCTCAATGTAAAAAGTTGGATTCATAAATCACTGAAACAAAAGCAAACATTGAACTCTACGCTAGCGACTATTAAGAAACTAGAGTCGGTCGTAAATAACTTAGATCAACAACCCAACTCACATTGATTCAATCCTTTTATTAAATAAACACATTTTTAGCCCAAAAAAATCACATTTCATAGTTGGTAAATAAAGAAATATATTGGCAGCAGGCAAGTCCTCTTATGCCGGGCGCGACTTGTGGCGGACCTAGAGGGTTTTTCTCCATCGAGAACGTTCTTGTTGATTCAAGGGACGCATGGGCAAACACAACGTAGTCAAGCTAATCGTATTGCTATGGCAATGATGAGAGAGTGATTACTACTGCATGGACTACTTCATAGTGTGTGTGTGTGTTTATGTGCTAGAGAACAAAAAGAGAGAGAGAGAGAGAAGGATATACAGGTATAGACCATTATGACTTTGTCAGGCATCTATGATTATTATCTTCCCTTTTGAAGGGGCGTCTACAGTTTATAAGATAAGAGTGAGACACAGTTCGCCAATAAAAAACAGTTTAATTATCAACATATCTTTGTATGCAAATGACGTAAACACTCGAGATGGCATACAACCAATTAGATTGTGGATATTCATAAATAAGATTGGTGCAATGGTATTGCTTGTCAGAAGTGTCATTGTTTCTCTTATTATTTTTTGTTATTCTTGTTGATCGTGTTACATCAAGTAAAAATAGAGAATTAACTCGCCAAAAACATTTTACACGTTCACAAAAAATTCTCTTAACTTAAAGATAAACTTTCCATGAAACATTGATTGTCATTTTGAAAACAAATACGAATCATTATTAAGACGCACAACTAGGTTATATTGAGTTGATTTTCTGCGTGCGTCTAGCGTGTCAGATGGTCATGTCCAGTGCGTGTTTCATGTCCAGTGTGTGTGTGTGTATAGTACTGCATCAGTGTTATGCGAGACGTGCTGGTTTCATTCACTGTTCAATAGTGTTCAGTTGTGTCGACTAAAGCCATGTTATTGGTAGACTAGTATTTGTTGTTTCATTACCTAGGTTTCATTAGACTGAATGAATTGCTTTCTCTGTCTCTGTCTCTCTGTGGCATTTTATGTCTCGAGAGACGCTCTTTTCCCTTTGCAACTTCTTGCTTTATCTCTAGAATACAACTCAAACATGTTTTTTTAAAACCATTATTATTATTTATTCAAAGGTTTGCCAGATATGGCGAGATTTGGTGTGTTTATAAAGATTTAATAAATGTTGCGAATTAGGTTGTTGTCAGATATACGTGTGACCAGTCTTACCCAGTAATTATGTTGAGTCATTATTTGATCTTACCCAGTAATTATGTTGAGTCATTATTTGATCTTGCCCAATGATTATGTTGAGTCATTATTTGATCTTGTCCAATGATTATGTTGAGTCATTATTTGATCTTGCCCAATGATTATGTTGAGTCATTATTTGATCTTGCCCAATGATTATGTTGAGTCATTATTTGATCTTGCCTAATAAAACGGATGATATATGAATGCATTAGCCTTAATCGAAATCGATACCTGAGCCTCGGCCATCTTCAACAAACAAAGCAATCACAGATCAGTTTTAAAATAAAAAAGTCAGTGCAAAGCGACATGGTGATGACAAGAGGACTATCCTAAGGATGCGGACTTTTGATTTATTCATGCGTCAGACTATAACCACTCCCTACAGAGCACTATCTATTAGATGTGGGTGAGCTTTTAATACCATTTTCAACCATTGGCACGTGCGGACAAGTGGGCCAGGAGGGACTCTTCTATTGGCACACAGAATACGATTAGGACATAATTTAATGCGGAATAATGTGATATTGCCATCAGGGAATAGAGTTTGCACTAGTTAGACTATATAGGCTATTGGTCTATGTAATGAAGTGATCGAATATTTGTTTCCTAATGATAGAAAACATTTATACAACAGAATTATCTTTCAACATATTTATTATAAAAATAATTATTACTCAGAACAAGAAAAATTAAACTCCTATTGAAATTTCAGTGTAGGCTACATGTGTAAAATATTGCATTAATGAGTTGCAATATAGAAATACTAGCATTACACAGCTGCCACAACCGTTGATTTGTTCCCAGGCCTTATATTAGTATTATAGGCGGAACATCCCATCCGTTTCTTTTTGACCTTCCAATAATCGGGGCCGAATTTTATGGATTCTCCTAGCATACTTTTTAGCCCGTGAATTATTAAATCAGCCCTTTTACCCCTTCTCTCTCTCTCTCTCTCTCTCTCTCTCTCTCTGTAGCAGGAAGCGGAAATAGCATAAGACATTAAAACTAAATTGACTTATGCTTTAGAAATACGGAATTTGTGTGATTTTTTTTTCATGCTTTATATACAAACTACGGCCTTTTGGGGGAAATATCGAAAATAAAATACACATGTTTGATAGAAAGCTTGCGTTGTTTTTTTTTTTCACGCATTGCAGTGGTCAGGTTGCGAATCTTTCAAAGTCGGTTGGTTCTTAGTGAACGCCAAGAAGGTTAAAAAAAACCTGTGTAAGAATTGTATGCGAATCCGTACGACAGTTTATGAGATCTCTTGATCAATCAGTCAGTCAGTTTTTTTTTTTTTTTTTTTTTTTTCGTTTATAATATATATTTACTTCTGCTTGGGTTTAAAAATTAAGAAAAATAAACATCTAGAAAGTCTAAAACCTACTTACAGCTATTCGTTTTCGTTCTTTTTCATCTCGTGTTTATTTTATAGCTGATGATGTCTTCGAAACTAAAACCTCCTTGAGCTCAAGGCCATTGTTGTCTACTTTTTTTTATGAATTTTGTTTTTCATTACATTTTGACAAACATTTTGTAATGCGTGAATTGAATATCGTTGCATTAAAAACACATTACTTAAAGTTGTTATCATTTTGTAATGACAATGTGGCATTTTACGTATCGAGAGACAATCTTTATCCTTTGCAACTTTCTCATGTGACTAAGGAGACACAACTGCGGTCACAAGGCTGTGAAATAACCAGAACTTTTAGCACTTCAAACCTTCTTTCTACTTCTGTTGTGTACTATACCTACAATCCAGGACACTTTCTTTATGTTTGCATTCCATCTGGATTTATTCAATGTCTCATTTTACCAACTGTTGGCGTCAGTTCTGGAGATCTTCATGTCACCAGTGGCGTAGCTAGGGTGAGAGGGAGGAGGGGGAGAATATGAAAATCCCCCCCACATGACTGATGCCCCCAATGAGTGTTTTTTTTTTTTGGATTAAAAAATAAATATTAAGCAAAATACAAAGGCCCCCAAAGAGGTCAAGCCCCCCACCCAGGCCCCCAAAAAGATGGAAAATTCCTAGCTACGCCCCTGCATATCACGTTTGCATACATCAGTATTCCTTTAAAATGGACGACCTGCGGCTACCCCTCCTTCTATTAGTTCATCATACAGAATGTTTCGTGGGATTCTGTCCAAAGGGTGTGTGAAGTGTGGTAGCATTATCTTGTGGCCACCGCTAGCTAGCCCGTGTGTGAAGTGTGGTAGCATTATCTTGTTGCCGCCGCTAGCTAGCCCGTGTGTGTGTGTGTGTGAAGTGTGGTAGCATTAACTTGTTGCCGCCGCTAGCTAGCCCGTGTTTGAAGTGTGGTAGCATTATCTTGTAGCCGCCGCTAGCTAGCCCGTGTGTGAAGTGTGGTAGCATTATCTTGTTACCACCGCTAGCTAGCCCATGTGTGAAGGAGGAGCACCATCCTTGCCAGTACATGTAGCCCATGCAGCACCTCCTCGTGATGACAGACGGAAACTGAGGCTCTGAAGCCTCAGGCTACTCTGCAAGGGTCTCGGAAGAGGTTTGGCCCCCAACATATGAGGCAGTCATGGCACGTCTGCGTGTGGACACGCCCTGCTGCCCAAAAACCCAAGCTATAAGGTAAAAACCGCAACACCTTGTGTGCCCCTTTAAGGTCTAAGGCTAATGGAATAAACACTAACAGAAAATCCCTTTTTAATGCCCAGTAGGCGGGGGTACAGCGGTCTTCTATGATACATTCTTGCATCCACCTGATCACCCAAAAAATGTGAAGTTACAATGAAAACAAAACACATGTAGTCTTGGTCACTCCGCAGGTCCTTGACCAATATGTTGCTAAAAAAAAAACAACAGAAACTAACCGATGATACTACTTTACTAAAAACCTAAAATAAAAAAGAATTTTTTTGTTTAAAAAAAACATGTAGACCCTAGTGCCGCAATAAAACTGAACATTGAATAATAATTTAGGTATTTATATGACTCAAGAGGAAATAAACATATTTCGTTTCAAAATACATTTTTTTTTTTATAGAAAGAGAACTGACCAGAAAGAAATGGCACAAGGGAGAGAAGTGAAGCTAGAGATAAAACGTAGGAGGCCTACCAGGTATTGAAAGAAAGGAAAAGTTAGAGACAGGCATACATAAAATATAAACCGATTTAGGAAAGAGAAAAACAATGAAGTTGAATAGAGGAAGGGAGGGGATTTATTAAAAAGTCCGTACTTACTGACTCCTCCCCCGTCTGCCATCCACCACATTAGCTTAAGTACCTAAAGATTCCCCACCTCAGCTAGACGCCCCCTTGCCCCTTGATACATTAGTCCCCAACTCACCTGTTTGACTATTGAGTTCCTCTTCACCTCTACTTGGATGTCAGCCGCATTGATCAGTTGTCTATTTAATCAAGACAGTTCCAACCGACCCTCTTTTTTTTTATCCTCCTTTTTTAATGTCGTAATATTCTACGTAAATAATGTTTCATCGAGTATGAATGAAGAAGTTATTAACAAGGACATCTTCTACAGCGTCATCCACTTACACAAGTCAACACTCTCTCCTCCATTCATCACAAGAACGATATATTTGGTTTACTTGTCCTGTTCTTCTATGTACTTGTCGAGATAAGGAACCGTTTAGTTCAAGCTGAAATGTCGCCACTGGGAGTATGACAGAACGACGCACAAATAACACAAATGTGATAAGAGTCAGGGCTTTATTGTTGGTGATAAATATGATCATTTGATGACGGTATCGACATTATTATTATTAGATCACACCTTATAATGAGTAATATGGTATCTATTGTAAGTAATAGATAGAGAGCGAGAGAGAGAGAAAAAGAGAGAGAGAGAGAAAGAGAGAGAGAGAGAGAGAATTAGTATGAGAATATTTTATTTGAAAACTTGAGTCCGCCCTATTTTTACGTACCAATGTATTTCTAGTCTGGACCCATCCATTGTCTTTATATAAATGATGAAAGTACAACGAAGGAAGGTAAGAAAGTCTTGAGCCAGAGACATTTCTCCTACTAAACAACGAATCCATTTTTAAGAAACGCAAAGCTGCAAATGTATCCATCCCCCAGCATAACGGGGTACTTTTTACTTTAACACTTCCGGAAAAATGAACTTTTTGTCTATGCCGACATGGCGTTCTATTTAGTCATCGGTGGAGTAATGATTGTGGGCACAAACTGGTAGATTTTTTTATAAGTACAACCCTTTTTAGGACCAATTCAATGTTGTTGTTTTATTTTTAATTTTAATTTTTTGTTTATGTTTGTTTCATTTCATATCATTCATCCAGGCAGTCTTCTTTCATAACATGCGTTTTATCTCAGAATTCTCTCGGGGGCTTGATAGCCGCATACCTAACTCGTCACTCTCAACAAGTTGGGACAATACTTCCATTCCTACGTCCATGACAACCAGTGGCTATCAACACGAGAGAAACGCGAGAAACTAGAACATTTTTTAAACAAGCTGTTTAGTGGTTCAACGATACGTTCCCTCTATGTACAAGAATCAATTCAACAATAAGTTCCCTATAAGTACTAGAATCAATTCAACGATAAGTTCCCTCTAAGCACTAGAATCAATTCAACGATAAGTTCCCTTTAAATACTAGCATCAATTCAAGGATAAGTTCCCTTTAAATACTAGCATCAATTCAACGATAAGTTCCCTCTAAGCACTAGAATCAATTCAACGACAAGTTCCCTTTAAATACTAGCATCGATTCAACGATAAGTTCCCTTTAAATACTAGCATCAATTCAACGATAAGTTACCTCTAAGTACTGGCATCAATTCAACAATAAGTTCCCTTTAAATACTAGCATCAATTCAACGATAAGTTCCCTTTAAATACTAGCATCAATTCAACGATAAGTTCCCTCTAAGTACTGGCATCAATTCAACGATAAGTTCCCTTTAAATACTAGTATCAATTCAACGATAAGTTCCCTTTAAATACTAACATCAATTCAACGATAAGTTCCCTTTAAATACTAGCATCAATTCAACGATAAGTTCCCTCTAAGTACTGGCATCAATTCAACGATAAGTTCCCTTTAAATACTAGTATCAATTCAACGATAAGTTCCCTTTAAATACTAGCATCAATTCAACGATAAGTTCCCTTTAATTAAATACTAGCATCAAATTCAACGATAAGTTCCCTTTAATTAAATACTAGCATCAATTATACGTTAAGTTCCCTTTAAATACTAGCATCAATTCAACGATAAGTTCCGTTTAAGTACTAGCATCAATTCAACGATGTTCCCTTTAAGTACTAGCATCAATTCTACGATCAGTTCCATCTGAGTACTGGCATCAATTTGAGCCCCATTACAGAACACCCTCCCCTTTCCTTCCTATTCTCTCGCCTTGAGCAACCTGTCCCCCCCCCCCCCCCAATTCTTGTTTCATTTTACTCCAGCGTGAAAATCCTCTTATTTATCACGTGCAGATGTTTTCCTGTTTTGCACGTATTCTTTGTTTTTATTTGTTTGTTTCCACTTTGCAATGTTAAAGGACACCTAGCAGCTGGTCTACGCATCGGTAAGTTAGGCTTATCTTTTTTTTTTTAAATAGATCCCAGCAAGTGGAGTAGAACCCCATTTTCCCTACTCCCCAGTAGGTCTCCGCCCGCGATCTCACTTTTCCAGGTGCTCATAGATTACGTCCGGTTTGGTCTCCTCCTCTGAACACTGTGTGTGGGAATAATGCGGGGGTGGCTGAAGAAGGTGAGTAGATTGAAGAAGCCTGGATGTGGGGGCGGGGGGTGGGGAAGTTGGGCACTGCTGATAAATATAGCTGTGGGAAACCTGATAATACTTCAAAGGTTTACCAAATAAGACTACTAGACCCAGCCTTTTTTTTTTTTCTTTTTTTTTATTGTTGATTGATTGTACAGTTCTGAACTATTTTCCTGATTTTGGCCTTGAAAACAAATATCTCGCTAAACCAATTGGGTTAATTACTGTAAACCATTTAATTCAATTAAAAGAGAATGTCAAAATATGACATTTTCTTCCTTTCTTATAGATTACATACGTTACTTCAAAAAAGAAGATAATTACGTCCTACGCATTTCATTTTTCAATCTAGTCACGCATTTCTTTTTCAATCTAGTCACGCATGTTCATCAGTGACTTAAACTCTGCTAAGTCGTTGGTTTTCTTGGCTGATTCAGGCAACCCATTCTATTCTCTAATGGCACCAGGGAAGGAGTACTTGTTTCAATTTGTTCAAGCATATGGAATAAGAAATAAGCCTCTGACTTTGTCTTTCTGAGTATTTCATTAGGTTTTGTTTTTCTATTTGTAAATTTTGGCTCAGTGTTTTATGTAGTATTGCTACTTTACTTTTATTCTTTTATTCAGAGTATAATTTCTATCTATTCTTTTGGTTTTAGATTGGTTACTGCTTTAATTAGGCTATTTATTTTAACGATATCATAATCAATCGAGATGGTTGTTTAATAATCTGATCTAAACTTAAGTTCTGTAAATTTTCTATGAATAGCTAATTTATATCCTTAAGATTTTGGTCTTTATGTATGGCTGATGTTTTCCAATTTATATCAGGTAGATTAAAGTCACCCATAATCCATAAATTAAATTTCAGCGACTCATATGACCGTGGGTCACATCAGTTTTCTTCCGTAAAACGATATTTCAGCAGGATTAGAGAAAAAACAATTTAATAATACATCAATAACTTTAGGATATATTTGAAGCACATTTCTGAGTATATTTTGGGTTTTTTTAAAACAAGAAAATAATTCAAAAGGTACCAAGGGAGCTTGAGCTAACAAAGAATCTCTGTTTCAGACATCGGGAGAATCCAACATTGAAAATCATATACAAAAAATAGATCAACATGAATAGAAAAACCTAAATGTGTTTATTTCTAAGTTTATATCTAAATGTGTTTATTTCTACGTTTAAATCTAAGTTCCACCCCGACCCCACCCCAATCAAACAAATATGCTGAGATTGCTCCCCCCATACAAACATATGAAAGGAATCGGAAGTGCTTTTTAAGGTCACTTCCTTTCATGAAATCCTTTCAGGCTCAATAATTCTGTTAGAAAGTTGGAATCTGCAAACTTTTTTTTTTAAGTGTTAATTCCATTAACCTAAATTTTGTTTCTCATAATTTCGTCATAATATTTATAAACTTAACAAAGTCTCACATTCGTTTGTTTTTGCAACATATGAGAAGTATTTTTTCCTTGGTGTGAAATGCACAACCCATAGACTTATATATTGTATCTAGATTGGAAACCGGAAATAAATTCTTATCCGCGATTGATCGATTCACATCACTATACATATATAGATTTTTATGTACGTAAAATCTTTTTTCAGGCTCTAAGGGAGTCGCCCCAATCAATCTTTTCTGTCTTAGAAAAGTAATGATCTTTTGTTTTCAAAGTTTAGAAATAATGCAAAATCATTTCTCGGATATTCACGCAAATATATGAAACAAAGCCATTTCCTGTTTGTTTCAATTGAGATAATGTTTCAAAAATCCTAGATGGAAATGATTCAAATGATTTCAATCATCTTATGTACATTTAAACAGATTGATTACCTAGATCTTTCTAGATTATTTATCTAAAAATTGCAAAATAATAATTATGAGACGAGAGTACTCTTATTTTTTATGCTAATTAGGCCTACTAGATCTAGATCTAAAATTTAAATTATGTTACATAGGTTTGGGTTGAAAAAGAATGCCACAGGCTATGACCACCCTACAAAACAACACCTTGATTCAACCTTCTAGAGACTCTTCACGACATGTCCAGTCTAGATATAATATATAAGTCTATGTTGCAACCATAGGACTGACTCACGAGAGTGGAAAATATTTTCAAATCAAAACATTTACATAAATTTGCATAATATAAAAAATATAGATCTCAATGTTTAGTATACAAGAATATAAATACATCATTATTTCCTCATCCAGAGCCACCTGAGCAGAATTACGCAATATCGCGACAGGATATTATATAAAACTTGATCACAGATTCTCTCTCTTTGTGTCTGCTGCAGCTTACGATTGGACTAGCACAAATAAATATACAAAGTAATCGATAGACGAACAACATTTAGAAATAAAAACTATTTGAGAAAGCAAATAACAAAAATAACAGAGCAAGAATGTTGTTAAAACATAGATGTAGGTATGTATGTAGACTATTGGTTCCGGTTCGAGTCCGACTTACGATGCAATGATGCAGAATAGAGTTTTAAATTGAGTACATACCAAAGCGCTATGGTAACAACAGGTGGAGACTGTTCTCAAAGAGTAATTTGATGACATTTCTTGAAAAAAAAAAGTAAGAGATTTGGGCAGTACTATAGAGAATGGCAAAGGTTTCGAACGTTGTTCTAGAGACCAAGGTTTTCTGAATGTCATCAAATAGATTATCTGTGTAAAGAAATATTAATTGCATAATCCAGAGGCGTGTCTAGGGTTGGTTTCATTAGGTGTATCGAAATAAAGATTTTACTTCCCACCTCAATCCCGTAGTTCAAACTTTCCGAAAAAAAAAGTTTTTTTCCGATAAAATTTTACGTTAATTTTGTTTTTCTTATTAAAACATGATACATACATACATACATACATACATACATACATACATACATACATACATACATACATACATACATACATACATACATATATTTACACACACACACAAGGTGTAGAACCTGAGCCTATTGTATTTTCAAAAAGCGTTGTTCTTGAAATTTTATTACTCGAGTGAACATTGGGTTCTGTCCACCCCAGCCCCTTCCCAATAAGAGACACCCTTGACTGGATGTCGCATTATTGCAAATAAAACGCAAATTTAGGAAAATTGACATTACAATGGAATAGGTTAGAGGCCTATTTATTGTTTTATACACCCCAGTATCATAGCAAAATCAAATAAATGTACAATGATGATAATACAATAATAAAAATTTTATTGAAAAAAGAAAGGTGTAGATGTAATTACCGCAATGCTGTTAAGCTACTTATCTTGCTGTGTTACTCTTATAAAATGAGTAAGAGAAAGATGATAATTCTTGCCCTTCCCCTACTTCCTCACAGAAGTGACAACATTTTGTTAACTCCTTTACTCAGTTCAACATCACATGATAACAGCACGTCGCCTATTGTATAAACGGAGGCGCATGCGTTGTAGGACTAATACCCCATTTCCGCTTCCTTTTCGAACAAAACCTAGCCTAATAGTATCAAAAGGTTAGATCTAGATTTTTTTTTCTTCGAAATAGAGAGCAAGGAAAGATTTCGCGCATGTGCGTGTGTAGATAAGATAACAATAATCTGTAGCACTTTTCTCTACCTTCAAAAGGGGTCAAATAAACGATAACAATTAATAAAACCATCTAATAATTGCAATGCGGGAACGGGAAGGGGGCCATTCAACGGAAAATGCATTACTTTCCCCTTGAGGGCCTGAAACTGATAGCGGTGTCTACTACCATTCATCACTTGCCTCATGATCGAAAGTTCCCCCAAAAAAGTAAAACAAACCAAAGATGTTCTATCTAGAATTCAAAAGCACAATAGTGTGTAGGGATGGGTCGATCCATTGGAAGATGCACACAAAAAAATCCGGAAGCGAAGAGTTTGAGGGTGGAGGTCCGTCATAATGACAACATAGAGTATCTCTATATATAATTCTCTTCATTGCTCAAGAGTTTGGACGAGAAGAAGTAAAGGAAAGATCACTCTTTTATTTCTGCGGATAGAGTTACCCCACGAAAAAACAAGATGGGGGGAGAACAAGTAGTATTCACCCGTCACTACGGATGGCTGCCTGGTCGTGCGGTTTGCGCGCTGGACTGTTGTTTAGATTTGTCGATAGTCCCGGGTTCAAACCCTGCCCGCTCCCATTCCCCTTCGTCCTGCGGGAGATTTGGACTAGGAAGTAAAGTATCTTCAACTCTGAAGGAACATCCGAAACATGTAAAACATTTTACAAACAAACATTTTACAAACACTAAAATAGCAGCGCCGGACTTAACCATTGTGACCAACAAGTCATGGAGAGAGAACAAGTAATCTTCTATGTATATTCACCCGTCACTAATAGCAGGGCCGGACCTAACCATTGTAGGGCACTATGCGAAACGGATTACGCGGGGCCAAGTTTGGGTAGGGAAGTGAATAATAAGTGAAATTTAAGAGTTTGTATTAGAAAATAAATTCGTCTATGCATTTATTCATTCTTTACTACGTACAGAATTACTTTACGAGCCTTGCGTGTATATCATAAGAATTCTGTTTCCTACACAGAACACGCTCAATAGCAAGAATTACCAAATGTTTCAATCTATTTACGAGAAATGTTGACCTCAAGTAATTCTTCATTAGTTTGAGGCGCGAGAAGCTTCTTTCACCAGATTACACAATTACGGCTAATGCATTATGCCGTTTTTATTTATCGTGCGTAGGATTGGCGTTTTCCATATTGAATGTCAATTTTTGTCTATTTATTTCCGTATATTTAAAGGACTTTTACGTATGTTTTGCAATTTCGGGAAATTTCCAGGAGCTCCTAGTAAATCGACAGGAAGGCGCGGGAAATCTTTTTTAAGTTACAAAATGGTTTAATTTAATAATTCATACACCTTGAATTAGCGCGGGTCCTATGAAAGTGCGGGTCCTATGAAAGTGCGAGTCCCACTGCGGTCGCATAGTTTACAGTGGCCCTGCAAAATAGCGGCGCATGCTACGCCGCCGGTCGACTAGTATTAAATACTTTGATATTAAATTGAGAAGCCGAAGAAAAGTTAGAGATTATGTGTGTGTATGTGTGGGCGGGAAGGCGGAAAATGGGGGGGGTGATATTAACAGCCGAAAAGTTTGCATGTATGTGTCTGTTGAGAGATGGGCGTTATAAAACGGATCGTTCCAATTGAAGTCAGAATTCTTTGTCAGAGAACATGCGCAGGATAAAAAAAAGAGGTTCCAGAGAGAAAGAGAAAAAGAGAGAGAGAGAGAAAGAGAAAGAGAGAGAGAGAGAAAGAGTGAAAGAGAAAGAGAGCGAAAGAGAGAGAGAAAGAGAAAAAGAGAGAGTGAGTGAGAGAAAAAGAGAGAGCGAGATAGAGAAGCTTTTTTCAATTCAATGCAACAGATACTAGATATCACACGGGCTATGTAAGGGGGAGCGTTGAAGTGCGCCCGTTTGTTGGAAGATAAAAAAAAAAAGGATGTTCTATCCTAAAAAAACAATCTATTGCCTGGGAACAAAACGGGCGTAGCCGGCGTGAAACGCTAGTTTTCTAATATTTATGCAATTTAAAAAAAAATTGCTCAAGTGATCAAATATTGTTGAAAAAAAAAGGAGATATACACAGAAACATTCAAGCATTTTACAAAGTCAACATCCAAAAGCACATAAGTTGAAGTCGGACTGTACAGACCTATATACCAAATCGACATATATAAACAAAATTATCTTGCCTCCAAACATCTCCCAGTACGTTCATCAGCTTGTAGCAGAACTCAATACCGTTTCTCTCTCGTGTCCTCCTTGATATTGGATAGCCATCTTGTGAAATCAACAATCAGCACCCATCCTGACATCTACAAACAATGCCAGCATCTTGGCTAGTCACACTAGACCTGAACGAATGCTCTCTCTCTCTCTCTCTCTCTCTCTCTCTCTGTGTGTGTGTTTACAACAAAGACAGTTGAAGATGATGCGCCCTGGTTGTAATATTAGTTACCGTTCAGATGATGATCTAAAGATAGAAGTTCAAATATCATCAGCACTCGCCTGCATCTCTCTTCCTTTTATCAAGACTGTACTGTCTGACAGTGAAGGGGAGAGAACGATGTCGGGTAAGAAGTTTAAGCAAATGGAATGACTTTTTTTTAAAACCAAGAAAAATGTGCGTAACTTTAAAATGTAAAAAAAAAGGGGGAGGGTGTTTAGTTGAGCGATCGAGATCAAAGCCTTTGTTAAGTGTTAAACTTGATAAGAGTAAGAGATTGACTAAGTTGGCAGCACTTTATTGTCTGATTTAAGTGTATGATGTATGGGCGTGCATTTATTAGAATAAAACGAGCAGCTTGGCAGCTTTTTATTGCTAGCGTCGGTACTAACGTAGTATGGCGTCTGGTGGAAGAGAACAAACTTTTGAAATCGTAGACGTCTTTTAGCGTCAATTCGTTTCCATGACAACCTACAACTTTTATTGTTTTAACTTTCAGAGTTAGAAATGTACAAAAAAAAAAAAAAAGGGGCCGTTGAGATACAATTTTATTTTAATCAGCAAAATGAGAGATTCGTGAATTGTTTAGCAATACTGAGATTTAAGTCACTCATTTTTTTAACTGATTAAAGGCGCATCCCTAATCTGAAGTCTAATTGCCTATAACTGTTGTCGTCCATGCGTGAAATCCTTTTAACTCCGTTTGTTTTGACTTTGTACTTTCATCTTATTCGGAATAAAAGTACTGTTAGACACCTTATTTATATAGGTTAGTTATTTAGCGACGCACCATAGATGACGCATATTGAACGGGACTAGTGACGTTTGGGATATGTTGGGTTAGAGACCGGAAAATCAGTTAGCAATAGAATACTCCAGGGTAACGACGTGTTTAGTGACAGGGACTTCTACTGTGGCCTTTTATCAGAATAAATCTATGTGAACTTGTTCATCATCGTTTGACTACATCTCTTCACTTGTTACAATCGATGTGCCAGTTCTTGTTTGGATTGTCGTTCAACTGCACGTAATACACCCGAACAATTACACCCAAACGATTGCAGAGTAATTGGTTGACTTCAAGACAGCCTGAACTAGCAACATCACAGTACTAAACTCTTTGTCATTTTTTCTTGGATATGTGTCTGTAGTATATTGAGAATGCAATCTAAAAATAAATAAATAATCAAGTCTACTATTTAGAAACAAACTAAAACAAAATGTTGTTAGTCGTTGAAAAGTTACTTACTTCTTTCTATAAAAATGTAGTATATACCAGCATCTTCTCACTGTAGTCTAAAAGTATTGACATCATATTTTATTTATGTTTTAACTTGTTATTTATATATGTGAGCAAGTCAGGAAGGCGCGAGTGGGAGATACCTATTCTCTGCTCAACACTAAAATTTTATACAGTAGGCAGATGTTTGCGCTACTGGGTGGGCTCAATCTGTGCACCTCGGTATGGTGACCAAGGGGCTAGAGTCACCTTAGTAACCAGACAACTAACTATACTAACTTAACTAAGTGAAAACAAGATAACAACTTTAGTTTACGATAAATAAAACAAAAAGAAACTTTATTTACATACAAAAATAAATCAATAATAAAATATAATATAAACACTAACTTGACTAATCACTACTACTGAACCCATCAACTAATTAAAACCCTCTATATCTACACCACTAAAAACACTAACAAACTAACCAAACCAACTATCTAACTAAATCACTACAACTACTACCCTAGACCTAGATCGACAAACAAACTACAATAAACTAGTGTAGATCTACAATATGCTACTATTACACTCATAACACTAACACTGAAACTGTTTTATTTATCGTAAACTAAAGTTGTTATCTTGTTTTCATTTAGTTAAGTTAGCGCCTTCCTGACCTGCTCACATTTTTGGTGTCAGAAGTGGGATCTGTGCTTGAGTAGCCAGACACACATATTTTTTTTCTGGATTAGGATAGATTAGGTTCGTGTTAGAGTTCATTGATAGGAAGTAGAGCTAGTCGAAGTTAGTTGTCTGGTTACTTAGGTGATTCTAGCCCCTTGGTCACCATACCGTGATGCACAGATTGAGCCCACCCAGTAGCGCTAACATCTGCCTACTGTTGGTAAATTTTAATGTTGAGCAGAGAATAGGTCCTCACCCACTCGCGCCTGCCTGACCTGCTCACATATATTACTGTTTTTCTGGATACTCTTTGTTTTCAAGAGTAGAGTTGGCACCAATTCTTGAAACGAGGCTTCGTATAATAAACTTTGATATAAATTTAAATATTCTAGGAAACTAAGAAAATGCATTAACAAAATCTAAGGTACTATATTACATGTACATATGTACTCAATGTGTCAGTCAATGTGGTAAATCAACCTGCCCGCCTGCCAACCCTGTGACTCTAGGTGCAACATTTCTCTGCCCGTCAGAACTGTTTGGACAGTGCAGGCAGCTCCAGTTATGTCAACAGACTGTCCAGATGAAGCTGGGGAAGCCAGAAGTGAAGCTCAACAAGCCAGTCATGTCATAATAAATGTGAACAGAAGAGCCTGTCACATTAGCCAGTGATGTTTCAATGCTGAAGTACATAGATCTATAACAGAGGAAACAAAAAAAATATATTATGATTTTTTTTATGACGGCAGCAATCACATTTAGAACAGATTCTATGCCCTGACCTATATTAAAAAACAAACAAACAATTAAACACTTTCCCTACAAAAGATCGCTACATAGACACTCGATAAAAGTATATATTTCTCCATTAACCATAAGGATCTAGATCAAAATCCTGAGAGTGGCGCGGGCTTGATTCTGACATTTCGCTATTCAGACATGGCTAATACATCTAGATCTTTATTTGTGCACTTTATATCATGCACTATACCATTCTCTCTCGTCCCTCATTTTCCCTTTAGCATATTAGTTCTAGCAAAAAAGATAAAACTATCACGTGATTAATTTCTACACAGTCTTAATCCTATAATATTTGCGTAACACATTTTACGTTAAGTAAAGAGAAAAAAAAGTAAATTTGGGGACAAATAAATGAAACTCTTTTCTTAACAAATTTTGTTATGGATGCGCAAACATAAGTTAGAGATCGAGCTGGGAATTTTTTTTTTAAATGTCTCTTATAGATGTCCTGAACCTTTCTAAATAATTAAATGTCAACAAATGGAAAACATTTTAAGCATGTTGAGAAAAAAAAAATAAAAAAAAATGTTCTTAGCATTTGTTAAAACTAAAAGAAAGCATCTCTAAATGTTCAGCCAAATAGGAAATATTCAGCGTTACTATGATACAGTGTGAATTTAAAACATAAACATCGTGGTAATTAAGAACTTAATATTGACTGAATGAAGTTCGAGTTCGTATAGTTTGCCTTCTTCAGAGATGAAATTTTGGATGACAGAGTGGGACCTTACAGTATACTTTTTTTTTAATTTCTAATTATTTCTCTGTTGAAATAGTTTTGTTGTTTTTTTCTTCTAAACATTGCTGACTGATGAACTATTTGAGAACCTTGAGGTCAGATAGAGTTATGTTACCAATTGTTCAACGGTGAAGATTTTTTATGGTCTCAAACGTATGGCAACTGCCCAAACTTTTACTAAACGAAAACAAGGCAGCAACGTTATGCAGAGTATGCAATAGCTTGTAAGGGTTTGAGGGTGGTGTGTGTGTGTGTGAGTGTATGTGTGTGTGTGCTAAGTGTGAATGAGAGAAGAATAAAAAAGAGCGTGATATTAGAGACGAACGAGAGAGAGAGAGACAGACAGACAGACAGACAGGATATATTTATAAGCACTTATGGCTTCAACATTTTGTTGGCGCTATATGAAGCCTTTGTTGGCGCTATATGAAGCCTTTGTTGGCGCTATATGAAGCCTTTGTTGGCGCTATATGAAGCCTTTGTTGGCGCTATATGAAGCCTTTGTTGGCGCTATATGAAGCCTTTGTTGGTGCTATATGTAGCCTTATCATTGTCCTCCAGACCTGGAGTAATGAGGGGTCCTAAAAGTGAACGCAAACAAAAGGTGTGCATAAGTTCACCTCTCTGGTTACTCCAATCATTTGGTCACATATATTAAAATACGTCAGGGGTTTCGTGAGTGTGTGTGTGTGTGTGGGGGGGGTGTTGGTGTTCAAATCCCGAAATAAGATGTTATACTTGAAACATTGACCAGTTTTACACCAGTCGCTGGGTAATGGGTATCATTTAATAAAATACTCAGAAAGACACAAAGAGAAAGGTACATTCCTCGTTCCATATGCTAGGACAAATTTGTACAAATGCTCCTTCTTCCATAGCGCTATTAGAGCATGGAATTGGTTGCATTAGCTAGCCAGGAAAACCTTTGACTCGGCAGAATTTAGGTCATTTGTTAATATGCATGACTAAATGCATGACGCGTATGACGTAATCATCTTCTTTTTTGAAGTAACGTCTGTATTATATAAGATAAGATTAATAACGTAAATATACGAAAATTCAAACAACAGCCTGAGACATACAAAATCAAAAATACAGTCAATACAGTTTTGTGTGGCCTGTCTGTCAGTCTGTCCGTCCCGTTTAGATCTCAGAAACTAGTAGAGAAAATGAAAATCGGACATCATGATATCTTAGATCATTCAAAGTTCTGATGCAACGGCTACTTTTTTCTTTTCCGAAAGTGAACCATCGAATTTTTAAAATTATATATGCAAGCAGATTTTTTCAAAAAATTACGTTAAAACTTCCCATCGAAGGCCCCTTAAAAAGAATGTTACGCAAGTGGCTACGCCGCTTTTCAATGAAAAACTTCAGGGGAGGTAACTTTTTTAAAAAAAAGTATGGACTTCATTAATAACTAAATCTTCATTCATAGATTCGCGCATTGGTACAAAAAAAAAAAGGCATCTAAGATCACAGTTGTGAAAGTGTCAATGGATCATTATAAAATATATTTTCCATTTATTAACTAACACATTGAATAAAATACTAATTAAAATATTGTTTTTAAAAAAGAAATTTGATACGAACTTCATTTTAGTTATAAGTTTCAAAAATAACAAACTGCTTTTATTTCGCAAAGTTTTGACATATTCTCATTATAAGGGCCTGCGGTACACTCTACAGTCTTAATAAGACTAAATAGAGCCCAGATCTAGATATATTTATAATATATATATATATATATACCTATATATATATATATATATATATATATATATGTATATATTAATATTAATGTATTGATAATTTTAACAAAATTTTAATTATTAAGGCAATAACTTATCTTCTGACAGCTTAAAGGGTGCAGATTTATTACATTATGTAAACAATAGTATCACATTAAGAAATGAATAGGATACGAACAGCATAGTACACCATTAATAAGGCTTGTTTTTGAGTCCGAAGATTAGTGAGGAGTGCAGTATTTCCCATGGCTGCGCAACCCCAGCTGTGACCTACATATTTTGCCACATCCAGCGCAAGCATAACCATTGTCCGCAGGTGGTCGATTTAGATTTTCTTTTCGCCGTCTGCTTTTGTCCTCGGCAGCGGGTTTTGTTTTGGTCTCAAATGTGTATCCCGCGGCCTTCGTGAGTGACCTCCAGCTGTCTCGTTCTGAGTTTGCATGAAAACCAGGTGCTCTCTTCTATGTTAGCCAAGGAAAGTTGACGCCTAAGCTGGTCTTTGATACGTTTCCTGGGGCGCCTCCTTTACGTCGACCACCTTTTAGCTCACCAAAAAAGACTGCCTTTGGCATACGTTCGTCCCCATACGGGTTACGTGCCCTACCCAGCGTAACTGCCGGACCATAAGAATTCCTTCTATACTGTCCTTATCGGCGTTCGCAAGGACATCGCTGTTTGTAGTGCGGTCTTGCCACGTATGTCCATGATGGAGCGCAAGCATCTTCGGTGGAAGCGCTCAAGAAGTCTTAGTTGTTTTCTGTATAGTGTTCATGTCTCAGAGCGCTATAGATGGGTTGAGAGAACCACCGCCTGGTAGACATTGATTTTTGTAGGCAGGCTGAGCCATTTGTTCCGCCAAACTCTCGCCTGAAGACGTCCAAAAGCGCTAATGGCCCAGGCCAGACGGTTATCAACTTCCCTTGAAAGTGAGGCGTCATTTGACACTATACTACCTAGATATGTGGAGTGGTCTACCACGTTAAGGGGCTGTCCGTTTACGGTGATTCTTGGGGCTGAGTATGTTTTATTGGGTGACATGAACATGACTTCTATTTATAGATAGACCGAAAGAGGCGGCAGCGTATGCAAATTCGTTTACCGCGTTCTGGAGATCGTGTTCCTTGTGAGCTAGCAGGACGCAATTATCGAAACAGAGAAGCTCCGTTATGACCATCTCCTTTTGTTTTTGTATGGGATAGTAGACGTCGAAGATTGAACACATTGCCGTCTGAACGAAACCGGATATAGATGCCTTCGTGCAATCGCTGCCTCAGATGACCCAGCATTACGCCAAAGAAGATAGCGAATAAAGTAGGAGCCATTTTCTATTGAAAGTGATCAGAAAGGGCACCATTGTGTCTGATCTGGACTTTTTGTCCCACATGAAACTGCTTGAGAATGGATAGGAACGTAGGTGGGCATCCCAACCTAGCCAAAATACTCCACAAACCATCGCGACTGACCGTGTTGAAAGCCTTGGTGAGGTCCACAAAGGCAGCGTATAGGTTTAGGTTCTGCTCTTTGCATTTTTCTTGTAATTGTTGCAGAACAAATATCGTGTCAGATGTACCTCTACCGGCTCTGAAACCACATTGGCTTTCAGATAAGACCTCGTCCACTAAAGAGTGGGTTAGTCGGTCGAGCAACACTCGAGCAAAGATCTTTCATGCTACTGACAGAAGTGTAATGCCCCGATAGTTGGAGCAGTTAGACTTGTCACCCTTTTTGTATAGGGATATGATTATGGAATCTCGAAGTTCAGGTGGGACTACGCACTTCTCCCAGCATATAGCGAACAAGTCTGTTAGCCTCTCGGTTAGGGCGACACCACCCATTTTAAATATTTCAGCGGGAAGTTCATCAGAGCCAGGTGCCTTGTGTTTTGGGGATGCCAGAATTCTCTATAAAGCTTCGAAATGTTGTCACACTCTGCAGTCAAAGATCAGGGAACTAAAAAATAATTGGTGGCTTGAGCTGTCCGTAAACATGAAGAGACATGTTGACACTGGTGACACATGCTCTTTCTATGAGTCGCTTTGATGTGCCTATGGCCCAACTTACCAGACTACAGCACCGCTAAGATCATCCGATGGTTCTGCCCTATTAACTAGCAAGGCGGACATACTAAATTTATGAACATAACACTATAGTATGCTGTTTGGTGATAAAAGACACGTATCGGAGGAATTGCTGGCAAATGTCCCTCAGAAAACTATGAGAGAGGAGCTCGACGTCCCACCGACATTTGAGGAAATTGAGACAGCAATATCTAAACTCAAAAAACACAAGTACACCATTACCCGGTAACAAAAGGCGTAGGGCTTACTATTCATAATCATATAGCATTGACCTAGGTCTAGTAGACCTAATTTAAGCGTGTAAATTCATACGAGTTCTAGATCTAGCTAGATATAATTTTTATTTGCGAGGGGAAAGTCTTGTTAAGTCATTTGTACACAATTATAGCTTAAAGTAGGTCAATAATTTTTTTTTTCGTGTTGCCAATTTATCTAATTTTGTAAGAAGAATACGGTAAATCAGCGGTTCTCAACCTTTTAAGCTCGGCGACCCCTTTTTACAAACCCCCACTCTTCCGCGACCCCCCTCCCCACACACACATACAGCAATAGAAGAATTGACAATGACAATCCATATTTTCGATGGTCTTAGGCGACCCCTGGCAAATCGTCCTTCGACCCCCAAGAGGGTCGCGAACCACAGGTTGAGAACCCCTGCGGTAAATCTTTACTCTTTACTCAAATTTCTAATATGTAACATGTTATTAATTTTGAATGTATGGATAATCATTATTTTAAAAAATATAGTGTACCCTAAATGAATAAATGGAGATGCTGTGGTTGAGGGGTAAAGCACTTGGAACCGGAAGTCCCGTGTTCGAATCCTGGTGAAGATTCTATGTGACCACTTCGGGGCCCAATTTTGAGTTGGTGTTTCATACAATTAACGACATAGAATAAATGATATTTTAATGTGACTCATTTTGGGAAGTTAATATATACGCACAAGTTGGGAGTATGGAGTATGAGAGTAAGATGGTGAATGACTTAATGAATAGGCCTAGATTTATCTAGATCTATTGTAACAGTTATGCTATATGACTATCGGTATTCTTGTTATGGGTAACTTAACTTAACTTAATCCTGTGCACTCCCAGGGGAGCATAGGGCCGCAACCACACCTCTCCACCGAACTCGGTTCTGAGCAGCTTTCTTCATTTGCTCCCATGTCATTCCAGTACCCTCAGCTTCACTGATGACTGACCTCTTCCAGGTTTGCTTGGGTCTGCCCACTTTCCTCTTTCCTTGTGGGTTCCAGACAAGTGGCTGCCTTGCAACATTGGTAGCTGGTTTTTGCAGGGGGTGTCCTATCCAGCTCCACTTTCGTTTTGTGATGTCTTGGGCTATGGGCTTTTGTCTAGTTCTCTCCCACAAATCGATAGAAGTTATCTTTTCTGGCCACCTAATTCCTAATATCCGGTGTAGGCATCTGTTAACAAAGGTCTGGAGCTTTTCCATAGGCCTATTTGTTTTAGTGACTCTCCAAGTTTCTGAACCGTATAGAAGGACAGACTTAACGTTTGTATTATAGATTCGTATCTTAATTGTTGTGTAGAGCCTTAGAGCGCCAGATAGTTTGAAGAGTTGAAAAGGCAAACCTAGCTTTATTGATCCGAATTAGTATATCATCATCAGCTCCGCCGTCTTTACCAACTTTACTTCCCAGATATGTGAAGTGGTCCGTATCAAGGATATTCTCTCCCTGTAGCACGATTGGGTTCTCTATAGTCTGTTGTTGATCCTCATCTCAAAACTTCTGTTTTCTTTTTGTTGATTAGAAGTCCAGTCTTTTTCGCTATTTCTGAGAGTCTGGTCAGTTTGGTCTGAGCATTTTGTTGTGTATGGGAGAGGAGGCAGCTAGATGTCATCGGCGAAATCCACGTCCTCTAAATGTTGTGTTAGTGTCCATTTTTATGGGTATAAATAGAGAATTGTTAAGTTTTGATATTTTGGAAGGTCACTGTAGCCTAGCAGTTATCAGTCAAATCGTTTAAAAAATGTTCCTTTTTTTTTTTTTATTCCGTGTGTAGGAGCCGACATCTTCATGACAACTTTTCTATTTACTATACACAAAAACAAATTTAAACTCATATTACAGATAATGAATGCTGTGCTAAATATGTTTATATTGCGTCATTGTTTGTTGTGAATGTTTTTTTGCGAAAGTAAAGGATGTGACGAAATAAAAAAGATAGTCTTCGCTATCTCTATTGTATAAACACAAAGTCTCTGTTATCATTATTGTTATTATTAATTAATGTCTACAGTATGTTATTTATTTATCTGTGACAACAGAACAAATGGCGCGGGGCCGGATTTACCTATAGGAAATATATAATATGCTATAATTAAATTAGGGCTCCCAAGAAATATTTAGCATTGATTCGATTCATTGACATATAATATCTGGATTCACAAAAAGCCATCTAGCTCAAATAGGATCAAAGGAGAGAGAGGGAGAGAGACTGCAGAAACATGAATATTATAGAGCAGTGAAGCCCAAACTACGGCCCGCGGGCCAGATCCGGCCCACTACTTGTTTCCATCCGGCCCGCCGAAATATCAGAACAAAGAGTAGAAAATTTTTTAAAAACTTTAAATTTTTCCCCCTACGTTAGGATTGGAACTTTGATAGATTTCATTTAAATCTAGTGTTTCTTTTATTTTTTTTGGCGACAAAAGTTGACAGTTATTTTTGGTTCTTAGATAATTTCGCTGCTTTCTTGAGCTGGCCGTGTCCTTGACATCTTGTGTGTGCAACACATGGCATCATTACTGCATCATTTTGGAACCAATGCGAATGGTACCATACCATTTAATATTTGTGCGTTAATGAAATGGGAGAGTCGAAGAAACGATAAGTAGACTCTGAATGTAGAAACTTTCAGAACTAGATAGATATTTAGATGTTTGATTTGTACTAAAAACATGTCGATGGCTAGGAGGAAGAGGAAAGGAGATAAAATGCACCCCTGTCTCACACCTGTCTGGATGCTAGCAGTGATGAAAGAAATCTGTCCTGAAAAGAAGAATGCAGTTGAAACCGTCAGACTTTCTCGCATGACAATTGTAAGGCGAATGGAAGATATGGTACAAATCTCCATTCAAAACTAAATGAAGCAAATTTTGAAATGTTTTCAATTGCCGCTGAGGAGTGCCCACACAGTTCTGCAAATGAAAGTGATTGACTTACAAAGCTAGACATTCCTGCTTGAGAAATTTCGAGCGATGCAGACCATTGTTTTCTATGCCCTGTTACCTGCAGTAACGCTTGAGATTTCAGTAATAAAACAGATAAACCCTTAGTACGTAATCGCTTTACGGGTGTAAGTAGAGCCACGGGTTTGTAATAAACTATTTTAAATGGTTTATTCTTCATTTCATTTTTTTTTCTTCTTTTCATTGTTGTGGCCCGCGACACGAGTTTTGGAAATTAAATGGCCCGCAGACCGAATAAGGTTGGGCATCACTGTTATAGAGAATAGCAGCGCTTTTAGGTGGCTAGTTATACGCAATACAAAATAAAAGTAGTACCCGAAACGTTGTGAAATACCTTCGCAAATCCCTATCGAAATTTTTATTTGAATCCTTTCATACCTAAATAATTTGGCTGTTTTGATAATTTTAATTAAATTTAGAATTTACAAATTCAAAGCTTGACCTAGATTAAAGTGTGTTACTACTCGATTATAGTTCTTCTGCTGTTGGGATGTATTAGTAATTAGATTTTTTAAAAATAAATCACGTGATCAAACAAAATGGAGGATTTGTTTTGAAATAAAAAGGCAAACGTTAAAAGTCCTATGCTATGACTACTATGAGACCTATGCTTAGAAATTAATAGATCTACTATAAGTAAGATCTATTGCAGACTAGATCTAGATCTAATTATTTGTGATAAAATGTAGAATTAATCTAGATCTAATCTAGCTAATCTATAGTAGACCTATATAATAATAATATGAAGTCAATAATTAAATAATATTAATATTAATTATAGACTCTAGTTCTAGTATTAGAGTAGTTTATCAGTCTGAGTTTATGCTATTCGGACACCTATTGGCCCATATTTGAAAGTTTGACTTTGACAGCGCATTATTTTACAATGGTTTGACATAGAAAAGAAAATGACGTATCAAAATCTTCTTTAGTTAAAGGAGAATAAGGATGACTACTTATAATACTTATATTTGTTCCCCAAACCTATATTTGTTATTATATTTAAACTTTAAGGTCAAAGAGGCCGTGTGTTTTCATTTAATTCGGACACATTTGACCCACATTATTTGATTCCGGACACTATAATTTATTTCGGACAGTCTCTATATTTAGGCATCAATAAACTTAGATTTTAATTCTATATATTAACATTAACTAAATTTTAAGATCCCCAGGCATAGCCCCTCACATAAAATCATTAGGATGTTTTCAAACTATGCATAAATACGAACACAAAAATTAAAAATATGAACACACTTATTCTACCAAAATTAGGTCACTGGAATAGGGATTTTTGCACCGACTTTTAGACTTATTTTATGTTTGTTTATTTTATGTGTGTTGAATGTTTGGGGTTTGCATGATTAGATGTGTGTTGAATGTTTGTGTTTTTTTTTTGTTTATTAATTTAATAAATTTCTAATACAGATGATCTTTTGTAGTATAGTAGGCCCCTACAGGTTACGATAGCCATTCTTGCCTAACTGAATCCTCTATATTCTCTCTATATAAATCTAGATATATCTAGTAGGTCGCTAGATCTAAGCATTTAACTTCATTCAATGTACCAAGCTCACTCCAAATATTTGCCCATTTATTCTCTATTAAAAAAAAACAACAACAAATGAACAAATATAATATAAGATCATTTTTATTGATGTCCAAAACTGGCTGTTCGAAATAAATTTTGGTAAGAAAATCGTAATTTAATTCGGACCGTATTATTATTTTTTGGTATGGAATTAGAAAACTTGGCTTATAAATCAAATAAATTAGCTCCAAAAACAGAATAAATATTGCCGGGCTCATTAGTATAGACTTAGCCAATCAAAAAATATAGTCTTAACTCTAGGAAGAGGTAAAGTCATCCGAGTAACATAGGAAAAAACAACAACCTGACTAACAAATTTGAAATTCGATTTTCTTACATAAAAAGACAGCTAAATGGAAGGAGATTGGGTCAGAATCATTGGAAAATGGACAAGCACATTATACAGCACTCTAGTTTTATAATACATATTAAAATAATTATTTAATGACCACAAAAAACAGCGAATGTCCGAATTCATGTAATGTCCGAAATAAATAAACTACTATAGTATTAGTTACAATTAGTAGTATTTTTATAATAAGTTAATTATTATTATAATTATATAAATAATTATTATACTTTTTATAGATCTAGATCTAGAATATCTAGTAATTTTTATAGTCTAGCGGCCTAGCCAGTCTAGGTAAAAAACTAAAAAGTAGGTACTTTGTGACTTTGGTTTGACAAAAAAATCAAAATAAACATAATGATAATAATAATACATATAAATAAATAATAACAGAAACTATCTATGATTCTATGGTAAACTATGGACTATGGTAGATTCTTATAACTG
Organism: Biomphalaria glabrata; assembly: GCF_947242115.1. Taxonomy (NCBI): domain Eukaryota; kingdom Metazoa; phylum Mollusca; class Gastropoda; family Planorbidae; genus Biomphalaria; species Biomphalaria glabrata. Next base: position 31,999,654 of record NC_074711.1, on the reverse strand, counting down.
AACACCGACTTTCGGAAACTAGGTCAATTTTTTATTTTATTTTTTTATTTGGTGAAGGTTTAACTTACAAAAAAACTGAAAGCAGATTCTTATTCTGCAACTAAAGACTAAAGGACTATAAAAATAGCTGTGTTCCTTTGTATTACCACCCATAGTCAAGATTTTATTTTAAAATATATTGGGTCACTTCATGCTCCTATTTTGAACGCAGTTTTTGGGCTTTCTCCTTTAGTTGAACAGTGAGCATCGGTGTTGAACACCACTATGTAATTGCTAATAAATTATATTTGTGTTACTTAGATTATTTAGATTGTAGTAAAAGAAGTAGATTCACTTTTGCAAATATGTATTTATAGTCTATTTCCTCATATACTCTCTCTCTCACTCTCTCTCTTTCTATATATATATTACTATATTACTGATATATCGTATTTAGTTTATTTATTTAAATAACTTTATAATCTATGTGTAGAAACAGACAGAAGTAAATTTATAAGATTATAGAGCTATAAATTAATTATTTTAATTTAATAAACATGATATTTTCTACTAGGCTACTTGTATTTTCTCTCTGTCTTTCTTTTAATTCCCATCCAAGGACCCTCTTCTTGTTTTCATAATATGGATGTTCATTTTGTGACACCTTAACATCCCCTCCTCACCGCCAGCTTATCTTGCGTTATCACATGCAGCGGGTATGGTCTCTGGCTTCAAATTAGCAGCCGAATGAGCTGAATTCATTATTATTTGTTTGGACACCCCCTTTTTAAATTTTATTTAACAGCTAACGGTATAAATGTGATTGGAATGTTTTTCTAAAGATGTTTGGAAGCTTATTTTGATATGTCCATCAGCCTACGATCAAACAGGCTCATAATATAGCCTTCATCCCTTATATGGGTATGAATTGCCGGGGGAGGTTAAAACAACAACTTTACATACATGGTTACAGAGAATCTAAATAACTGCCATCTGCTTTGGAAAAACGGAACAAAATTACCGGAACTTATCTAAAATTGGACATGCGCAGTCCCGAAACGTTGTTTTTAGCTCCAAACATAAAAACAAATGAATTACCAAAAAAAACGACCCGTTCAGAAAGGAGAATTCTATGGGGTGTTCAAAATATAAGAACCTCCTCTAGATCTAGTATCTATCTTTCTACATTAATTATGATTATTACATCCTAGCCCAAACCTCTATCAGGACGAGGTGGATGGCAGTGGGTAGGGTTCTAACCCAGGCCCAGAACTAACTGAATCTTCATGATCACAAAATGATACACTTTGTAATTAGTTCTTGTGTTAGATGTGCTGTTGTGTTTAGCAGTGTTTGCAGAAGGCCTGATTGAGAAGATTGTAACACTATCATAAAAAAAAAGACTTTTTATTTAATTTGGATCATAAAATATTGCCTAGATCTAGTTGAGATATCTAGTTTTAAGGGAGACTTGTCCACAGTCAATACGTTTTAACTTCGAAGTTTCGCTATCCAAACTAAACTTTTATTTTTGTTTTATTAACATCAACTTAAATTATCTTAAAATGGTGTGCATTTTCCTTTGTTTGTATACCAAATATAACATTTTCTGATAATAAACAAAAAAGTTATTAAAGTTTAATCATTACAGGGTAGTGGAATATATGAGTAAAATGAATAATTCCATTGGAAAGTGGAAAATAATTACGGGGAGAAAGAGTTAAGTCAGTTACAGGCACACTAAACATGTGTAGTTGCGCTTTAAAGAAAAATGCTGATCAGATCTAATCCATTCCATTCTGATTGGATTAGATGTAACCCATCTATTCATGTCCAAGCCACACACATTTCTCCATCCAATCCACACATACCTACCAATCCAGACCACACACAGCAATACATCCATCCATCTAACTCACACACACATCCATCTATCCAGGTCACTTGTCTTGTCATAATTTTCTTCTCTTGTCAATACCATTGGAATTTTTTGGTGGGGGTTTTCATAAGAGTGTATTACAGTGTATACATGCTACTTTTTATGATCTTCAAGATTGTCTCAAAAGAGGGCGTGATACTCTCTCCCCAAATTCCACTGAGCATGCTACAGGCAAGCTACCATCATTGATCAACCAGATACCAGAAAAAAAACTGAGCATTCAACAGATGACCAGCAATAAATGATCAATCAGGTGTACAATAAACTAGCATGCTCCAGATGACCAACAATTATTGTTTGACTAGGTTCCAAAAAAAAAAGGCCAGTAGTGTATGACTCAATTACACATGCACTAAGCATGTGCAGTTACACTACACTAATAAATGCTGATGAGATCCGATTTTGCCATTACTATCAAAATAAACAAACATAAAGACAATGGGTTGTCTGGTAAATACATCAATATAAGGTGTATGTTAGGAACTGTGTCTTTACTATAAATATATGAAATCTGTTCCTTGTTTACTATACTAGAAATTTGTTTAAGTATTCCTAAAATTAAACTTTAATATTATAATATTATAGATATTAATATATTTTTTTTAGATTTTCAGAAAAAGTCATGATTAATGTTACATTTGATGTTTAATAAACATTACTCTTTTAAATTTGGGTTAGATTTGTGTATGTAAAATATATTAATTTTATATTTCAGACTTAAGCCTCAAAAACAAGTTTCTCGTATTAATTTATTTTTTCAGTTTTCTGTATTGATCCTTGGGCCATCATTACTTTTCATTTCAATCATAATTTTTCACTGGTTATCAATTTTAGAAAAAAAATAAAAAATTACAGATAAGTATATTTATTTGGTATCAATTTTTTTTTTATCTTTTGTAAATTTTAAAGTAATCAAAGATTTTTTTTTTGCCAAGTTTTTCAGGGTAATTTCTAACTTCCTCATGCTGCCCTATCTGACTACCGATAAATTTCTTCTTGGTAAATTTTACAATGTAGACTTGAGAGCCACCAAGTTTTAAAATTTAAAAAGTGTTTTGCAGGCTAGAATGGTTGTTAGATTGGTAATATTAAAATAGAAATTTCAAAATAGATGCTTGACAGTAACACTGCATACTTCTCTTTCTAAATCTATTTCTAGTCATATTTCTATTATTTCCTTACATCTCTAGAATTCCAGTATGAATCCACAAACATCTTCAAGTAATGGGCATGAGCGACATTCTGAGCGAATGTTAAGCGTTAGACATTCTGGTGAAAAAATTGATAGTGAAAACAACATTCCATTAAATGTTCAAGAAACTGTGACTCTTATTGAGGCAGGTGCATTGAAAATTGTGGCTAAAAATGCCACTGAAACAAACTTTGATATCAAGCTTGACATCCAAGACACATCCTTAACTGATGCACATTATAAAGCTGGCATGCATTCTGCACAAGTAAGTGATCTAGAAAAAGAAAATATTTTTTTGACTGATGCGCTCTATGAGTTTTATCAAGTAGTAGATGAAGGTTATCCACAGCTAATTGAAGAGGTTGCTTGTAAATATAATATAGATGTGAATACAGTTTTCTCTGACAAATTCCACTTTGTGAAAAGAAAGCACAGGGGTTGGACAGCACTGCATGTTGCTGCTTCACTTGGTAATGTTAGAACCGTCAGATTTCTTATTACTGCTGGCTGTGATATAGAAGCTGTTACCCCTGATGGTGAAACAGCTGTGCATATTGCAGCTAAACATGGAGCTGTAGACGTCCTTTCATACCTCCTGGAATGCAATGTTTTTTTACGTGATCGTCAGAATAATCAAGGAGGGACAGCCTTACTAAAGGCCATAATCAACTCCCAACAAGCATTCAAAGGGAACTATTGCAGATGTGTAGATATACTTCTAGGGGCTGGATGCAACCCAAATATATATTCTTCTTCCAAGGTAACTGCCTTGCATGTCGCTGTTGATAAAGGGGACTATCACTTGGTGTCCAAACTTATAAATGCTGGTGCGAATGTGAATGCGCTGTGTGATCGTGGGACAAGCCCATTGCTGAGAGCTTTAGTTTCCAAAATTGTACATACAGACATAGTGCACGCCCTCTTGCTTGCAGGGGCAGACACATCTTTAAAAGCTAATGGTAGGTCACTCCTGCATATTGCTGTAGCAAGATGTGATGACAGAGTTATAGAAACATTTTTGCAATGTAAAGCTGACCCCAACTGTCAGGATAAGTCTTTCAAGACACCTCTCTGGGTGGCTGTTGAGGAGAATAACATCACTGTTGTACCCATTCTTGTGGCAGGTGGTGGAGATGTCAATTATGCAAGACCCCCTCAGAACATCTCACTCTTATCACAAGCAGTTGTTAACGGCTCACTTCCAATGGTCAAACTACTTCTGCAACATGGGGCCACCACCTACTCAGAGACCTGCATGTGGTCTACACCCCTGCACTATGCTGTGGAGCTGCAGAATATCGAAATCATCAGGGAACTGCTTCGTGTCAACTGCCCACTAAACACCACAAGTAATGCCCAGTATTCCTTGCGACCAATGACTCCTGTACAGTTGGCCTTAGAGCTGGGAAATGTTGAAATCATTTATCTTCTGATCCAAGCTGGTTCTAGGGTGCAATGGTCTTGGCTGAGGCCAGACAGGTTATCAGTTGCCATGTCCAGTAAGCCAGATGCTGTCAGCCACCTTCATAAATTAGCATCACAGATCCCTTCACTGCTTCACTTGAGTAGACTACAGTTGCGAGAGTATTTGGGGGAGAGATTTACATCTGCTTTACACTGGATGAGAGTGTCTGGAGTTGTTCCTAACAAAATTGCATCCTACATAGCTATGAGTGATATGCTTGATTAAATGATAGGGCTGAAGACTGTTAAAAAACAAATACTTGACATTTTTGTCTCACTCCATCTTCATCAAATAATTTACTGTTTGAGAAGTTTTTGTACCATTTATTTTTACATGCTAACTAAGCAAAGAAGATTAATGGTTAACTGTTTAGAATAAATAAATATATATATATATATATATATATATATATATATATATATATATATATATATATTTGGTGCTTTTTTAAATATCAATTTACTGAAAGGGGTAAAAAAAAAAAAAAGCAGTATCGTACTTACAAAAAAAAAATTGATCTGACAAATTGCATGCACATGAATGAACTGTATTTAAAAAAATACAAGATCAACATACTTTATGGGAGAAAAAATTAGGATCTTTGCTATTTTCTTTTGTTATCTTTTATGATATTTGGATGTCATATAGCTAAGTAATTAAATAACACATATACCTTGTTACAAATCTTGTTTTAAAATATGTATGTGTAAGTAGATAAAAACAAAGGGCATGCCTTCCGAAGATTGTTAATAGTATTTTAGGCAATTAGCATATTTTATATACAATATATGGCCTCCTTGAGTCACGAAGCAACTATGGATCATCTCATGGATGATGAGATGAATGCCTGTGCATTAGATGTGGCCAAAACGATGTCGCCCCCACATCTATTCCCTTCTCTCCATGGAGCTGATGTATCCAAAGGAATGGCAAGTGCTGATAAAAGTGACTTATCCCTATAGGGACACCTATAAAGAAAAATTGAAAATCATATCCACACCATGTGAAATAAAAGTTTGTTCCTTTTGTTTTCTAAGTGTTAGGAATGAATTGTTATTTGCATAGATTCAATTAATATCTTTTCAATTATCACAATTTTGAAACATTCCTTTTTTTTTTTTTCAAAATAAAAGCTTAATATTTTGAAATCTATATTTTTTTTTCTTATTATACCAATTTTTTAAATGTTATAAATTAATTTGCTTTGAAGTACCGATAATAAAGAAAAAAAAATTGGTTTACTGATAATGTGTGCACACCACAAAGAAGTTTCTTCAGAAATTATGTTGACTATTTAGTATACATATGCATCATAGGAAGACCATGAATTTAATTAATTTACTCTTAACATCACTCTACATATGATAAAGTGAAACCAAGTTAATGCTGAATAATATTGTTACTAATGTGTAGTAAGAAACATACAAGCTAGTTCTCAACAATTTTTGTATTCTCTAATATAATTTTGTTTGCTTTTGATTGTTATTCTGGACTTTGTATCACTTGCCTTGCTAAATGTGCCATTAAAATTTTTTTTAGCCTATACATGTTAATTCTTTTGGTCATTGAAACATTTCCAAATTTTAGATTTGATTATAAACAGCTACTTCAGGTGGAATATGTTTTTTTGCAATCTGTATTTTTTTAATTATATATTTATTTTAATAATGATTTTACGTAAGACATCGATCTGTAATGTCAGAGTTTATCTGGACATTGGACTGTAATATTAAAAATTTCTGTATTTAAGAATAAACACCTATATAGATATTTTGTTGGATAATTAAATAATCTCCCATCAAACAAAAAATTAAGACCTCAAAATGTATTATTTCATACAAATTCTTCTTTCCTAGACCTACAGGTAACTTTGTATGCATGGTAAACTTATAATAAGAGTCAATAAAAATGACAAATCTCTACCTAAATTCTAGATCATTGTATGAGAGACCATGTTGGTCGAACCTGTGATACAACTTTGAAGAATATTCGCAGGGCATTGCACCAAGCATGAAATATTACGTTGTAAGAAAAGCAACATATTATTTTCTTTTTATTTGAGCATTAGGATCTTAAAAAACGACTCTAACCATTTTCCTAGAAATTTGACAGTTGATACCTTATTGGGAGTTGAATTACTAGCTCATTGGCTACACTTTCAAAACTCTAGTTTGACAGTTATAAATTTTCTAATTAAAAAAATAATAAATTTAAATTTGGGTATAGGACGAGAAAATATTTATCTTGAATGGACTATATGTCTTCAGGTATTTCTGCATGTAGGCATCATTCATTCATGAGTTTAATAAATTAATGTTCAGGAACATTGTCTTGTAACACTAGATCTAAAGGCTTATAGTATCACTGGAATATTATACAATCTTGTTAATCTATACATTCACTTAACCATAAATCTTTCTCTGGCGGGTTGGGGAAATGATGCGGGGTAAAAAATGCTCCATTTTTTAAAAATCTTCTTTTCATTAGTTATCAGAAAAAATAATAGCTCTATAAATTTTTAGAAAGGCAGAATTGTTTTTTTTTTAAATGTCTTTTTTAGTTTTTCTTGTTTATTTAGTGGTTTAATTAGGACAATTAGAAGAAAGGCAAATAAACCACACACACACCAACTACTGGCCTATAGATTTGATGTGCATGTTTTGTTGGTTAGTTTCTTCAGGAAAGCTTTTTTTTTTTTTAAATCTGTTAACTCTTTCTCTCCGTAATTATTGTCCTTGTTCCGATAGAATTATTCATTTTGCTCATTTGTATTTCACTATCCTGATATGATAAAACTTCAATAACTTTTTTTGTTTAACAGAAAATGTTATATTTGGTATCTAATTATAGGGGAATACATGTTTTTTTTAAACAACACAAATTAAAGTTTATAAATCCAAATATCAATTAAGTTTAATGGGGTCAAATCAACGTTGGCATCATCAGTTAGGAGAGAAAGAGTTAAACACCAGCATTTGATTGTGTACATGATCATCCATTCATTTGAAAATTAACTTCATCATATTTATTTAGTGTGATATTCTATATATGTGATACTGAGATGATAAAATTATCTCTATTTATTTATTTATATATATATTTATATATATGTTATCAGAATGTATAATTATTTTATGATAAACATATTTTTAACAGAATGCTTTTTTTTTTTTAATTATCCTTGATTTTAATTTGGAGTTTGTGTTGTTTAATAATAAGTCATTTATTCTGTATTTAAAGTAGCAGTGACATTTTCAATCAATTTATTGTCTTTTTCAACTAAATTTAATTGTAATTAATCTGGAATGAAAAATTATGCAGGATTTTATTTTTGTGTAAACTTATGACCATCATATTTAAATATTATACTTTTATTTTTCTATTAATTTTTTTTTACTATTCTTGGAAATATTTAAGCTGGAAGTTATAATCAAAATATTTTCTCATAGAATATTTTTTTGTAAGCATTTTTATTAAAAAAACAATTTTAAATAATTGCCTGTGTATTTCTTTTTTTCAAGTAGAAATTATTATTTTTTATTAAAGTAAAACTTTTGAAGTTTAAGTGCTTTAAATATTGAGGCCTATAAGTAATTAGATATCACTGATCACATCTCATATCAAGACGTTCATAAGAGTGTTTATTGGGCCTTATAATACACCCTGACCATTGTCAATATTAAATATCTGATCTCACAACATTCTCAGAGCTTTCGAAAATGTGTCATCAACATTTACTAGACATCAGAAACTATATGTCTGCCTGGCCATGTGATATCGCTCTGGACTGTTTTTCAGTGGTCTATATGTTTCCAGGTTTGAATCCTGCACGCTGCCTTCCCCTAACATTCTGTGGGAGGTTTAGGCATGAATTTAATTGTCTTCATATCTGAAGGAACATGTAAAACATTGACAATAGTGAGACATCAATTTATACACAGGTCTTAGTTGAATGAAATGTTTTGGATAGCATGAAAAAAATGAGAATTGCAGGAAGCTGCTCAGCAAGTGCCCTAATAGATTGCATGTGGTACTCTTTTAACAGTCCAACAGACTTCAGAAAATGTAGAGAGGAAATAATTTCAGTCTAAATGAGAAACTCTCATTGAATTCTTCAGTATAAATAAAGTAGAGAAGTAGACATTTTGATAGAGTCAAGTTGCTTCTGTTGTATTAATGTATCAAGCGTATTCAATGAAGTAATTTAATAATAAAATTATTTTTTTACTTTTCATTGATTGTTTTTGTCATTTATCGGTGCAAAATACATCCCTACAGCCAAGTGGCCTACAGATAATTAGTAAACCTCTAAATCATGAAACAAGACTTGCATCAGGAAGTCTGACGTGATCTGTTGATTCACACTGCTACTTTATTTCATTTTTATACACCAAATGTAAATCTGTGGTAAATAAGTGTACACCAAAATTATTTTCTGTGTATCTAATTAATGTCTTACAATGTAGACTACGCTACCATACTTACTTTGAAATCTTTTTATTTTTATACCAACATTTATTTCCCTAACCATTTAATTTGGATTGACAAATATTTGATGTAAGCAAAATCTTTTTGTTTTTTTTATAGACTATAGACATTTTATTATCTGATAAATTGAGAAAATTACAAAATGATAGGAATTATAATGTTGTGTTTCCATTCCAAAGATACAAAATATATTTTAAAGTGTTAGCATTCTGAATTGAATGTTAGGGTTAGGGTTGTTTATGTATGTGTCTTTTTTTTCTTGAGTTGAATATTGACTTTTCAAACATGAACATGAATAAAAGAAAGATAAATCATGATCACAGAGTTGTTCTAGTAAATGTGTGCTCTGGTGCTTGATGGCCTATTTTGGTCTGTATTTAACATTGTATACTTGAAGCTGCCTCTGTAATTAAGTAACAATACATTTTAGCTGGTGCTTCAGTCACAAATCTCCCATCAAAGCCTACAACAATTAGGGGGCTGCCTGCAGTAAATTGTTACCATTTATCTTGATGTTCCATTCCTTGATTTGCATTTCAAATGACCATGACCACATCTTCTCTTCCTCTATTTCTTCCTAGTTACTACGTCAGGCACCGTTAAGATATCACATTTTTATCATTCAGGGTTGCCCTATCTAGCGTTGAACAAAATTGTCAAGATATCTATAATTGAAGTGTAACTGAGGGTTTAGTTGTGAGCGAGACAACTAGTTGGCCAGATTATTTCAGTTTGCCAAGACCATGGCGATTTATAGGGAGCAGTTACAATAACCTGGTAGAACATCTTGCTGGTACTATATCCAAGAAGAGCCTCTTGCTAATGCAGTACCGTACAGTGATAGAACCTGTCAATGCTACAATAACTTGGAAGAGGAAGTACATAAGCATATTGCTAATACAATACAACAAAATTAAATTCATTTGTCATATTTACACAACTACGTGCATTGATAATAACTTCTTTACATTTCAGGCCTAAATACTTAACAACAGCTAATTAAGAAAATAATTAAATTTTCTATTGTTAACCTACGACTAAATCCTAGTAGGCCTTATATTTCTGAAATGTGCCCTCATCAGAAGTGTTTCAAATGCGCATGACTCATTTTTGTATTTGAAGAGCTGCATGATAGGATGAAAATAGACCAGTTGCTGGACAAACACTTAATGAATTGATGATCTGAAGAATTGACAATTATTATACGTTAGATGAACCACAATAGAGAACCGGTAGTCACACCTGTTTTTACTAGCTGAGTCACGAAAACTCGGCCTAATGAGGACCAATTGGTGTCAGAGCTTGTGAACATGCAGCTTTTTCGGGAATGGGGTAAAAAAAAAAAGGAAAATGCACGCGGAAAACATTTTACTTGCAGAACGATATATATTAGGTACCATTAACTCGAGAGTAAACTACAAATGGCGACATTTTAAAAGAGAAATACGTCATGTCTTGTCATCTTCGGCCAATGCGTTTTGCTGCTTCATCATACAGACCTCGAAGGAACACTAAATCCATTAATGGCACATTTAGTAATCCTAAACACTCAATGTATTTTCAAATGTCTTTAGTCTATCATTTTGTAATATTTTAGGATTTTATTTGTTGACAAACTATGCTGTTTTTGTTTTCGCACTACAAGTAGGCCCATATGTCCGGAATGTTGTATTAGAAAGTGCCAAGTTTTCGGACTCTATTTTTACTAAGTCGCCAAATGTATCCTATAGGCACAATACAGGAAAGTACTTTTCAACATTGAAAGTATGGCTTTGAAAAAATGCAAAGATCGTGATATAGACCTGCCGCCTAGCTTAACCGTAATCGTATCGCTTTCATGCAATGTCACTCTTTGCATCAGCCTTTGCTCTTGTTTAATCCTCCCCCACCACTCAAATTTCCTTGTGCTAGGACATCTGTGCAACCTTATGCATCTATTTTCCAGCTAACTCTGCAACCCATCGACTAGATCTAACTGACTTGCTAATATCATAGCCATTTGTTGCGCGAAACTATCATACTAAATAAATAACTCGTTTCGTATTTATTTACCAATGCACCAGTTATCGTTACTGATATCTATTTGAGCTCCCCTTTCCCTGTTACCGCGAAGGTATATGATAGAAACAAGTCTTAACCTCTCGGCCTCCCGTTTTGTGTGCTTCTTTTTGTATGCTAATGTTTAGGCTTGGGTGCGTTTTATTTTGCTGGCTCGGTAAACGCTGCTGGAAGTTGAATAAATAAATGCTGGTGTTGATTTTGACACCGATATCTCTCGTTTCGGGAGATTTTCAACGGAAACTTTTTGTTTTTGCAGTCTGCGTGCCTGCGTGTTGTGATGATGCTTGCTCTGGGTTAATGTTTGTAGCTAGACCTTGTTCTGTCGTAGGCAACAAGCGCTTATTGTTGGGGTTTTTGTTATGGCAATACAGCATAGGCCTACAATTTGTACAAAATAATCTTTTTTTTTAAGATGTAAAAGATTTAAGCGCAGTAGGCCTACAGGCCCTAATCTTTATGAGACGAAGCCATTCTAATTGAATTTACCTTCATCTATCCCTTCGTCTATTGGACCGTCGGGGCACCATACAAGATTGTCAACCGTCTCTCTCCATTCTAATCTGTCTTTTGCCTTGTATAGAACCTCTTTCAATGTCAGGCCCGTCCATTCTTTTATGTTGTCTTCCCATCGTTTTCTCTGTCTGCCTTTTTTCTTTTACCTGGTACTGTTCCCTGTGAATTAAGAAAAGATCAAAACATTTCAGTGTCAACACTGTGGGCTAAATAATAAGAATAAAGTAATACATAAAGGGACGTAGAGATCCCTCACTGTCAGAATTTCGTATATTTTAACAACATGGTAACACAACAGTTACAACTAATTCTCGTGTTTGGTTTCAGAATACTTAAATTGTATGTCCATATCACGAGGTCCTAAAGGATCGTAAAGACCTTCCTGCAGGAAACAGTACCAGTGAAAAGAAGAAGAGGCAGAAAGAGAAAGCGACGGGGAGACAAAATCAAAGAATAGAGAGTATGTGTTTCAAAGAGATTCTAGTCAAGGCAAAAGACAGATAGGAATAGAGAAATATTCGACTTTCGACAGATCTTGTGTGGTGCCCCAACAGTTCAACATACTAAGGGATAGTTAAAGGTGGTGAAATATATAGGCTATTCCGTTGATTTAAAACATTTTGAAGACTTCGCCTGTCCCTTAGTTGTTGTTTTTTTTTTTTTTGGGGGGGGGGGGGAGGGGGGGCTATTGGGGCATCACATATGATATGTCGACCATCTCTCTCCGACAAGCCCGTCCATTCCTTGGTGTAATCTTTCCATCCATCGCTTCCTCTTTCTGCTTCTCCTTCTTTTCGCTGGTAGGCCTAGTGTTCCTTGAAAAAAAAAAGTATTGGAGAACCCTGATGATCTCATGGCCTGTTTACCTTTAGCTTGCGTTTTATTTTGTTATTGTCAACGTCAACAATGATCAGAAGGTTTTCTTTGGGCTCATTCGCCATTGTGACTAGCGTACCGAATATAAAATGCATAAAACTATCAAACCAAAGAAATGTAGGCCAAAGCCTTATCCAGGCTAAGATATTTACCTCATAAAGCTATACAAACTTAATGAAATGCATCCAAGATAAACATTTGATTTCTTCACTTTACTCTTGAAAGACTTGATTTATGAAATATTATTCAACATCCCTCTGCTTTTTTATTTAATGTTACAAATAAAATTTTGATTAAAATTGTCTGTGCAAGTTTACGTGGGAGAGAGGGAGAATTCAAATCACTTATTCAAACACAAGAGCCATTTTTGTGTGTGTCTCATCCACGTTTTAGAATAGTTTGTTATCCTAAATGTTTAGCTTACACAGAAATGTTTCAAAGACATGTCTAAAGAACACAATGTCTTAGTGATTTAGAAGAGCGAGCTGCCAATTTAGTTGAATCGTAGATCTATTTTAAGTAAACTTAAATGCAGGAGTTACATTCTTATGGATCAACGTATTATTCATTTACTTGGCTCTATATTAATTGTAATCTTTTTGAGCTATGCAAAGGGTTTAAGATAATTAGTGCCGTATATCCAAGCAAGACAAAATTAAGATTGTTTAAAATCATTGTTTGGATGTAATTATTTAATTATAAGAATGCCATTATAGGAAAGAATATAAAAGCGAAATTGATAAAGAAATAAGAATAAAAGAAACAGAATTTTAAACTTACAAGAAAAGTAGACCTATAATAACCCTTTATAAAAATTATTTTTTTTCAAGACAATAGCTCTACTGTAGAACTTATAGAGAGATCATTTTGCTTTTAATAACTAATACATGTTAGACTTAAACAAAAAAAAAAGTTTGTTACCCTCCCCATTGCCCCCTTCCCTAGAGCAAAGAATGTATAAATCTACTACACTTTATAATATTCCAATAATAGGCCTTTAGATTAAGACTTCAAAGACGATGCGCAAAATGTTCCTGAACATTAAATTTTTAAACTCTTTTATGACTAGGGCCTACATCCGGAACTATCCGAGGACGTAGTATGTTCAAGATGGATATTTTCTAGTCATCTAGCCACATTTAAATATATTTCCTTTGCTCTTTGAAAAATTGTAGGACTAACTATTCAACTACAGTTATTCTCTTCTTCATTTGAACTTTGATTTTTAGATTCAGCGGGTGTCAAAAAAATTAAGAATGTTTTAGAATAAAATAAATATTAAAATTATTTAGAAACATTTTTTTTTTCACAGTGTAATTCGTCCAAAACAATACGACCTCTTTCATCGGTATGGTTGATCGCCCTTAACGCTTCTTCATTGGATCTGCCGGTGCAATGAACTGAAGTTCATGTTTACTTATTTTAATCGTGTGAAAGACGTCAGTAGCAACAATAACACAATACTTTAAAACAAAAACAATGCTCATATAATAGAAATAACCACACAATTACTGCAATTGCAACATTTATATCCATTTTCCTATATGAAACATTGTTAATTATTTAATTAATAACCCATAATCTATTAATAAATTAGCTAATGTTTTGATCGCTTAATGTATTGTCTTTGACGAAAAAAAAATTGTGACAATGGGATGTGGGAGAAATAACGTGTACAAGATTTGTACCAGACAGACAGAGTGAGTGATTATGAGCTTTGTAAAACAAAAGTTCACACACTCTTTGAAGACCAAAGAAATATCAACTTTTTTTAGGCTGATTCCCTTTTTGGGACACTCAACACTAGAGAAACGTGCCAAATATAATAGTTTGTTTCCCCTCTAGTGGTAGCACCCCTAACCAGTATTTTGCTAGCGACAGGTGCCACTCATCGGATGCACGTGCGAGAAGGATAGAGAAAAGTTTAGCTAGGAGGGGGAGGGAGAGGGTAATAGCTCCCAGTACGATCGCTATACTTGAAGTCATGTTGAAGAAGTTATCAATGGTATGCCGGCAAGCGAATGATATCTATTGGACCACACTTAGAACTAATACTCCTTAGGTGGGCGCCCTAGGAGATGGTCAGGTAGCCGCTGGGTGTAAGCAAACAGAGCTGCTTTGTTGTTCTGCTTCTCCATCTGTCACATCAACGTGAGCGGCACCATTGAAGCCATCTACTTTGTGTCACAACAGAGACGTGAAGTCCTGAGGGGACACGTGCTGCCAATCAAGGTTCCAAAGATGTTTTGTGTCTAGCAGTTGGACTTGCACATGTCACTAGCTGGATGGAATTTTTTTTTTTTTTGGAAACATTTTATTATAATGTTGACTTTATTTTCGTTCACCTTCACGCATATGTCAGACGTCGGTCAACAATCCAACTTTATGTACATAACTTTTTATGCACTGTTACTAATATTTAGACAGCATTTGATTTTGTTATTCTATTGAATGGTTTACATCAGAGATGGGCAAAAATTTTTTGAAGAGCGGGCCAAAAAATGAAACGAAAATTTTGGCGGGCCATAATTATTTTATTAAGAAATTACAGAAATTTGGTATCAAAATTAATGATATCACAATATAAATAAAATTAACGCTGTATAAAGCTATACGTGTTTCGATAATAGTTCTTAATTAGGATCAGCTTCGGACGTAGTTTTAATTAAAAGTTAACTGAATAGTTCATACGTTAGAGTTTTGTCTAAAAAAATTTAAACACGTTTTTTCTCCACACCCTTTCTCGGATCAAATTAAAACTTTGCACAATTATTTATTGTACCTAACAAATATGAAATATTTAAAAAAAATTAACAAGCCTAATTAATTAATAATTAAAAACGGATAATTAATTATTTTCTTTGATATCAATAAGGGAAATAATTCCTTCAGTATTAAGTGATATGGTTAAATAAGTAGAGTTTCGTCTCCATAGATTCTCTCATTTAGGGATCAAGATGAAATTATTTACTGTACCTAACAAAACATGATTAAATTAAAAAATTAACCAACTGTTACTAGTCAATTAATTCTTGATATTTAATTTTCTTTTATATTGAAAAATGGAAATAAATTCTACGTTATTAAGAGATATAGTTCTATTAGCGGAATTATTCCCCTTAGATAAGCTTTTTTTTTTAAATGTATTTTAAATAATTGTTTGTTTTTTTTTAGAATTTAAGGGCAGAAAATTGTGTTGCTGTGTGTGTGTGTATAGTGAAGCGTTGCATGAAGTATTCCAAATATAAATGTTGTTTTGGTGGGGGCATTGTAATGCATGCTGTTCCACAAAAATAGTGTGTAGTGCGGGGAAGGCGTCATGATGCTGGATGTCCGACAATGCATTTGTATTCTTATGAAATAGGCCTACAACTTAGGGGCCAAAGAAGTCGGTTGCGAAGCGTTCCAATAAAAGATGAAAAAGACCAAAAAAAAAAAAAACAATGTCTGAGAGTGGAAGAATTTAAAGTTAGAAAAGTGTTGTTTTTTTGAAATGTAGACCGTTCATTTAAACATTGACACAAGAAAAAAATTAAAAATACTTTTTTTTTAAAGAGCAAAGCTTATATTAAGCGAAGTTGTATCAACTATTTTGGATCAGTCATGGAATGAAATTTGTTATAGATCTAGACCAGTGTTTCCCAAACCATGCCCCGCGTAACACTAGGGTTCCGCTTGGCCTGAATAGGTATTCCACGAACTACTGGAAT
Source organism: Biomphalaria glabrata (assembly GCF_947242115.1). Taxonomy (NCBI): domain Eukaryota; kingdom Metazoa; phylum Mollusca; class Gastropoda; family Planorbidae; genus Biomphalaria; species Biomphalaria glabrata. The sequence goes on along the minus strand of NC_074711.1, from coordinate 31,983,431 downwards.
AATTAACTAGTAGGCAGACACATGAAATAACCTCTCTAAAAAAAATAAGCAAAGTGTTCCGCTAAATACTCAGAATGTTCGAAGTGTTCCGCTAAATACTCAGAATGTCCGAGGTGTTCCGCTAAATACTCAGAATGTTTGAAGTGTTCCGCTATATACTCAGAGTGTTCGAAGTGTTCCGCTATATACTCAGAGTGTTAGAAGTGTTCCGCTATATACTCAGAATGTTCGAAGTGTTCCGCTATATACTCAGAGTGTTCGAAGTGTTCCGCTATATACTCAGAGTGTTCGAAGTGTTCCGCTAAATACTCAAAATGTTCGAAGTGTTCCGCTATATACTCAGAATGTTCGAAGTGTTCCGCTATATACTCAGAGTGTTCGAAGTGTTCCGCTATATACTCAGAGTGTTCGAAGTGTTCCGCTATATACTCAGAGTGTTCGAAGTGTTCCGCTATATACTCAGAGTGTTCGAAGTGTTCCGCTATATACTCAGAATGTTCGAAGTGTTCCGCTATATACTCAGAGTTAAGGAACACGTTTGGGTACCACTGAACTAATCTATTGTATAATGTCATATCGAGCTGAGTTGTGTTTGCTGAGCGCATAAAGGCCGTACGAAAGCCTTTTCTTAGGTGCACAGAAGAGACTGAACCTTATTAACACACTGAGCATGATTTAGCATGGACATCATCCCAGCAAGGAAAAGAATTGAAATTGAAAAATAAATGTGAGATTGAAATGAAACAGGAGCTCATATCAATCTTAACAGAATCGGTTAATGTAGTAGAGTGTAAAACAAATAGGCTTGTTTTAGTATCTATTTATTTATTAGTTTAAAATATGGTCAAAAATTCTCAGAATATTTACTGATTTTATATATAGGTTGAATTTAAATCGAGCAAAAGAAAAAAGATTACGTTTTTAAAGACAAAGATTATCTAAGGGAAAGAACAGCTAATTACTGCCATTTATCTAAAAATTGCTGGGTTTATCTCCCTTTCTGCTATATAAAACAAAATTAAGTGTTTAGTAGGCCTACTGATTGATATTTAATTTGTTAATGTTTGCATTGATTCGTGTATTGTCATCGACTATGAATAATTATGAAAAATTTCAACGTGATTTAAGTGTGGCAAGAGGGAGAAAATGCGTGTCAAAACTTAATAAGAGGATTAAATCCATATATACATTCTCATCTCTCATTAAGTAACATTTATTCCTCTTATTTCACAATGAAGCAAAAAAATTAATCACAAATAATAAATCAACTAATTTGTTAATTTTTTTTTATTGATTCACGCCTTCTTATGAACAATGAATAATTGTGTAACGTGTAAAATATCACATTTACGTTGGTACACTCTCTTCTAATACTGGTATACTAGTTCTATGTCAACAATAACCTCAAAGGCTTGTATACTCCAAATACATCGTTCTTGGTACATTTGTAGAAGAAAAAAAAACTAGAAACCCAGAAAATAGGTCAAGTTAAAAGTTATACTGATCAGGAAATCTTTGAACTAGCAGAAAATGAAAACGATTCTGGTGGTTTATTGATTTAAACATTTGAGAGTCTTCCAAAATATTTGGGCAACATGTCTGAAGTGTTCTTCTCGATTCGTAAAGTTACTGTACGACGCTCCGGTGTTACCCCCTTTGTAGGAAATAGAAATATTAATGCTATGCTTAAGTTATTTTCTAGGTTATTACCGCGATGCAATTTTTTTAGGCTATAAGGATTAAGATTTTAAGATTTATGGTATGTGAGCTTGCGCTCCAGAGCTAGTTTTTATATGTATTTTGTTGTATAGGTTAGATCTATTTTTATATATTTTATTTTTATAGGTTAGTGTCAGATTTTTATAATTGTACTTCCGCATATTTATATAGGTTAGTGCGAGATAGTATAAAAGTGATGTACTACATGCTGTCTTAAAAACAGTTGAGTGGTACATTTGACCAGTGGTCAGTACCATATCTGACTGATTAGTGACTGATTTTTTGCTTTGATTTTCTTTATTTTTGGTAAGATTTTAATACTAAACCATCACTTGCTCCAGCGCAGCCAAAGGGGTTTTGAGTTTAAAACCCCTACCATGGGGTTTTGAGTTTGAAACCCCCTAACCAGGGGGTTTTGGGAGTTGAAACCCCCTACCACGGGGGGGGGGGGGGGGGAGACGAAATTTAGTGACATGTTTTTTGCTTTGATTTTGTTAATTTTGTTAATTTTAGGTGAGATTTTAATATTAAACCATCACTTGCCCCAGCACAGCTAAAGGGGTTTTGAGTTTAAAACCACTACCAGGGGGTTTAGAGTTTAAAACCCCTACCAGGGGGTTTTGAGTTAAAACGCCTAACAGGGGGTTTTGAGTTTTAAAACCTCCTACCAGGGGTTTTTGAGTTTGAACCCCCTACCAGGAGTTTTTGCAGTTAAAATCCCCCTCTTCTATAAAACAAAACACACAAAAAATGCAAACGATAATCCCCAAATTCCTAGTGCACAGTTAAGGAAGATTTTGATTTTAAAACCCCCTCCAAAATTTACGATAGACCCCCTCTTCAATATGAAAAAAAAAAACAAATTATGCACTCAAAATGTTATGAGCGTAGCTAAATGGGTTTTGACTCAGTTTTAAGTTTAAACTCCCCTCCAGTGGAGTTTGAAGCTAAAAAATATATCTTCAATAAAAAAAAAAGCAAATTACACACTCTAAAATTTAAGAGCGTAGCCATATCGGTTTTGAGTTTAAGCCCCCCGCCAGCGGGATTTGAAGTTAAAAAATACATCATCAATGTAAAAAAAAATAAAAAATTAAGCACTCAAAATGCTATGAGCGTTGCCAAAAGGGGTTTTGAGTTCATATCCACCCTTCACAAGGGTTTGATGCTAAAAAATACCTCTTCAATATAAAAAAAAGCAAATTACATACTAAAATTATTTGAGCGTAGCCAAGCGAATTGGGGGTTTTGAGTTTAAACTCCTTTCCTCCAGATGGTTTTGAGTTTAAAATCCTCCTACAGAGCGTTTTGAGGTGGAAAACCTCTATTTCAATATTACTCTAAAGCTAACTACAGTTACCAAATTCTATGATCGTAGCTAAATGGGGTTTTGAATTTAAAAAACTACAGCAAAGTCCTGAGATTTTTAGTTTAAAACTTCTAACAGATGATTTTGACGATAAAACTTTACTTCTCGATATTAAATTTAAAGCAAACTACATTCACCAAATTCCAAGAGCGTATCCAAGAGAGGTTACATTTCTACCAGTGGCGGGGCTCCATTCATAAAGTGCAGTGAATAGTCATCTGCCGAAATTGAAAAACACTAAATGTGGCTCAACAAAGATGGCTAAGACAGATTTTAGGAGTTAGTTATTGAGATCGGGTCTAAGTCAAGGAAATCCTATGCCGAACTGGGAGTCGACCCCTTAGTAAAATTGTGACAGAGCGTCGCATGAGGTTTGCGGTACATGTTCTCCGACAAAATAAATTACGCATAATAAGAGTTGCGATGACATCCTAGTACAACTTGGCGCCACAGATTCATGGAGGTCCTCGGAGCAGGTGGGAAGAGGCTTCAGAAATTACCAGTGACAGATTTTTGTGGAAACAGCTTGACGGCAAATGCGCCGAACGGCGCGGCAGGGTCTTAGTCAGTAAAAACAGCACATACATTTTTGAAATAAGACTTTTTAATAGCAGGAAAATGCACTGTAGATACCTCAGAATATGCATTTTGTTGACATTCTATGCCAGAAATAGTACTTGGCGGCGGGGCTCCGCCCCGCTCTAGGGTGAGCTCCTAGAGCTCCCCCAGAGCCCCATTGCTGTCTATGGCGGGGAGTCAACAATTTTTTCACTAACACCAGGAAGAACCTATTCTAGGGCACAATAAACGTGTTCCAAAAGAATGAAGGGTCAGAATGTAATAAAGATTATGAACACACACACATACATACAAATATTTTTTTTCGCGAGGGGGGGGGGGAGAAAAACCCCCCCCCCCCCGAAAACAAATCCTGGCTACGCCCATGGTCTGTGTGACAGCTGAAGATCTTTGTGGTCTATCGTCTAATTATTTTATTATTCTGTACCTGGGACGGCCTGTAAGTTTGCTATTGTTACTGCTGTATTACTCTGCTGATTTAGTGAATATAGCTGCTGTGTTACTGATGAATATTACTGCTGAAATACATGCTGCTGTATCTAATATTGCTGCTATAATTGCTGTTGTAGATCTATTCTTATTCTAGGGAATCTAGAGTTATTTTCTAATTTTGTTTCTGCTATAAACAGCTATTGATAGATCTAGTATTGTTATTGTTGCTGTAGATATAGACTAGTGTTATTTTGTTTCTTTATTATCGCCTTAGTAAACTTAGTTATAGGCTTAGTGGCTTAGTCATAGTCTGTTTCTTGCTTTAGCTAGTTAGTAATTAGTTTAGTCTAGTTAGTAAGGTACTAAGACTAAGGTGTTCTTGTTTTAGTGTTAGAGCTATGGATTGGTTGTAATAGTAGGATATTGTAGATCTAGACTAGTTTATTGTAGTTTGTTTGTCGATCTAGGTCTAGGGTAGTAGTTGTAGTGATTTAGTTAAATAGTTGGTTTGGTTAGTTTGTTATAGTGTTTGTAGTGGTGTAGATTTAGCGGGTTTTAGTTAGTTGATGGGTTCAGTAGTAGTGATTAGTCAAGTTAGTGTATATATTATATTTTATTATTGATTTATTTTTGTATGTAAATAAAGTTTCTTTTTGTTTTATTTATCGTAAACTAAAGTTTGTGTTCTGGCTTTCATTTAGTTTAGATTAGTATGTCTGGTTACTTAGGCGACTCTAGCCCCTCGGTTGTAGACTGAGGTGTCACAGATTGAGCCCACCCAGTAGCGCTAACATCTGCCTACTGTAATAAAATTTAATGTTGAGCAGTAAGAATAGGTCTTTCCTACTCGCGCCTGCCTGACCTGCTCACAGTTAGTCATTAAGAAGAAGATTATCAAGAATTCAGGTTATGACTGAATATTAACTAACGAGACCTTCTCTGTGCAAGAAATCAGAATGTCCCGATTATAGACATAAAATGTGGTCCCGATACAAGTGTGTAGGAATTCATTTGCCTCCCCTGGCCGAAAAAGTTTGTGCATTCCTGTGTTATTCTAATAAACTGCTGTCAAAGAGTCAATAAAATGAAGTTAAAAGTGTTACATTCTGTGAATACAACAAGGTTACAAAGACAGTTTGTGTGGAAACACTAACTCAAAATCGGCCCCTGAAGTGGTCCACCCAGGTAGGTAAAAAGGCAGGTTTCAATATTTTCAGAAAGAACATCAGAATGAAATTCTATATTAAAGACAAATGACAGAGAAGAATGGAGAAAGAAGGTTGACAGATCTTGTGTAGTGCCCCAGCGGTTCAGCAGACCAAAGGATAGGTGAAAGTGAATGTGAAGTAAGATGTGAACCTGGCCTAATTGATGTCTTATAATGAATATCTAATTGATCTAATTGTTTTGTAAAGGTTCATTCTCTTATTCGAATCCTCAAGAAAAAGGACATTTTCGTAAAAAAAATATTAAAAAATCCTTTAGTTAAATGTTATGTGTATTGTGCTACGCTACAGTTCACGCGATAATATGAAAAACTACTTAATAATTGTTGTTTCAAATTATGTTCAACTTATATGCATACTAAATTGATTTTTTCTCTAAAAAAATATACATTTTTTGTGTGTAAATTTTGTAGTTATAGATATATATATAGATATTCGACTAATTTTGTTCACATACTATGATTTCTCCATAAAAGTAGGACCGCCCCCCCCCCACTCAAAGGGTTTAGATGGGAAGGGCAGTAGAGGTATTCGCTCCTCTCCTTACAATCGGCCAACAGATGAACGACATAATATAAAGACCCGTTAAAATACCAATAAAAAGTTGTAATCATATAGATATTTAATTGATTCTGTTAGCAAGCTGTGATTTCTACAAATAAATAGGACCGCCCCCCCACTCGAAAGTTTATGGTGGGGGGGGGGGCGGATTGATGCCATCGCCCCCTCCCGACCCTACCAAATCGGACAAAATACTAGAAGGGGGTGGCGAAATAATCTAAAAATAGGTTGAAATATAAATAATTAGTATATAGGCCTATTATTATTAACATAAGTAATAAATTCGTATACAAATTGTGTGAATTCTATACTAAAATTCGTCCGCCCCTACCGCATTCCCCCCCACCACTGGATCCGCCAGTGGTCACCACGCTGTAGGTGTCAGTTATTGTCTGTAGGTCTGTAAACAAAAATTCTTCGGAAATCTGCCCTAAATTTAGGACTTAATATTTCGCATATAGGTCTACATCAAAGTGAACGTTGAAAGTGGTTTAGTATTACAAGCGTGACTGAACCCAAGAATTTTTAAAGGATTAAATGTTTTTATTAGAGATGTTTTTCATACCAGAAAAAAAAACTCACCAAACTCCCACGAAGTTATACAACTGATCCTAAAAACAAGATTAAACGATCAACCCAATTCCTCCCCTCCTCCGAGCTCTAGTGATAGTGCGGTGTTCGTGGTTCTTCGCGATGGTGTCTTGTGCTAATGTGTCTGACAGATCTAAACAATTAATCTCAGTTGGTATGTGCTTGTGAGACAGAAAACTTTGAATGGCAAGTCTGTTGTACAGGCCTCTGCGGGTTCTGCACGTCATAGCGCGAGCCAGTGATGCGAATCGTGAGCTGGCTTGGAATTCACTTGTCTGGACCTGGTTTCATCATCACCGCATTAAGGTGTTGCAGTTATTTCTTTTCAAAATAGACACACGCGCTCACATTGATGTAAGGTAGAAAAACAAAACATGTCAGCCCCCACTCCCGTCCCTCAGAACTAAAGAGAGAATCATTCTTAAGAATTTTTTCGCAAAAAAAGGTCACGAGAGCTTCATTTTAACCGTTTATTGAAAAGCGTTTTAAATGAATTTTTAAAGTCACAAACGCACTGAAATAAAGACGTGAAGTTGTTTTTTTTTTGTTTTCAATAGTGTATAGAGTGGACGTTTGGGTAGAAAAATAGTTGGAATAGGCAACTTCACAGATTTATATAGATACCGTTTTCATGATACATATTTTGAAAATTTAACTTGTTTGGCATTCTAGGACTTAAAATAGATCTCATTGTTTAAAAAGGTGATTATTATCTGTTTTATTTATTATTTTTTGCTACAGTAGATCTAATGTTTAGAAAACAATTTTTTTTAAAGACTTTACTTATCAACACATTCGTATGTACCGTGTATATTGACAAAGAAATGAAACGTATCAATGGCAAATAATGATGACAGTGAGTCATAGTCAATGAGAAAGATGCTGTTACAAACTCCATCAATTTTTTCTTTCAAGAGTTTGGTAGATATTATAGCATAAAGAACAAAATTGGATTGAATCTATTAACAATTTCTTAGTTGTCATCTGGGTTACTATGTAGTACTTTTAACATAAAACTGCTTCATCGTCGTAGCTCAGATATTGTAAAATAATTCCATGTTGGAATATGACACAAGTGACTCTATATTACAGTAATTTAAAATAAAAAAATAAAATTTAAGAGACTTCCAAAAAGTAGAACATCATAGTTTTATTAATGGTGCTACTAGAGAGTGAGATGTAGGACAAATGTTCCATGTACTGTACACACAAACAAAACACAAATGTTAAAGATTTGAAGTTGCATTCATTTTCTCACAATCACAAGTAAAAATATTTTACAACATACACGAGATATTCATTTCTTCAAGATACTAATGACATGAAATTCCAACAAGGAACATTTTAACTACTGGAAAATGACTTTAAAAAAAGTTTAGCACTTTATTGAACACTTTGTCCATTGTTGGGGTCAAGGCTTTTTTAAATCAATTCCTAGCGGCAACAAAATATTTATTCCAGATGTTAGTATTTTTTGTTGCATTCATCTGACTTGCAAATTTAACATTTATTGTTTAAAAGGGAGTAACAGCTCTTTCTTGTTACACTTGTAAAACTTAACACAGGAAGGTGAATGTACATTGTTGGCCTCATGGAACTGGACAACTTTCAATGAAAGAATTCTTCCATGACAACGTAGAAATGTTTACAATGTCATTCACTCATTGGCTTGTTTGTATTTCATACTTGTAAACTATTGCCATTTGGTATCTCTACAAATACACATTTACAATGAAAATTACAATAAAACAATCAACACCAACCATATCAATATGTAACAACATTCAAAACAAATTTTTATATGGCTTTTCGATGGTAGTCAGGACTTGCTATTTCATAGTTAGAAATCTTAAAAAGATTTGGACCATTTTTGGATAAATACCTGGAAAAGAAGAATTCAAATATTTAAAAATCATAGACATAGAATACTTTTGTTATTAAAAATTTTTTTTTTTAAATCTTGTATTACAATGGAAGGGGTCCTCGGGTTATGACGATCTGTTCCTACGTTGCTTCATAAACCGATTTTCGGTTAACTCAGAATATACATACGTACAGTATGTAGATACTTTAAGCACTTATCCTATTCTAATACCTATTCTTACACAGTACCCTGCATAATTATAAAGTAAAACAGTGATAAAAAGTAGTTAAAAAAAAAAAAGAAGAGAAAACAGGCTGATTGGGACACTCTCTATCTTGATGAAATATTGCTGCATGTTAGTCTGGAAAGAGTTTGCTTTCACGCAGTAAAACCACTTAAGTTGAAACAAGGCTTTATATATAATAAGGGATGTGTTGTAGCTATGAAACATTGCACATTGGGACTGCGTATTGCATAATTGCAACACTCTACAGTTTGGTGCAAGAATCAATCCATTCAGGAATCTATTACTTAGCAATTCATATTTTAATTAATAATAACAGGATATAATATATGATACAAAGTTAAATGAAAAAACTTACTTAAAAAATTCATGGATATGATTAAGTAAAATGTGAACAGTTCTCTCATCAAGAGTGGTGTAAGCTAACATTGCACCTAGGCGAACTGTATGGAGACACACATTCATCACAGTTATTGACAAAATGTAAACTATAGCTATATAAGCCTATATATGTATATATATATGTATATATAACTACTCATTGGCAACAGATTATTTTTGTAATATTATTTTTTATTAATTCAATTTGATGATCACATTTTTTGTGAACAATAAACCAACAAAACTAAAAGTTCTAAATATAACATGCTAGCAATATAGAACTCACCAAACAATCTCAGGAAATGAATAGCTCCATAAATACTGGACATTGGCTTCTCAGGATATTCTGACAAAATCTACACATGAAAAGAACAATTTTAGAAAAAAAAAATATTATTTATACAGTGTAAAATAACTCAAGCAAATTTTCCTTTTTATACAAATTACTTCTTTGCTTTTTTTTTCATACTTCTTTGCTTTTTTTTTCAAAGTCACATAGCTCTTGTAATGTTCTATATTATTAGTCTGTATTGTTATTTCTCATATCAAAGAAATGGATGACAGAAAATAATTTGAAAAAGTACTGAAGTCAACTAGTTCACAGTAAATATAATAACTCACAGGCAAATGAATCACAGATCTACTTACTGAGAGAGTTTATGTTATAGCCCACAATTCTGAATAGAGCAACAAGGGATGAAGCATGTCAGGATTGAGCTATGAACCAATTGGACTTATAACAGTTCACCAGTCAAATAAAGGCCCTTATTGTCAATATACACTTTTTTTTTTATGGTTATAGTTTGTTTCAGCTTAAATCTAAACATATCTTGTCACTGAACTAGACATCTCCAGATCACTAAATTTACACTTTCAAACTAGACTGAAAATAAAATAATTAATTGATCTTGTATTTCCTTCTTTTTTTTTGTTTAAATATTGATTTGTGGGTTTACTGTTTGACCCAATGGAGAAAATATTGATTGGGTTTAGGGTTTGACCCAATGGAGAAAATATTGATTGGGTTTACTGTTTGACCCAATGGAGAAAATATTGATTGGGTTTACTGTTTGACCCAATGGAGAAAATATTGATTGGGTTTAGGGTTTGACCCAATGGAGAAAATATTGATTGGGTTTACTGTTTGACCCAATGGAGAAAATATTGATTGGGTTTAGGGTTTGACCCAATGGAGAAAATATTGATTGGGTTTAGGGTTTGACCCAATGGAGAAAATATTGATTGGGTTTAGGGTTTGACCCAATGGAGAAAATATTGATTGGGTTTAGGGTTTGACCCAATGGAGAAAATATTGTTGAATTAAAAATTAATGTTATAAATTTAATTTATTTTCTTTTAGAAGTGAAACAATTTTTTGTCATGTTTTTTTTAAAAATAAATTTTAATTAAAATTTTTATCATTGTTCTTCCTTTAAAAAATACCATAATTATTTAAACAAGTTATGCACCTTGATTGAAAAAAAAAGGCTGATTTCTAACACATGCTTGAGTTGAAAGGGTTTTCAAAAACACAAAAATTTTTCAATTAAATGCTTTACACAAACATAAAATTATAATAGCAGTTAGTCTTCCTGCAATTCAAATATAAATTTAAAAAAAATTCTTTTAATTTAAATGTTTAGCTGCTTAGAAAATTTTAATGTTGAGCACAACATTAAGTTTTACTGTAAGCATTCCAAAAATCTTTTTGAAAATGTCACAAGTCTTTATAAAGCAATGTGAAAGAAGATGGACATTTTACTTCTTTTACAGAGTATTTGATGACAACTGTAGCATAAACCAATTAGAAGAGTGAATAAAAACTACTTAAAAAGAAAACCAATCTATATAAATATGAATTACTTCACTATACTGAGGTCTTTCAAATTTGTATAACAACTGAGCTCCTAGCATTACATTGAAATAATCTTTACATCCCAGCATTGTTTCTAGCATGGCATCTCTGAAATGAAAACAAATATGGAAGTTTAATTAGCAGATCTTGTGGAAAACTTTGTCTATAATGAAGCTGCCTTTAATACTCTTTCACTGATAAAGCTGACAGATAAGTTTAAAAAATATGTATACAATACTGTACTAACTTGTTAATATTTGAATTTTTTGATGTTTTGGCTTTAATATAGTCATCAATAATATCATCCACTGTTTGTTTGCATGGTAAGGTCACAAGCTAAAAAGTTAAAAAAAATAGTATGTATGTCTTATAATAAGCAAATCCCGTTTCATTAAGGTTTGTTAAAAAAATCTAGGCTTTTCTTTACCATTTTCTGTCGAGTTATTAAATCCCAATCATCAACAAGAACTGGTTTTAAATCCTCTGGAATCTTGATTTTGACTTCAATCTTGGATAAGTAAGTTTCTTCCTATAGAAGAAAAATTAAATCTAAATTTTAAAAAAAAAAGATAAAGAAAAATAATAAATAAAATCATTTTTTTTTCAAACCAAAAAAAAAAAAAAAATCCTCAAAAAAAAAAAAAAATTCAGGAGAAAAAAAAAAAAAAAGGGGGGGGGGGGAATAGGATTTTTTTTTTGTCTGAAGAAAATGGACCAGACAAAATATTAGGAAAACTCCCACCAATAACCAAACACATATTAAACTAATCTAACTCACTTATAAAACATACCCTTACACTCAAACTGGCGCTATCTGGCGTACTTAACACAGCTTACAACAGTGCTGCTTATCTTGCATTATTCTACAAGACTAACATTAAATTAATGCTCTCTATTTTGCATTATTCTACAAGACTAACATTAAATTAATGCTTTCTATCTCTACAACTAACAATAAATACTCCATTACCATATCACACATAAACACACACTCCATTATTAAAGTTGTTATAGCTAGGTGAACTCAGCCAATGGCCTAGGCCAGTGATGCCTAAAAGTACGGCCCGCGACGTGGTTCTATCCGGCCTGCCGAAACGCCAAAACAAAATTAAGGAAATCACCCACACCTCCTGCCCAAAAAAAAAGGTTGAAAAATGTAACTCTACCTATGTTAGGGCTCTCTCTTTTTTCTAATGGATTGGTACCACAACATTTAACACTTTAATGTAAAATGTAACAGAAAAAGTGAACGGATCTATACTTTCTTTGTTTGGAACATGATAATAAGCCAACATATTTGTTTTATAAAGAAAGTGTGGCTTTTTAACCAAAAAAAAAAACAGCATATGAACAGCATTATGAAACAAATATAGCGGTATTGATGGGAATATTTAACACAAAGAGACAAAGAAAATTAGTCGGTGGTAAAACTTGCTAAAATGTTGCTCACATTTGAAGTAGAGAAATGAACCCATTTTCCGACGAGTGAAAAAAATAATTCAAATATGCAATTAGTTAATGTAAGTACTACATCCATGGGTTTCTCATAAAATTAGTTTAAAGTCAATTTCATTTCTGTTTTTATTTTTGTTACTTTTTCGGTCATGTGGCCCGCGAAACGAGTGTCGAAAATTAAAATGGCCCGCAGGTCGAATTAGGTTGGGCATCACTGGCCTAGGCAAACCATGATCCATATATATAAGACCCAGGAATGTGAAGAGGACACTCTGAGCACATACATTGCTTCTTGTGACAGAAGGAACAAAAAAAAATAATTCTTCAAATGAGGGAAAAAAAAAGGAGAAAATAAAGTGATCTTACTGATTCAACAGTCTGTTCAATTCGTGGACGTTTTCGCTTTGGTTCACCAGAGGCAGATGTCGATTGTGGAGTAGCTGGTGCAGATTCTTGAGTGGAGGTGACTGTTGGAACTATAATAGAGCAATAAAAAAAATCTTTTAACTGTTAATATGTAGTAATTAACAAACATCTACAACTATTCACAGCCCAGAATGCTACTAACCAGAAGTGGTCTTTTCCTTTTCTTCTTTTTTATCCTTCTCTTTTGTCTCTTTTTCTACTTCTTTTTCTTTTTTCTTTTCCGTCACTGCAAGCTGAGGAGTGGAGGGTCGCTGTTTTGGTTCTTTTTCTTTTTTTTCTTTCTCCTTAGGAGTTGCCTTTTCTTTTGGAGTTTTTTCTGCAGCAGACTTCTCTTTTTCCTTTTCTTTGACTTCTTTAGTTGCTTCTTTTTCCTTGACAACAGATTTTTCTTTGTCTTTGTCTTTCTCTTTTTCCTTCCCACTTCCTGAAGGTGTTTTTGGTTTTGTACTTTCTTTCTCTAACTTTTTGTTACTTTTATTTTTCTTCACTTGTGCACTATGAAGATGGAAAGATAACAATAATAAAAAAAATATAAGTTACTAGCATCATGCACATATTTAAACCTGTTATATTCAACAAGGTTCTGTCAAAGTTGTTCACAAGTCCCAAGTTCTTTGTTAATAGATGGACTTTCACCTAGTTCTTAGCTAATAAATGGACTTTAACCTTGTTCTTAGCTAATAAATGGACTTTTAAAGTCCCAAGATCTTTGTTAATAAATGGGCTTTCAAAGTCTCAAATTCTTTGTTAATAATTGGGCTTTCAATTGAGTTAAAAAGAATACAGTTGATTTGAAAATGTGTTCATTTAAAACATAAGAGCAGACCCCAAAAGACAGAATGTGCTTCCAACAAAGTCTTATGTATCAAGTACTGAAAAGTATTGAACAATGTATGTTTTTCACAAGGCATATCATTGAATGTGACCATTCAACATGATTCCATACTGTAATGATTTTTAACTATTTACTCAACAAGGCAATATTTAACAATGCTAATGTGATTGTGGATGCCAAAAAGCTCAAAAAGAATAAGATCTCAACTCTTGATTAAGAACTTAACCATATAAGACTTTTTAGATTCACTGAAATAAAATTGAGAATCAAAGCAGATGGGAAGAAGTTGTGTAAGAGTAATGGTTCCTTCACATGTTCCACAGATCTAAGAATTAGAGGTAATGTTTGCACATTTTAAAAAAGATTTGATTTAACATTTCATAAAGCATTACAAAATTCTATTGCTACAATATATGTAATTCAGTTTGTACTACAAACCCATGATTTTTTAGGAGCTCTTTCTGTTTCTGAATGCCTGCCTCATTGTTTTTGACAACTCGACTTTCCTGAACCCATTCATCCCAGCTGTAGAAAGAGAACGAAAGAGAAATAGCGATGACATAAAGTTATGATAAAGCTGAAAAAAAAAATAGGCATACATAACTTATTGATGAATGACAGAAACAGCCTACAAGCTCAGATCATGGCTACGACTTTGAAACTTACTTTTTATTCCAGCCATTATAATGTATTAAATATTGAACTTTTCCATCCTTCACCTCCATCCGCATGCACTTGAAAGAGGAAACAAAAAGGGTAGAAGTCAGCAGGCAATGTGAGCTTTATGTAAATGTTAAACAACTAAAGGATATTTTTGTTTTTGTAACTTTAAATACATTGTCATGAGGAAAAAAAAAAGTTAAAGTACACTTTCATGGATATTGTGTAACAAAAAATATTTATTATATTTAATATTTACTACTAAACATGTTAAAGACTTACTTTAGCCTCATAAAGTAAAGGTCCATGATAACATAAAACTTTTTCACCTGTTGACAGATATTGTATAATGTGTTTGTAATCTCAAGCATTGTTTGTCTTTAGGTTTAAATAATAGATGATATTGTCTTATTAAACTACTGTTTCTCTCTTACACCAAACCCTCACTAACGTGTTTTTTTTTTAGACAAAATAATTTTAAAAGTAATAAGCATTGCTTATATTTTTTTTGCCATCTGGCTGACCATTTTGCGAAGTGGCCATAATTGCTTCATATCGACCAATCAATGTGCAAAGTTTATAAAAACAAAATGAAATCAATAATTTTTTAGTGCATACTCGCCATTGTGGACAATTTAAAAAGCTAATAAAATCAAATTAATATTTTCTTTTTTCCCCCCTCAAGAACATTGTGTGAGTGTGAGTAGAAAATAACTACAATATAAAACACAATTCTGTAGAATTGAATAATAAGACAAGACTTAATTTAATCTCAGGAGGCGTGCTGGTTGAATGGTAAAGCACTTGGCTTCTAAACGGAGGTCCCAGGTTTGAATCCTGGTGAAGACTGATTTTTTATTTCAGGATCTTTGGACACCTCTGAGTCCACCCAGCTCTAATGGGTACCTGACATTAGTTGGGGAAAAGAAAAGGTGATTGGTCGTTGTGCTGGCCGCATGACAACCTCGTTAACCGTAGGCCACAGAAACAGATGACCTTTACATCAACTGCCCTATAGACCACAAGGTCTGAAAGGGGAACTTGACTTTTAAAAAAATCTAATCTTATAAATAAATCTACAATTAAAAATCTATGCAGGGTGTAAAAGAAAAAAAAAGGGAGAAGTAGAGAGAGAGAAATGGGGAGAAAGAGTAAATTTAGATCTGCATGAATACAAATGTATCTCTAGAATTCAAAATGAAAAGAATTGTCACAGTGAAAGTGATAGTTTATAATATAGATCTAGACTGGCTCTTACTAAAAATCTTAGTCTATTGACAATCAAGTCTTAATTATAAATAGATATATATATCAATTTTGTCTAGATATATAGATCTATATAATGTAGATCTAGATCTAGCATTTTAATTTGTGTGATTTTAATTCTAGATCTAAATCTCTAGATCATGTTCTATGCAAATTTGTAAATTTATATGCTTTCATTTTTAAAAGAGATCGAGATAGATCTAGACAAGATTCTGCTACTACGCTCTTGCGCACGCTCCATTGGCTTCCCGTGAAAGCGAGAATCGATTACAAGGTCGCCACACTTTGTCATCAGTGTATATATAACAATGAGATGCCCTTGTACCTTAGCGAACTGATTACTCCATATGTCCCCCAGAGAGCCCTGCGCTGAATGGACTCTACGCTTTTAGTAGTGCCACATTTCTCCCTCAAAAGCTACGGTCTGCATGCTTTTTCAGTTCACAGACCAAAGGCTTGGAACTCACTCCCCATTGATCTCAGACAGACAACATGCTACACCACTTTTAAGAAGAACATTAAGACCTATCTGTTTAAAACTTTTTTAGATTAACTGTCATCTTAGCTCTCGTGTTTTTGTTTGTAATGTTGTTACAGCGCCTTGAGCCTATATTTTGTTTGTAATAAATTTTGTTTTATAAATAAAATTATTATTATTATTAATATACCAATGACTATTAAAGTAAATGAAGTATTGGAACTTGTGGTTTTGGTTAAACTTCGCCCTATTATTACATTTTTATTCAATAAAGCTGACAGTGCTTTTTTTTTTAATTGAACGTAGGATCAGCATTTTCCATATATAATGAATGGCACCCTAAAATGACAATTTTGTCTATTTTTTCAAGAGGTTTTTGAAAAGTTTTTAATAAGATTTTAAGATTTTAATAATTGAATAATTTCAGGAGATATTTAGGACTTCTTGGTATATTTTGCAATTCCAGATTTCCAGGAGCGCCTGGAACATCAGAAAATCCAGTAAAGAGTCAAGGGTGTAACCCAAAAAATAATAATTTGTGTGTGTGTGTGGGGGATCCAGAGGAATAGAAGGTCAGAATATAGAGTCATTGATATGTTGAGATGCTGTCATCCAGTACATTATAGCAGAGGGGTGTGAACACACACAGGATAAAATCCACCAGTTAAAATTTTTATAATTTTTTAAATATTTAGTTGTGGAACTATAAAATAAATGAAAATTGCATCTCCAACTGTTTCTTTCTGAGGTCATCTATGATATAGATCTAGCCACAATCAAGTGTTACTTTAAAAACTACTTTCAATGTAGATCTATAAATTTATAATATATCTAATCTAGCACTTTGATAAGACTATGCAGAGTAAAGTGTAAAGTTCAAGCAGCCCCGATTTGCAGAGAGGCTCACTTTTTATTACTAAAATTTTTTTATTTGAAAGTTTACAAAAGGACTGCTATAATTCTACTGCACATGCAGCTTTTTTCTTTACTTCCGACACACATTATTTCTTTTTCCTTGTAAATGCAAAGTTCACGATGAGGTCAAACTCAAGAGGTGTGGAATTGTTTTTTAACTTCCGATATTGAAGGAGATGGGTCATAGACTTAGGACTATTTTTAAGTCTGATGACTCTTCAACTCCAAGAGACTTGCATATTTGATATATAGACACACATAAGGAAACATGTGTTATATAAAATATGTTGTGCATTGAGTCTGAATTTATTTTATTACATTTTTTTGAGCTTTATGGCGAAAGTTAGCATGTTAGAAAGTTCGAGCAGCATAGTTTTTTCAATTGATAAAAAAGTACCTGAGTATTATAGAATATCAGAATAAATATACATAATTTTAAAATTCAGATTAAATCAATATAATATGCAAATCTAGTTTTCTAGATCAGAATAGTAGAATAATAATTATTGGTCGACAAGTACTATACCACAAAAAAAAATATGTTTGATGTCATTTTTACACACTCAGACATTCAACACAGAAAAGCTACAATAGTAGACTAATAAAGACTGATGTGTCTAGCGAGAGCAATACTAGTGTATACAATTACTGATCGAACAGCTACTACGGTAAAGCCTGTTGTGTCTAGAAGAGCTGGTTCAAGCCAGTTACATCACTTACACTGAGCCTGTTACAGGAGAGGACCTGCGCTAGGTATGGTCTCAAAGAATGTTGTAATCAAAAGTGTGTACCACCCCCTTTCCATTGAACATGTTAGAAGAGTGGTTAGCTCTGGATGGGAAAGAGTATGAGATCACCTATCACTCTTTCACTCCCCCCCCCCTTCTAAATTATTCTCACAACAGCCAGCTAGATCTACATGTAACACTGTTGTGTCTGACGACCTTGGTGTGACGTCAGTTACAAGACGTAATAAAGTTGTGGAGCCTGGAAAATGTGGAAATGGCTGGTCTCCTGGCGCTGGAGTAAAAGAAAATGATTTTGTGGTGAAAATTAAAGATTAAAAACATGATGTATGTTTTACAAATTTATTTTCTTTGATCTGCTCGAACAACGAACATACTAACCGGGGAGGGGGGGGGGGGATTCGATTAGATGAATTATGCTTGACAATACTCACACTACAGTCTACACCTCTTTAACCTCATTTATAATTTAATTTTAACTATAGTGATATATTTCATCCATTTGTCTATAATGACTATAATAATAGAGATATGATTTAAGGCAGAAACATGTTTCATACAACTTTTGTGAAAATGAATTCCAGACATTTTTCAGACTTTTATTTTATGTTTTCCAGACTCACTAACAGTAAAGTGGATGGCTACCTGAGCATACCGTATGCGCTCTGGACTGCTGTATTCGTGGTCTTGGGTTCAAAACCCTGCCGTCATGTGGGAGGTTTGGACTAGGGTGTAATAATAATTTAAAATTATGAAGGAACATACGAAACAAGGGGAAAAAAAAAGTCACTAATCTTGTAGCACTTCTAAAGACTTGGAAGGGCAATTTAAAATATATAGTAGACCTATATAGTTTAATAGGCCTAACTTAGTTGTAAAATCTTATTCTAAACCTCATAACTAGTCCAATAGTAATAATAGTTTTAATATATATATATATATAGATTTTTAGTGGCTTAATCATTCAGTGATGGGAACTGACTTTACAAAAATCTTAGGAAATTTTGTAAACCCCCCCCCCCCTTTTTCCCGTTTTTTAACAGGCCTGTCGCGGCGACTTAAAAAAAAAGATGTTGCTGAATTTTTTTAAACTATAGATGTAAAGTCATTTTATTTAATATTTTCTTTAATTAATGTTGTATTACATAACATTTACACTGCATTGAGCATTACTGCACACAAAATGCATGCATGGCACTATTGTTTGTATATATATAGATGGGAGGAGAAAGCTTTTTGCAGTCTGAGCATTCTATAATAGATAACTGCTTTACAGATATTGTAACAACTTCTTTCTCAAACAACTATAAATAATAAATGTGTTTGAAAATAAAAACATGCTTGGGTTTTGGAAATACTTCAAAAGTATGAGCTACACTTGTGTTTGTTTCACTAATTATTAAATTTTGTACAAGAGAAACTGTTTACTAAGCTTTGCACATGAAGTCCACCAAAAATGCTTTGAAAAGCAATTGAGAGAAAGCTGCTGAATCTCAGCTGTGTTCTTAAGCAAGAACAACCAGATGAGGAGCGATGCTTAGAGGAAGGGAATGTTAAGCATTAAAACTGCATATTGAGGCTTCCCTATGTGACTCTTTTTCATGCTGATATAAATTGTTTACAAGAAGTGGATCTCTACCACACTGGGCCTTTATAGCATTAGTAATGATTAGTTATTAGTTAGAGAAAATTTTTAAACTTTAATATATATATTTCTCACTATAGATCAGTGATTCCCAAAGTGGTCTATATAGACCCCCAGGGATCCACGAAGACTTCCAAGGAGTCTACGAAAGTGAAAAAATAAAATGGGGGTCTATGAGATGTCCATGGGGGTCTACGATAATGGATTTCATTTCATTTGTAACTTAAATTTTCACTCCCATTAATGTTATTATTTCCTACACTGATATATGATCTGTACCTTAGTTAATCTTTTAAACATTTATCCTGCTATTCAAACGAAAAATGTTTGTATTTAATTTTAATACTTATTTAGGCCTAAATATCTTAATTTTGTCTACATATAAGTTATGTTTAACAACAAGAAATGTAGATTGTACACCGATGATTATTTAAAATTGGGATTCATTCTTTCCTTGTCAAACATGCGGTTGCCTAAGTGCCTTTTTATGACGATATGAAACTAATCACGCTAGAGGATAATTTGAGACGATGCCATCCTGATAAAAAGATAAAAGTTTGAAAAAGATAAGTTCAGAATAGACCCACAAAATTTCTCTTCGACATCATAAAGTGAAGATGATGGTTTGCGAACGACTTACAATATCTCTTTATTTATAGCCAAATATGGAAAACACTTTAGATAAAACATTGATTTTACCTGCCGTTGAAATAGTTTTAAAAACTGTTTAAAAACAAACCTACATCTGATATTATTAAACGAATTTCTTGCAACAATACAGTTCAAGGGAACATCGGTGTTGTCTTTATATGAGAAAAGAGTCCTTGTAATCACAACAAATTTCCGCAAGGATCAATAAAGCAGTTTTAGTCTTAGTCTTAAAAGCTTCTTATGTAATTCTTTTCAAACGACATAAACAGTTTGGGATCAGCGGTCTAGCAGGCCCTGACAGGATGTAGCGCTGTTTGCAGCAAACTGCTGGCTCCTTATTTTTCCTCAGGGTTGACTCACAAAACCCATGTTTATAGTTGCAAGACAGCAGAGGTTTGAATTCAGATATCCTTCTGCTAGGTAGGTATAAAGCCAAGGCTAATGAGTCCCGCCTGTCCAAGGCTTACTGGTTTTGGTGTTAGTTACTCGCCTTCGCCACTTCTCCTGTTAGTGAAAACAGTTCTGCGGACCCTATATTTGAGCCACACATGAAAGAACATGAAATACAAGAGAAACTGATCTTTTGAAAAAGTTTACAAGAATCCCTAAAGCAAATTAATTAATTAATATTTAATGTTTCAAAGACTACTTTATATAACAACAAATTTCTATATGAAACATAATATCCGTAGCAACGGATGATGAGCCTACAAAAAAAACAACATAACCAGTGTATTTGATGATTCCAGGAATACATATTTTGTTATTTTAATTGGTTTAAATTCAAATTTTATCAATAAAAATGACACCTGCATAACTTCAAACGCAGCTTTAAATTACTTTTTCACTCTGAGACTCACTACATTTAGAAATTAGTTTTAAAAATGTTGATGAATTTGCAAAAATGCAATATAAGTTAAGCAGGGGGTCTACCGAAAATCAGAAACCATGGCAAGGGGTCTACGAGACAAAAAAGTTTGGGAACCACTGCTATAGATCTATATCTAGAGCTACTTATATCTAACTTGGATCTACATCTCTAGTGACTCTAGATCCAATATATATATAATTATTAGATCTACATTCTATCAGGCTTATATATATACTCAGTAACTCACCACAGTCATGTAAAGTAGGCCTACTATATTCTACATAGTAACATATATATCCAGATGGCCGGTAGGTCTATTAGATCTAGATCATATTATTAAATTATTATAATAGATCTAGATGTCTAAATCTAATCCCATTTGAACTCATGGAAGTCGGCAGGCAGGTTTCAAATTAGAAAAATCTAGGGGCCATCGTAACAAAAATGAAAAAATAATAGATCTAGAATTGTAGTAATAGCGGCGATTAGCGCATAGTGACCGGGCATCATTCATAATATTCTTAAGTCTAATACTTTTCAAAAGCTGGCAAGCAGCCATTGAAGTCTAGATCTAGATCAAAAGTATTCAAATTGAAGAATCTAGATATCTTATCTAGAATATATCTATCTAGACTGATTCAAACCAAGATCTAGACTTTTAAGACAATACTATACAGTAACACTAGATTTTTAAAAAAAATAGAACTTTAACTGTGTCAAAGACCGGATGTGCGCATGTTCAAAACAAATCAAAAATCTTATTTTGCATTCTTCCGAAAATGGAAAAATAATAAAATCGGATTTTTTTTTTAAATGTCGGGAAAATTTTAGATTTTTTTGCTAGAAAATCGGATCAGAAGAAATTTTCGGAATTCTGACAATTGTCGGAAAATTCCCATCACTGATCATTAGATACTAGTTAAAAAATAAAGACTTATTTAGACTAGCCTAGGTTAGAGGAGAGATGACCTCATGACGTCATCTCTGTTAGACATGCGGACCCGCAGAGGAGCGGATATCAGCTCAGACCACTACCTTGTCAGTGGCAAATGTAAGCTCCGATAGAAACGCCAACCAAAACAAGCCACACGACCCGCCCATTTAATGTAGAGAAGCTTAAAGACGGCAATACTGCAGCACAGTTCCGATTGAAACTAACGAACCGCTTTGAGGCTCTTGCAGATATATTGACTCTTAAAGAAGAGTGGGCCAACTTCAAAGATACCACTATTAGGTGCGCGGAAGAAGTTATCGGAAGGAGGCGAGGTTCATACAAGGAACGGTGGATACAAGACAGAACATGGAAATTGGTAGATGAGAGGAAAGAGGCCAAACGTTGACGAGATCAGAAAAATGAAACACAGGCTCGCAGCCTAGCGGAAGAAGCCTTTAGAGAAGCAGATCTGAAAGTAAAGAGAAGCTGTCGGCGAGATAAACGGGACTGGATTGAGCAGAAGGGACAAGAGGCACAAGCAGCTGCAAGCAGAAATGACACAAAAACCCTTCATCATATTGTCCGAGATCCCACAGGAGCAAAGAGTGGACATGGGGCACCGATGAAAGACAAGCAAGGCAAAACTTTGTTAACGAAAGAAGAACAGGATGCAAGAAGGGTAGAGCACTTTAAAGAGACCCTTAACCAACTGTCGCCAGACCTAACTTACATATTCAAGGACCCCTCTCCAGACAATGATCTCAAGGTCAAGACAGACCCAATAACTGCTGAGGAGGTTACCATGGCAATTGCAGTGCTAAAGAATAACAAAGCACCAGGGCTAGACATGATATCAGCAGAAATGCTAAAATATGGAGCACAGTGCATTGTTAACAGAATGACTGATCTTTTAAATCTCTGTTGGTGAACTTTAAAAGTCCCCGAGGACTGGCAAAAGGGAGTGATTGTAAAGCTTCCAAAAACTGGGAAAATTGGCAGACTGCAACAACTGGAGGGGCATTACTCTCCTCTCTGTCCCGGGCAAAGTTTTCAGCACTGTCTTGTTGAGACGGCTTCAACAGTCTGTAGATGAAAGGCTCAGAGAAGAACAAGCAGGTTTCCGAAGAGTCAGATCATGTACAGAGCAGATTTTCGTTCTATGAAATATCATAGAACAAAGTCTTGAGTACCAACAACGGCTATCGATCAGTTTCGTGGACTTCAAAAAAGTGTTTGATAGTGTCCACCGAGAATCAATATGGAAAATAGTTAGAGAATATGGCATCCCAGAAAAATTCGTCCAGATCCTACGACACCTTTACAGTCAGTCTAGTTGCTGCATTAAAACAGAAGAGGGAACAACAGAGTTTTTTACAATCGAGACAGGGGTGCATCTTTGCATCCCTTCCTTTTCCTCCTAGCCATCGACTACATAATGAGGAGAGCAATGAACCAGACTGCCTTTGGTATTCCATGGCGTGAACAACTCCGATTGACAGACTTAGAATTTGCTGATGATGTTGCACTACTCAGGGCTACAAATAAATGCATTCAAGAAATGACGGAGAGCCTAGACAGAGAGGCACCCAAAATTGGTCTTCTACTCATTCACTCATTATTAAAGTGCCAGATTATTTAGAGCTCTTGTTGTCAGGTTCTTGATGTGTTAGATGTGCTGTGTTTAGCAGAGTTTACAGAAGGCCTGATTAGGAGAGAATCGTAACAATATAATATAATTTGTGTTCTTTATTAAACGGGGGGAGGGGGTGGGGGTTCGCGCATAGATCGAGACTAAATCTAGGCTCGTAGATCTTTTAAGAAGCGGCGCATAGATCAAGACTAGATCTAGTAGACCTAGAATAGACCTAGATCTAGTAAGTCATTCTTGGGGCCTAGCCTTTTAGTTGTCTATACATCATTGACGAGATATTTATTATAGCCTATTTGTTTTCTTTATTTGAGGGGGGGAGGGGAGTTTCGTGCATGCATAAATAAATCTAGGCCAAAAACTAACTTCCCGGCCTTTGGTAGCCTAACTGAAATTTGATCGACCATCTAAATAAGGCTTATATAGACTAACATCAGACATAATAAACTAGTCTTTCAGGCAGTCTAGGCCTAGATCTATTACTAAATTTGATTTAAGTCTACAGTACACCATCTAGAAATAGGCTGGCATTTCACTGACAAGCCGTGATTCCCCTATAACAATAGATCTAGTAGGCCTAATGGAAGCCTCTATATGCCCAACTAGATCTAGCCGCCTAGCGTTATACTGGTTACGTCGCCTGAATGACATCGGATTAAATTTTTTTTTCAAATTCCAGACTTTTTCCAGACATTTAACAAAATTGCCTCGAAAGTAGCAATTTTCCAGACTTTTTCAAGTCTGAAATCTTAATTTTGAAATTCCAGACTTTCCAGACTGGGTACGAACCCTGAGAAAAGACAGATTTTCCATTGAAAATATGCATTTTTGAAGTTCAATATTCATTATCACTGAATATAGGAATATAGGCCTTCTGTGGCGTATTTTATAGATCTGATATGTAGATCTTTGTTTGTGTATACAAGCTTTGTAAGCAAATTTTGTGGAAATTTGTTTTTATAAAGATTTTGTACCTTTGTGAAATTCACCAAGTCTACAGGCTATTCACGACAGACAGGTTTTACTTGAGGAATTCAGAGATAAGTTTTTTCATAGGTCAGATTGTTACGGAGATATAAAAATTCTAACGAAAAAATGGCTGCCAGTGGGTTTAATCACTCAAACTTCAGACTTAGTTAGATTTGTAAGATACAAGTAACGAGAATGATACTAGTTTACTAGTTA
Organism: Biomphalaria glabrata; assembly: GCF_947242115.1. Classification (NCBI taxonomy): domain Eukaryota; kingdom Metazoa; phylum Mollusca; class Gastropoda; family Planorbidae; genus Biomphalaria; species Biomphalaria glabrata. The sequence goes on along the minus strand of NC_074711.1, from coordinate 31,958,895 downwards.
ATAACTAAATCTAGCCACAGCTACTGTAACTGTGAGCTACTGCTAGTCTTCTCTGTCTGTCACAGTCTGTGTCTCTATGAGTCTATAGTCACAGTCTAGACTAGTCTGAGAGTAGTCTAGGTCTAGATCTTATCATTTCTAGTGTTTATTTTTAATCACAGTCCACTGCATCAAATGACTTTTAATGATCAATTATCAATAAATACATTCACTATGATTCACATTGAGATTGTCACATTGTGACATCAATCATCATGATTGACATGATTATTCATTCATTCACTGTAGTTGACAGGACAGTAACTGTGTAACACAGTTGTTAATCAAGTTAATGTGATTAAATGTTGATTTGAATTTATTCAATTTCAGGAAAATAATTTTATCATTTCACTTTTTCTTAGCAATGATTTCTCCTAAACTCTAAATCTAAGTCTGGTCTCCATCTAGACTAGATTTATGTTAATAAAGTCTTTACCCTCTTGAAATTTTGGTTTAGGAGCCATGGTTTAGGCCTTGATGTTAATGCGTTTCTTCAGCCGCCAGAAAGACAAAACAATATTGCTTGATGTTGACTACGTCATTAAAACTGTGTAAAAATGTCAAAAATTGTTTCAAAGATAAAGAGCTCTAATATGACCCTGACATATATAATGTCTTACTTGGACCAAAAAAACAACAACATAATTTTGTTGTAGACTATTGTATATGTTTACACACACACACAAAAGAAAGATACATTTGGATTATAACTCATTTCTAAGTCAACTCTGTAATATTATTGAATTTAAAGGTAGGAAATAGTTATCTCTTGGTCAGAAAATTTATTGATGATATATATAATATATTCGCTCCATTAAAAATAAATAAGGGAGACAATTATTATGATAATTTTCATTGTGTAAATTCCTGCTTATTTCCCTTTTAACGTTTGATAGTTCTGACAAGCGTAATTAGCTGCTTTAAGAAAAAATTAAATACTTACACACACAAAGCTGAAGACGCCACAATTCTTACATTAAAAAGATCCGTAAAAAGTCTTTAAAATGTTAGAAATTGCCATTGATAATATGATTATTATTATTTTATTTTTTAGTTGACTAGAAGAACGAGGCCTATATTTTATATTTCTATTTTATATTTTAAATGCATGACGCGTAGGAGTTACCTTACGTAAAAAGAAGAGGGAGGGGGAGAACAGGTTATCTACTCTGTATTCATCCGTCACTAAAAAATAACAGGGCCGAACTTAACAATTGTGGGCCCTATGCAAAACGGAATTTGCGATGCCAAGTTTGGGTAGGGATACAGATAATAAGTGAAAATTAAAAGTTTGTATAAGAAAATAAATTCGTCTTAGCATTTTATTCATTCTTTACTACTTAGAGAATTACTTTACGAGTCTTGCGTGTAGCGAATTCATACATTATATCATAAAAATTATATTTCCTATCTAGATCACGCTCAATAGCAAGAATTACAAAATGTTTCAATCTATCTACGAGAATTGTTGACCTCAAGTAATTCTTCATTAGTTTGAGGCGCGAGAAGCTTCTTTCACCAGATTCCACAATTACAGGTATTGCATAATGCCGTGTTGTTTTTTTTTTATTGCGCGTAGGATTGGCGTTTTCCATATTGAATAACACCCCAAAATAAAAATTTTTGTGTATATATTTCAGGAGATTTGTTTGAATTTCAAAAGATTTTAATAATTTCCGGAGATTTAAAGGACTTTTTCGTATATTTTTCAATTTCAGGAGATTTCCAGGAGCTCCTGGTAAATCAGGAGGCCGGGGGAAATCTGTTATAAGTTAATTTAATAATTTACACCTAGAATTATCGCGGGTCCTATGAAAGTGCGGGGCCCACTGCGATCGCATAGGTAGCAGTGGCATAAGGCCGGCCTCTGCAAAATTGCGGCGTATGCTACGCCGTGGGTCAACTAGTTTTATATATAACTCAAAATGTTGAGCCAGCGTTAGACAAACTGTAGAGCTGACAGAAAGGTAGGGGGACTGAGAGGGAGTGCGACTCTAAACATGTTTTCTGTCGGTTATCTGTTTATTGAGCTTCCATTCGAAATCTCATTTTCCTCCATCATGGCTTATAGCTTAACTTTCCAACTTCCCGGCCTATCTCTATCAACTTTCCACCTTCATGGCATATCTCTATCAACTTTCCACCTTCACGGCATATCTCTATCAACTTTCCACCTTCACGGCATATCTCTGTCAACTTTCCACCTTCATGGCATATCTCTATCAACTTTCCACCTTCACGGCATATCTCTATCAACTTTCCACCTTCACGGCATATCTCTATCAACTTTCCACCTTCACGGCATATCTCTATCAACTTTCCACCTTCATGGCATATCTCTATCAACTTTCCACCTTCACGGCATATCTCTATCAACTTTCCACCTTCATGGCATATCTCTGTCAACTTTCCACCTTCACTGTATATCTCTATAAACTTTACACCTTCACTGCATATCTCTATCAACTTTCCACCTTCACTGCATATCTTTGTCAACTTTCCACCTTCACTGCATATTTCTGTCAACTTTCCACCTTGACCCTCATGGTATATCTCTATCAACTTTCCATATGTCTCCCTCATGACTTATCTTTGTCAATTTAAGAGATGTCAGTGCACACAAACTTGACGGGGCTTGTGTTGGTCACTTCTTCTCGAACATCCCAAGTTACCTTGGTTTCAAAACCTACAATATAAACACTATTTTTAAACAGAGGTTCACTCTAACCAAAGTAAAATGTTTACAGGGGAGGGAAATATGGCAAGAATTCGTGAGAAAAAGACAAAGAAGGGTCTAATTTAAGACAATTTATATTCAAAATGCTTATGTCGGATGTAGATGTGAATGAAAGATAATAAGCCTATATAAAAACTACAAAATGCATATTTTGAAAGCATTATATATTGTTATTTTTTTTTATCTTGATCAAAAGTTTTAATATGCAAATGAGATCTTTAAAATATCAACATTTTTATAAATTTTGAGGTGCATCTGTGACCGTCCGTCTGTGGCTCTTACGGTGCAGAACTTTCAATGAAGTATCATGTATTTGTTGATTCATCGATAACAATTATTGGTGTAAGTTTCCTGTCAAAGATATCAAACTAATTTTTTGGACCTAATGTGTTGTATGCTTCAAATGATGCATTCTGATATTTGAGTCAACAAAACTGTTAATAAACCTTGCATTTATACCCCCCCCCCCTTTTTTTTTCTATTTTTCCTGGATCAAATGACAAAAAGTACTACATAGAACTACTTCGATTTCTTCCCTGTAGTCATACTAGCTGCTACTTCCCCATCCCTTTTAGGATTTAGATCCTGATAATTGTTCTTTTTTATTTTTCTATTCATTTGTAAGTCTACCAGCCTTCTTTCATTAACCATATTACATACGTTTAGTTTAAATGTTAAATATCAAGTTAATAAAAAAAAACGATATATATATAATTAAATTGTTAACTTTACACTAGAGGCTAGTAATTAATTAACCATAACTCTGCTGAACAACATCATCAATATCAACAACCTGGTTGTAGAAGTGATAAATTAACTCTTCATTAATAATTTGATGTGCTTAAAGTACAATTAGTGTTTTATTATTAGCGGCCCCCGAAAAGGGAAAAGACGCTATTAGTTTTGTGCGAAATTTCTGTCCGTCTGTCCGTCCGTCCCGTTTAGATCTCGTAAACTAGAAAAGATATTGAAAATCCGGCATCACAATATTTTAGACCATTCAAAGTTCTGATGCAACGGCTACTTTTTTTTTTCCTGAAAACGAAAAATCTAATTTTTAAAATTAGTTATGCAAGCAGTTTTTTTAAAGAGAAAAAGCTAATTAGTATGCATTATAAGTTAGACCTAATTTAAAACGAATAGTAATCTTATAAACTTCATTTTCTTGAAGCGGGAATACATGAGCAACACTATTTACTTTGCATTCACTTGCACCTATCATTTGATCTGCAGCATCATTGGGGCACTACACAAGATCTGTCAACCTTCTTTCTCCATCCTTATCTCTCATTTGTCTTTGATATAATTTCATTTGGATGTTCTTTCTGAAAATATTGAAGCCTGCCTGGGTGGACCACTTCGGGGGCCGATTTTAAGTTTGTGTTTCCACACAAACTGTCTTTGTAACCTTGTTATTTATTATATTATTATTCTTTGTTCAAAACCGAAACAAACACTTGCTTTTAATTTTATTTGATTTGATACCGTTGACCTTTTTCCCTTGGCCAAGTCTTCGTAATGATCATTTAATCTTATCGTGGTGGGGGTTCACTGGGTTGGCACAGAATTGAAGAAATGACAAAGACAAGGTGTATGTCAATTTCAAAACTTTTATTACAGACGAAAAAACCTGCATCCATACACGAACACAAGGAAACTGATACAAAAGGACTACACAATGTGGCATCAAGGAGTAGATGCGGAGCCAAACTTCAGCGAAAGATGCCAGCATAAAGGGACAATAGCCACCTTGATTCTTCCCTTTAAATCAGGTGGTTTGGCGGCCTTTCCGGTGCAGAGGTCACCTCGTTTTTTGTGGACCGGTGCTTGGTCCAGTTTGGCCTCAGGGTAGATTTTATCCTCCCCACTAAAAAGTAAAGTAAAGTTCCCCTTTCAGACCTTGTGGTCTATAGGGCAGATGATGTAAAGGTCATCTGTTTCTGTGGCCTACTGTTAACGAAGGTGTCATGTGGCCAGCACAACGACCAACCGCCTTTACTTTTCCTAACTAATGTCAGGTACCCATTAGAGCTGGGTGGACTCAGAAGATCCCCACTACATTATTATAAAAATAGAGTTTTTCTCAACTTCCAAACAAGAAACAACAAATACAAACAACAAATACAAACAACAAATACAAACAACAAATACAAACAACAAATAAACTGACTCTGTGTTTTTTTACTCAGTTCTTTACTGAAATGTGCAAACTAATCTCAACACAATGATATTCATATGTTATAGTGTTTTATTTTTTTTTAAATTAATAAAATCTATGAACATTTTTGTTATTGTTGTCATATATTTTACAACACACAATAACCAAAGTGCATTCAATCACATAGGCCCGTACATTACGCACATCTGCAGTTTATGTCCAGGGCCTTTGCAAGAGAGAGTTGCGGTCTTTCAAGCCCTCATTCACATCGAGTTTGACGCTGATGATGATGTATGTATTAATCTACTTCATTTGTAAAGATAGTGTGCGCAATGTGCAGACTATTTTTATCTTCAACGTACACGTATAATAATTGACCTCTCTACTTTGTCTCCATGCAGTGTTAGTAGACTATATGATGTGTACTTAAATACATTCACTTTCAAGCTGCTTTGTGCAGACAACAACATTGATTTGGTCAGCTCTCTGGTTTACAAATAATAGATTGCTTTATAAAGAACTTCATGCAATGTTCTCTCTGAATAAAATGTTCACTTTGATAAGTTTTTTTTACGTATTTAAACTATCTGTAGGAATTACAGTGGAAGTGAGCGGATCTCTTGCAATCTTAGAAGTTTTATCTGATGCCCCAATATCCAAGTTGATACCGGAGACACTTGTTTAGTGGAAGTAACAGCATCATTTCTTGTTACGAACTAGACTGTTTTAATCCTTCAAGAAGAATCATGAAAAAATTTGAATAATCAACATTATAATCCAAATAAAGTCAAATTTGTAAATATAAACATACAGCTTGAAACTTATGTTGTCCTAAAATTAGCTCTTCTCTCTCTATATATATATAGTTTTTCAAACCAAAACTTCTAATAGCGGAAATTGTAAAAAAAACAAACATTTCTAATTAACTCTTCTACACATGTTTGCTTCTATGTCGAAACTGGAAGCTAAAATATGAATATACTTGCTGTTGACACTTCTATTGGGACCTTGAAGTTCACCGTACACCACCTGACAGTAGGCGTAAATAAATTCCTTTTCAAATCCAAGTCTTACTTTCTCTATATGTGTTCTTGGTATATGCTTTCTAAACAGCATTTATGCACCTCATTCCATTTTTCATATGTATAATAAATGATAGAATTAATGTCTGGCTTTCTTTTTATAAAAGAATTGCAGACGTAACTTCTATATCTCTAAAAAATAATATTGTCTTATTAGTTATGCAAGTGGAGACCTATCTAGAACATAAGCTAGACCACACGCCTAAAACTTATATGATAGCTTGTTTTTATACATCGTTTGCGTAGAAACAAAGTCAATAAAATAATTATTAACGTCTGCATTAAAGGAATAAAAACAATAGTTAGAAGCTAGAACACTGTATCAACTTCCGGTAAAATTTAAAGAAAGAAAAGCACTACAGTGAAAATTGTATCTCTCGACGAAGCTCATCTCTGAAAACGTTTGAGTTAAACCAACACTGGACAGGCTCGCGTTAAACAGAAATAAAAAAAAAAAAGAAAGAATGGAAAAAAAAAAAGGAGGTGGGTGTAAAAAAAGAAAAAGGTTGAGACATTTGTTAATTACTCTGAGCACCTCGGACACGGGACCTGCATCAGAAGGAAGGCAAAGGGAGAACACTCCAAGAAAGAAAAGATCACTCGCCAGACGGGTTTTAATAAGTTCGGAAACATTTCATGAAAAAATAACACCCCGTGTATTTTCTGAGCTTCAAGACGGTATTTCTTAGCTAAACAAGACTTCTATTGCGGGCTGCTCAATCTGGATAGGGCGATGTCATCTTCCCTCATTTAGTTTTTTTTTTCCTTTTCTCTATTTTTTTCTCCTCCTCTTTTTCCTTCCCAATCTGCAAACAAGAGAAGAAGAGTTCCTGCCATGGCTTCCTGAAATTGAGTTAGACTGCTAGAACTGCTATAACTACCACTTGACAAGATTTACCCAATTTCCAATAAGGGCTCCCCGGTCACGTGACGGAATCTCTACTTCAACTTTCTGTCTCTTTCAATTAAAAAAATACAAGAGTTGCCATCCCTTGGCAGACGATAATAAACCTCCCCATGGACATACCACTCAGAAGCCCCCCCCCCCCCTTCCCTTACACCCCTCTTCATTTTTCTCCTTGATGTACTGCAGACACAGAGCTCTGTCAACACTGGCAGCTTCAGACTCTTCAGGACAACTGTCTTGGAGGACCGCGTCATCATCTATCAGTAACTGTGAGCTGCCAGAGAAATCATCGAGCCATTTCCTTTTGTGCAGCAAATGCACAATATAATGGGACGTGTGACAACATAAAAGACCTCGAGAATATGAAAGACTTTCGGATAAAGGGTTGAGAATATGAAAGACTTTCGGATAAAGGGTTGATCTTATTAATGCAGGATTTCACCGCCTCGTTTGCTTTGATTTTATTCTTATCACAACACTTTCAGCTCGATAGAGTGCTGCTCTTCTTCCTTTTCAGCGGAAACTCAATAGTTTTTTGAGGTTCTGTTTGGGTGCACTTGATAATGAATATGTTCCATCATTTTATTCTATTTTTATCACGAAAAGAAACTAAACAATTGACTTTGAGTTCACTTTACTTTTTTTTTTCAGCTGTTTTGTACACAATGAGTCGATAAACAAAATTGTGTTAAGGCTTCAAAATGTTGCGATAAAAATCACTTCTAGAAATCGATTATGACAAACAAGTAAAAGCAATAGCAACATCGATGACAACAACAAACGAGTACTTCGCCAGAAAAAAAGGTTTAATCCAAACACTAAATTATTTGACTAATTAAAAGGCATTTACAAAAGAAAAAAAGTCAACGTTGACAACATTTTTATAAGAGACATTTAAATACTGTTCCCCTTAAAAATGTAGTGAGTTTAGATTTTTTTTTAGTTACTTGATCTAACAACATAGAGATAAAAATAAAACTGGTAAAATGTTTATTGATCTATTGATCTATTGTCCTGAATCGAAACAAAAAACATTTGTTGATCACTAAAGAAATAAGAAAGTTCAATTTTCTCATGGTCTGCACATGGACGTCAGCTATACCAAACTGGCACATTAAGTTCAGCACTAGACTTAAGACTCTACAGTCTGCATCTTCTTATGTTACGTTGTAGCACAAAATATTATGGACCAATTTTTGCCTATCATAATCGTCAGTTTCTCTTTTTACTCTCTATCCTCTTTCTGTTATATTCTCTACCTCTCTTAAGCATCTCTCTCTTTCTCTCTTTTTCCCTCTCTATCTGCCAGCACGTTAAATAAATTGCCTTTCACGAGTAATTTCGCCTTCCTTTTAAGGTCAATTGACCCGGATGCGATCCCGTTGCTTCGAGTCATGGCCACAAGGAGAGGTCATGTGATAAACTCACGTATGGTAGAGCTTACTGGTCGCACACGTAGGGGTCTTCTTGTGACTGCAGGAAGTGCCCGGAGTCTAGACCGGTGCTTCCACCAATCGATATCAACCTGATGAGATAAAGTGGGGGCCGGAAGTTTGAGAGGTATGATTAGACTTCATAACATCCATCTACCATCCAGCACCTATCAAATGTTCATTATTGATTCCTCTTGCTTCACAATCTTTTGGCAGTCTTGGGTGTGTTATTGGTCGGTATGCTATTTGTATGTGCGTGTGTGCTATTTTGGGGGGGGGGGCGTTATCGGTTTGCTTTTATCGGGTATATTTTTGTCGGCTTATTTGTGTTAGTGTGTGTGTGTGTCTATATGTATGTGTGTTGTTGGTAACTGTTGTTGGTGTATTAAATTGTGAGTTATTGTCGTGTGTATTTTTGGAGTCTTATTGGTGGCAGGGCCGGCCTTAGGCCGATTTGACCAATTGCCCCAAATAGGCCCCGCGCCTGAAGGGGCCCCGCAATTTACATTAAGAATATCACTATCAGTCATGTCTCTTGTCACAGGCTTTGAAAAAAGATGTAGGACTTAAAGAGTTAACAATTTTACTCTAGGCCTATCGTACGATTGACGTAACTCACTGGTGTTATTGTTGAGTTATTAGTGGGTGTCATGGGCGTAGCCGGAAAGGGAGGGGTGGGGCTCAACCCCCCCCCCTCGAAATGAAATCCCCCCTGAGGGGGATCGGAATTTAGTAACGGCGTAGCCGGAAAGGGGGTTGGGGTTCAACCCCCCCCCCCCGAAATGAAATCCCCCCCTCAAGGGGATCGGAATTTAGTGACGGATTTTTTGCATTTTGCTGTTTATTTTAGGTGAGATTTTAATACTAAACCATCACTTGCCCTGAAGTAGCAGCGAAGCCAAGGGGATTTTAATTTGAGTTTAAAACCCCTACCAGGGGGTTTTGCAGTCAAACCCCCCTCTTCTATAAAACAGAAGAAAACAAAAAAAAAAAAAGAATGCAAACGACAATCCACAAATTCCAAGAGCATAGCTAAGGAAGATTTCGATTTTAAAACCCCTTCCGAAATTTACGATAAAACCCCCTCTTTAATATAAGACTATCCATACATCAGTCACCAGATTCTATGAGCGTAGCCCAAAGGGGATTTTGTGTTTTGTGTTTAAAGCTCCCCTCCAGCGGTGTTTAGAGCTAAAAAACCACCTCTTCAATATAAAAAAAAAAGCAAACTACACACTGAAAATTCTATGAGCGTAGCCAAAGGGGTTTTGAGTTTAAAACCCCCTCCAGCGGGTTTTGAAGCTAACATAATACCTCTTCAATAAAAAAAAAGCAAATTACACACTCAAAATTTAAGTTTAAAACCCCTCCTGATGGTTTTGAGTTTAAATACCATATACAGAGAGTTTTGAGGTTGAAAAGCTCTCTCTTCAATTTTATTCTAAAGCAAGCTAGTCACCAAATTCTATGAGCTTAGCAAAGGGGGTTTTGAATTTTAAAAAATCCACAGATTTTTAAATTTAAAACCATCATAAAAAATAATATATTGACGATAAAACTTCCCTTTTCGATATAAAATGTAATGTAAATTACTGTCATTAAATTCCCAGATCGTAGCCAAGCGAGGTTACACATTTCTACCAGTGGCTGGGCTCCATTAATAAAGTGCAGTGAATAGTCATCTGCTGAAATTGAAAATGACTAAATGTGGCTCAACAAAGATTGCTAAGACAGATTTTAGGAGTCAGTAATAGAGATCGGGTCTCAATCAAGGAAATCCTATGCCGAACTGGGAGTCGACTCCTTAGTAAGGTTGTGACAGAGCGTCGCATGAGGTTTGAGGGACAGGTTATTCGACAAAATGAATTACGCATAATAAGAGTTGTGATAACATCTTAGTACAAATTGGCACCACACTTTCATGGAGGTCCTTAGAGCAGGTGGGAAGAGGCTTCGGACATTGCCCGTGACAGATTTTTGTGGAAGCAGCGGGCCGAAAAACGCGGGAGGATCAGCACATAAGGTTTTTGAAATAAAACTTTTGAATAGCACTGTAGATACCTCACATTTTGTTCTCTTTCAATACCGGAAATAGTACTTGGCGGCGGGATTTGCTGGCAATGGCAGGGAGTCTACAATTTTTCCACTTTTTCTAGGAAGAACCTATTCTAGGGTGTACACACACACATACACTCGCACGCACATACACACACACACACATTTGAGAAAAAATACGTAGAAAAGAGTGAATAAAATGTAAAGACGAATTTATTTTCTATTACAAACTCTTAATTTTCACTTATTATCCGTATCCCTACACAAACATGGCCACGCGAAATCCGTTTCACATAGGGCCCACAATGGTTAAGTCCGGCCCTGCTATTTAGTGACGGGTGAATACAGAGTAGATTACTTGCTCTCCCCCCCCCCTCTCTGTTTTTTTCGCCGCTAAAAATACGTGGGGTAACTCTAGTCCGACTTGTTGAAATAAACGTGTGATCTTTTCTTTACTTCTTGGTATCCAAACTGTTGAGCCATGAAGAGAATTATATATATAGATGTAAAGATTTATTTTTCAATAACTTTATAGATAAAAAGAAATTCGTTCCTCTTGAATCTCCCCCCCCCCCCCCACCTAAATCTGGTATGAGAGAAGCAAAGGACACTTGTAATAGATTATTGATGATTGCTATCGGAGCCAGTGCAAAAAGCCGAATGTCCTCCAAGTTTTTGTACCGCCACTTCTCTCCCCTTACTTCACTTTGTCTACCTCCCGTGTGACGTAAGTGTCAAGGAGCTTTGCCTGAGGGGAGGGGGGGGGGGAATTTCAAACATTTTTTTTATGGTGGAGCCTGAGGGTGGGTGACGAAAGAGAGATGGGAGAGGGAGACGGAGTTATGACGTCATCGAGGTTGTCACGTGACTGGAACCTTTTTTTTCAGACAGCTCTGTGTCTCTAGCACAGACAATAATGATAGATAAAAGAAAATAAATACATTTTAATAGTTTATTTTTTTTACACGCCTGACCACCTCTCACACACCTTTTTTTTTCATTCATTTTTTTTCTTTAAAGAACAAAAACTTTTTCATCTTTATTTTCATTCAACGGAAAATCACAATTTGTTGAGACATTCTAATCCGGAAGACAAAACTAAGGATAAGAATAATAACTGGGCAGTCAGGATAGCGACACCCTGGTAGGGCAAACAACAACAACAGCAACAACGGATTTTGCAGTTTATTTTCATTATTACAGATTTTCACCTAGGACGAAAAAAAATATAAAAAGCTTTTTGGTGTACACTGTGTACAGAATAAAGGAATATATTTTTAAGTTTTATAATAATGTTTTTTTTTTTTTTTCACTATTTAGCGCTAGACAAAATTATCTCATCTCTCTTCCGTTTTTAACCCAATTTTGTATTTTTTAGTTGGCAACATCGAAGTTCAATTTAGCGTCCTTGACCTAGTTTAGTTTGTGCAAATATCCAGAAGACAGCGTTCTGCATTCATGAAGTATTTCTGTAAGGTCTGTCTCATCAGACCAATCACTGTGCACTCTGTAATGGATTCTGTAAGTTCTATTGTCATGTCCTAAACGCTCTATTCGTAAAGTATGTACTTTTCTTTCTTTAAGTATCTCCATTATTTAATATCTATACTTTTCATTAGAATCTAATACATACATTTAGAATACTGTTTGGTTTGTTTTTGGTTAGAATTGCAATCCTTATAATCCAACATTTTCACAAACTCACTCATTCTTCGGTCCACATTAGGTCTCGGTTTTTCTTTTAGGACTGAGAATGTATTCTTAATTTTCTTTAAAGATTATTCCCGATTTGCTTGTTGTATTTTTGTTTTTTTAGAAGTATTTGATATTGTTTCTAGAGTTTAGTTTTTTATTCAGTTGTTATCTTATTTTTGGTATGGAGAAGGGAGGAGGTAGCTTGTAAGAAAGATGATCATTAAGTTGATGCGTTTTATTTCAGTAATGACGTTCTATCGTTGGCAAATAATTCAGAACTCATGCAAAATTATCATTCAAAAACTGTGACATGTAAATGAATCTGATTGATGTCCATCGATGATTGTTATGGGGATGAATAATTAGCATCATTTTTAAAAATTAATTTATTGTATTAGGATACATACACATGTACTAAACAAACATACTTTCTTTGGGCCCTCCCCCCGCCCCTCTCTTTCTCAAAATTTCTAGATTCGCCCCTGGGTTACTTAGAAATATTAATTGTGATATTAACCTCACCTCTTGTTTCAATTGCTATATTTTACATTTTTTTCAAAAATAAACTTTCTGTTACATAATACCTTCTCTTGTGAGGGACAGATGGCAGGGTTCCCGGTCACTTCATCCCCGGTCACTTCATCCCCGGTCATTTCATCCCCGGTCACTTCATCCCCTGTCACTTCATCCCCGGTCACTTCATCCCCTGGTCATTTCATCCCCTGGTCACTTCATCCCCCGGTCACTTCATCCCCCGGTCATTTCATCCCCAATTAAATATTTTATATATAAATATGATTATTTAGAATGCTTTCTTTTTGACATTTTATGACATATTACTAATGCGTTTATGGTGTTTCCTCATCCACTTTGTATTCTTAATGAGAAATCTAATATTATATGGTAAATCTGGATGTGTACTTATCTATAGCGTAATGATCAAAGGCCAAGGTGTGGTTCAAGTAGTGGGAATCTTTTGAGAGATAGAGAGATAGAAGTGCGATTACAATAATTATGATCATGCCGCTGATAACTTATCAATAAAGGCCAAGGTGTGGTGCAAGTAGAGGGAATCTTTTGAGAGATAGAAGTGCGATTAGAATAATTATGACCGTGCCGCTGATAATTTATCATCAAAGGCCAAGTTGTGGTGAAAGTACGATGATGTTTCACTTTATTTTATTTTTCAATCGCTCTTTCTTGAAAATGGGCAAGTCATTTTTAGCCTTGAAAAAGTTGAAAAGTTTGTTTTTTTTCTAATAAAGGCGGACTTCCTTTTAAACATTAAAGTCACAAATTGTGTTATAGGACTTTATTTCTATCGATATTTCATTTCTACATGTATATGTAAGTATGTATTTTGATTATTGATATTCCATTTAGCTATCGAAACTGGTGGGCCTATAGTTATGTGAACATAAATACCCGTCATGATGAGATTCCTATATCCTTACAATTAATCTTACTGATGTAGATCAACACAGAAACACTTTTTTTTACATTACCTCTTTATTTTTACATGCTAAATTTTTATACTTTTTAATGGCATTTAATTTTAATTTTATTCTAATCTAAAGTGTTACTATTTTGTCATTTAAATAAAAAAGGAATACATTAAATATTGCTCATTTAATACTTTTTTGTTAGATAAAATGATCAGATGATGAAAATATCAGGGGATGAAATGACCGGGGGATGAACTGACCAGGGGATGAAATGACCGGGGGATGAAGTGACCGGGGGATGAAGTGACCAGGGGATGAAATGACCGGGGATGAAGTGACCGAGGATGAAGTGACCGGGGATGAAATGACCGGGGATGAAGTGACCGGGGATGAAGTGACCGGGGATGAAGTGACCGGTCACCAGATGGCAGATAGCACAGAAAGAGGATACAGAGAATATGGAGTGTGAGAAAGAAAATGATGCATGAAAAGAACGAATGTGTAGAGAAGAAAGACCGGACATGGTACTCAAGATGAATTTATAGGATAAACATTTTCGGTTGTCATGGTGACTTTCGGGATTAGGGGCAAGAACATTAATTCCACCCACGTGCACGGTGCTAAGATTATGTCCCTTGCCCCCTTGTGTTTTGTCCCGCAGAAAGCTTATGAAGCAGTGCGGACATCGGTCACTGGAAGTTAATTGCCGAGAAGAAGCCCGGACCATCCCAGCACATATCACGGCTAGATAGAAATAAGATAATCAAGCGCAAGAGGTTGTAGCTGTGAAATAAGACAGGGGAACGGCTGGACCCTCCCCACGGAGCCGACACAGAAAAACGCCCACTTCTGACATTTATCAGCACATCAGCAGCTTTATCTTTTATTAGCAACATGATACATTTAAAACAAAATTTAAAAAAAAATAATTTCCGCATGTACTTTTGGTATTCAGCGAGTCAACGTTGAAATAAACAGAAACCAAAATATTGTTAAGTTTGAGTTCCTGTAGTCCGCACTTTATCATCATTTAACCCCTGACCTCCATATATCACTACATTTCGCCTTTATATGGTATATGTATACCCCTCCCTCCTTCCGCTCGACAAAAGTAATATTCTTTGGTACAATGGGTAAACAACATATGGTGTAAACTGGACTTAGTGATATGTTCATATTATTTGAATGAATATTGAAATTCTTTGGTTATTTGTATTCAATTAAAAGAAAAAGCTGAAATTTTAGTGATCGGTCAAAAACTGTATAAATATAGGCCTTCGTACCGTATGAGACCATTCCAGGCGGCTGGATTATTACTTAGGCCTATATTTTATGACATAATCAGGTTGAACCAAAATGGAAAGATGTGTGATCTCTTTACATGAAGATCCAGAGATCCATCTAAGGGTATCCATTGTCTCCCGAGATATACATACACTCTCACATACATTCACACTTACATACATATATGCAAACATACAAGTATAGATATATAGTGATATCTACTTACTGGGTAACAGCATAACCGCTTTATGTTTATATAAATTTGGCATATCGTGTGGTATATACATGGATATACAAACATATTCTCTAATACAAGCACCTCTGTATAAATACATAAATACACATGTATTTCACTAAATTATCCTTGACAGTTGATGTTGTCTGTGTATTTCAAACAGTTTGTCTCTTGACTCCATTATATTACAATATGGTTACTATATGTGTGGTAAAATGACAAACTATAAGTAAAAGAACTAAGAAATTTGATTTTGCAATGCTAAAAAGGTGTACACAAATTATCCTATATTTATATTGATACGGCAGAAACAACAACTGGTTATTTAAAGATGTGCCGCAATTTATGAAAGTTCTCCATTATTGCTACTTCTTTAAAAAGGTAGTAAAGGTTACATTAAATTCATCTTAAACCTCTTGCTTTTGTCTTCATTAGATATACTGATACACTTCACATTTTTATAGTTATCTACTCCTTCCATTCCTTCCCTTTACACGTGCTGCACACACAAAAATGTAATTTTTGTTTTAAATATAGCTTTCAGTGCCGCCATCTAACTGCAATAATCATTACAACGTCTGTCTTGTGCTTTTAAGGTACAAGTTGCACAAGTTGAGAATCTTTTATCAAAGTATTTTTTCAATCACCTCAAACATTTCCGTTTTAAGTTGTCATAGTATCTAAGTAACGAAAAATAACTTCATGACCCAATTAATTTTGACACTTCAGTAGATATATCATTTTGTAATATACAGAAGTAAAGGGTTGTATTGGCTTGTATTTTGTTGTTGCTCATCTGACACATCCCATCCATTACTATCTGACCAAACAAACAAACAACCGGACTGACGACTACTGTTTAGACTCCTGCTGGCCACACTTAGCTGCTGATGCCCGTGACAGATCAATAAGCACAGTGTGAGTAAAAAGCCAGTAATTTGTCTCACCACGGTCGTGCCACTAAGTTTTTTGTGTGTTTACATGTTTAAAAAGTTTTTCTAAATAGCTAGACAGGGGAGAGAGAAAAAGTAGAGAGAAAATAGAGAGGGAGAGAGACAGAAAGAGAGAGGGAGAGAGAGAGATGGTGAAAGAGAGAGAGAGTGTGTGTCATTAAGTGAGCAAATCTGCTTCCTTTAAAGTACTTCAATCTCTGCTTCTACTCCCTCCCATTACACACACATTTACAGACACACACACACGCACATATCTTCTCACACTTATCCATCTCCACACCGCAGCCTTCACATCCACACACTCCCCACAACCCCCACACACATAGATCTATTTTTGTCTTTTTTTTTAATCAACTCTTATCTTTATTTCTGTAGCGTGTGTATTTTTCAAATGTCATTGGGCGTAACCGCAGGGCCCGCAAGAGGTGTCCGTGATGCCAATCTCCTATACAGTGACTGACACGGCTATCGTGAACCTACGCGGGAAGGGGAGGGCAAGTCTTGTGCGAAGTCAACCATCAGATGAAAGAATCGCAAAGCATCTGATTCCAGGGAGTCAGAGTAACCCAACACCTACAGCTTGCTGAAATAACACAGTGACTTTGACGCTCTAGCTCGGCCGTTGTGGATTAGGGCTACAGTGCACGTTCTTTCTGAGGCATCACTTTTCAGACCTGAAGTCAGTCAGCTATGCCACATTGGCAGGCGAGAAGAGTGACAAGCATAGTTTTGTCTTGTGGTGAATGATCTGGAAAATATGTCGGTCCAGGAGTATAAAACGTTTAAGAAGCACTGCTGTAATTCCTGAAGAGGATTTGCTTGATTTAATTAATGGCTAAAAAAAAACCAGTCAAAGTCAAATAAAAACTTGAGCCTATGAACCAATTAACTGACAGCAGCTATAACAATTACTTTCTTTATTACTTTTAAACTGCTTTAAAAAAATGACTTAATGATTGTAAGAATAAACAAGGTTACAAAGACAGTTTGTGTGGAAACACAAACTCAAAATCGGCCCCCGAATTAGTCCACCCAGGCAGGTAAAAAGGCAGGTATCAATATTTTCAGAAAGAACATTAGAATTAAATTCGATCAAAGACAAATGACAGGGAAGAATGGAGAAAGAAGGTTGACAGATCTTGTGTGGTGCCACAGCGGTCCAGCAAACTGAAGGATAGGTGAAAGTGAATGTGAAGTTAAATGTGAACCTGGCCTAACTGATGTCTTATAATGAATATCTAATTGATCTAATTGCTTTGTAAATGGTCAATCTCTAATTTCTCAAAAAAAAAAAAAAAAAAACATTTCGTGAACATTTTTAGCGGCCCCCGAAAGGGGAAAAGACGCTATTAGTTTTGTGCGAAATGTCTGTCCGTATGTCCGTCTGTCCGTCCGTCCCGTTTAGATCTCGTAAACTAGAAGAGATATTGAAAATCCGACTTCACAATATTTTAGACCATTCAAAGTTCTGATGCAACGGCTACTTTTTTTTTCCTGAAAGCGAAAATTCTAATTTTTTAAATCAATTATGCAAGCAGTTTTTTTATAAGAAAAAGCTAATTAGTATGCATTATATGTTAGACCTAATTTAAGACAAATAGTAATCTTATAAACATCATTTTCGTGAACTTTTTTTTCTATATAGCGGAATTTTTTTTTTTTTTTTTTTTTTTTTGAGGATTCGAATATGAGATTGAGCCTTTTCAAAACAATTAACTTATTTTGTTCGAACCGAGGGTCCCGCGTTCGAATCCTGGTGAAGACTGGGATTTTCAACTTCTGAGTCTACCCAGCTCTAATGGGTACCTGACATTAGTTGGGGAAAAGCAAAGGCGGTTGGTCGTTGTGCTGGCTACATGACACCCTCGTTAACCGTAGGCCACAAAAACAGATGAACTTAACATCATCTGCCCTATAGACCACAAATAAGTTAGACCAGGTTCACATCTAACTTTATATTCACTTTCACGTATCCTTTGATCTGCGGGACGGTTGGGGCACTACACAAGATCTGTTAACCTTCTTTCTCCACTCTTATCTCTCATTTGTCTTTGATATAATTTCATTCGGATTTTCTTTCTGAAAATATTGAAGCCTGCCTGGGTGGACCACTTCGGGGGCCGATTTTAAGTTTGTGTTTCCACACAAACTGTCTTTGTAACCTTGTTTTTTATTAAAATTGTTCCTTTAGTTAAGTGTTCTATAATGATAGTATTGCACTGCAGTTCACGCGATAATATGACAAATTACTTATTAATTGTTGTTTTAAATTATGCCTAACTTATATGCACACTAAATAGATTTTTTCTCTTTACAAAGAAGTAAACATTTTTTTTCGTGTAAATGTAGTAGTTAGTATGACAGAACTTACTTAACTTAGCAATACAAATGTAAAAAAAAAATAAAAAACCGTTTGCATAGATGTGTTTAAAATATGGTATGTCCTTTTATCCCATACTAAGGAGCCTCCAGTGTTTGTTACTATTAATAGTGAATAGTTGTAAAAGTGGTTTATTTTTATGAAAAAACAGTTTGCATAAGTTTTTTTAAAAATTAGATTTTTCGCTTTTAGAAAAGAAAAAAGTAGCCATTGCATCAGAACTTTGAATGTACTAAAATATTATGATGTCACATTTTCACTATCGTTTCTAGTTTACGAGATCTAAACGGGACGGACGGACAGACGGACAGACATTTCACACAAAACTAATAGCGTCTTTTTCCCCGTTATTCTAGTCAACTGTGAATATTCGTTTGTTATGAATCTCACTGCTCTATTTTGTGTCTGTTCCAGTTTCTTAATGTTTTCTTGAGTTGAGTTTTAGTTTTATGTTCTTATTTGATTTATAGAAATTTCTTTTAATAAACCCTAAATGCTTTGTTTGATTTTTTGATAGTTTCATCAATATGTGGATTCCATGACAGTTTTTCATTTATTATAACGCCTAGGTATTTTGCGTTTTTCTTCTGTTTTACTGGTTTACCATGAATAATAATCTTAGGTTAGTGATGTATCTATTAATTACTTATATGCAACCATCTTTTTAGTAAGTTGCAGTCTTGTTTATTTGTGTGTGGTATAAAAAGTTTAGCCCAGTCAAAACACTATATATAGGGAACGGCAAGGCTAGATTAGGGTAACGTTTTAGTCCATAGTACCAGTTTGTTAACATAAATCTTGTTCCTTTGATTTAAAAGATATAACTATACTACCAACATTTCAACTTTTGGATTTTCTTCTGTGTTTTATTCATTACAAAGTTGCATACGTTACATAGATTATAATCATAGCAACTGGAGATGTACACATTTCAGCGTACCAACGGGTCACAGTGTGGCCTTATAACTCTTGTATATGATCTTTTCCACTATGTCTCGTGGTTTAGTGCTGAAGCACTAGGTCGTACTAAAGGTACACTCAACTCGTGGCCAGCTTAAGTTCGGTTTCCTTGTTTGTTTCACTCAAATAAAATCGCAATTAGTAACAAATAAACAAAGAAAAACTACTCTTGATTTAAACAGATACATATATAAAGAGTTGCCTATCGAGTTGGACGGCCCATATGATGATAAATGAGCGCTGCGTGAGGGGCTAATTCCATTCATCGTATATCCGGCACTAAGAAATGTTTGGGCTGGTCTCGTTGTGTCATCGGGGAGACCAGATCAATTGGTACAAGTCATTTGTCATGTCCAGCATTGACAAACATGTATGTATGTACAGTGTTTCCCCGTTGTCGATTGACTTCGTACTCTGGACAGCAGACAACTTTTAAATAGGTCTACCGAAGATTGACTTCGTATCCTATACAGCCAACTAGTAAGTAAGCCTACAGAAGATTGATTTTGTATCTTTTACAGCCAATAGAAGATTGATTTTGTATCGTGTACAGCTAACCAGTAAGTAGGCCTACAGAAGATTGACTTCGTATCCTATACAGCTAACCAGTAAGTATGCCTACAGAAGATTGACTTCGTATCCTATACAGCCAACTGGTAAAATAGTCCTATAGAACATTGACTTCGTATTTTGTACAACCAACTAGTAAATAGGTAGATAGAAGATTGACTATAGAAGATTGACTTGGTACTCTGTAAAGCTAAAATTTAGTTCGATAATGTCAACAACACACCTTGCACGCAATTAAAAATTTAATCACTACATAAAACTTTAAAAAAAGTAATTGTAATTGAAATATTTAAAAGGTATTCATGGAATATATAAAATATTTGTACAATGGATTTCTATTTCACTCTGAACCTAAGGTTTATTAATAACTATTTTTATATTGCAAAATTCTTTTTGTTTTTTGGTTTATATCTTATTCAATGCACAACTTTTATTTGGTTATAGTGGAAACAGGTGAATCATTAGGCAATATTATGTGGATTTGTCAATTCAGTGACATTAAGCAATATCATGTGAATTAGCTAATGTTAATTAAGTGAGCATTTATCACTGAAATAAACAAAAAATCTAGATGCCAACAGAGTTGAACAGAGATGTTACCTTCTGACAGATGTTTTCAAAAAACGAGGCGTAATAGAAACAGAGAAAGATGACAAATGTCAGTTAGTTGTAAATTTATGTATAAAAGAATTGCCCTCCCCTGCCTCTGTTCTCTTGGTAAGTGTTCCACGTGTTGAGGCATAATGTAAGAGTACTTTACAGTAAGAGGTCGTATCAACATTAGTGAACAATCAAAACTTTTTTTTTTTTGCTCGGAAAATGAAAAACGAGCTTAAAGAATGAAGTCATAAGAGTTGGAGAAGCAAGGTATGTCAAGCGCTGGTCAGGAGAAGCAAGGTATGTCAAGCTCTGGTCAGGAGAAGCAAGGTATGCGCTGGTCAGGAGAAGCAAGATATGTCAAGCCATGGTCAGGAGAAGCAAGGTATGTCAAGCCATTGTCAGGAGAAGCAAGATATGTCAAGCCCTGGTCAGGAGAAGCAAGGTATGTCATGCCATGGTCAGGAGAAGCAAGGCATGTGAAGCCCTGGTCAGGAGAAGCCAGGTATGTCAAGCCCTGGTCAGGAGAAGCCAGGTATGTCAAGCCCTGGTCAGCGGAAATGATTGATAGTAAAAAGCATGTTTCAATGATATAAAGTTCAGGTATACTTGCATTTGTTGACAAATTGAGCGCTGCCTCTTGTAGCAGTCCATGAGATGTATGCAACTAATACACTCTTTTTTTGTTAATTCATTGAAGCATTCAATGAAGCTTTTATATTTAATCGAAATGGATCGGAATTCTGTACGTTTAATTGAATAAAATCTTTTTTACAATAACCAATTTGTAAGAAACAGTTACAGTGATGTTTACATCACTCTGACAGTTTGATTAATCTTGTTGCATATCTTTATTATTGACTTAACTGACGTATTTATTACTTGATCTTTATCTAAGAATGTTGAAACTTAACATATTCAACATTATAAAAATATTTATTAGGTAATGTTTTTCACTTACAAATAGATTGTATAACATATTATTGTTAACAAACCATTCAACATTTAGATGAGAAATCTCTATGCAATTTAAGTTAAACAAGGTGACAAAGACAGTTTGTGTGGAAACACAAACTCAAGATTGGCCCCCGAAGAGACCCACCTAGTCTTCACCAGGACATGGGACTTCCGGTTCCAAGAGCTTTACCCCTCAGCCACAGCATCTCCATATAATCATTTAGCGTACACTTATATTTTTTAAAATAATAATTATTAACCTTATCTACACATTCAAAATTAATAACATGCTACATATAAAAAAAGAGAAACTAAAAAAGATTTATTCTTCTTACAAAATTAGATAAATTGGCAACACGAAAAAAACATTCTTGACCTAGATTACTTTAGGTAGTGAGCTAGCAACAGTTGTGTACAAATGACTTACCCAAAACTTTCCCCTCGCAAATAAATGTAATATCTCCTTTGTCATTTGTCATGCAAACAGGACCTAGATCTAGCTAGATCAATTTTAAAAACAAAACTCTTTATTTTTAGAAGATATACAGCAGACGTTGTACCAAAAGTTTTTAGATGATGAATATCATGATACTGGATTTTTAATATCTTTTCTGGTTTTTGTGATCTAAACGTGACGGATCGATGGACAAGCAGACAGACAAGCCGCACAAAAAATATAGCGGCTTTCCCCCTATAGGTTTCCGCTTAAAACAACAAACAAAAAAGAAAAGACAAACTAATTTAAGCTATGCCATCTTTGCGTAATTAAATCTATGTGTTTTTGTTTTTTGTACATTGTAATAAAAAGTCTTTCCCACACACACACAAAGTGTGTTAAATTGAAGTAGATAGAGTGTGATGGTTGGTAGGCTAAAATGTAAATTTCAGAATCAGCCAAAAAAACAAAACAAAAACAACAACAACTGAGGTGTGTAGACTACGACACACTTAGGTCCCACTAGCCTTTCAATTCATTTAATGTCCAGACATATAGCCAACAGCGTAGTTAAAGTACATTGAAATAAATCAAAGGAATTTAATTGATTCTTTTGTAGAGTTCAGAAATCAACAGATCTAGTGGCGACCAATGACATGAAAACATGAACGGGAAAACGTGAGGCTAGACATAGCGCAATACTTTCCATTTAGTAATCTCTCTTCTGATTGAATTATTAATTACTTCTCAAAAATCTTTCATCTCTCCCAGACCTAATGTTTTTTTTTCTCTTCATTGCTGTAAATGAAAGAAATATATTAGAATTGTTAATTGTTTTAACCACGCATCTCACAAGTCTGGAAGCATTTTTTTAAGCATGTATGTATCTATTATATTCTAATACCAACGATTGTCACTGTCATGCCAAGACATATAGATTTACAGGCATTATATTCATGAACTGACTTCGGTGTCGACCAGTCTCATTATGAAATTTGTTATACAGAAAGTTGTTCTATTTTTCCTTGCGTAGAAATCCGAAAGCATTGAAAGAACAGTTTTCTTTGAACCAATTGTTGCATAACAGATCCACACCAACCATCACGTATTATGAACATATCCATGGATTGAACGCTTTTATCCGCATATTTTTTTCTTTTTACAAATATATTTCAAAAAATCTATGCCCCTGTTTAGAATCTTCTATCAGACATATTTTTTTTTTTTGTGTGTTAGGCAAATCTGCTCTGCCGTTCTAAATCTCCCAAAATGACCGCAAGCGATTGGAGATGTGAAAGAGACTAGAAGGAGATGTTTCTAGAAGATTACAGCATTCAGCAGAAATCCTTCAGTTTTATCTTTTGAATTGCAAGACAAGTTCGATTTTTTTCTTCTTCTTCACTTTCTCATCCGTGCAAGTAAATGAAAACATTCGTCTAGGGACTGCACTGATCAAGAGATAGACAAGGTTGGTGCGAGACAAGGTTGGTGCGAGACAAGGTTGGTGCGATTAAGAAAATAAAATGGGTGGACAGATACAGAGTAAGGGTGACGGTCAATTCTTAAAGGCTGAAGAGGAAAAAAAAAAAGAGGCTAGGTATAAATCTTAGTTTATAAAAACAGAGTTTTTTCACAGTTCCGACTTCTTTGTACTTGAATATTTTTTTAATTCAAAATTGTGGTTCGATTTAATTTATTGTAGATGTAAATTAGTATTATATGAAAAATGTTTAAATAGTTTGTTAAGGTTTTATTTTAACAAAGAAGTATACTTTTAATAGAAAAGCACACATTTCCCTGGTGAAGACAAGGGGTATACATTTCGGAATATTTAGGGCACCTCTGAGTCCAACCAGTTGTAAAGTACCTGAAATTAGTTGGGGAAAAGTAATGGCAGTTGGTCGTTGTGCTGGCTACATGACACCCTCGTTAACCGTAGGCCACAGAAACAGATGGTCATCACATCATCTGCCCTATACATCACAAGGCCTGAAAAGTGGCACTTTACCACACATACCCAATCAATTAATTATACTAATTAAAAATAAAGTAATTAAGTAATACAACAAAAAACAATGCTCTCTTTACCTTTGTTGTATGTGGTCTGGAATGTTTCAATGGAATAGGGCTCTCGAGATGAACCAAATTCCTTCCACGACTAAAAGAGGCCAACATACACAACAATACTTTTATAAAGTATTCAGTACAAATAAGCAAGCCATTCAAATAAAGTAAACGTTTTTGTTTAGGACTAGGACATAATCACAACAACCCAGGCAGTTTCAATTTTAGGTATGAAGTTACCCCCCCCCCCCGTTAACAGACATAAACACACCATTTTTTTTAAACCTCTAAACTAAAGAGAAAGTTTCCAATGGCATTTCAGTACAAAGGGATTAGAATTTGGGAGTTTCTTGTGATTCTATTCTTTGGCTCCAGGAGAGCCTTCAGTTTTAAAATTGATTGGAAAAAAATGAAATATATCTGTTGTAGGGGAGATAGAATGAAGGCCAAATAATCATGCCTGTTATTGAACGCAGAGGAAATATGACAGCGTGCAACAGACACAAACTAGCAACATTTTTCTCATCTAGCAGAATTTGTAGGATTTATTAGAGCTCTAAATCTTTTCTATTAAATGAAGTGAAACTCTTCTGTTAATAAAGATACAGTTTTCTGTGTGATTTTCTGAATTGAACTCCTAGTGCAGTAGGCCTGGTGTAGTGTGAAGGAATTTGCCATCATTTGGGGGCCCGGGAGGAGGCTTGAGCTCTTTGGGGGCCCCTGCATTTTGCTTTTTATTTAACATTTAACGTAAAAACAATTTCGAAACCTCATTTGGGGGATTTTCAAACCCACCTCCACCTAGCAACGCCACTGGATATATATATACTGTCAGTCACAGTATCATTTGCATTGTGTTCGACTTACAAAATGAATATAGTAATATTACTATTTGGTTTATCTTGCTGGAAATAGTTGAACTGAACAAGAGTTTTTACCACATTGTTTTTCCATTTTCGAAGTACTTTTTCTACTGCTATTTGATGATCGATCTCTGTAAGAGACCCACGATGAAAAGGTCAATAGTGATTGGACGTAAATGTTTGTACATGAATATTCATGAGACTAAAATCGAACTGGAGTAATGTGTACATGACACTGATGTACCAGAGCTAAGAGAGTCGTCTGTACACGTGACTGACGTCTGCTGTCATTACAGTTGCATGATGGTTATTGTAAAAGACAACATTACCAACTTTCATTCTCTTCTGAATATGGAACAAAACTTTACATTCAATCTATGCGATTATAACTTCGTTAGAAAAATCTTAAAATAGGTTTGAAATGTTCCAAAATCTGAGTCTTCCAATCTATGATATTTATTGCATTGCTAATGACATGAAAAGGGGTCGCTTTAAGAAATCTTCAGTTTAAAACCGGCCAAATAGGCCTACAAATTCTGCTAATAAGTGAATTTCTTTTTTTCTTTTCTGTTTTTTTTTTTTTTTTTGCAAAGCTTATATCAACTCATTATGTCTGTTTGTCTGTCTGTCTGGTACAAGTTTTTTATACGTTATTTACCTCTTTCTATTCTCAAACAGTGGTGAAACTTTGCACAATAATTCTTTGTTCCTAGTAAAATATGAATCTATAAAAAAAATACAAATAATTAAATTGATAAAAGGTAATTATTATTTTTTTTATTAATTAAGTGAAATAATGTTTACAGTATTAATATATATATAAATATTAATACCTCTTAGATAAGCTTTGTTGTTGTTTTCTATATAGAGTATTTTTTTAAATATTTTTCTTGTTCTATATTGTAAATACCAAACAGGACCACAATGGCAGCCCAGGCCACAGTGATGACCTTATGACGACGGTTAAAAAAAAAAACGCAAGTTAGGACTCTAGACCATATAGTAAGATCTTCAGGGACGCAAAGTCTTTTATGCAGGGCACTGTACCAGTCAATGAAAGTAGAGCAGATAGAGGAAGAGATGGGAGGACAGCATTAAGAATTGGTCAAGCCTATCTATGGAAGAAACTCTAACGCAGGCTAAAGACTAAAGAGGGGAATGGAGAAAGATGGTCAACAGATGCGTGGTGCCCCAACGGTCAAAAGACAGAGGTACAGGTGAAGTAGGAGGTTATCAACAACTTCAATGACTAGATTGTTTCAATTAAATATTCTATCAATAATGAACGATTATCTTAAACAATAGGCAACCTTAACTGTGAAGCTCTTATTTTACAAATTCAACGTGACCTTATATAACAAGATTGTAACCAAAAAGTTGTTAACTGCAATTCTTTCCGTTAAAGCGATGTCTCTAAAAGTAAGTTACTGTTTATTGTCACATTAAAAAAAAAAAAAAGCTTACTAGTAACGTCATCAGCCCTTTGACCTGTCTTCTCACCTCCCCCTGTTTCCTTTTCTATTCATAAACAAAGACCTAATATGACCCGAGTCCCTGGAGGAAAAACTTTGTCAAACAGAATATTTATGAACAAAAGTCACTGATTCAATCTCTCCCAAAGGGAGAGCGTTCCTCTATTTCTTTAATGGCTGATTTCTGTTTTGATCTTCCCTCAGTGTTGGACACATTAATAATGCACATCTGACACTTAAAGCAGAATTTAATCCAAACAATGTCTCGAGCCATCACCTACCTCAACTAAGAGATTTCTTGCATTGACCATAAGTACAATACGAAGTCATCATTTACTAAGATTTTGGCATTGTGCACATTAAGTTCCAAAAAACAAATGTCGTTTCTCGTTCCTACTAATGCCAATACTAATACCCTTACCTAAAGCCTACAAAATCAGACGCGTTCGAATCCTCATGACACTCTCGTTAACTATGGGCCACAGAAAGATCTTTAGATCATCTGCATTATATAGATCGCAAGGTCTGAATGGGAACTAAAGCCTACAAATATATCGATGTTAAATTGATCTCAGAAACTAGAAGAGAAAATGAAAATTGGATATCATAATATTTTAGATCAAAGTTCTGATGCAACGGCTACTTTTTACTTTTCCGAAAGTGAACCATGTAATTTTTAAAATTATATATGTAAGCAGATTTTTCAAAAAAATTACACCACTTTTCAATGGAAAACTTCAGGGGAGGTAACTTTTTTTAAAAAAAAGTTATGGTCTTCTTCATTAATAAATCAAGCTTCATTCATAGATTCGCGCATTGGTACAAAACATTTGCATCTAAGGTCACAATGGTAAAAGTGGCA
The DNA here is from genome assembly GCF_947242115.1 of Biomphalaria glabrata. Taxonomy (NCBI): domain Eukaryota; kingdom Metazoa; phylum Mollusca; class Gastropoda; family Planorbidae; genus Biomphalaria; species Biomphalaria glabrata. The sequence continues at coordinate 31,931,711 of NC_074711.1, read as the reverse complement.
ATGGATCATTATAAAATATATTTTCCATTTATTAACTAACTCAATAGAATACTGATTCAAATGTTATTTTTAGAAAAAGAATTTTGATACGAACTTTGCTTTAGTTATAAGTTTCAAAAATAACAAACTACATTTATAACGCGCACTTTTGACATATCCTCATTATAGGGGCCTACACTTAACAGTGACAGTCTAAATAAGACTAAAATGAGCCCAGATCTACATAATTATAATACGAGTTCTAGTCTAAATATAATAGATTCTATATCAAGATTCTATATCTAGTTCTAGATCTAGATCTAGACTTAGATATAGACTTAGATCTAGATATAGACTTAGATTTAACTCTAGATCTAGACTTAGAGACTTACATCTATTTCTAGATCTAGGCTTAGACCTAGTTCTAGACCTAGACTTAGATCTTGAATCTAGCTTTAGTATAAGGTATAAGTTGAGTTAGTCCCTCTTTATACTAAGTGTCCAATAGACTGAGGGATAAGTGAATTTGAAGGTAGAAAATTATATCGCCGCTTAAAGATTTGAAACTAACAATATAATACCTTCTATTTTTATTAGCGTTTCGCTTGCACAGTGGTTAGCGCATTCACTTGAGAGGCTTAAGGCCTCGAGTTTTGCATTAAGTCTTATAACTTTTTAAAAAATAAACTACAGCCAAAAAGCGAACACAATAACAACTTCTATCTCCCCCTATCCCAACTGGTCCGGACAAGAGATAGGATCATAGTGCATTGTGAAAGCAATGTGCCAGAAATTTCTCTAGCCTAAACAGCCAGAAATTGGTTTAATAAATTATATAATCGCACACATTTATTATTCATAGCCTAGATCTATTACAAATTTAATTATACGACTTATCCAACTAATTGATATAATAACACTTAATATAAGATTTAATTTTACAAAAGTGTTTCTATATTTCTATGTCCTGCATATGAATAGTGTTGTTATGGAGACTTCATGTCAACATTTATCTAGGTTTATTTGTTCTATTTCGATTAAAAGACGTTGTATTAAAAGTATTATTGACAATGTGTTACACTAACTGTAGGCTTCCCTTGTTCAGCAGCATGACTTTGGTAAATGAACTTCTGGGAACAGTTCATACAGTGAAGTTCTTGTGCCGACCTACACCGAGGTAATTACTTTGTAACACAATGCTTCGGGTAATCTTGACATTTCTTATTCCGGCTTTACACTTCGCAAACCTAATTGTGTACAGACTGGACGAAACCACGTTGTACGACGGACACACTGACAGACGTGATTGTTTGGGCTTCATTAATTATTGAAAGACTCCACCTCCTTCGTTCATTTCTATACTTGCTCTCAGACCAGAGATACAATTTCGGAAATTCTTTTCCTTGTGTATGTGTGTCAGAGAGTGTTTGTCCTTGGTGTAATTTCGTGATTTGATGTCCTCAGAAACAGAAAAAAACAAAAAAAAAAACAAAAAACAAAACAACAGACTAACATTAGCACACTGGCGGATCCAGGGGGGGGGGGCGGTAGGGGCGATCGCCCCCCCCCCCCACTCGGCCGACCCCCCCCCCGAAGGGGAGGGCGGACGAACTTTAGTATAGGATTCACACAATTTATATACGAATTTATTACTTATGTTAAAATTATATACTAATTATTTATATTTCAACCTATTTTTAGATTATTTCGCCCCCCCCCTCTAGTATGTTGGCCGATTTGGTGGGGTCGGGAGGGGGCGATGGTATCAATCCCGCCCCCCCACTACACTTTCGAGTGGGGGGGGCGGTCCAATTTATTGGTAGAAATCACAGCCTGCTAACAAAATAAATTAATAATATACTTGTAACTTGTTATTGATATTTTAACCGATCTTTATATTATGTCGTTCCCTGTTTGCCGATTGTGGGGGGGGGGGACGAATACTTCTTCTGCCCTTCCCACCTAAACCCTTTGAGTGGGGGGGGCGGTCCGTTTTTATGGAGAAATCATAGTTTGTGAACAAAATTAGTTGAATTAATATATACATTTTATATTATGTCGCTCCCTTTCTGGTATTTTGGCCGATTCGGTGGGGTCAGGGGGGGGGGGGGCGATTGCATGTACTGCCCTCCCCACTCTAGCCCTCTGAGTGCTGGGGGGGGGGCGGTCCTATTTTTGTGGAGAATCATAGTTTGTGAATAAAATTAGTTGAATATCTATATAATATAAACTACGTATTGATATGTGACCCATTGTAAATATGTCGTACCACACTCTAATCTCAAATTGTATCATTAGTAAATTTAAATGAAAAAGGGTTGTACCAGGTGGGAGGGGCGATACATGCAATCGCATTTCCCCCATCGGACAAATCAATATTTTTTCTTTTTGTATTATAGTTAAGAAATTACAAAATTAAAAAACTCTGTCACTAATATAATTTATATATACTATAAATTAAATTCTTATATCGAGTCGCCCCATACCTATTCTTTAATGCCAAATGTAATCTTTAGCAGAAATGAGTAAAGGAGCGAGGATTAATCGTTTTCACTCTACCGCCCCTCCCATTTCCAGACAGAGTTTTTGTAATTTCACATGAAGTTATCATAAGTATTTTAAGAAAGACTTTGCATTGGAAAAGTTAGAATTCAAATGAAATTTTTCAGAATAAGAGTCATGATTGAGATGAGTTCTAAACTCAAACAACGTTTTCATAGTCGCCTTTTCCCAACCTTTACTCAATCTGATATTTTTCTAGCTAAATAAATTTGGGACTATTACTCACAATTTATACTAGAGTTTTCTTGAATACTATTTAGCGAATAAGTTTTTTTTCGGCGGCGATCCTCAATGCAAAAATCTAAATACGTGGGCTATCCTATCTTTTCAAGGAACAAATCGGTTTTATTTGCAATGTATTATGGGCCTATAAATTCAAATTAAAATATTTTTCAAGTACAACATTATTCGAAAGGTCGTTTTCTAATAGTATGAATAATGAGCTTCAGGTCAGGAGAATGCGTTTCTGCAGTGAAGAATGCAAGAAAACGCTTTTGGCGTCGGGGCTTCGCCCCGAACTCCATTTATGGGTAATGAGTTGTAGATGTCAGGAGAATGCGTTTCTGCAGAGAAGAATGCAAGAAAACGCTTTTGGCGTCGGGGCTTCGCCCCGAACTTCATTTATGGGTAATGAGTTGTAGATGTCAGGAGAATGCGTTTCTGCAATGAAGAATGCAAGAAAACGCTTTTGGCGTCGGGGCTTCGCCCCGAACTCCATTGATGAATAATGAGCTGTACTTGTCAGGAGAATGCGTTTCTGCATTGAAAAAAGCAAGAAAACGCTTTTGGCGTCGGGGCTTCGCCCCGAACTACATTATGAAGAATGAGCTGTACTTGTCAGGAGAATGCGTATCTGCTGTCAAAAAAGCAAGAAAACGCTTATGGCGTCGGGGCTTCGCCCCGAACTCCATTGATGAATAATGAGCTGTACTTGTCAGGAGATTGCGTTTCTGCAGTGAAAAAAAGCAAGAAAACGCTTATGGCGTCGGGGCTTCGCCCCGAACTTCACCATAGAACTTTATAGCGCTGCCCCAGTTGTTTTGTTTTTCGCCGAAGGTTGAGAAATGCTGCTTTTTTTATTCTCATATTTATATATATATATATATATATATATATATATATATATATATATACATATATGTGTGTGTGTGTGTGTGCGTGTGTGTGTGTGTGTGTGTGTGCGCGCGCGCTGTATGCACGTTTATGCGTAGAGTTAGGGTTTACTGGGCGTTAGGGTTAGGGTTTGGAAAAAAAATCGCCCCCCCCACTCCAAAGTTCTGGATCCGCTAGTGCATTAGCAACGCTTGAAAATAGTTTCGTGTCATCCAATATTTAGTTACTCTTTAAGCTCTGGTGCTGAGAGTGTAGACTATTGAACAAAAAACATAGAGTGATATTTTCTTCTCTAGTTAATATTGAACAAAACAAGACAAAGAAGAATACTTATGTAAGTCAGTGAGGTGGCCTGGTCGCATTGTATGCGCTCTGGACTGTCACCTAGATGGCTCCGAGCTCAGTCTACTTCCCATACAAAAATGCTAAAACAATTAAATTACTTAAAAAAAAAAAAAGTTTACATAAGGGAAGAACTCCATATTTACAGTCATATACCATATTTTAATTCTGGTGTATTTTTTCCCTATTTCGATATCAAATATAGATATTAATTACCAATATTTAATACATTAATTGGTTAATTTCTTTTATTGATTTATGTTTTGTCAGGAACAAAGACTAGAATGGGAAGGGGTAGAAATGTCTACAGACAGACAAAGTGAGTTGATATAAGACAGACAAAGTGAGTTGATATAAGACAGACAAAGTGAGTTGATATAAGACAGACAAAGTGAGTTGATATAAGACAGACAAAGTGAGTTGATATAAGACAGACAAAGTGAGTTGATATAAGACAGACAAAGTGAGTTGATATAAGATAAAGTGAGTTGATATAAGACAGACAAAGTGAGTTGATATAGGACAGGCAAAGTGAGTTGATATAAGACAGACAAAGTGAGTTGATATAAGACAGACAAAGTGAATTGATATAATCAGACAAAGTGAGTTGATATAAGACAGACAAAGTGAGTTGATATAAGACAGACAAAGTGAGTTGATATAAGACAGACAAAGTGAGTTGATATAAGACAGACAAAGTGAGTTGATATAAGCTTTTTACACAAAAAAATAACTAAATTTATATATAAGTCATGTCATGAAATAAAATAAATATAGAGATGTGATGCGTATACAATACACATTAGTTATTAAGAAAAACTGATTAGCTTCAGAAGTCCAAAACAAGCAAATACTTCTAGTTGGAATCACGTTGGCACAATATAAGTCTTTTGAAAAATTATTTTTTAATATTGTATTTTTAGTACAAAAACAAATCTAACAACACCACCTAACATAACACGAACGCCAGATGCAAACACACTCTCTGGTGTGAACATGTGGGCCTCAGTAAGCCTTAAAAAAGTAATTCGAATTAAGGTCAAACCTTAACACATCTTGGCACATATAAGGAACAAAAAAACTCTTCAAATTTGCTTATGTAACGACTAATACCGATAGATCTATTGATTATGTAACCTTTATGTTTTGGAATATAATCCTCTGGTCTATTTATCTCTTTCTGTTTTCTAGTTCATTTGTCTAGGGAACACGAAGAGAAAAAAATAGTCTTACCGGACACAAGGAGGGGAAATGAAAAATTGTCGGGTCAGACCCGAGAAGTTCTGTTCAAATAACCAACAAGATCATTACTCCATGAGATGTCCACTCGGTGGTCAGTCTGGCCCTTCTATAGTGTCCTACAAACAGAGGGAAATATTGGATCGGTTCTAATTAAGGCTGGCTCAATTAGCGGATAACCACATCTGTGATTCAAGACATGAGTATACAGACAATATATTGGTGTCAGAAGTGTCCTTCGAGGTTTTTCAGAAATAGAACGGTCGATACTTATTGTACAGAAAATGTGTATGAGTTATCAAAAAAAGTAATTATTTTTTTTTAAGTTATAGACAGAGGCAATGAATCATATAATGTTTAACGCTAAACTCACCTCTAAGTGACATTGATAAATTTGTACGTAATAACCAAAAAGAGAAATACTCTAAAATTTAAGGTAAAAGAGCAAGCCTTTCAGATCTTGCGATCCATGGAGACAGATTATATAAAACGCATCTATTTCTGTGGTCGACTGTTTACGATGGTATCATTTGGCCAACACAACGACCAATCGCCCTTACTTTCCCGAAGTATGTCAGGTTGGGTGGACTCTGGGGTGCCCTAAAAATCCCAAACTTCAAGATCCCAGTCTTGTAAAACAAAAACATTTGTTTTGTAAAAATGTTTTACATGTTTCGGATGTTCCTTCAAAGTTGAAGATAATTTACTTCCTAGCCTAAACCTCCCGCAAGACTAAGGGGGATAAACAGAGTGCAGGGTATGAACACGTGACCATCGAGATTTCCGAACGACAGTCCAAAGCGCATACCTCACCACCAGGCAGCCACCAGGTTCCAAACTCGAGAGCCCTTGGCTCGGAGACTAATGGACCTCATTCACCAATCGTAAAAAAAACAACATTCAGCCACGTGATAATATTGATAAAACAATGAAAAAAACGTATCACGTGACAGCCTTTATGGATTACGTATTTTGTAGGGTAGAGATAGAGAATCACGTGACTAAATGTTGTTCGTTTACGATTGGCGAATCAGGTCCATTGCTACACCTAGTCACTACGTCCAGTGATTAAAACGTACTGCCTTTAGATCTTGTTCTATATTGTTTATACACAGGTTCATAAAAATACATACTTAGTTGTAAAACATACTGTAAGTAGTTGTTGCACCTACAATCAAATCTAATTTTCATATTTCATGGCATTCCTGATACTAAAGGTTAAGTATGAACCATAGACTATGTATTACGACTTATTCATTTTGATTTTTAAAAAGTGTGTGTGTGCGTTTGTGACCAGACGTTTGAAATAAAAAAACAACAAAACAACTTTGGGCTCGATCTGTATAAACATAAAGAAGCCGTCACGCATATCTCGAGTGTGATACAATAATAGAATCTGATTTTCATTCTCTTAAAACTTTTTTAAGTCTAAAATTGACAGACAGACGGATGATCACAAAACCGTTAGCGGTTTTTTCTCAAGGGACTGATTAGAAAAACTAAATATACAACATTGCAATCGCGATTAAAAATAAACTTCTTACATAATCTTACTTCCATGAGTTCACTTGATCTTTTCAAAAACACAAGGTGGAAGAAATCAAATGAAGAATACAAATGGCACAAACGCTATTTCTTCAACATCAAATTCTCGGATCAAGTTGAAACTTTGCACAATTATTCATTGTCATGACTTCATATCAGTTGTAATTAATTAATTTGTTTCGTTTTATTTATAACCGTGAGATAAATCTTGCAGTATTGAAATTTATTACACCAATTTTACGTCATTTCCCTTATATAAGATTTCTTCTTAAAAGAATTTTTTTAAGTTTTAATTGTTACTTGCTAATTAAAAAGTGCATTAGAAAAAAAAATAATGGTAACAATTTAAAACTAAACAAAATTTTTGGGAAAAATAAATAGTTTAAAGGTCGCCTTATTTTTATACCGTCGATTGTTTCTATGACTAAAGGTTTGCGAGGCTAATGCTTGCATAGCCCAACCTTTAATATACTTTAGCTGAGGCGAGGTAGCGAAGCAATCCAAGGTGAAGTCAATGACATAACTCCAGATTTCCAATCACTAAAAACATTCGTGATAGAGCCATCTAGACTCAAACCTTCGACTTTTGCATTCGAGTTGTTACAGTTGCTAAACGAAATGTTATTCCGCCACACTTTCCTTCCTTCTGGTAAATTCTTCCATTCTTCCAAACTTTATTTCAACCTAAAATGACATCATTATGTCATTGTGTATCTGGACCATCTCACACACAGTCAAGGAATGGTAGATAGAACGTTCTATAAATAGACTACCCGCAGACTTTGCTACAACGCCCCTAATCGTGTTAGTCAACTGCGTATGATGCCCCACAGAGAACGCTGTCGTCTAGGTTATGTCCAGTCAGATAAACACGAGGGGAGGATGACTTGACCACTCGGCATGAATTAAATATAAGCAAAGCGAAATCAGGTGCAGTTAGTGTCTCTCTCTCCCTTCCCACCCCCCCTCCACTACTCCATTTTTGATTTTCATGTCCCGTTTTTCCACTTCCCTTTCTCACTAGCCACTGATTGGATAGCCGTAACCTTATTACCTGCATCCAATTGACACTAATAACTCGCTTCAGATTGGCTGGCCTAACTTCATACTCTATTCTGACCAGGTCTCTGTGATTCTTCCTTCTTAATGACAACTATCTGTGACGTTTCTGATATCCCCTCCCCTCCACCTCTTTCTCTTATGATCTCACTTATCTTATAATTACTATCTATTCCATTTGTTTTTAAATGTCTAAGAGCTTAAGAGATTAATATGATAAGTTTTTAGAAACTCGTGTTACTAGTAAACTTTACAGCAATGTTTTACGAAGTATAATATATAGCATAGCAATGAGAAAAACAAAAAGTCACAATAATAATTTGTTCTCATAGAAAACTATCAAGCTTTCATGAGTAGACTTAACATGTAAGGCTGGAGTGAAGCTGTGGTATATCTCATTTGTCATTGTTCCAATGTTTTGTTATGTGTAATTCACAATTGTAAGGCAAAGTTGCTCAATTATAATGAGGGTATAATAATAATTATTTTTATTTGTATTACAGTTGTGAAGCTTACATCAACTCACTTTGTCTGTCAGCCTGGTAAAACGTTGGAAGAGTGAAACACGGACAGGTTCATAACTATAACTTCATTTTCTTACCAAGGGCTGCCTCGTTGTAGCCTAGTCAGTCTTTTTGTCTCTTTAATTGAGAGGAATCACCAGAAGTTCACTGGCTAGGTCAGTACAATTCCACATGTCAATATTTATGACGTCAGTGTCTGAGACGAGGTGGCGGGGATGTAAAGCGCTAGGCTTTCGAATCGAGGTCCGGGTTCCAATCCTGGTGAAGACTGGGATTTCGATTTCCAGGATCTTTGGGCGCCTCTGAGTCCACCCAGTTGGGGAAAAGTTAAGAAGGTTGATCGTTGTGCTGACCACATGACACCCTCGTAAACCATGGGTCAAAGAAACAGATGACCTTTACATCCTCTGCACTATAGATCACAAGGTCTGAAAGGGGAACTTTACTAGCCAGTTTCCCTCTAGCTGATATTGGAAATTCTTCATTGGAATTTCGTGGTCACACCGTAGATATTATATCAAAGAATTTCTTGAATTACGTCGATATTAACCCCCCCTCCCCCCCCTTCCCCATTGGAGCTTAGCGCACCAGGCATGCTCTGAAAGTTGCGCTACACAAAAGCAATGTAAAAAGAAGTTCCTCAGAAAAACTGGCGCCTAAAGGACTGTTCGAACTGTTTCTCACTACGTCACAGAGATTCAGATAAAGTTGAACAAAGAACATAGTTTTGCGCTGCGTGTTGGCTGCGTAGTTGATCTATGTTTCAATCGATGAGAGATTATGACATATTAATTAGAACTATCGGAACTATTCGAAACATACCTCTATGTTTCATTTAAAGTTTCATTTATATATTTATACTACATCCCATCAATAACAACAATAATAACTATAAAAATCTTTCAGTTTTTTGAGTGCAATAATGTATGTAAAGTATGATTAACAAACTAAATTTGTATTTTATGCCTTTAGACCAAATACATTTGTAAGTTTCTGTGTTCTATGAAATCTAAGTCACATTCTACATTTGGGAATTGAAAATGCTAAATTATATCAAGTCTAGAGCCTAATACGCAGCGCGTCTATCGCATGTCAAACTGAATGCAAAGCAAAAGGATAAGTATATGACGCAATTCCGAGAAACAATTAAGCAATTGCTATTGCCACACTACCTTTCCAACCCTTAGGCCATAAACACACACATACACACACAAAAGAATTCATATAAAGGACTAAACTTTTGTGACATGTTAGTTGTATCATCCGGTGGTATCCAGTTTTGTGACATGTTAGTTGTATCATCCGGTGGTATCCAGTTTTGTGACATGTTAGTTGTATCATCCGGTGGTATCCAGTTTTGTGACATGTTAGTTGTATCATCCGGTGGTATCCAGTTTTGTGACATGTTAGTTGTATCATCCGGTAGTATCCAGTTTTGTGACATGTTAGTTGTATCATCCGGTGGTATCCAGTTTTGTGACATGTTATTTGTATCATCCGGTAGTATCCAGTTTTGTGACATGTTAGTTGTATCATCCGGTGGTATCCAGTTTTGTGACATGTTATTTGTATCATCCGGTGGTATCCAGTTTTGTGACATGTTAGTTGTATCATCCGGTGGTATCCAGTTTTGTGACATGTTAGTTGTATCATCCGGTGGTATCCAGTTTTGTGACATGTTAGTTGTATCATCCGGTGGTATCCAGTTTTGTGACATGTTAGTTGTATCATCCGGTAGTATCCAGTTTTGTGACATGTTAGTTGTATCATCCGGTGGTATCCAGTTTTGTGACATGTTATTTGTATCATCCGGTAGTATCCAGTTTTGTGACATGTTAGTTGTATCATCCGGTGGTATCCAGTTTTGTGACATGTTATTTGTATCATCCGGTGGTATCCAGTTTTGTGACATGTTAGTTGTATCATCCGGTGGTATCCAGTTTTGTGACATGTTAGTTGTATCATCCGGTGGTATCCAGTTTTGTGACATGTTTGTTGTATCATCCGGTAGTATCCAGTTTTGTGACATGTTAGTTGTATCATCCGGTGGTATCCAGTTTTGTGACATGTTAGTTGTATCATCCGGTGGTATCCAGTTTTGTGACATGTTATTTGTATCATCCGGTGGTATCCAGTTTTGTGACATGTTAGTTGTATCATCCGGTGATATCCAGTTTTGTGACATGTTAGTTGTATCATCCGGTAGTAACCAGTTTTGTGACATGTTAGTTGTATCATCCGGTAGAAACCAGTTTTGTGTTCCGTAGTATCTAATTGAACTACTAAATCAGTGGATCAATGTGCTCACCGACTTGCATCAGAGCTACAGCTAATTGAAGAATGACGTAGAGACAGTTAACACTGAACATCTTTTTTTTGTTCAATGTTGTAACAGTCACAATGTTTTTTAAAAGAGTTCTATTTGAAATTTATGACTTTTATTTCTCACAGACACAAGCACAGAGAAACAAACAGAGGTAACTGACATGTTAGTGTGTCAGATTATTTCATTTCGAAATCTTTTTTAGCACATAAAACATGTTAAAATATTTTATAATGGAACATATTTATATTCTCTGGAAGGATTGTACATATAAAGCATTATAAAGTGATTACAGCTTTCTCTTTCAGCATGCAAAGTGTGGTAATACTAACTCTGTATTGGTGAAAAATATAGTGCAATATATAGGATGCGTTGTCAAATTAGATCTTTTTGAAAGATGTGAAATAAACGGGTGGGCGATCAGGCAACGTAAGAACAAGAAGTTTTTCCAAACGCTGTCGGCTAAAAAGTTTTTTAGTTTTACACATTTATATTTCTTAGTTTTGATTTCACATGCCTTTTATAAAGAAACTAGACATATGTTACCCGCGACCCGCGGGTCTTTATTTGCGCATTACTGTTGATATAGTCACTGAGAGTGTTTTGTAAACAATTAAACGAAATAATAATGTAATAAGTAAAGCGAATGTGTCAATGTAAAAATAGTGTGAATGAAGCTATGAAATCAAAATAGCTAATAGGCTTAAATCCATTTTTTCAAATTAAAACATTTGCGTGTAGGCCTACATATATTTGATTAAAATTTGAGATGAATAGACTTAATTTTGTATGTTCATGTGTTACAGTATAAAGTAGATCTTGAGGTAGACATAGATCTAAATCTACACTAATCTAGAGGCTTGTATAGAGTTCATTCTGTGTTGCGCATGCGTAACCTTTTTTCATGAATGAATATAGGCCTATCTCAACACGGCTACGCAGCTTTATTTAGCGAACAGCGAACGAATGTATTAAAAATGCTTTAGAAAAACAAATTTGAATGTTAATTTGATTAAAATATGAAATGAATGGACAATAATTAGTATGTTTATGTGTTAAAGCATAAAACTATCTTTGCGAAAAGAAGTTTTATCATCTTAGAGTTCAATAAGAGTTTTAGACCTAGGCCTAGGAATAGACTCAGTAGAGAGATGTGTTAATCACTGTTAATGTGTAACCATTTGGTAATGTCTAATGAAAGGATGTTCGCCAGACAATACCCGCGGCCTGCGGGCCTAAGTTTGTGTTTACTAATCTAGTGGATTGGATTTAGATGTATGTTAAACTTAACTAATGATCCTTTCAAGTTTTTTCTCTTTCGCTACGAAAATAAAATTAGGTTTGCGAAAATGGGATTACCCGAAGCCGATACATTCATATCTATTAAAAACGAAAAGAGCGATAGCTTTGTTAAATGAATGGGATTATAAAGTGAACAATTAAACGAAATAATTCATGAATGAATATAGATCTAGGCCTTTAACTCGACTTCGCAGCTTTAGAAAACCAAATTTGAATGTTTATTTGATCAAAATATGAAATGAATGGACTTTAATTAATATGTTTATGTGTTAAAGTATAAAACTATCTGTGCGAAGAGAAGTTTTATCATCTTAGAGTTGAATTAGAGTTTTAGATCTAGGGATGGGATTATAAAGTAAACAATTAAACGAATTAATATTTAGTACGCGATTCATTACGGAATTGTCTAATGAAAGAATGTTCGTCAGGAAATCTGTAATCACAGATATAAGGAACTAATTAATGTAAAAAATGCTTTTGAAACACAAAATTGAAGGTTAATTTTATTATATAATGAAATCAATGGATCTTCTTTTGTCTTTTCATGTGTCAAAGTAAAAAACTATCTGCGCAAAGTGTATTTCTTAAAATTAGATCTAGGTCTAAATCCTTTCTATCTTTTCTAATGTCAACATTGTAGACATGGCCTAGATCTATAAAATACTATAGCTGTAATAGAGTCGGACAACTATATTTTTTTTTAGGGTCTTAAGTTTGTTTTAGGGCTACAATACATACACTACGGTCTAAGTTGGTACCCAAGGAACATTCCTGCCTAGTTTTATCAAGATTGGTCAAGCGGTTTTGATGTCTATAAGTAACATACATACATACATACATACATACACCACACATTCTACTTTATAATATAGATAGCTTCTCTATTTTGTTTTTGTGACATTTGTCTGTAATAGTCTCCCCTTTCCCTATCTTTCTAAACTAAGAGTGTTTGGGATGAGGGGTGCAGACGAGCACATCTCTTCATTTCAATCAGGCGATGCAATTTTGTCCATCATAACAGGAGAGTAACGCCTTGAAGTGTATTTAGTTGCTGAGGTCCACCACAACAGGAGAGTAACGCCTTGAAGTGTATTTAGTTGCTGAGGTCCACCACAACAGGAGAGTAACGCCTTGAAGTGTATTTAGTTGCTGAGGTCCATCATTACAGGAGAGTAACTCCCTGAAGTGTATTTAGTTGCTGAGGTCCATCATAACAGGAGAGTAACGCCTTGAAGTGTATTTAGTTGCGGAGGTCCACCACAACAGGAGAGTAACGCCTTGAAGTGTATTTAGTTGCTGAGGTCCATCATAATAGGAGAGTAACTCCTTGAAGTGTATTTAGTTGCTGAGGTCCATCCTAACAGGAGAGTAACGCCTTAAAGTGTATTTAGTTGCTGAGGTCCACCACAACAGGAGAGTAACGCCTTGAAGTGTATTTAGTTGCTGAGGTCCACCACAACAGGAGAGTAACGCCCTGAAGTGTATTTAGTTGCTGAGGTCCACCACAACAGGAGAGTAACGCCCTGAAGTGTATTTAGTTGCTGAGGTTCACAAACTTTTTGAGTGGGACAAGAAAAGAGTTTGAACAAAAGAAAAAAAAGGTAAGGAAAAAAAAAGCAGAACATTGATCGGAATTTCTTTTTTGACGTCACACTGAGAAGAAGGAAAAAAAAAAGAAGAAGGCACTAAAGTGTGTTGGACATCACCCCGTTCCTCTCCCTCATTTATACACTCTCTTCTCTTGAAAAAAAAACAGAAGAAAAAGAGATACAGAGTAGAGAGATTTTTTTTGTCAGCGTTGTGAAAAGTATAAAGATAGTGGTTTTGTGGAATATATCGTGTATGTGCGTGCGTGCGTGTGTGTGGAATTGGAGAAGAGAGAGAGAGGGGAATAGGGGAAAGGTTGTGGGGGAAAAAAAGTAAAGGGGGTACGGGGAGATGGTTCGGGGTGACGTCGAGGATGCCAGGAGAAGGTAACTCGTTTGACTCCTAAATCGATCAAGGAAAAGAAAGTTTTTCTGCTTGGCTGCTGATATTGATGAACGGGGTGATCAATCCAGTTATCGCCTCTGAGAACTTCGTTCGTTTTCATGACCAGACACAAACAGATGTTCATTTTTAATGCAATGGCTTCGAGTAGTCCTACACACACACATCACCCTTTTCTTTTTTGTTTCGTTTCAACATTTTTGATATTTTGATTATTGTTTCGGTAAAAAAAGGGAATAATGGCACATCCAAGACAACGTGTGAACAGAGAGACTGTTCAAATACATTTCCAACAAGACTAACTATGTGTTTCATTCACAGCATTACATTCACACGAGTAGATTAGTTGGAAGTCAATTTTTTCTAGAATTCATTAAATGAATAGACAGAATGAATTTCTATACCCCTTGGGGGTCGAATGACGATATTCCAGGGGTCGCTAAGAACATAAACAGTATGGACGTGTAAAACTTGACATTGTATTGTGTTTTTTTTTCCATTGAAAGTTTTTTTTATATTATCGTTAGAGGTTAAATGTTGCTGACTAATGAATCAGAATGATTTCAAGTATTTTAATTGACCTACATAAATATTGTTTATCAGTTAAAATTAATGTACATTAATACATAACGCAATGTGACACCACTATAGAATCCTAGATATTATTTCTATTGTAACTTCGAGAGGAAATTGAAAAACGATTTCGTTTATTGTTAATAATATGACCTCGTTTAAAACTTCATCTAGTCCTCGTAATTGAAAGTTGTGTTCTCATTATGGAACAACTCTGATGTCAGTTTATGGACGTTAGAGTTAAATATATATTTCAATAATAAATGACATATTGTTTCGTGATAAAATCTAACATTTCGGCAATGTTTTTCAGATATGTACTTTTTGAAAACAATGTTATAAAATTATCAAAAGCACAGCCATAGAAGTAGATCAATAAAAAATATTGGGTAAAATATTGAGCTGAAAAGGTTGAGAACCGTTGTTCTATACCGTGATCCCCCTTTTTTTTTCCACAAATCTTGTTCCTCTTAACTATTTCCAGATGGCGCATTGTGACATCCCATGAAGATTCTGACCTACTTACATCTGTATAACTCACTTCTAGAACACATAATTAAATGATGTCATATGGAATTTTTTTTCTTTGTATTCAAAAACTTTGACAGTGAATAACGTCATCAATGTATGTGTGTAAAACAAAGGTTCAATGCTACGTCACTTGAACAATGCTGACTCTTTTTTTTTTTTCTCTTTATGAACGACACGTCTACATTCGGATATTTTCCGTATTTCAAACGATTTGCAGTATACAAAACAAACTGCTGACTAGATGTAATCACTATTGAAAAATACATTAGAAGTCGTCAACACAAAAAGTTTAATACTGATAGTCTTATAAATAATATTATAGCTTTTGTATATCGCCTCGTCTATGCTTCCTATGCATGCTCAGAGCGCTTTGACCTAATCGTATTTTTTTGGACAATAAAAAAAAATGCAGGATCTGGGAGAAGGTTACCGTGCTGACATTAAGCATCATCAAACGCAAATCAGCCGAAATGTTTATTTAAAAATTTCCTATTCATTATCGGGATTCGAACTCCAGTCCTCCTCAGTTATGTAGCCAGGCGCTGTGTGCCACTCAGTAAAGTGATGTGTTTAACTTAACCTGACATTCAGCTAAAAAGAGATGTATTATGTTATCGAAAGATTATACACGCTTCCTTTCCAATCAAAATTTTGCGGGTTAAAAAGAAAATCTGTTTTTAAGTTCACCTTCACTTTCACGCCTTGTCTTCGTGTTTTCCTTTAGATGACGTTAGCACAACAGACTAGTCAACATTCTGTACCGACACGACATCTGAATTGTATGTTTTCTCAAGCAAAAGTTTTGGCATAAAAGAAAAAAAAAAGGTTTACGTCCTTGATATACGACGTTCGTTTTTATTCCATTGTCAGTTTAACACAAAAAAATGGCCAGCAAAATAATTAAAACAAATTTCTTCTCGCAGCCTTCACGTTTTTAACTCCCTTTAATTTCTAAACCATTTCTAGAGATGACATCAATGTGGAAATGAGGAAATCAGAGAACATTTCTCAAACCGTTATTTATGTCCAGCATTCAGTAGGAAAATAGAAGAAATAAATAAGAAGTGGTCAGACCACGGCATTGAGAGAAATCTTTGATTAAGCCAAAGCACTTTTATGTAGTTTATTAGTTCTTGTTTTCAACATGTAATAAAATCATCTGTTGATGACCATGTCTTGAGAGAAGAAAGTTGGTAGTTTTGATGTTAACGAAATGGGATCGCAAGCTTGGCAAAATTTGTTGAAATTGTTTGTTGTTGGGCGTTTTCACAAACACCTTCTTCTACATTTCTTGTGGACTTTTCTTTCAATTTTGCTATCTATAGACTTTACTATAAAGTTTTTTTCCCGCAGCTCGGATCGAAATAGTCCGGGATCAACAGGGACTTATCAACATTTGAAGATAATCATTAAATAAAAGTTTTCCCCCCACATGATTCTAGTATCAGTAATTGATAAAAAAAAAGTAACCCTTTCAAAACGTCCGATCTACAGGACAGACGATGTAAAGGTCATCTGTTTTTATGTCCAACAGTTATCAAGGGTGACATGTGGCAAGAACAACGACCAACCACTTTTACTTTCCCCAGTTACCCAATAAAATTGGGTGGATTCAGCGGCGTCTTTAAAAACCTGAAATACAAATCCAAAGTCTTCACTGAGATTCGAACCCTAGACCGCTCGATTCGGAAGCCAAGCGATTTATCACTCACTCAGCCATCACTATTACCATACGTTACAAAATGTGTAAGTTTTCAGTGACTTTAAGCTATATAGTTTTCATAAGGTGAACTTGAGTTACAAATTTAACAGTATAAAATATTCCCATAAACTATTCCAGTCTTATTTCTTGCCCGGTGTCCTAAGAAGTATGTTTAACCAGCTTTGAATCTCTGACCACTGAGATGACTATTCGAACCAAATAATACACTACTAGACATTTATTTAGAAAGAATGAACATTTACAACTCAGACATAAAAGCTTTTTTTTTTTTTAAAGAAGAGTCAAATGTCAGAGACCAAAAACGTCTCTCTGCACTTCAAAACTTCTTTTTTAAACAAATCTTAATGTAACAATGTTGCAAAATGAGATCAGTCTATACAAAATTAAAATGATTATAAACACATTTCAGTCCCTTGTTAATAAAATGATCACAACTAAATTATATAAGAAGTCTTCGCATTGAAAAGAATATTTGAACATTTGAAACATTTGATAAGGTCCTTCTCCACAATCATTTCTCATTACAATTTGTGTAAGCTTGTACTACATAGTATTGAGCATCAGGTACAGAAAAAAAACAACAACATATTTTAAACTGACTAAGACATACGACAAAGGAATCGCAGACATCCCGCTCTGTAAATATCTGGTGCTTGACCTTGTCAGCTCAAAACATATGAATAGCAAAAAATAATATTCAGCTTTCTCTATGAAAACAGTGGGCCTATATAATGCGTGGTGAGAGCTGAGGGCGAGCACTTGGTGGAAAACTGAATAACTTTGTTTGAGGGCGCCAAAACCTACACGTTGAGCAAGAAGCTAAGTAGCGAGGGAAGTGGGCGGGAAAGGGGGGGGGGATACTGGATGACTTTTGAGATCTCTCCACGCTTTGGCCTGGCGGAGTCATTTAGTCCTGGGGGCCAGAAAATGTCAGAACTTGATTGAAATTAAGAATGCACGAACGGGCGTTATCTACCAAGTCGTCAGCATGGAGTAGTGGGAGTCTGCTGTTAATGAGATTAGAAAGTCTGTCTGTCACTTTCCGGTATGTATTAATACTCAGTGTCTTAAGACAGAACTCAGACCGTCTGCTTAAGTGTACAAAACAAAACAAAAAACAAACACAGAAAAAAGAGAAAAGGTCATTGCTGAACTTTTGAGAAAACAGTTTTAAATCTAGACAAGGTCATCAAGGTTATGATCAAGTATGTGGGAAATGGTCAGCTTGATCATATTTCCTGTGGTCCTATTTTCTTATACATTTGTAGTGAGCATGTGCACTAAAAATTTCCAATTCTTCTTATTAACTTGTAAATTCGTCATGAGTAGAAATGAATCTCTAAAACGTTTCTAACCATTTTCTAGAGATTTGATCTTTGGGAAAAAATAACTAGCCGATTGGCCACAAAGGGAAAGTGGAAAAACAAAAAAGTGCAGTGCAGTGTAGGATAGTTTATGCACAGATCACATAGCTTCACTCCGCATTATAATAGAGCGATCCATAGTATGGAAGTCCTCTCTCTTTGAACTTTCATGGTTTTTGAAAAGCATTTAACAGAATGGACAGAGAATTCAAAGTGGAAAAGATGAGGCATTTTGGTATGGCCAGATACATTCATCAGTATTATCGCGAATCTTTATGAAGACTCAAATAGCCAAATAATCCACAATTCAAAGCTGACTAATTCTTTTAAAATAAAGACGGCAGTCGTGCAGTATGCGGACTGGACTGTCGATAGGACTTCTCGATGGTCCCGGGTTCATACCCTGCCCGCTGCCATCCCCCGTCATCCTTCAGGAAGTTTCGACTAGGAAGTAAATTATCTTCAACTCTGAAGGAACATCCAAAACATGTAAACATTTTTTACAATCTTCCTATTGGTAATTAACTGAATAATGAGAAGGTCAACTGGTGGAAATACAGGCATTCAATGGAGTCTGACAAAACAGTGGGGGAGGATTTGGATTTCACAACAGACATCTGCCTCCTTCCACATACACTACAAAATAGATACAAACTGGCAATAGAAGGGAAGAAGACTGGCTTGAAAATCAACAAAAAGAAAACTGTATAAATAATACCCAAGAAACACCACTACTACTTCTCCTAGAATAAACCGACAACTTTGTCACCTTGAAACTTGAAGCATCAAACAAAGTGTGTATGTGGGGGGGGGGGAGAAGCAGATGTCGAATTCGTGTGGCAAGGTTAAGTATGTTCTTATTACCTTATGGCCGATCTGGCGGTCAGAAGTACTGTCCCTACACTATAAAATCCGAATCTTTAACACAAATGCGAAAGCATTTTTTTTTTAATTTAGCGCAGAGACTTTTACGGCAACAATTAGCATACAAACAAACTCTTGGCATTAAATATCAAATACTTGCGTCATAGAATTGGTGTAAGATGACCAAACAAATTCGCAACTACACCTATAGAATAAGAAATTAAACGACGCAAATTGGGCTGGATTGGTCACACAATGAAAAGAACAGAAGACTACATTGCAAGACAGGCTCTAGACTAGAACCCACAGGGGGTGGGGAGGATGCGAGACCAAAGCAAACATGGCGGAGATCGGTAGACCAAAACGTTGACAGTATGGACATGGAGCCGAGGGCAGTTGGTCAGAACAGAATCCGATTGCGAAGTACAGTTGCGACCCTCCACTGGGAGTCAAAAGGATTAAGTCAAGTAGGTCAAGTAAGCATGATTTTTTTCGGAACGGGGGGAATGGTAAAAAGTTTTCCTTTTTTTTATCTATCAATCATTCAATATTAAGAGCTCTTACAAAATGTTAGCAACGTCTGAGCGAAGGAATTGTCTGTGTAAAGGTGAACATATATTTTATGTAATTTATTTTTGTACTAGGCCAGGGGTCGGCAACCTTCTGAGTCGTAAGAGCCAAAAATTACAATTTACAAAACTAAAGTTTTTAAAGAGCCACAAAGTTTTTTTCTTGCCAACTATAAATAGTTCTCAAACAATGAACTTATTGTTAATGAAAAAAAAACAATTAATATATAGTGTTTTTCACAACAAATATATAATAATATATCTATAATTATTTTTTTATTTTGGAAACAACTAAAGAAATGAAACATTTACTTGAACTTCAATAACAAACAATCGAACAAACAAATTCATTGGAAGCGATGGCTTTGGTTTTAGAAAGTTTGGATACATTTGGCTCATAACTTGTTTTTAGTTTCAAACACGACTCTAAATTTGCATTTGTTAGTTGGCCTCTTACTTTACTTTTAAATATATTCATGCAAGAGAACGCTTGCTCGCAAAAATATTTCGATCCAAAGATAGTCTGCAATTCAAATGCCAACATCTTCACCTCACTGTAGCAATCTTGGAGATTATTCCATGTGTCGAATCAACTCGCGGCATTCCTTTTTGAAGCTGTCCACTTTTGTTGCGTTACGTACATACATTTCTGGACCTTCAACTCTTACAACTTGCTTTTCAACTCTGTAATCCTGTATCAAATGAATCATGGTCGATTTCGTTAGGCCTACTATTTGTGTTGATTTGGTGTACTCGGAATGCTAGAATGGTTTTGTTGAATTTGAATTGCTTAAATCTGTCAAGAAATTCATCTTTGATTTTTTGTATAACTGTGCTGAAGTAATTCGTGTCAAAAGTGGCACTGCTTTTATTGCGATACTGCTTTAGACATTCAAAATGAAGTAATTGACCACTCTGAATATCTTCTGCAAAAAGAATAAATTTTTATTCAAAACAAACCAATTCCTCTACCAAAACATAGGCTTTTTCTTGTCATACTTCTGGCTCTATCAGTTGCTATCTAAATGATTTTATCCTATTTTCTTCAAGGTATTTGTGCATAGCCTTCGCTCTATCGTCCCCTCTAGTTTGTCACGAGAGCAGTACACGTAGAACTTCTAGGAACGACATATACCTGACAAAAGGCAACTTGTGCTGTCGTGTCTTTATGTCGCAAGACTAATCTATAGCAAGTGATATGGCAGAAGTAAGTTGAATATCTTCCACCTGCAAATATGCTACATTTGAAGACATTTTAGCTATTCTATTTTGTACTGTTTCAGCGGATATTGGCAAATCTTTTTTTTTCAAGATTTCTGGTTTGTTTTCAAAATCACAAAACAGCTCTTCAGATGCAAGTAGGAAGCAGTCTTCGACATACCATTTGTAAATGGTTTGCCATTTTGTGTAATTTCTAATACTACCGCCGCAAAGCTAGTCAGATTAGCATAACTTGTAGATTGCTTCTAACTTTGAGAATATAATTTGCTTCCAAATCATTTACTTTACACAATAAACTATACGTCCCAGTCAAAGCACGTGGTGAAGATGCCAATCCATCTTGCGTTGAAAGCAAATTAAAACCTACATAGAAACATCCGATGACGGCCGAGAGCTTCCGACGGACTGACAACAGTGACGACGCGTGTAATGGGGGAGGGGTGTGGTGAAAAGAGCGTACAAGTGGGTGAGATATAGAATCCTTGCCAAATCTTCGTTAAAAGATTCAGAATTTCTTTAAAAAAATGTTTCCATAAAATAAATAATGTTTGCGTATGGAACTAAAGAGCCGCAGCTTCACATCCAAAGAGCCGTATGTGGCTCGCGAGTCGCAGGTTGCCGACCCCGGTACTAGGCAAAGGATGTTTGATTCCCAAACAGCTTTTAGGTATTTTCATAAACTACCAATACATACATCGGCTTGAGCCCAGCTCTAAATTGTTTAAACACCGAAACTTATTTTTAAAATGATTGATTATAGATGGAGAGTTCAGAGTACATCAAAGGACTTTTAAAATAATAATTAAATGTTCTTTTAAAACTTTGGTTACGTATTTAAAATATAACGTGTAAATTTATTTTAAAACAAATAACTTTGTCTATAAAGGTTACAAAAATATGCATATAAATTTGCTCACGGTAGGTTACGTTAGATCCAATGTCAAGGACTTCGTTATCATTTGGCATGTATCTATAACAGAGGACAATAGACAATCTAAAGATCTGTAATTAAAAGTTTGAATAATTTCTCAACAATCCCAACCTTAATTGTTGTGAAAATATGGAACTTTGTGTTTTTGTTTTAGCAATGTAAATCTTCTACTGCAAAAAAAAATAAAGAAGAGTAACACTTCTAATAAAAACAAAGTTACATTTTACTCAAAAAACAAAAAATTAGCTCAAAACTTTTGGCTCCGGTGAAGACGATATTGTGTAACATTCAAATATGACGACTGAGCCATTAGAACTTTTTAAGGAAAGTGTTTATCAAATAAAGTACCTAAAAAAAGCCTCCCCCCCCCCCCACCCCCCCAAAAAAAAAAAAATAAAGCCCTAGTATGTAAACAACTCGACAACGGATGTTACATTTAAACTGAGGTAGCCTAAAAAAAAAATCAAAATATGACGAACGTAAGAACATATACAAAAGGATGGACAATGATATATAATATTACAGGTATATATAATAGAATGTTGGATTGGAAGACTTCACGGATGTTACCAATAAGATGTCGACCTGTTGAGAATATCTTGAGTTTGTCGTCGTTCTGTCTATGTTTACTTCATGTCTTTTTGTCAAGTGCGCATTAAAACAAAAATAATAAGCATAAAATATTTGGAAGTTTTAGAAGTCTGTTGAGGACATACAAAAAAGCTCTATATACTGACTACAGTTCTAAATACAATGCCATTGGTTTCTCATTAACCAATGCAAAAAAATGTTTAGATTCTACAATGCAAACAAACTTAATCTAAACGGGCGTGAATCTTTGCGTCTGGCCGCCAATGATAGAAACATAGCTCTATCAGTGATATTAGTTGAGACAAGCTCTCTCTCTCTCTATCTCTCTCTCTCTCTCTCTCTCTCTATCTATCTATCTATCTATCTATCTATCTATCTATCTATCTATCTATCTATCTATCTATCTATCTATCTATCTATTTATCTATCTATCTATCTATCTATCTATAAAAATAATAATTTCATTTATACAGCTCTGTTAACATACAAAATGTAGGCTCAAGGAGCATGATAACATTACACACATAAACTCGAGAGCATAAATGACAAATTAAATTAAAAATGTTTTTAACAGATAGGTCTTAATGTTCTTCTAGAATGTAATGTAATGTCTGAGATCAATGGGGAGTGAGTTCCAAACCTTTGGTTAGTGCACTTAAAAAGCCCGCAGACAGTAGCTTTTGAGGGAGAAACGTGGCACCGCTAAAAGGGCTGAGTCCATTAGCGCTATATATATATGTGTCTATTAAGTCTATCTTAAAATGATTTCTTTGTGCCTCATGGTTGGGACTTGTTCTGCTTGGTAGTGAATCAAATATCTGTATTTCATTTAAGCAGCCATTTAAAAAAAAATACAAATTGAGGTGAAATCTGACGGACGCACGTGTTGATTAAAACCCACATCAGTCTAACAAACACGCAGCCTTCGACTTCTGGCCTTTAAAGGCAGCGCCACCAAATGTCAACTTTGTCTTTTTCCTGGAAGTGTAATTAAAAGCGTCCCTGGTAGCGTGGCTAGCTGACGTCAAAATCGGGACAACTTACCCTCTAAATGAAGATTGTAGTGGGCAGTTGGAGACTCTTGAGAAACTTCGATCAGGTCGAGATCGATTATGATGAGTACAGTGATTGCTCCTCTCTGACGTCTTGGCCTTTGGTTGCTGATGCTAACCGACAGTTATATCAGCAACATTGGACTTAAGAATTTTAGTCTCTGTACTTCAGTAGGATAGACAAATAGTAAGCATTTTACAGTCAAGTAGAACACATTATAAAATTACTACTAAAGTCTAATTACACAATAAACGTGTACGAGATCTTCTTTTTCTTTACAGTAATAAAATAAAGCAAGTCAAAAAAAAAAAACATTTCAAAGCAAGATATCTAAATAGTGTAAGATTTATATCCCTTTTTCTATATCAACCTCCTCCCCCACCCCCCCCCCCCCCCAAAAAAAAAAATTAAAAAATTAACACACAGATTTATAAAATAATTGATAATGTTTTTTTTTAAAAATGATCTTTGTATAGTTAGGAACAATAAATAATTGTTTTACTGTGATTTAAGAATGGGAAGTGGGAGAAGTAACGAATACAAAATACTATTTGGTCCAGATAACAGACAGAGTGAGTTGATATAAGATTTGGGGTTTTCAGACTACGAGGTAATTGAAGTAATCCGTTCCTTACTTTTACATTTCGAGTTTTAAGATTTCGTTTTGGATTGCGAATTTCTCCAATCAATAAGAGAGAAAAGAAGAAAACGATAATTGTTGATGATATAAGAGAACTTTTGGAAAAATGAATGAAAAGTGAAAAGATGAAGATTGAAAGAGATTTTTACATAAATAGATAAACAAAACAATTGTGAGCTTGCACTCCCAGAGCTATATTTTTATATATTTTATTTTCTACTTTGACTATTTGTCATAATAGTTGGCAACATGCTGTGTTGAAGATGGCGGCGTCCATCAGTCCTAATAGAATATTTTATAATATAGTTTTGCATTTATGTTTTGCAGGCTATTATTACTGTTGCTTTTAGCTGCTTTGTTACTGCTGAAATACATGCTGCTGTATCTAATATTGCTGCTTATAATTGCTGTTGTAGATCTATTCTAATTCTAGGGAATCTAGTGTTATTTTGTTTCTGCTATTGGCTTGATAATTTTGTTATTGTTTCTGTAGATCTATTCTAGATCTAACTCTAGGGAATCTAGTGTTATTTTGTTTCTGCAATTGATAGTTTTGTTATTGTTTCTGTAGATCTATTGAAGTCTATTCTAATTCTAGGGAATCTAGTGTTATTTTGTTTCTGCTATTGATAGTTTTGTTATTGTTTCCGTAGATCTATTCTAATTCTAGATCTAATTCTAGGGAAGCTTAAGCTAGTGTTATTTTGTTTTTGTAGTGTAGCCTTAGTGGCTTAGCTAGTAAACTCAGTTAGAAGTTATATATTATGTTCTTGTTTTAGTTATAGTTATATATAGTTATGGGTTGGTTGAAGTAGTAGGATATTGTAGATCTAGACTAGTTTATTGTAGTGTGTTTATTGTAGATCTAGGTCTAGTGTAGTAGTTTTAGTGATTTAGTTTGATAGTTGTTTTGATCAGTTTGTGTCAGATAGTTGGTTTGGTTAGTTTGTTAGTGTTTGTAGTGGTGTAGATTTAGAGGGTTTTAGTTAGTTGCTGAGTTCAGTTGTAGTGTTTAGTGTATATATATTATATTTTATTATTGATTTATTTTTGTATCTAAATAAAGTTTTTGTTTTGTTTTATTTATCGTAAACTAAAGTTTGTTACCTTGTTTTCATTTAGTTAAGTTAGTATAGTCAGCTGTCTGGTTACTTAGGTGACTCTAGCCCCTTGGTCACCATACCGAGGTGCACAGATTGAGCCCACCCAGTAGCGCAAACATCTGCCTATTGTATAAAATTTAATGTTGAGCAGCAGAGAATAGGTCCTCTCTATCCACTCGCGCCTGCCTGACCTGCTCACACAATGTCAAGAACTTCATAGTGACAAATCAGTATAAAGTAAGTTCCCCTTTCAGACCTTGTGACCTATAGGGCAGATGATGTTAAGGTCATCTGTTTCTTTGGCCAACTAAAGTCAGGTACCCATTATAGTTGGATGGACTCGGGGGTGCCCTAAAAATCCCGAAATTCAAAAACCCAGGACCCAGGTTCTAAAGCCACACGCATATTTTTAAATGGCTTAATACTTCGCTATACTTCCGTGCCGATGTATATATATATATTTGCCTCCTTGTATGGAATGTAAAGTTTCGTAACGTGACGTTCCACTACACCAATGCTACTCATTGACTAGGGAACGTAAAACTAGATCAAGACGTCTGTGTGGAGACCCACGATGAACTGCTCTGTCTATTGTGTCTTTTGTTGTGGAATGTTTTTACCAAGCTTACTCACTCTGTCTGTCTGTCTGTCTGGTAAAAAGTTTGTACTCGTTATTTCTACCCAACCCAATCTCGGTTTTAAACTGAAACTTTGCACAATTATTTTTTTTTTGCCTGACAACACAAGAATCAATTTTTAAAAATTATGTAGTTCATTAACTATAGGTAATTAATTATTTTGTTTGGTATCTTGAACAAGGGAAAGAAATCGAACTTGACAGATGTGGTGGCATAAATTAAATTAGTCCCCTTGACTCTTGACCCCTGATACAAAATTTGTATTTAATAAATTAAAAAAAAAAAAACGATCATCATTATACATTGACCAAGATACCCCCTTCTCCCCTCCCCCTTTCCCAACTGGTCCAGACAAGTGATAGGAGATCAAAGCGCATTGAGAAAGCTAAAAACTAAACAAAAACAATTGGTAACAATATTTCTAATCGCACAGATTTATTATGTCTAGGTCCGTTACCAATATAATTACATGACTGTTACAAACTAATTGATACTATTACACTTAATATACGCATTGTTCAAAAAAAAGTATTGTTATGTTTTTCTTGTTATTTTTAATTAAAAAAACTAGTTGGAATCACACAAAAAAATCTCCACTAAGGACCAATAAAGCAGACTTAGTGTTTGTAATATTTAGTTCATTACACAAAATGTTACTGACAACTACCTTACTTATTTAACAAGGACTATATTGCTCTAGTAAGTAACGTATTAATACCATCTAAAAGGAAAACAATGTACTGGTTGAGAGGAAGATCAGGTTCAGAAAGTTGGTGTTCTAAAGCCAAAAGGTCAACAGATTAATATTTAGCATTTTCACATAAGTTGGTTTAAACTGACCTCAAGGAGGCCAACCATACTGTTTGCCGCAGTAAAGGGGGGAGGTGTGAATTGAGACCAATCGTCATAGAGGGCATTAACACTGACCTGCAACGACGCAGCCTGTGGGCTGTGGAGACCAATGGCACGTTGCCACGTCACAGGTCTGTATGACGTGGCAACGAGCTATTAGCCTACATTGCAGTTTGCTGGTCAGTGTTGAGGCCTTATGTAACGAAAGGTCTCTGGTGGATGGGGGAGGGGGGGTAGCTTAGAAAATAGTGTGCATCTGATGGTCGTGAAAACTGGTTATGTTTTAAGTAACATTGGCGTGAGAGGATAGTTTGAAAGTTAATTGTAGTATATACAGTAGATACTTTAAATCGGAACATTCTTTGTATTAAAAACCCCGTAAGGCCATATTTCAAGCTGAGCGGTAAAGCGCTTGGCTTTCGAACTGGCTATATCCTTTGTTCGAATCCTAGTGAAGATTTTTTAGTTTCGGGATCTTTGGGAGCCTCTGAGTCCACCAAGTTCTAATGATATTAGTTGGGGAAAAGTAAAGGTGGTTGGTCGTTGTGCTAGCCACATGACACCCTTTTTAATCATAACCACAGAAACAGATGACCTATACATCATCTGCCCTTTCACAAGGTCTGAAATGGGAACTTTTTTTTAGTCTGTCTACATCATTGTCTATGTCTATATCCTTGTCTATGTCGCGTGAATACCATACATTAACACCTTCACCATTTTCTTATCACCATAAGGCATATAAAAGCACATATCAAGCAAATCACCATGTCAACCCCCCCCCCCAACCGCACCATCCGACACATGTCTTCATCTTTCACCAGTGTTTTTCAACAAGTGCTATCTCAGCTTCCCATAAAACAGACAGACCAAATTCTAGCTGAAATTTCAACGCGTTTTATCTCCAGTAAATCTTCCCAGTGGTTTCTCGGCACAGCGCTGATGAAAACAGATGAGATCAAAATACAGTTATCGGCCTTTGTACGACCAATTTGGACTGGTCAAAATGACCGACACATTACATGAAACATCGCCCCGTGAAACGTCCAGAGGATCAATTCAGTGTCCAGCGTACACTTTATTTGTCCCAAGACTTCAAGTGTGTATTTTATAGCTAGAATCTTTTTGTTCCATTTATTGAACACTTGTCTACGCTGCGTGGCTTCAGATAAATCATCTCTGTGTTCAAATAAATCTGACTTCTTGGTAGACGTTACATTACAATGAAGAGGTTGTTATGTTCTAATACAATAAGAACTTTATTCCGATGACCTAATATTCAACACTGCCGTGAGTTCTTGCAATGAGGGAGAAATACATTAATTATGCTTGTCAAAATGTAATTTTTTTTAATTCTTTAAGAAGAAATCATGAAAAATTGAACACACACTATTAACATACAATGTAACTATCTATAGTATAAACCATAAAGTAAGGCGTATGTATGTGTGTATGTATTTGTATATATGTATGTATGTGTTTATATGTATGTATGTCCCAAGTAGACCAATCTTGATAAAACTTTGCATAAATGAAATGTTTCTTGAGTTCTAACTGGAACAGTAACGTATGTAAAGTAGCCTTAAAACAAACTAAAGACCCTCACAAAAAAAAGTTGCCCAACTCTATGAAAGTATAACTATTTCATGGATCTAGGTCATATAGCCATGTTGACACGAGAGGAGAGACCGAAAGGATGTAGATCTAATTTTAAGAGCTACACTCTGCAAAGATTTATTTTTTTTACTTTGACACATGAATTGATTTCATTTTTTAATAAAATTAACCTCCAAATTTGTGTTTCAAAATCATTTTTACATAAATTAATTTCTTATACCTGCGAATTGAGACGCCCCATTGATCGCGCACTTTTTTCATTAGACAATACCGAAAGGTTACGCATGTACAGTTAAGTCTCTCACGCATGTACAGTTAAGTCTCTCGAACCTTAGATTTAATTGAAGTCTAAAATAATAGCACTACTCCTCGCAAAGATAGTATTATACTTATACACATGAAAATTACTTGATAAAACCTGGCATAAATGTTCCTTAGATCATGGCGGAGACCGTAGTGTATGTTTAATGTCCATTCCACAACCGGAAGGCCCTAAAATAAATAGGAATAACAAAATTCACAAAGGGAAAGGCTTCTTCGATGAGGCCTTTAATGAGAGATGGGCCCTTCACAAAACCATCAAATAGATAATTATTCAACATCATCAGTTAGGCCAGACTCAAATACACCATATCTTCCAAACAGTACGATAAAATTGGTTACATTTTTGATAATAATGTATCTCTTCCATTTCTACTGGTGGAGATAAGGTTGTTATTTTTTTATAGTTGATAGTTCATAGTTTCTGATATTCATGCTGAAAATATTGAAACCTACCTATGGACCTGTCTGAAAGGACCACTTCTGGGGCCGATTTTGAGTCTGTGTTTCCACACAAACTTTCTTTGTAACCTTGCTCTGAGCTGCAAGAATAGCAAAAGCTTTGAATCAATTCAGATTTCTCTCATTCTGAATTGTCTATAAATAAAACGAAAGTTTCGGGCTCAAGTTTAATTTTTTCTTTGCAAATCTCGTTCGACAGGGTGTGCGAGATCAGAACGAGAAACTCCAGACAACAGAAAGAGCTGAGACCTAAGCCTCAAGGTTTAATTGACTTCCGCCTTGTTTAGCTTGCTCAGACAATAGCTTCATTCTTTATTCATAAGTGCTTAGCAAATGGCTTTTTCATTGTTCATGTAAGCTGTCGCTTCTTTGAAGTCTTCTAAAAAAAGATGTCAGATATGAATGAAGCATAGCTTGTGAGACTCAGGGATTGCTACCGTAATGCCGTCTGTTAACGTCCATTGAAGAAAGGCGTTTAGAGAATGCTCGATCCTAACAAAAAGGTCTAGCCATGTCTAGTCCCTCAGGAAGATGTTTATTACATAATATTTAGATGAACTTTTTTGGGATGATTTCTGAATGATTTCAGCATGAGGAGTTTTTGTTTGTTTGAGTAAATAGAATTAGAAATGTCACGTGGTTTCTGAATGTTTGTGTCTCTAGGAGTGCAAAACCTTGAAGCACGTTAAGCCGTCTGCTATGCAATGAATAGAAAATATAAACATGCTAACATAAGGACATGAATCATTGTTAGAAATAATGTTACAAATAATGGTTACAAATACTGTTACAAATACTGTTACAAATACTGTTACAAATACTGTTACAAATAATGGTTACAAATACTGTTACAAATAATGGTTACAAATAATTTTAAAATAATGTGTAATTTCAATCACTATTATCTTTCTTTTTTTTTTTATTGATAATTCAATTTATATAAGAGCACAACACATCAACTAACGACTCTAGTTTTGAAGGCAGACGTTGAATTACACGGACTTTAGGTCTTGACACCATAATCTTTTACGACAACAGAAAATAACACCACCTTTTTATCATGACAACAGAAAGTAGTGCCACCTTCTTATCATGACAACAGAAAGTAGTGCCACCTTCTTATCATGACAACAGATAGTAATGCGATCTTCTTTCATGATAACAAAGTGTCTCATTCATATCACGACTACAGAAAGTAGTGTCCCATTCTTATACTGACAACAGAAAGTAGTGCCACCTTCTTATCATGACAACAGAAAGTAGTGCCACCTTCATATCATGACAACAGGAAATAGTGTCCAATTCTTTCATGACAACAGAAAGTAGTGCCACCTTCTTATCATGGCAACAGAAAGTAGTGCCACCTTCATATCATGACAACAGGAAATAGTGTCCAATTCTTTCATGACAACAGAAAGTAGTGCCACCTTCTTATCATGACAACAGAAAGTAGTGCCACCTTCTTATCATGACAACAGAAAGTAGTGCCACCTTCTTATCATGACAACAGAAAGTAGTGCCACCTTCTTATCATGACAACAGAAAGTAGTGCCACCTTCTTATCATGACAACAGAAAGTAGTGCCACCTTCTTATCATGACAACAGAAAGTAGTTGCCACCTTCTTATCATGACAACAGAAAGTAGTGCCACCTTCTTATCATGACAACAGAAAGTAGTGCCACCTTCTTATCATGACAACAGAAAGTAGTTGCCACCTTCTTATCATGACAACAGAAAGTAGTGCCACCTTCTTATCATGACAACAGAAAGTAGTTGCCACCTTCTTATCCTGCAAACAAAAGGCTGGGTTCACAGTCTTAACGTAAGCCCTTAGTGCAAACCACACGCCCAGACAACCACCCAGATGTATTGGTATGTTCATGTGTGTGGTTGAGTGCGTGTGTGAGTGTAAACAAGTGTGAATCTGTTCGTGTACGTTGGACACAGAGTACACTCATGTAATTAACAATATTTTTCTTTATATTTCCCCCTCCCCACCAGAAATCAATTTCCTGACCTCCACCGACGACTGTCCTCTACCCCTCTGTTTAGATAGCAACAGTAGAATATGGTCGTTAAATATTTGATGCTGTGGAAACAATGAGAAGACTAGAAATCTTCCAGCAACACCGGATTCATAGTTATCATTTATTGGAAACGAACACACAAATTTTTGTTTGTTTACCTTAGAGACTTAGACGACATCACACCAAGCAAACAGAAGAGCTACTTGTCAATCAAGGAAGAACGCAATGTAGCGGTTAATTCATTCAGGTTCTAGGCCTAAAATAATTTCCTATAGTACTTACAAAAATATTGCTGGGTTAGACTTACCAAGTGGTAGTTCTTTCTTCAACTAATTAGATCTCTTGCTTTGTCACAATTGAGCTAATCTAAGGCGCCACAATGTAGAGAAATAGTTAGCTGTCTGTTAGGTTGGGGTTCAAGCTCTTGCTATATCAGAAATATAAAAATCATTGAAACTAAGTTATTTATATAAACTTTATAATTATCAATTGTAGGTTTGATATTTCTATTTTTACTCTAAACAAAATGATAATTATATTTATCAAATTTTACACATAAAAGATTTTTTTGACAGAATATTACTGAATTATTGTTTCTCGTGAATCTTATTGATAGTTAAATTTATTTTATATTGTTGTACATTTTAAAGTATATATAATGCAATAAAAACAAGGCTACGAAGACAGATTAAAAAGCAGGTCAAAAGGCAGGTTCCAATATTTTCAAAAACAAAAATCAGAAACTATGAACTATAAACTATCAACAGATAGATTGCTATATCTATCGATTCAAAAAGAAATGACGAGTAGATAGTAAGAGTGTTGCCGATACTGTTGTATTGTTAGTTCGACTAACGACTTGATACCATAGGAGACGGAGATTAATTTATGTTATTTTTACATTGTTAATATTCATATGTATTTAATGAACTGATAGTTATGAAAATATAATCAAATGCTACTCTGGCCTAACTGATGTTTTGAATAATTATCAAACTGATTTATTGTTTGGTAAATAGACAACCTCGCATTCAAGACTTAAGGGGATGGATATGAAACGCTTAGTTCACGTCTTTAATATAAATCACTACTTATGAATTGTTGTTTAACATTGTCGACTTACTTGCAAACTAAACATTTTCTTTCAAATGTAAGTAGCTAGTATGTCAAATAGACAGCCAATCTGTTCCTCAAGTTTCTTTACCGATGATGTCTTCTTATATGACAGCTATTATCTTATTCTTATTATCATTAAGCTTTACTTTCGTATATATTTACGATGCTGATGGCAGTCTGTGATTTTTTCGTTTGATTTCATCTTCTTTGTAACCTGATTCCTGTCAAAAGGAATGTCAATAGTTGAGCAGCATCATGGTGTCCAAATGTCATTGGACATAATCATGTTGTCTTGGAATTAATATTTAAATATAGTTACGTCTCTTAGTTACGTCCTAAAGAAGTGTGTAGGTTTAGTAAGGTCTCTTAATTACATCTATACGTCTGTTAGTCTGTTAGTCACATATGCATAAATACCTCAATTTTGAAACACTCAATAATTAAAGAATTAATCTTTCTGAAATTTTAAAGAATAATCTGTCAAGCACAAGTTTATGAGTGAAATGTAAGCTCAATAGGCTAATGAACATTTGTTTAAATGTATGTTTGTTTGTTAAACGTTTAAATGTTTGGGATGTTCCTTCAGAATTGAAGATAATCTAGCTAGGACAAGCCTCTATCTGAACGACGTGCGATGGCAGCGAACAGGGTGTGAACCTGGGACCATAGTGGCGACCAGGTAGCTTTATATTTGCACACTAGTCGTTGCGAAAGTGTGAGTTGTTAACTTGTTAGTAGGAATTCAAAATATAAGCTCATAAACTCATCACACTTTGTGTCAATCAATGTCTGAAAGTGAAGGCTAAGGCGGGCAATCAAAAATACCTTCCCACCTCAACGAGCGTTACCTCCCCTGAGTGTGAATTACGACATGAATAAGAAGAGATTATTCAGAAGAGTATAAATACAATACGTAACAAAAGATAAATCCGAAAAGACAGGAGTTATTTTCTCTTGGTCCCGAAAATGGAAGCTGGCGACCAGAGTTAGCTACTCTTGGATTTATTCCTTTATTTTTGTGTTCAAGGTAATAGATGCCGTCAGATCGGTCCTTGAATAACCAGAGAGCTTCGTGTTTAGATAATATAGTGATTTATGATAGGACTGGGAAAGCAATGAATGGCCGGAGGGCAATGAAATGACTCGTGGTGTAGGGAGACACAGGGGACTTAAGGGACGGGAATAGGGGGCGAACAGGGTTGGGGCGTGAAGTCAGAGACATATGATTGTCTTGACCTTGACCTCCGGAAGTGTGTTGAAGTACGTAACGGACACACTATCTAAAGTAAGAATCAGTGGAATGAGGAAGTAAAGTCGAGGAAAAGAGATAAGAGTGAAAGAAAGAGAGAGAAAAGATATATATAGAGAGAGAACTAAAGATTGAAAAGAAAAAGCGAAAGTGTGGCAGTGAGAATGAGAAAGAAATAGAGAGACGGAAAGAAATATACAGAGAGTCTAATGAAGGGACTTAACCCTCTCCCCCGACCATAAAACAAAAACGTTAGTCCTACGTACTACTTTTTCGTCGGCTTCTCAATTCATTATTTACTATAACTTGTGTTGCTTATGTAACCTCCACACATTCACACACACACACACACATTCACACAAAAACAGCTTTCACACTTTTCGGAACATTTTTATTACACTGACAATCTTTAACTTTTTTTAAGCACTCTCCGATTGGATTGACCCCTCAGCACGCACTTTTCAGCTTTTGAATTTTATAGATAGCACCTTTCTTAGTTTTAACGTAATCTCAAGTCAAGCAATGTACGGTATTTGACACCGCAGACATTTCTTTAGAGTACTTAACACCATCATGTCTCAATGGATTACTACTTTCCTTATTTTGGTATTGTGTTCTCTAAGTAAAAGGAAATATCAATTTGGTTTTATCAATTATAAACGGTTATTTGACCCCTAATGAATGTTATTAGGATTATTTTTTATTATTATTTATTTAGTCATCGTCTATAGGGAAGCGGAAGTGTCGTAAGGCAAGTTTTAAAAAAGTTCACTTAGGAGAAAAAATAACTGAAAATCCTATTTTTGTGCTGTTTCTATTTAAACTTTGTATATAGTATGCAGCATTTTGGGTAATAACAAAAATAAAATACGAAGGTTTGATAGAAAGCTTGGAGTTTTTCGCGAATTTTGGCGAATCTGTTAACACCGTGTCTTAGTGAGCTCCTAGTTGGTAAAAGGAACCTTTGTATGAAATTTCACGTGAATCCTTACAATAGTTGAAATATGTTGATAAATGAGTCACGGTAACTTAAAAAATATAATATAGATTGCATACAAAAACCATACATAGACAAGATCTATTTAAAAAAAAAAAGATTTAATTGGCAATGTGCTAACCCGCCTACAATGGTTTTAGTATGCAATATATTTCTTATGTTTCTCTCTTTCGGCTAAACAGTTTATATGAACACAAAATATATCACGAGATAAAACATGTCACAAACAAGAAGAACATACACAAATACTTTTTAAAAAAAAAGCACATAAAAAGTGTAGTTGTATCAATTAGTTTGGATCAGTCATAGAACTAAAGTTGTAATAGATCTAGACCAGCGACAATAAATCTGTGCGAGTAGAATTATTTTTACCAAATTTGTTCATGCTTTAACTTTAAGCGTTCTCAATACGAGATGCTCCTATGACTAGTCTGGACCAGTTAGGGTAAAAAAGAAAGGGATATCTGGGTGAATTTGACCAATGATTGGTTTTAAAAAGTATTTGAAAAACAAACAAGGGGCGGGACGCCTGATTTTAAAATCATACCTCACGCATCCTCAAGCAGACATGCTAACTACTCTGCTAGTGAGGTGCTTATGAGTATAAAAGATTGTATAGTTATGAATTGTTTGTTTCAAACGTATTTTAAGCGGCGACCTACAAAGGGGTCTAGTTCACCACTTCGGTCAAGTACAATTCCTTTACCTTGTACGAGATACCAAACCAAGTAATTAATCACCAATAGATAATTTTCTGTATTGTTTCTTGTATTGTTCGAGACTTCAGTTTGATTCCAGATTGTGTGTCAGAGAAATAACGTGTACAATGTTTTTCACCAGACAGACAGAGTGTGTTAATTTCGTCTTTGTAAAAATGTGGACCTATTCTTTATTGCATAAAACCATCTAACAAAGAAATTAAAAGCCAAAACAAAAGGATTTTTGTGTGTGTGTGTGGGGGGGGGGGGAGGAGGCAAAGGTCATGTTTACATTGCCGTAAATTATTTTCTGAAAGAAAAAAAAAACTACAAGCTTCCCATTTGTTTGCCAACTGACTGCTTGATTCAATTGACTTATCACGCTCCCCCGTGACTAAATTGTTGACTCCCATTTTCAGATGCCGTAAATAACTGTACTTAATTGAAACACCATGTGGCCATCCAAGGGACTAGAGTGCTGACCACTAAGAGAGTCTACCCATTCGGTCAACATTGTTCGCACTTTCCTTGACTATTTCAGTGAGAAATTTAACGTTTATATTTAGTCTGTCTAGTTGTGTGGTATGTCAGACTGCAAGGAAATGTCTAGCTGTGTAGCGAGCCTCATAATATGCAATGTAATGTCTAGTTGTGTCATGTGTCAGTCTGCAAGGAAATGTCTAGCTGTGTAGCGAGCCTCATAATATGCAATGTAATGTCTAGTTGTGTCATGTGTCAGTCTGCAAGGAAATGTCTAGCTGTGTAGCGAGCCTCATAATGTGCAATGTAAGGTCTAGTTGTGTCATGTGTCAGGCTGCAAGGAAATGTCTAGCTGTGTAGCGAGCCTCATAATGTGCAATGTAATGTCTAGTTGTGTCATGTGTCAGGCTGCAAGGAAATGTCTAGCTGTGTAGCGAGCCTCATAATGTGCAATGTAATGTCTAGTTGTGTCATGTGTCAGGCTGCAAGGAAATGTTTAGCTGTGTAGCGAGCCTCATAATGTGCAATGTAATGTCTAGTTGTGTCATGTGTCAGGCTGCAAGGAAATTTCTAGCTGTGTAGCGAGCCTCATAATGTGCAATGTAATTTCTAGTTGTGTCATGTGTCAGGCTGCAAGGAAATGTTTAGCTGTGTAGCGAGCCTCATAATGTGCAATGTAATGTCTAGTTGTGTCATGTGTCAGGCTGCAAGGAAATGTTTAGCTGTGTAGCGAGCCTCATAATGTGCAATGTAATGTCTAGTTGTGTCATGTGTCAGGCTGCAAGGAAATTTCTAGCTGTGTAGCGAGCCTCATAATGTGCAATGTAATTTCTAGTTGTGTCATGTGTCAGGCTGCAAGGAAATGTTTAGCTGTGTAGCGAGCCTCATAATGTGCAATGTAATGTCTAGTTGTGTCATGTGTCAGGCTGCAAGGAAATGTCTAGCTGTGTAGCGAGCCTCATAATATGCAATATAATGTCTAGTTGTGTCATGTGTCAGGCTGCAAGAAAATGTCTAGCTGTGTAGCGAGCTTCATAATGTGCAATGTAATGTCTAGTTGTGTCATGTGTCAGGCTGCAAGGAAATGTCTAGCTGTGTAGCGAGCCTCATAATGTGCAATGTAATGTCTAGTTGTGTCATGTGTCAGGCTGCAAGGAAATGTTTAGTTGTGTAGCGAGCCTCATAATATGCAATGTAATGTCTAGTTGTGTCATGCATCAGACTGCATTGTGATTTCTAGTTGTGTCGAGAGTCTTATATAATGTTCAATGTAATGTATACTTGTGTCGTGTGTCTGAGAATGTACATTGCAATGTCTAGTTGTGGTATGTGTCCGAGAATGTTCAATGTAATGTCTAGTTACGTCGTGTGTCTGAGAATGTGACATGTGGTGTCTTATTGTGTCGTATGTCTGATAATTTTTCAATATTATGTCTAGTTCTGTAGTGTGTCTGAGAATGTACATTTATTAAAGCAACACTGGATAATAGAAAACAAGGATGGTTAAATAGTTCGAAATAAAAAAAAGTTTTATAAAAAAAAAAATTGGGGAAAATTCCCAATAAATGATCAATTCTAAAGAACGTGAAAGACTCTGTGTATACAGTTGACGGTTATATGAAGACCCCTCCAAAGTAATTGAAATAAAAAGGAACCGACTACGTTGGGCAGGTCACCTGAAAAGAATACTAGAGAACAGAGGAGCAAAGATTGTTCACCGGCAAAATCCGAAAGGCAGCTATGGAGACGTACAGCACAGAATAGATCAGAATGGAGAGATGTGCTAGAGCAGGCCAGGGCCCTCCACAGGATAGATCCGAATGGAAAGATGTGCTAGAGCAGGCCAGGGCCCTCCACAGGATAGATCCGAATGGAAAGATGTGCTAGAGCAGGCCAGGGCCCTCCACAGGATAGATCAGAATGGAGAGATGTGCTAGAGCAGGCCAGGGCCCTCCACAGGATAGATCCGAATGGAAAGATGTGCTAAAGCAGGCCAGGGCCCTCCACAGGATAGATCCGAATGGAAAGATGTGCTAGAGCAGGCCAGGGCCCTCCACAGGATAGATCCGAATGGAAAAATGTGCTAGAGCAGGCCAGGGCCCTCCACAGGATAGATCCGAATGGAAAGATGTGCTAGAGCAGGCCAGGGCCCTCCACAGGATAGATCCGAATGGAAAGATGTGCTAGAGCAGGCCAGGGCCCTCCACAGGATAGATCCGAATGGAAAGATGTGCTAGAGCAGGCCAGGGCCCTCCACAGAATAGATCAGAATGGAGAGATGTGCTAGAGCAGGCCAGGGCCCTCCACAGGATAGATCCGAATGGAAAGATGTGCTAAAGCAGGCCAGGGCCCTCCACAGGATAGATCCGAATGGAAAGATGTGCTAGAGCAGGCCAGGGCCCTCCACAGGATAGATCCGAATGGAAAGATGTGCTAGAGCAGGCCAGGGCCCTCCACAGGATAGATCCGAATGGAAAGATGTGCTAGAGCAGGCCAGGGCCCTCCATGGGCTCTAGTGCCACTCGGATGGATGGATGGATGGATAGATGGATGGATGGATTATTGGATACAGTAGAACGACTATCATTCTCTTCTTTTGGAATCCTAAATTATCATATCAGTCTCCTCGTCTGATTTTTTTTCTTTGGAATTGCTTTCCTGCTTATAGCATGGTCAGTGCGCTTTGGTTCCATCTCTATTGTGGACATCTGGGGGTAGAGGTATCTAGGAGTACGTTTCCGTGCCGCCTTTTGTCACACTCAGCAAACACTATAAAGCTTTAGTCAATTTAAAAAGAAAAGATTCCATCATGGTGCACAGACTGAGGCTCGGAATATTCCATAGACTGCCCCCTTCAGTCTTCCGTCAGACTGCTATTCCTAGACTAATATAGTGAGGACATAAAACTATAGAATGCAATGTTACTAGTTCATATCTCTAGTAAATATGATTTAGTATGAATCTGTTCAAGCCTTCCCTACGCCACACAAACAACGTATTTCTATGCACATAGCAGGATATATGTTATGGATAACGTCACGCCTAGGGCTCTATCTCTGTTAATATTTCATTGCTCTCTTATATACACAAAAGACTTATAGCCTGTGTGTGTAGGCCAGTGCACATGACCTAGACAGAGAGCAGAAGAGCAAGGTCAAGTCATGGAACAATAAATAAGGTGGAATCTTGGGTGGTGAAAGGATGATGCTAGGAGGGAGGAGGGGGGGTCTCAAAGAAATTGGTGTGTGTGTGTGTATGTTTGTCAGG
This sequence comes from Biomphalaria glabrata, assembly GCF_947242115.1. Classification (NCBI taxonomy): domain Eukaryota; kingdom Metazoa; phylum Mollusca; class Gastropoda; family Planorbidae; genus Biomphalaria; species Biomphalaria glabrata. The sequence continues at coordinate 31,892,845 of NC_074711.1, read as the reverse complement.
AGCTCGTTTAGTGTATTTTTATTTAAAGGTACATGCAGACTTTTCTGTTGAAACCAAAGTTGTCAAGTCGTAAGTTTATGCGGTTACTGAGCCAAAGTATGAGATGAAATATTTGTTATATTTTTATTTTTTTATAAGCATTTTAGAGTTGTCTACCTTCGTGCCGCTGTCTTGTTTTGTTTTGTTTTTTATTTTAACTTTCTCCGCTATCTGTTCCTATGCGACACAAAAGAGCAAATCCCATTGGCTGACGAGTGTCAGGAAGATGAACTTCCGCCCGAGTACATAATGGCGCCAATGACAATTCCTTTTGTCGACATATATCTGATAGTCGTCTTCATTTCTTTTCTTTTTTTAACTGTTGTTATAATGTTGAACCTGAAAGGAAAACTAAAATAATAAGTACAAAAATACTTTTAAAATACATTTTAAAAAATCAAAGCTTAAATTATGTTCATTTGCTTATACATAATTTTTAATAGATATATTTCTATCTAGACTAACAATAATACATTTGTACGATTGGAAATATTTTTATTAATTTTTTTGTTCATCGGCACTTTCATGCTTCTGGCAGTGGCGTAGTTCATAATCATGGACACTGTTCATTGTAATATACCCGCCGAAACTGATCAGTTCTACATTCATCATGGCAAATACAGGAGCACAAGGGAGTAGTCAGAACCAGATCAGTTTGTAATGTTTAGCACAAGGGAGTAGTCAGAACGAGATCAGTTTGTAATGTTTAGCACAAGGAAGTAGTCAGAACGAGATCAGTTTGTAATGTTTAGCACAAGGGAGTAGTCAGAACGAGATCAGTTTGTAATGTTTAGCACAAGGGAGTAGTCAGAACGAGATCAGTTTGTAATGTTTAGCACAAGGGAGTAGTCAGAACGAGATCAGTTTGTAATGTTTAGCACAAGGGAGTAGTCAGAACGAGATCAGTTTGTAATGTTTAGCACAAGGGAGTAGTCAGAACGAGATCAGTTTGTAATGTTTAGCACAAGGGAGTAGTCAGAACGAGATCAGTTTGTAATGTTTAGCACAAGGGAATAGTCAGAACGAGATCAGTTTGTAATGTTTAGCACAAGGAAGTAGTCAGAACGAGATCAGTTTGTAATGTTTAGCACAAGGGAGTAGTCAGAACGAGATCAGTTTGTAATGTTTAGCACAAGGGAGTAGTCAGAACGAGATCAGTTTGTAATGTTTAGCACAAGGGAGTAGTCAGAACGAGATCAGTTTGTAATGTTTAGCACAAGGGAGTAGTCAGAACGAGATCAGTTTGTAATGTTTAGCACAAGGGAGTAGTCAGAACGAGATCAGTTTGTAATGTTTAGCACAAGGGAGTAGTCAGAACGAGATCAGTTTGTAATGTTTAGCACAAGGGAATAGTCAGAACGAGATCAGTTTGTAATGTTTAGCACAAGGGAGTAGTCAGAACGAGATCAGTTTGTAATGTTTAGCACAAGGGAGTAGTCAGAACGAGATCAGTTTGTAATGTTTAGCACAAGGGAGTAGTCAGAACGAGATCAGTTTGTAATGTTTAGCACAAGGGAGTAGTCAGAACGAGATCAGTTTGTAATGTTTAGCACAAGGGAGTAGTCAGAACGAGATCAGTTTGTAATGTTTAGCACAAGGGAGTAGTCAGAACGAGATCAGTTTGTAATGTTTAGCACAAGGGAGTAGTCAGAACGAGATCAGTTTGTAATGTTTAGCACAAGGGAGTAGTCAGAACGAGATCAGTTTGTAATGTTTAGCACAAGGGAGTAGTCAGAACGAGATCAGTTTGTAATGTTTAGCACAAGGGAGTAGTCAGAACGAGATCAGTTTGTAATGTTTAGCACAAGGGAGTAGTCAGAACGAGATCAGTTTGTAATGTTTAGCACAAGGGAGTAGTCAGAACGAGATCAGTTTGTAATGTTTAGCACAAGGGAGTAGTCAGAACGAGATCAGTTTGTAATGTTTAGCACAAGGGAGTAGTCAGAACGAGATCAGTTTGTAATGTTTAGCACAAGGGAGTAGTCAGAACGAGATCAGTTTGTAATGTTTAGCACAAGGGAGTAGTCAGAACGAGATCAGTTTGTAATGTTTAGCACAAGGGAGTAGTCAGAACGAGATCAGTTTGTAATGTTTAGCACAAGGGAGTAGTCAGAACGAGATCAGTTTGTAATGTTTAGCACAAGGGAGTAGTCAGAACGAGATCAGTTTGTAATGTTTAGCACAAGGGAGTAGTCAGAACGAGATCAGTTTGTAATGTTTAGCACAAGGGAGTAGTCAGAACGAGATCAGTTTGTAATGTTTAGCACAAGGGAGTAGTCAGAACGAGATCAGTTTGTAATGTTTCTCACAAGGGAGTAGTCAGAACGAGATCAGTTTGTAATGTTTAGCACAAGGGAGTTGTCAGAACGAGATCAGTTTGTAATGTTTCTCACAAGGGAGTAGTCAGAACGAGATCAGTTTGTAATGTTTCTCACAAGGGAGTAGTCAGAACGAGATCAGTTTGTAATGTTTCTCACAAGGAGCCAAGATCTCTGAACACACGTAAACCATTAACTGTTCATAAGTTCATAGTTGTAGTTACTATCAAAGCCAAAAGTTCGGCGCCACACTCATGAGATACAATTATTGTAAAGTTCATATAATTTTTGCCAGTTGAGCTTTTCTTTAAGCAAATGCCAGATATTAGTGACAAATATGTCGTCTCATTAAGATTTACGAACTTTTTATGTTCGTAGATACCTAGCTTCGCCTCGTCATTACTAGAGGCATATTTCAAACTATCAATATGAATGCGGTTTGAATATCAACATTATATAATAAACATGTCTTTGGCATTTTAGAATTATATATTTATATTTAATCCTTTTCACGTGACTAAAGAGTCAAATCCTTGATACACAACTGCGGTCACAGGTTGGGCATCTGTATTCGACAGGCACTGTTGCACTATCATTCTTCTTTCTACTTCTGCAATTTAGGACTCTTCCTTTATGCTTGCTCTCCATCTGGATCTTTCCAGTGCTTCATTTTCTCAGCTGTTAGTGTCAGTTTTGAAGAGCTTCGTGTCGTGTTTGCATACAGCAGTAGAACGTAAAAGCCTGCAGTTCTCATGTATTCTATTAGATCATCATACAGAATGTCTTGTGGGAGTATCCCTTATGGCATTCAGTGATTCAACAGCAGGGATGTCTTGGTAACCTGCTTTTCGCTGCCTCATTGAATACTTTATCTTGCCACCTTATTTTAAAGATCCGCATTAAGCATCGGAGGTGAAAGTCATCAGCTTCTTATTTTGTCCCGCCAAGAGTAGATTGATCATGTTTCACTAATGTAGCAGAGTGCTCATCACACAGGTACGGTGGATTAGTGCTTTGGTATTGGTAGTAAGCAAGGTATTGTCCCACACTCCTTTCTGCAGCCCATTGCCTTGGCTATTCTGTTGTTGATGTCTTTATTTAGTAACACATCGTTGGAGATGATGGAGCTAAAATAAGAAAAATGGTTTAAAATTTCCAGTGGTTGGGCACTAATGGTTACCTGTGGTGCAGTGCATGTGTTCTAAACTAGTATTTTGGTCTTTCAAGAGGATCTTGTATGGAGATATACACCTTCGTTAATGTCGTTATAAGCATAATACAGTAGGCAGGAGATGAATATGACAAACGGAGTTGGTGCAAGCACACATCCGTATTTGATACCGTTGTACGTTTTTGTTTCCTGAAAACATTCAATGAATTTTAGTAATTTGGGAGAACATTTTATCTTTCTTAAGATTCTAAGAAGTCCACGTAGATGACCATGTCAATGCTTCTATTAAGAACAACAAATACGATGTATAGGGTTCTGTTTCTCTCTCTCTCTCTGTCTCTCTCTCTTGATATTTCTCCTGCAGCAGTCCTAGAAAGGATATCATGCTTATAGTGGATCTACCACTCCTGAATCCACATTGAGACAGTGGATAAACCATTGATGCTATCACTTGAAGCCTGGAGTGCCACTCTAGCGAATAATCTGCCAACTATTCTGAGGAGAGAGATAAATCTGTAATTGTTGCAATAAATGGCATCTATTCGCTGATTCTTATATAAATCATTTGAAAAGTTAGACCTATTAGTTGAGTTTCACATGATCTAAATTTTCTTAAGTACTATAAGTATGGAGTAAGTACATGATGGTTTTTTTAGTGGTTTAGGATGTTTCTACATACTATGTGTTCTAACATTTTACATATGCTGCAAGAATAGTGCTGCCTTTCTAGATGTACCAAGTAGGTATCAGCATCTGATTTCACATATGTATGTACCTAGATGTACCAAGTAGGTATCAGCATCTAACAAGCATTTAACTTCACATATGTATGTACCTAGATGTACCAAGTAGTTATCAGCATCTAACTTCACATATGTATGTACCTAGATGTACCAAGTAGGTATCAGCATCTAGCTTCACATATGCATGTACGTCTACTGATTGCTACCTACTCACTGGAGCTTCTATATGTATTGAATCAATGCTGTACTATTGAGAGATATACTATTGAAATAGAGTCATGTTTTGTCCGATATATGTCTATAACGGCTATTTCTGATGACTTGGTTGTAATGGTTGGTTAAGACAGTCTGTATTTCTGTTCAATGTTTTTGATATGGCTTAGATACGTCCTACGTTTCCGTCTTTGGATATAGAGAATACTAACTCGCTATTGGCTAGTTATTTCGTATGTTTGATGTTAGCATTAAATAGTTGTAGACTTGTTGTTATCTTCTCATGAGGTCTATACCTGACGTTTCCATCTTTAATGCGTAGGACGTAATTATTTTCTTGTAATTTATAAGATTAGACTAGATTGACTCATGAATTGCGTAGGACGTAATTATTTTCTTGTAATTTATAAGATAAGACTAGATTGACTCATGAATTGCGTAGGACGTAATTATTTTCTTGTAATTTATAAGATAAGACTAGATTGACTCATGAATTGCGTAGGACGTAATTATTTTCTTGTAATTTATAAGATAAGACTAGATTGACTCATGAATTGCGTAGGACGTAATTATTTTCTTGTAATTTATAAGATAAGACTAGATTGACTCATGAATTGCGTAGGACGTAATTATTTTCTTGTAATTTATAAGATAAGACTAGATTGACTCATGAATTGCGTAGGACGTAATTATTTTCTTGTAATTTATAAGATAAGACTAGATTGACTCATGAATTGCGTAGGACGTAATTATCTTCTTTTTTGAGGTAGCGTCTGTAATATATGATAAGATAAGATAATAGATTTGATGCATGAACAAAGATTATTATGGTAACGTTAGTAATTAAATTGTTCCTTTATTCCATCTGTACATCTGCAGCTGCCTACTGCGTTTCTAAGTGTTTAGTGTTAAAGGCATTAAGTTCGTACTAGTTTCTGAAAAAAAAAATGGTTGAATGTTTGGCTTATTTATAATGATGCCGAACAATATTTAACTAATATTTGCAGTTTTTAAATAATCAATAATTTCTCTCTCTCTCTCTTTATCTATCTATCAATCTATCAATCTATCTATCTATCTATCTATCTATCTATCTATCTATCTATCTATCTATCTATCTATCTATCTATCTATCTATCTATCTATCTATCTTACTATCTCTCGCTATCTCTCTCTACCTATCTCACTCTCTCTCTCTCTCTCTCTCTCTATCTATCTATCTATCTATCTATCTATCTATCTATCTATCTATCTATTTTCCATGTTTGCTTACGTCGTTTCTTTAGTTCCCACGTGTCTGACAACTTAGATCAACCTAAACCTGCCTGAAGGAATGTTGCTTCAGAGATATAGAAGTTGTAACCACATGACACAAACTACCTACCAATGTTTGGCACTATTACAACCTTTGAAATATCTTCTGTCTGTATAAATGTGTCATCGCGAGCTTTTTAATGAAGATAAGAACAATCTTAAAATGTTGACAATATCTCGATTTAATACCTATAGACGAACCTGGCTATGTAACAAGACTTATTGTTTTCATGATTTAATCCATACAATCATGACATAAACCCTTTCATTTAACTAGTTTGAAAATGATTTATGTATATAGCATAGCTATTGAGTCTCGACTTCTATTTCATATTCTAATTGGAGTCAGGCCGATAGCGTATCACGCCAAATCTCATGGCAACTTTGGTCTGCACTCACGAAATGTTGTTTAACCTTGAGACATCTCCAACCCAGACCAAGAGAACACGTGCTTGGACGCAGAGCCGCCATGCCTTCTCCTCTCTTGTCAGCTAATAAACGCCAGGTGTGAGTTTACAGCAGGTCTCAGGTGTTGCGACATATCATAGCCAGGAAAGATTCTTTTAGGTTGTTTTAATAAGCGCACTTTTTCTGCTGTCCATAAAATCTTTAAAAAATTAAAGGAAAAGTTAGCAGTAGCAGGTAGAAGTTATCGCCAAAAGAGAGAAATGGGGAGAGACGGGAGGCATTATTTATTAATATATAGGCTATAGTGTTCAAAGCAATAGTGTATTGATCTGCACAATAAACAACCCTAGATGTTATCTGACCTAATTTTGATCTTTTAAACCTCTAATTATGATGGATTGTAAACTTCCAGCAATCAAGCTTTAAAGCCTTAAATAAACGCAAGAATATTTTTTGACGCTTATATTATCTAGATGTTTTGATATTTAGCAAACCACACCCTCTCCATACGCGCAAACACACAAAATAAAATAACCGTAAAGAAAACAACAACTAAATTGGCAGAATAAAGAATAGACTTCGGATCTGTACAATGAAAAGAATTGCTTCAACGCTCTGCACTTCTCTATTAGATCTGTAAAAGGGGGGGGGGGGAATAATAAAATGAAAAAAAAAAGACTTTATAAATTCTCAGTTTTTAAGATTAAAAAAAAGACAAGGCTATGAGAAACCTCAGTGTATAATTAGAACTTGTCCTAGATTAATTAGGTAGAAATATTAATTTCACATGTCATGTTTGGTTTGATATATAAGTTTATTAAGCTGAAACCTGAGAGGCATATAAGGCTCGTCAAATGCTTACAACAAAATTCCCTTCCACGGTACTCCACCCATAAAGTCTACCTTACAAATAACCGTGTTTACCTGGAGGCCGACGTGGACAGTATAGAAGCATTACTTGCCATTCAACAGATGCGCTGGGTCGGAAAACACATACCAAAGGCGACTTTTTTTTATTTTTGCGAGCTTAAAGAAAGATGGAGTAACAGAGGGGCCTCCGGAAGCGCTAGAAAGATCAGCTCAGGCGCCATTTTGCCCTCACTGGCATAGCGGAAAGTAACTGACAGCATATAGCCTCTTACCAGATAAAAAGACATTATGAAAAAATACAGAGAGATATGGATACATGAGTAAAAGAGAAAAACTGAAGACTGAGAGAAAGAGAGAGAGAGAGAGAGAGAGAGAAAGTGAAAAGCACTTGAATAAGAATAGAAAGAAGAAAGAGAGTAAGAATAGAATAGAAAGAAGAGAGAGAGAGAAAGAGATAAAAATAAAAAAGAAGGAAGCGAGAAAATAAAAATGAAGAGAGAAAGAATTTGAAGAAAGAGTGAAAGAGAGAGAGTGATAGATAAAGAGAGAGAAAAAATAGTGAGAAAAAAAAAAGAGAGTGAGAAAGAGAGAGAGAGAGATAGTTTGAATGGAAAAAGAAAGAAAATAAAGAGAAATAGAACATAGAAAAAAAAAGTAGGGAGGAAAAAAATGAACACGCTTGAAAGAGAAAAGACAGAAAAGAGACAGATGTAAATGTATGCATAGATGAGGGGAAAAAAAAACAAGAATCAGACATGTACTCCAAGCGCACTTTCTTCACCTGAGTCTCTGTTTACCCATTCTATTTTTAGCTTGCATATCTATTTCATGATTGTTCCCCTTGCTTCATTGTTTACCCTCCGCTCATCGCCTGTGTTCATGTGAAAGAAGTCGTCAACAATACATCTCTCCAGCCCTCCACTGCAAACCCAGGGGCAAACATTCTTCACCTCCTCCTTTCGTTTCCCTTTTTTCCAGACCCTAACACTTCTCTTTTTTTTTTTTTCTTAACTAGTCCTTCCAGACGGAAGAACTTCCGATCTGCTCTCCAACATGCCCCATGCATCAGCATTAAAACTAGCTATGAAAGAGATATTGACACCAGGTGATTATGCTGAAAAGAGAGAGGGAGTGGGCTTTTTTTGTCTTAAGCGAGGAGGTACATGGCAAGACAGCGGCTTCAAAATAAAAAAAAAAAAATTAGACTTGTAAGGACTGGAGAGTATTGATGTAGAAGATGAAACATAAAAAAAAAGGAAATCTCATTAGAAATGTAGACATCGTAAAGAAACAGTGATGTAGTCACGTGATCAACACATAATTAGGGTAACCGACTTTCACTTGGCGAAAATTATTGCACTGATTATGAAGAACTGTGATTATAAAAATCCACTGAGATCAACTTTTTAAAATAAAAAGTTAAAAAAAAAAATTCCCCTTTCAGACCTTGATCTCTGTGGGGTAGATGATGTAAAGGTCATCTCTGGGCCACGGTTAACCTGGGTGTCACGTGGCCAGCACAACGACCAACCGTACATACTTTTCCCTAACTAATGTCAGGTATCCATTAGAGCTGGGTGGACTCGGAGGTGCACTAAAAAATCCCGAAAGTAAAAATTCTCGTCTTCATCAAGATTCCGGTCCAATGCTTTACCATTATTTGCAAAATACATGAGTTAAACAGTCAATGTATTCAATAAAGCCTCTGAGTCACTATATGCAAAGCTCATGTGCTGACATACTTCAACTATTTTAACGCGGCCGTCTTCTTAAAGTCTTTTCCTTATGCCTCTGACTAAACGGACACATCAAAAATACACTAATTTACTGCTAGACCACCACTTCATTTGATACTCGGTCGTACGGTTGGAAACGGTTTTTAGAGGAGACGGTTAAGCCGATAGGGGAACAAAACAGAGCTCCTGTTTGGGTGCCTAGGGACCAAATCAGTTGCATTGGCAGGGAGGGAAGAGAACCCCCCAACAACCACATGTCACACCCATCCTCAAGGCGCTGTTTTAGACAACGTTGCGGCTGAGGTACTAGGCCTACAGTGTAGGAATATAGGTTAGGGGGTTCCCCGATGTGCTCGGTTTTCGGCCTCACCTGTAGCTTGGTGTAATAGGTACGTAATAAATTAACATCTGCTTGGATCCCTCCCAGATAGTTGTTCAGACAGGCCGATGGAGAGGAGCTTTCATAGCTATGTATATTTAGATAAAAAGTTTTAGTAAACAAGAGAATGTCTTTGATTGTACTCTCCAGACACCTGCTTTACTGGCAGCTGGAGAGATACCGCGGCAAAATTATTGGAGAAACATTGTCAGGGTACATTCAAAGAAATGCTATAAGACTAACAAAAAAAATGTGATTACCAACCATATCACACAATAATTAACTTTATATTTGCATATAATGAGAGTCACATATGGGTCTTTATAGCAATATACAATCACACGGATCTTGAAAACAGCTCTAACGATAGACAAAGTTAATGTATAAAAAAATAACGGCGTACCGGCATCTTTTTGAATGTGGGGAAACAAATATTACTTTTCTTGTATTTTAGCATATATTATTAATTTATTCGTAGTTAAAAGTTAGGCAATCATTCAATGAGTACCGGTATCTAATCACTGTGTAACAGTACCGTGTCTTCAACAATTAAAGCACTATTTTAACGCGGTTGGACGTTCAGCTATGTGCATCGCTTTCTAAGTCTAGATCTATACGCATATCATTATATCATTTGAATTTTATATACACTGAGTAGATTTATACATTAACCAGGACATTTTTTTTTGGGGGGGGGGGGGGGAGACTGGCAAGAGAACAGATTGTTCTTTTTTATTTTTAAATCTATCATTCATTAGTTGTTAAGAGCAAAATAATCTTTCATACAAAGGTTAGTCAGCTGTATAAAGTGAGGAATGTATTTTTAAAAAATGTTATGCACAAGGCGAAGATACCACCGTCAAAGTCCGAAGCGCGTTCACTACATGACCATGTAACCATCCTGAAAGCTTAAAATACATAACTACAATCAGAATCAATGTAGTTTGAACAGAGAATAAAGGTCACTATATTTAGTGTAGTTTAGCGTTTATAACGGATAATAAATGATGACACTATATCTTCATGTAGATAAGGTGCACTGCTTGTTTCATAAGCACGATGTTTTGCAATTAATTTATGTTTAAAGTATATAATCTAAGATGTTTCTAACAGCTGTTCCAATGTGATTAGAACAACTACTTGAATATGTTGACTTTTCATTTTAACAGTAACAAAATCGAGGATTTTTAAACAGCAAACCCGAGACAGTAAAGTACGCAGAGCTTGATAAAAACACCTAGATCTAGATTTGCAATCCCAAGGATCTGATTTCACTGTCCTCCCCTAGGACTACTTCCAGCGTGTATTAGCGAGCTGGCCCTGTCAAGCTTATCACAGACTGTTTGTTGCTTTATGTCAAAACTGACTGACCTGTGATTTCCATCTTAGAGCAACATCCAGCCGTGGCCACGATGAGAACGCAATATTAGTTTCAAGGATCTGGCCGAGTGGTTCTTAAATCTTTCATTGTCCAAGGCTCGCAATCTGCACTGACACATTGGGTCCTCTATGTTTAATCTTGTTTCTGAAACTGTTTACGAATAACCAAGTAAAAATAAGCATAAAAGCGCTATAGATGTTATTGAATGAGTTTTAAATTGGATCGAATTAAATTAGATATATATCTTTATAACCTACAACTAGTTAAACTATATTTTACATCCGTAGTTCCAAATGATTCGTTTAGCTTTATTAATATGCTTACAATATTGCTGCTAAGTTTAATGCTTGTAACCTATATTCACAACTGACTATTTATCTTTTTTTTAAGCTTATATCGATTCATTCTTTTTTAATATATGTTTCATTGTGTTGTGTTTTTTTCTCCAAAGTCCCATTCTCTGATCAAGTTGAAATTTGCACACATTTATTCATTTTCCTAACAATACATAAATTTTTCAAAATATTAATCAATTAATTAATCATTTAGTGGTAATTAATTGATCTTGTTTTATTTATAGAAAAAGGAATTTAAGCCTTACAATATTGAGATATATGGCAGTGATTTAGCGTTCTTCCCTTAATATAATCCTAATTGTTTTTTTAAATTACTTTTTTATATTTTGCTTGCTTTCTCTTTTTGATCTGTACAGTGTGATCCATATTTCAAAGTTACAGAATCATTGACCTGGTCACACACGTCACTTCTAACTTTTTGTCTTCTACAGGGAGAAGGCTTAAATCATCAATCTATAACTGTAATAATTCTTTTTCTTGTCTCTGTTAATTGTATAATGACTAATGGAGTGCCCGGTGTCGTGATGTCCTAATAACTGACAACACGAAAGTGACCCAGCTGGGGAAGAGCCAAGAACGAAACATTTTCTAGCTCATAATTTGAAGCAGTACACCGGCTAGAGGGAGGGTAACAAGATTTGTTGGAGGAGCAAGTTAACTAACACCATGCTAATCAACCAGCAAGAACTGAAAGAAATGCAGGAGTGAGAAAATTTCAACATTGGAAGGTTTTCGTCCCAATGGTCGCGAGTTCGAACGCTCCCATCTGTCATCCCTTGTAGGCCTTCTAAATGAAGCAGAAAGTTTGGGCTAAGTTGTAATAATCTGCATCTCTGAAAGACTGTTTGATACGTGTATGTTAAGCACGTCCCACTCTGTGGAGGCTCAATGATCTGAAACACGTGGAGAAGTATCTGTAGAACTGGGAGACAAGGGTGGCTGTTGCTAATAGAACTGGACTCTAATTGAGACAATGGTGGCTGTTGTTAATAAAACTGGACTCTAATTGAGACAATGGTGGCTGTTGTTAATAGAACTGGACTCTAATTGAGACAATGGTGGCTGTTGTTAATAAAACTGGACTCTAATTGAGACAATGGTGGCTGTTGTTAATAAAACTGGACTCTAATTGAGACAATGGTGGCTGTTGTTAATAAATCTGGACTCTAATTGAGACAATGGTGGCTGTTGTTAATAAAACTGGACTCTAATTGAGACAACGGTGGCTGTTGTTAATAAAACTGGACTCTAATTGAGACAATAGTGGCTGTTGTTAATAAAACTGGACTCTAATTGAGACAATGGTGGCTCCTGCTAATAAAACTGGACACTAATCGAAACAATGGTGGCTCCTGCTAATAAAACTGGACACTAATCGAAACAATGGTGGCTCCTGTTAATAGAACTGGACACTAAATCGAGAAAATGGTGGCTCCTGCTAATAAAACTGGACACTGAATCGAGACAATGGTGACTCTTGTCAATAAAACTAGACACTGGATCGAGTCAATGGTGGCTCCTGCTAATAAAACTAGACACTGGATCGAGACAATAGTGGCTCCTGCTAAAAAAACTTGACACTAATCGAAACAATGGTGGCTTCTGTTAATAGAACTGGACACTAAATCGAGAAAATGGTGGCTCCTGCTAATAAAACTGGACACTGAATCGAGACAATGGTGACTCTTGTCAATAAAACTGAACACTAATCGAGACAATGATGACTCTAGTATCTATAAGATACTATATAAGACAGAATGGGATAATGAACTTGTTCTATTTGTTTTAAAACTTGAAAAGATTGAAAATGAAAATGGCTCAATGGGCTTGTACTTTCCAATGTTTTTTTCTTCTGCTAATTGCTAGCTAAAATATCTCCAAGGAAAAGAAGAGCTAGATTGATGACACTGAGGCCAATAGAGAGGTTAACAGATTGGCCCTGTGAAGTCACGTGACACTTTCCTATAATGGAACTATGTACAATGTGAATTGCAACTCCACCATTTCTGTTTGACATTACCTTACGTTTAGATACGTATACAAATAAATACTAAACAAATATTAAAATGAAAAGACTATAGATATTTAATCTGTATCTTTTTTTGCTGTTTAATGGACGCGTTGAAGAATCTTTAAATGGTATACACCTACGTCATACGTTCACATGCTATTCTTGCTTTATAAATATACTAGCCGGGTTTGGGTATTACTGATCTAGTGGATTGGATTTCGATCTATGTCAAACATTGCGAATGTTCCCTTAACATTTTATTTATAGATTTAGTCATAAAAGTAAAAGTAAAGTGTGAAAATGAGTCTACCCGTTTAGACGACATATTCATATCAAATATTAAATACTCTTTAAAAAAACGGGGTTTCCCGATTTGTAAAAAAAAAAAGTTTCGCTTTTTTTTAAATAGAGATAAATTTAGTGTTTCTTTTTATTTCTAGGGCCTTCCAGATGTGGGAGGGACATTAAACATACACTACGGTCTTTGCCATGACCTAAGGAAGATTTATGCTAGGTTTTATCGAGATTGGTTTCTATGCCGGATGTATATGAATGTATAAGTGTTACTTTCTGCTTTATATATTGGACTATTTTACTAAATTTACGTGCCATGTGAATCTTTCATATGAGGAACTGAACCTTAGTACTTATGAGGCATCAGAATATATACTTACTGTTCTGTTTCAATAGACCACATGACTTATCTATTAAGACTATCATTCCAGTGTAGTCTGCATACATTTTAAATTAAATACGCAGGCACCATCAATTGAATTTAACGTATGGTCTGAAGTTACCTGCCCTGAAGCAGTGAATCATGTTGAATAATAATACACATTGAGTCATTGACTGACTTATCACCCTTGATATTTTAAATCTCCGAAAACCTATAAAATAATATTTTTTAAAGCTAACAATCTTCAATGTTGCATGTTTACTGCTCTAATTATAGCTCACACTTTGAAAGCTTAAGTCAGCTCAAAATTTGACAAGCTTCTTGAGTCACACAGACTTTCTTTCTGCACTCAAATTTATGAAAGAAAATAAAGAGTTGTCGGTCGTTTCCTGCTATTATTGTTTATAATAAATTGTTTTCTTTCCAGGGGAGACTAGCAGCGGTATTCTCGGCTACTTCACTTATCTTAAGACTATCTCAACAAGCTCCTTATTTATGTTTCTTTTTTTTTTTTAAATATACACACATGCACTTTTCATTCACTTTCTTTCTCTCTTTAACTAGTCCTTTCTCTAATAATTTCACTCTCCAGTTTCATTTAACTCTCCCTTCCTTTATCTCTCTCTATATTACATACTCCCTCTTTCTATCTCTCCCTCTTTCTCTCTCTCTTTCGTATATACATTACATATCTTCAACAATACTAATTACATGTTTAAATCTAAATATTAAAGTCAAAGAAAATGGATTTGTTTGTTTCAACTGATAGTAACCATTAAACGTACAAACAGATGGAGCCTCAACTCTATGCTCGGGTTTCTTTTTACACTTGTCTCCGAGTCTTTCTCTCTTATTTTTTCAAACCTCTTTCTCCATCTTTCAATCCAGATCTATTTATCCTCCCCTTTTACCGTTCTTATCTCTCTCTCTCTCTGCTCTCTCTCTCTCTTCTCTCTCTCTCTCTTCTCTCTCTCTCTCTCTTCCTCTCTATCTATCTATCTATCTATCTATCTATCTATCTATATATATATATATATATATATATATATATATATATATATATATATATATATATATATAAGATATGATATATATATATATCTATATTATAAAGTAGAATGTGAGGTGTATGTATGTATGTATGTTAGTTATAGACATCAAAACCGCTTGACCAATCTTGATAAAACTAGGCAGGAATGTTCCTTGGGTACCAACTTAGACCGTAGTATATGTATTGTAGCCCTAAAACAAACTTAAGACCCTCAAAAAAAAAATAAAGTTGTCCGACTCTATTACAGCTATAGTATTTTATGGATCTAGGCCATGTCTACAATGTTGACATGAGAAAAGATAAAAAAGGATTTAGACCTAGATCTAATTTTAAGAAATACACTTTGCGCAGATAGTTTTTTACTTAGACACATGAAAATACAAAAGAAGATCCATTGATGTCATTATATAATAAAATTAACCTTCAATTTTGTGTTTCAAAAGCATTTTTTACATAAATTAGTTCCTTATATCTGTGACTACAGATTTCCTGACGAACATTCTTTCATTAGACAATACCGTAATGAATCACGTACTAAATATTAATTCGTTAAATTGTTTACTTTATAATCCCATCCCTAGATCTAATACTCTAATCTTATCTTATCTTATATAATACAGACGTTACTTCAAAAAAGAAGATGATTACGTCCTACGCGTCAACTCTAAGATGATAAAACTTCTCTTCGCACAGATAGTTTTATACTTTAACACATTAACATATTAATTAAAGTCCATTCATTTCATATTTTGATCAAATAAACATTCAAATTTGGTTTTCTAAAGCTACATTCGTTTACGAAAGCTGCGAAGCCGAGTTGAGATAGGCCTATATCTATATTCATTCATGAATCGCGTACTAAAAATTATTTCGTTTAATTGTTCACTTTATAATCCCATTCATTTAACAAAGCTATCGCTCTTTTCGTTTTTAATAGACAAGAATGTATCGACTTCGGGTAAACCCATTTTCGCAAAACTAATTTTATTTTCGTAGCGAAAGAGAAATAACCTGAAAGGATCATTTGCTACGTTTAACATACATCTAAATCCAATCCACTGGATTATTCAAAAGCATTTTTTACATAAATTAGTTCCGAATATCTGTGACTACAGATTTCCTGGCGAACATTCTTTCATTAGACATTACCAAATGGTTACACATTAACACATCTCTCTACTGAGTCTATTCTTAGGCCTAGGTCTAAAACTCTTATTGAACTCTAAGATGATAAAACTTCTTTTCGCAATGATAGTTTTATGCTTTAACACATAAACATGCTAATTATTGTCCATTCATTTCATATTTTAATCAAACTAACATTCAAATTTGTTTTTCTAAAGCATTTTTAATACATTCGTTCGCTGTTCCTTAAAGCTGCGTAGCTGTGTTGAGATAGGCCTATATTCATTCATGAAAAAAAGTTCACGCATGCGCAGCGCAGAATGAACTCTATAAAAGCCAATTTTTAACTTTTTAGTGTAGATTTAGATCTATGTCTACCTCAAGATCTACTTTATACTTTATACACATGAACATACAAAATTTAGTCTATTCATCTCAAATTTTAATCAAATATATGTAGGCCTACAAGCAAATGTTTTAATTTGAAAAAAAAATTGATTTAAGCCTATTAGCTATTTTGATTTGATAGCTTCATTCACACTATTTTTACATTGACACATTCGCTTTACTTATTACATTATTATTTCGTTTAATCGTTTACAAAACACTCTCAGTGACTATATCGAAAGTAATGTGCAAATAAAGACCCGCGGGTCGCGGGTAACATATATCTAGTATATATATACGACCTAGGTTTGATGTTGAAAAAATGAATGCATAATGTCTTTGAATCCAGCCTGTTAGATACTAGTGGTAGCTGTCATTCCCATTAACAGTTGACGAGCTTTAACATTTAAATTGACCTGTCGTTTTGTAGAGTTGATTTTGTAATGACACGAAGACAACTCGAGACCCACTTTTTTTTTTACTGAAAAATGATTTAACATAAATGACTTATTATAAGTCGGTAGAGAAAGGGTTCAATCATTATACTAACCGGTTCGAATGACTTAGTTACCGAGGGAACGATAAACTGAACATAAAACAGTTGTGGTCAATAAATACTTCGAGTTGTTTTTGTGTCCGCACGATGTTCCAGGATATGATGTCTGCTCATCAAGGTCAAGGTTGCTTGAGATGTTATGGTCAATGCTTGGTTACACTGGACACTTTAAGAAGTGTTTAGTAATTTTATTGAAGATTGTTTAATGCTATGGGTTGTGTTGACCTATGATGAGAGCTATAGATGTTTGACATCTCCGTGAGCCTAGTGTATATATCAAAGTATAACATTTCAGACATGCATTCTAAATGATCATTATGCACAATGATTGACTAGAACTCTCGTAAACAAAACCTAAATGAAAGCACTGTGAACGAGAGTTTTCCCAAACATCAATGACGTCGTTGTGTCGAATTTCAAAGGTGTTAATATTTTATTTTACTTTAATTTTTTTTTTAAATTGTTTTGTTATTGGCAGGAAGGAAGAAGGTAAACATTTCAGACTAAATATAGCCTCCTGTCTCTCTCTCTCTCTCTCTCTCTCTCATCTACACACACACACACACACTTGGTAAACACGTTTCATGAATCCCCCCCTCCCCACCCCAATATGTTCCTGATGACACCTTCATGTATTAGATTTACTTATATTAGAACAAGAGTTCTGAACTTTAAATGTGCAATTTTTTAAATGTCGAAAATGAGGGACTTAATAAATGAAATAAGTATACTTAATGTAGGTGTCAAGGGGTGATGGGGAGAGAGTGAAACAAGGAGAGAAAGAGAGAAAGATAAAGTAGAGTGGACATTGAACGTGAAAGCAGTTTAAGCTTCTTTGATGCCAGTGGGATACTAAAAGGTTATTTTTATTTGTTTACCGAAATACTTGTCAACTGGGAGCTGACTTGCACAACATCAGGTGTAGGTCAAGTTGAAATTAGGAAATACACACTATAACTTGTAACACGTAGGGCGTTGTATATCAATGAATTGATCAGATCCTAGACATGTTTCTAGTGGAACACGATCTTACGGTACAACTCAGCAGCCATTCCTAGCTCTGGGTGGCACATATCACAATTATTATTTCACTGTAACAGTGCTGTTACTTTCTTGTTATAGTGTTGTTACATTCTTGTTATGGTGTTGTTACATTCTTGTTATTGTGTTGTTTCATTCTTGTTATTGTGTTGTTTCATTCTTGTTATTGTGTTGTTACATTCTTGTTATTGTGTTGTTTCATTCTTGTTATTGTGTTGTTTCATTCTTGTTATGGTGTTGTTACATTCTTGTTATTGTGTTGTTACATTCTTGTTATTGTGTTGTTACATTCTTGTTATGGTGTTGTTACATTCTTGTTATAGTGTTGTTACATTCTTGTTATAGTGTTGTTACATTCTTGTTATAGTGTTGTTACATTCTTGTTATAGTGTTGTTACATTCTTGTTTTTGTTTTTGTTTTCCCCATAAATAAGCAAGTGGTGCCCTACTTCGAAGGACTGAAAACAAAGACAGTGTTCCACTCGGCACTTAGAAACTGTCATTCTCTATCATGAGTATAGACAGGATTCCGTAGTACTGTCAAATAACTTAATCTTAAGTACAGGGCCGGCCTTAAGTACTTGGAGGCCCTAGGTGAAATGAATTAGGTAGCCCCAAACGAAATTAAAAAAAAAAGACCGAAAAATAAAATTACGCAATGATTTAAAACCTTCCTGCATCTACATCTAAATCAACACATGAAATACATTCATATAGCGCATTCCTGTAGCGTTCTTTAAGACATGTTGAATCATAGCTTAGAGACTTAGAACTATGTTAGTACACGAGTATAAGAGTTCTGCTGTATTTGAGATTTGATCCAAGTTTTGAAAAAAAATTTTTTTTAGTTCTTGCGAGGCCCTCACCAATCCCAGCCCCTAGACGGATGCCTAGTTTGCTTATGCCTAGGTTGGCCATGATGAGTAGTTGCAGACGGGCTACTTAATCATTGGCCGTGGAGGGCAGACAACGTAATCATTAACATAGGTGGTCAATTTGATCATTAAAAGGAGCTGACAGAAAACTTGATCACAAACAGGGGCGTAAACTAAAAATATTTATGAGCAGGGACGGACAGACAACTTTACATTCAAACCATGGCAAGGGAATTTCGCATCAGGGTAATTTCATTCGAAATGTACGTAACCCACCTAGAGCAGTAATGGAGGACGCCGCCTCGACCTGCTAGGTACAGTTATTGGACAGACGTGTTTGTTCACTAATTATTTGTTTGTAAGGAGTTTCTCAAGATAATACAAATATGCTCACAGTATTTCATCTTTTGACGTCGTCAAGGGAGACTAACATTTTTGTATTACCATTCTTTCATTTCGTCTGAAAAAAATGTTTTCATTTTGGTTTGTTAAACATACATTATCTATTTCAATGTCAGCGAAAGAAAGATGATTTAGCGTACAGCTTGTTATGCAGTAAATTTGCGCTAAAAAATTTCAGTTCGCATCAGCAGGTTTAAAGAAAGAAAGGTTTACATTCATGAAGTTAAGCTCAGTCAGGATTAACATCCAAATAATATAAAAAAAAAGGTTGGCATCAGTGCATTTAAAATAGTCGCAACAGAGTCACATCAGTGGGTAGACAATAAACATTTGGGTTTATATTAGTAAGTTACGAAATTATAGGTTTACCTCAACGGGTATAAGAAATGTTATGGGTTTATTTAATTGGATTTACAACTAAAATGGTTAGTTAGGGCGTTGGATTGATAATTATATTTATTGCAAAACAAACATTTTTCTTTATTGTATGCACAAAGCGTAGATGTTACTGGCTCTTAGTTTACTTAACACACTAAATGGCTTAAATGTACTAGGTTTATATAATTTATAGGTATTGTATCTATAGATAGATAGATAGACAGACTGACAGATAGATAGATAGATAGATAGATAGATAGATAGATAGATAGGCAGACAGACAGACAGACAGACAGACAGATAGATAGATAGATAGATAGATAGATAGATAGATAGATAGATAGATAGATAGATAGATAGGCAGACAGACAGACAGACAGACAGACAGACAGATAGATAGATAGATAGATAGATAGACAGATAGAGAGATAGATAGATAGATATACATTTATTCTATAGATAGATATACATTTAGAATAAAGATGACACTTTCATGCTATATTATTGACAAGAATCTTGTATTGTCACACTATGAAGTTTCATTCAATTTTTCCTGACACTGTTTCGCCTTTACATTGTATTTTTCCCCTTAAACTAGTTGGTTTCTCCTTCCAGACGCACACAAAATTGTCGTATATAACAAAAAATATCTTCGAAAACAAAAAAAGGAAAGTCTAGCTAATTGTATTTTTTTCCTCCCTTTATATATCTTTATTTTAGTTGGGTTTCATCTCTCACCATTTCTATGTTATTTTCTTTTTTCTAAGTTCGTCTTAAGAGACTGTCAGTTTATTGATTGTGAACAAAAGGGAAAACATGTAGTGAAACTTTAGTTGTTTGAGCTAGGTTTTTTTTTTTACCCACTTTTAGTTTCCTCGGCTGTGTTTCTTGGACTCTCCACATAAAAGAACGAAGAAACTGGTTTCTTTTTACCTCTCTTCGATTTCTCTGCGGTGATTCTCAATTGGGTTGTTGTTTTTTAAAGAAGAAAAGTAAGAACTAAAAAATTCTGAATAAAATGTTTGAGAATGATAGTTTGTTTGTAATTAGGTAATTTAAAAAAATATAACTTACACCAAAACGCCGTCATTTGTGTTAGTATTCTGGTCATGTATCTTCCCTTATAGATTTTGTGTCTATTTGTTTTCCTTTGTTGACAGATATTCGCGGAGAATCGATCCCATAGATTTCAAGACAGAAACATTTGGCCGAAAGATAAATCCAATTTGTCCTCTGTTCATCTTAATACATGTCTCGGGGCCCTTACGGTGAAAGTTATTAATAGTTTATGTTCAGTGGTCAAATGGTCTTTGATATATTCTGTTTCTTTTACTATTCAGGCGGACCAGTATTTACACAAGCTTGTTTATCTAGGTCACCACGTGTTCTTATCTTTAAAAAGTAAACAACATAGTTATTGATGATAGTGTGTTTTATCGACAAATTTACTCAATAATAGAAGAATCAATCCCAGGATAGAAAGTAGGTGGTTTAAAAACAACAACTAATCAGACAGTGTGTTGTAAAATATTTTACATATTGATAGTGCTTCTAAAACTGCAAGTCACATGATGTAAGCGTCTAGGTTACAAGACAAGTGTAAACAGGAAGTTTATATAAATAAATACATTAGCTTTTTGAATATTTGAATTTGTACACAACATTGTAAATATGTAAAGGAAGACAGAGAAAGCAATAGGAAGACAAAATAAAAGAACGGACCTCTGTCAATACTAAGACATACTCACCAACTACAAAATAAAAGAACGGACCTCTGTCAATACTAAGACATACTCACCAACTACAAAATAAAAGAACGGACCTCTGTCAATACTAAGACATACTCACCAACTACAAAATAAAAGAACGGACCTCTGTCAATACTAAGACATACTCACCAACTACAAAATAAAAGAACGGACCTCTGTCAATACTAAGACATACTCACCAACTACAAAATAAAAGAACGGACCTCTGTCAATACTAAGACATACTCACCAACTACAAAATAAAAGAACGGACCTCTGTCAATACTAAGACATACTCACCAACTACAAAATAAAAGAACGGACCTCTGTCAATACTAAGACATACTCACCAACTACAAAATAAAAGAACGGACCTCTGTCAATACTAAGACATACTCACCAACTACAAAATAAAAGAACGGACCTCTGTCAATACTAAGACATACTCACCACCCAGTCTATTCTATGAAGGCTGTGCTGAAGCTGTATTTTTTTAGCTGTCATTACAGAGTCTACTTATCGCTTGGATCAAAGACTTTTCAAGTCTGACAAAGTACACGCTTCAAATGTTTTGTAAAAAACCATCCAGATCTACCTTTCAAAACTTATTTGGATTAAATTACTTTTTCATGTGTGTTATCTTGCCATAGCGTTTTGAGCCTTCCTTATATAAACATCTATATAAACAACTCAAGTATTTTTACGATCAAGAGTAATGTATTGTGACAGAAACACCGATGACAATGACTTATATTTCAAAACTTAGATGCAAGAACTTAGTGACGGATCATTTATTATGTCTACAAAACAATGCAAGAACAGTTTATTTATTAAACTCTTGAATCAATCAATCCTTACATTCTGAAATTTGCGAAAGTCTTTTCAAGAACGCGATAGTCCTTTCAAAACCGATGCTTGATCTAGATTATGACCTAATTCTCTAGTCAATTTCTTTTTAGTTTGAAATATTACAAACGGTCAAACTAGAGTTTTCCCTCTGTGACGAACGAGCTATTAATTTTCTTGATATATATCAACTGTTGAAATTCTAGGAAAATCGTTAGAGCCGTTTTTGAAATCAGTGTCCTGGTTCCACCCTGTGGCCACTCGGTGAAGTTATGACTTGAATAGAGGTATTAAAAAAAATATTTAATACAGGAAGATTTGTACAAAGTAAGTACAGTTTCTCTTCCATGCCTTGGGCCATGGTGCTTAGGATGCTAAGCTCACCTGTTTCTATGGGTTACAGTGAACGAGGGTGTCTTGTGACCTGCACTGGGTTACAGTGAACGAGGGTGTCTTGTGACCTGCACTGGGTTACAGTGAACGAGGGTGTCTTGTGACCTGCACAAAAACCAACTGAATTTTATTTTTTTAAACTAACGTCAGATGCACAGTGAATAGAGGTGGTTGTAGAGAGGTTTAAACATCCTTAAGTTTAAAATACCTGACTACTTCTAAATTCGAGCTCGGAGCCTTGGTTCGGAAAAGGACAGAAATGTAACATTTATTTATTTGCTGTTTTAATTTTAGAAGGTTGACATGGCCGTAAGCAAATTATTTTTTTAAAACACGAACAAGATATTTCTTTTAGTTATCTTATACAAAGTGTTCCAATTAAGAAGAAGATTTATGTAGACAGACGGAGAAAGAGAAACCAATATGTAAATAGAGAGAGAGAGAGAGAGAGAGAAACAGATATGGAAAGACAGAGAGAGGCAGAGAAAGATAAATATAGAGGAAAAGACAGAGAGAGAGAGAGAGAGAGAGAGACAGGGAAATAGAGAGAAATATGACATGTACAGCAAATAAAACCAATGCAGGTTATTTCAAGACTTCTCTCTACAAAGTTTGTTGTTGCCGACTTTTTGACTCCCAGCTCTAAAGCCTCAGAGCTCCGCTCACAAATCATTGGATTCTCAGAGAAAGCACAAATAAACAGAAGATCAACATCAATTGATAAGTGAAGGTAGCTGAATGGGCGGCGGACGCCACATCATGCGGCGCCATCCCGGGGAGTAAAGAAGCAGAAACTACGCTTGACATCGTGACGTCATATGCCGAAACGTCAAAGTGTGTTTTGTATATTGAATACAACACTGCTGGGCAGAGAATAGGAGACGTCAAAGTGTGTTTAGTAAATTGAATACAACACTGCTGGGCAGAGAATAGGAGACGTCAAAGTGTGTTTAGTATATTGAATACAACACTGCTGGGCAGAGAATAGGAGACGTCATTGGTTCATTTACAGGGACGGCAGAGTTTCTTTTTACACATATTGCATTGAAGATGTCAATAATAATAATTATAATAAATTTGAATCGCCCTGATCTGCTGCTCATCGAAAAAAAAAAAGAAAAAGCCACTACCATTATTGACATCGCCGTACCACTATCTCATAATTTAAGAAAAACTGAGTTGGCAAAACAGCGAAAGTATATGAGCCTAGGCTTGGAGATTAAGCGTTTATGGTAGTTATCTAAAACAACACTATACCATATTGTTATATCAACCGAGGGGATAATAACAACTGACCTCACAGATACCTTCAAGGCCCTTAACAATCCTAAGGACATTCTCGTTGCCTATCAGATGACAGTACTGCTGCACATGACCAGAAAATTCCTTAGTGGAAACTGAGAAAGGGACTACGATGAATTTTGTTTCCCTTTGACGAAACTCGACCTTGGCAGTGCCAGAGAATGACTACTCGTTCGTTTCTAACGTAATAATAATACATGAATGTATTTTGTTTCTCTCTAACGAAGCTTGACCGTGGCAGTTAGTTATTAAGAGAACGAAATCGCTCTAGAAATTGTATAAGGGGGCATTGTCTTTTTAAAAAAGTATTTATTGTTTTTTGTTGTTTAATTAGCTATTTAGAATTATACTCTACACTTCACTGGTGACTTGACACTTGCTACTTGCAGGAAGTAAGGGAACTAAATAGCACGGCCTTGTGTTGCTCTATTTTTGTTTCCCGCTTTGTTGCTGTGAAAACAGTTCTAAGAAGGAATTGCGCGTGCTTTATGGTGCTCCGCTAAAATAGACATCATTCGGAATGTTCGCTACCAGCATTCAACGGACGCCCGGGCAAAATGGCGCGGGTCGGTACGGCGAGTCATTGACGTAAGAGATAGCTTGCTCACAGGAAAGAGAGACTCATTTTACCCTTAGGGCCGAGCGGCAGATTGGGGGTCAACGGATCAAATCACGTGGAGGGCCAGAGATATCTTTCATCACGGCCGAGTGGACAGGCTGAAAGTGTAGACAGTCAGTTGATTCACGTCGCCGTGGCAACGCGGTTTGTTTGATCTTAGAGGAATAGTTACTGTCCGTGCACTTTGTGTTTGACGACTAGATGTGAGGGTCAAAGTTGGAATAAACTTGTTTCACGTCATTTCACAGTTTATTTTTCTCTTAATCAATACATCTAGCGCCACTGAGAGCTTCATTACGATTAATTCAATTTTTGTTTGTTTTTCCTCTTTGAACTGCCAATAAGTATGCACCTCATCTGTGACTTAATTAACCAGGCTATTCAAACGAATAGAACATAAGAATAAAGAAAAATAAAAAATGATGCACGAAAAAACTTAATCATACATTTTACACGTAATTACAATTAGAATTGTGACGCTCAGGTTTGAGATATGAATGATTAGTATTACTTAATACTAGCCTAGCTCTGACTGTTATGTACAAATCTTGGAACTCTTGTGACAATACACTGAAATACAAAAATATCGGTGTAAATAAATAAATAAATGCTTTCAAACTCAATCAGAGAAAGTGAATACTAATAGGCTATAGCTTACTTTGTAATAGGACGTGAGTAACAGAAAGAATGTACAGAGATCTACAATGTACAGAGATCTACAATGAACAGAGATCTACAATGAACAGAGATCTCCAATGAACAGAGATCTACAATGAACAGAGATCTACAATGAACAGAGATCTACAATGTACAGAGATCTACAATGTACAGAGATCTACAATGAACAGAGATCTACAATGTACAGAGATCTCCAATGAACAGAGATCTACAATGTACAGAGATCTTCAATGAACAGAGATCTAAAATGTACAGAGATCTACAATGAACAGAGATCTACAATGAACAGAGATCTACAATGAACAGAGATCTACAATGTACAGAGATCTCCAATGAACAGAGATCTACAATGTACAGAGATCTCCAATGAACAGAGATCTACAATGAACAGAGATTTACAATGAACAGAGATCTCCAATGAACAGAGATCTACAATGAATAGAGATCTACAATGAACAGAGATCTACAATGTACAGAGATCTCCAATGTACAGAGATCTACAATGTACAGAGATCTACAATGTACAAAGATCTCCAATGAACAGAGATCTCCAATGAACAGAGATCTACAATGAACAGAGATCTACAATGAACAGAGATCTACAATGAACAGAGATCTACAATGAACAGAGATCTACAATGTACAGAGATCTCCAATGAACAGAGATCTACAATGAACAGAGATCTCCAATGAACAGAGATCTACAATGAACAGAGATCTCCAATGAACAGAGATCTACAATGAACAGAGATCTACAATGTACAGAGATCTTCAATGAACAGAGATCTACAATGAACAGAGATCTACAATGAACAGAGATCTCCAATGAACAGAGATCTACAATGTACAGAGATCTCCAATGAACAGAGATCTCCAATGAACAAAGATCTCCAATGAACAGAGATCTTCAATGAACAGAGATCTACAATGAACAGAGATCTACAATGAACAGAGATCTTCAATGAACAGAGATCTACAATGAACAGAGATCTCCAATGAACAGAGATCTACAATGAACAGAGATCTACAATGAACAGAGATCTCCAATGAACAGAGATCTACAATGTACAGAGATCTCCAATGAACAGAGATCTTCAATGAACAGAGATCTACAATGAACAGAGATCTACAATGAACAGAGATCTTCAATGAACAGAGACCTCCAATGAACAGAGATCTACAATGAACAGAGATCTACAATGAACAGAGATCTACAATGTACCCGCTATCTCGCTGTTTTTTTTATTGTCTTTATAAAGAGCTGGTTGAGTGGTATAAATCACTTGGCTATCTAAAAAAAGAGTACAGTTCCCCTTTCAGACCTTGCGATCTATAGGGCAGATGATATAAAGGTCATCTGTTTCTTTGGCCCACGGTTAAGGAGGGTGTCACGTGGCCAGCACAATGACCAACCCCCTTTACTTTTCCCTAACTAATGCCAGGTACCCATTAGAGCTGGATTGTGGTGGGGGGGGGGACTCAGAGGCGCCCAAAGATCCCGAAATTAAAAATCCCAGTCTTCGCCAGGTTTCGAATCCGGGACCTTCGGTTTGGAAGCCAAACGCTTTACCGCTTCAAATCCTGACTTGATCTGAGTTGCGTTTGCTAAGCACCTAAAAGCGCTCCTCTCCACCCTCCATCAACAGGTCCACGAAAGATATTGTATTGAGCATGTTATATCAGGACAAATGCGCTATACAAAACCAATTAAAAAAAAAAATATTTTCCTTGACCCTCCAAGATACTTTGGCAATCGTATTTTTAATGCAACTGATCAAGCCTATTATTTTTATTCTGATATGACTCACGGCCCGCTTGCCTTAGGGTGCTACTGGTGCATTGGATTTAGATATATTTAAAACATACACCTTACATTCAATTATATATATAAGATACTAGTTGTTCTCCAACGCTGCGTGCAAATGATTTTTAAACTCATATATTAATGAGTTATTGATTTCAATTTCTTCATTCAGGTAATGTCAACAAAAATAATTCATGAATTTAGCAAAACGTATTATTATGAAGCATTAACCTAAGGCAGAAGACCCAGCTGTCACCATCAAATTCTGTCCTATGTAATACGGAACGAACAGGAAAACGTGCTAAATGCTCTGGGTTCAACGGATGACATAGAAGATTGATACTGAGCAAATGAAACAATAACACAAACAATAAGCTCTCGCTGTATAGAGGTGTGACTTCAATCTCATGAGCGAGACACAAACTGTCACATGTGTACTCACCACTTAGCTGGAAGGAGTACTCACACTATAGTTCAAATAAGGGTCCAGAGGAGATATCCTGGACATTAGTTTCTCGTTTGCCAATACATTTCTTTTTTGTCTTTTGAGTTGTAACCGCATTTAATGACAAGTCAAGTGCTTTATGACTAAAGGACTACATCTACTCAAGTGCTTTATGACTTAAGGACTACATCTACTCAAGTGCTTTATGACTTAAGGACTACATCTACTCAAGTGCTTTATGACTTAAGGACTACATCTACTCAAGTGCTTTATGACTAAAGGACTACATCTACTCAAGTGCTTTATGACTTAAGGACTACATCTACTCAATTGCTTTATGACTTAAGGACTACATCTACTCAAGTGCTTTATGACTTAAGGACTACATCTACTCAAGTGCTTTATGACTAAAGGACTACATCTACTCAAGTGCTTTATGACTTAAGGACTACATCTACTCAAGTGCTTTATGACTTAAGGACTACATCTACTCAAGTGCTTTATGACTTAAGGACTACATCTACTCAAGTGCTTTATGACTTAAGGACTACATCTACTCAAGTGCTTTATGACTTAAGGACTACATCTAAATGGCAATGTGTCGTCCGTTATACGTTACGTTACCATCTACTGGTATGTAGTATATGTAGGTCTATATGTTGAGATAGAAACATATATATAAAAAGGGCCGGCCTTAGGCCGATTTGAACAACTGTCCCGATTTGGCCCAGAGATAGAAACATATATATAAAAAGGGCCGGCCTTAAGCCGATTTGAACAATTGTCCCGATTTGGCCCAGCACCTGGCAGGGGCCCCGCAATTTACAATATCACAATCAGTCATAGCTCTTCTCACAGGCTATCAAAGATGTAGGGCTTAAAGAGTTAATATATTTAATGTGGATCTATCCTAAAAATGACGTAACTTTATTTCTAACTCTAATTACTAGAAATGATTGTTATTGTAAAACTAAATTAGAAGAGCGGGTCTTGTATTCATCAATCTAATTGGGCCCCACAATTGTAAGGCCGGCTCTGTTTTTGAAATACATGTATGTGAAATAGGGTTATTCCTATATAGATATATATATAAGACAGGAAGTTTTTGAAAATTACAAATATTACATCAGCATCATTTATTTCACTCCGTAGCACTCTCACTATCGTATCTCTATAAGTTTCATATTGCCACTGTACTGAGTGTAATATAGGATCTCTATAAGTTTCATATTGCCACTGTACTGAGTGTAATATAGGATTTTCTTAATACTGACTAAGATTAAATGTGATGATCTAATAATATTTTCACTACTACAATATCATGTAGCTTTAACAATCAGTATTTAAACAAATATTTGACGTATTTAATTTTGGATGTGCTATTTTTTAAATTATTTTTTGTAAAAAAAAAAAAGGCATAAGGTACTGGGCATGTCAGTTAGTATAAACCTTGTTGTAGTGGCGACAACGTGTTACATTCACGTATAGCCTGGTGATCACTTATAAGTATAAAAGTGAGCTAATGCAAGAAGTAATTATTAAATTCTAAATATAGTTGACCAGAACAATATGTCCATATAGAGGAAATGATGATAGCCCACAAGTGAATAATATTATAATGTCCACACTACCTCCTTAAAGTACCGTCAAGAAATCATAACCATGATTAAAAGACTATTTCTATGTACCATTTTCAAAACTTATAATAATTTTCATAAATTGACAATTCTCTGTAATGTCAATGCGCGGACTACCAATGAGAATAAAAATGTCATTCAATAAATCCAAATTTTTATATATCAATTGAAAAATCCAGATAGTAAATATCAATCAATGAATTCAGTCAGTAATCAAGATAGTTTGGGTCAATCGATGCATCCAGGCAGGGCCGGATTTAAGTATGTGGATGCCTAGTAAAAAAATGTAAATTTTTTAAAGTTTACGTGATCTAGTTTATCCACAGTATATTACAAACACACTCAGAGCGCACATTTTCAACCATTGGTAAAGAATAACGTAATGTTGCTGACATGTTGATATATGAATTTTCTCTCTATTGTGGGGGCCTCCTACTTTTGGAACCCCTGGACAGTAGCCCCTCCCTTAAATTCGGCCCTGCACCGAGGAAGCAAATGTCAAGAAAAAAAAAAGTAGTAGGTATCAGTCAATCAGACCAAGTCAAGGATGTTAGTCAATAGTTTCATTTAGTTGATCAGTTGTTGGGTACATCTAGTAATAGTTAGCAGGCTATATGGAAGAGACTCAAGTAGGGAGCAAGCAAACTAAGGCTTTGAAGAAAACAAAACAAAGTCTGAAACTCCTTTCTGTTTTGTCCGTCACTGTTAGATGTGGCAACTAGTTCATAATAGTTTCATTGAAAGTGTTTGCTGTTTGATATTATACACTTAGAATTTAAAAAGGAAAGGGAGATCATTTTGTTCTTGTTTCTCTCCCTTTTGTTAACGCTGCACTAAGTAATGTCTTGGTGAGTGCACTTTTTCTATTTATAGCTCATCTTTAGGGGCTATGGAAGGACGAATTGCTGACGTCATACAAAACCAATTTAAAAAAAAGGTGTACGAAAAAAAAAAGGATCCGTCTTGTCACCACAACATCGGTTGTATCTGTTGATAGATGTCATCATTTATTCAGGCCATGATTAGTGTAATTCGGTCTGAGCACAGTGGAGCGCGAACTAAGATTCAACATCATGCATTATCAATTGTGTTAAATTCCAAGTCTAAATGTTTCAAAGTTCCGAAAGGTATTTCATGATAGCGGTTGTGATTAGTGTACTATGAGCAAAGCGGGAAAAAAAAGAGAAAGTGATGTAGAAAGTTTGTGTTTTCAAACAAACTCGGAGACGGCCTTGATGCATCTTTTTTTTTATCACGCTACAGAAAATGGAGAAATAAAATTTAAGTAGTTCTTTATATTTTTGTACATTTCAACGTGACAGACTAAAACAAAATAGTATCGATTCTTCGTATTCTCCAAAAGAATGAAAAGAGTGAAGAATTAAAGAAAGCTTTAATATTTCATTGAATATTGTTGTGTGTTTCGAAAATGTCTTTGAGAGCTTCTCGTGAAATTTGCTTACAAATTGTCAAGTTTTGTCGTCAATTCAACCTTGTCTGTATTATGTATTTTTTATTTATTTTAAAGAGCAGTGTTTCCAAAGAGATAATTTACTTTACTAATATTATTTCTTCTCCCAATCTATGTTCCTACAGTGTAATATACTTTAGAAATATTATTGATTAAATAGTATTAGATTTTATAAAAAAATTAAAAAAAAGAAAATAGAAAAGAAATCGTGGGTTGTAGGCAGAATTTTTTGGTGTGGGTCAAACACTCAAAGGAAAATATTTTGCCACCTAAAATGTTTTATTTATAAAAATAAAGGAGAGATTTGGTATGAAATTTAATTAAATGTATATGTATAATGCTGCAATTGATTTGATAATCACAGTTTGGCTCAAATAAGCACGAACTAAGTTGTTCATTTGTCAATCTACTTCTGCCATAGCTTTTTCTAAGTTTTTACTAAATCTAAAAGTAGCTTAAATGAAGATACACAAATTTAACAAATTTAACGAGTGCATGATACAAATATAATATAACATTATTTTAGAATAGAACAGAAAAATTTATGCAGCGTTAAAGAATAAATAATAATGGTAGCTTATGGACTTTCTTTACAGAGACTCCCTTGTTTTGTTATTTTTACTAATAATAGTAAATATATGTACAAATGGTGCATATTTAATTTTAAAAAATCATACAATTCGTTTAAAAAAAATTACCTTTCCAGAATATCACAAGATCTAAAATATCATGATATCGGATTTCCAATATCTTTTCTATATTTTGCGATTAAAACGGGACAGACGGACAAATAGACAGACCACATAAAACTAATAGCGGCTATTTCCCTTGCGGTGGTCGGTAACTAGTAAAATAATGAAAGAATGAAAACAAAAACGCAATTTCAGAAATAAAAGAATTACTGGGGAATAAAAGAACTAATGGGGAAATAAAAGAACTAATTTTAAACACTTTCTTTTTTAGCTCTTGATTTTTCTTTCACTTTAAAAAAGTTCTATCCTCTATATAGTAATTACATTCAAAACCGAGTACTTAAAGCTAACTTGCAAATGTTACATTAACTTTTAACACTAGTTTCGTGTACAACGCAGTAATGTCAAACTATATTTCTCTATTATACCGAAATGTCGAAATCCGATTCAAGCAAGCATTATATTAAAATTGTTCGCTTTAACATCTGTTTCCATCTGTTTATAATTGTTTGACACATACGAACACAGACATTAAAACCAGCAAGACGTGAAAACACTTCAATGTATCAGTTTTGAAGACAGGTTGACATATGGAGAGCTAGTCCTTCTGAATACTTTAATTAATTGGAAGATAAATAGTGACAGTTTTGAATCATCAAATTATTTCTGATAATTAAAAGATTTTTTTTGTCTTTCAAATTATTATTTTTTTTTTTATAAATTTAATTATTTGTGCTTTCAAACGCGTTTCTCTTTTCATCTTTTTTCTTACATTTCTTTGATTTTATTTTACTTTTTAGTGGCCATTAAAAGGGAAAGACCGCTATTATTTTCATGTGGTCTGTCTGTCCATCATACCGTCCGTCTGTCACGTTGAGATCTCAAAAACTGAAAGTGCAACTGAAAAGCTGAATGTATCATCTATTGAAATGTGCTTAAAATAGGTGCTTAGGTTACTTTACATCTTAAGTATACTTTACGTCTTACATCTACTTGACATCTTACATCTACTTTACGTCTTACATCTACTTTATGTCTTACATCTACTTTACGTCTTACGTCTACTTTACATCTCACATCTACTTTACATCTTACATCTACTTTACATCTCACATCTACTTGACATCTTACATCTACTTTACGTCTTACATCTACTTTATGTCTTACATCTACTTTACGTCTTACGTCTACTTTACGTCTTACATCTACTTTACATCTTATGTCTGCTTTACGTCTTATGTCTACTTTACGTCTTACGTCTACTTTACATCTTACATCTACTTTACGTCTTACGTCTACTGTACGTCTTACGTCTACTTTACATCTCACATCTACTTTACATCTTACATCTACTTTACATCTCACATCTACTTTACATCTTACATCTACTTTACATCTCATATCTACTTTACATCTTACATCTACTTTACATCTTACATCTACTTTAAGTCTTACATCTACTTTACGTCTTACATCTACTTTTCATCTTACATCTACTTTAAGTCTTACATCTACTTTACGTCTTACGTCTACTTTACGTCTTACATCTACTTTAAGTGTTATGTCTACTTTACGTCTTATGTCTACTTTACGTCTTATGTCTACTTTACGACTTACGTCTACTTTACGTCTTATGTCTACTTTACGTCTTATGTCTACTTTACATCTTACATCTACTTTACATCTTACATCTTCTTTACGTCTTATGTCTACTTTACGTCTTACATCTACTTTACGTCTTATATCTACTTTACATCTTACATCTACTTTACGTCTTATGTCTACTTTACGACTTACGTCTACTTTACATCTTACATCTACTTTTCGTCTTACGTCTACTTTACGTCTTATGTCTACTTTACGTCTTATGTCTACTTTACATCTTACATCTACTTTACATCTTACATCTTCTTTACGTCTTATGTCTACTTTACGTCTTACATCTACTTTACGTCTTATATCTACTTTACATCTTACATCTACTTTACGTCTTACGTCTACTTTACGTCTTACGTCTACTTTACATCTTACATCTACTTTTCGTCTTACGTCTACTTTACGTCTTATGTCTACTTTACGTCTTATGTCTACTTTACGTCTTATGTCTACTTTACGTCTTATGTCTACTTTAGGTCTTATGTCTACTTTACGTCTTATGTCTACTTTAGGTCTTATGTCTACTTTAGGTCTTATGTCTACTTTACGTCTTATGTCTACTTTAGGTCTTATGTCTACTTTACGTCTTATGTCTACTTTAGGTCTTATGTCTACTTTATGCCTTATGTCTACTTTATGTCTTATGTCTACTTTATGCCTTATGTCTACTTTACGTCTAATGTCTACTTTACGTCTAATGTCTTCTTTAGGTCTTATGTCTACTTTATGCCTTATGTCTACTTTATGTCTTATGTCTACTTTATGCCTTATGTCTACTTTACGTCTAATGTCTACTTTACGTCAAATGTCTTCTTTACGTCTTATGTCTACTTTACGTCTTATGTCTACTTTAGGTCTTATGTCTACTTTACGACTTATGTCTACTCTACGTCTAATGTCTACTTTCTTATGTCTACTTTACGTCTTACGTCTACTTTCTGCCTTATGTCTACTTTACGACTTATGTCTACTTTACGACTTATGTCTACTTTATGTCTTACATCTACTTTACGTCTTATGTCT